>NC_085969.1:8598704-10086023 GCF_910591565.1 Cydia splendana | reverse complement strand
TTATTTAATTTTAAGGTGTTCAAATAACTAAACCGCAGATATCCGAGTTATTCGTATAGAGTAGCGAGAATTCAAGAGAATATAACGCTGACTCATCCGCTGCCGACATTATAATGGGGTTGCAAATTAAATCTTAACCTGACCATATCGGCTTCAAGCAAAGGAAAAAAATAACAATAAAATATCGAATTTAGAACAGCAATGCAGACGCGGCTCTTATTATTTTAGCCAACAAAGTAGAAACCATTTACAATAAATCATTTTGAATGCTTTCTTGCTTCCATGAGTCGGGCGTCGCAAAGGGTGATTCTGTTGGAGTGTGCATAAATAAAGCTGAAGGTCCTGAGTGCGGATCTCAGGTACTTTTAATTAAAGTTGACTTTTACAATGAGCGCGCGCCGCTGGATGCGCCAACGCAGGAAGGAAGTCGCGAACGTAAGGACAATGTTGAATTACTTACGCATTTTTAATATACAATAGGTACAATACAAACATTCCTTGTTGAAAAAGAAAACGACAACAAGTAAAATGAAATAACTGTATAACGGTAGGCATGAAGCGGTCTTATTGTATCTTGTAGGAAGTGGAGACGACTTACTAATGGAAATGACAAAGATGGAACTATTATAGTTATGTTATATTCGTCATCATCATCTCAGCCATAAGACGTCCACTGCTGAAAATAGGCCTCCCCCTTATATTCGTATATCACACCAATTTCATTTTTGCAACAAGGCACTCTTTTTACTCTAATAAATAATACTCAAAGAATACTACTTCGCTAAAATATTTGCTCAAACGGTGAAGACATTTCTGAACGATTAAACCATTCTGCAATCTACCCTAAAGGAAGACTCACGTTAGACCGGGCCGTGTCCAGGCCGGAGCTTCCGGCGCTTACTTTCCTATGACATGACGGATATATATAGAAAACGATGTGCCGGAAGCTCCGGCCCGGACACGGCCCGGTCTAACGTGAGTCATCCTTAAACCGTAAACGTGACCCATTCTGATATACATATTTAATTAATCTCCCCTACGTTACGTACAGTGAACATTGCTTCACTTCCACGCTCTCTACTTCCTTGTATTATTCACACTTGTGGTACAAGACCACACGTAGAATGCAACCGTGGCTGTTTGCCGAACGATTAGACGGCGTAGCGGTCTGGCCTTTTATTCCGATCGCTTACCGAGGCGATCACTCAGGTGACTCACCGATATTGTGACCTCAATGTCCGTAAAATCTTGCGTTATCGAAGTGTGCACTTATTCTGGTTCAACTGAATGTTTGCCTCGTTTACGCTTTGCAATAACGCCCCTGCATATTCATATGCAATGAAAAACTCTCCACTCATTTATATTTTACTAGCTTTCTGTCCCGCAATTGCCGATGGTTTACAATAAGTGAAAATTTGAGAACTAGTTAAGTTAATGGTTATGCGAGAACACAGACCGTTTGATGTTAGGGGGTTTCGTCCTTAATGTTTGAACATTAACTACTGAAATCTATGACAAACTACCTACATATTTAAATATCGATAGGCGCTCGACTAGTAATGGTTTGGTAAAGATAGTGAAACGCATTTTACGTAAAAATATACGTGACACGTACGGGCCCACAATGCTTAGTTATTTGGTTAAATAGCGTGATAGAATTTTACGTTAATTATAGAACTGAAAAACAGTTTTCATATTTGTCGTGCGCTGCAGTGTGTTACTGGTGTAGCGGGAAAGACAAGTGTAATAAAATTCATAAAAAGGTTAAAACGGACCGCAATCATGAACTAGTCACAAAGTGGCAAGCAACTCAATTAGTAGGTATTGATTTTGGCTGCACATAAGTAAATTAATGATTGCATCTGTGATGATCATTCGCCGCATGCATCGTGACCGCATCGAACAATGTCGTTTGCCTGATATCCCCATATAGCTACTATGATTAAGTGCCCACATTAGGTGAAAGACTATATATCTATAATTGCAAACTTAATCTTATCAAGTGCATTTTAAAACACCGCATTTACTATATCATTAGTAGGTAGGTACCTAACACGAACAGATACAAGATTCTCCACTTCGTACTACACCAATATTTACCTTTTTTTGTTAAAATGCCAACTATATTTATCTTTTAATGGCTACTTTTATAGCCACAACATTTAGATATTGAGCAACGGTTAAAGCGGTTTCCATTGAAATGTCTAAAACGGTAACAATTCAATTGCTTAAGTGATATTGTCATGTGGGTGGTCTTTTTGTACTCTTTGGGTACATTTTGTTCGCAATTTTAAAGTCATGGTATTTTTGAGATATTATATCTGAGTAATGTAGGTATAAATAAATAAATATTATAGGACATTATTACTCAAATTGACTAAGTCTCACAGTAAGCTCAATAAGGCTTGTGTTGTGGGTACGTAGACAACGGTATATACGAGTATATAATATGTATATTATACATATTTATAAATACTTAAATACATAGAAAACACCCATGACTCAGGAACCAATATTTGTGTTCGTCACACAAATAAATGCCCTTACCGGGATTCGAACCCAGGACCATCGGCTTCACAGGCAGGGTCACTACCCACTAGACCATACCGGTTGTCAACCCAGTCAGTCCGTCAGTCAGGTCGGTCAGTTCGGTCGGTCGGTTTTCAGGTATGTAAGAAGGCACTTTCCGTGCGTTGCACGCGTTTCTGCGTTCGATTAAACTTTTAGAGTAAAAAACATGATAAGCATGTAGGGTATTTTCGCAAATATGTGGGGAGTGTCAAGCAAATCATGTTGATCTATATGCCGGCGGCCGATCGTAAGATCAGGCATATCGTGAAATTCCTAGACATATCGTGAAACGTGAAAATCTTTGACTCGTTCCCTGAGTGGCTCCTATTTCTGGGCAGTTTGCCCTTCGGGCATCTGAAGCAACCTAACGAACCTATCCTACCTATATATTGGTTTAATGTGACTATCGTCAAAACATTACACAGGAACATTACGATCTGCCTAATCTTACGATCGGCCGCCGACATATATAGTGAACCGCGCCGGCAGTAGTGGGTCCGAGCCGCACGTCACGTGCCTACGAGGCCGAGGCCTCAGGCCTGCTCCGCAGCCCCAGTTCAGCAGCGCCCGTATGCTGAGCAAAGGTTCAGTATAAATAGCTATTGTTTTTGAGGAAAGCAACATACCAGTATACCTACATATTATTCAATTAAATACCTCGTTGAGACAAATCACCAGCTTGATATCCCTATGCATCATTAACTATTACACGTTCTAATTTAGAGAAAAAAGGTTCTTAACAGAAGGTAGCCCGTATAAATTATACAAAAACTTGTTTCTCAGCGGAATTAATGAAATTGTGAAATTAAGACCCCATTTAATAATTGTTGCTAAGATTTTTTGTTAGTACCTAAGCATTTTATGTTCTTGCAACCGTATTTATGTTAAGTTCCTAACCGAAGTCGCCCAGTTTGCGGTTTACTTAAATGCGAGCATTCGTTTGTAGTCTAACTAAACTACACATTAATTAATGAATTAACAAAAATATTTGAATACATATTATAATGATGTATTCAAATATTTTTGTTTTGTAAATAAAAGTTTAAAAGGTGGACTTAGTGTCAGATCGCTGTCTCAAGTATCAGACTAATTACAGAAAATACCTAACAGTTTTAATAAGGAAAAGTGCAAAATATGTACCAAAAAGAATCAAATCATACTTTTTAGCATAGGTTATTTACGCACGTAATATTTGGCATCTCCATTTCATAACAAATATGTAATTAGACGAGTGCTCCTCGAGATTTTTCCAAATAAAATATTTTTTCCTGTACTTAGGTAACGTACGGCCAGCTAAGGCTGGAGCTAAATTTGCAGCGAGAACAACCTACTTGTATATTCGACTGCAGGAGTCACCTGCTAGCGTAGATCGTTGTCACTGTTTCCGTTGGGCATTTGATTCTTCTACTTAATGTTAAAAATAATTATATAGTAACGAAACAACTTATATCGATATCACATTTTTTACTTTAATGTGAAGTATTTTTGTATTTAACGTGGTATTTGCTACACGTAAAATTGCTGTTATTTTCATTCTATTTTAACATTTCTTGCGCAAAATAAAGTGTTTACGAACATGCTAAGAGTAGTTACCTGTTCTTTTCATAAACCTATGTTAAGGTTAATGAAAAGAACACGCCTAATACTTATCATATAAGATTAGTATAGTTGAATTATCGAGAAGATGGAATTGCATTTGTAGTGGTTGTATGCTGATAGTACAAGAAAATAGAAAATTCAAATATAGAATGCCTGTAAACAAACAATACTACTACATATGCAATTCCACGCTCTCGATGATTCAACTATATAATAAACTTGTTTGCTACATAACCGCTTCAAATGAAACCACATCTTAATTTAAGTAGGTACAAACCACTTCAGCTACCACTTGGCCACGGTAAGTTAAAATAATTCACCTTTTGAGTGGTATTTGCAAATAAAATATGTATACAATTATTTGTAATACAGTAAATCCGGGTACTATTTTCGGCTTGCCAAATCAGATTTTATTAAACGTTAAATATAACTACATATTTATCTACAGAGATACGTGAAATTTTAAACGTCATCTACATTACTGTCACATGCAAGTCGACACTAATACAAATCAAAGATGTAATTTAGATATTGGTTACAGAATACTACTCTTAACATCTTAAATTAAAATAAAGCATCGGCATTTTTTTTCCAAACTATCGTTCTTGACTGTTTGTCCCTGGTTTTTAACCCTTAAGCGCCACTTACATTATTCCATTAATCCGGGGTTACCGGTTAAACCTGGAGTTACCGTGGTTACCAGTACAATTTGACACTGGTTTAGCGGTTTAACCACTTAACCCCAGGTTAGTGGGATGGTGCAAGTGGCGCTAAGAGATATAACGGCATATGGTAAATATCAGGGTAGGAAGGTTTTTAAACAAAAGTATTTACTACTGACCGTAAGTACCTACTAAATTATAATTTTCGTCAAGCCGTTTGTAGGCCTTACAAACGATATATATATCTATACCTATCTATACAAATACCTACTATCGTTCGGGTAAAAAGTTGCGAAACCAATAATATAAGTAAAGGTATTGTTTCTACAATGACAAGATACAAATTCGTCTATTCATCTCAAGTAGTCAGTATCTTATTGTTATCTTAGGGTAAGTGCGGAATAGTTGCGAGCATCTCCCTCGTTGCAGACATTCTTACTAATGCTCTTAAAAGGCTCTGCAAAGCTAAGATAAGACACAAAGAGCATTATGATTTTCGTGAATGAACCCGGTTTGAAAGCCTTACGATTCCATTCAGAGTTGAAGTGATGTAAAATGGCGTAGTAGTGTTGGACGAGTTGATAAATCATTTTATTTGAAACTTTTTCTTATAATTAATCTAAATTAAGATATGGCTTATCGCGTACAGAGAATTAAAGAGGGTAATCTGACGATTGAGGGCACGTATTTCATGTGAGTGAGATTGCCGTGTTACAGTATAGTACTCTTACAACAATAAATAAACGCGCCATAAAACTAATTATCAAATTACTTAACTACATATGAATTAGCTTTACTTATTGTTGGCACCCCTGCATACATATACGTATTTGTATACTGTATATTGAAGGTACGACCTATTTCATTGCACTGCTGTACTCGTATTGTTAGCCTAAGCAAATTAGAAAAATCTGCGGAAATAATTCGTGTAGTTTTGAAAATTGGTACAGGTATACCGTGTGGTGTCCAGATAAACATACTAAAAGTCCTCGAGGGTACGAGTGTGCTGAGGGTGTAGAAGGGGGTTGAAGGTACCTTTTTTTCATATTTTTGCTCATATCTCGAATATCTGTACGAATAGCATTATAATTACTTGGGACAAAAGTTTTAACATTAAATTTACTACAAATTTGGTTCTATTTACTTTTACTCTACAATCAATACTCTACAATCAATACTTTACTTTTACTCTACAATCAAGAACTATTTTTTGGTCAACTTAATATTTTTGGAAATAATCGATCTGAAAGACAAAAAGATATGTTTTACCCTTTAGTTCCCCTAACTTATGAACCATGGGTCCAAAATATATGAAAAAAAATCGTGAAAACATAGCTTAGTAAAGACTTTCAAGGAAAAATAATATATAGAGAACCTAATCGGTATAGCTGTTTTTGAGTTTTGGCAAATAGTCTATTTTGACAGACGGGTAACTACGGAACCCTACACTGAGAATGGCCCGACATGCTAATGGCCTGTTTTTTTTATATTTTATCAGCAGGTCGCTTAGCTAGCTTACTCTAAACTGAATTTTTATTTATGATGAACAATTACAAAAAAACGTCCTTTTCTTAAATCGTCTATTTTTTATCTCTTATTTAACTTTAACAGCCTGTAGCTCCTAAAGTATTGATCGCACAGTAAAAATAAAATAATCAAATTTGTAGGAAATTTAATGTAAAAACTTTTGTCCGAAGTAATTATAATGCTATTCGTACAGACATCCGAGATATGAGCAAAAATATGATAAAAGGTACCTTCAACCCCCTCCTACACCCTCAGCACACCTCCTACCCTCGAGGACTTTTAGTATGTTTATCTGGACACCACAAAGTATGCCTGTACCAATTTTCAAAACTACACGAATTATTTCCGCAGATTGCCCAAATTCGGCTTAATTTGACGTGGCTATGGTTTTTGTGAAGTTGTACCTACTGAATTAAATTCTTAAAATATTGTAGGACTGTTATATTTTTAGCATCTAAAATCACCCAAGTATCTACTAGTAAATTAAGTTGTTGACTTGAAGTACTAACTTACAATTATACTATGTTTGCTTGCCACTTGCGGTTAGACGTATTTTTGTATATTAACAGCTGGAAATGATGAGTCTGACATATTTTATGCCTAATTGGGGAAAAAAACACGGTAACCCGGTAACGGTATCTCATAATTCTCATAAACAATTGTCATGGCTGTTTTTATAAATTTAATTCGATTATGCATTCTCATTTCCTATAAGCGACAGATGCGGACAGATATTTAAACGATAACACCGCCATAAGGCTGGCACAGCTCAAGATCCCCTGAACTGATAATGGACCGCCAATATAATTCCATCGTTTCCTATTCTGTTCTCCCAAGCTAAAAATATCAAAATGCGTATATCATTCCTTTCGACGTTTTATTTCAAAAACTAGGAACAACTTTGGAAGTTTACTGCGCATTCCACCACAAAGTTGTTTATGCCGATGGTGAAATATTGAACGAGCATCGTCGCGTACTAAGTTTCGAATAGTAAAAGGTAGTGGCGCTGTGTAAAACCGCAGATGTATGTTTGTGAGCTACGTTCGCTAGTATTTTGATGTTTCCGTACTCTTTCCGTAACTGTTCGCGAAAACACGGCGAACAAGGATTTTGCTCTCTCGGACAATTAAGCTAACGTACGTATCGAAAATAGATGGTGCACCGAGTCTGACGTGAATGGAAACTTTTTGGAGAATCCGAACAAATACCGATAAAAATAACTTTAACTTGTATCTTTGTTTACTCCTCGGTTTAGGAAAATTGACCATTTACTTAATGCTTAGGTACAAGAAAAATATACCTGTTAGTACCTAAAGAGCTTTGTAAACTGCTGAACTGGTATTTGAATTTCTGTATCTAGTTAGTACACGAATAGCGAATGTTCGTTCATGTTTTACGTGTCACACATGTTTGATTTAAGGCAGTGACTATTACGTTAGTTAATTTAGTGTATCTGCGTTAAGTTTCAATAAGTTTACTCGCGATGTCATCCTTTAAGTACTCAAATGCTTGTCTAGGTCAATATCAAATGATATTTCATACACAAATTAGATACCAGATTTATTAGTATGAAAGAGCTAGGATTGAATCCTATGAAGTCCGTGACATCTGACGGTCTACCATGAGTTGCGTTTACGCGCGCGAGTTCATACTTGAAGTCGCGCATGATGTATGGAGTCGCGCGCGAGAACGCAACTCATGCTAGACCGCCGATTTGAATTTCGCACTTGTACCGCTCTTCTACAAAACCTTTGAAGATACAAAATATTAAAGTTATACTGCAGTAAATATTAACGCACAAACACCATTCAGTATGCAAGATTTAACGTCTAGTCTAACTAAAGGAAAGATTCCAGGCTACACCACTAACAGGATACACATCCGACTTTCAAATCGCCGCAAATTTAAATCGTTTCTTTTCACCACATCAGCTCGTAAAATATAAGTCTTCAAAAAATTATGAGAAAGCTACATTTTATCCACAAGTAATTTGTTGGCTGGTAGAATTGACTTTTAAGTGATGATTTTGAATGATAAATATTTACAGTTAAATAGTATTTTACCTCAAGTTGGTGTGGTGATAAATTGTGTATTTCACTCGGTAGCAAAGTTTGTTGAACCCTTGTGCCTTGAAACCCTCGCATCGCTCAAGTTTCCACTTTTCGAACCACTCCCTACGCTCGTGGTTAAATTTTGTAATCTTTCGCTTGCTCGGGTATCAATACCGGCGAGAGGAGTAAAACAACAGCTTTGCCCCCTTGTAAAACAAATAACTAGACTAGAAGTTTATTAAGCAAGAATATCATTTGATAAATAAAAAAACCGTGGCCTTATTTCGTGTTTACAAATGTTGTACATTGTAGCTTCAAAATTGTACTCGAAGCTTGAAGTTATTGAAAACTGTCCTCTCGCTGTTTTCGTACACACTTCGATTTTTCCCGTACCTACTTCAGTGGACCGTTCGGAATGTCCCTCGGAATAATCTGGTTTTACCTGACTAGATGGTGCAACATGGATTTGTAATTTTGATTAAATTTCCTTTTACATAACCACTATGTAATGAGACGCACCCACTGCCTGTTATCTATGATTTCGCATCATAAAATGAGTATCGGATATACCTATGTAATTATACGTTACATATGATTGAAGTAAATTCTTACGTGGTAAAATAACGGTGATCATGATCACATATTTAAAACAAAATATCTGTTAATACTAACTGGTAGTTAGATAGTATTTTAATGCTCAGGTCATACTGAACGGCCTTTAATAGGCCTAAAAATAAAAATCACATGTGAGCTATATTACTAACAAAACATGAATATGTTACCTATAATAATTGGGGGAATCTATTTTTATGTATTCCATTCACTTGTAAAGATAAGAAATTATATGTATGAATCCATGGGATTTTAATTTACTTTAATTGCATAATACAGTACATATGGGGCTATTTTTCTGCACTAGTGCGATAATTAGCATACTACGCAACTATGTCGAAGATTCAAAGGGCCATATGTACTGTAAAACGTTGTACGATACATATGCGATTAGGTAATTCGCAACTCGTGTCGATTTAAAACAATCCCTTCGGTCGTGTTTTAATTTATCGCCACTCGTCGCGAATTCCCTATTTTTCGCACTTGTATCGTAATGTACCTACTATTATAAATTTGCTACACCAATCTTCTCTTATGATCCGTCAAAGTTACGTTTATTAAAAAAAATATAGAATACCTATACATTTGTAATATTATATTTACTCACATTTATAGACGGGTCTAACGCGAATTTTATTCAATTACGGCGGTCAGCCGCGACCACGACCAGTGAAACCTGTGTCGAAACGTCGGTAAATAAAGGTAATTGAATAAAATTCGCGTTAGACCCGTCTATAATTGTAAGTTAATATGTGTTCAAAGCGCGAAAGTTTTAAATATTATAATATTATATTTGTTGTATATTTTTTTAACTCGTTAGTCACAACCCGTACTTAAAAAACAACCTTAAATTCATCTCTATGGTATTGGATAGAACAACAAGCCAAAAGCATCTAGGGTAAGACCTCCAGTGAATGAACACTTAAGGAATTATCCAAGTTTGAAAAATCATTTCTCAGCATTCATTAACAATTTCAATAATTATCTGCAATTTAATGAATCCTCATTTAATAAATAAGAAAGTAATTTCTGCGATTTTTTATTACTTTCATAGTTTTTGAGTTATAGCAGAATTTATCAAAAACTACCCAAAAACCTAATGAATGAACATAAAAACTAGTGAATGAACACCGCAAAACCCAGTGAATGAACATCATTTAGATCTTTTTAATCAGCTTTAAAAAAACATTTTTAAGACAAAAAACGTTTCCAGCTCTATTTTAGTAGGTATACCGAAAGCGTTAATATATTTTTATCCCCTCCATATTGATTTCAAATAGATTAGATTGTAATAAAATGATGGATAATCACCAGAACCATTACATATTAATAAGAAAAAGAGAATCCTTCTTTAAAACAAGAAACAACGAGCATATTCTGATGAAAAAAGGTTAGGATCAGCAAATAATGCTTAAAATAATAAACTTGTCATTGCATTGTTCGTGGTTACATTGTTCATACATAGAATTAGTAGAAATCTAATAAATGAACACCCCAAATGTTGTATTGTTCATACATAGGCATGAAAAATCCAGTAAATGGACTATAGAAATTTTGTTTGTTCCAATACTGGCTGAAACAATCAGAATCGTTTTCTATGCAGGGTCACAAAAAACAAGCTCAATATCAATTCGTTTACACATAAATTTAGAAAAAAAATTAAATCTAGACGACACCAGTAAATGAACACACCGTTCATTTACTGGTTTCAGAACATTTGATAAGCCAGTATTGGAACTATAAAAAATAAAGACTTAATCACATAATACGCCGACAAAGTGTACATTTATAGAAGGTTTAACTCTTAATCTAACCAAATAACCAAACTTTGTACAGGTAAACATTAAATAAGCACTACATATGTTGCTCCAAACGTACACTGTTCTTATCTGGGATATAATTTTTGCATACAAAACTTCAAAACCAGAAATACGTAAACTTCAAACGCCAGTCACGTTCAAACTGGTCGAAAATAAATTTAGCAGGGGTTGAAATTGCATAGGAAATAGAGTTGTTAATAAGAAAAAAAATACGACAAGTGGTAGAAATTGCTATATTTCTTATTTTAGACAAAAAACGTGATTTTGTTCATTCACTGGGGGGTGTTCATTCACTGGAGGGTTTACCCTACAACAATCCTTATACAGAGACTTTCTACCTCTAAAAGATATCACATTCTATTGCAACAGACATATATTATTAGGGTTTCGTACCTCAAAAGGAAAAAAACGGAACCCTTATAGGATCACTCGTGCGTCTGTCTGTCTGTCCGTCTGTCACATGCTATTTTCTCGGAAACTACTGGACCAATTAAGTTGAAATTTGGTACACATATGTAAATTAGTGACCCAAAGATGGACATGTTTTTTTTATAATTTTAAAATACATAGGTTCGAAGTTATTTAAGAAAATAGCCAAAAAATGACCATTCCCCCCTTTATCTCCGAAACTACTGAATCTAAAATTTTGAAAAAAATACACTAATAGTTCTTTACCTATAGTTGACAGGAAAACTTATTACAAATGTGCAGTCAAGCGTGAGTCGGACTTATGTACGGAACCCTAGAAACGCGAGTCCCACTCGCACTTGGCCGGTTTTTTTTTATTATCTACATATACAGCAAACAGAAATACGCAAGCGCACTAGGTAGGTACGTATAGATATATTTAGTGAGAGTTGATATCTCAATAAATGTGAAACTTTCAGTAGTAATTGCCGGCTACAACGCGGCGTAGCACTATCAGAAAACCATTTCAAAGAACGTTACTCCGCTACACAAACTTTATACGCCGAATAACTTTAATAACTGCCAATTTGAATCTTTCCCGAAATAAAATCGCATACGTGGCAGGCAAAGAACGTTATAACCGCCAGATTCGAACTTTAAGATACGTCAAATATTAGGTTTCTTTTAAAATGACGTTTCTTCAAA
This sequence comes from Cydia splendana, assembly GCF_910591565.1. Classification (NCBI taxonomy): domain Eukaryota; kingdom Metazoa; phylum Arthropoda; class Insecta; order Lepidoptera; family Tortricidae; genus Cydia; species Cydia splendana. The sequence continues at coordinate 10,074,068 of NC_085969.1, read as the reverse complement.
CAAAAACGTCGCTTTTGACGCTGACATATCTAATCCATATCGTATCTAGACCTAATATTTGACGTATCTTAAAGTTAGAATCGGGCCGTAAGTCACAAAGCCCACCTTCTGATACTGAAAAGTAGTAAGAGTCATATATGCAGATCATAGATTTTTCTATTACCCAGCGTAAGGCATATTCTGAGTAAGAGAAAGAGGGACACATGATATTGATATCAAATCGATGGCAGAATTTACGATGCTGAATATGGCTTTAAGTGAGTTTGCTGAAACTACGACGGTAAATATGTTGTTGCAGTTCAGTTCAATAGCACCATAGCAATGAATCTTTAGATGCACGTCGTACCTACCCATGCTATCTGACTTTTATATATTTTTCGCGAATACTTGTCGTTAAAGAAACTACGAGCAGTGTTATTCGGTAGTGATGTATGTTAACTACATTGCGAGACGACATATTGATTAAAAGCAAAGAAATTTTGAATTCTATACTCTATTCTCTTTGATTAAAAGTAATCTGGAAAGGTAGTTCAATTCCTGAATTGTTCCGACATATCTTTATAACGGTTTTGATCTTTATAACGATGATTAAGTCAGAGATTTTCTATCTTCAAGTACTTATATAATTTATGAAACATTTGCGATGTGAATGTTGAATCACGAATTCTTCCATTCAGAATAACTTTACCATACTATCTTAATACGTAATTGGCTTTAATTTATTTCTAAGCTTTAATAATGGCACCAGCCTTCTGGGAACCCTACCATCCGGCGCCGAGCTAGCTCGCATTTTTTACTTGTGTGTGTTTTATACATATGTGTATGTATATAGTTGTTAGAGTTTAGTTTTAATTTTAATGTTTAGTTTTTTTTTTTTTACACCTTTAATAATTAGGCATACTTAACCAAAATTAATTAAACTGTTTTATGTTTATGTCCGACCATTCAAAAATTTTTGGGGTTCGTAGGGGGTACCTAAAAGGCTGCCATCAGAATCCTTTCACTAAGTATTCTCTCTTACCGCACCGTAATGGGTAGACATTTATAAATTTCATTTTCTCAAACATGCAATGAAATATTGATGTTATGTTCCTTATAATAGGCTGCGAAGTATGACGTTTCAGGTGCGGCTAGGACAAAAGGTCGTTAATGGAATTTCATACCCATCTTGCAGGCCTAGGCCGGCAAAGTCCTCTTTTTTAATTTTCATTTCACAGATATTTGTGACACAGCATCGTGGCATTCATCCATTAAAAAAAATTAGAGGCAGTATTTGCTTTATGGTTCGTAATGACACTCTGCCACTACGCCTATAAAAAAAAAAAAAAAAAAAAAACAATGTTTGCTATAATTTGCAGTTTTATTTGTATAAAGTCAACATGAACTTAATAAATAATACATTCTATAATTTTATAATTTTAAATTATAAATTTAACTACACAAATAATATTACATTATTGTCGAGGCTCGGAAGTAGCTACTTGCAGGCTGAGGATTCGTTTTAAACGGACGACCTTGGGAGTCCGTTTAATTGAATCCGAAGCCAGCAAGTAGCCTTCCAGCCGAGTCATATATAGTGCTTTTCTCAAAAATGGTGCAAGAAATATAAATATCATAGAAATATTTTACAAAAGCAACGTTCTTACGTATATATTTTCACAGAAAAAAGTAGTAACAATTGAAAAAATTAGCTTTGCCGCCTTTTTATTTTTTTAATAAAAAAATAGAAGTGTATTTTTCTGCCGAAAATACGTCAACCTGTTTGAGACAGCTATAGTCGCGGTACTAATCATCTGTTTGGCTGTTTAATGGGCCTGTGCCTTCATTTGATATGGCCATTTCAACTTTTAAAAAGTTTGGAACTCGACAAATAATGGAATTTGTATGCAACATTGCAGTCCCAAAATCGAGACTGCAATGTTTTTAACTTTTTAATTTTTGACTGACCATAAACTACGCGCTTCGCGACCTATTTTTTAAACGGCAAAGTCGACTTTGCCGTCCATTTTTGAGAAAAAACATTTAAAATATTTCATCTAAACGTTAGCGGTAAAAAGGTCTACTCAAACACGCGTAGTTTTATTTTTTAAATTGTTATGGAGGTAAAGTTGAAAAATATTCATTCTGTTTTATTGGATTTATGGTGCGTTGTTGATTTTTTGACTTTAATATGAGTTCCGACGAAATAATGCAATTAATATTAATTGTAATCGTAGGCGTTGGAATTGGCAGCGTAAGCAGAATTGATTTTAATAACTTGCTGCCTCTGCCGCCAAGTCAAAGACGAAGTATGTATATGTTTGCTTATGGCATGTTTATTATTTGAGAAACTAAGAAAAATGGCTTACAGTTTATTAGAAACAGTTTTGTGGCATATTTTAAATGGATGTAACTACAAATTCGTCAACACTGTGGAAATTATACTTATTTACTCCGTGCATAAAGCAACGATGTATGTGAAACATGATATCAACATGAAAGACTATGTAAACTTATGTGACGAAAACGACAGTCGGACGGATACAACGCGAAAAAATCAAAGATACATGAAAATATACGGGTAGTAAAAATACACGACTCGTGTAAAACATACGCGTGATAATGATATAGGTACGTGTTGGTTATATTTTGGGTGTACTTTACTTTTAGTTTTTTCTATAAATAAAACATTGGTTTCGTGGATTTTTTATTTTATTTATTTCATTGCATGTTTGAGAAAAGCACTATACATACCTCGGCGGGAAATGGGGTTGCCCGCGCTCAGACCTATCCGGCCTCGCGTCCCGGCCTCTGTAGTAATTGTACTAATAGTGCATAGGTACGCTATACATGTATTTTAGTAATTAATATTAGTACAGAATAGTATCTTTACCTCAGTAAGTATAGTCAGCATGACTAATAGTTATGCTGACCGTACAGATTGTTAAATAATCATGTATGATGTTACTGAATATTTGCACTTGGCCAGGAAGGTATAAGATTTTGGAGTATTAAAAACATGTTACTGATTCTAGAGGGGTTACCCCCGTCGGTAAAAAAACTGTAACTAGAATGGAACAAAAGATATGGCGCGCCGCGCGAAACTAGCTACGGGGTATAGGTACATATTTATATTGCGCGGAATAAAAAGGGTTTTAATGTTTTGCCTCAATTAATACGAAAATATTTTATATTTAACACGTTACTAATGACGTCGCCTGGCTATATCACAGTGATATACATCACAAATTAAATTAAAATTAGATTATGTTAACGTGTTTTTTTATATTAACCCAACTTTACCCTTAAGGTTGATTGGAGTCTGCCTTTGGACATTGTATCTAGTTTCCGTAAGATTTTTTATGGTGTTTGCCCTCTTTTAATTTTTTTTTCGATAAATACATTTATTTATTTATATTAATTATTTTCCTTATTGTAAACAAATACTACAAATCATAACCTTTCAGCTGGCTCCTTTATTATTATTTACAAATTTCCTATTTTACAATGTTTAACAATATAATTATATTGATAATTGTTGCGAAAATGCTCCCATAAATAAAATCAGGACAGAAAGGCACAAAATTTGTCTTTATCTTTCTTCATATCAATACGTAAATACGTACTTATACCTAGTTACAACCTGCAAAAGGTAAAGGTTCTTAAATCGTGGTTTTTTTAACTATCATTTTTGTAATTTCTAAAAAGTTAACCTTTATGCAGTTTAACAGTACCTAAATAAATATAACATAAATGTCTGAGGTGGCAGTTACCTACTCTGAAACCAACGACTACACATCGGTAACTCGTGGCATTTAGGTAGCACTCAAAAGATTAGTTATGAGCACATATCGGTAACTCGTGGCACTTGACAGTTTCTAACAGACTAGTGATGTGACAATGTTCTTCCTATACGAGTCGAAAAAAGAAACCACTAAAAAAAGGAATTAATTAAACATCTTTTAAGTGCTACCTAAATGCCACGAGTTACCGATGTGTAGGCTACGACGCATTAGTACATTACGATACAAGTGCGAAAATAGGAAATTCGCAACGACCGAAGGGAGTGTTTTAAATCGACACGCGAATTACCTTTTCGCACGAGCATTGTACAATGTTTTATAGACATATGTCCCTTTAAATTGTTGAAATTGTTGATAGGCACATATTGTCCCTAATCCCGCCCTAGGGCGGTAAAGTAGCACCATATATACTTACTGTGAAAATTATTAAGTCTCCGAAAAATATATCTTACAGTGCTCTACAGCTACTACCATGAAATATAACATAGAACCGTAATAGTAACCGATTGCAAAAAGCATTCAAAACCGCATTATGAACCGAAACATTGTTTCCATTTGTAGGCAATATTGCCTGAAATGTATTTTTTTTGCACCTAAATACCGCCAACAGTTGGCTAGTAAAGAATGCATTACAGCGTTAAGTTGGCCATTCGTACAACCTTGTAAATATAAAAAAAAATGTGCAATAATATTAAATACAAATAAATCATTCACACCGTTATTCCGCTGAAAGTTTTAACTAAATTAAAATACGCAAAAAAAGGCTCGCTTAAATTTTGAAACAATGTTCGTTGAATCAAAGGGAGTCCCTCCTATCCCAAAACTAAAACAGGACTTATAAGAGATTAAGTTAATATTAAATATATTAAAAACGGGTCACTCACGTATTTTAAGTCGAAAAACGCTCGACATGTTTCACTCCGTACCGAGGAGTGTCATCAGGAGCTTGCGTTGCGTTGAGCTCCTGATGACACTCCTCGGTACGGAGTGAAACATGTCGAGCGTTTTTCGACTTAAAATACGTGAGTGACCCGTTTTTAATATATTTAATACGTCTGTGTCTCACGGAAGTTTTGTTATTAAGATTAAGTTAATGCAACAAAAATATTATTATTTAAAGAATCGGAAACACGTTTTTAACTACACGTACAATGGTATTTTACTACCTAGCTGCGTATCGGATCGTTTATTTTCCGAGCACTGCCAGTAATGTAGGCACCAACTACCAATACTAGAATTGCTACAAGCCGCTTTCAACTCGTAGCAGCTCCGCTACATGAAAGCGAAATATTGTTCTGAAACTATTTCTGTCACTTTTACGCCTACCCGTATTCAAATTTAAAATTCTATAACTTATAACTACTTGCATAATCTACAAATTTTGTTAAAAAATAATGCATTATAAATGGAAAATTACTGATGCCAAAAAAAATTAAGCCTAGAATAAATACCTATGCTATTTGTAATAGTAAATGTACCAGTAAAATGAAAAATATAAATAAAAACTTTAAAAATAAAATAAAATAAAAAACAACCAACCCAAATCCGGAGCAAATAAAATCCAAATAGAAAAGTGCACTTAATAATAAAACACTTCACAAACAGAATCTTTCGGCACACCGATACGATACAGCACATAAATGAAAAAAAATGTTCAACGCTCTATTAATGCAAAATGCACTTTTACATACACCAACTAAAAACTTTACCGTTTGCCTCCTCCTGTATTGTATAACAGTCAAGTGTAAAAAAAGTTCGTTTATCGAATAACGGAAATCGAAAAAAGTTTCGCGAATTTAAAATTCGTATTTCGAACTTTCGCGTCGGCCGGCACGCGTAACTCTGGAATTCGAATGTGGAATTTTCGGCTATGATGGGTAAGATGTGCGCATAGCTGTGGCTTAGATGAGACTGTGGCGTGGAACCGCGCGGCCGCTGTGTGTGACCAGCCGACTTTCGCCCCGACCCGTCGCCCGACAACTCCAGCGACCAATGACGCATCCAGGAACACATTTTATTCCCAATATTTAGTACCGTGACTAATATTTTCAGATAATTTTCCCAGTAAATTAACGGTATTCCACTGAATTAATACGGCGTGTTATATATCCGCGGGTGGATCAGTCGGCCGACTAGTCGGAACTGCTTTTATGTGAGCGCCCTTAGATTAGGGGTTGTGAATGGATGTTGTTGACACAGAAATTTTTGCACCATTGCATTGTTATTGACGAGGTGTGAAATTGTACCCTTTAATTAATTAGGTCATTAAAATTTAACTAAATCAATTTTATATTATATAGGTAGGCATTATCTCAATTCTCAAGATCCTTAGACAAAAAGCGATGATTATTTTCAACCAAAAAAAAATTTCGTCTTTTTATTCATCAATTAAAAAAACGAAATGTTTGGGAATGAAATTGAATTGGTACTGCAAAAAAATTATAAGTATACTCTGGCAAGACAACTTTATCTGTAGAAAAAGGAGCTAAATTCAAAATGTGTATGGAAGATCAATCCTTCGCGCCGACATTTTTTCAAATTAGCTACCTTTTCCTACTCGTACTGACGAAGCTGGCTTGCCAGAATATAGTATGCAGTCATGTAAACAAATTCAGCTTCGCAGTCAATTTAATTAAAACATTAATTGCTAACTATAATAAATTCCAATTCATTACTACTTCACTTCTTCGTTGGTCACTTTTTCTTAGTATGTGACATTTATTTCAGTTATATACTTAGTAGTGTGTCTACTTGAAATAAAAACAAATTAAATATTTTTGAAAATATTTTAATTTGTTCTAATACTTGGAATAGTAAGGTTATCGTCGTTCTCCGAAATTGTCCGCGGTTGCATCTAATTACCGCTCCTAATACATTAATTTGACTTCGCACTTATCAAACCGCAAAATTACTTTCTAGGAATGGTTCAAATACAAGGGACCTTTTTCCATACAATAAATTATTAATTATTAATATCCTGGGCGAATTTCCGCAAGTTGACATCCGATGACTGTACAGCGTCAAATATACCTATAGATAGTGATGTCAAATAGTATATTGTAATACACCTTTGTTACCATTGAAATAAGTTCATGTAGATGGTCGCTTTGGCTGTAACTATCTATTTCGGCCCGATTCGAACTTTAAGATACGTCAAATATTACGTAAAGATATGTTATGGATTAGATATGTCAGTGTCAAAAGTGACGTTTTTTTTTAAACAAAAAAGGCACAATTGACACTGACATCTAATCCATATCGTATCTAGTATATTTGACGTATCTTAAAGTTCGAATCGGGCAGTTGATGCTGACCGTACAAAAGGCGCCCCGGCTTGCTTAGATTTGAGCGGATTAAACAGTTTTCCTACAACTCAAAAGGGAAATCGTACCTATTAGTTCCGTGTTGTGAGAGAAATTTTTTTCACGCGCCGCCTCTGAACTGTACTTAACTTACCTATACCAGTACATTAGTCGGTCTTACCTGTATTTTTATTCAAGTATGTACCTATAGTAAATAAAAGGGGATGATAAGTAAATAAGTACAAGTAAATGAACGTATAATATTTGCTATGTTTGTACGGTATTATCGCTAGTTGTCGCTAACCCAGTTACGGTTAGGCTGAACAAGGACTGTTTCATCGAACGCTGCGCGCGAGTCGACTCCTCTTGGTACCTACTGCCTTTTCCTTTCACTTAGTGACAAAAGATGTTATTCAGATATACTAAATATTGTATTGTTTGTAACATACAAATATTACTTTTATTTTCATAGTTCTAATCCTTGTCATAAATAGTATATATTAAAAACGCTAAATATTGCTTCCAACTGCAGTTCGATTACACTTCAGAATACCAGTGTAGATATAAGTGATTTCATTTGGTACCTAATATGGCTTACTGATATCTTATATTTGGTGTCCTAATAGGTACATGTATAAAAATCAAGCATTGTCTTAGCTTATACTATTCTCAATATCATAATAAGACAAATATTTTCTAATAGTATTACCATTAAATATTATAACAACTTCTGCTAAAATATGGTTATCAATACTATCGTATCTAGCAGTTAATGGTAAGAATAAACTAAACCGAACTGAGACTGCCCACAATAATGATAAAAAAATATGCCTTAACTGGCCTAATAATTAAGTTTTCATCTTTTATCGTTAAGGATAGCTCATGAGCTCATGTCGACAACAATACATAATAAAAAAATATTTTTTATTAATAATGTGTTATTTGAACCTCCCGGGTCTATTTGTATAACTTCTCAGTTTTGTACATTGTGTACAACTATGTAACATGTTTAATATGACTGTTCGTCTTCTAAATAAATAAATAAAAACGTAGAAGCTGTGCAAAGCACGCGGTCTCAAGTGGAGCGCGCCGCGACAGGAAGCGGCAGGAGCAGGATAACGCCGGGAACTGTACCAACTTCGCTGGAACTGCCCGTTGTTGCGAGTACCATTTGTACTACATTAACATTGTATTCATTCATACTCTCCATATTATTGCCTACTTTCTGCAATAACGATTTAGGGCAAAAGGATGCCTTTTATTAAGCAGGGTAAGCAGTTATTGATATACACGGCACGGCACAATATACACGGTGGCCAAAAATAAATGCATTCCCGTTGCCAGGGATGTTTTGGGATTATACTGAGCAACTTTTAGTGTGGAACCAACCCCGAAATCGCGAAAAAAAAATACCCTCCCTTAGAAAATGGACCAGCCAAAATGTATGAAACAGCCAAATTTCTTTTTCGCGATTTCGGGGTTGGTCCTATAGTAAACGTTGCTCAGTATAATCCCAAAACCTCCCTGGCAACGGGAATGTCTTATTTTTTGGCGACCCTGTATTTATCTGTTTTTCCACGCTTAAATTGCTGAATCTATTTAGAATTATATTTGATATAGATACAGAATTTCAGTTCCGAGATTAAGAGCGCTCTTACAAGAAAAGTCGAAATAATGCAAAATTGATGATACTAGTCGACGAAATTCAGGACTTTGCGCTCATTATTAGAAACAATGAGTACTTGTTCCAGTAAAAGCGTCTTCTTATCTTTATAAATATCGTTGTAAATATTAGAAAAAGGACTTATTAAATTAGTAATGATTTTTTTTCTGATGGTCGTTTCCGAAAAACCCCGTGAAGCACTGAATGGCGAGCTCTTATTTGGAAATGTTGAGAATTTTACTCTGCTAAACCTGGCTATTTTGTATTACTAATACCCTGTACTTTAGGCATATCAAACTATATTTTTCCTACATACCTTTGAGAAAGAGAAAATCAAAGTAAAACGAACTCGATTTTCTCTCCGAAACAAGTGTCAATTCCTACGAAAATCTACTTAATATCGAAGTCATTTTCATACTCAAGCAATCTGCAACGTTTGCTTATACTGTTGGTATACATTAGTGTTTATGAAATTCTACTATAATTTTTTGGCAATTTTTTGAAAACTACTCTATATTACCGATGACGCGCGCTGCGCCAGCTCAGTGCCGCGGCAGAGCTTGTAGAGGCAGGACGTGTGTCGGTCGGCTCCGCACATTTTCAACGGCGACGACGAGGTTTTTTATCATTGTGTGCGGCGGGCGCCGTGTAAAACGCTATACTGTGTGCGTGTAAACCGCAACGAGAGACTTTGATCCTAGCACTGTTTTTATAGTATTATAATTTATAATGGTACAGTTTAATAAAAATATTTGAAACGACCTGACATTCTATATGTATTTATTTGACTCAAGATAGTACTCAGGGTCTGATGATGGAGCCGGAAGGTGGTCACCGGTACCAATCAACCATGCAACTAAACCACTTCGTGTTTAGGCTCGTTTTATTCATCTCAACAAGATCTTTGACACAAAATAGTACTCAGGGTCTGATGATGGAGCCGGAAGGTGGTCACCGGTACCAATCAACCATGCAACTAAACCACTTCGTGTTTGGGCTCGTTTGATTCGGCTCAACAAGATCTTTGACTTAAGATAGTACTCAGGGTCTGATGATGGAGCCGGAAGGTGGTCACCAGTACCAATCAACAATGCAACTAAACCACTTCGTGTTTAGGCTCGTTTTATTCGTCTCAACAAGATCTTTGACTTAAGATAGTACTCAGGGTCTGATGATGGAGCCGGAAGGTGGTCACCGGTACCAATCAACCATGCAACTAAACCACTTCGTGTTTGGGCTCGTTTGATTCGTCTCAACAAGACCTTAGACACAAGATAGTACTCAGGATCTGATGATGGAGCTGGAAGGTGGCCACGGGTACCAGTCTACCATGTAACTGAACCACTTCGTGTTTGGGCTCGTTTGATTTGTCGCAACAAGATCTTTGACACAAGGTAGTACTGAGGGTCTGATGATGGAGCCGGAAGGTGGTCACCGGTACCAATCAACCATGCAACTAAACCACTTCGTGTTTGGGCTCGTTTGATTCGGCTCAACAAGATCTTTGTCTTAAGATAGTACTCAGGGTCTGATGATGGAGCCGGAAGGTGGTCACCAGTACCAATCAACAATGCAACTAAACCACTTCGTGTTTAGGCTCGTTTTATTCGTCTCAACAAGATCTTTGACTTAAGATAGTACTCAGGGTCTGATGATGGAGCCGGAAGGTGGTCACCGGTACCAATCAACCATGCAACTAAACCACTTCGTGTTTGGGCTCGTTTGATTCGTCTCAACAAGACCTTAGACACAAGATAGTACTCAGGATCTGATGATGGAGCTGGAAGGTGGCCACGGGTACCAGTCTACCATGTAACTGAACCACTTCGTGTTTGGGCTCGTTTGATTTGTCGCAACAAGATCTTTGACACAAGGTAGTACTGAGGGTCTGATGATGGATCCGGAAGGTGGTGACCGGTACCAATCAACCATGCAACTAAACCACTTCGTGTTTGGCTTCGTTCGATTCGTCGCAACAAAATCTTTGACACAAGTTAGTACTCAGGGTCTGATGATGGAGCTGGACTGTGGCCACGGGTACCAGTCTACCATGTAACTGAACCACTTCGTGTTTGGGCTCGTTTGATTTGTCGCAACAAGATCTTTGACACAAGGTAGTACTGAGGGTCTGATGATGGATCCGGAAGGTGGTCACCGGTACCAATCAACCATGCAACTAAACCACTTCGTGTTTGGCTTCGTTCGATTCGTCGCAACAAGATCTTTGACACAAGTTAGTACTCAGGGTCTGATGATGGAGCTGGACTGTGGCCACGGGTAGCAGTCTACCATGTAACTGAACCACTTCGTGTTTGGGCTCGTTTGATTCCTCGCAATAAGATGTTTGAGACAAGATACTACTCAGGGTATATACATCATCAGATGGAGCTGATGATGATTGACAGGTACCCGTCGCCACCTTCGCGCTCCATCATCAGACGCTGAGTACTACCTTGTGTCAAAGATCTTGTTGAGATGAATAAAACGTGCCTAAACACGAAATGGTTTAGTTGCATGGTTGATTGGTACCGGTGACCACCTTCCGGCTCCAACATCAGACCCTGAGTACTATCTTGTGTCAAAGATCTTGTTGAAACGAATAAAACGAGCCTAAACACGAAGTGGTTTAGTTGCATGGTTGATTGGTACCGGTGACCACCTTCCAGCTCCATCATCAGACTCTGAGTATCACCTAGTGTCAAAGATCTTGTTGAGACGAATCAAACGATCCTAAACACGATGTGGTTTAGTTGCATGGTTGATTGGTAATGGTACCTTCCAGCTCCATCATCAGACCCTGAGTACTGTCTTGTCTCAAAGATCTTGTTGAGACGAATCAAACGAGCCCAAACACGAAGTTGTTTAGTTACATGATAGACTGGTACCCGTGGCCACCTTCCTGCTCCATCATCAGACCCTGTGTATCTTCAGTGTCAAAGATCTTGTTGAGACGAATCAAACGAGCCTAATCATGTTACTACATGGTTGATTGGTATCCGTGACCACCTTAATCATCATCAGATCCTCAGTACCAGTTCGTTTTTAAACCCTCGTTGATACAAACTTTACAACCTATAGGTACCAAATGCAATGACGAAACATGTAAATAAGCGAGTAGGTACCTATAATTTCTTTCGAGTAATATACCTTCATAAGTACGAGTATGGGGCTATTCATAAATTACGTCGTTTCAAATGGGAGGAGTGGGGGGGGGGGGGGGGTCTGGACATCGGATGATGGTAACATGACGTAGGAGGAAACAGATTCATCCGAAGCTTGATTTTTGGATGATTAGAGGGGTGGGGGGGGTCAAAAATCGTCAAAAATAGATGACGTAATTTATGAACAGCCCCTATGTACATTTGCACTGCATTTAGTATTTTCGTACTTACCAAATAACAGTTTTAGAACTTTAAAAGTTAAGTACAGTTAGTGTTGTTATGGTTGATTTCAATATGCTTCGCGAAGGATCAAGAATGTTTAATCCATCATTGTAGTGCGAGTGTGGTAGAAGGGATCGGCGTACTGAGCTCGCACGGCCTGCCGCAGCGCGTAAAATACCTAAACTCGCTCAACGCCGAAATGTAATAGCGCTCTTAAGATATTTTTTAATTCTGTTTGTCGTGTCGTGTCGATACTTATAAAAAATTATAAGTATCTATTTTATTTACCATTTATTTCACGCAGATTTTATGTGCCCGGGTTATTAAAACTTGCCTTTAACATAAAAATTATCATATCAATATGCATAATTAGTCCGTCAAATTAAAAAATAACCAAATGGAAATAATTCTCACAGATTACTAACCCTTTTTACAATCAATCCGGCTACCAGATGGACTTGAAGTCATATTAATGGCTACTAGTTGTAAACAGTATGTTATCGCGATCCGCGGACATCTTACTCGGCGAGCCGCTGTATACAACCACTGTGCGGACACAGGGCTACAGTAGGCCATCTTCAACTGAAAACGTCACCGTCATAAAACAGTCGCCATTATCATTTACCTACAAGCAATCGTGAGTAATATCTTATGAAATTGCTCTTGAGAATGTGCACCTAAAAACTAAGCATACAGCAAAGTACGGTACAATTACTTATTGTATTTTTATGTGGCTTGGGATGGCCCTGAAAAGATTTGAACAATTTTTGAAAAATTTCTAAGCAAGTTAAATAAGTAGGTAACTATATCAAAAATGCGTTGTTCAGATTATAAATGATTTTCTAATAATCTGCTAGTAAGCCTATGATCTGAAATAGACATCATACGTATACGAAAGAAAGACCAATCTGACCAATGCATTCAGTGCCCAGGGCAGAGTTCGAACCAGCATCTCGTTAGCCTATTGTATATCTGTGTCCATTACACACGTCAGTTGCAATAAACTGAAATCCGATGCGGCTGCCATTTAACCACGAGATCGCAGATAAGCGACGATCGTCTTATCATTTACAACTTGTGCTTGACTCCCAATCGACTACCTTGTAATTTAGCGGGAGGCATTCAGATTTTAAAAATGTTATATTAATTCGATATCAATTTAAGTACTTGCACACTTGCACTTAAATATTGATGCGAGAACGTGCACTGAGATTAATATCAAATTAGTATCTTGTTTTTTAAAATCAGAATGCGGGTTCTGGCATGTATGGATCGATGTTATGTTACGTTAAATGATTTAAGTAGTCGTTCTTTTGATGATCATTTTATTTAGGATCTTTAAGGTCGATGCCAAACTGGGAATGTAAACTGCGATGACAGTAGCAGGACTTTTGAATGTCAGATTTAAAGTAGTCAACTTAAAATAATTACTAGGTACTTATAACGTCTAATAAATAATCAATCATTCGAACTTTTTTACGCAAGATACTCATGCCTATCTAATACAAGACCCAACTATACTGAGCAACTTTTACTCTGGAGCCAACCTCGAAATCGCCAAAAAAATTTTTTTCATATGTCATGCTTTGAAAGTGGGTCGTTGTTGTTCTAATAAGTACGCAGAAAGTGATACGTTTCTGCTCTAGCGCAGAAAAGTGGTGTACTCCTCTGCGTCCTCGTCCCATGAGCAACTGGGTGGAAACAAAATGGAAATATTGTGTCTTTATTTCCCCGCTTGAAACAATTGGTAATTGTTCAATTTTACTAATCCCCTATTCAATTTTTTTCATCGAGAATGATGTAAGTAAATTATTAAAATAAATTATTCTTGATTTCTTTTGTTGAATTGTATTTATTCGATTACATAAGGCGGGAACCAAATGGAATACACCAAAAATATTTTTTTAGAACCTTACTCTTGCGTACATGAGCAAAGGCAGAATCTTATACAGCCACAGTTAAACGTTTGTTCGTTATTAAATGGGTTTTTAAAGTTATTTAGCAGTATATGCATGAAAATAAAATTAAATACAAGATTAAAATTGCTTATCTCATTCATCAATTGTTATTTAAATTCTTAAAATATTTTTATTATGTTATTACGTCGTGCGGCGCACCAAGATCGCGGTGCGGCGCGGTAGTCTATTACGGCTTTTAGAACGAAAAAGAAAAAATTAAAAAGTAAGAGGCAATCCCGCTGATTTTCATACTAATAATGAACAAATCATTTTAAAATACTGCAGTTTGTTAAAATATGTGTTTTTTCGTAAATATTGCAATCTAAATATTTTTCGCTAGGGGTTGTGTATCTTCACACATGTAAAGTCTCCGATTGCAAGTAAGTCCTAAGGAAAATCATGGCCGTAAGTCTATTTAGGTAAGTAATTGAATTACTGATTTTGCAAAATTGTCTTGTCTTGTTTGGTTTCCTCGCATTCGATATGAAAAGTAGAGTGTTTAACTCGGGTGAAAGGCACCATTTCCGTCTTGGACTATTGGCGCTCTCACTGCGTTCGAGCGCCAAACTACCTCGACAGAAATGGGTGCCATTCAGCCCTTGGTTAACAATCTACTATACCCTCCCATAGAAAATGGAGCAGCCAAAATGTATGAAACAGCAAATTTTTTTTCGCGATTTCCGGGTTTGTCCCATAGTAAAAGTTGCTCAGTATAATCCCAAAACCTCCCTGGCAACGGGAATGCACTTATTTTTTGGCCACCCTGTATTTATCTGTCTTTCCACGCTTATAAAAGGCGTAAATTGCAAGTTGCAATTGATATCGAACTTTTTAAATAATTTAAATCAGTACGGACGCCTACTGATTTACTTACCCCGCCCATCAATCCTTATTTATCAATAAGTATTCAATTTAACCGAATCGGTAAAATGATCATTAGAAATAACGATTGTATTTGATCCGGTGGCAGAATAAAAGTTTTTGGTTAGTTTTGGACTCAATGAGTATAGTCTAAAAAAATTGATACCTACGAGCCTACGAGTATCAAGGCTAACCCTGGAATGTTCCGTAGTTCAACCTCGTTGCGAAAAACCCTGAAATTTTGGAACTGGCATTTTATCATAGTTAATTTTTACTTTTCGATGAAGTAGTGGTAACCCGGACTATAATGTAGAGTTAAATTAATATTTACATCGGCAACTTTGGTCACCTTATTTGGAATACAAGAATGCGACTATTTCTGCACCATTATATCATCTTGTGGTCAGAGCAAACGTCTAAAATTAAATCGCTACTGATGGCCTACTGTTTGCTAATACCATAATAGTAAGTCTACTGTTGATTCATCCACTGAAATTAGCATGCCACCGCATTTAGTATCGTATCATAGAAGTTAATTAGTTTGTACTTTGAATATGTGTCACTGTTTAGCTAAATCCAGGAATTATGGATTAATTTATATGAATCGCTCTAATAATTAAAATGAGTCACACAGCTTCCCTGATACATTAACATCTTTATTAAACAAAATTGGTTTTCCTCTTAACAAAAGAGAATGACATTTACAAATTTAATAAAGCAATTGTAATAGTTTGAGCAAATATTGGCAAATTTATCATGCAAATAAGTAAGTGTCTACCAATAGATTAAAGCATCGGCCTCTGTCTAATCAACGGGTAAAAGAGAGAAGAAAAAAAATCACCAGGCACCGTCGCAAGCGCACCAACAGCTGCGCGAGCGCGATTCTATACTACTTGTCTAAACGAGAACGGTGTAAGTGACATATTTTTAAACTGATGTAAGGCCTTTTTAAAAACTTAACCGTATTAATATATTCATGCACCCTTCACGCCCTAAATCCAGTGATAATGGGGGCCCGTGCTACATCCATCATCCGCCAATGCAAAACAAATCGATTTCTAAGCGCGCCCGATTATTGTGCGGATTTTTGAATAAAGGATTGTAGAGAATATAGCATTTTTTGGGATGGGTGTAAATTATTGTATTTTAATAGAACGCAAAGTAAAATTAAAAATTTACATATTTGGTTCTACTTTATAGATTTTTATGACTTTGATTAATAGGTATACTCTACACATTCGAATTCTTAAAGTTTTTTATATAAATAATGTGATTCATCCGCGTAGAAGTCATTATACACTTTCAACCCTATTTTTATTACCTTATAAATAGATTGAGTTTCCAAAAATCCTTTCTTATTGGAGCCCCAATTTCGATATTGTTTTATATTTCAAGGTCTTTAAATACATTCGTATAAAGCGAAAAGAGTGTGGGCAAAAGCATCAGAATTTCTAACCTCTGTTAATAATCCTCAAGCAAATTGCCGACGCTCTTTTGACGCAAGCCCCCGCGAAACGTCAGCAAAACCACCCTACAAATGTCTAAAAAGCTGCGGTCGGAGGGTGCAGGAAGCGATACTGGTTTTATTTCCTCCCTGCAACCATAGAATAGAAAAGTCACAGAAATGAATAGAGACAATAATCAGATACGTCGTTTTTCTTTTCAGCAGTCGTATCATAGTGTATCGATTCGCCATTGTCACCACATACGATCCCCTTTCAAACATATTTTGATTGATGTGACACCGTTGTGTGCTTTTGAAGTTATCAATTTGTATGAAAACAATTTTATTGGTAGCGTTTATTTTTTCGGTTGGGATAATGTTTGGTGGTATTATTGGTGAAATAGCTTTAGTATTATTATTGATTTATTATCAGCACTGCTAATCAAAATTAATTTTATATAAAATTGTTTACCAAGCTGTGGAAAATATTTGTATTAAATACTTATTATGAAAATTACAGACATTCAGCTCACCGCGAATTAATAAGAGAGTAATCATAATCATACTTATTTTAATAAGTATGATTATGATTACTTGTTTAAAAACCTTTTCTGAATACACCTAAATAATCGTTAGATACATCTTAAGCATCTTCACATTAATATCTAGACTTTCAATACACTACGTACATATTTGTACAGGTAAGGTATTTTCTGAAACCCTGTATAGTTCCCTTATTAAGGCACTACACTACGAACCAGTAACTAAGATCAGGAAGACGCTATCTAGTCACCGAACCTGACGTCCTTCCGGGTCGTTATCACGTTGCCAGTGTACCACGGCCGATTACCCTCATCAAGGATTGGGGGTTTCAGAACTTACCAGGTAAATATGTAGATATAATAATAATGACAAAAGTGCGGCATCAAATTAGCAATGGCCAACCACATCCTTACCGGCTTGCCTATTTTAGAAAATAAAAGTTTAACCTGCATAAGAGTAAGCCAAATTAGTTCAGCAAAAGTCACACGGATATGTTTTACTCGTAACTTCTTGCGTGCCACTGCGGTTTAGAAAGACTTTTGTAAAAAGTTAGACTTTTTCTAAGTAAAGAAGCTCTGTAATTTTTAATGTTAAAAATATTATTTGAGATATGATATCTAACTTAATACTGCAGATACACACAAACTAAATTCGTATTACAAAACTGAAACTGTAGCCAATTTTTCTTACATTTAATATTTTTTTGTAGAAATCTAAAGTCTTTTCGCAGCTTGTATAATATATTCATAAAAATAATAGAATAATACGCATAGCAAGCGCGAAAATACGCTTTATCATGATTGCAATCAGTAATTCAAGCAAAAAATTCTGCCAATTTTTTGCATGACATTCTGACTAAATTATTCAAATTAGATTTATTTGTTATTCAACTTTGTCACCTAACTACTAACTAATTATGTCTTGACTTATGATCAACCGCTAGTTTTTGATTCTTAAAAAGGGTTCCGCTAAGCATCAAATACGAATGATAGGTATGCGCCGTAAAAATAAAGTTAAATTTAATAAAACAAACAAATATTTGCGATTACTCTCGCGAGGTGCTCATAAAATAATCAGATTTAACTAATATGATATTTGCCTTTTGACAAACTTGCTTGACTCTAACGAATTTTGGCGCGGATTTCGATATTTAGTTAGGTACAAATATTAGTAGGTAATAGGCAGACAGATATGTGTACATCTCTTAGGCTGCGTTATAGCTAATGTATATTTTCCAATGAATTACTACATGCCACAAGTGTACACAGTTCTAAATACAGACCCCTAAAAATATGTGCAAATAATTGGATAGGATCCTAGGATTTAATAGAGTAGTCAAACCCAAGCACATGTGCCACCAAACCGGTCCTGTTTGTATAGTGGGTTCTCTAGCTTTTGTTAATATTTAATTAGCATGCAGAGATTAACTCACGGAAGGGCTAGGGCAGTGAATAGAGTTGCATCCTGGAGTAGGATGTCGCGCTAAAAGTAATAATTATTAGTGTAGCACATTATTACATAAATTGACTAAGTCCCGCAGTATGTTCAATTAAGGCTTGTGGTGTGGGTACTTGGACAACTATATATATAATTTATAAATACTTGAATACATAGAAAACACCCATTGCTCGGGAACAAATATCTATAACAGTTTTGAATGATTCACGGTTAGTTTCAGTAGACTTATATCGACCAAGATGCATATGTAACTGCGTCGAAATATGTATACAAATGTATACAAAAGGTAATCAGGTAATCACGGTCCATATCTCGGACGATATAAGTCTAACAAATATATGCTCATCACACAAATAAATGCTCTTACCAGGGTTTGAACCCTCGACCATCGGTTTCATAGGCAGGGTCACTATAATCTAGGTCAGACAGGTAGTCAATTAGGTCGTTAATGTTATTAAAAAAAGATCTAAATGCTCCGCTTAGGTTTGTCTACAAAAAATATAAATAAGTTTTTGGCAATAATTTCATTTTTGGTACAAGCTTTTATCGCTGACTGTACTTTTCTTACGACAGACAACTAATACTCATCCAGACAATTCTAAAAACCCCTAACACAAGGTTAGGTTGCGTTGTTTCATCACGGAGTTCCTATGGCCACCTCCTGTCTCCATCATCAGATCAGCTCGATGGTACCATAATATTGCATTGTCATCCGATTTATACATGCATGCAAAATTTCAGCTCAATCGGAAACCAGGCCGCGTAGCCAAGATGCCAATCGCTTACGCTCCGTAGCGATCGAAACGCAACTGTCACTGTCACACTAATATGGAAGCGTGATAGAGAGACATAATGCTTTTCGTTGTCGAAGCGATAGCGATTGTAACCTTGCCTAAGCCGGCAGGAAGTGGATCAAATTTAACTTGCAAGATTTGATTACAGAACGACAGACAACGGGACAGATGAAACTAAATAAAAGCTTGTAATCAAAAAGTACAAGTTAGGTACATTGTTTCTGATTTAATCTTCATTGCCCTATTTAAATTTACCATCCTGTAGTTATATGTACACCTACGTAACTCGCGATGTGTATAACGTTTAAATGAAGACGAAATCGCGTTAGCATAACAAGGTAAAAGCCGTCCTGCGAATAACTAGTTTCTCATCCTAGACTTAGATGCCGAACATTATGATCATACTTTATGGCCCATCATTAGGTACTAGGCACCAGAAATAGACATAACGGTAGATTACAATATTTCGTATTGATACAAGTAAATTAAAAACTAAAACTCTGAATCATAACATACCCGTAACAAATATTAAGTATATTAAAAAATCTGTCAACCCGTTTAGAACACAATATTAGACATGCTTTTTTATTCATTAATTTGTTAGCATTCTTGTTGAAGAGTCTTAGTAAGAGTGTTCATTCAATGATAATGTTATATAAAAGTATTGTCTGCAAATTAATATTAATCCAACAGTTTAATAGTTGTGTAAATATGAAACACATGTGTCAAACTATTTCATTCAAAATTTTCTTCTTGTGTTAGAACGGAAAATGTACCTATTATTTAATTATATCACTGACGTAGGTAGTATGGCACCATATTCATATACAACTAATTCGAATTACTATTAGACGGATTTATGGAGATACATTTTGTGACAAACGCTATAAAGTCAATGAAATGGCGTATTAGTGAGTGTGTAATAAATTAAACATTTATAGCGATATTAAAGATCAATAAAGTTAAAGAAGGTCTGTGAGTATTGGGAAACGGTTTGTTATATAGTTTGAATATGTTTTTATTAGTGTCGAATGTATGCGGTATATGTAGATACTTTCATAAATAAGATATCTAAACTTATAAAATATTATACAATACAAATTATAATTCTATAGTTTGTAGTTTATAATTTTTCAGCCTGTAGGTAAGTATTTTTTTATGAAACAAAAACGATAGGTATGTTAATGACCGAAACTGAATAGGTAGGTAATATAACAAGAATTATTACACTGTTTTTGATGCCGCTATCAGTACTTTCTCCAACAAAACTTTTATAATGTATTGTTAGAATTTTGATTTCGTAAAAAAAATATAAAATTCTAAATAAATCATTTTTTTTACAAAAAAAAATTAGGTTACGTTTGTTTTTCTTTTATAGTAACAACTCCATAAAATTAACCGTTTTATATGAGACCAAATAGATCACCTTAAAAATTACAATGATATCAATAACATGAAATATTACAAATAATAATTCATAGCAATGACTTACTTTATAAGATTATTTACCAAATGTTACACCATGTTTCCATTGTTTTATTCATCGGTTACCGATAATTCGTTAACGCATAACTCACTTTATCGTCCGGTTGTAAGACTTGTAAGATCTATCAAGCAACATAAAGTTTCATCATGCGCCGAACGCCTTTATTGTGATAATACCGAAAACTTACCAACTTTCATACCAATAAAACAATATAAACTAACATTGACAATAATTTATTCACTTAAAAGCTGCGTGAGACATTGATCTATAATAAAACTTACGAAGGCCTCTACTCTACTGTTTTGAAATATACATACTTAAACAAATAGAAGTGTTAGTAGTAAGGTACTTTTTTGATGCCGTAAAATGGGGTGAGTAGGGTCAAAACTGAAATTCAAACCTCGATAACATTTTATTTTTACATATGAAAACTGAATGGTGTATATAATAAGTGTTCCGGACGTGTGTATTTTAGTTTTTATTTTATTTTGGGTAGTTCCATTTCATAACTTTGACGATAAAGAGGAAAACCCACCTCACCCGGGTCCATATTGGGTTGCATACAAGTTTAGGTCATATCTTTGTTGCGCATAACAACTTGTGTTATAATCATCATTGCGCATACAAATGAAAAGTCATATTATATTGTGTCATACATTTTTAGCCATAATATTTGATGACATACTCAGCAGTTGTCATAATTTTTTTGTGCATATAGGTTTTGATTATAATGAATCAAATGTCATACCAGCTAAAAGCATATTTATCGATATTTATAAGGTTTTTACGTATAACGTTTTGTAGCATAGAAATTTTCAACCATAATGGTTTACATAAATAATTTAAGAAACTAATTTTAGCCTCTCAACAACTCCTCGAAAAAAACCTTTTCCCTAATCTCCGTCCAAAAACTTAAGTCGACGGAGCCCCGCTCACGCGGGGCTCCTATTTCTGCGTAGTTTGCCCTTCGGGCATCTAAAGCAACCTAACGAACCTAACCTACCTATTATGATTAGTTTCTTTTATGACCACTACTAATATGACTTAATTTTTTATGTCTATATTAATACTATGCACTGCAATACTTCGAACGAAAAACAATTATGGATATCAAGCAGATGACTTAAAATTTTATGCGAATTAAATTAATGACTACAAAGATTATGACGTAACTAATTTATGACAAAAACCCAGTTATGCTCAGGAATAATTCTGACTAAAGATTTTTATGACTTACAATTTTATACATAAAGTGTTATGACTATTAAAAATATGACAAAAGTTGTTATGCGACCAGAGGGAGTCCCCACCTCACCCCGTAGTGCCTCGTATTTGGGGTGAGAGGGGTTTTCATACAAAGGTGATTTTGGAAGATTGTTGGATCGATTTTTTTTATTATGCGTATTACTATAGCTCCATTTTAAATTGGAATACATTATTTTTGTAGCAGTAGCCTTAAAATCCCTTCTCACCCCCCTCTCAAACCTTCTCTCCCCATTCATAACCCACCTCTCCCCGCGAAACCTACTCACCCCGTTTTACGGTAAATTAATATTCGATTTGTATTGTATTTTTAGATGTAAAGGTTGTATTTAAACCCGGTATTACTTTTAACATATCAACTGAAGAAATTGGTTTTTAATGCCTAAAAACAAAACTAGTTTAACCCTAATATTTCCGTAACTTAAATGGTTATTGTTAGACCTTCATGGTTTAGTTAGATATCGATGACTAGAAGAATGTCATATTTGAGTTTACTTGTCTTATTGATTTAGCTATCAAATAAAGCACATATATATTTCTATATTATTATTTAATGTAATTAGAGATACAACAGAATGGCGACGAGTTATGATTGAATAAAAATACAATAATTCCACGCGAAGTTATATCCGCGGTACCTCAAATTACAGCTAGTTGACTAATTCCTTTATGATGGAAAAGCTAGCAGAAGTGCTCGCCGAGATGATGGAAACCATGAAAGGTATGCAAAGCCAACAAATAATTTTGCAAAACGCACTACTTAATCAAAGCGCAAATACAAAACCAGTAAGCGGAATTACACTCCAACCTTACGATGAATTACACGAAACATTCGATAGTTATTTACAGCGGCTACAAAATTACATTACTCTTAAAGGCGTTACGGATGCAAATATAAAGTTACAAATTTTCTTAAACTGCATCGGGCCGAAATACTACCAAGTGTTGAAAAATATCACAGCACCGAATACACCTGAATCAAAGTCTTACGACGACCTAGTAAAGATATTGAAAAATCAAATTGCACCCGAACCCGGTGAAGTAGCACAACAACACAAGTTTTGCCTGAGATTACAGCATGAAGGCGAAAGTATTGCCAACTATGTAGCCGGACTCAAAGAAATAGGTGGTAAATGCAATTTCATATGTCATAATTGCAACAAAACAACATTTGACACACACCTACGTGTCCAATTCATACGCGGACTCCGAAGTTCTGAAATTAAAGAAAAACTGCTACAAGAATCTCCTGATACAAAGTTTGATGATATAATCAAGATAGCCTTGGCTATAGAAACATCCAAATCTGAAACGAAAGAAATGGGACAAGAAATAGAGCCTAACATAAACAAAATTTCAATAAAAAATAAATACAGAAACAGTACATTCAATGGTAATACAAGTACATACAATGAAAAAAGAAATACATATAATAGAGATGCTAATACACATAATGAAAATAAAAATACATACAACGGAAATAATACAAAGGAAAACATCACTTGCTTTCGATGCGGAAAAGATAACCACAAGGCTAATCAATGTAAGCTGACAAATAAATTATACTGCAAGAAATGCTACACCAAGGGACATGTACAGTCAGTTTGTTTCAAAGACCAAAACCAAGTAGATATGGATAGTGACCTATCATTCTACGAAAGTGAAGAAGAAATATATGAAATAAAGAAAATACATGATAATTCATCTACAGACAAATTCAACATTACACTTCAGATAAATGGAAAAATGCACACTATTGAAATGGATACGGGAGCTGCAGTCACTACATGCTCTAAAGAATACTTTGAAAAGAATTTTAAAAACGTGAAACTACAAGATACTCATATAAAACTGCGTGCATACAACAAACAAATAATGGAACCTATCGGAATATGCAAAGTCAAAATCCTCTACAAAAATAAGGAGATTGTGGGAAGAATTTTTGTAATCAATGATAACGTAGACACAGTCGTTGGAAGAGAATGGTTGAGAGCGTTAAATATAGACTTTGACATAAAAACAATTACGGAAGAAGATGTTACAGAGAGTGTTGGACCCGGGTATGTCCTTAAACTACGTCCAACAAGAGAGGTAGGGCACAGCGTAATGTCATCACGCTTGAAACTGGAGCAGCCCAACTGGGGGAGTACCTCCACCTTACAGAAGACCACAGCCATAATAGCACTGCTGCTTACTCTGTAGGTATGTAGTGCTGTGTTCCTGATGGTGAGTAAGGTTCCCAGAGCTCCAACCCCCCCCCCCCCCCCCTTCTTCTCTTAATGATGATGTCGCAGTTAAAGAGGCTACCCCAGGAGGGTACCAGCTGCGCTAGCGCTGGAGAACCCCTCACTGGGCTTCCATGCTCAGGTAATATTATGCCTGAGCGTGGACGCCGAGGCCGCCCCACGTCGTACTCTGGGGGGGGCAAAACCGCGCTCAATCATCTGCCATCTGCCCGAGGCAAGAGCAAAGCAACTTCGGCACCCCTTGCCACACTGGCCGTGGACTTCTGCAACATTAGGGGTTTGCATTCCAATCTTAATGCTGTCCATCTACACCTCGAGACAGCTAAGCCGGCCTTGCTCTTTTTGACCGAGACGCAAATATCGTCTCCAGCGGACACATCTTATCTCTCCTACCCTGGGTACGGACTGGAACACTCCTTTTCGCCTAGGGCTGGGGTGTGCGTGTACGTTAGAGACGATATCAGTTCTCGCCGCCTCCGCAATCTTGAAGGTAGGGACCTCTCCACCTTATGGCTGCGTATAGACAACAATGATCATCCCCGTGTCTATTCGTGCCTATATAGGTCCCATAGCGGTGATGCCGAAACTGACCGACTCATTGAGCAGATCCAAATGGCTGCAGACTCTGTGCAGCAACAGATCCCATCCGCTGAGATCATTATACTTGGTGATTTCAACGCCCACAACGCCGAATGGCTGGGCTCTAGCAAGACTGATCATGCGGGCAGATCTGTTTATAACTTTGCTCTGGCATATGGCTTAACACAATTGGTCACTGCGCCTACGCGAATCCCAGATGTGGAAGGCCAGGAACCTTCCCTGTTGGACCTTCTGCTGACCTCTCATCCGGTTGACTACCATGTTTCCGTTGAGGACCCACTTGGTTCGTCGGATCATTGCCTGATCCGGAGTACGGTGCCACTCGCGTGCCCGCCGCGTCGGCGAGTTGCTTGTAGCCGCCGGGTGTGGCACTATAGGTCAGCAGATTGGGACGGGATGCGTACCTTCTTTGCATCCTACCCTTGGAGGCAGGTTTGCTTCACGCCGGATGATCCCAATGTCGTTGCTGATTCTGTTGCTGACGTTGTGCTGCAGGGAATGGAGCTATTCATTCCATCCTCTGTGGTTCCTGTTGGTGGCAAATCCCAACCTTGGTTTGGTCGCTTCTGCAAAAGGGCCTCTCGCCGAAAGCAAGAGTGCTACCAAGCCTGGGTAGATGCAGCGACAGTACGGGATGTAAAGACTAGCGCATTAAAAAAGGAGTATAACTTTGCCTCCAGGTCCTTCAAAAGAGTTATTGCCAGAGCAAAGTCACTGCACATTGGTAGAATTGGCGAGAAATTAGAGCGCCTCCCTTCGGGAACTCGTGCGTTCTGGTCTCTTGCCAAAGCTATCCAGGGAAATTTCTGCACGCCATCTTTTCCGCCACTGCACATGGGAAATGATTCATTGGCCCACGACGCAAAAGACAAAGCCGACCTTCTGGGTAAACTCTTTGCGTCCAACTCGACTTTGGATGACGGGGGATACGCGCCGCCGACCATACCGCGGTGCGAGAGCTGTATGCCGGATATCCGGTTAAACCAAAGCTCAGTGCGTAAAGCACTTCTTTCCCTCGACACTCATAAGTCGAGTGGGCCTGATGGAATCCCTGCGATTGTGCTGAAGATGTGTGCTCCTGAGTTGGCACCGGTCTTAACGCGTCTT
Organism: Cydia splendana; assembly: GCF_910591565.1. Lineage (NCBI taxonomy): Eukaryota > Metazoa > Arthropoda > Insecta > Lepidoptera > Tortricidae > Cydia > Cydia splendana. The sequence continues at coordinate 10,048,178 of NC_085969.1, read as the reverse complement.
TTCCGGCTCTCTTACACTTCTGGCGTAGTCCCAACCTCGTGGAAGTCAGCTTTGGTGCACCCGATCCCTAAAAAAGGCGACCGCTCAAACCCGTCCAACTACAGGCCAATAGCTATAACCTCCCTTTTCTCGAAGATAATGGAGTCCATTATCAACTGCCAGCTCCTTCGGTACCTAGAGGATCACCAGTTGCTTAGTGACCGACAATACGGTTTCCGTAGAGGCCGCTCGGCTGGTGATCTTCTAGTCTACTTGACACATCGTTGGGCACAGGCGATCGAGACAAAGGGTGAAGCATTGGCTGTTAGCTTGGATATTGCGAAGGCCTTCGATCGCGTTTGGCACAAAGCACTTCTTTCGAAGCTACCATCCTATGGGCTTCCCGAGAAATTATGTGTATGGGTCAGTAGCTTTCTAGCAGACAGAAGCATAAAGGTCGTAGTTGACGGTGAATGCTCAGAACCAAGGCCTATTGACTTCCTTGAAACGATGTGACCCTTCAAAATTGTGCATGTGTTGTCCGTTCCCAGACGAGATTGCCAGTAATTAACATCAAAATATTTTACTACAGCAACATTGCTAGAACTGGCTTTGTCTATAGATGCGATTTCTAGGAACAAATCAAATTATTTTGATTTGTATTTTATGAAGTAGTCATATGTAAATTATTATTTATTTTTTGATATATGTATATTATTATCTATTATATTTCAGTTTTTCTTTGTCTATGTTCATAAAATCTACGAAGGGTAGACGTGCCTCTACCCTCCTTGATAAAATAAAAAAAAATCTTTGTCAATTGGCCTCTTTGATAGGCCTTGATTTGGGTCTGGCCGGTAAGAACATAGACAAGATAAAAGTCTGTAATGTCAATGCTGTCATTTAAGTCATTTAATGCAAAAATATAAATTTTCATATAAAACGATTTATTCACTTGAAATATATTTATTTACCTATTAATTTTGAAAATAAAATCTATTCATATGTACGAGCAACATATCTAAATGCGTCTTCGCACAGACTTAGTTAAATTTAAACCGTTGTCTCTCTTCCGTCCTTGCTGTATGTATCCGGCAATGGCGACTTTATCAACAATTCTTATCCGGATTATGGAAAGCCCTAATGTGTGTGTGGAAACCGTTGTAGTAAATCAGAAACAGCGATAATTGCAAGGTAAGATATATATTAATCTTTAAATAAAAATGAGCGTGCTAATTACCAAATTCAAATATAATAATTTAATCTTACTATCCCCGTAAGTCCCGCGGACGCGTCCGAAATTATAATCAAAATTCAACATAGATGTAAAACCCCACATTGTTTAAGCTGGTAACCCTAGGAATTAGCGACGTTAGTAATTAGGAAGATAGATTATATTGTTTAATTTTTTGACTATTTTGTTTTAGAAAGTGAATCAGCAGATGGCTTGAGCGTGAGATAATAATATAATCCTGGGCCGTCATATGATTTCTTGGAAAAAGCTCAGAAGGGCACGTATCTGCCGCATATCCAAACTAGTTTCCCGGTGACCAAGAACGCTGCGCGGAGCTGTGAAGCAGAAAATGTCCGATAACCGGATAGATGTAATGACAACTTGTAACCATTTGCCATATCAGTGTATGTATTCATATGTATTATGAAAATATTTATATCTTAATAATACGTAACTTTTTGTTACCTTTTATATTTCACGAATTTCTGAATATAGTACCTAATCATTATCTTTTAACGTATTTTTTTTACTTATTTGTGAAATGCTAATTTAAGAGCCCAACAACGTGCACACTAGCGCCACTGCTAAATAATCGTGATTATTTAAATTTAACGACATGTATTTAAAAAAGGGGCCGCTACGGACTGTATTGTGTATTTAGGTACCTTTTGAATACATCAAACTAGATTTTATGTTGCTGGATTCGTCGATCTATGAGCTCAAAACAAAAACGGCCGTTTTAACTTTGGACGGGTAGATTGACGAATCCAATAACATAAAAACTAGTTTATTGTATTCAGCAGTGGCGCTAGTGTGCACGTTGATGGGCTCTTAAAAACCTGACCCCAACAAAAAATAAAAAAATACAACAAAAAGAAATTCCCTCTCTGGGATTCGAACCCAGGACCATTAGCTTCCTGAACTGGATTACTGCCAATACCCGCTAGGCTAAACGGGTTGTCAATTCTAATTACAATGGTATCCTACCAGAGCGCTAGTAGTATAAACGAACTTTTGAAAGGGACATTTTTTTGTATGGAGTTATCGTTCTTCTCCTAGTGAGTATTATATTCTTTGCTCAGAACCCATGTCTGTGAATGCTGGTGTCCCCCAAGGCTGTGTGCTATCACCCACGCTATTCCTTCTGCATATCAATGACATGCTGCAAATCAGCGGCATTCATTGTTATGCTGATGATAGTACAGGTGATGCCCTTTACACCGGCCGCACCAATATTTCTCGGGAAAACGTCATCGAGAGCCGGAACAAACTTGTGTCTGAAATTGAGACTTCCCTAAGGGAAGTCTCTGAATGGGGTCGACTTAACTTAGTCCGTTTTAACCCTAGCAAGACACAGGTTTGCGCGTTTACCGCAAAAAAGTTAGAGTTTGTCGCGTCACCTCGTTTTGAGAGCACTCCCCTGAGTGCCGCAGCCAGTATCGGAATCCTTGGTGTCGACATTTCGAGTGAAGTCCAGTTCCGCGGTCATCTAGAGGGTAAGGCTAAATTAGCCTCCAAGAAGCTCGGTGTGCTCAACAGATCGAGACGGTATTTCACACCGGCCCAGCGCCTACAGCTTTATAAGGCGCAGGTTCGCCCACACATGGAATACTGCTCTCATCTGTGGGCAGGGGCACCCCAATACCAGCTTCTCCCTCTGGACCGCATCCAACGAAGAGCGGCTCGAATTGTTGACTGCCAGCGTCTTTCGGAACGGCTTGACTCCTTGGCGCTGCGTAGAGATGTAGCCTCGCTCTGCATTTTCTATCGCATGTATAACGGGGAGTGCTCCGAGGAATTGTTCGGATTAATCCCTGCCGCTTCTTTTCGCCATCGCCCTACGCGACAACATTACCATCTTCATCACTTGGATGGTTGGCAGTCCTCAACTGTGCGTTTCTCCAGAAACTTCCTGCCTCGCACAGCCAAACTGTGGAATGAACTGTCGCCAGCGGTATTTCCGGACCGATACGACCTACAAACCTTCAAGAAAAGAGCGTACTCCCATCTTAAAGGCCGGCAACGCGCTTGCAACCCTTCTGGTGTTGCGGGTGTCCATGGGCGGCGGTAATCGCTTACCATCAGGTGATCCGTCTGCTCGTTTGCCTCCTATTTCATAAAAAAAAAAAAAAAAAAAAAAGAGAAAGAATTTAAAGATAAACTGAACAAATTATTACAAGATCATGAAGAGCTATTTTCGGAAAAAGTGGGAGAAATTAAAAACTTTAAAGTTGCGTTTAAGTTAAAAGAAGGTACTATACCTATATTTCTGAAGCCACGTCCAGTACCATTTGCTCTTAAAGACAAGGTTGAAGCCGAAATAGACCGATTAGAAGAAGAAGGGATAATAGAAAAAGTTACGTATTCTCAGTGGGGCACACCAGTAGTTCCTGTGATAAAACCAACTGGAAAGGTACGCTTATGCGCAGACTTTAGAGCTACATTAAATAAAAACCTGGAAGATGACAACTATCCGATCCCTAGAATAGAAGAGGTATTTTCGAAACTTAGCGGCGGGAAATACTTTTGCACGCTAGACATTAATCAGGCATATTTACATATGACGACGAATGAAGAAACAGCCGCAATGCAAGCTATTAGTACATGCAAAGGCACCTACAAGGTGAAGAGGTTAATGTTTGGGGTTAAAATAGCGCCGAACATCTGGCAACGATACATGGACCAAACCCTGCAAGGAATGAAAGGTACAGCCTGTTTTTTCGATGACATTGCCATACAAGGACGCACTTATACGGAACTACTACACAGAATCGAGGCGGTATTCCAAAAATTACAGGAATGCGGATTACATGTAAATAAAAAGAAATGCCAATTTTTCCAAAAGTCAATTACATACTTGGGACACACAATAAACGCAAAAGGCCTTCATCCGATGCAAGATAAGGTAAAAGACATTAAAAATAGTGCACGACCTACAGACGTATCATCGCTCCGTACTTTTCTGGGGATGATTAATTATTACCAACAATTCATTCCCAATCTTGCATCAAAACTAAATCCACTTTACAAGCTGCTGCAAAAAGATACCAAGTTTGTATGGACAAAAGAATGTGATAAAATTTTTAATGAATTGAAGGAAGAGATATGCGGAGATAAAGTATTAATACCATTCCATGCTAATTTACAAGTGACACTTGCCACAGATGCGTCCCCTACAGGATTTGGAGCGGTTCTATCGCACATTATGCCGGACAAGACGGAACGACCTATCGCTTTTGCGTCAAGATCTCTATCTAAAGCAGAAAAAGGGTACAGTCAGCTAGATAAAGAGGCGGCAGCACTGATATGGGGACTTAAGAAATTTTTCCAACACTGCTATGGACGAAAAATTACATTGATCATCGACAATCAACCATTAGCACGAATACTACACCCTGAAAAAGCGGCACCAGCTACTACTGCGATCAGACTAGTACACTATGCAAATTTTTTAGCAGGTTTTGATTATAATATAAAGCTGAGAAAGACGACTGAACATGCAAATGCCGATTATTTTTCAAGATTACCTAATCCTACAGATACAGCAAAAGATACACTTACAGATGATGACGCGTTTTACTTAAATCAAATATCAGAGATGCCAATAACTTTACAAGAAATAAAAGACGCTACAATGAAGGACTTAGAGCTACAAAAGCTTTACATGGACATACAGTCGGGTAGAGACGACCCTAATCGACTTCATGAATTCTCACTGCAAAATGGATGCATTTTCTATGGAATAAGAATTGTCATACCTAAGAAGCTACAACCTCAAATATTAGAAGAACTTCATACGGCCCATACAGGCATTGTTAAAATGAAAGCTTTAGCCAGAAGCTACATTTGGTGGAAACATATTGACACGGACATTGAAAATATGGTAAAGAAATGCAAAGTATGTTGTTTGATGCAGAAGAATCCTACCAAAGTACCAGTACATACTTGGGAATATCCGAAAGAGCCATGGAGCCGAGTACACATAGACTATGCCGGACCGTTTATGAACCATTACTTTCTTATTGTTGTGGATGCGTATACAAAGTGGTTAGAAGTAACACCAACAAATTCAATTACATCAACGGCAACAATAAATATTCTTAAAAAGTTATATACTACATTTGGCCTACCAATTACGCAAGTTTCAGATAACGGCAGACAGTTTCGGTCAGAAGAAATGCAAAGATTTCTCAAATCAAATGGAATCCAGGCTAAATTTACTGCTCCTTTTCATCCTTCGACGAATGGCCAAGCCGAAAGATATGTACAGACAGTAAAAAGGAAGCTGAAAGCAATGGCAAATGAAGAGGGTACGTTACAAGACAAGCTATATAGATTTCTAACGATGTACAGGAAAACACCAAACAGCGCTACGGGTTTGAGCCCAGCAGAAATGATGTTTAAAAGATTATATAGGACAAGGATAGATTTAGTCAAGCGAGTACCAGAGATAAGGATGAAAAATGATAATGACGACAAGATTGTGAAAAAGGAATTCAGAAGAGGTGATAGAGTTCAAATAAGAATGTACGACGACAACAAGTGGAAATTTGGTACCATCACAGAAAGAAAAGGGAAACTTCACTACGAGGTCGAAGTAGAAGGAAAATTACATCAGAGACATACAGACCAAATAAAAAAGACGTCATGCACTGGTGATGTTCCATACGTCTATTTACCCAGGCCAAGCTCACCGACAACAGAGCCTATACCAAGTCAACCGGATTTAGAAACAACTACACCCCCTGAAGGTGTTAATGATCCGCAAAATGTACCTAGTCCAAGTACAAGGCAAAGTGGTGTGTCTGACTTAGGAACCTTACCTTTACCTATATCCATGTATGTACAACCAGAACCTCAAACCCTAGATAAAGCACAGGCAACTCCATTGCCAGAGACGGTTGAGAACTCTACAGAGCCCGTGCTACGCCGGAGTACAAGAAATAGAAAAGCACCAACACGTCTCAATTTATAGATTGACTTTGAATCTATTAACGAGGGAGAGTGTTAGACCTTCATGGTTTAGTTAGATATCGATGACTAGAAGAATGTCATATTTGAGTTTACTTGTCTTATTGATTTAGCTATCAAATAAAGCACATATATATTTCTATATTATTATTTAATGTAATTAGAGATACAACAGTTATAAAATGATACCTGGTCTAATATGTGGCAAGAAATCTGCAGTACAATCTTAACTCTTATTTAGATACCATTAAGCACATAAAATCAAGCTTACGTTTTATACATTCATGTAGCCCCCAAATCATATACATATGCACCATAAGTCCAATCGAAAAATCATTCAATAATATATCTTGTTCTTAAGGTATCAACTACAAGTTTAAACATTTTTCGAAAGCACATATGGTAGATATGCTAATCGTGGTAGATGGGAAGCCGGTGGGCGCCGGTAATCTACTGATTACACGGAATTATCATACCCGAGGACCATAACTCCTCCGTAAATACGTAATTTGCTTGAAACTACTCGTATATTTGTTTATACAATGTTTATAGCGTGAAATATGGATATACACGCCGCGGTATGCGAGGAATCTGTACAATGTTTATCTGTTAAATGTAATTAGATGTAGATTTTATGATTATTAAATTGAATGTTACGTTTGTATGAGGAAAATTGTGTTAAAACCAAATGAAATCGACTACCGATAAAGATAATTGTAATTAAGAGTGTCGTTTTATTTAATATCTAGATAACGACATTTCTAAACAAAAAATCTTTGTAGTTACCAAAATAATCATAAACAGTATATATTTTGTTGCGAGGACCGTCCGGTCCTAGAATGTTGTGATAAAATATCATTCCTTAATACATACGTAGAAGAAAGAGAGAAGAGAAAGACCAAGGGACAGACATGACGTAGAATAACCTCAGAGGTAATGACGAGAAAAGAGCTGCTGGAATATGAAAAGCAGACAGTGATCATTGCACACATTAATTAATCAAAATTTGTAGGTATCGTCAGCGTCATAGTTTCAGCATTGAAGTATCAACAAACAAGCTCAATAAGCTATTCGTAAGAAACATTTTTATAAAGACAATTTGTAGACTATAAAAAATACGAGCATTGTCTGTACTAAGATGTGATTGAAGCAGGCTTCTCCGCGCAAAGTACGCCGGAATGCCGGCGCTCGCGCACCGCGAGTCATCGCTCCATGGAGTGTTGACTCTCGATTGTTTGACTACGACAGTCACATCATAGTTGCAGAGGCTATACAAGTAATATATCATAAGACAGGTTTTTAGGGTAGCGTACGACTTGATTCAATATACTTAAACCACATGGATCACACAGGCAAAACATAAATTGTCACTTCTCGCCGAAGGAACTAAAATAAAGAAATGTTACACTAAAATTGACTATTAAGGTGTGTTCTCGTATATTATAAAATGAAGGCTTAGCCAGTCCATTACACTATAAAGCACATATTTTAAAAGCCAACTTTAAAATATTCCCTATCCGCCAATACAATAATACTATATGTTGTTCACATGATTTACCAATAAAGTATAAAAAATTTAATGACCTAAGTACTATCAAAGACATATGTAACTTCGTATAAGACGAATAAAGTCTAAGGAAAAAACGTGCCTCGGAATTCAAGTAAAAGTCATTCTCGAATAGATGCCGCACACACCTTTAGGCTATCCTCGGCTAGATGGCGTGACGACACCGTTTCATATTTAACAATTTTAACACATAGATATCAGTGAATGAACATGGATCAAAATGATATAAAAAAAAAGAGAAAGAATTTAAAGATAAACTGAACAAATTATTACAAGATCATGAAGAGCTATTTTCGGAAAAAGTGGGAGAAATTAAAAACTTTAAAGTTGCGTTTAAGTTAAAAGAAGGTACTATACCTATATTTCTGAAGCCACGTCCAGTACCATTTGCTCTTAAAGACAAGGTTGAAGCCGAAATAGACCGATTAGAAGAAGAAGGGATAATAGAAAAAGTTACGTATTCTCAGTGGGGCACACCAGTAGTTCCTGTGATAAAACCAACTGGAAAGGTACGCTTATGCGCAGACTTTAGAGCTACATTAAATAAAAACCTGGAAGATGACAACTATCCGATCCCTAGAATAGAAGAGGTATTTTCGAAACTTAGCGGCGGGAAATACTTTTGCACGCTAGACATTAATCATGCATATTTACATATGACGACGAATGAAGAAACAGCCGCAATGCAAGCTATTAGTACATGCAAAGGCACCTACAAGGTGAAGAGGTTAATGTTTGGGGTTAAAATAGCGCCGAACATCTGGCAACGATACATGGACCAAACCCTGCAAGGAATGAAAGGTACAGCCTGTTTTTTCGATGACATTGCCATACAAGGACGCACTTATACGGAACTACTACACAGAATCGAGGCGGTATTCCAAAAATTACAGGAATGCGGATTACATGTAAATAAAAAGAAATGCCAATTTTTCCAAAAGTCAATTACATACTTGGGACACACAATAAACGCAAAAGGCCTTCATCCGATGCAAGATAAGGTAAACGACATTAAAAATAGTGCACGACCTACAGACGTATCATCGCTCCGTACTTTTCTGGGGATGATTAATTATTACCAACAATTCATTCCCAATCTTGCATCAAAACTAAATCCACTTTACAAGCTGCTGCAAAAAGATACCAAGTTTGTATGGACAAAAGAATGTGATAAAATTTTTAATGAATTGAAGGAAGAGATATGCGGAGATAAAGTATTAATACCATTCCATGCTAATTTACAAGTGACACTTGCCACAGATGCGTCCCCTACAGGATTTGGAGCGGTTCTATCGCACATTATGCCGGACAAGACGGAACGACCTATCGCTTTTGCGTCAAGATCTCTATCTAAAGCAGAAAAAGGGTACAGTCAGCTAGATAAAGAGGCGGCAGCACTGATATGGGGACTTAAGAAATTTTTCCAACACTGCTATGGACGAAAAATTACATTGATCATCGACAATCAACCATTAGCACGAATACTACACCCTGAAAAAGCGGCACCAGCTACTACTGCGATCAGACTAGTACACTATGCAAATTTTTTAGCAGGTTTTGATTATAATATAAAGCTGAGAAAGACGACTGAACATGCAAATGCCGATTATTTTTCAAGATTACCTAATCCTACAGATACAGCAAAAGATACACTTACAGATGATGACGCGTTTTACTTAAATCAAATATCAGAGATGCCAATAACTTTACAAGAAATAAAAGACGCTACAATGAAGGACTTAGAGCTACAAAAGCTTTACATGGACATACAGTCGGGTAGAGACGACCCTAATCGACTTCATGAATTCTCACTGCAAAATGGATGCATTTTCTATGGAATAAGAATTGTCATACCTAAGAAGCTACAACCTCAAATATTAGAAGAACTTCATACGGCCCATACAGGCATTGTTAAAATGAAAGCTTTAGCCAGAAGCTACATTTGGTGGAAACATATTGACACGGACATTGAAAATATGGTAAAGAAATGCAAAGTATGTTGTTTGATGCAGAAGAATCCTACCAAAGTACCAGTACATACTTGGGAATATCCGAAAGAGCCATGGAGCCGAGTACACATAGACTATGCCGGACCGTTTATGAACCATTACTTTCTTATTGTTGTGGATGCGTATACAAAGTGGTTAGAAGTAACACCAACAAATTCAATTACATCAACGGCAACAATAAATATTCTTAAAAAGTTATATACTACATTTGGCCTACCAATTACGCAAGTTTCAGATAACGGCAGACAGTTTCGGTCAGAAGAAATGCAAAGATTTCTCAAATCAAATGGAATCCAGGCTAAATTTACTGCTCCTTTTCATCCTTCGACGAATGGCCAAGCCGAAAGATATGTACAGACAGTAAAAAGGAAGCTGAAAGCAATGGCAAATGAAGAGGGTACGTTACAAGACAAGCTATATAGATTTCTAACGATGTACAGGAAAACACCAAACAGCGCTACGGGTTTGAGCCCAGCAGAAATGATGTTTAAAAGATTATATAGGACAAGGATAGATTTAGTCAAGCGAGTACCAGAGATAAGGATGAAAAATGATAATGACGACAAGATTGTGAAAAAGGAATTCAGAAGAGGTGATAGAGTTCAAATAAGAATGTACGACGACAACAAGTGGAAATTTGGTACCATCACAGAAAGAAAAGGGAAACTTCACTACGAGGTCGAAGTAGAAGGAAAATTACATCAGAGACATACAGACCAAATAAAAAAGACGTCATGCACTGGTGATGTTCCATACGTCTATTTACCCAGGCCAAGCTCACCGACAACAGAGCCTATACCAAGTCAACCGGATTTAGAAACAACTACACCCCCTGAAGGTGTTAATGATCCGCAAAATGTACCTAGTCCAAGTACAAGGCAAAGTGGTGTGTCTGACTTAGGAACCTTACCTTTACCTATATCCATGTATGTACAACCAGAACCTCAAACCCTAGATAAAGCACAGGCAACTCCATTGCCAGAGACGGTTGAGAACTCTACAGAGCCCGTGCTACGCCGGAGTACAAGAAATAGAAAAGCACCAACACGTCTCAATTTATAGATTGACTTTGAATCTATTAACGAGGGAGAGTGTTAGACCTTCATGGTTTAGTTAGATATCGATGACTAGAAGAATGTCATATTTGAGTTTACTTGTCTTATTGATTTAGCTATCAAATAAAGCACATATATATTTCTATTTTATTATTTAATGTAATTAGAGATACAACAGTTATAAAATGATACCTGGTCTAATATGTGGCAAGAAATCTGCAGTACAATCTTAACTCTTATTTAGATACCATTAAGCACATAAAATCAAGCTTACGTTTTATACATTCATGTAGCCCCCAAATCATATACATATGCACCATAAGTCCAATCGAAAAATCATTCAATAATATATCTTGTTCTTAAGGTATCAACTACAAGTTTAAACATTTTTCGAAAGCACATATGGTAGATATGCTAATCGTGGTAGATGGGAAGCCGGTGGGCGCCGGTAATCTACTGATTACACGGAATTATCATACCCGAGGACCATAACTCCTCCGTAAATACGTAATTTGCTTGAAACTACTCGTATATTTGTTTATACAATGTTTATAGCGTGAAATATGGATATACACGCCGCGGTATGCGAGGAATCTGTACAATGTTTATCTGTTAAATGTAATTAGATGTAGATTTTATGATTATTAAATTGAATGTTACGTTTGTATGAGGAAAATTGTGTTAAAACCAAATGAAATCGACTACCGATAAAGATAATTGTAATTAAGAGTGTCGTTTTATTTAATATCTAGATAACGACATTTCTAAACAAAAAATCTTTGTAGTTACCAAAATAATCATAAACAGTATATATTTTGTTGCGAGGACCGTCCGGTCCTAGAATGTTGTGATAAAATATCATTCCTTAATACATACGTAGAAGAAAGAGAGAAGAGAAAGACCAAGGGACAGACATGACGTAGAATAACCTCAGAGGTAATGACGAGAAAAGAGCTGCTGGAATATGAAAAGCAGACAGTGATCATTGCACACATTAATTAATCAAAATTTGTAGGTATCGTCAGCGTCATAGTTTCAGCATTGAAGTATCAACAAACAAGCTCAATAAGCTATTCGTAAGAAACATTTTTATAAAGACAATTTGTAGACTATAAAAAATACGAGCATTGTCTGTACTAAGATGTGATTGAAGCAGGCTTCTCCGCGCAAAGTACGCCGGAATGCCGGCGCTCGCGCACCGCGAGTCATCGCTCCATGGAGTGTTGACTCTCGATTGTTTGACTACGACAGTCACATCATAGTTGCAGAGGCTATACAAGTAATATATCATAAGACAGGTTTTTAGGGTAGCGTACGACTTGATTCAATATACTTAAACCACATGGATCACACAGGCAAAACATAAATTGTCACTTCTCGCCGAAGGAACTAAAATAAAGAAATGTTACACTAAAATTGACTATTAAGGTGTGTTCTCGTATATTATAAAATGAAGGCTTAGCCAGTCCATTACACTATAAAGCACATATTTTAAAAGCCAACTTTAAAATATTCCCTATCCGCCAATACAATAATACTATATGTTGTTCACATGATTTACCAATAAAGTATAAAAAATTTAATGACCTAAGTACTATCAAAGACATATGTAACTTCGTATAAGACGAATAAAGTCTAAGGAAAAAACGTGCCTCGGAATTCAAGTAAAAGTCATTCTCGAATAGATGCCGCACACACCTTTAGGCTATCCTCGGCTAGATGGCGTGACGACACCGTTTCATATTTAACAATTTTAACACATAGATATCAGTGAATGAACATGGATCAAAATGATATAAAAATAATAAAATCATTTATCCATATATATACATTTTTTGATAACTTTATACATTTTCATTTTGAGTTTTAGTCGTGTGTCGATAGATGGCAGTAAATTTACAGTGACTACAAAATTTACAATGACAGGACCCCTCTATACTATCTATTCTTTTTGGTACTATCAAAGACATAATTATGTAACTTCGTATAAGATGAATAAAGTCTAAGGAAAAAACGTGCCCCGGAGATCAAGAAAAAGTCATTCTCGGATAGATGACTCACCTTTAGCCTATGCTCGGCTAGATGGCGTGACGACACCGTTTCATATTTAACAATTTTAACACATAGATATCAGTGAATGAACACGGGTCAAAATGATATAAAAATAATAAAATCATTTATCCATAATATACATACATATTGATAATTTTATACGTTTTCATTTTGAGTTTTAGTCGTGTGTCGATAGATGGCAGTAAATTTACTGTGACTACAAAATTTACTATGACACGGTACGGAACCATCTACTAGTTATCCCAAGTTTGCGACAGCTATATTCAAACTTATTCACGTAATGCACCTTGGCACAACGTAATGTTATGCTATATAAGTATACAATGTGGTATGAGAAACATTTTTGGTCCCAGGATTTCCCCGAAGCCATTGGTTTGTAAACTATAATAGTGAAAATTTTACGTGTAAAATATAAGTATAAGTACCTACTAGTGTAGCACAAGGTCCAGTAAATCCGACCGAAGACGAAGGACATATCAGCAAAATATACGACCACGAAAGGATTACTTAGTTAAAAACTTCCGTTACAGCTAGATTTATATTAAAAGTTTCACTCTGAACGACATTTCTGAAGGTTATTTGCGATGTATGTGTAATATGTAAAATTTATGAGTATTCTTTAAACTTTTATTGGTTACCTAAGCAATAAAGTATATAATGAGTTTACATGTTAACAAATGGGTAGAATTTGTAAATTTAGGTCAGTTAGTCTTTCAATGACTTAAAAGTCATTGGTAATAGTGATGGCAGTCTATTGGGCATTAGCAATATTAGCATGTCTACTTTACATACGTATTCACAACTAATTTTGACTACCCGTCTAGTTAACAATCATACCTGGGTAGGAACCTTTATAAATAACAACCACTTTGATAGCGCTGATTCTGTTTCGATTAATTAAGTTCTAACATGGAGCCGTGATAGGTACTCGATTTATCACTCAGTATAGAAAGGAAGTACTTATTCCATATCACTTTGATAATAAGCTGATAAATAATTAACATAGAAAATAATCGTAGTGTGTCTCAAGCGTTTCCGATTACAACATGCGGCACAGGTAAAGTGATAGGAATCGACGCATTTTTGTATCCGACGATACCTTATCTGTGATTGAACTTCCTTATTTTGCAACGAATTATGATATTTAGTAGCATATTACATTACTTATTACTTAGCTAGTCAAGATAATAAGAAAGTATGTAAGTCAGACCGACTTAACTAAAACAGGTAAGAAATTTCAAAAGATATTTATTGGTTATTTATAAATGTGCCCAAGATGTTTCTTGCACCCCATCTAAGGCGGAGTCGGCATTCGTTGGTGGTTTTAAATGGTAGTCCTCCACTGGTTAGTCCGTCCTCCCCCAGGTTCCCCCGGACCAGGTAGCAAGGTGGCCATGCGTAAACGCATTTCCCCAAAAAACAGGTTCCGGATAAACACTACCCAAAATAACTGAAACCAGTTGATAATATAACACTTTAAGCTCTCGCGTTTTGTACACATTAATTACCAGTTGACAAATTCTGAGGTGTAACTTAGGTAAAACAATCACAACTTACATGTTACAGAATTTCAATTCAGAAGATATATATTAACGTTACATACATTCCATTTAATGAATTTAAAATGAAATATAGAAGCAGAAGAAAGTAAATATAGAAGAAAACATATAATTTTGTTGGATTGCAACAACAAGGTTAGTGCACAATTTTCTTATCTGATTTAACATTGGCGTCGGTAAATCGTGTTTACCAAGTCCTTACATTTCCTTACAAATTGTTATCGGAAATGAGCGTCCCAGTGAAGTTGTTTCAGTAGGTACTCTTATCTGGAAGAATGTCGAGTCGTCCGTGTTATGTGGAAGGCTACAAAATATACCGACTTGTTCTTTGATTTTAATACATATATTAACATAGGTCCTCTGAAGGCACATTTGATGTAAGTCCATGTTGAGAAAGTTAATATTTTTACATTTTCAAAAGTCATAAGATTTTAAGTTTTAACACTTTCGCTACGACAGTTAGTTTAATTTCTAATTAAACATTGTTGGCCGAATGCCACGTTAGGGCAAAGATAACAAGTCCTTTAGTTAGTGACCTTTAAAACTCCTGGTAAGAGCCGATCTCTCGTTTATGAACTCGCATAGACCATAATGATCTTCATCGACTGCAGGTTCCCGTGCCGTTCTGAATTGACAACTTTGTACGTAAAAAGTTTCATTTAAACTTACACTTTCATTTAAAAGTTTATTTTTTGTTAAAGTCCACAGTTTTCTTATCAAACCAGCCCTCGGCTAGTAATTGTATTTTGAAACAAATTGCGCGCATGCACTTACGATGTTGCAAGTCACGAAGTTGAGGACGAAAGTCAAGTGGACAGGCGAGCTACCGCCAACATGGCACTTATTACAATCCCTCTAACAATTGTAGGGGGCGTAAATTCGAAATCGTCTACTTTTTATATGATAATGATATTTTAAAACCAAGATGTCAAATCGGACTTCAAATATTAAGCTATAAGTCTATCAGTAATAGATTAAGATGCATCTCGCTTGCACCAACATATATTTAGGTTTACCGTTTGAGGCGGTTGATAATAGGTTTATTATGGTCAGCTGGACTGCACGAAGGCTTGGCTGCATGAAGCTGATTTGTGTTATGTTAATTACACACACACAGTACACTACATATACACTAGTTTTAGTCCCAAAATTCATCTTCCATCTACTAGAATATCACTGTGTAGCTTTTTTACCATAGTGCTGGCAAGATGCACAGGATGTCAATAACCAATCATATAATATGAAATATGATCAATAATTAAAATATATGAACAATTGAACATGCACAATAAAAGTCTAGAATCATGTTTAAATATTTGAGGGCATTTTGTTTACTCCGACCGATACCTACCTCTGATAGCGATACCATACCAGATATTGGTAACTTACGATTCGTAATATGAGAAAATGTATGTAACATTTATTAAAACTTTTATAATAATTGAACTTATCTAAACCCTATATCTATGTACCTATACCTAACTGCAATTAAATGTAGATACTAGGAATTGCCTGCACACTTGACATTCCTTTATGGAATTAAACAGAGTAGGGTATTCACAAGTGTTTATACTCTACTGACCTAAATATTCCACGGTAATCCCCTTTTATTATTATATTGCTGATTAAAATACATACCGAGATTAACAAACAATTGAGATTATATCTGATTTAACTACGCAAATTATTTACTTTTATCTATTAGTTATCGGCGTATTTTCCTTGTAATGTTTGCTCGGCCGATGGACAGACTCATCCCAGCCAGCAGGCGTATTATGGATGGCTTTATCCACGTGTATCCACGTGATAAAATAACTGTCACTTTTTAACACCGCGGGATAGAAAGCGACGGATACCGTTTTATCACGCTGTCACGTAGACAAAAACGACCATCATATCCGTGCAGCGGGCGCAGCATGATTCCATTTGTATCACCTGACACTATACCCGTCACTTTCGCACTTACATAATTGTTAGAACGTGACAGGCATGGTGACAAGCGATAAAAATGCGACCGTGCTACCACCGCAGGATTGTTTAGTTATTTTCTCGTAGGTACTAACTTTTAAAAATTACTAAATTTTCTTTTAATACTTATATCCAATACTACTCGTAATATAACCCGAAGTAGAATCAGGGTAAAGTTATACCTACACAGTTTAATTATTTTGTAACTCTACTTTAACTACTTTAAGTTACCTATGTAAGTAAGTTTTTGCAGAAAATCAACAAATCCACCTCAGAACTTTTCCACGAACATCATGGAATTTCATTTTAAACTCCCCTATTAAATTATCGGTACTATAGTATGTCATTATGTCAATACATAAAACATAGGCAACTTTACAGACATAATACAGAGTTTATAGCTTGACTTTTTAAATTACTTATATTGAGTATGAAATGCTATCCAAACAATTCATAGCCATTATATGTATACTAGTAGGTACATAATTATATAGTTCAATCCACAAACTACGTAATACTTATCCTGAACCTTACGTATTACCTATTCGTATATTAATTTCTCGCTACAAAATATTTCTCATTTTTATATGCGAACAAAGATAATAAAGAACCCATCCAAGGTAAGAACTGTACTCATAAGTTATTTGCTATAACCATTTAATATTATGTAAGCGAATTTACATTACACAATATTATATACTTAAGACAATAGTCTTGAAAATATATTATCACTTTGTCATATAAATCAAAAATACTACGTAGTACGATTGCTCATACAGTAACTGAGATCATAGTGTGGTAATATTACACACATCATGTAATATTGCTCCATGCTATAAAACTTCTAATACAATTAATAACAATTTAAACCTCATTGCTAAATCGAATTATCTACACGGTGGTCCATATCCATCACTCCCTTTTGCCAAATGACCATCCATAACACCCTAAATAAATAGGAAACGAATAAATTTCTAAGCAAATTGCTCGATTTCCGTTTATAATCGACAACTCAATTCGTCCCGGAATGGACAATTGTCCCCGAATTATATAAATCAATTCCAAGGCCCCGACCGAAATTGAGCTTTCAATCAAGACAGCAAGATTGAAACTAGCTTGTTGCAGCGCCGTCAAGGGTGTGAATAGATCATCGGAATAATCTGACAGTTGTTAACCATTATAGCCGAACTAAATACCAAAATAAAGGCCATTTTTTCTTAACGCGACAGTTCCATAATACAATTTAAGATCATAATAGCAAATAATTCGGTTATCGCCATCTGCCGAAGCCCTTAATGGCGGCGATTTTGCCACGAGTCGAGGACAATGGCGCTGCATCGTATTAGTCTCGAATATGCACAATGCGTGTCAAACGGACAATAAATCCGCGGCTTGCGGTCAAGCGGCTCCGGCGGAAAACGAGCAAATTTTACGTTTCGTTGGATTTTACTTTTGGACATTTTATTATTTTCGATTTGCGGTCGGGTAATTCCTAGATAAAGTTGTTAATCTCAAAAGATTTTCTTAATTGTACCTACACTCATCTTATGCAATAGATGCAAAAAAATATACACCTCGATGACACAGTTCGGAATTGACACACATTGACACACGTATTACGGTTTTAATACTTACTATTTTTAATGAAACACAATTATGTAAAACCTATGTAATTGTTACCGCAAAAACCCGTTTTAAATGAAAACAAGTTTCCCTATTTACAACTAGTCTTCTGAAACGCCTTGGTGAAAACGCGTTTTCACTAGTTAAATCTAGCTTATCGAAGCTTCTTGATGGAAACTAGTTTTAACTGGTATTTTTCAATGTTCTAGGGTGCCCACTGCCCAATATGGTAGAAATATTTGCTGTCCTCAGAGCAATACGCTAGCGATCCAATGTCGTGAGTTCAATTCTCATCCAGGGCACTAAATTTTCCGCTTTTAAATTTAGTCTAAGCTTAATAGCTTCGCTCGCAGACGTTTCTGCTTGATAGAAAATTAATTTAACATACCTATAAATAAAGCATAAAAAAGTAATAAATAAAGTAAAGCATAAAAGTTAAAATTAATTCCTCTTTCTTAGTTAGTAGAGCTTCAGGTACAATTATTATCAGGTACCTAATTAAAATAATACAATCTTGGGATTATATTATTTGTTTGGCCAAACACAATAATAACCATGTTCAAAAACCAAATTCAGTCACGAATAGTATTATTTTTCGCGTTATTGATTCTAGCAATTGACTCTGCCCACGCTATACAATTACTGATTGCTTAATTAGCAATCACTGGTCATTGAGTTCTTTTGACCTTTCTATTGGAGTAATTTTTGTATTAACTTTAGTCATGAAACTTAGGGTGATTTAACTCAGTCAACCGAGTTTCTAACGATAGCTACTGTGCTATACATGTAACTCTGTAGTTCTAAATAATTGTACAATGTTCTAAATAGTTTAAATTTATGGCGGAGGTAAAGACTTAGTTGTGTCAAAACTATGAACTTTATTAAATCATCATAAGTCTACATTTGTAGGCGTAATCTTCTTCGAATTTATTTCTCTACGAATTGTACAAAAACCCGGTGTCAGAGACTATATTATCGTTACAGTTGATAAATACAACAAAAAAATATAGTAACATAGACAAAATAATCATTATACCGACCTTGACGAACGTGACAGCATTTTAACACCTGTCTGCATTATAATTACTCAAATTATCAAACAATGTGAAATAAAAAGTGTCACGTGTTTAATAAATTAACGTAATTACGGCAATGATAAGTTTCAGTGACTAAGACGTGGTCCATTAGATCGGCTTTGTTGCGCTGCAAGAAAATACGGCGTATTGTGGCGACAAAAAACTGTTCTGCAGACAGCGTGCCGCTTGCGTTATTAGTCGAGCTCCACGAGGAGCTACGAAACAACGCATGAGCATATTAATGATGTCCAACATTTTTCAAGAAAGAATTGTTTCAAATATTGGGAAATCTGACGTCATTGGAACATTTTCTCTCTTGTTACATGATTGATAACGCAGACGAACTCTAAATGAGAAAAATGAAGAAAAACATAAGTGAAACAAAGAAAAATACTTATGTATACTCGCACATAGCTATTTTAGTCGTATTACCTACATAGTTCGGCAAACCTTAGACAAAGTACAGGTTTTTCTCTAGTTCGCACTTTACACACGACAAACAATTTACCTATCTAAATCTAAATATTCAATAAACATTTCTTGACATTTTTATAAGCATTTACAAGTGAAATCCACATAGATAACATAAGGCTTAATACCTCTACAAACATGTCTTCTGAATGATAAAGTTAGACGACGTATTGTTTCCTACATGAAAGTGGTAACAAATATTTATTGCATTTGTACTACCCCTTGTCTTTAGTAAGTTATTGACAAAACTTGTTCGGCTTAGCACATATAATCATAAAGAACAATACCTATAATGTAATTCAATTTTCAAAGCCTAAGTAATCCGTCACGATTAGAATCCTTGAATCATAAATGTTAAAAAGGTAACCTCGCTCCGTACACATTTCCTCGCTGATTTAAATTTAAAATTATTCCAGTCCAATTAGGCTATAGTAACTTCACGTCACCATAGCACATCTGGACAACCAAGGTCTGGGAATTGAGGAAATCAAAGCTCAGACACACAAAAAAACAAATAAACGATTTGTTTCAATATAATTAAAGATCGTCGTGAAATACAAACAAATGTTATGTTTGTTAATATCGCAAAAAATGCCCGCAAAAAGTAATGAGCGAACTAGATCTGCGGCCTAGTAGTAGGTGGGTACAATTATTGATGACTCTTGATGAGAACGAACGGACAATTATATGGCTAGAGTCCTGTAGGTTTTTTCTTAGAATTTAGGTAGTACCTAGTGTTTTTTTTACGCAAGCAGATTAAACTAAACCAAACAATATTTAAAATATTTAAAAAATATATACAAGGTGTACATTCTAAAATGGGATAACCAAACGGAGTATTTGAGCTTCCAATTTAAAATGTACCTACTTCTTTTTTGCCAGAAATTTGTCATATTTCATTACGTGCAGCACTTTTTTTGTACGTTATAGGAATATCATTGTAAATAAATGTTGACCTGAGTCTAGGAATTTTCTTAATTATTCGATTTACTTGAAAGAAAAGATGTGGTCATATCAATGGATTGTCAGTTTTTTCATTTCATTATGAGTAATAGATGAAAACTTAACTAAGTGCTACGCTATAGGTACTTCATGTGTTTCGCGTACTTAGCAGGTTACGGAACCCTAAAGTTGGACTGAATCACGATACTGGTTCATAATTAGGCCCAATTGGAACAAGGTCGCAAAATGATTTGATTGGCGTTGTAAATGCGAACTGGCCATGTTTCCGATAAGACATTCTTCGCAACGCGGTTATATGACCTGACGTAAAACAAGTATGTAGTTGAATTAAATTGTAGGTTTCTTACACTTGTGAGATATCTGCAATATTTAAATAATGATATAAAAAAGAAATATTCGGGAAAAATTACCCAAACGCCTATTTAAACGTTAAATATATAAAATCAAGTTTAATTTTATATTGATTTGACAAAACTCGTAGTGAAAAACGCTACGAATGAGAAGAAATTGTTGCAAGGACTTATAAATTGACATGTACGGTGAGCTGCAAAAGTGCATACCCACTTTATACTCAGTTGTTAAAACCCTTGAAAAGTTTCAGTGTTTTGGACGTTGCCATATTAAAAGTTGAATAAGTTATTTATTTTATTCCTTTGTGTAACGAAAAATAATTATAAATGTGTATGTACAACGCTACACAGTAAGTATTGAAATTAAAGACAAAAATTTCATTTAAATGCATTTTAAATAACGAATTTCGATCTATATTGCGACTTTGTCAGCAACATATTAAGAGAGAGCTGTCATTAAACAAATAGAAGCTGCCACCCGGTCTACACAAGCACAGACACCACGGCACCAGTAATAAACACACCTTCAAATTGTCCTTTCTAAACATAATGTACTGTTACTTTAATTGTTATGTTCTTTGTTTACTTTAACTACATACCACTACCACCGATCCTACACTTAGTGCAAATCAAATATGACAGCCAATAAAGCAACCATTTATATTGGACTCTTTCATAAAAATGACACGTTTCGATTACATTCATACTCTATTGTTTATCGAAAACAATTTGAATGCTAACAAGGTAGCAAGAGCATGTTTGATTTAGATACATTATACATGAATTAAAGCACGTAAAATCCCTAAATAAACATATTTGTCAGCTATTGTTCTTTATGTATGGAGTAATCAATTGCATTGTTTAGAGGATTTCATTGGCAGTATTCAATGTGTTTTAATGATTGCTCGTAATATTGCTGATTTTTTTATTCAACTGATACACGCAGTAAGGCTACGATGGTCGGTTTTTATCATCTGTCATCATGTCTGTCACGTTCTAACGAGTATGTAACTGCGAAAGTGACGCATGACCATGACAAGTGATAAAACTGCGGCCATGATACCGCTGCAGTCACAAAATACGATAAATATGTTTTTTTACAGATTTTATTTAGTTTAATGAAAGTAATTAGCAATCATAATTGGATCGCTATTAATAAAACTTAACTCATCATCTCATCAATTACGTCTCTTTATTTACTATGGAATAAATCATTGACAACTTTCTTTGGTCGGCGTTTAAATACTGTTAATTAGTACACGTACATACAATGAAGACATCACTACACCTTATAAAACAAAATCCCCCGCCGCGTCTGTCTATTTGTGTGTTTATATGTTCGCGATAAACTCAAAAACAAATGAACAGATTTTCATGCGGTTTTCATCTATGAATAGAGTGATTCTTGTGGAAGGTTTAAGTGTATAATTTGTTAACCCGTCCAAAGCCGGGGCGTGTCGCTCGTAATGTAATAAATTCAAAATCATCATTCAGTTGAATGAAAAAAGTAAATGAGTAAATTCCTGCGAAGTACAGATATTTCAATCTAAAGTATATTTTAAATCAGTGTTATGTTTAATAGTGTGTCAAAATAACTCTTAAAATATTATAAATGTTATCCGATAGGTAAGTATCAAGACCGTAAAATCTGCGAGTAGGTAATGACAGATATTTACTCCTAAATTAGTTTTTTTTTCTTCACCGACAATTCCCACAAAGCACGTAAGAGAGGAACAATTAATATAAATAGATAAATATCTAAGGAGGCAGTAACCATAGTATGGACCATCACCAATCAAACATTTCATCGCTCCCAAATTCTGAATTAAAACTGATTGATTCGTAACATAAAAATTTTACGCGGTGGTCTCTCAAAGTAATAAATAAATCAAGGATAATAAAATACTACCTATTTGCGCTTCAAAACGTAAACTCTTATAGAAAACAACGCTATGTCCCAGTCTTAAGAGTTAATATCGTAATAGATGTATTAATGCCGGTAAAAATACTCGGCTAATTTGTTACTTCTGGTTTAACTAGTATTTGGAACCGAACTCATAGGATGATGAGTACCCGCCGGCGTCTTTAAAGCTACGAATTTAAGTCAGTTTTACTAAGGCTCTTAGCATGTTTTAGTACCTACTTAATTGTTAGTAGGTACCTATCGTACCTACCGAAAATAAAACCCTTATCCTTTTAACGGAAACTAAAACTTAAAGCTCAAATAATATTAAATTATCATAAATAAACATTAAGTGGGTACAACAACTGGCCAGAGCAGCCGCTATGTCGGGAGTCGTGGAAGACAAGGAGAGAGGCCTTTGCCCAGCAGTGGGACACCATAATACGCTAGCTAAAAAATAAGGTACTACAATGGTTGTCGATTTGCGGAAAATGCCCAGAAGCACCAACTCACTAGGTATTAGGTACTACAATTTAAACAGGTCTTAAAAAAGAAGTAGGGATTTTTGTATTTTACGAGTACTATTGGCTTTACACATTAGATCTCTCAATTAAGGGTTTGATATATGTAAGTTACGAAAGAGTAAAATATCTTTAGTGCCGTTTCTACATATTTCAATTTGCGTAGTAGTCAATATAATTATACAATGTAAACCGTAAAATAAAAATGATTTAAAGTAGGTAAACATAACTTAATCTTCTCGCAAAATTTAATGCATAAGTACTTAATTATAAATACAGTTAGAAGCACATAATTCACATATCGAACCTAACGGTGACAAATCACGAACACCGATTTCGTAGACACAATAGTCGATAACGAAAATAAATATTGGTATAATAAATAAATAATTATCCGGAACACACCGATTATGGTCACACTATCTAAATTCCCGTCATAAATTTCTTATACTGCGTAAAAGAAACATCGATATACACGATTTTACTTTCTTAATAAAATAATCATTAATCTAATAATAATGTGGAGATAATGATTCGAATAACAATGAATACTTAATAAGTCTCGATAAAATTTTGAATCGATAAGTCGTTAATCCGTTAACCTGCATCATAATTGTTACAATCGATTTAGTACTTGTTTCGGGAAGTTTTGGGACGTAGGTACCTATGGAATAACTTATTCTGGATCCAGCTTCATTAAAGAAAGTTACTATGAAAGTATTTATGGTTCCGTAATAACCGTTACAAACAACGCTATTTACGATTATCGTTCATGGCAAAATACCTTCGTGTGAGTCAGCTAAAACCGCATGACCAATAAATGGCAATGTTTGTCAATTAAGCTTTTATTAGAGAAACTAGATAATTTTCATGGCCCCAATAAGCCTGTAATATTTCATAAGCAATCTTTTCCATGCCGCAGTTGTGTAATTCATTTAGGCAAATGAAGCCGGACCGCTGATAAATGAAATATGGCATTGTTGCTGTTTGGGCATTGTTCCCGGGTGACGTTGCCTTTTCAGCTCGTTCATTACTGCTGCTCTATTTTCAGTGCTGACATTTTCTTTTACTAATGACGCTGTTTTATTGAGTAAGATGTCGAACAAATTACAAAGAAAGATGTTTTACTAGTTTTAGGTACATCCAGCGACGGAATAAATGTAGACGGAACTCTCAATACATTTTCGGGTCTAACACAAAACTGTGTTCACGTCTTTCCTGTAGAGATACCCAAAAGTTAAGGGCTATAAAGGTTAATTTTCTTATTTAACCCTTATCCACATCAAAAGATACTCCTTTTATTTGGATAAGTATGATAAAATCATTACCTACATGCCCACAAGCTGTTAACTATTGTCCAGGGAGAAAACTGTACAGTTTTTTAGGTGCATTTTTTATTAAAATTAAAAAAGG
Organism: Cydia splendana; assembly: GCF_910591565.1. NCBI lineage: Eukaryota > Metazoa > Arthropoda > Insecta > Lepidoptera > Tortricidae > Cydia > Cydia splendana. The sequence goes on along the minus strand of NC_085969.1, from coordinate 10,023,443 downwards.
ATATCATTATCTACGAATAAAATGTGATACACTGAATCTTCAAATGTAAAGCAACCAGCGGCGTTAAAATTTATTATCATACATTTTAACGTCGGGCCAGGATCCATGACGCAAATCTCGTTTATAATTAATCATTAGAGAATCCAAACCTCAGCGCAGGATGCATTAAGATCTTTTTAAACTCCCCTTTTTTCGGCAATATGATTAGCTTCTAGCAACGCAATAGTATATTTTGTTAATAAACATGTTTACTTACTTAACTGCTTGACACGAAACTTAATTATGAAAGCGGGCCTTGCGCGTGGCGCCGCGCCAAGTCTACTCGTACAGGCGTGGGCGAAAAAATAATTTCCCTCCAAAATGGTAAAGGTCAGACCGATATTAAATCTTTGAACGCTTGCCATAAGATAATGCTGCATTTTCTGCTCTATTTATTTGGTGTCATTCGTAAAAATTCTATGAAGTATTTTATTTTTATACGCGAAAACATCATAGTTACAAAAACTATTTAAATATACGACTGTATTTTGATCTCCACTTCGCGCAATTTCTAGCTCTTCTCATAAAATAACTATAAACAATAATCAAGCAAGTGTCACTCACAGCACAACCATTATTAATTAAAACCAATGTTGCAATGCAATATTACTATGATTTCTGAAAACGTCCACAGCCGCAAGAACACACTATCAGATTGACCACAAACGTAACAGTAAAATTTTACAACAACATATCCTAAAAGCATCTATGGCACCATCCCGCAGGGGGATAGTTTGTAATTATTTATTTTAAGATTAGTTTTATTTATTTTTAGATTTCGTTTTTTAAGTTTTGTAGGTTAGTTATTTAATTATGTTTTGTTTCTAGGTATGTATGTATATTATATTAAGTTTGATGCACTAATAAATCAAAGCTAATTAAACTACTTCAGAGTTAAACTGAAAAAAGCAAACTATTAAACTAAAATGACTATAAAAAAATAAAAATTAAAAAAGGAAACAAAGACCGACATCCCAGGCGCTAAAGTGCCCAACACACTCGCTACGTTACCGCGTGGAATCGCAATAACACACCCTCTGCAGCTCTGCACACTCTCCTCTTCCAACAAACCCATGCAACCTGTAAAAAAATTGAACTTGTGCATAATAATGATTACTCGTCAATACTGTTTTTAAAATAGGTAAGACATAAGTATATTTATGAAGTGTTTCTGCAGGAAAATTTGATCCTGAAGTCGTATTCGCTTCCCTATGATGTATTAGTCTCTCTAATACACATAGGGGCGGCTAAGCGACTCTCTCACTGTATTCACAGCCACGGCTCCACCTTGACAAAGGACATCTATATTTGACATTTACGCTTACGCGTAAACAAAATCGATGGGGACCCCAATAAACTTACTACAGCAAAAACCATGAATGAAGACGCTGGCGGGCGGCCAACGCGTGGGCTTGTCTGGGAGCTAAGGTTAAGGGTGAGCGGTGACGTCAGGACATGGCGAAGGTGCCAACATACATTTACTGTGAAAACTACTATGCGACGCCAAATACATGTACACATTTTTCGCCTTATTACAATCGAATAGGGAGCAAAGGTGTCGACATATCTTTCGGGTCAATTATACTACAAGCATTCACGTGTAGGTACCTACGTGGAAAGGCTGTGGGCGAACAGTGTGTCAGGATGTAGGAAGACTTCGAAATTAGGAAGAAGTTTAGGAAATGAGCTGCTACGAATTTATTCGAAATGCTTCCGAAGAGGATAACACCAAACGGTATTGCTTATGTGACCTTTCGGTTTAATTTTCACCTGCCAAAAAATAACGCAAATTTGCTAAGAGGAAATCTTAGTAGCACCGTTTTATACCTACTCAGACAATTTTTTGGGTTAGGTGTTAAGTACTTTCTAGAATGATATGGCTGCGAATAATACTGTGGCCCGCCTTTCTGGCCGGATATAGTAAGCATTTATAGACATACTATTAATAGTGCAATCAATATGTGTACTCGTAAAATCCACTAATCCGCGCTGAATAATTCACAACAGTAAAATATTTATTGTACCATTAAATATCAATGAGAAGAAATCTGTTCAAAAGCACGGCTGCCGACAATCGTTGGCGCCGTTCGTACATCTACCTATTCCACACATGCTAATTCTTGCGGTTATTTTATTGATAAGTGTGAGGTTTCCCTTGAAATTGAGTTAATGCGTACACTGGGCGCCCACGCGAATCGATTTTATTATCAGCACTTTAAGGAAATCGGCTGGCTATGGTTTGCATGCTTTTTTTCCCTTTGCAAGCGATAATCTTATGAAAATTAAACGCCTGTCCACGTTTTCAACTAAGGTAACATTCCCTGGATATTGTACTTATCTAACATTTGTGGTGGACGTGCACATCTTGCTTACATTCAATATACTACGTTTTCCTATCTTAACGCATGTGTACAACTGCCTTTACACTGGGTATCCCCAAGTTTGCCGATTGGTCAATGGCTGAAAAGCTGCCCAAGGCCGCGTCCACGCGCTGACTGAACAACACTCGCACCAACTTAACTGGGAAAGCACTTATCTTTTACCCTACCATTAATAAAGGCTATATCGGCCTGATTCGCTACATGCATAATATGGTGGATTTAATGTTATGAATCTAAGGAAAATAGGGACGCCCACGTTCGCGTATAGGAGTGCGCATTATGGTTTATCTTTACAGGCTGTCTTAAATGTCTTCTTATTTAGCATAGATTTATTTAGTCACTAAACAACGGTCCCCACAACGCTCAAGAATACCTTACACAAGCGAGTCAAGCGACCCTTATTAATTGTACTTTTATACTAGGTTCATAATAACATATAAGGTATTACTATTTAGGGCTAAGTAAAACTTTAAGTTCTACGAATAAATATAAATTGTATTGGTTACAAGAGAATTATGACATTTCTTTTTCAGGAGCATCTTTAACTTTTCAGAAACATATTCGGGTGAATTGCAAACAAATGCACCTACAACTACATAGTTAAGGACCTGTTATTAGTCTTAAGTTAATTGATTCCATTGTGTTACGACCAATAAGTATCTTCTGTTTAAGCATAGACAAATCAGTAAGTATATTAGCGTATGCTATAAACTTATGTGTGTGTGAATTAAGTAGAATAAACACAATACAATTTACATTGTAAGTTTACGTAACACATTATAATCAATTACATTACCTACACATTAACAAGTCAATTGACTTATTAGCAGTGATCGTTAATTTTCCAGCAATTTTGGTGCAGCATTGTTGGTTAAAAGCATCTGTATGCCCTACTCTAGGTGGAATAGTTAATTAGGGTTAAAAACAGTAATATTAACCTTAACCAAATCCTCTCCCTAGAAAAAAAATGGAAGAAAATCATTTATTTTTACTATGCTGCACCAAAATTGGGTCCTTAACCTCGTACAATTTTGCAATTTATTGGAAAATTAACGCCCCAACCGAGTTTTGTTATAAATATCACGAGTAACTAGCTTAACTATAACTACCTACTATGATTCTAGCTGTACACTTGCACATATTTTTTTCATCGTTTTCGGTCAAACATGACTGCTTGCAGTAACTGGATGGGGAAAGTATTTAAGGAAGAAAATAAAATAAAATAGTTCCTAAGAATTAAACGGTGACATTCGGACATTTATCTTCCGTTGTTTTGCCCACGCACGGCAAAACTTACACAACTGCACCCGTTTCTGCCCACTCGCTGAAAATAAATGTTACGTAAGCGTCCTGTAGTGTTTCTAGATCAACCTGTGCTGCCGCCACGCCGGCGACGCCGGGCGACGCCGGCACACTTTCCATTGACGGGACGCGTCCCATCCCACGGGGCATCCCGTGCCACCCGTGGCCGACGCCACCCTAGCTTATTTTTGGAACTGAGCTATGTTAATCACGGGATCTATTCAAACACATAAGATATAACATCAAATCAATTTGATATTAAGGTGCGAGGACCGAGGTGCTCAAAAATATCTGAACACGCACTCTAGATTCTTGACAATAGAGGTGGGTTCAGATATTCGTGAGCCGTTTGACCGCTCCGATATCTGATGGCGGCTGTATCTACTCACTTTTAACACATTCACTGCCCCCGCGCACATGTGCGTCCACCGTCATACGAGTTTGTTCCTAGGCCCCTAGCAGTGAATGCGTTAACAGTTCGCTAGACGCTTGCTACGGGCTAGTATTGATATAAAATTGGTATTATATTTTACTTTTCTGAGTACCTCCGTATGTAAATCGACTGTATCTAGATTATACGATGACGTCGGTTGAAGATGGTTATCAAACTTTGTTGCGGTCGTCAATGGAAGGAGATATTTCTTAAAATTGTATTGTTACTATAAACTGGGAGTGGAAAATATACAAACAAAAGAATAAATGAAATAAATTCTATTCTCCTGAATAAAGACTGAATTACCTTGTTTATTCCATGAGTGCAATTTCGACAAGGTCATATTTTATAACAACCTGGAACGGTTTTGGCCCATACACATATATCACCAGATCATATCATCATCATCAAATCAACCAGAAGTTCTAGTAGGTACCTTATGTATATTTGACGCCTCAAATGTATGGATTCATTTTATAGCTAATTCAAATTAGGTTCTAAACAGTACCGAGCCTTGATATCGCGTGTGGTCCTCAATTTGCCGGCCGCGGGTGAGGGTGGTTGTATCAAACGGGCCGCTTATTCAAATCGCGACTAAACGATAAAGTGGTTCATTAGTCACGCACGGACGGCTCGCTGATATCACAATTTGGATTTAGGACTGAACACTAGTATAGGATGTTCTCTGTCAACCCTACTTCATGTAATGTATTTATCAGAACTTAACGATAGTACCCAAAACAGACAGTATTTTTAAGTAATTATAGTTCGTTTTTTTAGCATTAGAAAAAAGGTAAACAATCTTGACGTGTCTTTTATTGAAAAACACTTTTGAAAAATAAGTCACGGCAAATATGTAACTATTATTAATCATATTTTATCATACGATTATTTCATCACATATCATATCTCAACATGCACTTAATCACAAGGCAAAAACAATATTTTATATTGTTTATGCCTTATTTTTGAGCCACATTTGGATCATTGCACGACGACCAAACTTTTGACCTTTTAATCAATTAGAACGTATTAAAATATAATACATCGATTCTTTTTCAATAGCACTTCTCCATTCGGCTCTTTACCGTTACGGAATCAATTCGCACATCGGTAATCCCTTTGGCCCTATTGTGTTTTTTTTAGTTTACAAAATCATAGGCTTCCAATTAAAACATGAATAAGAAAACACATGCAACTTGATTTCCATAAGGCCCAAAATCTAATGAACTCAAAAGCCAAATATTTCGGGGTACTTTAACAAACAGGTCCTTTTGTGCGGGATTAGTGACGTCACAGGGCGACTAAAATGGCCACATAATAGGACCGGAAGGCGAAAAAACATTCAATTGGCCGGGCGCGAATTTCAAAGGTAACTTTTGTAACGGCATTTTGAGTGACTTCCTTTATTTGAAAAGAATAAAAAAATGTAAGTAGTTACGTTTCTGTTTGCTACGAAATAACTTGTTTATTTTGTAAGCGGCAGACTAGAATGCACATAAAATGGATAAGGTGAGTCAGAGTGACAAATAGTATAGAATCAAATAGGTAGGCCCTCTACTACTTAACTAATACTAAATACCAATAAAAAAAGTCAAGATGAACATTAAAGGCTAGATACAAATGATAATATACATACTAAAACTCCATTATAGGTACCGGTCAACATCATAAGCCTCCTTTTGCTTTGCCGTAGTCGGGTAAAAAGTAATATGCCCTATGCCTTCAGCATGTTGAAGTAGTAGCCGCGTACGAAAAACAAACGCCGCTTGTTTGATCTAACAATTCCTCGTTCTGAGAAGGCAGCCTGCAGGTGCAGGTAGAGTTTTTTACCTCACTTTGGAACCCATTAGCATTTTCATTCAACACTGACTTTAAATCTGGCTTTAAACGTTACGTTAGAATCCTAATATATCAGTAACTATTTAAACAAAATATTTTTGGCATTTGTTGCCCAATGACGGATACAGGGGTAGGTACCTAAATCGATGCAAATGTATCACAGTAAAAGTTAAAAAATGCACATATAAGTACATAATTGCAAAAACAAAAATGTTAGGTAAGCTGAAATTTAGAAACGTAAGGCTGGATTTCTGCGGAAAGTAATTCCAATAAGTTTTGACAGTAGATGATATGACTTTCGTTCCAGTTGGAAAAAAATCATAAATAGGCTCTATCTAGAGATAAATCAAAGCAATGGTAGGGATATGATAAATTTTGCTATTTAAACTGCACTGTGATTGAAATCTACTTGCTATGTGCTTCAAGCCGACCTCAGTTGTGAAGTGAATAGAATTGATACTCATGAACTGTGCAGTGAAATATGCTACAAATGCAGATGCAGATGTTAAATATGTTCAAGACACGGGTCTAGTCTCCCAAGAAACCTCTAAACAATAAACAGTACCTTCCTCTAAAATGAGTGTTGGATTCGCAGCATTACGTTACGTCACATATTGCTCAATTGAAGATCTCGGTTAGAAACTACATATCAAATAACATTTATACCCAGAAAGTGAAAACTCATAAAACCGATGTTTTACGATGACATCGCATGAACTAAATCAAGATTTTCTTTCTATATATAAGGAAATACAATATTTTTAATATTTATTTTTATTTCCATTATATTTAATTTAGATTTCGGCTTGAAATTCAAACCAAGAAATAAATAAACGGGAAACAAACTATAACAAGTGTGTTTGATATATAATTTTATAAATACATATAAATAATTTCCCGAAAAGCAAACGATGGTGGCCTACAGGATCTGACGTCCGAGTTTCAATCCAGAGGTCGCGTGTTTAAATCCTGGCTACCAATGAGTTTAATATGTCTCTTATATCCTTCCTTATATCGGAACTTATACTTACCCTAGCTTTTCGGTGAAGGAAAATGTGCTCTGGACGTATAGAGGCTGAATTATCATTATTTATCATTAGGTATCACTATAAAGAATTGAAATCACATGAGGTTCTGAGGTTCACTATAACATTGCAATTAAAATAAATATGACGTTTTCAGCATTGCCGATTATTGATAGGCTCATTTGAATTGAATCTTTGTGGCACTAGGTGCTTGTTGTACCATTTTAAATGAAAATGACACAAACATTGTTAAAAATCTAGAAAACGTTCAAAATTGCGGTTTTTTAAAAGGCCGAAATAACCTTGCGTAACCTTGGAAAACTCGTAAGTATTAAAAGGTCAATCAAGAGTATCTGTAGCCATTGTATTAACACAACACAACAGAAACAAATGACAATATGTAGGTATCTGTATGTATATATCTTCATAAAAATAAATGCCCCCATCGCCCAAACACTACCATACGAATCCCAGACAAACTTGCCATAAATGTTTCAGCGTTATTCAGGATAAGTGCGCACTTCCATCACCGTTGAATTGCCATAGAAGTACGTTTGATACTCAAACAGAATTATACCTACTGTTCGTCTAATGGACGAGGTTTTTATTTTGTTTACTAAATTGTTCACATACCTTCTGAGTATTGCGGTATGCGTATTACGATACGATATCATTCTTGCATTTATTTTCTAATGAAACTAAAAATAACTAATAGATGACGAACAACATCTAACATCTAACTGGTATTTGGTACGGTAGGGTTCTACAATATTTTTACAGAAATCCAGAGGTGACACTTGTAATAAAATAGTATTATCGAGGCCTTCCCATGAGCCCTAGGAGGGAGTGAAAAGACACGATCGTCTGTCCTGTTCGCCAAGCTGACGTCACATCGCGCCACCACGCGCCGGCATGACGAGGGGAGGTGGAAGTCACTCCGGAGCAACGGACACTCACCCACTTCTAGTGATGGGTCAAATCGAAAAATTTTCAAACCGAATAAGTCGACTCCGATTTAAACCCAAATCGGTTTGCAAACCGATTTGGCCAAGTCGATTTAACTTCTATTTTTTAATTATCAGTAGTTCAAACCGCTCCGTAGTCGCTTGGTTTTGAGTTGAAGAAATCGAATTGTAAATTTTACGGTTTGTTCGACCCTTAGAATTCTTAGAATAACACGACAGCAAAAACTTTTGACTTAAAACTTTTGTAATATTTTTTTACTTTCCGTTGCGCGGTAGATCAAAATGTCATTAATTGCTAAAGACAAAACGGGAAAGCACTATACGAGCAAGCTGGAAAGAGCGTGCGGTCTCGTGCGATTCCGTGAGTCATTGCCGCGAATTCGTTCAGTTAGCAAATCGACGCGGCGCAAAACTGGCAAACCGATCCAAGTAAACCGCCAAATCGATCTCTTTAAGCCTATGCGAAATTGAACCTTACTACTTGAACCATAAGTTTCATTTTACTTTACCTGTAGATACCAAGTTTTGACTTGACTCGACTCAATAATGACGGCAAAGTGCATGCCAACATTTTTCTTCGTGGTTTGAAGTCGATTCGTGTACATTTTATGCCTCAATATGTCCAACGAAAGTGACGCAGCAACAAATCGGAAAGGGTGCGCTTAGAGCGGGTGAACGTATCTTAAGTCGATTTACGGAACACTCAAGTCGATTTAGTCGACTTCAGACCTAAATCGGTTTGAACCGATTTGTGAAGTCGAATCGTAACATCGCTACCCACTTCGGCATCGCGCTTGATAGGGATCGGTCGATACTGAATAATTCGTAGCTTAGTGTTAGATTTAGGATACCTAATTAAGACCTACCTTGTAATTTATTTCATAAAAAAATAAATTGTTGATTGTTTCGTACGTTTTTTTTCATCTGATTCCTAATATCAGATAGTGGGATAGGAAATTTACGCGAGTGGCATCCGACGAGTTCCGTTTTCGTTTAAATTTTAAAATTGATTTCCGTTAACTTGTTGTGCGTTTGCTGTGCGCTTATTACTTTTTATTTGGTGCATATGAATTTTAACTCGCTTCTTTGCTTTTGCTAAGCCTACAATGGTGTTTTAAGTAATTTTTGTACTTTCGTGAATCGTAATAGTTTTTAAATTACCCACTTTGTATAAAGGCGTGATATGTTTTAAATTTTTTTTCGATTGCTGCTTTTGCTTATCGTTGCTTGCCTAGGAGATTGCGTATCGATATATTCTTGTGCATATCGAATTAGAACTTAGTGCTTGTTTACTATCGCGTCGATTATTGCGTTGGTAAATTTAAATCTTTTCAACCGTTTTTACCGTGAACGTACCCGCGTTATATTTGATTTTTATTAGTGTTGCTTTTTCGATTGCTTATTTAAAATGTCGGAAAAATCATCCAGTCGTAAACGCAAACGTAGTAAGAGTAGAAAGGATAGAGATGATTTGCTACTAGATACGATTTTAGAAAAAATAAGAAAAATCAAGGCTAAATTAGGGTCCACGTCTTCAACGTCGCGCCCGCCGTCGTCGATTCCAAGCGGTTGTTTTGTTTCTGGTTCTGATTCACAGCGGGCAATAACGCCACCACTGCCGCTCCCAGCTGCCGCTGCGCCGCCGTTGGTAGGCGTGACTTTACCCGCAAGCGTGCTGGGTCCGGCGGTCGATGGTAGCATTGGTAGTCCGGCAGCGACAGAAAAGACCCCGATGTCTGCTGCAACCCCACGCGGTGATACACCCTTCGACGAGGTAACGGAGAGGATCGTGGGAACGCTTTCGTCGTTATTACAAGTAAGGCCGAACCATTATTATGTTTCAAATTTCGATCCACAAATTCATGACTTTGATGTTTGGTGTGCTGAGGTAGACCGCGCTCGTGAACGAAATCGTTGGGCTGATAATGAGTGTTTGTCGCGTATTGCTAATTGTTTAAAGGGAGACGCGCGTTCATGGCTCAATGATTGGGTAACTAACGATCGCACCTGGAGTAATTTTAAAGTTTAATTTCGTTCACTCTGCCCACAAAACATCGATGTGGCAACCGTTCTATATAACGTTATGCGTACGGATTCGAAGGATTTTCCAACATACGCGGAATATGCGCGCCGTTCACTGTTGCGCTTAAATATTGTTGGGTCAAACAGATCACTGTGTTATGTCTTTCCTGTAGACATACACAAGAGTTAAGGGCTATAAAGGTTAATTTTCTTATTTAACCCTTATCCACGTGAAAAGGTCCTCATTTTATTTAGAGAACTATGATAAAATCATTGCTTACACACCCACAAGCTGTTAACTATAGCCCACAGGAGAGAAAAATGTGCTGTTCGCGATAACACACTAGTTTTCTCTCCTGTGGGCAATAGTTAACAGCTTGTGGGCATGTAAGCAATGATTTTGTCATAGTTCTCTAAATAAAAGGATGACCTTTTCACGTGGATAAGGGTTAAATAAGAAAATTAACCTTTATAGCCCTTAACTCTTGTGTATGTCTACAGGAAAGACATAACACAGTGATCTGTTTGACCCTGTTACCGGTTTGTCGGACGATCTTAAAACGGCTATAGTAATCAGAGGCATTTCAGATTCGCAGATCAAAGCGGCTGCCACAAACGCAAAGCTTAATCCTAAACAAATTGTTGATTTTTTGTCAGTGTTTGCAAAGCCTAGAAACGAGTCCCATGTTTCATCCCACGATCCTGCCCGCAAATCTATGAACTCAAACTCAAGTAAACGCGAGTATAGTAGGCCCGACAATAGACCGAAATGTTTTAGTTGTGGCGGTGTAGGTCACAAGCGTAATAACTGCAATTTTGAAAGTCCGAAAGTAGAAAATGCTTCGACTAATAGCACCAATCGTAGCGTACCTACGGCCGGAACTAGTACAGATTCGAATCATACGAATGCGGCAGCACCACAGACACCGACATCAAATAATAGGTCTCCCATTACCTGTTCTTATTGTCATAAGAATGGTCATAGTGCTGAACGCTGTTTTGCGAAGCAGCGTGTTGAGACCAAATAGGTAAATTCAAGTATTTTATTTATTAGTGTCGATATGGCTACCAGGGTTCCACAAATATAAATCCTGAATCATCAGGCATTTCGAGTACTTCACGGTGCCTTATGGACTGACAAATGCACCTGATTGTTTAACAATAAAAGATCATTTCGGAAACACTGAAGCCATATATCGAGAGTGGAAAGGTCCTTGTTCACATCGACGTGTTGATTTTGTCCGAAACTGTAGATGAAGGTTTATCCCTGTTGTGTCAGGTGTTAGAGACGTTACCTAAAACAAAAGTTTGTGATTTTCTTGTTACAGAGATTGAATATTTAGGACAAATTATTAGTAGGTCAGGTACGGCCGAATCCTAGAAAGATCCATCAAATGTTTAACAAGTTGGTCGGTTTTTAGGCCTAGCTGATTACTTTCGCCGATCGATATATTGCGGGCTATTCACAAAATCTTTCAATTGGATACAAGAATATGTCCTTGTAGTCGTGGATGCATTCTTCAAATATATTATGACTTTTAGATTCATTGTATCGACAACATACCGATCAGTTAAAACATGCATTTTCAAATGCAATGTCGTTGTTTGGCACACCTTTTCTTATAGTTATCTAATGATCGAACACGAATGTTTGAAAGTATGTAATAGTTTGTTTGATAGCTTCCATTAGGTTGTAAAACGCATTTCATTACGCCTGAAATGCACCACAAAATGGTCAGGTGGAGCATTATTGACGTACGGTACGGTTCAGAACTAGATTACGGTAGTATGGCGAGTCCAACTTATTCTCAATGTGATTAAAAATGTTACAACAAATCTATCACCTCTCAAATGGCTCGTGGGAATAGATGCTAATACTTACCTCTGTAGGTACTGCGCTCTTTAATCTGTGGCACGAAGAGTTGACTCCCAGGACGCGCGCAACGCATTGTGAAAGTGAGTTAACTATTGTTCGCCTAATTTATTTTTGCCTCTTTATTATTGCAGAAGGTCACGGCGGACTACGTAAAACGGTTTTCTGGCCGGGACACTGCATTCGTGAGACGCGTTGCAGTGAATTTGTTCAAGACAGATTACGGTACCTGGTGCTTGTTGGCCGGCAGACTGCATCTATTGGGTTGCAGTGTGGGCTCAGGCCCGGCAGACTGCGCCTATTGGGTTGCAGTGTGGGCTCAGGCCCGGCAGACTGCACCTATTGAGGGGCAGTGTGGGCTCAGGCCTGGCAGACTGCATCAATCAGTTGTATGGCAGTGTGATCACATTTCATCGTATGTACGTGTAATTTGGCCGGCAGACTGCACTCTGGTCAGTGGCAGTGCGACCTTAGGGTCGCGGCAGATGGCAATTAGGTATTTGTAATGCTATGAACGGCTGGCAGAGTCTCGCAGGTAGACTATGCGACGTATGGTCGCGGCAGACCATGGTATAGATTTGTTTTGAGGCCTGTAGGTATTTGTTAATGAACGTACGTAGAAGTGTGACAGCGGACGTATGAATTGAAGTATGATTGAATTAATGTCATGTATTACATTATTTTGACGAAGAAAGAGTGAGTGCACATGTGAAAGGTTATCTTGCATCATGGTGTTTTAGTGCGCACGAACATTATCATGCAAGATTTTGAAAGAACTAAGTGAACTTGTACTCTACTTATACTCAATGGCTGATATTTTTGTTTTTATCCTTTTCAGCCAAGAAGTAATGATGACAACAGTCCTCTAGAAGATGGAGCGGCCGAGGTCGTCTCGCAGTCAGGAACGGCCGTATTATCGAGGCCTTCCCATGAGCCCTAGGAGGGAGTGAAAAGACACGATCGTCTGTCCTGTTCGCCAAGCTGACGTCACATCGCGCCACCACGCGCCGGCATGACGAGGGGAGGTGGAAGTCACTCCGGAGCAACGGACACTCACCCACTTCGGCATCGCGCTTGATAGGGATCGGTCGATACTGAATAATTCGTAGCTTAGTGTTAGATTTAGGATACCTAATTAAGACCTACCTTGTAATTTATTTCATAAAAAAATAAATTGTTGATTGTTTCGTACGTTTTTTTTCATCTGATTCCTAATAATAGTATATTATTGAATGTAGTTGTAGACATTTGCTGGCTAAGTTATACCATAACTCTGTATATTAGTAATAGTAAAGCTAATTTCCTTTAAAGCAGTGACATGTATTTGTATTTAACATTATCATAATCATCATCATCTCAGCCATAAGACGTCCACTGCTGAACATAGGCCTCCCCCTTGGACCTCCATTCGTACCGGTTGGAAGCGATCCGCATCCAGCGACTTCCGGCGGCCTTAACAAGGTCGTCTGTCCATCTTGTCCTACGCTGCGCTTGCTAGTCCGTGGTCTCCACTCGAGCACTTTTCGACCCCATCGGCCATTTTCTCTGCGTGCAATATGGCCTGCCCATTGCCACTTCAGCTTGCTAATTTATTTATTTATTTAGAATTTTAATTCAGGCAACAAGGCCCATATTACAAATACCTTACAGACTAACATACATATGTATTTTATAAACTTAAAACTAAACACTATTTAGTCGACAAAACGGCGTGGCTCCGTTGCATCGGCTGCTCTTGTGTCGGATTCGGCAGTTTGCCCCGGAACCTCCGAAACGGCCTTTCGGCCAAAAGTCGACGCACTCGATGGTTCCCTGCAGCGGTCGCGGCACGCGCACCACAAAAGAGTTGAAGTGCACGTAGTGGCGCGATCGAAGCTGGAATACCCTCAGCGTGTAGCCGGTCTTCTGGTGTACATACTCCACCACTTCAGCAGCCGTGGCGGTGTAATGCAGGCGCGATACGTACAGCGCCTTACTCGGTGTAGCAATCCGCAAGCCAGAATTAGCCGGTTCGGCGGTACCACACTGAGTCTTACTTCTCAAACAGAATTATACCTACTGTTCGTCTAATGGACGAGGTTTTTATTTTGTTTACTAAATTGTTCACATACCTTCTGAGTATTGCGGTATGCGTATTACGATACGATATCATTCTTGCATTTATTTTCTAATGAAACTAAAAATAACTAATAGATGACGAACAACATCTAACATCTAACTGGTATTTGGTACGGTAGGGTTCTACAATATTTTTACAGAAATCCAGAGGTGACACTTGTAATAAAATAGTATATTATTGAATGTAGTTGTAGACATTTGCTGGCTAAGTTATACCATAACTCTGTATATTAGTAATAGTAAAGCTAATTTCCTTTAAAGCAGTGACATGTATTTGTATTTAACATTATCATCATCATCATCATCTCAGCCATAAGACGTCCACTGCTGAACATAGGCCTCCCCCGTGGACCTCCATTCGTACCGGTTGGAAGCGATCCACATCCAGCGACTTCCGGCGGCCTTAACAAGGTCGTCTGTCCATCTTGTCCTACGCTGCGCTTGCTAGTCCGTGGTCTCCACTCGAGCACTTTTCGACCCCATCGGCCATTTTCTCTGCGTGCAATATGGCCTGCCCATTGCCACTTCAGCTTGCTAATTTATTTATTTATTTAGAATTTTAATTCAGGCAACAAGGCCCATATTACAAATACCTTACAGACTAACATACATATGTATTTTATAAACTTAAAACTAAACACTATTTAGTCGACAAAACGGCGTGGCTCCGTTGCATCGGCTGCTCTTGTGTCGGATTCGGCAGTTTGCCCCGGAACCTCCGAAACGGCCTTTCGGCCAAAAGTCGACGCACTCGATGGTTCCCTGCAGCGGTCGCGGCACGCGCACCACAAAAGAGTTGAAGTGCACGTAGTGGCGCGATCGAAGCTGGAATACCCTCAGCGTGTAGCCGGTCTTCTGGTGTACATACTCCACCACTTCAGCAGCCGTGGCGGTGTAATGCAGGCGCGATACGTACAGCGCCTTACTCGGTGTAGCAATCCGCAAGCCAGAATTAGCCGGTTCGGCGGTACCACACTGAGTCTTACTTCTCAAACAGAATTATACCTACTGTTCGTCTAATGGACGAGGTTTTTATTTTGTTTACTAAATTGTTCACATACCTTCTGAGTATTGCGGTATGCGTATTACGATACGATATCATTCTTGCATTTATTTTCTAATGAAACTAAAAATAACTAATAGATGACGAACAACATCTAACATCTAACTGGTATTTGGTACGGTAGGGTTCTACAATATTTTTACAGAAATCCAGAGGTGACACTTGTAATAAAATAGTATATTATTGAATGTAGTTGTAGACATTTGCTGGCTAAGTTATACCATAACTCTGTATATTAGTAATAGTAAAGCTAATTTCCTTTAAAGCAGTGACATGTATTTGTATTTAACATTATCATCATCATCATCATCTCAGCCATAAGACGTCCACTGCTGAACATAGGCCTCCCCCTTGGACCTCCATTCGTACCGGTTGGAAGCGATCCGCATCCAGCGACTTCCGGCGGCCTTAACAAGGTCGTCTGTCCATCTTGTCCTACGCTGCGCTTGCTAGTCCGTGGTCTCCACTCGAGCACTTTTCGACCCCATCGGCCATCTTCTCTGCGTGCAATATGGCCTGCCCATTGCCACTTCAGCTTGCTAATTTATTTATTTATTTAGAATTTTAATTCAGGCAACAAGACCCATATTACAAATACCTTACAGACTAACATACATATGTATTTTATAAACTTAAAACTAAACACTATTTAGTCGACAAAACGGCGTGGCTCCGTTGCATCGGCTGCTCTTGTGTCGGATTCGGCAGTTTGCCCCGGAACCTCCGAAACGGCCTTTCGGCCAAAAGTCGACGCACTCGATGGTTCCCTGCAGCGGTCGCGGCACGCGCACCACAAAAGAGTTGAAGTGCACGTAGTGGCGCGATCGAAGCTGGAATACCCTCAGCGTGTAGCCGGTCTTCTGGTGTACATACTCCACCACTTCAGCAGCCGTGGCGGTGTAATGCAGGCGCGATACGTACAGCGCCTTACTCGGTGTAGCAATCCGCAAGCCAGAATTAGCCGGTTCGGCGGTACCACACTGAGTCTTACGAGGCGCCGTGCGCGCCTTCTTCTTTCTTGGTACCACTGTGAAATCCTCCTCATCCACACTGGTAACAGGGAGCTTCTCCTTGGGAGCCGCTCGATCTTCAGTACCCTTTACAGGTACACTAACCCGGTTCGGTGCGACTTTCGGACCGGCGACGACATCCGCGTAAACACGATGACGTGATTTGGAGGAGGCGGGGGGGAGGGCGCGCGCGCGGAAGGCTCGCGGGCGGCAACACAGCTGATGCGACACATTTTACAGTGTCAGCAACTCGCAAACTGACCGACTCGGCGCTCGTGGCTTGCCGGTCATCGCACTTGAAATTCGACGCCGCCGACCGAGTAAGGGCACTGTGTCGCAAACTGATGACTTCGTTGCGTAACTCGGTTATAGTGACCTGGGCTGCATCAAACTTCGAAATGACATCTGCTAGACTTGTTTTCTTGTTTTGTTGTAATCCGGTGGGCTATGTCGGTGAATTTAGTTTGTCTGCGGATCTCCTCATTTCTGATTCGATCACGCAGAGAAACTCCGAGCATAGCCCTCTCCATAGCTCGTTGAGCGACTTTAAGTTTTGAGATGAGGCTGATAGTGAAAGACCACGTTTCGGAGCCGTAAGTCATCACTGGTAACACACATTGATTAAAGACTTTCGTCTTGAGGCACTGAGGTATGTCGGACGAAAAGACATTACGCCCATATATATTAGTTTCCCGAACGCTGCCCAACCGAGTTGGATTCGGCGGTTGACCTCTTTCTCGAAGTTGGACCTACCTAATTGGACTACTTGTCCTAGGTAGATGTACGAGTCAATAACTTCGAGTACCGAGTTCCCAACAGAGACTGGGATGGGCACAACATTGGCATTTGACATAAGTTTCGTCTTGTCCATGTTCATTTTCAAGCCCACCCGTTGTGAAATTCGGTTGAGGTCATCGAGCATCATGCTGAGTTCCTCCACCGACTTTGCAATGACTACGATATCGTCGGCAAACCGAAGGTGAGTGATGTATTCGCCGTTGATGTTGATGCCAAGTCCTTGCCATTCCAGGAGCTTGAAGGCGTCTTCCATTACGGCAGTAAACAGTTTCGGAGAGATAACGTCTCCCTGCCTTACGCCTCTTTGCAATGGAATCGCCTTCGTGCTCTGCTCCTGTACCTGCTCCATTTAACATTAGTATACGATTAATCGACATATTTCATAAAAAAATGCAAGTTTATTTTTGTCTAAAACACTTATGCTACTTCAAATACAGATTAAGAAGTCGCGATCCTCTCTACGCGTATCGTCATCATCTTCGGTTGGACCGAAAGCTACTTTTAAATTTGAGCGTTTCAATTTTTTTAAGTTTTTGTCATAAACAATGAACCAATGCCGGAAATTTTTGAGAATAATATTATTATTGCCGTAGATAAAGAAGTTACTGGAATCTCATACGCTAAACATTTATTTGTACGCCGCTTTCCACCTCCACGACGCCTATTAGAGGTATAGAAACAAAAATGAATGTCCAGAAATGAAGTGTAGCTGTATGCCCGCCATTTATTTAATTTTATGGTTAGTACCATGTAGTAACATGTGAGAAATCATTTGTTCCTTCCCGAGCTATTCTAGCGGCACTTTTGCAGTCTCGCATACATTTAAATTCTTCATTACCGATTCTTTTCTAGGACAGTTTCAACAGCTTCAGCTGCGTTGTCGGCGCGGTTTAAATTGTTGAAATATCGGAAACAACGTGGCTTGCGTTCCGTAGCGTATAACATCGAGGGGCATGTTGCTAATCGTGTGTTGTATGCGCGCGCACGCTCAGTGAGCGGTAAGATGCTGCACCACAGAATAGACGATAAATTACTACACATTACATTACTACGGGGTATTATCTTCGGCAACCTTGCTACAGATACAATATAGCAGAATATTCTCCACGTTAAACAAAGAGACCATCAATATTCACGGAATAGCTTGGGAATAATTCTCAGAGCTATATTAATGGCGAACTTACATCGTGTTAACTCTGAAAATAGCCTTCTTTCTCTTTTAACACGCGTGGAACGTATCGTAATGCTGCCGTTAGATAACCCTCCCGTTTCACAAAAGTCCCAATTACGTTAAAACAAGTAAAACAAACAATATAGAACAAAGAGCGTCATTTTAATCAGTAACCCATAACCAACAAATTCCCGGAAGGCCACACACCAACCAAATGAATCCGCAAGAAGTCGCAGTCATTTACATACATACCTCAGTAGTACAGTACATACCTGCCGATTCATTTATACCCCATCTTGGTAATAAATACACCGTAACAACACTTTACTTACTTCGACTAAACATTAGTTTTATTGTACAAGTTAGTATAAAATCTATCGTTCGTTAGTAAATAACGAAAGGTTGGTATCCCTAAAGAATCTGAAACCTGGTGCCCATTGGGATAGCGTGGGAGCTTTACTCGTACCCTCTTTAAATACTGAGAGGAGACTTGAGCCCAGCAATAAGAGGAATATATGCTGGTGGTGATGATGTTGATTGCACTGGCTATCTCTGTAAGATCCACCGACAATTTTTGGTACCGATTGCATACGTTTTACAAATAATTTACGAATTTGAAGGCGCAACGTAGTTACGCATTTAATTTCAATATTTACACAAATGTCTTATAATCTTATAATTAACAAACTGAAAATGTAGACTTTGTTGGAAGCAACTGACATGAGGCATGATGGTCTAGCGGTATGATTCTCGCTTTGGGTGTGAGAGGTCCCGGGTTCAAATCCCGGTCGTGCCCTTTTTTAGTGTATTCCTTGTATTAATTACGCTCATTTACTTCTGATTAGAACGTAATTTAAGCGTTCAAAGAGAAGACATAGAATATAGATACTTGGAAATCGCTCCACCGACAACCCCAGCTCTTAATACAAACAAACGAATCTTAATGACTTACTGCCCTAGTAGAACTTTAAGATACGTCAATTAATAGATCTAGAAACGATATGGATTAGATGTGTCAGTATCAAAAGTGACGTTTTTGTTTGAAGAAATCGTTCCTAGATCTTGATGTATCTTAAAGTTCGAATTGGGCCGTTAGTGCAGGGGCCGCAAATCTACGGCTCCTTCCAATTCGCCCGCGAAAAGGAAGCGAGGGAGCCGAAGGCCTCGGCGGCCTCGCCCGCGGCAACGGCCGGCAGTTCCTTCTTTCGCTTCTTCTTTTTTGTAGGGGCTATGATCGGCTCCGAAGCCTCTTTATCGGGGTCCCTTTGTTTCCCATAAAGTTTTAAGTCATAATGTATTGTTTGTCATATTATCGTTAGTCATAAAACTGAAACCGTTAACTTTCAGGATTTTCGTAAGGTTATTCTATAGATAGGTTAGGTTAGGTTAGGTTTGTTTTATGGCAAACCTGAAAAGTTACGCGTTTCTGAGAAAAACCAATTATGACTAACGAAAATTCGGACAAACAATACCTACATTATGGCTTAAAACTATTTGGGAAACAATAGAGACCCCTCTTTATCACTGCTACCATTCATGATATATTGTGATCGCCACCTACTACAATTGTTGGTCTAGCTTCGAACAGCTGCAGGATCCTTTTGATCTCGAGAAAATTTAACTTCTCCCGCCCGGAATATACAGGATGATTCAGGAGACGTGAGCAGGACTAACACTGCGCATATCGTTAATTATAAGCAACTGTTTAGTTTCAGTATTAGTGAGGTTAACGTCAATTTTCTAGTCGTGTTGAAAAAAAAAGTTATTAATTTTTTTACGACATGCATGGTCACCCTAAAATTAGAATACTAAGCTACCGATATTCGGTGTCAAATTGAATGTCATCAACTCATCACTGTCATCACGGTCTGATTACTTTTGAAAACTCGTATCTCACTCAAGTTTGACAGTTTATTTTCTTCGTAATCAAAATGGCATTACGGTTAAAGAGGTTTTATGTTTATTAATTAGGTACTGTAGGGTGACCATGATGGTTGAGAATTAAATTTGCTCTCACCTAAAAGTTAAAAAAATAGGAAAAAGTGTGGTTGTTTCTCCTAAATACGACGGTGATCGATCAATTATGCCAAAAAATGCTCGTCTATTAGTTTTACTCGTAAAATCAATACAGTTTCTTCATCATATCATATTGCTGGCGAATGTCTTCCTAAAGTGCAAACCATACGTGACCTGGGAATTATTTTTGACACAAAACTCACGTTCGTTCCTCACATCGATGCAATAGTAAAAAAAGCTTCATGTATGTTAGGATTTGTCATAAGAAACGGAAAGGTATTTCGTAAGATACAAACCAAAAAACTTCTCTGTTATAGTCTAGTACGCAGTCACTTAGAGTATGGTAGTATCGTCTGGCGACCACATTATGCAACTCATTGTCTTCGGATTGAAAGATTGCAAAAAAGATTTATGTGGCACTTGTCTCGATCGGTAGGTCTTGCGAATAGATCTTTCTCTTATAAGGATAGGTTAAAACATTTTAAAATGTTATCCCTTGAGAACCGTAGAGATCTACTGGATTTAAAATTTCTCACTAAGCTTTTAAGAAATAACATAGATTGTCCACAACTTTTGAGTAGCTTTCGATTCTCAGTGCCTAGAAGAACACCGCGTTTTGCTATCAAACCACTGTCTCGCCCTAAGCGCCGAACTGTGTTAGGGTCAAACTCCCCGGTACCACGCCTGAGCAATTTAATCAATAAATATAGCAACAGATTCGATATTCACTTTGACTCTCTGACCAAAATTAGAAATTTATTCACTAGTAATTAATATATTTAGTTTTAATTCCATATTTATCTAGTTTATTCACTTAACCAGTTGACATCATGGTTGGGCTTTGCTCCTTATTCTACAATAATAAGGTGTTTAAATGTGCCGGCTCTGTTGTTGACTTTGCTTTTTTTAATTACTTGCATGTGGTGTTTACCAGTAATTAGTTATACATTCAGCATGTTGTCATTGTTTGTATAGATGTAAGCTTCAATGTAATAACTGTTGGTGAACCTATAAATAAATAAATAAATAAATAAATAAATTATCAGTTACTGAGTGTGCAGTATTAGTCCTGCTCACGTCTCATGAATCATCCTGTATATATACGCCCTAGTATACGTTCGCCACTTCCTTATCTAAGGTATACTGTTGCCTTCTTCAGGTCTCAGGTTTTGCCTTGAAACAAAAATATTTCTGTTTAGCTAATTCTGAATTGGAATTCCTGGTAAAGTTCTGTCTATTTTCTACATTTTTCATAACATAAGTACGAGTAGTATTATAATATATTACTTAGTTAAGGAGTTGTGTCCGCAAAATATTGAATTTTCTTGTTTAAACAGGTGGATCGCCTGAAATCCAACTCTCATTTTGAGTTTTTATTTGAAGTCTTCTCACAAGAGGCATGATGGTCTAGCGGTATGATTCTCGCTTTGGGTGTGAGAGGTCCCGGGTTCAAATCCCGGTCGTGCCCTGTTTTTGAAATGAAAATGCGATGCGCGTTACACAAAGGAGGTGGTAAATCGAGTGGTTTTTTGTTCAAAAATGCTTTGTATTTTATCCGATTAACAAAGGATAAAAGTTAATGTTTTGAAGTGTATTTCTATCCAGCATCCTAGGCATTTAGGCAAATACGGATAGTTAGGCGTCGTTACATTTGTCTCGGCTGTATTCAGTATTCAGTATTCAGTATATTAGTTAATAATGAGTCATGGCAGACAACGCATTATCAGACGAAATGGCATCCACGACTTGATATGGGTAATAAAGTCCGCGAATGTAGACGACGACAATTACACGGAAACACAAAGGAAATAAATACCTTGTCGCGGTATTTTGGAAATTTTGCCCTTTTTTGAAATGTCCATTTGCTTTCAAGCATGACCGGTATTTGATTCCATCGCCTCACGCCTTGTCATTATCATTAGTCATTATCGACAGAATTTCATTATATTTATACAATTTTATTGTTTAGTTTAAAATTAAGTACCAAAGTGAGAGATGTGAGTTGAAGCAATTGACTTGTGGTATGATTCTCGCTTTGGGTGTGACAGGTCCCGGGTTCAAATCTGTATCATGTTTTGTCATAATCAACCTAATTTAAATTTAAAAAAAAGTAAGTTAAAAAAAATGCTCAGGTTTTACTGATCCCGGTTGTTGAATAAAAATGTAATTGTGGATTTTTAATTTCACCATTTACCCGGTGTAAAAAAAGCATTTTTTTATGCTAAGCGGATGTACTTAACCTAAGACGAATCTCCAAACGGTACGTCTCGCCAATTTTTAATTTTACCCTTTGAATAAGTATAAATGACAAATAAATTATAATATCATACGTTCGTGCCGTTGCAGTTTTTTTTTCTATGATCCGACATCAAAGCAGCCAAAGTGACACAGCCATTTCACCAATTCCCTATTCACCACTCACCAGCAACACATATGACATTTCCTCGCAATGTGCAAACATCGTATGAGTTATTATAAAGCGTCTCGGTGAGCAATTTGGGGTTCCGTCGGTGCAATAAGGAACCCTGCCAAAATTGCAGCTCGCTGACGAAAGGCCGGCGGCACGGACTAGTCTCGGTTTAAGCTGGAGATTTGAAGGCAGTGAAAGGGTTAAGTATGTTATAATAGTTCAGGTCGTTCACTGGCTGTAGTAAATATTTTCAGGATCATAAGCACTTTGACAGGTGATTAAGGTTTAGGTTATTTCTATCTCTATCGCATGATAAATAACATATTTATGCGAGTAGGTAGACAAGAAGGTACTTACCTAACCTTTTGAATATCGAGGTGTTAAAAAAAAATAAGTCTACTGAAAATAAAGACATGATCTCCTTTGAAGTGTCAGAGATTTCTTCTTTCAGATAATTTTATGAAGTATTTCGGTTCTACAATGTTTTTTTCTGATAGTTTACAATGTTTAAAAATATGTTTTTGTTACGTAGGTAATGAACGAATTTATTAACTAAGCAGCGTTTAAAGAACCTCTTGTGCCACCAGCTCTATATAAATAGACTTCGACAAAGTTCACAGACCGCATAGGCTCAATGAAAAACATTTGAAAAACGCTTCACACACAATACAACTTCAATATAAAACTCTATCTTATAACATCGCGTTAGAGCTCAGTTTCAGTTTGAAGGATTATTGCACTGGAGTAGGTGCAATTGGCATATGCAAGTACCGTGTCAGTATGGCTTACATCCAAATAGACTGTAGTCTTCAAAACCTCGTTTCTATGACAAGTTTAAAGTTACAAAAGCGACCTTATTTCCTTTAGAATTAAATTTAAATTCAAAACTTACAGATTAAGACGATACGTCCTTAAGACGTTACAATTAAGTGACGTAACATGAGAGGGTAATTTGGCATCATGTTTAATGTGTTAAACAATACAAATGGTCAATTTGAAACAAACTGCCGTACGATATTCTATTCCATATTGAAAGCTTCCAATGTTTCAGCTGAAATGATATGGCACCAACCCAATGATTTTTTACTACACTTACACAAAATAACTTACATATTTAGTGCTGAATAAAGGATATTTTCAAAAGAATACAGGAACTTTTAAGGTTTGTTCTTGGAAAATATTCATCTTAAATTTGATTTTAGAGGCCGCGAAGGTACGCCAGAAGGAGATTCTCTACATTCATAAACATAAGTATTCCTGTGAAATAAAAATAAAATTTGTTTCATTAATGATATTATTTAGGTATACTAGAACGAACAACACACTGCTCTACTACATCAACTTAATATGAAGCCTAGTTAAAACGCATATTAGGTATTATACCGGGTGTGGCCTGTAACACGAGCAAATAATTAAAACATAGATTGTACTCCTCAAACGATGACATTCTTGTTCAACAACTTTTAAAAATTATGAAGTATTTAGAGTCCCTATTTTTCATAGAATATAAATATTATCTTCAATGGACGCCATCGCCACGCCATATCATTGTGATTCACGTTGCTTGTCACGCCTTAAAGATAACAAAATTCGTTATACATTGCATCTTAGAATAAACTTTAAAGTGTATTAAAAATCAAACCACAAGTTATTTTTAAAAGTTGCTGAACAAATGTTGGTCAGTATGAGGAGTACAGCCTACAGTTAAATTTTTTGCTCTTATTACAGGCCACACCCGGTATATGTTCCTATTTGTAGGTAAGTAAATAGTAAAATAATTGCCTTACACTATTAAGTAGGTACTTACGTACATATTGACTAACTGCTAAATACGCAACGTACCTACACATTAAAAACAGGGCACGACCGGGATTTGAACCCGGGACCTCTCACACCCAAAGCGAGAATCATACCGCTCCATCATGCCTCTTGGAAAAGCATCGACAGGTAATAGTCTTTAGAAACGTATATCGCCTTACAATCACCTGTTTACATAATCATCATCATCGGTTTATGCGTCGTTGGACTAAAAGTAAATATGGCGATGTATAAAAATGTCTACATATAAAATAAAAATTGGTCCGAGTATTAGAAAGCCAATACTTCAAAATGTTTAAGTCTTATCAAGTCGGAATATAAAAATGACTACTTTCAAAGTATACAAATGTCTAAGTCTTATCAAGTCGGAATATAAAAATGACTACTTTCTTTACATAGGTCCAGGATTATAATAATACATATACGGAACAAATTCATCCCCTCGTAACATCTAGTTCTTAAATTAAAACGAATAATATTCAATAAATATGAACAAGCTAATAGATAAGCGATCAACAAACAAGCTGAATTCTAAACAGACAAACATTTATCTATAAATTATAAAAAAAAAACTGAGAACATTTGAAAATATATTTATTAATTATCTTTAACAAAACTACTAAACCAAATTGCTCTGCTTACACTTAAAATAAAAATATTTTATTCATTGTTTCTCCTCCAAAATTATAAGTCTAAAAGTTTATTCGGACATTTTTATACATCGTCATATTTACTTTTAGTCTAGTGCCGCAACATATTTATATTTGGTCTAATGTACAGATGCACATTTTTATACTTCGTCGAAATTATATACGCACGAACTTATGCAAGTAGACATTTTTATACATCGCCATATTTACTTTTAGTCCAACGACGCATAAACCCCTTGAGGTTCATTTTATTATACCGCTAAAATTGAATCCTCTTGTTATATAATAGAAAGATAGATATTTGTAAGCGCAGCAATGCTACAGTGTCCGCTTACTATCCGGTCAGCCGTAGGGCGCTTGTTTGTATTAACCATTCGGGCATATAAATTCTTATAGATCTTTGTTTAATAATTGTACCTTTTGGAAACTAGACTCTAGCTCATTGGTAACCGTAAGTGAACAGCAGAAATTTTGTACTGAATTGGTTCCGAACCTGAAATTCCCATGGTATAGACCAGTAATGGTATTAAAGCTGGTACCTAATAGTTATTTACGATACAAGTGCGGAAAAGAGGAAATTCGAAACGAGTGGCGATAAATCAAAACACGACCGAAGGGAGTGTTTTAAATCGACACGAGTTGCGAATTACCTATTCGCACGTGTATCGTACAACGTTTTACAGTACATATGGCCCTTTAAACTTTTGACATACGCACGAAAAGTGCTATTTTACGCACTAGTGCGGGAAAATAGGACCATATGTACTGTAAATTGTATTTTCATATCTCATGCTCTGAAAGTGGGTCGTTGTTGTTCTAAAAGGTGCGCAGAAAGTGATACGTTTATGCTCTAGCGCAGAAAAGTGGTGTACTCCTCTGCGTCCCCGTCCCACGAACAACTGGGCGGAAACAAAATGGAAAAATAGTGTCTTTATTTCCTCGCCTGTAGCAATTGGTAATTGTTTAATTTTACTAATCCCACGTTGATCCTTTTTTTATAAAAAATGATGTAAGTAAATTGTTAAAAACAAATTATTCTTGATTTCTTTCGTTGAATTCTATTTACTCGATTTCATAAGGCGGGAACCAAAAGGAATACACCAAAAATATTTTTTTAAACCTTACACTTGCGTAAATGAGCAAAGGCAGTAATCTTATACAGCCACAGTTAAACGTTTGTACGATATTAAATTGGTTATTAAAGTTATTTAGCACTATATTCATGAAAATAAAATACAAAATAAAAATTTCTTATATTATTAATTAAATTGTTATTTAATATTTAAAATACTTTTATTATGTTATTACGTGGTGCGGCGCACCAAAGTCGCGGTGCGGTCCGGTAGTCTGTTGCGGCTTTTAGAACGAAAAAGTATACTTAAAATTAAAAAGTAAGAGGCAATCCCCCTTATTTTCATACTATAATGAACAAATCATTTTAAAATGACTGCAGTTTGTTAAAAATGTGTTTTCGTAAATATTGCAATCTAAATTATTTTCGCTAGGGGTATTAATCTTCACACATGTAAAGTCTCCGATTGCAAGTAAGTCCTGAGGAAAAAAATCATGGCCGTAGGTCTATTGGGTACTTCAATTACTGATTTTGCGAAATTGCCTTGTCTTGTTTGGTTTCCTCGCATTCGATACGAAAAGTAGAGTGTTTAACTCGGGTGAAAGGCACCATTTCCGTCTCGGACTATTGGCGCTCTCACTGCGTTCGAGCGCCAAACTACCTCGACAGAAATGGATGCCTTTCAACCCTTGGTTAACAATCTACTATTACGCTTGCTTGTATTGTTCACTTAAAATCATTTCAAATTGAGGGTTCCTAACCACTGTCCTAAGCTAAGCAACAACAAGCTTTGATACAGCGACACTCGGCGACAGTATTACCATTTCAGTGCACTGGTCGCATCAAAACGCAAGCGCAATTGCAATCCTTTTACATTTGGGGTGATCTATTTGTGTCGTTCCGCCATCCAATTCGCACAGGCCATAAACCTGTGGCGCGCCACGTAACCGATCAACTTTGATTTGAAAACACCGCAACTCGTTATACACACCACCACTTTACCACCACAACCAATGAACAAGCGAACAAACGATTTGAAACTTTAGTTACTTTCAAATAAGGACATGGCTGTGGAAAACGGTAGCTGGTAAACGGTGCGTTTCAGAAATGTATCGTGGGAGTTCGATCTACGATGGGATTTCTATCGTATTGTCATTTCACGAAGCTGTGACTTAATTAGGTGGCAAATGTCGAGTGTGTGCGTAATATCTTGACTTGTCTTAATGATAAGTGTATGAAACGTGAAAGGGGGCAAATAATGACTTTGAAACACTTTGTAATGTAATCATCATCATCATTTATTTAAGAGTTAGACTCTTGTCGGTGGAGCGATTTCCATGCATGTCGGTCCTCTGCCTTCTCCTTGACAGCCTGATACGACACGACGTTGAGCTTTTCCTTTACTTGATGTACGTTCGTACGATATGTACGTTCTCCTTGGTTTCCCCTTCCGTCTCGTTGCCTCAACTCTCCCTTCAATTATGTTTTTGATAAATTCGTCGTATCGTAGCAGGTGTCCAAGCATATTTCCTCTTCTGTTTTCTATGGTCCTCTACAAACTCCTCTCATCTCCTACCATGCGTAAAACCTCTTCGTTTGTTTTCTTCTCCGTCCAACTGACCTTTGCCATTCGACTCCAGCACCACATCTCAAAAGCCTCCAGCCTTTCCCTATCACGTTGCCTCAGTGTCCACGTTTCGCTAACGTACAGTGCTATGCTCCAGATGTACACTTTTATGAGCCTTATGCGTATATTGCCTGATATTCGAGCTTTAAATAGGCACTTTTTTGTGTTAAAAGCTTTTTTAGCCATCGTAATATAATAGATAATATTTAGTTAAATCAATGAAAATTTGAGGCAAAAAATAGTTGTCCACTACTTAACATGATGTGGTTATACTATTTGTGACGTTCCACGGGAAAAGGTACCTTATGAGGGTTTCTAGTTTCGGAGATATGAAATGTTTTGTAAAGAGGTGAAAAAATGCTCAATTTTTTTTTATTGTGTGATCTGAAACCTTAATGCGTAACGTTTGTTTACCTGTTTTTATTTTTGTTATAAGTTAGTTATAAGCCTAGTAATGTCGTCTCAGAGTTTAGTAGAAAAGGTACCTTATGGAAAAAATATTGAAAATTCCCAAAAAAACTAGTCAATACGGGAAAAGAAGTTTGGTAGATTGGTAACTGTATTAGCATTCTGCAAAACTAATTTGATAATTTCAGTTCTGGTTGGGGCGCCTCGCAAATATTATAACCGTACATAGACCGACATCACAAATCCAAGTAGATTGCTATTAATACCAAAGTTACTCTCGTCAAGTCTTTCTTAACTAGAATAATCTTCATTTGGTTTGGTCGCATGCAGTAAATCAGCCATTGGTTTGCTGAAAAATGCCAATACCCGACGCATTACCTTATGGAATATCTGAGGTCATTGAACCTCAATGCCGCTTATCTTCAATAGCAACCGAAATATATTATTGATAAGAAATAGACGATTTATACCATCTTAACCCCAAAATATTATTAGTTTATCCTAACTGTTCCATCATCATCATGCCTCATCATGTAACTTGACCACAAGGTACCTTTTCATTACATACAAATTATTGGTCTTTTTTAAGATTATTATGACGAAGAACTAATTAAATTTGGGGCAGTTTAATGTAAATTAATATTTTCTATTCATAAAAGGTAAACTGTAATATGATTGATATTTTGTAGTGATGTATTATTAGATTTATTTCCATAAGGTACCTTTTCGTAAATGTATGGAGCAAATACTGTTATTGTTATGTAAGTTTAAAGTGGCATAAGGGGTTAAATATAGTATTTAGTTGGGGTTTTAGGATTTATTTCATTTGAATGACAGAATTTCTTTCATATGTGCTCAGAAAAATTGATTGTGTGTCACATTAAAAGTAAAAATATTCAATTTTGTGATTTTATATGAAAAAGTCAGGAAATACATTTTCACCTCTAAATCGGTATTGTTTTTTGCTTAAACTGTCTGTCAGTGTCGTTTTCTAATAGATAAAATTTAAATCTTGAGAGCTCATTGCAATCAATCGTAAAAATGAAATAAAACTTTATTTTCAAGAGATTGGTTAGTATACACATAAATCAGTCGATATCAAAAGTTTCTATTTGCATTACAGAACAAGTCGCAATATTTTTTTTAATCTCAGATATATAAGGTATTATTATTTGTAGTCAACTATGTAACTTACTTCAGGAACATAGTTTTTTAGGCGGCTAAACTTAAAACTTCTCTATCGTAAAGTTGCTCATTTCACAACATTATTTTCAAAAAATCATATCTCTGTAACTACGCAACCTAGAAGGTTGATCTTTTGTGTTATCGATAGCTTATTTATTGTAGATTACTGGGGTATGCATAACTCCATACCCGCCATAAGGTACCTTTGACCGTGGGACGTCACATTTCTCTTCGACGTTACGAAACAGAGAACATTTTAAAGTAAATTTAAAAATGACTCACGCTGGACCGGGCCGGGGCCGGGCCGGAGCTTCCGGCGCTTCGTTTTCTATGGAAAGCACCACGTAATCACCGATCAGCCGTCATAGAAAATGACATGTCGGACCCCTCGACCCGGGTACGGCCCGGTCTAGCGTGAGTCATCCTGTAAATGATAAATTAAGCAAATCATAAGAAGATGAATTGTATATAAAAAGTACCTAAGTGTAAATAAAAATTTTTTTTACAGACCACCCTGTTCATTTGAGGATAGATATCCAACGCTAATATTCAGCGCATCTTCACTCGGGCAAATGAAGTGCCGCCCTAAAAAGCCCATTAGCTTAACAAAAGGTCATAACAAGCAACAATCTGTTAATTGTCTGAACACTTACGCACGTATTAAGAGGCCCTCCATCAGCTTCACGTCTGCGAACAATGATGGTTGCGCAATGCTCGCTTTACGCGACCACCGGCGCCGATACACAGATTACGTAGCAGATACGTCACTCTCGGTCTATGCTGTAGTAAGTACAGGCCACAACAGAAGTAACTAAATGGGCGAGCTGTCCAAAATAATCTGAATCCAACTTTGTAGTTGAGCATTTTGAACACCCCCGTTAACAGCTTAATATGCAGAAACATTGACGTGTACCTACACCACTCATGGGTTAAAGCAAGTACGATAACATGTTCCTAAATTATTATTGTCCAAGACCAATCCGTACTTTGGATTACAGCGTAATCTTGGTGTCCGTTATCAATTTACACCTTAAATATTGAATAACGAATAATCACGCTGCGACCCAAAAAAGAATACGCCTGGCGTAAAATGACGATAGGACTCCAAAAGAAATATGTAGGTACCGAGAAAAAGACAAGGCAAAGAAGTTTGAAAATGGCATATCTGATATGCTTAAGAGCCAACAGGAGTGGTCATTTCTCCATACAAACGTACTCCTCGTTTTCCTCCGTGGTTTTTGAAGCTAGAGCAATGATTTTTTCAACACAGATTAATATTGTCAATATCTGTGTCGGACCGTTTTGCTTTTTTTGATATTTTTGTTTTTTAAGGCGCTAGAGTCCTTCAAAAATGGCCAAAATGGCCTAATTGACTATGCCGCAATGAGAGGCGTGGCATTCACAACTGATATCAATTAGCCAAAAAAGCAAAACGGTCCGACACAGATAATTTCATAATCATTTAGATTTCCAAATTTGGTTACGATTGGTTAAGTTTTGGAGGAGGAAACAGAGGAGTACGAAAGCTCGATTTTTGAGATTTTTACGCAGGATTTTTCGCCTTGTCCTTATCGCACTACTTTTAGGTGCCGCTTCCGTTAGCGCGACAGGTATATTTACCTAAAATGTTTAAAACTCAGCTCCTGTTTCGTCTTAATATTACTCGTACTTTTATCTGTAGCCACTCCTTAGGGCCCCTAAGGCTACATTAGGTGTTATAGAATCGTAATTTTAACTTCTGTTAACCATTAACGTATATATCTATGGACTGGCCTTACGGGCACTAAAAATGGTACTAGTTTAGCGGTGTGACTCACGAATTCCAG
Organism: Cydia splendana; assembly: GCF_910591565.1. Classification (NCBI taxonomy): domain Eukaryota; kingdom Metazoa; phylum Arthropoda; class Insecta; order Lepidoptera; family Tortricidae; genus Cydia; species Cydia splendana. The sequence continues at coordinate 9,992,389 of NC_085969.1, read as the reverse complement.
CAAATCGTGCAGTCTAACGCAACTAGTTGCGACCAATAGCGCGCGTGATGCGAACTCGTCAACCAATCGCGCGCGTGATGCGAACTCATCAACCAATCGCGTTGTAGCGGTGTCACACCGCTGTACTGGCCCCTGTCATGCCTCATTATTATTGCCCGTAAGGCCAGTCCTGAGATATCTATGTCAATGCTGTTAACATAAAACTGTATTGGCTTATATTATAAATAATGGAGACGTACCAATATAGTTGCATTACTTATTAGTGAACAGGCTTGGGCATTACTTGTTTATTTTATCTTTTTGAGATCAATAATTTTTTTGTAATTTTTTTTTTTTTAATTATGACAGATAAACTTCATTTTGTGATTAAATTTTACTAATTTCATTGACCTTATTTTAACAGATGTTCTTCAGGCAAGTAATAGATCTGAAGAATGCATTTCAGCATTATTACAACAGGCATGATGGTCTAGCGCAGCGGTCGGCAACCTTTTAGCAGCCAAGGGCCACATAGCAGTTAACGAAGTGGACGCGGGCCGCACTTTGTTAATATTTATGACTTTATCGGACATTGTCATTTGTCAATATTACATACAAAATAGCCAGGGAGGCTCGCGGGCCGCAAGTGAGAGGTTCGCGGGCCGCATGCGGCCCGCGGGCCGCTGGTTGCCGACCGCTGGTCTAGCGGTATGATTCTCGCTTTGGGTGTGAGAGGTCCCGGGTTCAAATCCCGGTCGTGCCCTGTTTTTACTCCCTAGTTTACGTAATTAGGTACGGTAATCATTAATCAACTTTACTAATATCTGAGTCATATTAGTTTAGGTATTAAAGTCCAGAAATAAATTTATCACACATTAAATAATATTGGGTCCTTACCTATGAAATTGGCGTTTTTGTTCATAGATATAAGTCTGATCCTAGTTTTTTTTTTTTTTACAAAAGTACATACACAATTACAATAAAACTACAATATGATTTCGCCAAACTGCTTGACAGCAATTAATTGTTATTTTTTATTGTTAAGTGTTCAGAATTAAGCCTTGAAAATAGGTCTTTTCATGTGCTGTCGGTTCGAGTATTAAAATTACTTATATTTTTCTAATGGTACCAATTTTCAAGAAATGGAGATATTGAAAACATACCTTAAAGGTGTCAAAAATTACTGGAAAAATTTTGTTTGGTTTGAATTAGCCATCAAAAAAATATCCGCAAAATTAATTGTATGGAAATTCGTGTTTCGTTGAAATTCTCCGAACAAAACGCCAATTTCATAGGTAATGACCTAATACAATTACCTAGAGTATACTATCGTATTTCTACAGAAAAGTATAGATTTCAAGTAAAACTATATTAAAGCGTCTCCATCTCGCCTATAAAATGTTTGTTTTATTTAAACAACTGTTTTCAGGCGATTAACAAGTCTGGAGACTGAATTTCAGAAACATTATAAGAGGCATGATGGTCTAGCGGTATGATTCTCGCTTTGGGTGTGAGAGGTCCCGGGTTCAAATCCCGGTCGTGCCCTGTTTTGTTTTGTCTTGTGCCTTGAACAAGTTCTGAATAACAAGGAATCGAAGTAACCCACACAAATTAAATACGTAATTTATACGTAATACCAAACCATCTGTGTAATTAGAGATTGTATATAAGAAACAGCGTAAACAATCTTTAATTTCAAGTGTTTCAAGTGAATGAATTAAATAAGTACCTACCAATATCAAAAAAAAAATTTCACAAAAAAAGAATCACACTCACAAAACAGCAGGTATGCTATCATTTTTTGCCCTTCATCAGCAGTTCCACTTCTTCGAGACGAGCACGAGTTACTATAAAAATACGCTCAATGCTTCAGGTACTCATCATCAGATCCTCACCTGAAGACACAATTCAAAATTCTTAATAGGGAAAGGAACTAGTGAACATTCCGTACCGCCAGACCCTTCAGTCAACCGATCATGATGGGTCGTCTCCCTTCATACCTTAATAATAATATTGACCGTCGAAGAGCTAGCGGCTTCCTCGCACAACGTAGGTTACGATACAACGAGGAAATGCCGCCAGCATCAATGGTACAATGCCTTAAGGGCCTATTTTAGATTTAAGCTAGTTATTAATTTATTTTAGTAGTACCACTGTATATTTCATCATCATCATCATCATCATCATCATCTGCAGTAAAACAAATGTAATTCACTAAACACGTATAATTTGAAAACTTTTTAATTAAAAAAATCAATTTCCGGTAACACCCTGTATAAAAAATTATTATTCACAAAATTCACTAAAAACACAATTTTGATAGTTTTAAACTAATTGTCTGCGTTCCGCATAGTTGGTAAACATGAAAGGTAAAAAAAAGGAATACGGCTGAGAATTTAGCTGGAAAGGAAGAAAATGTATTAATGTGGCGAATATTATGGACGATGATGATTGACAAGTTGGCGAATGATACCTAAATTTTGAACCGCTTGTTTATACCGCCCGTCCAACGAGGCTTTTTGAATTTTGACGATTTGTAAGAAGAAGTATGCGGATCACAGATATTAACAAATGGCGAAACAAAAATATGGCACAAAAATACAAAACAAATAATTAGGTGGTTATAAAAATTAGAATTGGAAAACTAACGCTAAAATTTTCAAGTATTTCGGTCTTGAGGTACAGGGGGAAAAAAGGTAAATGAGGCAAATGTGGAGGCACACGCAAGGGTGCCGGCAGCCGGTAGGAAATTTACTTGTACAGCACAAATGGCGCACAAGGTGGTGTCTTCAAGCAGGCCGACGAGGTAAGCCACTCGCTTCCTGGCGAGCGCGTATGGCAGCAGACCGGACGATAACGATGAGGCTTCTTCACTCCACCAGTGCTCAGCGCTGACCTACGCACGGCTTTGGTGGCCAGCAGTTTACGAGGAGCCACTCCTCTCCGGACGCCGACTCACGCACGGCTTAGGTGGCCAGCTTTCTACGAGGAGCCTTTCCTCTCGTCGATTAACGCGCACTTTCGACACTTCGTATTAATGATCAAACTGGTTAAACGTTAAACGTTGAAAATCTAGTTTAAAAAAAAGCCCGGGTCACCAACGACTTTTTGACAAGTAATCCACAAACCATCTGCCAAAAAAAAAATTCAATCGTTTCTTTCTCGAACATTCTATCAAAATTTGAATTCAAAATAATCGCAAATATGCATTTTATTTTTTTACAAACGGCCAGTAGCGTTTCGCTACACATCATATCAGCTAGAGGACGTCCACTGCTGGACATAGGCCTCACCCAAAGAGTGCCACAATGACCGGTCCTGCGCCTCCCGCATCCAGCGGACTCCCGCGACCTTTACCAGGTCGTCAGTCCACCTTGTAGGGGGTCTACCCACGCTGCGCCTTCCGTACTGTATTTATTGTATGTAAATAAATGCTTTTTCATTTAATAATAATAATATGTCATATTTACTAGATAATGCCCGAAGAGAGCCAACGGAGTAGATTTTGAACAGCCTGGGTACTAGTCGAGGGTGGAAGCCCTAAACAACACCGTGCATGAACAAAAGATTTCCTTTGGCAGGATTGGTCCTTAGGACCCAAGGATGGATTTAAAAAGTGGAGCCACCGAGATTTTTGATGTTAAGTTTTAGGGGGGGGGGGGGGGGGGGCTCTCAACTTTATCTTGATATCTATATCATTTTAGTTACTGGGCCAAGTTTTGTATCGTTTTTGTATAAATCGGGGATGCCAAATTCATTTATGATATCATTCCGGCACCATTCCGAAGTAAAAACACATAAAATATGAAAAAAATACATTTTTTTTTCATTCCTCTTCACGCTCAAACTGCTGAACCAATTTAGTTGAAATTTGGTATAGAGATGGTTTGAGTCCCAGGGAAGAACATAGGATACTTTTAATCTCAAAAATAATCCCTAAAGGGTGTAAAAAGGGAGGTGGAAATTTGTATGGGGATTCAATAACCGCTGAACCGGTTTAGATAAAATTTGGTATAGAGATAGTTTAAGTCCCGGGGAAGAACATACGATAGTTTTTATTCCAAAAATAATCCCTTAAAAATGAAAGGTAAGGTGTAGGATTGTATGGGAAATCAATAAACGCTGAACCGATTTGGATGAAATCTATGTCTACATCTTTTATTTAGTCGAAAATGATACTAAACTTAACTTAGAACCTAAACTTAAAGAATTATAACCTCAGACGTCGCAGACGCTTAAAAACCCTCCCACCCCCCATCTGCATCAAAAATCTGGGTGGCTCCACTTCTTAAATCCATCCTTGGGTCCTAAGGACCAATCTTGCCAAAGGAAATCTCTTGTTCATGCAACGCCGTAGTTGGCCTTTTTATGCTCTGAGCACCATCAACGCACCTATACGTGTAAAATGTTTCAAACATATCGGTTGGACCCAAGCATAATCCCTTTACATGTTTACAGTAACGTAAACATAATCTCTTTAATCTCATTAAATAGACTTGTAAATATCGTATACATTTCGACAAGGCAAATAAAACATTTTCCGTCCGCCTGTCGCCGGTGTCGGCGTGATAAGTAAAATGTATAGGTAATTAGGTAGTAATATATCGAGCTTGGATGTTTTCTCCCTCATTAATGACTCATTATTCTTACTTTGTCCAGATTGTGGACCTGGTCGTTTTATTTATCCCATATTTATTACAACCGTGTAATGTTATGAGATATTAGGCTCGATTAATGAATTTCTACTTTTGTTAAGGCTTGAAAATTGATGTTTTTACTTAAGACTTTTGTAAGGACTTTAAATGTGATTTATACAATTTAAATACCGGATCGGGTTCACAGAAGGCTTTTCGGTTATTAAAAGTTGTGGCAGCCATAAAAAAGAAAAACGTTTTTTTTCCTTTCAATCAAAATAAATAGACATAAACAAACCGACTTACCTACGTTAAATAATTAAAACAATACGTGACGATACGCTGCGTTCTTTTAGTATAGGCATCATATATTATGAGATTATGACGTGAAATTGGTAGGCTTTTCATCGATCGACGACGACATATTATTTAATAGTAGGTACATAAAGTACTTATACCGGGTGTATATCGTCAGAGGCCGGGAAATGGCAAATTGAGGATGAGATTCGACAATACGACAAGATGAATCCACGAATTGCTATTCCTGTGGAGGCATTAATATAAATAATGCTTTTCTCCAAATATGCGATGAAATCAGGTAAAACAATTAATTAATTATTTAAGAACCCTTAAGCATCACTGTAAAAACAATTTTCCTCCTTAAAGGGTAAAAAACAATTCAGTAAATGGATTATCGTACAATATTGTTTTTTTTAGGGTTCCGTACCTCAAAAGGAAAAAAACGGAACCCTTATATGATCACTCGTGCGTCTGTCTGTCCGTCTGTCACAGCCTATTTTCTCCGAAAGTACTGGACCAATTAAGTTGAAATTTGGTACACATATAAGTTTGTGACCCAAAGACGGACATGTAACGTAAACAAATAAATTTTATACCTGGAGGCCACTTTTGGGGGGTTAATGAGAAAATTAAAAAATGAAGTTTATCAAACTGTATGTTACATATCAAATAAAATATAATATTTTTTTTATAATTTTAGGGTAAACAGTTTAGGAGTAATTCAAGAAAATAGGCAAAAAATTACCATCCCCCCCCCCCTTTATCTCCGAAACTACTGGGTCTAAATTTTTTTTTAAATAAATAAAATAGTTCATTATCTATAGATGACTGGATCTATTAGAAATGTGCAGTCAAGCGTGAGTCGGACTAATTACTTAGTTTTTGATCCGACCCCTACGGGTTTTTTAAAGGCAATTCACTCGCGTTTCACATATAAAAAATACATCGTTAAAAATTGGGTAATGTACAGAACCCTCGGAACTCGAGTCCGACTAGCACTTGGCCGGTTTTTTTAATATAAGTTTGAACATAATAAAAAACTTCGCGTACCTACTATGGTTAGTATTAGTGTATTAGTACACTTAGTACAATAAGGTGAACATTTCCGAGCATATTGGAGAAAACATGATGTGTATGTACTTACTCGTATCTATGTACAATATCCACAATACTGTGTACAATCAATTTTAATAAAATGCCACGAGGCATGATGGTCTAGCGGTATGATTCTCGCTTTGGGTGTGAAAGGTCCCGGGTTCAAACTTCAAATCCCTGTCGTGCCCTGTTTTTGTAGACGTTACCTACGAAATCAAAAACTTCATTTTCTTAACTAGCTCATAAAGGCTTTCTTTAATCTTCAAAAACTGATGAGAAAGTTGCATTTTATCCACACTTTTGAGTGATGATTTTTAATGATAATTATTTAATAGCGTTCAGTTAGATTTAATTTGTAATGTTTTATAGTTAGTATTTTCCTCGCGTTGGTGTGGTGACAATTTTTGTGTTACACTCGGTAGCATACGTTAGTCATGAAATTGAAACCCTCACAATGCTCAAGATTCCACTTTTTGAACCACGAGCTTGGCGAGTTTTGGAACAAATTCCCTTCTTCAGGTGTCGGGGGGCGCGAGGAGTTAAACAACAACTTTGATCCCTTGTAAAACAAATAAATTATAAGTTAAATATTCCTCGGTTTGTAATAATGTACTTTTGAAATATGAGTAGGTATCACGCTATACCCAGATTTATACAATAAGAAACATAATAATACTGTGTAATAGTTGGTAATAGTAAAGCCAGAAGCATTCAATAACGCCACCTGAACACCGCGAGACAGCAATGTTTGTGTCACCTGCCATAACTTACACTCTCACTACATTCCAAAAAGTTTCGTAAAAAGTAAAATTCAAATATCGTCGTACACAGAAAACGCAGTGCAACAGTAAGAAAACAGGGAAATTACCCAACTTAAATTAATTTTATAATTACATAGAGTGAGAGAGAGTCTACATGTGATATCACAAATATTTGAAATAAAGCTTTTACTTGTGTAAATATGATAGAATAGACGAAAAAACGCTTGGGACATGCGAGTATGACGAGGACGACGATAATGTTTATTATGACGAAATAAGTTAAGGTAGTATTGTTATTTCATCATAATAAACACTAGATTCGACCAAAAACGTTCTAAAACGTACCAAATTTACTTCAATTAACTGTTTTACCTTAAAAATTACAACAGTATTTTTTATAACGTTACGAGCTAACAGTAAAAGCTTACACGATGCATTCCAAGAACTAATATAATATTAATTTTGATAAATATCAAAATTAAGCAGAATCGAATCGAATTTCTACGAAAAGTGATAGTCGCAGAGTATCAAACTGCTAATAAATATCTAAAAGTTATTTTGTGCTCTATGAGCTATCGTTAACGTATCTCTATTACTGTCTCCCCACTGGCTACTGTGGCGCATGCACCATACCGCGGCACACGCTAACAAAGCCTTTTTTATCCCGTTCGTATGATGAAGCGATCAAATTTTAATAAATCGCTTCCTGCCCCACTGGTCACTATCGATGCCTGATAACACCCTTGGGAATATGTAACAATCGGATGACCATCTACGGTATCGATGAAATTCAAATTGATAGTTTGATTCGATAGTGTTAGCCAAGCTCAACTAGAGCTTCCAGCCAACTCAACTAGAGCCACCAATAGGTAAGCAACCTACATGAAAAGTATAAAAAAAACGAGAAAATGCATATGTACCGAATTTAATTTTGATTCCCGAATGTAGATGAAAAAGATGGAGTAGGTCTAGAGTCTGTGCGGAAAGAGAAAAGTCGTCAAATTTATGGGGCCCAATAAATAATACATTCCACAACTCTTATCTTTCCGAACAAACTCTAAAAGCGACTACTACTCCCTCTGGTTTGCCTAAGCTTAAAGCAGGACAGAAAAAAAGGTGACCTATCGAATATAAGGAATGAAAAAGTACATTACGTATCTGAGCCTACAATTAAGATTAATATATCAATTCTTGTTTAATAATCGATTGAATCGAGCCAGTAATTAACCGGTGACCCAGTGCCACAAATTGGGGGCTTTGTCCTATATCCGGGGGCTGAATTATATCTATGAGCATATATTATTTATGCGGCGATGGAACATCCCATTCTATTTATTCATTTAGAGTAGTATCACTTGTCTATAAGCTTGTATTCAATATCAACTGGTTCTCATGATTATTTTAATACAATTACCGAATTTTGGCTATGAAAATTATGAAATTGAAACAGTATATCCTAAAATTATGTAGTGCACAAAATTCTGAATTACCTAATGCTTCTACCGATGGAAAACTTAAGCTTAAGAAAATATTTTATCCGGACTATATTTCAGAATCCTGTATGTTGATAATTTCAACTACTAGTAACAAGTTTAGTAGAGGTACGATAAGAAAAGTCAGAGCCAAATTTTAGATAGAGAACTAATTTTATCTTGTTTAAGAAGCCTCTACTCTACATATTTACAATTCACAACAAATTAGCTGTTGCATAAAAATACTCGACAACTCAATTTGCAAAATAACATTAGCACTATTGTCGGCATAAATAACTGAGATGGCTTACCGTAGTAGCGTCACCCGCGGGCCGTATCCGCGCGATTGAATTATCGATCAGATAATAGGATCGCGAGAGCCGTATATTGTTCCTATGTATACCTTTATTATAGGAAATTAGAAGAGTGCAATAAATGTTGTAAATTATGGTGGATGGCTTAATGGAAATTAGAAGCAGTTAGATGCGTATAAGCTCTAATAAAATAAAATGACACATAAGTGTTTTTCTCCAACTGTTTCTAATAGTTTTAAAGATTACTGACGCCCCGCCGACATTTGTTTTACGAGCAGATGCCTTAGCGTAAGTCAAGGTACCTATCAGGAGGTGCCTGCATTAGGCTACAGCAGATTTTATTAAAATTTTGTTACATTTTTCTATGGTAGACCCATGTATATATGGAATATTATTTACGAGAGTACAGAGTACAGAATGCTTTGACAAAGATATCTTTCCTTCACTTCACACTTTTAAACAGTTTTGTTTTCTGAGTAAACTAAAGTATAGTCGTAACTATTTTTAGAAACTTTAATATCGATGCCATAAAAATACGTTTAATGAGTGAAATCTTCCTTCAGATAAAATAATCGTACTATTCGATTTCTACTTAAGCCCGTCATAAAAACCGAAGCAACCTACCGATTTCTTTGAACGCGTCGATGCGCTGATAATAATCAAGATGGCGCCCGACTGTCACCAAGCTGTCACCTAGTTAAACGAGCGCATTAAAACGAAACGCCTCGAGTAATGGACATAAATTAAATAGTCGTCCACGTCATTCAAGCCACAGGACCTCAAGAAATACGTCCTGACGGAAGCCAGGTAGTTAAGATTCCGAACAAAATATGAGATAACACCAGTTAAGATGTTAACTTTTATTAGAAGCTGACAAAGTGCAGCTAATTTACGTCCTTTTTGGGTCATAAGATAACGTGCCGGTATTTGCTTTAACAGATCGACTGGGAAAACTCGGACAGCTAACAATAAAGATGCATTTGACAAAATACTGGATCAAATGGTACGACCCGTGTTTATCTTTACGACCATTCCTAAACCTAAATTGAGTTGCACAAAATTTATTAAATATTTAACAAATATTATAACCAATTCGATGTCTTGCGATATTAAAGCTAAAAGATGCAGCGGCGTAGTTACCACCACCTAAATTTAGCAAATTATTAAAGCACAGAGGGTCATTCTCGCATTTCGTGCAAATCGGTATTATTTGCAATTTACCAAAAATGTGTTGGTGTTTTCGAATACCTGTCAATGCAAGGTTGTAACATAGGACCTAAAGTATATGGGCCCGCCATGAACAATTCTAAAAAGGTGGTTATTTTCTTTATATTTACAATTAACCCCCACTATTTTCATTCCTCTCTGCACGTATCGCGTGAAGCTATACTTTGACCTCCATTTGAACCTTAAGATACTAAAAATAGAAAACTTCTTTTTGGTTCAGTAAACAAGTAATTTAGTTATGTTTTATATCGTATAATATTATACTCTAAGAAATTAACAATAAAACTATACAGCCTTATAAGTGTATGGTCCAAGCATTTTCTTCATTACCGACGCGAGAAATGGATTCGCTATATTTTGCTATATAGCGAGGGTATATAGCACTTCCCGCGGATACAACACATTGTTCGTCAGTCAGTTGGCCGCGTGCTACCACAGCGGTCGTCCGTATGTTACTTTTGACGAAAATACCTACGTTCTCTCGTGTCGGGAAGGAGTGTGGTTCAGATAAATCTTCATCGCCATCTAGTGATTTATACAGTAAGTACCAATTGTACATTATTAACATTATACCTAATTGATGTGTTTTAGGGTTGCCTTTCGGGTGGCTTATTCTGCGAAATCAAGGTCTGATATCAACCGACCTAGGCGACGAAAACTTCCAAAACTTCATTCATATCTGTTTCATTCATTTCTTTTCCTTCCAATTTTGCCAGGGAAGGTAATGAACGAATTTAGAAGGTAATGATAATGTATTAGAGGCAGTGCATTTAATGGAAAGAGGGTTAAGTTATTATAAATAGTATGTTGGTATAAGCATTTAAAACTGTATGTAATAATATATAGGGGAGCCCAACTGGTGATTTATGGATCTAACTAGAGCGCAGTAGATTAACATAACCTGCCGCTCTACATATAATACCAGACCGCACTCAAGGACTGTGCTGAGAAATTTGACACGTTACTAAGAGACTAAGTGAGTTGGAATTGGCATCATCAGGTACCTGTCGACGATAAGGTAGAGAACGGGGCAAATGTTTGGAATAAAAGGCAGAAACTACATGAACATAAACACAGGCCGATAAGTAATAATAGTGCCTCCGCTGTCAAAAGCGACAATTCCCAACCCCTGCGTGATAAATCTCAGAAAACTGATACCAGCAGTAAAAAACGGTGTAAACCTCTCAGGGCGATGGAGCATCGCAAGTTCATCCATCTGTGGAATATAGCTTGACAATCGGAGGACATACGGGCATATCTGCTGTTATTCATGGTGCACTGTCGACGAACTTAAGCTCAAAGGGGACTCCAAGACTTTCAAAATAGGAGTACCCTCGACAATGTATGAATCCTGTTTATTTCCAACTATGTAGCCCGATAATCGTGGTCATTTCGTAAATCCAACGTCAATGGGAGTCAGACAAAAACCAACCAGTAATACTTAGTTCGGAATCCTGATTCGAAACCTTCACTGGATCTAATTCACCAAAATGTAAGGGGTCTTAACACCAAAGTAAGTTTTTCGGGCTTCTATGCTGTTGGTCCAGACTACGTAGGTACCTGCATATATCTTAAAGGGGTGTTTAGAGCATTAGAATGGTCCAATACACTTCATGCTTAATCTGGTACATACTCTCCACAAGTACATATCCTCACCATTGGAAGATTTCACGGGTAAGACCGATCCCAAAGTCAAGGTATTCTTTTCGTTCAGCTTTAGCAAAGCTGTTTGAGTCCATACTCCATGGCACGTTGTCGAAACAAGTGAAACCATTATTCCTGTGCAACACTCCGCATGGTTTCAGAGCGAAACGGTCTGTGGAAACTAACCTGACCTTGGTTTACACCATCTCAGAGCATCTGGATATGGGTATCCTGGTAGACGTCCTGTATTATGATTTCCGAAAAGCCTTCAACCGTATGGATAACGATGTATTCCTACACAAACTAGACGCTATTGGGTTCAATCCACATTTGCTTAACATTTTTGCCAGTTATCTGCGTGATCAACCGCAGTACGCAACGACCAGCATGGCCACTTCGTACCAGATCCGTACCATACTCGTTCTGGTGACAGCCAAGATTCAATCTTGGGGCCTTTCCTATTTGGAATAATGGTCAATGACCTGCTCTCGGTTATCCATAACGCTCGTTGTCTACTCTACGCCGACGATCTTAAATTGGTATATTGAGTTAAGAAGGAGGAGGATTGTAAGTTGCTGCAGGAGGATGTTTCATCTCTGTTCCAATGGAGTCGGGATAACAAACTGACTTTCAATGCGGCTAAGTGTCAAGTGTGTAGTTTTAATCGAGCCCTATTTCCTACACATGCTCAATATTTTCTTGGACCTGAGCCAATAGACTCTTGGGTCAATAGACTCTTGTAATAACAAGAGTCGTCTCAGTAAAGGATCTTGCGGTCATATTCGATACGCGGCTAACATTTCACGACCACATCAAAGCACTTGCCACTGTAGATTCAGTAGATTAGGCTTTGTCACTCGCAACGTCAGAGAATTCCATTTCCCTTGCCCCATACAAGTTTTTTACAATGTTCTGGTCAGAAGCAAGTTGGAGGCGTCCTGGATAGCCTGGATCCCTTACGAGTCAACGTACATTCTACTATTGGAAAAGGTCCAAAAGAATTTCCTTAGGATGTATTACCAAAAAATATTTATTTTAGGAACCCTGGGCTTCATGTTTTTGGAGGTGAGGCACAACTTAAGCCTACTACTTTTAGCTTGTTGGGCTTTTCGTGGAGACTCTGACTGCCTTGAACTAGTAGAGAGACTTGTAAGACTTTTTGTACCGGACATTAGAAATATAACCCTTGCTTGAGATTTTGCGAGTTTATGGAGCTGCGGTGGATGGATTGGCAGTCGAGTGTATTTGGATGTTAATTTTAAATTAAAGTATGTAGTTTCTCAGTGTGTTGGTGATAAGACTGATGTAGTGCTTTGTAAACATTAAATAAATAAACAATACGAAATACGTCTTCAATTACGTAAATTGTGCTTGACAATCGCTACAAGCTAGCTGGTAAATCATAAGTCGCGAATGTCAAGCCGGAATATTTGTTAAGTCGGCTTGATCGTCTGCACAGCGCTTGAGACACGTGATTTTAATGTTGTTAATTATATTAATGGTGTTAATTTTCGTTAAATAAAGTTTTTTTATTGCGATTTCATAAGTTTGTTTCATTACCGTCCACTGATAAAATTACCATCCATGCCCATTTCATTACCAGCGCGTAGTTCATTACCACCAGTCTTATTAAATGAAAAGTAATAAGGTTACGAAGGTGCCTTTAGCATAAAAGTGTCAATAAATGAATCCACAATGCATGAAAACCCAGAAATTTACCATTTAAAAGAAAATTTACAAATCGAGAGAACATCACCGATTTGCACGAAATGAGAGAACGACCCAGCGTTTGTCACCTACTTATCTACGAGCACAGTCACAGTCTGTCAGATAATCGATATCAAAAGTTGACTAAATTAACCAAGGCGTCTGTATTTTGTTTAAGTTTAATGTCTATACTCTACTTATCTCTATTTTCGATAAAGTTTTTGTGCTTCAACTCGACTGTACAGCTGGAAGGCAAACAATAGAGCAATAATACAAACTACGAGTTGAGAAAGTTGCCACGTATCGAAAGCAAATAAATCAGGGACAACCTCGAGCGGTATGGTGCACCCGACTACCACAAGTCGCTGCAGAACAGACTTCTAGTGAAGTATTGGTAAACAGTAGGTACCTACAAACTAAACACATGTTAAGTAATTTTATTTAAAAAAACATACCCACGATTTAAAGAACTAAGTTTTCAGAATAAAGTTTTGCCTACATGTCGATAAATCTGATTGATTTATTGGTAGAATTTAATGACAAATATAACTTTTGGCACCATTCTCTGATTATTAATCTTAATTTTCAATAAACGCTTAACTGTTTATCTTTTGTTGAAACAAGTAGTTTTAAATTATATCAACAACCTAAAGACAAGTTTCATTTCCGACGAAGGAAACATGCGGAACTTAGTTTTAGTAAAAGAGCCCTCAAACATTTCTCTCGGTTTATTTCTATAGAACTAATGGGATGTCTTAGTGAAGGTTTCCGTGTAAACAGACAAGTTTTGAAATGCGAAAACGTAACGTATACCTATATATTTTTAGCTTAACGGCACCCTACTCTATGGCCAAAATAAAGGGTTTACATATATGTAAAGAAGACTATTAATACACCTACTGACCGCGAAGTTGCCGGCGGCGACGTTGTCCTGTACGGCTACCACCAGTTTTGACATTGACATAACGCTCACGTTTACGTAACTTACTTTCTATGCATCTCGCTCGTACTGGCATATTAGTGCAAGCGAGATGTACAGAAAGTAAATTACGTAGACGTGAGCGTTATGTCAACGTCAAAACTGGTGGTAGCCGTACTTGATTTTCTTGCCAGTTCAGTATTAGCCAGTCATACGTCGTACAGTCGCAACAAATCGCTATGTGTAAACTTTACACATGACGATTTTAAGTAAACCAAATTTAAATCGCTATGTAGCAAAATTCTGGTTAAAATAATTAATATTGTAAAAATTTACGAAAAAAACTGTTTATTTTCTTTATAAGTATCATGTAAAAACCATTGATCTACCAGAAAAAAAATACAGGTGCAAGAAATATATTACAAACAGGAAAAAAAACAGTTTTTATGTCTCCTGTAATGTAGCTAAAAAATACATGGGGATTTTTTTATTCGCACCGACGATATGTACTGTAAAACGTTGTACAATACACATGCGATTTCCTACATTTCGCACTTGTATCGTAATGTACTATTTATTTTCCACCCAAAACAAAACAAGGTATTCAGTTGTATAACTGATGCCATCTACTTACCTATCGCACAGACTGTACCTATTTTAGTAGCCGGATGCTTGCACGAGATGTTTCGAAAACGCAATCAGAAGGGCATCTCCGCAGGTGGAGGGCAACCTTTATTGCACAGAACATTAGTTAAGAGCATTTTTAGGGTTCCGTATCTAAAAGGGACCCTATTACTAGGACTCCTCTGTCCGTCTGTCCGTCCGTCTGTCTGTCACCAGGCTGTATCTCATGAACCGTGATAACTAGACAGTTGAAATTTTCACAGATTATGTATTTCTGTTGCCGCTATAACAACAAATACTAAAAAGTACGGAACCCTCGGTGAGCGAGTCCGACTCGCACTTGTCCGGTTTTTTATTATCAGACACGCACTGCATCATTAAATGTTTACAACATTGTAACAACGATGTGACTCAGGAATAAACAATGAATCATGGTTTATCGGAGAATATCATAATCTTACCTACATCTTACAACTTCGAAGAAACCTCCGAATTATAATGCACTTTACCTTAGAATTGGGAATTCTTAAAAACTCTGAATCATCATTCGAGTATCAATAACGTTGCCTAATGCAACAGCGAGTTACACCTGTTCTCTTCATTCGAAGACAGATAACCAAACACCTGTTTAGTAGGAATATAACTATTTATTAAACGTTTTCTAAACACTCAATGTGGCATTTTTATGTAGTAAACTTCACTATGGGAACGAGACAGGGGAAAATTTACCTACTTGTTACAGCATTTGTCTCCAAACCTTGGGAAAGAAAATGATCAACGCAACTTTGCAATTGGTAAAGGGGCCCACTGATTAACAGTCCACCGGACGGTATCGGCCTGTCAGTTGTTCGGAACTGTCAAAATTTTGTTCTAACTGACAGGCCGATACCGTCCGCCGGACTGTTAATCAGTGGGCCCCTTAAGTCATAAAAAACTTCGAACTAGCGTGCCAAACAAATCTGTAGGGGTAATTTCAAAATAATACAAATATTTTAAAGTTTTGACAGTAAAATACAAGCCTCAACATGCATCCGTCATTCATCGCGGTGGCACCAATCTGGCCACCGATACCATCGAGCACGCGCTCGGCGCTCTGTTACGTGGCCACCAATTTCACCCTAATAAGACTTGTTCTCATGCACTCGACGATGCTGATAATGAAATAGAGAGCACCTTCGAATGCCTTATGAAAATAATTCTTTTAAATTAGGTAAGTAGTTTCATTTTGAATTTAGTCTCGTTTTGAGGTAGAGTTTCTACTACTAGAGTTTGGTAATGGGAGATCCGTTATTAAATGAGTTCAGTTCCCTCATATGCTACTTGATTCAATACAATGTTATATGTATGTAATATATGTTAGATGTATAGCGAAATTGAAAACATTCAGCTAGCTAGCTCAATCAGGTACAGTCAGCATTAAAAGTGACAAATCAGACTAGGCGTCTTTAAAACTTATCAGAAAGAGACATTATTCTATAATGTACACCAATTAAACTGTGACCCAACATTTGAACGTGAACTGTAGAGATACGAGTATATCCCTATTTGGAAAAGTATTCCAAGGTGGCACATATTTGGCGCCTTGTTTCATCGAGTCGTGTCGTGTCGAGTTTCACCTGTTCATATTATGGGTTCAATTTAAATTCTACACCGTTAATGAATGTTATCTTTAAAATCGACATGGAAGGGTAAAAAATAAAATAGAAAAATTATTATTGGGTTTTATTCTTCAAATAGTTTCTTGTTTTTTTTTCTTCGGGTAATAAACAAAGACAAACTGACTTTTATGATTAGATTTGGATAAACACTAAACAGGTCAAAGGTCACATTCAAGCTAACAAACTGAGCAGAATTGACTGATTGGTGATATAAAATTTAACATTAGAATTTATACTAGCATCATCGAACAGATAGGTACATATATGTACAATATAAACATTTACATGTGCATATAAAAAGCCAATTTAAATTCAATAAAAAAGGCAAACTTCGCTCCTTGTCATATTGTGGGCACCTACAGATTTGATAAGCTATGTGCTCTCATGTTAAAAAATCATCTATAAATGTTGTAAAAAAATTACCGTCCAGCAGCTGATTATTAAACTAATTATACAAACATGGAAATTTATTATGCTTTTTGTTTGGACCGTATACCTTACTTACTTATTTAAATTGTCAATTTTAGAACAAATTATATTGCCAGTTTGTTTGACATTGTTGTATGTTTACGACTGGCCATAGAACCTTGCGTCAAAATATGTACACCGAAGATGTCATCTAACCGTCAAACTTTTATATTGCTTATACATATGTGACGATTTCAACCAAAAGGTACCACATTATCGATTGTCGATAAGGCTTATTTCATATAGAAGCGATATGGAAATAGCGCCTTGTTGACAACCGACAATAAGTACCTTTTTGATTGAAAATGACACATATCTTAATTTAACGAGGTCTATGAGACGCCCCCGACATATCCCATTTGCTACTACTCCTACCGGAGGTATTATCATTACTGTTGTTTCCATTTCGATTACGATTGAAAGGGTTATATTTAAATCGTTTTCTGAAACCATTATACTGTTCTTCGTCTTGATGCTGACTATCGTCACATTGATCTAGAGGCGATCTGTATTGTACAGATCGTTTGTCATACCGATTACTAGATCCCGACCGATTAGTATATCCCGATTCATTATCATGTCCTGACCGATTGTCATACCTCGACTGGTTGTCATTACCCCATCGATTGCCATATCCCGAATCATTATCATTATCCGACCGATTGTCACGTTTCCGCCAATTACTACGCCCAGACTGATTGTTATAATCAGACCGATTATTAAATCCCCATCGTTTGTTATGTCTGGGTTTGGAAACGCCATCCTCTTGGTCATGGTCGTTGATCGGTTTTATCATAGTATCTTGCTTGCCGACATCAGGAGGAGGCGCCTTTTTTCCCTTAAGATCTGCTACGTAGTTTTCACGTTCGATCTTGTAACCTCTGGCCTTTTCAAACCCTGTAACAATAAATGTTCATTGTTCATTAAAGTTAAGAGGGAAAGAGAGGAAGACGAAGACCGAGAATAAATTATTTCAACCAAATAAAAGAAAAGGTTCAGGTCGTGTCATACCAGAAGGTTAAGGAGTTGGCAGAGGACCGGACGAGTTGGAGATTGCTTCACCGACAAGAGCACAGCTCTTATACTATGAAGTATTTGAACAAATTAAATTATTTTTCAGAAAATATTTTAATTTGTTTTTATCAAGTAGAAACACTACTATATAAATTATAAACTGAAATAAATGTCATATACTAAGAAAAAGTGACCAAGGCCTCCAGTGCCCCAGGCTGGAATCGAACCAGCGTCCTCTGCTATCGCGGCAGGTGCCTGAACCACTCGGCCACCGGGCCACAGCGACATTAGTCAAATTTTCCAAGTATATGCACTTCCTACTGAACCTACTGGCCTTGGTCACTTTTTCTTAGTATATGACATTTATTTCAGTTTACAGCTCTTATAGTTCGTTTTTTTAGCATTAGAAAGAACTTGAAAGAAGGTAAGCAATTTTGACATGTTTTTTAATTGAAAAACGCTTTTTAAAAATCAAAAACTATTACGAAAGCAGAAGAATATAAATGATCGTATTAGATTCATAATTGTTACATATTTGCCGTAACTTATTTTTAAAATGTGTTTTACAATTAAAAGACACATCAAGATTGTTTACCTTATTTCTAATGCTAAAAAAACCGAACTATAAATATAAAGAAGAAGAAGAAGAAGTTCATTAAAGTACCTAACATAAGCTGGGAGTCTTGTTGTGATGTTCAAAATTTTATGTTCGAAGATGCTTCTGCTTAAATTGGTCGGTTACATGATAGATAACAAAAAGTTCAGCATATAATGAAGCAAAGCAAAGTTCATGAAGTAGTAAGTAGTGATTCAGATTCTGTTGCATGAATGCTCTTATGTACTTGTACAGCATCATAATGTTAGAATTTTACTAAGTCCACTTGAGAAACCTAGGCTGGACTTTCAAAATTTCAAATGAAGGTTGTTAAGAACAGACTTACTGCTGATGGCATCGTCGGCCTGTATCCCGAGACGATCGCGCATATACCGACACACCATGTAGCCTGTCCTATTGAGCCCATGCGTGCAGTGTACGCCGATCAGGATGTCTGTGGACAATAGTCATGTGTTAATCCTATACTTTGCAGTGCATCTTAAAAACTTAAACTAGGCCTGAACGGAAGAATTACAAAAATCCTATTGTAGTGCTGACGGAACTCGGCAAAGCTCTCTTCTCCTGCTTGGAATTGTATAGGTAGGTACATCCATATTCCAGACCAGAAAATGAAAACTTCCATTTACAGACACATTTCTCATTTCGGCAGAAATGCCAAGACAGCGTTGAATCATGCTTAAAAACTTTCCATGCATAAATCGGGTAAGAAATAGAATCACATATCGAAAACGTTTTAAAAACACCGAGACAAAGCGAACCACGATCGATCCCTGGCTTTCAGCGGAAAAATAAACGAAAACCTCATGTTTGCGTCTTCAAAATCGCACCGCAAATATCGGCGGGGGTCGTTGACTCGCGCTCGCGCCCCTACGCACCCCCGTGGGGTGGGAGGAAGCGCGCTCGCGGTTTGACACTTCCTCAGGAAGACTGCGGGAAGGTAACTTTGGCGACACTTGCGGGTAATTGCTGGATGGTAGGCGGTTTGGAATTGTATCATTTCTTGCGTGCAAGCCTCGTCCCCGCGTAAAGACTTCATAGCATAGAGAGTCCATAATACTTTTTTAATATACAAAAAAAAAATATTAGATAGCCATTAAGCAATTCTCATCATAATACGTGTATTACAACTAATTTTAAAAGGCATGTTCTTTTCGGGAATCCGAAGACTTTATGTAGTTGTGTACAAATAAGGAAAACACATAGGTATAATAAATTACTTGACATTGATATGCATGTCTCACATGCATATTTATAGTGTGGACTGGTTAGATAAAACATCTTCGATAAGTAAAATATGTGTCTGAAAATCCTTACACTATCTTGCAAATTCCAACCATAGTGAAGTGCTCGGATAGATAGACACATCATTATCCGACCGACTTTACTTAGCTTTTTTACCTATGCCTAAGGTTATAGAATTTCCAATAGTTAAGATAAGATTATTAAATTCAGATCTGCTTCAACTCCGTTTAAAATAAAACATGTTTCTATTAGTGATCACTATATTTACTACAATTAAATCCGGTTTATAAAACGCATCCGGATCATAACAAAACAAAACAAAAAATACAAATACTTAGTTAAACTGTACAAATTAACATGTATGCATTGATTTCACGCAGAATTAATAATTCGTCGCACTTTGGATTAAGATTTTTTGTAATTAGTGGATAGTAGTATTTATCGAGCACGGACCTTATGTCGACGTCTTATCGGCTAAAATCGCGAGGCTAAATAACCATGTAAAAAGTAAAGATTACAGGGTTGGCGCCACATCGCGTGCCACGAGGCGTTTACGCTTCACGTGGCCACTATCAGCCCATGCCACGGGTTTGTTAACTAATTTATAGCACCTTAACAACGTAGTACCGTCAACATCTAAGACAGAACTTTTCGAAGTATGTAAGAAATATAATTGTAGGTACCAAAAGGGACATTCGGCGTCAGCTTAGAAATTTTGTGCGATGCCATTTAAACCGTAGTTGTTGACATGACTCATGATATACTGATGATCACTGTCATGTAAAGAGCTATCATCACAATCACATTTATGCTTCGGCTTTCAAGCTGTAACTGTATAGTAAACTTACAGCTGTGCCGCGGCCCTTGAAAGCGTCTAAAGAAACAAGTCGTGAGACAAATTACATGTGTGACAAGAGGAATTAATGGCAATAAGAAAGACGAGCCGTAAATCCCTGCGCTAGGCAACGCGCGCGCATATCTCACAACACGCACGTCACCCGTCTTAGCACGAGACAAAAAGCGAACAAAACCTTCAATGTCGACGCAGAATTCCCACGCCGCGGCCAAGAGGTACGTTTGATGCATTACACATGCAAATGCACGCTAAAAGAAAAAAGGATTTCCATTTACAACAATCCATCAAGGCTTTCGCCAGCAACTTAATTAACGAGCGGGTCCGTTTTCAATTAAAGAAACAAACAACGCGGTGATTACTGATGCGACCGCCATAAGAGATGCAATTGTGCAGTGCTTTATACATTGCTATATATTACGTTAAAGGAAGGACCTCATCGGAACTAGTCGCAGCATGTGTTCGGTGAGATGTCTTAGGGTGGTATTCGACCTGTCCAACTTTTTGTCCAATGTGTATTTTGTCTCACATTTTGTATTAATGAGAGAGTGAGACGCAATGACACTGGACAAAGAAATTGGACAGATGGAAAACCACCCTTACCCGTTACTATTTACCCATATTTCCTACTTATACTCGTATTGTCGCTATTTTGGTAAGATTCGTTGTGGATAATCCCTAATCCACGGACCCTTGTGTGACATGGCTCAAGATAAGTAGGTATTAATAGTTAGTAGTTCTGCAAGCAATTAACAGACAGGCATATTTTACATCGTTATAGCATAATAAATAATAATAATAATAATTAATTTTCTAAAAATGTACATAAATACCTTGGGTCCGTGCTGCACGAATCGGGTGAAATCGATCACGACGTCCAAGCCCGAATTAGCGCTGCTTGGGCAAAATGGCGAGAAGTAACCGGTGTCCTCTGCGACCCCAGGATACCGGTGAAACTAAAGGGCCTTGTGTACAAGAGCATCATCCGACCTGTCCTTCTATATGGTAGCGAGACCTGGCCTGTCCTCGGAAGGCATGTCCAGCAGTTTCACGTCACGGAGATGAAGATGTTGCGATGGATGTGTGGCGTTACGCGACTAGATTGCATACGTAACGAACACATCCTTGGCAGCCTCGGAATCCGTGACGTAGCGGATAAGCTGCAGGAAAGTCGCCTCAGATGGTATGGCCATATACGCCGCAGACCGGTAGACTACGTCGGAAATAGGTGCCTCAATCTCACTGTCCAAGGCCCTAGATCACGCGGCCGCGGTAGGCCTAAGAAGCGCTGGCTGGACGTCGTGACAGCGGACATGCAAGAGAACAATCTCACACCTGAGGATGCCGAAGACCGGGCAAAGTGGAGAAGACTGAGCAGGAAAGCGGACCCTGGCGCTAGGCCGGGAAAACGCTAGGTTGAAGAAGAAGATGTACATAAATAAAGAAAGTATTTGCTTGGGGACATCGATATTAGTTATCGGCCCGAACAGGTAATCAAAACCATTTAATATTAGTTACTGATTCACATGTAAGTCGTACCGAAGCAACCGAAGATATACAATAAGCCACAATGCAACTACTTGTAAGGCACTTAGCATAGAAAGCGATGTAACATTTAAAATGTAATAAATTCGATAGTGAATAAACACAACACCGGTAACAGTGCGCACGGGCAGACAAACAGACAAAAGGTATCAAAAGAGGGCGTTACGTAATTATAATAACGATATTTGTGATGCATCTCATTGCGTAATAGAAGGACCAGCTATAGACTTAGCAACGGACAGACAGGCGCCTATAAACTATGATAATAACGTTTCACAATATGTGTCAAAGAAGCGCAAACGAATACTAAAACGTTTTTGTATACAAAAGCAGTTTGATAGTCGGATTTGGCTTAAAAGGTTTTAGTGACGTCAATGGTCCTATGTACAATGTACATATACATAAATAACAAAAGCGAACTTCGCGGTTCGTGGCACGTAAAGTTCAAGGAACCAATTCGCGATGTTGTCGTAGAGAGCTAGAATAATGCAGCTACATCAGCTACATTCAAGATTCCGAAGAACAACTAGGTCATAGCATTCTGAACTAAAGGATAAGTAATACTATTGTCAAAGTTAAATTAAGCCATCGTGTACACCTACTGTTGACGTACCCATCTCTGCAAATGGCGCGTACAGTGACGAGATACGATAGTTCAAGTTGCAATGTCGAAGGTATCATTATAACAAGGGTAGTCTAAAAAAGCCTGGAACTCTTAACCCTTTTAACGATTTAGGTACTACTGTTATGTTAAAGTAAGAAAGACGCACGCTCTGACGTCACATCGTGTTATCTTATTATTATTACCTTTAAACGAGCAATTCTTGTACGTATATTTATTTAAGTATATATATTTCGGGGATCTCGGAAACGGCTCTAACTATTTCGATGAAATTTGCTGTATGTGAGTTTTCGGGGACGAAAAATCGATCTAGATAGGTCTTCGAGTTTTTATAGGTTTTCCGAGCAAAGCTCGATCTCCCAGATATTGAATGTTATGATCCACCTTATTATTTAATATAAGATTGGTCATTTTTATTCATTGAGAATATTGTAGCATATTGCGTTCAGATGCAGTTCTACGCGGTTGCATTGCCGCGGCAACAAGACTCCACTCGACGCATCGCGTCGCAGATCGATTGTCGACAATCGATGCATTGTGGCCGACATCGATACGAGTGTTCGCCTACGCGCGACCCTCTTACATCGTAATCGGCTTATTAGGATTTTACCGCACGCATTCGTGCGACCGCGATGGCTCAACGACGATCTTACACTGTGATTGTTCAAATTCGCCTGTATTGTACGATTGAAAGGAAAATGTACATATCACATGCGTTATTCGTTTTAAAATAGCATCTTCCGTTATATTATGTGCAGATACTGGTGGTACTACATCACATTTTTAGAAATTATGGAACCACTAGAGTAGTAGGTACCTATAATCAAATAGTGGTATATAATCGTTGATCATTCGTTTGTCCGTGTTTTAGCAGTGCATTTCTTCTTTTTAAAAAAGCTCAAGATGTAAAAATACATGGACTTCTTGACAACAGGGCATCATTCAGAGACACTTCTAGAATCGAAGAAATCGCCCTACAATTTGCTAGTAGACTGATCATGTAAATCAAGTACTCGAAGATTGTATTGCAAGCCGCCGGCGCCGGCGTGGGCGCGGCGAGATGATCACATGACTGATTACATATTTAACAAAATATATTGTCGTTAATCGTTCTCTTGGCCGCTGGTGTCTTTGAAGCCTTGGAAATTCTTGAGATTACCGAATGAGCATTACTTAAGTTTCAATTAAATATCATTAAAATACCTGAGGAATGTAGTATAATTTACTTATGAAGAATTTTGTAGTTTATTTCATTAGCTTAACCGCCTTAAATAATTAAAAGCAGTAGTACTTAGTTGGAGGTTGGGAGGGGGAACATGTCGCCAATAGCGACTAAAAATTCAAGTGAGTGAAACCGTTGTCGTCTAAACAGTTTAAAATATGTCTCACGAAAGTTAAGTTTAATTTTGATGAGTTGGGGGTGTGTTTAACACATTTTCAGAAAACTTAGCTTTTAGTTATTATAATGCAAATATTGTTTATGTTGAAACGCAACTCTCATCGTTTACGAGTAACTCTTAGATTTCTAACAAAGCAACTGTGTCGCCACGCGTTAGGATCCAGCAGAATGACAGCTTTGAGGATAAATAAACTAGTCGTTGAATAACAAAAGTCTATGCAATGGACAGTCACCAATAATAATAACCTAGCCGTTATGGCGCTCAAAGTGTGAAGACGGTGGAATGCCTCTAGGTGTTGTATCGCAAGTACTCGTTACCAGTCAAGCTATCTGCACACATATTATCAGTGATGACTGTACTTGCTTGACACCGCAACCGCAAGCGATTAGGTTTGAGTAATCGATATGAGAGTTATGATTATTGTTTGGTGGAAATCTTAAAAGTGGTCAGGGTATAATCAACATATGTATGCCAACATACGACACAAATTTATCGAATGAAAAAGTCAACACCCGTAGAAAACTGTTGAAGTCCATAGGTAAATAACAAAGACGGATAAAATCACTAGATAAAAATGAAATCGAATTTACAAATTATGTCAGCAAACATCCATTCCATGTTCCATGACAATGTAACTTGTAACTCAAGGACGAAAACGCATGAGAAAATATCTCCACATTATATAAGATATTTTGTAAAACTTTAAAGAAACCTAATAATTTGTGCAATAGTAATAACATATATTACAAACAACGCTTAAACTCCCCTATCACTTCAGAAATAGACAGGCAAACAAATCTCCGAAACATTTGTCTTCGGGACTGCTTCGAGTACAAAAGTGCAACTTTGTCTACAAACTGCTCGGTGCAGCAGAACTGTTCGTGCACCGCGATATATTATCTAGTTTCCATGTCAACAAACTGCCCAACTCTGGTTCGACCGACTCAATTTCGCGTGACGTCATCACAATAATTTTATAGAAAGGAACGTCATTTCAGTTCCACGTATCTGTTTTCATTGCGACTATAAAACTTTGTCGTTGTTCTAAAACTAGTGAAATAAAACACTTCCACATAAATTGTTATTATACAAAAATAATGATATCTTTTTGTATTATGTTTCCGGCCGTTAAACAGTAGAGGAAGCATTAACGGCGATCACGAATCTAATAGAGGGATCTAATAGATACTGCTTAAGAAGCTGTATCGGCTATCGGTGAGACATCAATAAGTGGCAAGTCATCTGTCGGTAACGGGAGAGTGGTTCATCTATCACCGCGAGACGTCAGTGTTGTGACACATGCCAGATGCCTGCTCGCAGAACATATTAGTCATAACTTAAAAATTGCATTTCACTACAAAAGTAAACAAAGCAATATTCAAAGCAAATGCTATTAAAATTTTAACAAGCAATATTCCGCTTTAGAAAATTGTAGTAATAAAATTTCATGATTGAATAAGTGAACAGCGAACACTCGTACATATAGACCACCCCGATGATGTAAACGGTAGCGTTTGCAGCGGCGTTCCCGGCCATGCGATATCGTGTAAATCAGGAGTCGCGCGATTCCCTCGCAGATAAAGCGTGAAATATGAATATCGTCGCTTTGCCACGCGGCGGTGTTACAAATGTTTTACATGGAGCTAACTCATAAGAACCCGATAATTTAATGTTTTGCAGATATAACAGAAGTGTAAGTTTTTCGTGGTCTCTACTCAGAGGTCGTTCACCGGAAAGATGTAATCATGGCGATACTTAAATTCGTGAAAAGCAATGGAGTGAACGACCTGATAAATGACGAAGGGCTAATATTATGAAGACATGGTCATCAACTTCGAAGTTACCATGACTATCATGAATAAAGTCAAGGGGAAACCAGCTTATTACCCATTAAACTATTAACTGGAAATTATTAATTCACACTCAAAGCCATCAGTCTGATGTAGAACAGTTTAAACCAGTCGAAGCGACCTATTTCCCTAAAGCATCCAGAGTCAACCGTAGCAAACCAGTCGCATATTATACGTCTCACTCAATCTACTTAGCGACGCCGATAACCGGCCATTACTAACGAAAATGCCGACAGATTATCGTATGCTCACAATTAATTGAAACTGCCCACGTAATCTAATAAAAGTTACGTTTGGTGATCAAGACAAACAAGGGCGCCCATTCGTAATTAGAACTTAATGAACGTTCCGAATATTGGGCCGAGCACCGTGAGAAGTTCAGCGATAAGTACGATTTGTGTCACTGTAATTAAAAGCGTGGCTGCCGATAACCCCGGATGCAAGGGCCCAGCGCGGCGGCTGGCAGTGCCCGAGCTGGTACCCTAACCAGTCTAACGAGAGCCCCCTGTTATTTCAAGCCCATCGCTGACGCGGCGAATGAGATGCAACTCTAAAATTTAATAAATCTTGAATGACTGGATGCGTTATAAATTCCTCATTAAAACGAAGCTGAGTTTAATTGAAATCGTGTGTTTTGTCCAGCGCCAGTGATAAGATGCTATTGCTGTACAATGCGTTGAAATGTTTTGATGTGACAGACCGATTGCGGTAAATTGAACCACTGTGGGGAGTGGGTTATTCCATGCGTCAGATATGTGAACGCGTCATACAATAATGTAATAGTAAACTCTGAAGAACTAGTGAAATAATTTTGCCGAAAATACTAAAGGTCAACATGGTTATGCTTTTGCCCTTCAACACTTAAATTGAATAAGTTTCGAGCATGATTCTTCGAAATTAACCTTGTGGAGGTTGAATTACAAAAATATAAATAATAAACCCAACAAGGTCCACGGAATCTCGTAACTCAGTGTAAGTTTAAACGCATGACAATCGTATTGCACAACACTTTAATGTCCAATCCAACAAAATTATATGGCCGCATTCACGCTGGTGCGACACTCAGCCATAGTTATTCGAGAAGAAGCACAATGGAATAACGATTAGTGTCTATAAAGACTTCGCTGAACGATGCTCTTTATGGTGGTCTCGTAAAGCAATACAATTAGGCAATGGGCGTGCATTAACACCTCATCGCGAGCGACTCCCACGCGGAACGGGACGCCAGTTCCGTCGCGGTTCTAACATTTCTAACACGTGCACAGAGAGAGGTAACGGCGAGGGTGCATTTCAATAACAATCTATCACTTTAACATCTTACTCTACGAGAATAGTTTTAGCACTAGAGAACAGACCGTCTAGTACGCATATCAAATAAATTGCGATTCACATAACATAATTATAAAGATGAGTTAAAATTACCATACCACCAGAACATGCTTTTATAACAACTTTACGTTTCTTCTATTTCAACATAAACTACATCCCGTTACCATTTTTTCGGGGTCCCTTTGTTTCCCATAAAGTTTTAAGTCATAATGTATTGTTTGTCATATTATCGTTAGTCATAAAACTGAAACCGTTAACTTTTCAGGATTTTCGTAAGGTTATTCTATAGATAGGTTAGGTTAGGTTAGGTTTGTTTTATGGCAATCCTGAAAGGTTACGCGTTTCTGAGAAAAACCAATTATGACTAACGAAAATTCGGACAAACAATACATTATGGCTTAAAACTATTTGAGAAACAATAAAGACCCCATTTTTTAAATGTAATTAAGCTATTTATGTCTGATAAACTACTTACTTTCATACATTGATATACATACATATTAGAACTCTACATTCATGATTAACATGTTAAATTGAAATAGTATACCTAAACCTGCATCTCTTAATAATGGCCAATGAACTTTATATTGAATGCGTAGTGTGTCGATTTTGTAATATGCTCTATTAACTTGTACGGCCAAAGACAAAAACCGCAAAGCAATAAGTCCGCATGAAGTGCTACAAGAGATCAGAAGTAGGTAACCAAGAGCGTTAACACATTCAGTAAACACACAAATTTTGACTCACCGCAGTCTTTTCCCAAGAACTCGTCAATGGTATCCATAAATCTGGAAACAAATAAAGCAAAATCAATGCCGGTATATTGCCATAAGACATGTTAAGAGAGGTTTACAATATTTAAAGTCTGTTTACATAAAAGTATGTAAGATGAATATGTAAAAGCCGTATGGGAAATCGATAACGTATGTCACAAAATTACTACTACTACACTAAATATAAAGCATCCTAACGGTTATTTCGCCATTAAACTTTTAATTGAATTTTCTAAAAAAACATAAAATCTATGGCAACCGTCATGTTCGAGATGAAATATTATCATTATATTGATCGCAGCGTGTCGCCACGCGTTTATCGATTTTTTTACACCTCAAACCGCATGATCAGATCAGTGGGCGTCTCGGAATTACAAGGCGTTTCTGCCGATCGGCTGCATTCCTGCCAATTTTGTGAAATATGTTTGTTTTCATCGAAACAAATAATTCATATTTGCCGCGAGGGTCGGAGAGCAGCCTCAAACCCCTGCTCGGACATTTTTGAGATGTTTCCTTAAATAACTTGCTAGGGTGGTCTAATGATTCGAATTGTTGTAGTGTTATGTGACAGGATTTCCTCTTTATACAAAAAGAAGTTTATACATAACATTTAAAAGGCGTGACTTGTTTATGGGTGATTGCAGCTATGTCTTGTCATGTAAAATTGTAACGCCTGCAATAGGTACTTCATTAAGCTATCATTTTCCGATCAAAAGCCCCCTCCAGCGACAGCGAAGAAGGCAAGTTGCATCCAAACAGAATTTACAATTCAGTCCATCATCGACATTACCATCTAAAACGGTGCAAATGAGCTCTTTAAGGCCACATCATAAATTATTCATTGTATATGAGATCGCCACCTCCTTGTTAAATATTAAATTTGATTGCCGTTAAAACACCGCAATATTTATAATATTATATTATATTATGAACAAATAATCATAAATAATATCACACTTAATATTTTAATTCTGTATTTTATGTCCATTAAAGTTACTGAACAGTTAACTTAAAACCAAGACCAGTACCTCCTCGTACCTGCGTGTATAGAACTTACATGGTCTATGTTTGTGTCAAATTGGTAACCACCGAAACAGCTGAGTCATATTATAATTAAAGAAAACCCTAAAAGAAGAAGAACTTTGTAATGCAAATTTGCTGACCGAAACTAGTCGGCGATGTGTGGCGCCACGAGCAAATAGTTTAATTATGCATAAAGTCACGATTCAACAAAAATTCAAAGTAAATCTCATCACGGCCTCTACTTGCGTGTGAAACTGTGACGTACATGCCGAGCGGACTTTCCGAGCGTTTCGGAAATAGAAAACTAATTTCTAATTCGAATTAAACTTTAAAAACATATTAAATATATTTAAAACGGATCACTCACGTTTTTCGACTTAAAATACGTGAGTGACCCGTTTTTAATATATTTAATACGTCTGTGTTGCACGGAAGTTTTATTATTAAAACTTTAAAAACGCGTGTATTTCTAAGAAACGATTTTAATGGTAACGTCTCTGCGAAAATTTAGCACTTTATTACTGATACTTACGCATAGAAAAACCAATATGATGATTGATGATTCACGCATGAATAAAATAAAACAATAATAACTAATTGTAAGTCGAAGTGAATTATTTCTATTGGAGACTTTGCTTCCACAAAGTTAAATGATAATTGGTCATTTTATTACGTGGCGCGTCCCTCGCGAGCCTGGCGTGACAGCGGCCACTTTCCGAAATAACGCTGCTCATAAATGAATCAATACTTAATCGATAATCAGCGTTTGAAACAGATGCCGAGCCGACTCCTTACGAACCTATTTCAAACTGTAAAATATTTTTATAGCTCTGAGGTTAATTTAGTTGCACCTCAACGTACATTACACATTACAAATATAATGATAACTGCCTAATAAGATTTATAGATTTAATTGCTTATGACAGATCAATTTCTATATTTTATTATGTTTAGTTAAGGATAATACCACTTTCTAATAATATTTTTGTAAAAGTGCGTAATCGTGTTTTGTCACGAAATGAAAATTAAGAACATCATAGTTTAAAGATTGTTATACACAATAAAATTACCTATAATTGTCGAAACGTAATCAACGCATGCTTGTTGCTTGCCCTTGCTAGGTTATATTTGACTCGGTGACTTTGAATCAAACTTTCCAAGTGTTTCCTGGTGCACGGATGTCATTATTTAAAATCTGTCAAAATTGTGTATTTTATTACACAGCAGGCAGATTGGAGCTGCGTGAATTACATGCTTTCTTATTTAATATCAGCCGCATCCACCGTTTGTAGGATAATTTATATCTAGCGGCGTTATCTAGTCGGGAGATCGCTCCCAAGTTATAATCCGAGTATTTTTCAAGTGGCACCGACTGCGACTGCGCCGACCCCACTACGCTACACTGGAAAATTTATGTAACTACCAGGAGGCTTCGCTGCAATTATTATAGCCTTTACACTATGTGACGTAACATACGACCCACCTACAGGAAATAACTAAATCCCCAAATTAATCGATATATGCCGAGGTTAATGAACAATTGCGTACGCTTTAAAGCTTGGCGTCCATAAAATGACAGATTTACAGGACCATAACACAAGTTTCACGACAGTATGCGATCATAAACTACGCATACAGATTGTTCGTTAACATTGCTGCAAATTGAAAACAAAGGTAAAATATGACGAATTTTCTTATACATTTCGTGTTGACTTCGATTCAATTCAAAGCGGCACGACGAAAGATTTTATAGATTTACCGATATCATTTGCATATTTGGACGGTTTTCTTACACGGAGCTGCGTATCCAAGAGCAACTTTCTCGGCACCTAACGCACCGGACCTCACATATGCGGCTCAAACGCATCCATCATGGTAGGAGCGTACATGTCGCTACGTCGGTACTAGAGTACAAGCGCCGAAAATGCCCGGAACAGAGATAATAGGCGACATTCTGATACAACGCGAGATAAGGACACAGGAGGTTCCCATGAGATCCAGGCCGCCCTAACACACAGAGGTTCTTACAAGATCAGGGGTCAAACGTGGACAAAATACAAATTAAGGACCTAATACCGTTTCAAACAATAAAAAAGAATTTAAAAGGAGTCGAATGTGAGTATAGACCTGATCGTGATAATTAAAGACCAACAAAGTCAAAATAAAGAAGGTCTGTGTAAATATCAAAAACCGGACAAGTGCGAGTCGGACTCGCCCACCGAGGGATCCGTACTTTTTAGTATTTGTTATTATAGCGGCAACAGAAATACATCATCTGTGAAAATTTCAACTGTCTAGCTATCACGGTTCGTGAGACACAGCCTGGTGACAGACGGACGGACGGACGGACAGCGGAGTCTTAGTAATAGCAAAGACATATGTAACTTCGTATAAGACGAATAAAGTCTAAGGAAAAAACGTGCCTCGGAATTCAAGTAAAAGTCATTCTCGAATAGGTGGCGCACACACCTTTAGCCTATCCTCGGCTAGATGGCGTGACGACACCGTTTCATATTTAACAATTTTAACACATAGATATCAGTGAATGAACATGGATCAAAATGATATAAAAATTATAAAATCATTTATCCATATACACCGTGTTTTTTTTTATTTCCGTTAATTTCAAGGGTGCATTCCTGAGCTTAAATCAAGTAACTTTCTCAAAGACACCGATGTTCTAATTAAGTCCATTTCGGAGATAATCGATAATTTATTTTTTTCCTATAAGGCCTCTACAAGCGTGTACACTTGCCTTAGGGCCGGCTTACATATTGATTAGTGTTTAGAATGAGTTCATACATTTGCTACTAAACTTAAGTACAATCTCGGTCGATTGATGTACGAAATGACATTGATATGTCACAGATTTCAATTGTTTGGTTGAGTTAAATGTAATGCCCGTGTTACAACAACGCTATATGCTACATTTAATTACCTTTTAAACAAAAAAAAAAACAAAAAAGAAAACAAAATAAAATTTTTTTTTTGAAAATTAACTATGCCATTTAGTTCTTATAAACGTACTTAACTATACCCCGAAGTTAACGGAATTCAATAAAAACACGGTGTATATACATTTTTTGATAACTTTATACGTTTTCATTTTGAGTTTTAGTCGTGTGTTGATAGATGGCAGTAAATTTACAGTGACTACAAAATTTACAATGACAGGACCCCTCTATACTATCTATTCTTTTTGGTAATAGGGTCCAATTTTACCCTTTGGGTACGGAACCCTAAAAGCAAACTGTTTATTATGTAGTTAAGGCTTATTGCATAGGCGATGAAGTTTTAGTACCCAGAACTTAGCTAGGGCCAGACCGGCTTGAGCTAGAGGTCGTGTTTATGACGTGCGAACTGCGCGGCGGACGGTGGCGGAGTGCCGTCGGAAAGTAATTAGCTTTGATGCATTACCGTCATTTCCCCAATGAATATGCGCATTCAACTATGTATATCTCTTACTCGAGAATTGATGATATTAGTTAGTTGGATTAAAAGCACACGGCTTTGGACAGAGTAGCATGGCGGTCTTTGGTGTCGGAGGCCAAGATCCACTTTGGGTCGTTGCGCCACAGCAGTAAGTAAGTAAGTATTAAACACATGAGTAAGAATAAAGGCTAATTTTACCAGCCGTAAAACCCTGCAACGCCATTACCAAAGTAGACGTACTTCGATCGTAGACGTTCGATTTTAGTGTAAAATATCTAAAAAGTCAATGCATGTATATGTACCTAGTTACCTACTCATATGGTATTCTATTTTCATTATGTTGCGACACTTCATGACTACAGGCTAGACTTTAAAGGGCGATAACCGATTGTCGGCACGGCGAAAATGTTTACGACCACATCTTAACTTATTCACAACAGTGTCATTATGCTACTCTTAATCAAGTTATAAAACTCTTCGTAGCCACGGGCTAGATCGACTATTAAGCCGTATGGCGCATTCAGTATAAAAATATTATATTGATTTGATATTAACATAGATGCATCTAGCTTGCAATCCTATATTGCTGCGACAGAGTCACACAAATATTAATATTCAATCAATACCATATGTTGACAATCTGAATGCTCCTCCTTGAGTCGTGACGCTCGATGATGTAAAGTTATTACAAAAGCAGTGGCGCCTTCAGCGAGTCGCCATGTGAGTTACAAGATTGGAGAGCCGTTTGCAGGACTGTTATAGTCTCTTAGTAGTGCTTTATGAACTTTGATGGAGGCTAATTTCTCTATTAGGTTACTAGGCGTTTGACAAACGACAACAACATAACACGGTGACAACAAGTATTAACAAGGTGATTAATTCCATTGCGTCGGTCTATAAAAAATATAGAAATAAAGATCAAGCGGCATAAAGTAGTAGTACTAGACTGAAATTGCGAATCTAGAAAACGTTTTAAAAGTAAATAGAGCAAATTGTGTACTCTGTACCCTCGGAGGATAATACCTACACTTTAAATGTCCGTTTCATATCGTAAATCCCATCACAATAATACAGATATTTACAAAATACAAGCGAATAGATGTTGAATGACTATTCAGAATAAAATTAATAACTTATGTTTAGTTATTTACATACGAAATAATCAGTAATAATGTTCATAAATATGAAATAAATTGGTATGCACTTGTTGACACATAACATGGCGTATTTCATTACCATCGAGTTGGTTTATTTTATGTTCAAGAGCTTTTCAATACCGATTTTAATGATCATAAAGACTATGCAAACAGCGTTGGAATAAAACCAACACACGAGAACAACTGCGCTTGTGAACGAGGCCAAAGCGATGCAAAATGTAAAACGACCTTTTAATATATGCAATAAGTTATTATTTTTTTACTGGAAACCTATCCGCAGGTCAAAACTAAATTTACTCTATAATTTCGGTTCATATCAGTTGAAAACAAATTTCGACGTAAACAATGCAAAAACGAATAGCACTAAAGTATTTATTGTGCACCGAAATCCTAAAGTGAACTTAAGCTTTGGACCGTTAATGACCGATGTTACAAATTGTAACGATATTGTAACTTACAATAATGACTCGATTTCCTATATTCTGTGTATATGTACAACCATAACATAGGTAGCAAATATATTTCAATGACTCTTATAAAATTGTTTTACAGATAGTTTTTTTTTATAATAAAATAAATATGCAAACAAAACCGTTATGTGTAAGTTAAATACTATGCGAAGACAAAAATAGCGAGGGAATCTCAGTCATAAATAACAACTCCTTAACTGGCGTAGTTCGTCAATATCGTGACGAGTTGTCAATGAAAGCCCAACCATTACCATCATACGAAGGAAGATGGTCATTCCAGTAAGTAAAGTAGATATTGGGAGTGTTCGGGAACGGGCCCGATTGGCGATGGTTTTCAGCGGAATGTTTACGTCGGGAAAGTTTAGGCATTGAAACCGCGTCAATGGCCGGATTGGAAGAACCGAGTCCCGAGCCAAGCTTAAGGGCACGTGTATGAGAAGGAATCTAATATTTCAATCTCGTTGTTAATGTTTGTAATAGTAAATAATTTATTGAAAAAATATTATAGGTACGTACAACTCTAAAGACTATAAGTGTTATTCGAGAAAACCGACTTTGAACATCTGTAGCTATAATTACATAATTAGTGCATATTACTTCATATACCTTGTTTGTAATTGTATTTTCACATTTTATTTTGCTATACTATTGGCCTACTCCTAAAACGCCAGTAGACTCGTAAACAATTTTTTCCATTTGTATGTATTTGTTTTGTAGGCATCGCCATGGTTTACTTAAAATAGGCTTTTAGCATTCGTGAAATAAGCCATTTTATTAATTATAACGTCGTATGATAACGAATAGTAAATGCGTCTCTTCTAATGTATAAATCTTAAAGGAATTATAGGTATGATTCCTTAGATAAAATCTATTACCATCAAGTGTCATCATTTAATTATTCAGAAGGACAAAATTTATGGTTCTGCTAGTATGTGTAGAAGGTTATCTTATCGGTAATACCCATGCGTCCCTAATACACATTTGACAACTGACATACTAACTGTATACTTATTTGAAACTAACTGTTTAGTACAGTTCAGTTTTTACTAGATACCTACTGTTTATTGACGTTAGAGTCTAAAGTTCAGGTGACACGGTATGCGGATTTATTAGTAAGGTGCCAATTTATTCGTATGTAATCAATTTTAGTCGGTTAAGTTTTTCACACTCAGTTATATACTTAGCGACTTGTTGTGTAGCAGACCCGTTAATTGATCGTTTGTATGGATATATGTACTCGTAACCTATTTGAAATTGTCAGTCACGAAATATTGACAGATTAGTCAAAACCTCGTCCTAACTCTTATGAACCGACCTGTATTTCTTAGGTCCAGCCTGCAAAAATTACATCGTCATTAAATCCTCACTTATAACGAAAGTAGGGATTTGGAACTGGAAGCCACATCACCTTCTGTTACTTTCTCGATTCAAGTAGGGGCCTTGAGCCGTCGGGATGAAAACAGCTTTAGCTGCTAACTATAAAAGCTTGTGGGCGAAAAAGTCGGAAATGTAAAGAAAGTGAATAAAGTAAAAAATAATCCTATTATCGAGGGAATTGTCTGAGAAGTTTTCTAGGTTTAGAATGTACTTATGACATTTTATACTAAAAATAAAGATGGGACAAAATACGAAGTTTTTAGGTTCATTGTCAGCTGATAAATCTACTGTACCGTAATCAAAGTTCTTCATGCTTTTAAAATATTCTATATTAAGAATCTATAAAAAGAACCCTATTACTATTTAGAAATACAAGATATGAAATTGACTTGTGTTTGATGTGTGTGTATATTTGTTGGGTCTCCTATAATATGAAGATTTTGGTAAACAGAAACAATATAATGTTGTTACATAGGACGAGTAAATAGCAAAAAAAACACATAAATTCATAAACATACCTAACTACAAAGCACAAACTAAACAAATTTTAAGCTGGATAATACCAACTGGACCGGTAACCGGGGGAAAACAAACAGAATCAACTTTATTATTCTAGAAACAAAAAACAATGGTACAATAGCGGAGTTGACATTTGAAAGTGGGTGTTATGTCGCTATTAAACGCTAGCATTAAAATAAATGAATTTAGCAATAGTGTTATAGCGTCTGGGGGATAGGCCGGAAACGGACTGCACATACCAAAACGTATGCTAACCAGATCTGCCGTGAGGCCATAGGCCATGAGCGGGTGAATCATGCGGGGCACATCAAACGTACTGCGGCGCCGCGCCGGTATCAAACCGCAACTACAGTGAGTACAGTGTACCGCGGCGGAGCAGTAATCATCGTTGTCTGGGGGATCACCATCTGCAAAACGACCCTCGAAACACGACTGTATACACGGTGTGGCCTGTAACATGAGCAAAGAATTAAAACATAGATTGTACTCCTCAAACGGTGACACTTTTGTTCAACAACTTTTAAAAATTATGAAGTATTTAGACTCCCTATTTTTCATACAAAATAAATATTATCTTCAATGGACGCCATCGCCACGCCATATTATTGTGATTGACGTTGCTTGTCACGCCTTAAACATAACAAAATTCGCAATACATTGCGTCTTAGAATAAACTTTAAAGTGTAATAAAAATCAAACCACAAGTTATTTTTTAAAAGTCGCTGAACAAATGTTGGTCAGTATGAGGAGTACAGCCTACAGTTTAATTTTTTGCTCATGTTACAGGCCACACCCGGTATACAGAAATGTTACTAACCAGCCCAACTCGACAAATTATTTCTAATTATTAAGCGTCAAACGTCAAAAATATTAACTTGCCGCAAACTATTTTAGCAATATTAGCTTCCACAATCAAAAGTTAGGAATGAAATAGCTTCTTTCAAAAAATTTAATTGAAATTGTTTTCTTCTCTTGCTAAAGATATTGATTTTGGTTAAAAAGGATATCCCGATTTGCCAAACGTAACGTAACCTTTACGGGAAATAAAATTACATAAATTCACAAACAAACCTAAGCAAATGTTGGGAATACAAATATCTAAAACTTTATTCGTAATCTAGCCTTTAGCACTTTCCTTTGTCTATGCCTTTAGGTACAAATTTTTCTCTATCTATGAGTCTTGTATGAATCTCTATCAAGTCAGGTTTAGTCTGACAACTCTGACACCAACTAAAATAAATTAGAACTCAGTACCTAGCACTACTTAGTGTCGCTTTACAGTGTTAGCAATTCAACAGTTTAAAACAAGTTAACTACTTTTCATAAACTGTTTGCTACATCAACTACCCACTAAAAACTGTCTCAATTACATTCTGAATCACAGGCATTAATGTTTTGAACACAACTGTTACGTCTCGATTATGCAGGGTTCCCGGAACGTGTCCTTTGTGGTTAAGCCTATTATAACTATACACTAAAATAGTACATGAGTAACCTTACATTGTTTGCGGCGCCTGACAAATAGAGGAGGCTGTGGTTGCTACAATTGTAATATCTAATAAAGTTTTATTGTAATTTGAAATGGAATAGTCATTTATGTAAGGCTTGGAGGCGATTTGAATGTTAAAGTACTTAACGACCACTGGCATCATTGATGGCATCGTCGTCGGATACTTTTGATCAGCTATTCCATATATTTAAAAAGACGTTCACGATATATAAGATACTATAAAACTGTGTTGTTTTCGTCGAGACCAGTTCAATTTATATAAATTTAGTAGAACTACTTAATTTAAAGTAAACAAACGAAATAGCAACACAAAGCTAACATTTAATTTAACACTCTTAAAATCTCGCTATAATGTTAATTAACAAACTAAACATAATTTACACCAATCAAGAAAAAGAAGAATTTCATAACCCGATCTAAACTGTCGGCCGAATTACATCAAGTTGAATTAAAATATGCCTCCATATTCCACAAGTATAACGTCTTATATGTCGAGTTAAGACATAAGACCAATTACTTCGGATCTGGAATATATTCGGTAGGCATTATAAACCACAACAATGCGTATTCATCAGCTAATAAACATGTGAGATGTGCAAATTAATCAGGCGCATAATGGAGGCGCCGGTCGACATCGCATTACAAAACGGCATATGAATATTTACTACGATACCGCATACTACAATTTGATCTTGCATATACGAGTATATTACATAGTACCACGGTGTTACGCACCCAACACTAATTACTCGAAATTTTATTATGAAAAGAATGAGTAATTTTATCATTTAAAGCAACATTAGTCATCTCGCATTACCTACATTCAATTTATGAAATAATTAAGGAGCACCATATTTTTCAATTTGTTTCCTGTATTCATTAAAAACACCAATGACACAGCGGTGTTGTATTTCGAATATTCCGCTTAAAGTATTTAAATTGTATGAGTAATTTAGTAAATGTTTCAAGTGCTAGCTAAATGTGATTTGCTAAGCAATTAATCCAATTTGCTAGTCTAGACATGGATAATGTCATACTAAATTGACAACTAAATATTACTATTGCGATCACATAAAATAATTCTTTTACGGAACATTAAATATGGTCCATTACAGTAAGTAAAGAGTATGGTCAACAAATAAGAAGTCTGGGCGGCTCAATGCCTCAATGCGATAGTATCAGTCCTGGCAGATTTCATGTTATTGTTGTGGCCAAGACTTGAAATTGCTTATCGTGTCACAACATTTACAAAAAAATAAGTAGGTAAATAAGGTAGGTAATTGAAAAATTGAGTGAGTACCTAACAAAGATGTTGTACGACGTTATTTATATAAATAGGATATAACGCTTGAAAATATTGACTATTACTTAGTATCCATCAGAATCGCGGCTAGTCGATAATTATATCGACCAACTCGCGCGGAGGTATTTTCACACGCTCGATATTTTGCTGCCCGTGCGACATCCGCTCTGAATCGTATGTAATTGAGAAATTTTCACACGCGCGCCACTCTAAACGGTTTTTCAATGATCGGTAATCGATGATGCTACATTTGTCACAAAATTATGTAGATATTTAAGGAAACGTTTTCTTCCGATAGGCACTGATTTATTTATAAGATCAACAAGCGTGTCAATCAAAAGACACAAAGTACGTGCATGCAATAATTATAAGCAGTACCAACATAATTGAATATTATTAAGTACAGTTTGTAACTGAACCAAAAACAAGTTATCGGTCGACGCAAGAAAATAATCACGTCTAAAACAAGAGCGCGGTCTAATCAAATTATTTACAGTCACAGTCAAATACATGTATACACATTTTAACCTTATTCCATTGACATAAGCTAAAGAAGAGTAAACATGTTTATGACCGTAAGTGTATTAAAAGCGTTTCGTAACCGCTTAATTAAGTTATGTACGGCGCAGGTAGAAATTTCGAAAGCTCCAGTATCCCTGATAAGTCCATGAGTATTAATACGTACTTGTCGAATGTCTCAATACGCTCAATCATGCGCATGTGTGGTCTAAACAACTGATTACATACATTACATACCTCTAACATAATAAAAGAATAGGTCGGCCCGATGATTACTCCGAATAAAACGGTTTAACCACTGGTAATAGCCACTTTAGCAGTATTATTAGGGACATTATAGTAGAATATCGATAATTATTTCCTTCTCGACCGTATTACAAGCGATTACGACGTATCTACACTTTGCACTCTAAAAAAAATTTGGTTGGCCCTATCAATATTTTGATAGTCGTAATCAAGCATCTTGATTCCATACGAGCCTAACAAGGACTTCGACATTTCAAATAAGGTAATTCTGATTGATTTTACTATTGCTATGTAACTGAGCCAACTAAGATCTTGTTCAATATATACATGAAAAAGAATTATGCTAACTAATTGACCTTAGTAAGATCAACTAAGCTTGATATTTATTGAATCAACCTACGTTACATAATTATGTCAACAAGTTAATAATAGATGCAAGGTATACAATTGTTAGGATTAATCAATACCTACTTTATTAGTTCAATCACAGATACACTTATTGTTTTAAGTAATCAGCTTTCTTTGATTTATATAAGATAGTAATTGTTGTAATTAACTTAACGTCAACTAAGAAGAAACTGCTCTTAGTTGGTCTTCATTTTTAGGGTTCCGTACCCAAAGGGTAAAACGGGACCCTATTACTAAGACTTCGCTGTCCGTCCGTCCGTCCGTCCGTCCGTCCGTCCGTCCGTCCGTCTGTCACCAGGCTGTATCTCACGAACCGTGATAGCTAGACAGTTGAAATTTTCACAGATGATGTATTTCTGTTGCCGCTATAACAACAAATACTAAAAACATAATAAAATAAAGATTTAAATGGGGCTCCCATACAACAAACGTGATTTTTGACCAAAGTTAAGAGCGCTCTTACAAGA
This sequence comes from Cydia splendana, assembly GCF_910591565.1. Lineage (NCBI taxonomy): Eukaryota > Metazoa > Arthropoda > Insecta > Lepidoptera > Tortricidae > Cydia > Cydia splendana. The sequence goes on along the minus strand of NC_085969.1, from coordinate 9,951,912 downwards.
AAAGTCGAAATAATGCAAAATTGATGATACTAGTCGACGAAATTCAGGACTTTGCGCTCATTATTAGAAACAATGAGTACGTGTTCCAGTAAAAGCGTCTTCTTATCTTTATAAATATCGTTGTAAATATTAGAAAAAGGACTTATTAAATTAGTAATGATTTTTTTTCTGATGGTCGTTTCCGAAAAACCCCGTGAAGCACTGAATGGCGAGCTCTTATTTGGAAATGTTGAGAATTTTACTCTGCTAAACCTGGCTATTTTGTATTACTAATACCCTGTACTTTAGGCATATCAAACTATATTTTTCCTACATATCTTTGAGAAAGAGAAAATCAAAGTAAAACGAACTCGATTTTCTCTCCGAAACAAGTGTCAATTCCTACGAAAATCTACTTAATATCGAAGTCATTTTCATACTCAAGCAATCTGCAACGTTTGCTTATACTGTTGGTATACATTAGTGTTTATGAAATTCTACTATAATTTTTTGGCAATTTTTTGAAAACTACTCTATATTACCGATGACGCGCGCTGCGCCAGCTCAGTGCCGCGGCAGAGCTTGTAGAGGCAGGACGTGTGTCGGTCGGCTCCGCACATTTTCAACGGGACGACGAGGTTTTTTATCATTGTGTGCGGCGGGCGCCGTGTAAAACGCTATACTGTGTGCGTGTAAACCGCAACGAGAGACTTTGATCCTAGCACCGTTTTTATAGTATTATAATTTATAATGGTACAGTTTAATAAACTACCGGACAGGATTAAAAATATTTGAAACGACCTGACATTCTATATGTATTTATTTGACTCAAGATAGTTTGACTCAGGGTCTGATGATGGAGCCGGAAGGTGGTCACCGGTATCAATCAACCATGCAACTAAACCACTTCGTGTTTGGGCTCGTTTGATTCGGCTCAACAAGATCTTTGACTTAAGATAGTACTCAGGGTCTGATCATGGAGCCGGAAGGTGGTCACCAGTACCAATCAACAATGCAACTAAACCACTTCGTGTTTAGGCTCGTTTTATTCATCTCAACAAGATCTTTGACACAAGATAGTACTCAGGGTCTGATGATGGAGCCGGAAGGTGGTCACCGGTACCAATCAACCATGCAACTAAACCACTTCGTGTTTGGGCTCGTTTGATTCGGCTCAACAAGATCTTTGACTTAAGATAGTACTCAGGGTCTGATTATGGAGCCGGAAGGTGGTCACCAGTACCAATCAACAATGCAACTAAACCACTTCGTGTTTAGGCTCGTTTTATTCGTCTCAACAAGATCTTTGACTTAAGATAGTACTCAGGGTCTGATGATGGAGCCGGAAGGTGGTCACCGGTACCAATCAACCATGCAACTAAACCACTTCGTGTTTGGGCTCGTTTGATTCGTCTCAACAAGATCTTTGGCACAAGATAATACTCAGGGTCTGATGATGGAGCCGGAAGGTGGTCACCGGTACCAATCAACCATGCAACTAAACCACTTCGTGTTTATGCTCGTTTGATTCGTCTCAACAAGATCTTTGACACAAGATAGTACTCAGGGTCTGATGATGGAGCCGGCAGGTGGTCACCGGTACCAATCAACCATGCCACTAAACCACTTCGTGTTTAGGCTCGTTTTATTCGTTTCTATAAGATCTTTGACACAAGATAGTACTCAGGGTCTGATGTTGGAGCCGGAAGGTGGTCACCGGTACCAATCAACCATGCAACTAAACCACTTCGTGTTTAGGCTCGTTTGATTCGTCTCAACAAGATCTTTGACACAAGTTAGTACTCAGGGTCTGATGATGGAGCTGGACTGTGGCCACGGGTACCAGTCTACCATGTAACTGAACCACTTCGTGTTTGGGCTCGTTTGATTCGTCGCAATAAGATGTTTGACACAAGATACTACTCAGGGTCTGATGATGGAGCTGATGATGATAGACAGGTACCCGTCGCCACCTTCGCGCTCCATCATCAGACCCTGAGTACTACCTTGTGTCAAAGATCTTGTTGAGATGAATAAAACGTGCCTAAACACGAAATGGTTTAGTTGCATGGTTGATTGGTACCGGTGACCACCTTCCGGCTCCAACATCAGACCTTGAGTACTATCTTGTGTCAAAGATCTTGTTGAAAGGAATAAAACGAGCCTAAACACGAAGTGGTTTAGTTGCATGGTTGATTGGTACCGGTGACCACCTTCCAGCTCCATCATCAGACTCTGAGTATCACCTAGTGTCAAAGATCTTGTTGATCTTGTTGTTGTTGTTGGTAATGGTACCTTCCAGCTCCATCATCAGACCCTGAGTACTGTCTTGTGTCAAAGATCTTGTTGAGACGAATCAAACGAGCCCAAACACGAAGTTGTTTAGTTACATGATAGACTGGTACCCGTGGCCACCTTCCAGCTCCATCATCAGACCCTGTGTATCTTCAGTGTCAAAGATCTTGTTGAGACGAATCAAACGAGCCTAATCATGTTACTACATGGTTGATTGGTATCCGTGACCACCTTAATCATCATCAGATCCTCAGTACCAGTTCGTTTTTAAACCCTCGTTGATACAAACTTTACAACCTATAGGTACCAAATGCAATGACGAAACATGTAAATAAGCGAGTAGGTACCTATAATTTCTTTCGAGTAATATACCTTCATAAGTACAAGTATGGGGCTATTCATAAATTACGTCGTTTCAAATAGGAGGAGTGGGGGGGGGGGTCTGGACATCGAATGATGGTAACATGACGTAGGAGGAAACAGATTCATCCGAAGCTTGATTTTTGGATGATTTGAGGGGAGGGGGGGGTCAAAAATCGTCAAAAATAGATGACGTAATTTATGAACAGCCCCTATGTACATTTGCACTGCATTTAGTATTTTCGTACTTACCAAATAACAGTTTTAGAACTTTAAAAGTTAAGTACAGTTAGTGTTGTTATGGTTGATTTCAATATGCTTCGCGAAGGATCAAGAATGTTTAATCCATCATTGTAGTGCGAGTGTGGTAGAAGGGATCGGCGTACTGAGCTCGCACGGCCTGCCGCAGCGCGTAAAATACCTAAACTCGCTCAACGCCGAAATGTAATAGCGCTCTTAAGCAACGTCGGGAGTGGTCAGTACTTGGATGGGTGACCGTTTTTTTTTTTTGCTTTTTTTTTGTTTTTTTTTTTATATGGTACGGAACCCTTCGTGCGCGAGTCCGACTCGCACTTGCCCGATTTTTTATTTAGAGTGTGGAGGTACATAATGGAGTTGTACAGTTCTTGCTTAAATATAAGAGAAATAGTGTTTTACTAATATTTTCAGTGATGTGTTAAAATAAGTAAATTATCATAGTGATAAAGAAACATAACTTCCCTAAAGAAAGAGATAAATAACAATGTAGCATATTTGGCAGAATGGGTTAAACACGAAAAATCTTTTCACAGAATCTTGAAATACATCGCATAAACAGTTTCTATTATTCTAATATTCTCTGTACAGATGCGTAGAAAAATAACCGACAATATTGGTGGAAGGTTTAGTGGCAGTAAATTTGGACAATGGCTGGCGGTCGCCGTATTTATGTGTTTGTTATCACGCTAGGAAGTCTCCTATCTTACATTGATTTACACTGGACTTTTACTCTACAAACAATCACAACGAGAGTTTAGTTTCAACACCTTAGCGCGATAAAGTATTTTAAAGGACTTGTGCTCGTAAATTCTGGCTTAGAAATCCTGTAGATCTATGGATCCCGTATTTGTGCCGAGAGTTCGACAAATATTTTGATCATTTGTGATATTTGGAAAGTACGGACCGAAAAATTCGAAACTTTTTATAGATTTTTGAATCGATATTATAACATACATTAATCATACAAGTTAAACAAAAGTCGTTCAAACAACTGAGTTTACAGCGATAGTTTTAGGAAGATTTTCACAATGCTTCGAGAACATTTTCAACCTGCTAGCTGCTACCTACTATAACGGCATAATAGCCACTTAACATGTACAATTCTAACACCTTCCGTTAAATTTAATGATCGCGTAAACACCAATTTATATGTATTGTGCTTAAATTTGGAAATTCCAAGCCACGGCTTGACGTCACACGGCTGTTTTAGCAAACAATTAGTCCGTCTTCACAAAGTCACAACAAGGTTTTTTAGTAGCAAGTCTCGTCAATACACTGAGAGAACCACCAAAAATAAGAAATGACTTAACACTATGTCAAATTGTCTCGTGATAACTCTCAATCATGCGCTAATCGAAACTTCAACAAAAAATATTAGCGAAAAAAGTTTAAAAGCGGATTTAGCATGACTAGATAATGTACATTGGTACGGTATCCGATGTATAAATATTAGGTCACGCTACAAAAATGCAACTATACACTATATCTCATACTCCACAGCTGCATGGCCAGTAATTTTGATTTTCTACAAAAAGATTAACTGCTTAGCTTATTCTACTGACCATAATATTATCAAAAGAACTTGAATTGATATTATAAATCCTGACAGTTGCATCGCCAGACGAGTACAAGCTTAATCCTAGATCAAAGGACGAGCGATGTAACACGTACTTACCAGCAAGCGTAAATAAATTCGTGTTAGGAATAAATTATTGGGAGTCGAACCATAAAAACGTATCAATCGTACAAACCGTACCACCGGCGTCGGTAACAATTTATTAACGGGGTGATGGGTACACGGGCTTGTAATGACGACATGATTGTGAACAGACGACATGGAAACAAGTAAAAATATGGCGGTGATAAATGGACCGGCGAAGGCACGCGAGCCGCGAGCATCATTACGAGCTGATGATCGCTGCCGATCCGAGAGGTCAGGGTGAAGGCCTAAGCTATGATATTGTTGCTTCCGCGCGTAACTTCTTGCTGGTATTATTAGCCTGTACTTAAACAATCATTCTATTTTAATGGATTTATTTGATTATTATATTTTATACATATTGTATATTAAGATTCGTTGAAGTTCAGTCTATTTTGCATAACTTCTATGAGCCGAAACGCATCTGGCATAACCTACCTAATGTTTATACATTTATGCGATTTGGTAATGTTAGTCTAAAACTGCGACTCCACGAAAACGAACTGTTGCCATGATAAGGGAACTGTAGGTACACTTCCATAAGCGGATCTGCATCCTATAAAAACGTGAAAAAAGAAACGGGAGGCTATATCCGTGTCCATTAGATACCTAATTACTTTGGTTAAATTCCGTAAATTACGAGTAAGCGGAATGCAAGTCGTTTCTTTATCATTCTTTACCATCGAATTCTTTTACATCGCTTACAAATACATGTAAGCAATTCCCGTGTCATCAAATTAGTCCTCTAAACATAGTGGTGTCATTAGAGGTATCCCGAGAGGCGAGTAGCTTTACCGTACGGGTGGCGCATTTGTCTATCGTTAACAAACAGATCCGAGGTCCTCTCGCCCGATAACAGACGAACTATCTTAGAAATGCCAATGGTTATTTATGGCGAAGTCGCCCGGCCAAAGGACCCTTGGACGGACAAAAGACTAGACAAATGACGGTGATAATCTTTTCTTTAACTTACAGTTTTACTCTGCTTTATAGGAAATGAAATCTGCTATGGCTATATTGGCTATGTTGATTGTCCTTTGTAGTTTTATCGCTATCAATTAAGTCCCATTAGAGAAACACTTATCCTTGTGTTAATCATCAACTTATACTACAATATTTCTATGTACGAGTATGTAGAGCTATCACCGTAAACATCGGTGGATATTAATGCTCATTTAATTAACGTTTCAAAACCAAATGAGCCAAAAACCATTATCATACTCGATTATTCAATATGTAATAGAGTATCGGGAAATTAATAACTTAATAAAATATTTGTTTACAGGGCAGCCGTTGTACGTGACGGTGCGGGCAGCGACAAATGCCTTTCAAATTCCGAGAGCTCGCGTGGGCGGCAGACGACGTCGAACAGCGGCGCTAGATGTGACCGGCTCCAATTGAATCCGAGTACCACCGTAGTACCACTTTAGTGGTTCTATAGACGCGGTGCGGCCTCAGGCGGGGCGCCGGCCCACGCCAAGATTTATAACATTAACCATATTCGGTCTACGAACGGCGCCAATTCGACGGTTCAAATTAAAATCCGCGAAGAACACAAAACGATAACATGAGCTTGGTGCTTTGATCGATGGCTCGCGAGAACTGATTTACGCGAGCCGTATCGGGGCGTAAGCGCATCCTCAGTGACTAGTGCCGCGGGCACGACGTCGAAATCACGACAATCGAACATAAATATACATGAGAAATACTATATGATGAACACGATTTAATTGCAGTCAGTGTTGTAAATTAACAATTTGTACACGTATAAAATTGAGTAATTCCCTTCAAAATATACATATTTTAACCCCAAGAACTACCAGAAAAGGTAAAATGTTCTAATTCTTCCTATTTATTTATTTTTCGCGTATTAATCAAAGCTCGCTCAAAACAAACATCTGAGAGCCTTTCTACTCGGTCGGGTTTAAACCTCAAACGAAGATACTCGCATGAAAGGGCAATTAATCGAATGTGAACCTGTAAACCACCAAGTTATCTCTGATATCTATGTTGTTTTACCGCGAGGGGAAAAGGTCTATTTTTGATTAGCCAGGCTACCAGAAAAGTTGGTGTTGGATACGTCAAACGCGGGTACTTACTGTGTCACTTTGTTCTCGGGCGGTATTATTCTGCCAGGCATTAAAATTTTCTTGTGCATAACGCCGGCTTCTCGCAGCTCCTAAAACAAATGAAAAGGCACGTGAACAGAGGATTGTGATTTAAATAACCGGCTCGTGCTCATAAACGAAGGAATATGAAGTTTTTGTTATAGATCTACAAAAAAATATACGCAGCTACGACCAAAGGTTTTCTGTATCAATTAAATGACATTATTGCGTCAGACAAAAAAGTGAGCGCCTATTTACCATTAATAAATAAATAGAATTCCAATGGCATACATTTGTATAAATTCACACTGCGCAGTGGGGCAGCACCGTGTAATTTATCTATAAGATTTCATTGTTCATAGATGGATAACAAACAATGTATCACTCTATATTATGTAGGTTAGCATGCAAGTTGTTAAAGAATTAAGCAAGTACTTGAGAAATACCGCGGAATACGAGGCGCTAGAAAGTCGAGAGCTGGGTTATTCCCAGTAGTTACCACCCCGTCTCAAAGCAAATGCCATCTGACCTAACCATACCTATGAGATATTTAGGCCTTGTTGTGATTAAATTATCATAACCGCTCTGAAAAAATCATGTCACCTGTAGTGCTAACATGGTAGGCTTTTTATCATCTGTCATCATGCCTTCACGTTCTAACAAGTATGTAAGTGCGAAAGTGACGCATGACGTGGCGAGTGATAAAAATGTGACCATGATACCGTCGCTGGTGTTAAATTGTGTACGCACTCTTAATTTACTCGCAACAGTTTGAATGATGCGATACCAACCTAATAGCATCCTGGATTTATACGATGGTGCTAGATTATACGGTGAAATTACAGCGAAGAGTATTGGGAATTACCCCGAGAGATGCGCCTGCTCAGTGCTCACAGATGCTCATCTATCATGGCGGTGCGAATAGAGACAATGCCGCGTGTAATAATCACAATGCTCGTTTACAACCGACTAAGTAATGAATCGGATGTAATAGAGATACATCTCATCCACTGCTCATACATTTCGTATTGTGAAGATATCGCGATGAACACTTCGTAAACAAAATAAAAATACATTCGTAGATTGCAGCTTTGGACAAAATTGTGTTTATAATAACAACGCTATAGCCGAAATTCGGTGAAGTGATTACTTTGCAGAGTTTAAATTTTTAGTGGCCTTGAGGTCGAATTTTAGTAAAACCACATGTTGCGTAATAAAATCCATAACAATTAACAAATCATCATGACAAGTAACAAATGTATAAATATCTTTTAAACTGAGATATTTATGTACCTATTAGCGTAAATATACAAAAACGCAAATCTTACAAGTATTGAGTAAAAGTCGTGCTTGATTGAGCTACAGTGTAAATAAGTTAAACGATCATTATGGCACTCTTAATTTTGATTAAGAGACTACGACTACGTAGAATCATGCAGTAAAATAAAAATAACGAAACAGCTGCATATGACAGCTACAAAAACAAGTTTGAAACGATCGAGTTTTAATAATTGTAACTGAGTCAATTAAAATTGTAACGCATAGAGATTACACGTAACAAGTGAAGCATAAATGTGTCCGACGACGTAATAATCGAATGGTAAACGCGAGTAATCGCTGTCAGCCGATGACAACTCGTCAGATTATATGTGACGCAACGGAATTGAATCGTTCGAATTAAATAAATCCATACGCAGGGACTGATGTCAATTTAGAATTTTTGCTTGATTGATATGTACCTTTAACTCAGATTATCTCTATTTTTGTAGAGCAGGTAGACATAATAACATTAAAAACAGTTACATAAAACACTTAGCTAAATGCTGCCGCCCTAAACATAAATGCAATAGGTAACTCGTTTTGTATGATATGTCGTATTAAATTAAGAATGAAGGTTTGATTTTACGAGTAGGTACTTCATACTACTCTTTGAGGTAGGTACTTATTTAGAACAGCTATGTACCGAACTAGAGTTTTTCAAAATTTCCGCACCATCTCACCAAAGGAAAAGCAACTTCACTTGTTTTTATAAGCATTTTCTATGGATCGGTAGCACCAGTACAATACAGTGATAGTTGAGTAATCAAAGGCATAATTGCTTGGCAATCTTAACACTAAACTGTCTACAACGATAATATCGGCCAGGTTGACCAAGCGAACTAATCAACATAAGGAATATTTTTTAATTACGGTAATTTAATAATTCTGTTCTGTATCTGTGTGTGCAAATCGAACTTTCTACTGAAGGGCTCACGTGTCTATGAGGAACCGTACAAGTAATCCGAGGTGACAGGCGATGACACGGCGGCGGAGCAAGTGCTCGACACTCGACAGTCTTGACACCGACCTGTCGTGGACGATCATATCGGCAAGTGTGCAGTGCGCGATTAAGAGAGCATACTTTTTTATAATGTTTTTGCATAAATTGTAAAGACTAGCGGAGATTTTCAGCTTTTAAGTGATTACGCAGACCCAAGCGTGTTACATTTATTTGTCATTTAATTGTTACTAATAGTAATAATATTATGGTCACTACAAAGCAAAGCTTAGTCATAGTTGGAATTGATTTGCATTTGGTTTCGTTTCCTTCGATTTTTAAACAAAACTAAATTAATGATATTTTCAAACACTATTATCATTAACACGTAGTGGTGTAGGTACAATTAGGTTCATAATTCAAAAGTTTTAGTAGGTAAAAAATATTTTTTGCTGTTTTATTTGTACGACTAATGCCATAAACTGAAAAGTTTACCTATTGTCATATTTTACAGTTAGGTATGCACAACGTCTAAAAAGATTTACGCTCTACCATGTATACGCATTTGCTTAGAACGTAACTGAGAATAGCACTCAACCATCACCAGCAGAGGTAGTTGATTGCACAAAGACAAAGGAGCTGATAATTAATGCTCCAGGTCTGGTCAGTTACCACTCGCACTCGCATGAAAACGCCACTTTACGATAGGATTATACTGAAGGATGTATGCAAAGCAATCAGCCATACCTAAGTACGAACAAAGCGTAGTTCGTCGTGGAAACTGTGACTTTCAATCGTAAAACTGAGCATTATTTAACGGCTTCCCGGTATGCTGGCACGCACGGGGCGCCCTGCAGACGCAGATTATGTGCATAACAGCAGATATGACACCAACAAATAGATATCCCGGTAAGGGTGGTATTCCACCTGTCCAATTTTTTTGTCCAATTTGTATTTTGTCTCACATTTTGCTTAATGGAGAGAATGAGACGCAATGACATTGGACCAAGATATTGGACAGATAGAATACCACCCTAAAACATTTCTGTTTTTTAAACAAATACAATTTAGGTCTTAGTCACAGGTTAAGCATTAGTAAATCGACTGGCATTACTATGAAGTACCTACGTTTTATCAGACCCGTTAGCCACTTACCAGCAAGATCTGGTCACTGATCAGTGATCACTGATCACTCATAAGTCTCATTGCAGTTAAAATTTATTTAATAGAACAGGCATCGTTTATATCTATTTTATGTCCTATTTGTTGAACAGCTCTTGTTATTAAAAATATGCATAACTTTCAAATACCGAAAGCATAAATAACTTTTCTCATTGAGCAAAGAAAGTTTGTCATGAATCATATATGATCATGGAAGCTGCGCTGCGATCAATGCGGACAGCGTATTATTCGAGAGTAGCATATCTGCTACACTGTTATGTAGTCTGTACTACAGGCTAACCTGTAACTACGAGTCGTAATTCTGGTGTAAGCATGTCGTCTCATTTGGTATATGGCTGTTACTTTTCATTATGAGTAACGCACTGAAGGTAGTGTTTATGAAGACGTCATGTCTATATGGTACTTCTATTTTGCAATGCATCCTTGATAAATTGCTGCAAAAATAATGACGCAAAATGGTACCATGAAATGTTGGGTATGTGTACGATAGTCTAGCCTCTATGACTTTAGGACACTATAGTAATAAGTAGTCAGTTAGGACTATTAGTATTATATGATCTGTGGTTAGGACTAAAGAAATTTATTTCCGGATAACATCATTAATAAAGATATTTTAAAGATGTTAGGTTTGATACCACCGTTTAGGTTAATTAGTCATGATCCTTATTTTTTGGCGTTACACGTATATAATATAATCCTATAAATCGCTCAAGTATACGGCAATTCAAATAATTATTATACCTACTGTACAAGTAGACAGGAATAAACTTCAAGGCAATTTCAACATGGGTACATAAATATAAAGGTAATCATCCTTACCCCTGGATTATAATAGCGCGCCGTGTTGGTTAGGTCCACGACAGCTCCCAAATTTGGCAATTTATTCAGGAGCGTTTTGATGTCCCATCTGAAACAATATTCAAAATTTTAAATTGTTTTGAAAATTATAACGCCGCATAAAGAAACTAAATGTTTTCATATGAACGAAATGTTTCTTATTCGATACCTTTATTGAATATATTTTAGAATCAAAGAAAACAGGCTTGCTCAGAACTTGACTCACACAACGGACCGCACTCTTTTGGTGCTTTTAAAAATATATACAGCTCTATTGCGTCCTTACACAGAGGATCAAGAATTACATAAAATAATTTAAAAGAAATCAGATTTTTCAATGATGAGACCGGAATAACTCCTTCGTGAGTTGAAGTGTAAATCACACCCAATTTACATCAGTATTCAATTTACTTCCCACTTAACACGACTCAAGGGTCAGGTGTCACGACCCTGCTTCCCTGACGTTCTGATAGGTGCAATTTTAATAATTGCAATGTTTTATAAAACATGTGTCTGAAAAGAATTATATAAAGCGGCAATCGATTTTATTGGCCGAATTTTATGCCAAGACTGAGCAACTCGAAGTTTGGACCCAAAAGAGCAGAGCTGACTGATATGACATAATGGTGGGTTTTAAATTTATTGTAAGCACTCAGTTTTCACTCATGGCAAAACTGAGATATTTTATATTTAAGTCCGAGTAATCGCCCAAACATCGAATAAGTAACAGCTGTCTTCGCATGCGCTACGTTTCGACTCTTTTGCTTATGGGCTTATTTTACCTATGTATGTTGCTTTCACCATAACACTCGTATAACTCATAGAGGTATACTTACATTTCTTTTATAGCCTTATTGTGTTCCTGGACACCCTGAAACAAGGAAGAGAAATTAACATAGTAAACACAAGCGAGGTAAGAGTCCCCGAGTCATTAGCGCAAGGCAAAGCTGCGTACTCGGTACTGCGGCGGACAATGCCTCCTTGAGAGAGCCGCATGTAGGCGACGGACGCTGATAAGGGCGCAGATCAATCACTGCCCAGCCCTACCTGACTGGTGTCAACGAACTTCAGGCGCTGACGGCTCTATGAGACCAAACTCCGAGTTTGGACATCCCTGTTAGAGTTAGATAAGGCATTACAAACTAAGCCATTTGTTTCGAAAATATACGCAGGGACTCGTAATACCTACTACATATCCCCGTGAATATAATTCTAATAATCTTCGCAGCATTTTACATAATTCAACAAACTAATTCATAAAAAAGTGAATTTGGAATAAGTGGTCCCCAAAATCGACGATCATAAATTTCGAAAACCCATTTCTGTTGCACCGCGGGCCAGGAATTTTGTGTAAAATTTTTCAATTTTGCCTAAAATTATCTTAAATAAAATGTCAGGCCGCATAATAATAGGTTGTTTAGAGTGGCCATAATTTATCGACGGGTGTTGACATGATGTAAAAAGATTAAGGATAAAATGGGAACGCCAGGAGGTGTGTCTAAATGGGGTTAATTTTCAATTTCGTTTCGCCGGTGGCCTTTATAAATTAACAGTGGGTTAATTTCAATAAATTGTTGATACTGGGAACTGCGGATAAATATTGATCATTGCTACTTGATCAAGGCTTGACATTTTATGAGAGCGATTAAAACAAAATTAAACGATGACACGAGAAAGTTGCGAAACACCAACGACTTCTTCTGCCGATACCGAGAAAGACAACTTAATTGCTGGACAAACTGTCGAGCGTACAATTGTAACGTGGTACTGTAAATTACCTGAGAAATGGAATAAGTCAAAAATTTATTACTTATGCCGACCGCGAAAGAGTGACTTGTAAGCAATGTATCGCTTCGCTTGTAGTTAAATATGGAATTATGACCACAATTACTCGGTGAATTAAATGGTTTGTTTTGACAATTGATGAAGGGAGCTGTGAATATTCTTTATCAAGAATATAATTTATTTAATTTAGTCGGGGAGTTATATTGTGAACGACAAAGTCCAAAAGGATGACGTCAAACACTCACAACCTCCGGCATCTTAGTGCCGTTTCCAATTAACGAAGAGCCGGAACAAATAAAAGGCAAAGCGAACAAAGGAAATTATCGCAATCGCGGATTTTCACGACTGCAGCTCGTCGCACGTATCACGCGATCAATATGATCATGTTTGCGCTTCCTTTTCAAAACGAAAATATCTTGGTGACACATTTTAGTACGTATTTTATTACGCGATCAAAGCACAACTAAATTACTTACTATACCTCCCTCACATTATACGGGATAAAGAAGAATCATAGACTAGGAATCCTCTAGACCGAGTTTAGAGCAATTATTTCATGCAACCGATGATGCCAAAAATGCGGAGGTGCGCGGGACGAGGTGAGCGAAATCGCGTGCCGTGATTGGTCCGTTCAAATACACGGACGTCACACAAAGACACTTTCGACTCGAACATGGAGTAAAATTACCGTATGCGTGGCAGAGGGGGTAGCGCGACTATGCTAAGTCTGGAGGATGTTTTGTCTGTGAGAAGAATATAAGGCGACATCAAATAACAAACGAGTCTTATAAATAATCTACCTCTATGAAGCATCCCATAAATCATTTATGAAGAAAAAAGTAGCACACAATCAACGACTTGTATATTGTTTATGAGAATAAAAAATCGTTGACAGGTAACAATATCACAAATTGACGCTTTGTAATACCAAGCCCTCAAAACGTATTGAGAATTAAATATATTGCACTAGTAAAGCAATAAAATCGAAGAGATGATCCTTGATCTTAAATAGAATCCATTACGATATAAATGACAATCGTAATTCTCAATCGCAAGAGTTGAATTTGCACGCACCGATCGATACACCTACATAATCGTACTGAGAGCAAAAACATTACACCTGAAGGCCCATAATTTTGTTTTAAAGTATTATATCGATATAAAAAGGGATTTTTATTAGATAGAGAACTATGCAATTATATTCATAAATAAATAAATAAATAAATATTTTATTTATTGTCGGTTATATTTAGGGAAATCGTAACAGTAATAAATTATCCATGTAAACGAAAGTTCTCTAAGTAAGGTCATTTCGGTTCCCTCTGGAGCATCGCCAACTATGTCTAATCCATCACAAGTTACCACAACAAAGAAATAATCTGTAAGTTCATAAAACTTATGCGCAAGTAATGTAAGTATAGAAAAATACTACAGTAAACTGAAATACTGTATGTATAGTCGAAATATCTCTTGGGGTTGCCTACTCACACGAGTAGGGTTATAGTACGAGTATAATACCTACATGATACCTACTACGCAGAGAAATATTTCTTGTGCCGGACGAAAAAATCACGTTAAGTAGGTATGCCTTTAAGTGTGTGTTTTTTTCCTAAAATAATATTTTTTGCGGACTACTGTTAGTTTAAACTAAATGTTTTTGTTGTCGCTTCACATTCATGTTTCGTGTCGAACGATACAGTAGGTGAAATAAATAATGGTACGCTGGTATCATTTGGACGCACCTTATTGATCAGACCTTTTGAATGCTTTAGTTCTAATTGCAGCAGAAACTGAAATTTTCATAGTGAAAAGTCAGTGAAAAAGCAATTTATAATTAATTATTTTTTAACTCAAACAAAATAAGTCATAACAGACGTTAAAAATATTGTCATGCATGGTGCGATCGGCCGTTGACAATGATAATTAGGATATATCCCCAACCATAAACCTTAATGCGACTGGAAAAATGTGTTTAATAAAATAATCAACGCGGCAGTTGAATAAATCGCCGATTGCCCGCTGACAAACCCATACCATGCGACAACACATTACTTACGGGACTGTGTCGTGCCAGCGATAAATGTAACTTTGTCATTTTTACGACATGCCACTTATAATACATATTTGCAAACATGGAATGAAGAAGGGTACCACATGTAGAGTTGTCCCTGTATTGAGTTATTATAAAACATATGTATAAGTTTGGAATACATTCGCATTCTTTCTAATATTGCAAAATTTAGAAGCATGCTACAAACAAAAAAAAATAGTATAAAGTAAAAACGCATGTAATGTGGGAATGGAAATCGCAGCGCGAAAAAATAAAATGAAAAAGGCCGCAGACCTCCCATCAAATAACAAGTGGCAAGCTCTGGCTTATCGGCCCATCGCGTGTCGACAAAACGAACAACACCTCGCGCACCTCGATCATATTTGACAAATGCGGGGATCAAATAATCGCCAATGCTTTCAACCTCATGTTGTGTAAGCTAAGCGATTTTCAACCTAACAGAGAAAACAGATATTCACTACATATTTAGAAGAGACTATGACAAAACGTTAACAAATATTTTTTGTCCAGTCCAGAATTTCATTTTAGATTCAAACATTTATTGTAGGACTGTCTAATGAATGACGAAATATTGCCGCAGTATTTCTATGTAATTACATATGTGTATACTACTTATTTAGGCGATTCCAAAGATAGTGCCACATTCACTCTACATGATCAGACCAACTTGAAAGTGTAATAAATTGCATTGTAACCAGTTACGTTGGCATGCAAAAGTTCAACTCATTCGAGAACGAATTAGTTTCATGATTAAATTACAAGAGTCAACCCATCCTAACATGGCAAGGTTATTATAATAGCAACGCTAAAAACCATATAACCAACTACATACCTTATGCGTGCGACTTCGTCATGTGTCTGTAATGTTGATTTCTGTTACAAAAACTATCCTACTTACTCGTATTTCCTTTCCCAGTGCTCAAACTATCCCCATACCAAATCTAATCGATAAAGCGGTTTAGTGTGTAGAGTTGACAGATACAGACAAAGTTACTTTAGTATTTATAATAGGGATAAACACCGTGGTTCATTGTGCTAGTCATAGCCTAATTTTTATGATTACTTAATAACAACCGGGAGTTACATTGCAAAATTGAAATGTAACGGTGAGTCAACATTATGTTCGAGTATTAGATTTCAAATTGAGCGGTGTCGAGAAGACAAATCTAGTCGCGATCAAACAGAATTTACGAGGTTACAAGAAAGAGCTTGTCGAAGCTTATCGAGATCCAAACATCGAATAACTTTGGTGACTTTCACCACATGCTCTCCAATAGTAAAACTAGGAGAAACGACAACAAACCGACATTTGAGGCTTATTATTTAGACCTAAATAAAAACAGCTCTAAATAACCAAACAACTTGTTTGAGTCACCTTTGTAAATATTCAAAGATTTAAAACATCCATTATTGCCTGCACTAATTTAATTATTATTCAGATTCATTGTACATTGTTAAGTGACAAAATTTTAAGGCGCCGCGGTCTATAAATGATTTATAGAGTAACTGTTCTGACTTCTCAAAAATGCATGATCATCATCTGTTTGACGATTTCAAAGTCTATTTTATTTGTTGTGATGTACGATTGAGTTTCCATTGTTTTACAGCCGATATGCAGCCGGGTCGGCGTTGCTCGTGTCGTCATGTTGTTTTTCGACAATCATCTGATCCGTTACGCCATTTATTCGAATGGTAATGATGGCATAATTGACAGAGGGCAACTATTGTTCGTATTGTGTTCTATTGATATTAGTTTTGTCGCCTTGTAATGGCGGAGTTAGAGGCGTTGTTTTTGAGGTCGTTACTGAATCTGTCTCTTTTGATAGGAATGCGACTGCTGCAGTAGACTGTAAAGGGGAGGAGCTGTTTTTTAGAAGTATAAGAACTTGTTTGTTTTTGTTCTAGTTTATCCTGTTCTTCTTATTTGAATGCATAATCGCAAGAATAATTCCCGCTCGTCTTTTTAACGCAACCTTACTTTTTAACAAGTAACTTTGCGACTGGTCGTACTTTTCGTACTTAAATTTAATTTTGAGATACTATATGGTTGCCAAAACTTCTTCATGATTGCTAATATGGATTGGAAACAGAATGGACATAGTCAGCTCAAAACAAGGCTAGAAACAACAATATTAAATGAGTAATCCTATAAAGTGTGAAATTGTCAAAATCAATCCAAAGTAAGACATAAAATTTAAGGGCCCACAATTGCCTGGCCACTAAAAGTCGTTCATTGTCATTACAATTGATATGTGGCCAGTTTTTCATGTATGCGGGCATTGTCAACAATCCAAGCTAATGTTTTACTAATTTGTAGAGGAATGTTTTACACACTCATACGGGTGCCAATATAGTTATTTTAAAATGTCATAAAAAAGTATTTTTTTAAGTAGCGTAAAAGCCAGAATTAGACAACTATGGTTTCATAACAAGAAGTGTTATATAAACATGGAAAAAAAGCCTCGTTAAAATCGGATCTCGTTTTCGATTGGGGCGATTAATCGAATGAAAAGCCGCTGTATCGAATGTCAGAAGCATTTATCGCGCCTAATTGTGGCCGGTGCGCCGAAATTGTGTCCCAACGAGTTGGGTGGCGCGATCATTGATACCAGCGAGTGCAGGTTTCAACAAACTACTTATTTTTCTCATAGCTAAACCAAACTACTAAGAGTTATTAATATGTAGTTAGGCTCATAAGAGGTAAGCTATCGTTTTTGAGGACCTAATGTTCGTATATTAGCTAATCGCAAATTGAGTTTGTGCTCAATATATACAGTCGTCCGTTGTCAAGGTCATTTAAGGTTGCATATACCTTATTAAGCATAGCAACAATGAAGGCAACCTTTTTTTTCATATCTGCTAACACCATAAAGAAATTTCAATCACATATTTAAATAAATGATGATGATTCAAAACTCAAAACCTACTTAGGGACCTCAAATATTTAAAAAACGCGGTATCTTCGGTTTCTTTTAAATATTTAAGTTTATTTTCCTCGTTCAAAATCCTCGTGTTAAATTAAATTTCAAGTGACACTTATATGGGCTTATCTTGTAAGCCAGACGCATAAAGTCACAACGGTGAATCCCGATCATTTATATGGATTTTGTGAACACAATCACCAAAAAAATTGGCTCAAAGCCGTTACAATACCTCAAGATAACTTGGTTAATGGAGTTAATGGACACCCAACATTATTGTTTGTCCAGTACGTGTTAATAAGGAAATTTGCATTTTTGCTTTTTTGGACAGAATAATTTTATACTAAGAGGACAGAAAATATGCAAAAAAAATGTGATTATTTTAAAACACGAAAGCGTGCCGCGTAAACATTACGCCTACAACACTACGCTATGATATTCGCTTTTAATCCATACCTGTATAATACAAAAAGACTAAAATAAAAGAGTACGATACTGAAGAGTACCTATAATTTACCAGTAAGTCACACGGAACACCATAATTTGCGAGTTCAATCATTATCCAATAGCCTTCGTGAAATTTATAAACGCTCGGATCTTTTATGGTTAATAATGGCCCAAATTATTGCACTTGACAACTGGACGTGTTGAACGGAATGTGAAAACACCACCCTTCAACACTCCTCCGACATCCTTTGTGGCGCGCCATGTGTATGGACAGTAAAGCTAAATTCTGGAAGAGCCGCTTAAAATACACGTGACAGATGTTAAAGATGGTTTAAGTAGACACTAGCATAACACTGTCGTATAATAATTTAGAAGATCTAGACAACCAAATTACATACATATATTCTAACAACAAGGAGTTGCCACAAAAAAACAATTAACAATGTACCTTATTTGTACCAATTTTTTTCTAATTTAGTGGTTTTAAGCTGTTTAATTAAAGCGTTACTTTGAGGGTTTCTGAATCACCTTATATCTGCGTGGCGAGGAGTCAAAACACAACGATCAAGAAAGCTGATTACACGGTGCTCCCACGATCTCGTGCCCTGCCGTCTCGTGAAGTACGAAACCTGGCGCGTACGTGTCAAAAGATGTAATTATGAAGAAATCCAATCAGCAGGCCAGCCGAGCCGCGACGTTGATTGAGCGATAAATTCCCCAGAGATAAATCACCGGAACGCGACAAATGACAAAACAACCCTTCACAAAAATGCACAATAGATAGCGATCAAAGGTCAGGTCAGTACCTAATCAAAATCAATCACAATCATAGCCTACCAATAAACTTAAATTACAATACAAGTATGGATTATAAAGAAATGTATACGACCAATGAGAGATCGAGAATGATGGCGCCGCGGCGCCAATGTATTTCAGGTCACAGATTCTGAATCAGAATTTCAATCGTTTCGAACACAACTGACCCTTATATGGTGACACGGTTTTTAAACATGTTAATTTGTGCACTGTAAACAAGCCAGTGGAATTTTTATTCGTTTTTGTTCGTATCAAAATTACGAACTAAATTTCTTTGAAAATAAAGAAAACGATACGAATTTTTAAAAGTAACTAGGTACTTTATTTATCTAAGGAAACCAAACACAGTTTATTAGTTTCTACACTAAAGTGCAAGTGAGTGACATTTCGTGAAAATGTCCTTACCGAGTTACCTATTGTCATTGCTCTTGAGTTCAGTTATTACAAACTGTATATGGTACAAACAAAATATGTCATAAGATAGAAGTCATTCAACATAGAAGATATACCCCGACATAATAAACATGAAAACCAGCTCTGATAAACTACACACAATGACATAATGGACAAAAAATACTATGCAAAGAGGTTTAATGTCACTTGAGAATACGCGAATGTCCATATGAATTGCTCAGACAGATAGATCTGACCACGACTCGTGAAATATGACGGCCTTTCTACAAGCCAGACGCTTCAACTTAAATATATCGCTTTAGCTTATACGACGATATCATGGAGTCTGGAACTTTTAAGAGACATCTATTCCCTTAGCCTCTACCATCAGTTTTAACATTGACATAACGCTCACGTCTACGTAATTTACTTTCTGTACATCTCGCTTGCACTGTTGCTCGCATATGCGAGTACGAGCGAGATGCATAGAAAGTAAATTACGTAGACGTGAGCGTATATGTCAATGTCAAAACTGATGGTAGACGTACTAGTTAGGTAAAAAGTAAGTTTTTAACCAAACTGAAGGCCGAACTCAATACGAATAGCTGATTTGAGCCATATACCCAGCAAAGTATAAAAGGTGGGGATGGTGAAACAAGATCAAAAAGAAACACGTTAGATATGAAAGAAAAAAAAACTCTAATGGGAATTTCCACTTGAATCATTCATACAAAGCACGCATCTCAACAACTCACATAATTTCACACTAGGTCGTAGTTAATATTGGCCCGCGGCGGGTCTAGCACTAAACAGTCTGACTAATTAGACGCACTATGCAACAAAGGGACTACCACCCTCCACATGCCGTAAATTTCCTTTAAAATGTACTTTAAGGGCTTTGGAATAAGGAATGCATTGAGGATAATAAGGGTGGTAGATGCGCAGTGAGACGTGCGATGGCGGCGTACGATAGGCCGCCCACGCGCAGGCGCCGCGAAATTCGTGAGAAGAGGTGCTCCGGCGCCGCTCTCCACACACTAGGAAGCCGACAGATGTACTTATGCAGACAACCTTCAATTTCACAAAGGAAATTTAATTTGGGTAACTAATGAAACTGTGCACTAGCTGCCTGATAGCAGTGATAGCACTCACGTAGGACCAAAAATCTACCTCATATTTCGCGGGAATTATATTTGTGGAATGATTATCGTTTTTTAATAAAATTATAATAGTTATCTATCTCAATAGTCTGTGTGCCAAATTCGTCCTAATCTGTTCAGGCCTTTTTGCATATCGAGTAAAAATCAATGCAAACTTCGTTTTGTAACTGAAATTAAAAACATTAAACGGAAAGAAGTACTCTAAAATCGACTAGCATGGTCTTTGTGACGCTACAATCGCTACATACCACTAACAATATTCAAAAGATATTTTCTACAGCAAAGATTATGTAAAATCTTGAGAATTGTAAGGGAAAAATCGTGCCGTGTCTGAATCAGAGGCCTACGATACTGAAGCAAGCGACATGGTCAACCTCGCGTTCTTGGAAACGCAGGATTAACAATATTTTACATTGTCATAGCGCCCGCCCGGCGCCCGTTCAGGCTCATACATTGTCATTTACCACTGCATGCACGACAACTGCGACGCATTAACAATACTTAAATACCCACATAACCGGGCCATCAGATTCAACCATAAAAATTATTAACTGAAAACACAATACCAAGAATTCGCAATCGAAAAATCTAAAGACATAAAGAACAATAGCAGCACCATATTTCGCCTCAGACGCACCATATACGCAAAGCCATACTATAAACTAATCGCCATATAGAGAAACGAGACTTCATAATTTGATTATGTATTCAAATTTTTATTGCAAATAGAAAAGGTCAATCCGTTGCCGAATAAACACTCGAGCTTAAGCGCTGAGGAGCTGCATAAAAAATGAATAGAGTAATTAACTCTACAACACTCAAGTACAGTCGCGAAATACCGTGAAAACCATTCACGGAGCGTTAATGCTACGTAATAAAATAAACAAGTAGCAAGTATCTCGTTGTAAATTTTACAGGCTTCCATAAAATTTACGAACACATTCGTTTCACTAACAGGTATATCTTCGGTTGCATCTCGCAATAAATTAATGAACCTGTAGCTATCCGTGTAGTTGCAGTTTCGTCTAACGAGTTGTGAGACGTAAAGCCTACAAGGTGAGTAGTTAACGCGCGGGTTGGGACAGAGCGGTCGACGCGAGCGGCTGTCGACGGCACATCAGCGGTGGGGCGGGCCGGCACACCTCTCTATTACTGCTCAGGGGTGTAATTTCAATCCCTTGCTAGGCTAAGCTCGGACGAGTGGAAGGCTTAATGCGCTTTCCGTTCACGCATAGTTCACGATCACGTTACACTGGTTCCTCCGAGAGCTCTACATGCCCGAGCTCGCTCTACCAAACGGAATACACGGCCTGCCCCCTGTACAGGTGCCAGCGCACCGACGGGATCCAGACACTTCATTAAACTCGTTTCGCTAGCAAATTGTCTCAGGAAATTCAACCTGAGCACCGATCGAGGGAACGTAATTAATACGATACAAGCACAAAAGGATGCCTAAGTACAAACAATTAGTAGAAGCTATGAGAAAAACTTAACTATGAATAAATTATCGGACATTCTGAACACATGTCTGGAGGCATATAACTGATAATAAAGAAATTAAGATCAATAGGAGATAAACGGTGAATTATGGACGATAAATAACTAAACAACATGCTTGGTACGCGTGTAAATTGAATTAAAAGATAAGTGCCGAAGCGGAGGCTTTTGCGGGAACGATTAATAAGACTGTTTGACCCCTGTATCCAGAGCGGTCAGTACCCGGGCAAGTCGTAAAGATTGCGTTCACGCACCAAGGTGTTAACTGTAAAAGACCTAATAAATAACGTCGACCTTATTGATCCGAAACTATTTCATACATCACTAAAACTATTCAGAACGAATACAACACGCATATTAAACATTAAATTTCTAACATGTATCGGAGAGCCGAGAGCAATACTTCATTAACCTTATTTAAATTATTAAGCAATAACAACTTCCTCGCGACATAACTTACGCTGGTATCTATGACAAATGTGGTGGCCGTCGAAACAACCATGATCGTTTCCTAATTTACTAAACATACGCTTGAATAGAGCAATAAAATGAAAAAGCTGTAAATTACAAGACGGTGGCATAATTAAGTATTCTTTAATTAATTAATTGCGTGACGATGATGTTCAATCAACGAGAAGGTTAAAAATTAGCCGACAAAATCATAATGAATATGCATTAAAAGTTCCGCATTTTAGTATGTTATGTACACAGAAAATAATTTTATATACGCTATAGCATGTTTTACGATGTGGCGGCAATAAAAAATGTGTAGTCTATAAATTATAAACACAATAAAAAATTGTAAGCACACACTGATTTAGGCAATCCGCAAAACAATATAACCTTGTTTGGGTCGTAAAATCAGATTACCACTGAGCATCCGCATCAAAATTACACGCCGTAAAAAAAGATTTGTGTGGACAGAAAAAAGGAAATACCTAGATCAAATCCGCAAGGAGGCTTTGAATTAAAATGTAAATTTTGTCTTTATTTCTCCAAATGGCTATATACTTTAAAAATAATGATTATTGTTATTCGTACCTAATACTATATGTATAAATAATTATTTAACATGTATGTGGTCAATTATCCAAGAATGCAATTGACGCCCCATGACATGACGCACTAAAAATGCTACGAAGGCTCCATTTAAGTAATTCGAGATTGAGAAGTAAAACTGATTCTTGCGTATAAAAGTGACTCCCTTTCATATATTAAATTGTTATTACTTGAGTTGGAAGGTGACGGAATTAAAATTACTCGAAGCGATATACTAGTAACAGAGACAGCTAATGATAAATACTAATAAGTACTTTCCTAAAAGAGAAAAATAAATCTACTTGCTCTTGACGATATCACGCAAGATATATCATAGTGCCGCTAAATAAGATCGTAAATAAAAAGAAAATTCCTACGAAACATCTTAATTTGCATCGCCCGGCGGCAGCGACTAACGATGCAACGAAACAACAGACCAATCAATTTGCATGTCACCAACATCATTAAAAGAGCGTTTTGAATATTGATTTTTAAATTTCAATCAGGAAATGAATTGAACTCACATTGAACTGGATTACAAAGTCCAAGATTTTTCTTTGTCAAATCGACCAGGAAGGTAATAGTTGTATTTAATTGGTCGTGTATTAGGAACACCGTTTGAATTATTAATCGACGGATAGTTTATTATCATCGGAATGTAATAAAATAATTACCGTGTGTTGGCAGTTAATCATCGACGATGTCTTATTTAGAGGGAGTTAATGAGGAGCGTACATCACCTCCCATAATGGTGACATGTGGGGATTTATCAAACACCTTCGATCCATGACTTGTGGCCACTGCTTATGGCATCCGTGTTGGCATAATGACCGGGCAAATGGAGTGAAATATTAATATTTTCCACTTATAATTTAACTAGTAAAGTCATAGGGCGAAGGTTACTATTTATTTCTTTCCAGTTACTTAAGTATGTACAATAGATATAATCCCCATATTTTAAACACGGACAGTGTGAGAGCGTGTTTGGCATTAATAATATTGTCTTTAAGTAAAACATTGTGTATAGTATAGCGCTTTATTCTCCAGCATTTGATTCAGACACAAAAAATATGCACGTGAAATTTTCCCGCGACTTCGCGACGACTCAAGAATAAAGTCGGTCCTTGAATTTAGGTCTCTTATTTCCAACACTTAACAAGTACAGGCGAGCGTTCCTCTCAGAGTATCCAGTGAAATTGTGCCATCGAAATCCGTAGTAAATGTGCGTTTTCGGAGATCAAATTTGTCTGCCACGACTGTTCGCCTGCGCTGAGTAATATAACCCTGCAGAGCAGTAATTAATACGAAGTTATTCATGTTGGTCGCTGGTGATGCAACGGAGAAAGAAAGCTGCAAACTGTTCAGGCCACGATATTAACATGTGGATGTGCCGCATGAAAATATTCATATTCTACGCGATACAATCCGGTAAATTACTTTATTTCATGAGTTATTCATGACTCATGACGGTAAACTATTGCAATATTACTCCTAATCGTTGTTATTAGAATTAGTGTCATTAACCGCCGTAATCATGGGCGGCACAGCAATATTAGGACATTACGATACAAGGGCGAAAAGTCGGAAATTTGACACGAGTTGCGAATTATCGTTTCGCACGTGTATTGTAGGTACAACGTTTTACAGTAAATATGGCCCTTTACATTTTCGAGACCTTGGCATTAATTCTTGCGATCTGTAGAGTACCCGAAATGTCTGTAAGTATCATGAATTTCATAACTAATGGGAAAATTCGGTTAAACTGAGTCATTAACCAATATGCTCTACATATTAAGTAGGCCGCGAATAGGAACAAACGTTCCAACACTTCCAACCCACAATCTGTCATTTAATGGCAATTAGTAAACCTTAATTCAAAAATAATACTCATTGATTTCATTGACATTTTAGTGTTCGTTGGAACGTTTGTGCATACTCGTAACTAATTAATAATTAACCATGAAACTCACTGATTTAGTTACCCCAAATTAGTATGACCTGTACCTATTCCATAAGATATAAGGCAATAATTGAAGTAGATTAGGTACCTAGCTGTCCTAGAATTTTTTTCCCGATTGGTTTACAAATTACCTAAGTATTTGATTCAACGACAAAACGAAAAAATTACTCGCGCACTGAATTGAACATTCATCACTTTAAATTACTCTAAAATCCATACTAATATCATAAATGCGAAAGTGTGTCTGTCTGTCTGTTATAGCCGGAGAGCTAGCCTCTAGCATTTATTCACTTCAACAAGAAGACATATACGACACTATGCGTAAAGCAATTGTGAGTCAGGTGCAATTTGCTCGTGGTCTTCAGCAGGCGCTCAAATGATTGTGTACTTTCATCACCTGGCACTACTTTTCCCCCAAATAAAACGCCTGGCATTGTTCTATTTGAATTAAATACATAATTAGCTATTATATCACACCAAACACAGAGCTCTATAAATTGCACACCTTCAATTGATTTTACAACCCCTTTGTTGCCCATCCACTCCCGCACCCACCGCTAAACAGCTGCCAGGCGCCCGGATTATTTAATAATGATAGTATGGCATTCTAACTAGAGGGATTTCGTTGCTCTATAAATTGCATACCTATTTCCGTGGCTAGCTCTTAGACCATTACCTCTTCACGCTTAAACCGCTGAACCTATTTTGATGAAATTTGGTACCTATAGAGATAGTTTGAATCCTGGGGAAGGACATAGGGTAGTTTTTATCCCAGAAATCCCTCTTTAAGGGGATGAAGGGGTGGAAGTTTGTATGAGGAATCAATAACCGCTGAACCGATTTGGTTGAAATTTGGTATACAGATAATTTTAGTCCCGAGGAAGGATATAGAATATTATTTTATCCTTTAAATCACCCCGTAAGAGGGTAAAAAGGGAAGATGGGGAGGGGTGGAAGTTACTAAAGGGAATGAATAAAAGTGAAGTAAAAGATAAAGCTACCCAAATTACAAATTACACGCAGACGAAGTCGCGGGCAAAAGCTAGTACTATTTATTTATTTTAAAGGCGAAAGTGTGTCTGTCTGTCTGTCTGTCTGTTACCTCTTCACGCTTAAGCCGCTGAACCGATTTAGTTGAAATTTGGTATAGAGATAGTTTGGAGTCCCGGGGAAGGACATACATAGGATAGTTTTTATGTCGGAAATCATCCCTGAAGAGAGTGCAAAGGGGGGTTGAATTGAAAGAGTTAATGAATTGCCTAATAATTTTATTGAAGTAAGCAATGCGCGAATTGAATGATTACTATTAGCATTATCCAGGCGCTATACCTTATTTTTTTTTTTTTTTTAATTTATTTACACATCACAAAAACATAATACAAACAACTTAAAACTAAGATGCGCCACAGAAACTTGTGAAAGTTTATGCGTGGTGCAAATGCATCACTACGCTCAAACTGCATGTGTAATGTTTATATACCTATGCTTTTTTTGTATATGGTACTTATATACTAGACACATAAAGGAAAAAATAAGTTCGTAAGTAAACAAGTATCAGGTAACACCTGTCATCACACATTCCCATCCTGGTAATATTTGTTAAAAGCGTTTTTACATTTAGTTTTATTTTCGAGGGTATTTTTATATATTTCTTCTGGTATATTATTTAGTATGCTAGATAGCATATATTTCCACGTCCTCCTGCCATACACGTTTACGTACTTTGGGAGAATATATCTAGATTGAACAACTGTGCTACGTAATTTTTTATGTCTGTATTTCATTTCTAGTAGTTTTATTTTATCATATTCATCGAGAACTATCGACATGTTGATTTTGTCAAAGATAGACATTACTTTACAGTGTTTAAAAATATCACATTCGTTATCAAATCTATTTAAGTATGTTGGTAAAATAGTTTTAAGTATGCTAAGTTGTAGTTTATATATGTTATCTATGTATGTTTTATATGTTCGTCCGTAGCTACTTAGCCCATAACTTATGACCGTGTCTGCCAGAGATAGGTATAGTAATCGTAATATATTATAAGGGAGTTTATATTTAAGTATGTTCATTTGGGAACGCAGAGACCGTAATTTGTCACATACATGTTCAATGTGAGGCTTCCAGTTGAGGTGTTTGTCGATGACAAGGCCCAGGTAGGTGTGTTGGTCCACCAGCTGGAGCGGCTCGCACGCGCACGCGCGCGGGTCGTGCCAGCAGGGGTGCGCATGAGCTATAACTATAGGGTTGACACTTTTTGCGTATGGGGAGCGTATGTGTAAAAGTTTTGTTTTGTTGGCATTTATAACTAAGCCTACGTCGTGAGCCCACTTACACAGAGTATCAAAATTGTATTGCATCATTTCCTGTGCCTCACTGATGTTTCTGCCGTATGTGACCAAGCACGTATCATCGGCAAATTGGTATACAGAGCCCTTTGTGAATAGGTTACACATGTCGTTGACGTACGTTAAATATTCGGTTGGACCTAAAATCGAACCTTGTGCCGTGCCTTTTTGTGTAGGTATGGGGTCACTATCTTGTCCATTGATGCGTACGACTGTATTTCGGTTTGTATGGTAGTCACGGAACCACTCCAGCAAAGGGCCCTGTATACCTACTTTAGCTGCTGTCACTAATTCCACGCAGACGAAGTCGCGGGCAAAAGCTAGTAGTAATATAATGAAAGATGTCCATACGATGCTGTCTGGCGAAACGGTGCACATTGTATGTTAAATGGTGCGCCATTAAAGGCAACGTTTAATAAACACATTACGGCGTTAGGCGCGCGCGCAGCCGTGATTAAGAGGCGAGAACGTGGGAAACGCACAGCCAACAAAGCTAATTCCTAATTAACTAATGTGTGCGGCTCAGACGCGCGATTGTGTTTGCTATTCAGATTTGCGATTCACAAAAATAAGCAGCTGTTTAAAGAATGCTTCATATTTGTCAACACTTTTCGTAACTATATTAGAAATTATTTCAGGACGTTCTATAAAATATTTAAAGTTTAAGAAATGAAAAAAAATGAACTTATGTCACTCCCAAAATTGGGGCAAATATAATGATTTTAATCCACTAAACCTGCTAAGTACATAGAAATAAAAATAAACCAGAAAAATATTATTCTTCCTCGCCTTCTTCAACCGGGGAAAATAATGCACTATATTATAAGACGATAACGTCTTATGCGACTATGGTCTGAAATAGAAGCCAGAAGCCGAACAATTAATTACAACTATCATTTCAAGTACACAATATCAATGAAAACAAACTCCAATGATAGCTTCCAAGCACCGGTATAAAATATCAAATAGTACGTCGAAAACGCAGTAAAACTAGACAAGCTTTGATCGCCGTCGCCGCACAATAGATACGTGCGTTTATGGAAATATCAATAATAGTAGGAAGCATAGTTTAGTGCGCTATTAGGGCACGGCGCGCTCGCAGACAAATTCAATTGACAGGAGGCATGTTCAGATATTATGAATAGTATACCAATATCATACTGATCTCAACGCATCCCTCTCACACTCATGTAGTTATTGATAAAAACAGTATGAGCACCAGGATTGGCATGACAGTGTTAGCATATTTGAATTTTAAATCTGAATGCGCCTCCAGGAGGCTGCGCGCCATGCAGCCGCAGGGCGTCTATCGTTTACATCCACCGCCTAGCTATTTACGCTGCCATTCGAAATAGAATTGAGTGGTGAGATTGCATAGGAACTTTCAAAGGGTGTGATCGAGACTTTATGATCCGATTTTATTGTTGTCATCGACAGTGCAATTTTACAAGCCGCAGCTTTTAATGTCTAAAGTCTAAATTGTTTCACACGCGATGCTGTCTGACGATCCGTTTCATAATCGAAACTATTTTGATCCCCTTAACGTCATGCGATTAGAGTTGCATAATGTTTAGGTTGTCTGTAACTATTGTCGCATAGCTGAGGCTCGGGTTCAATTGGGCCAATACGTTTACGAGATGCGTCCTAGTGGCGTTATCACAAAATATGATAGATGGTCGGCCGGTGCGCCACGCTCTCCCACGCGCGCTAGTGATTAATTATAATTCGAATTTTATTCAAAGTGAACAGCGGACAAACTACGATACCAATCAATAAACGGTTCCTTACCGACGACGGTACCGACATGATACCACAATTTAATGCTCGCGATAGCGCCTATGAAGACGTCAATGCTCCAGTGAATTACTTAGCCAGATACTGCGGCCAGACAATAGTAGCGACATTTTCACTGTGATAGGAATCCCTTGTAATACAATGTAAATCAGACGGCGGACTATCTATCACAAACGCACCGTTGCACTCATGTGGAGGCTTTTAGACTTTTAGATTAGCTCTCGTAACCAAATTTTAACTTCATAACATTTTAAGAACGTAACGGTATGTTAAGCTTGAATTGTGAACTTATATTTGAAGCCCATAAGTATCTCTAATCCATGTAATCTATACCTACTATTTACTGATTATAATAAAACAGCACATCGTACATAAAATACATATTTAATTTTTTTAATGCTATAATGTGTCCATGAGAGCTGTCATGAGCCTAACTCTTAACATTCCAAATTGCGCAACAGGCTTATTATTCAATAAGCACATACATTTGTATACAGAATTCCCTAAGCCGTGTGTTTTGATCATTAGCCCCCGATATTAGACCCGGCAAGTACCGGCTCATGCTGCGTGAGAAATAGATGACCATTTGACAATATCTTCGGTACAAATTTATTTCATATTACAGGCCAATATTCCACGGCCATAATACTAGGACTTGATTATCTTCCAGCAGCGTTACGACTTATGAATGAACAGGTTCTGTTCAGTACTGTAATGATCGGTGAGACATCGTAACCGCATCTTATAATAACACAAGTTGTCGGATAACTAATAAAGGAATGCCCAGTTGGGGCTCGTTTACGCATGCCTCTAAAGAGGCTTGAAGCGATACGTTTGATGCACAATGTGCATTTGATGAAAAGGCAACAATACCATTAACGGCGGCACACGATTCGTCGGCTTGTGACAGTAATCACGTCCTTATAACCACATAAATCATAGACGGACTCACAAGCGCCACAAAGATAGAAGGCGACATCCCTCGCACGGCAATAAATAACGAGCCAGTTCTCGCTTTCAAAGAGAGGCCGGGGAGCAATAAGTCGCGGACGGGTCAGAGGTGAAGTGAATAAAAAACGGCCGACAATTAAATAGCGTTCTTGAAGGTTAATGAGCACAATAAATATGTTGTCGGCACCGCAGCTGCGGACAAACAAATGCACGCGGCCGTCAGATCACACGTGAGGAGGGTCTGTCCTGTGCTGTGGGAAGAGGGCTGACAGGCCAGTTCATTGTCGAGTCGAGGCGCTTCCTCGGAACGTGACACATCTACCATAGAAAAGAATCGAGGTTAAATAAATATTGAGCCGGCCATAAAATACTAGATTAACACTTTGAATAGTTTATTTGAATAACTACACAATTTGTGTATCCGACTAAATGTCATAAGGGGCATTAGATGTTTTAAGGGTATTTGTTAAGCCGATAATTTATAGTGAACTTCGTAATATTTGAAGTAACCCAGTTATTAACGATGTGTTTATAAAAGCTAAATTCGTTACAGTTATTACGACACCAGGTTTTACTATGCTTTAAACCAGTTGTGTCAAGGACCCTATCGAAATCAAATATCAATTTAAATATTCTTTAGCATCTATAATAAATATTAAATTCATAATTCTTAGAGTCCACCACTGAAACCTATTTCATGATGCCGGATGCCTAATACATATGTAAATAAAATCGGCCAATGACATTCCCTTTAATTTCCTCAGAAATCAGTGGCGTAGCCGACAAACAAATCACCCCCGCAACGGTTCACAGCGCCCAAACACTGCTCCAGACGGAATCATACCTGCATTTGATTTATAATGAGGAGGGGACAAGGAAACCGCGGGTGTGAATTCAATCGGCGAGCTCTAACATCCTGGGGACTGCAGCCAGCCAGCCAGACCTCTGCCGAACAACATGTACCTCCCTTCGATTCTCAGCCGGTACAAGCCAAGGGGAGATCGGAATTCCATGTTAAATTGGCGGGTGTTGAGAATCACAGCGGGTAGCAAAAATACTGGCGCCTCGGTCAGCGCATCTTCGTGACCGACCACTATTATCAGAAACGGCCTTTATAGGTTTTTTCTTTTTTTTCTTTGTCGCCATAACCTTTTTATTGGTCGAACGTGACTGTACTGTTTAAAATGCCGCCGACAGCTCAATATGAATTTGTGAATATATAATCGATTTATAATCGGCTAGTTTCAATAATTCCATTTGTGGAAACGATGAGAATTTATGAATTGAGAAATGGTTACAATCTCGATAGCCAGTTTTAAATTACAATGCGGAAGTCTGCAATGATAATTTGATTATCGTCTACAGTGCGGCGACGCTCTTTAAGTACACGAAAAAATGCATTACCACAGTCATCATTACATCTCTGTTGTGTTTCACGAAGTTAAGCTAAATACAAAGTGTGAATTAGGCTCGGCTTGCGGTCGCTCTTTCGCTTCCTGGAGGCATTTTCACAAACCATTCTGACAGAATAGGGAGTAGTATTGCTTGCATCGACAGAAAAGCGTGTTTGGTGGAGGTACAAAATCAACAGGGCCATATTAACACCAACAGGAAGGTGGACAACCGTGGGTGTTCCTAACCAGTCGTACTCTCGTATACTAACTGCAGCAACTAGATTTGGTAATTGACGAGGAAAAGAGGGAAACACGTATATAATCCGAATTTTGTTAAAAGGCTCTATTACCTAAGGTATGTTATACTTTAAAAAGTTAGTGCCGATATCTACGAAATGAGTTGGATTGTATGTCGTAGAGTAAAATATATATTTAGATAGCGTTTCCTTTTCAATACACACATAAAATAAATTCAAACCCTATTTGAAGTACTAAGACGGATAAGTATCCCCTCAGATATAGGTACGGCTTCATAAAGTGATAGTCACCAATGTTTCGTAGAGTAACGGTAATCCATGCTTGGTTTCGTTTTTTAACGTTTCCTAACGTGAATTATGGATCCTTGGTCCTTACTAGACACGCGTGGAGATTATAATTAAGTGAATTTACTTAATATCCCAACATTGTGTTTATTTCTGAGTCATGAACTTTTTTAAATTTCATTCGACTAACTACATTTGTCACTTTACTTGGGCTAAACAAATTTTACAAGTCAATCATCCACTTCATACCCAAACCTAGTCATAATGGTTCAAATTTTTAGGCAAAAAAGGCGTATTATTTCAGATATGGAATACAGTGCCAAACGAGTACGATCGATACCGATTTTATTCGTTAGCAAAAAAACGCCGGTCAGAATCAGACATGATTATTTGACAAAAAACAATACACAGGGTGTAATTCAATGACCACAGACAGAAGCGACAATACCGATGGTAACCCTAAACCGTTGCACTTAAAAAGGCTCAAGCGAGCCGGTGGCTGCCGCCCTCTGTTCTAGAGGCCAACTCAAACAATCCCAAGATAGATGGACAAACAAATGTAAATGAACGAAATGTGAACGTCATGTTTGGCATTCCCATAAAGCAACGTTAACACGTCATTAGAGGTAATGATGGCGTGATTAGAGTGGGAGCGGGAGCGATGGTCAATGATTGCCTGCTTACTGTGTGGTCTGCCTTTATAAACAAATACGGGCTCACTGCCCCACTCACCTGTTTGAGGTTACGGTTCGGGATGCGACTTAGTTTCCTTGAGATGATTGAGAACTCATTTATGTTGCCTTTGAAAGGATTTTGTGGTTACAACTTTGTACCAATCTACTTGAAGTGAACTCCGGAGGAATCTCTTTGACTTGATAGCTTTAGAGATAGACGGGGAAGTTAAAAAGAATTACAAATTATAGAAGAGTTGATTTTTTCCACAATTCCTTACCGTTAAAGATGCGTTTTTAAAGAGAAACTAATTCAAGAGATATAAGTATGTGCATAGTGTACTCAAAATTTACATAAATGTTTACCAGTATTTTATTGTTAAAATTTGAAAGCGGGTAATCAGAGCTCTTAACTTAAACCTTAAAGATATAATTTAAAAATATGTATGTACTTGTATACCTAATAACATTTTCTTATTTACAGTTAGTTTACTAGAGTCTGGCTACTGAAATATTACCCAAAGTTTTAGCGGGAAATTCAAAAAATCTTGGGCCGGTCACACTGTGTGTAGTAGGAATTATAGTTTTGATACCTACTAGAAAATATTTTTGATTTTCTGTGCACACGTAAGGTACCTAAGGAAATAAGTTAAATATACGTTGACTGCACTCAAAGTCAGCTCACATTAATTTCTACCACTATGTAAAGTATAGTCAACGACAAACACATATGATTACGTTCCAATGTTTTGATTTTATTGATATTTTCCAGAACTTCTAGTTTATCCGTTTTTTTACACAATTGTCCTGTTTATGAGATTCAGGTATTAATAAATTCACATAATTAATTAAAGTTATAGGGAAATGTTAGAAGTTTAGAACTAGTACTTAAAGTATCAAAATATTAATAGAGCACCAACCTACTAAATTGTTTCCGACTTGTAAGCATTGCAGTTTTTCGTTATAAAACGCTTCACGTCGTTTCGCACATTGTCGTAATTGTTTACGAGCTTAAATAATAGGTTGCGGACCTCACTCGGTATAGTCATTATTAATATTATTTAAAATAAACGCCTTATATACCGCGAACAATTTGAATGAATGACATAAATTGACAACAGACTTTTAACTTTTTAAAAAAAAAAACAATTGGTGATGCAACAAGGAAATATCTGTCAACAAAATTTGGCTAGCCAGACTCTAGTAACCTAGTAAGAGTATTTTAAATTTTATATTTGCTCAGAAGTAATTAGTACCTAGGTATTGTATTTAGCAAATATTTAGTAAATTGTTGGTAATAGAAATAATAGAATTCGTGATCCCCAACTACACCCCCGACAACGCATTCTCTATCTATATGTCAATGAACTCATAAATGAAAAGTAATAAATTAATTATCAGTTTTATCCCCAGACCCGTAACCCAATCAAATGCATTGTTAAATAATTGAATCCTACTTATTCCTCCGAAACTGTAAATCAGAGGCGGCGATGTGAACGGGTGGAGAATTGGAGATGTTATCTCCGCATAGGATTTATTGTCGGCGTATCAGTCGATCTGCGTAATTGATACGGGTTCAATCTCGTACAGGATCGGGCTATCTCGATGTTTAGCTCTGTGATTTAGTTAACACGGATCAAATTAGTCGATGGACTTTAACGTTATGAATGGGCAAATACACCCTGTAGTGTAGTAAATAAAGGTAGTGGACCCCGCAGTAATTCCTCAGCCAGAAAAAACTTTACAGTATGATAGAGTATCAATAAATAAAAAGTATTCTATAAATTTCCAAAGAATAATAATAACAGAATTAAAGTAAATACCTAAAGTCTTAAATCGTTAATAACTTTTTACGGAAAAATGCTCCGTTCAAACTTTCTTCACCGGACATATTCATGTAACGTATTGCAACAATATATGAAATATCAAAAAAATAACCCAGCAGAAATCCCAGTATTAATAAAATATAATTTTTTGGCGTGTCTTGGACCAGAAAATTGCTCTGTCTAATTTTTTCACTGGAATGCCATTTTATTGCCGTTTTATACCTACAAAATGAAAATCTAAAAATTTTCCACTCTCAGTTTTTAATAGTTCTATAATACATACATTTGGGTACGCATTTTTTTTGGATTTTCTTACCCACTGCGCCAAATTATATTCTAAGATCATATAAGAAGAAAAAAATGACAGAGCAATTTTCCGTAGAAAATGAGCGGCAAAAAAAGGAATTATCATAAAAAAATATTCTCATGTTTGACAAAACTTTTAGATTTTTTTCTAGTATCACATACTGATACAAATAACTTATTTTGTAAAATAATTTTGGACTGAGCAATTACTCGGTTCAATATATAATCAGATTTGTGTTTTTACCTAACTTAGGAGTGTTTTTTTTTTTGATATTTATATGTTAGTCTCGGCTCATGCTATACAATAACCTAGCTAAATTTCATCGACTGAGAAATTAATGCATGGGTCTCCATACAACCACTTGCTTCATTTACTACACTACTGGGTAAGCAATTGTATGTAGGTATGTTTTTTAACTTTTTTTAGTTCATGTTTCGATAACTTTAATAATGACAGTTTGTATAGGCGAAAAATGGACCAAGATTGCACTCGACGTAATAATTTGTTTATCGATCACCCGACGTTTTAAATATGTAAACCTATACATTTCTCAAAATCACACTTGGTCTTGTAAATGAGCCTGAAGACGATAAAATTGTGCTTATTATCAATAATAAAAGCTCAGGAGCAATGTTGCCTATAATCAACATCCAGATTACAAATTAAGACCAATGTACCGCTACTAGAATATACGGAGCCAGAAATATGTACGTTTAAGTGTACTATTTAATACACTTTCTTAAAAGGATAATTAGCTGGTAGGACTGAGGCAAAATTTAAAATAATTGGATATTATTTACATTCTAATAAACGAACGTCTTCAACATACAGTAATATCGACTAGGTATTCATACATAAGCAAATAAAATTATTCAATGATATTTTATATGTGGTATCTGCACGTGAAAATAAACACAACGCAACTACGACCCTGTTTACGATCCAACATAAAAATAAAATTCACAGATCTCAACTTGCTAAGATCCTGAGTCCTGACATTCCTGACGTACCTTTTTTACACTTATTATCATTCCATTTTAAGACGTATGAATTTTATCCCTAGAACGTTTACCATTTTATTTAACGTTAGCATAATTCTTATATCTTTAACTACCACTGTTCCTTTACATACGCTGTTTCAATGTCGGGTTTTATTTAATGTTTTTATGTTATAACTTAAATAAGTATAAGGGGGGCATAAAATGACAATTTTTTTTTATTAGCCTATGTGTGTGTCCCACTGCTGGGCAAAGGCCTCCCCTCTCCAGGCCAAATGACAATATTAACATTAAAATTTAAAATGAAATAAGCTAACATAATGTGTCTATTCGGAAACTATAAGCCCCAAAACGACCTGTCTAAAACTTATTAAAAATTAACCCTATTCCTTTCTATAAAATATCCCATACACCAAAGTAAAGCTGATAATATCAGGAAAGGGTAACATTTATAAAATAGCATGAAATAGAACAGGGTGGTCCGGCACGCGCAGGCGCGACAGCAGCGACAAATGCTGCCAATAATAATTCGCGGAGCGGCGCGTGCGACTAACAGCCGCCGCTGATTGAGCCTGCACTCCTGCACCACCCACGGTCGGTTGTATTGTCATGAAAGACGATATCTTTGCCTTGCTGCCTATGCTATGTAAGGGATTAGTTATTATAAAAAAAAACTAATGCGTGGATATTTTTATCCGCTTATCTGCACTTTTATAGGCTTGTCATAGTTTGCGTGAATCATCGCATTCGGGAAAGAAATGCGATGTAAAATTATTGATTTGTTGATCTAATTTTAAGGTTCGTATTAAGGATGGCTCAATCAAGTAAACATGTTAAATATCT
This sequence comes from Cydia splendana, assembly GCF_910591565.1. Lineage (NCBI taxonomy): Eukaryota > Metazoa > Arthropoda > Insecta > Lepidoptera > Tortricidae > Cydia > Cydia splendana. The sequence continues at coordinate 9,915,172 of NC_085969.1, read as the reverse complement.
AGTATGTACGAGTACTTATCTAACCAATTTTGTTTTTGAGTAATATTTATAAAATTGCTTACTTTATTGAACCACGCCTAGTTGCCTACATTATTAACTACTAAAGAATGTACTTTATAAGTGGAAATAAATCAATTAATTAATCTTTGTCAATAACGAGGGACGTGTCGTGCATGGTTCTGAATCCACTTGGTACATTCAATAAATTTTAATTAACCATAATTGGTAGACGACAGCGCGTTTGAACAATTACGATTATTTTAATTTATGGCCTGATGATGTTTAAAAAGTTCTGCGTCGGTCAGGACTTATTTCGTAATTGCAAAAGTAGCAATTACACATTATATCGGCTAAGCTTCATAAAAGCTATTGGCGTGTAATATGGTCAATTAAAGACAGTTAATAGCGATATATCACCGCGCAAAACAGCAATTAACCGAGACCGATTAGCGCGAGCGGGCGAGGCAGCGGCGCGGTCCGGGGCGCCGGCCGTAGGTGGCCTCCTGCAGGCGCCTACCACTTATCCAAATCAATTATTTGTCAAGCCTAATCATCATATATTCATTAACTTTAAACCGCTTAACGTCAACCCCCACCAATAACAATCATCCGAAATTAAAATATGATTACACAAATGAGTTCATAATTTATCACAGTAATGTAGCAGACAGGGCGTAACGATCACGATAATCGTGGCCAGATATCGTCACTGACATCACTGTGGTGACTCCATTACAGAAAAAATACGATAACACACAAATGAAATGATGACCACATTTCATCAACAATACTTTGGAGCTTGACGCAATCGCGTGAGGACGTCACTCCTACGAACGGAACGCTGTTTAGCTTTCCCATTATCGCACCAAAAATGCATAGTTCAAAAACACAGTCCCAAATGCCTATTATAAGATCAAACAGTACGCTAAATGGGAGGCCATTAACACTGCCCGATCGGCGCCGCAATCGATACGACGCTAATCGACTACCTACGCCGCGAACCCGATTTTAGCACATCGGTACTAATTACCAATTACCATCCGCATCGATAAAGACATTCACTGAGACAAGAATGGCCTGTTAACATTATGCATACATTTAATTAAACGCCACTAAGTACTAGCAAAAGTCATAATATTTAAGAGTAAACCGCAGACTACCGAATGTATACAGATGGCTTATCGAACCAACCCCAGACTCACCGTTTGACGCCACGCGGAAGCCAGACAGAGAATAAATTATTGCTCTCCCTCTGCCCAAATACAAAGACGAAGTCTGGGTTTTTTCAACTCTCTGCGTATAATTGAGGTGTAATGCCGTGCACAATGCCAAACAATTGTGCGATCGTAACGTACCGGTGCAATGCGACCTCCTAACGCTAATATACAAAAGGTATAAAACTGAATTAGAAAGTCCTTTTGTCCAGCGCGCCTTGAGATAATCGTGATTTACGTCAATCTACACACCGGGTCCTCATGCACATAAATTAAAACCATAATTGAATCCAGAGCTGAGGTACGCCAGCGCCAACCTCTTTGACGGTTCTAGGTAATTGAACAAAGGCGGTTTGGGGAGTGATGCGGAACTTTGTGATGTTTCTAAAGAACCCGTTAGCAGGCGCGGGCGCGGCGATCGTCTAACATCTTCGGCGTTACTGACGCTTGATCGGTTTCTTTATTAATTACGGGATTCCTTACACCCTAATGAATATTCAACACGCTGCGAGAACTAATTCGACCCGTCCTTAATGCAGCCCATGTTGGACTAGTTTTAGGCGGGATTTTTACGAGCATGTAATACTATATCATTACACTTTGATAAGCGATAAGTGCGATGGTGGGTCTTTCGCCGTTGTCGGTACTATAAAACGGGCCATATCGCCCGGCGTTGCCCACCCCGTGTTCCCAGGCGCGTCATCGTTTTATGACTTTTTTATTTGGCTTGATGGCCGGAGAAATGCAATACCACTCCCGATTCAGATTTCCGTGTGATATTAAAGCGTGCTCTACTTCAAAACATGTACGTAAAATGTTTTAACCGATTGAGGGCCGAGTGGGTCAACCGGGCGCCATAATATGGCCGCCCCGACTCCAGTAACGTTACGTTCGAAAAATAAACAAAATTTTACATCAAAACAGATAGGAATGCTCCGGTCACAGTAACCCGCATACATATTTTACATCTATGTTATAATGTTGTAGATTAAAAACAAAATCACAGAAAATAATCCTATACGTAACCGATACCTCGTAATAATCATGTCTTTGTTATGGCTTCATGTCATAATAGTGTAAACAATAAAGTTGGTTTTCGGTCACAATTCATGGAATTCATCGGACACCTCGGACCACTGCACTCGGACTCAAAGTAAAGAATATTGAATTTATTCTTTCACACGATTAAAGGTATCGAGGACCACACGATGCGCGCGCGCCGAGAACCGGAGAAGAGTCGATACCAATACCGATTGCATTTTGGGATGTCGACCACATACCGATACCACATTACACCGATTAACGGCGTGAGATAACCAACAATCGCATTAAATTATGTTTTCTATTGCCGATTCACACCTGTTCTAGAGAACCACAAATATCAACATCAAATACTTACATAAGACGATTCCGGTTGTGAGAACGTCGTCTCACAGAGTAATACAAGCTAAGAAATGGCAGATCCATTTGTCACTAGCTTAACAGTGATACAGATGAAAATAAAAATAAGAAATGACACAATAAGAAATGCCTGTCGTTTATAACTTCATAAGACATCTTCGTGTGCGCGCATAATAAACACATAAGCATTTGTGAAGTCGTTGCACCAATTGTGTGCGGGCTAGACGGTGAGCCGCGGTATCTACACATGGTACGGGCAAGTACGGCAATTAATGTTGCCAGAATACGAAATTGAAAAAGCGGAAACCATATCATATGTGGATTCTCTAAATACCAAATTCGGGTGGGCAAAAAGATTTCTCCCTTATATTTCGCCAAATATAAGTCATTTTGTCAGTCAGACCAGGTCATCAGAATTTTCAGTCTTTCGCCTTGTAGAAAAGAATTCATTCATCTATCTTATCACAAAGCGGATAGCGAATCCAGTGGCAAACATGCGCAAGATCGGTTCTAGCAACACTAAACATTGCTGGCTTTAAGTCGTGTTCCACTGATTGATAGAACGGCCCCATCTGCGCGATCGCTTTCGCGCATCGAAAGTCAAAACATATCGTAAAAAAATATTGATCATCACACTTTAGTTAAACAAACACGCAACCTACCACGCGACATAATCACACTCCACATCTGGTAGGTACTTATTGTTATTCCAAGATGCTCAATCTTGCACGGCACTACAGAAACGGTGCAATTAGTTGGACAGTGAAAGGACAAAATATTGAATTGCCATCTGCTACCTGGATGAAAGGCAAACGCCCCCTGTCGCCATTAATCATAATTACAACAAAAGCAAGAAAAAACTGGAACTAAACTTCAATGAATCTAATAAGTTCCTAACAGATGCCGAACCTATGAAAGGATCCGGATTGACTGAGCAATAATGCATTCAGAAAATAAAATTCAAATTGAAAATTCCATAATCATAACCGGTGAGAAACTTAATATAAAATAACAGACATATAGCCACGAGACATATCAAATTACACCTACCGATTGCCATTAAGTTAATACCCCTTTATAATTCAAAGTTGAACAAAACTTAGAATTTATGACTAGATCCCAATGAATAAAGAACCGGGAATCAAAGCGCCATCGTCACGGAAACCGATTAAAAACCAGAGAAAAAACTCAAAAGATGTTGAAAAAAGAATCAACTATTCATAGGGTAGTCGACACTGTAAGGCACCCGCTGTTTTATCAAATATGGGATTAGTCGTTTCCAAGCCGGGTTCCTTTTGGTGGGGACAAATATTTTGACACGCGGGCGATCAAATAGAGATGGATGTATAACGGATTAAGGTTACCTCAATACGCACAATTGCGTTTTATTACTGCCTCACTCTAACAAGGGAGTTAAATAAAGGATTTAGTTTTATGCTTTGAGATCTTAACTTGGGTTGATAAATGTGTGCGCTCACTGTCGAAATTGTTCTATAAAAATGTTTACGTGTGTTGTGTGTTACTTTAACATGTAGAGTAGACAATGTATGTTATCGACTATGGTAACATTTATTACGTTTTACGTGTTGATAACTCGTGCATTTCATTTATATGGACGTAGAACTTGTTTACAGGAACAACAAAGAAAAGAACCAACACATTTTTATAAACATTTAGGAGTTGTGCACAAATCACGCGAGGTGTTTTCGGCTACTTTTTGACCCCATTGGTGATATTTAGTGAGGTTTTTGGCTACCCCCCCTCCCCAACATAACCTCACGTGTATTTTTTTTTATTCTATCCGACCGGTCAATGTCACGCGCTCCAAAATTTCGTAAAATAGACTTGCTATTTTGAAGTGCGGAGTGAAGATTTATGTTTAACGAAACCGAGAAAAAATATCTACTCATGTAGTAGGTATTTTTTTTAGTTTCGTTCACTATAGAAACAAACACGTGAGGTCTCCTTATACCAGTCTCAGATTTGTGTTACATTGCCCAAATGTCCCATAATATTTATTACAAGCCCCCTAATTTTAGATACAGGCTCGGACTACATAAATCAAACAAGCCTTAAGAAGGTATAAGTTTTTGATAAAAGATCCTAAAAGAACATTTAACCGTCTGAATCTCCATAAGACCAATTTTTTTATTTATTTAATGGTACAGCGAAGTAGTCAAAACACAGCCAATATCAAATATATTAAGAACGGGTCACTCACGTACTTTAAGTCGAAAAACGCTCGACATGTTCGACATGTTCGGAGTGAAAACTCCGTACCGAGGACTGTCATCGGGCGCTTGCCTTGACGGTGACGGACCGGCGTATAAAAATACGTAAGTGACCCGCTTTTAATATATTTCATATGTCTGTGTCTCACATTCAAAATAATTACTACCGATATGGAAAAATCCAAAAAAAACGTATAGAATCAAATAAAGATATTGGACAATGCTAGTATTTTCTTTTCTTAAGGCCCGGAGCCCAGAAGACGACCTACAAGTTTACGGCTTCAGGGCGCAGCGTAAATAGAATCAAAGCTCAAGTCATCTCTTGAACTCGATTATCACATCTTCATGATTCCGAGTAGCAAACCAAACACACTTCTGATATCTCGGCGATGCAAGTGCTATGCAGAACAAATTAACACAGATCCACGGGGCTCTGTTTGCCATATAACTGTGGTGTGCCATGCTGATTGAAAAAGGTCGCAAGTGTAATAAAAGTTATGAGGTATTATGTCGTTTTAGTGAGGTAGAGTGGTTGAGTGAATGGGCAGGCGGTGACAGTTATGCAAACAAGTGCTGGACCAATAATGCATTCATTGTCGGCTTACCCTTTGGCAGCACCTGCTATTGCGGATAGTGTGGTGTGTTGAGTCTGGTTTGGCTTGTGGGTGGTGTAGTGCATTTACAACTTCCATAATAGCTTACATTTCACTAGACTTATATCGACCGGGATATGAACCGTGATTAGGTCCTGGTACCTACCTTTTGTATTGTTTTCGAGCTCCCGATATTTCGACGCAGTTATAGTTCATATCCGTGTCGATATAAGTCTAGTGAAACTAACCGTGAATCATTCAACTGTTATAGCTTACATTTATCAGAGAAAACAACGTAACTACTTAATGCGTATAGAGTGCATCAACAGTGCCCGTTTTTTTCTTTAGCTTTCCCGTAATCGGGTAACGGTGTCCCGTCACACATATTGCATTCACGCGTAATAATAATAATAGTGGCTAAAATGCCGTCAAATAAAAACATATATCATCCCTATTACATAATACAAGTGAACCTGGAAAAAACCAAATATATTCAATTTATCAACCAAAGGGGGAGAAAGATGAATCTCACTGTTTCTTATAATGGGCACAATTTAAAAGAATGCGATAGTACTACTTTTCTTGGTTTCGTCCTAGATGATCATTGTAGTTGGAAACAGCATGTTGACAAGGTTTGCTCTAAAATTAATCGGTTTGCATATGTCCTATGGCGACTAACAAGAGTAGCGGATAAAAAAACCGCCTTAAGAGCATACCATGGTTTTGTAGCGTCCAACTTGCGATATGGGATATTGATATGGGGAAATTCTGTACACATTCATCGTACTTTTCTAGCGCAAAAACAATGTGTAAGAGCAATTGCCAACATTCACATACCAACATCCTGCAAGGAATATTTTATTAGCTTAAACTTACTAACAGTACACTCAATGTATATTTATGAAGTATGTATATTTGTTAAGCTACACAATGAAATGTTCACAAAGAAAAGAGAGGTAACACACATCAACACACGATATCCGGATAGACTCGTGCTCCCAAAAATGCACACTGCAATGAGGGGTAGAAATTGTTACGCCATGTGCATTAAAATATTTAATCATTTACCAGAGCATTTAAGAGAACTACCCCTCAAAAAATTAAGGTACAAATTATTTACTTGGCTGGTTAACAAATGTTTTTATAGTACCACTGAATATTTTAATAATGTAAGTACTTAACATCTAGGTTATTTTAGCGAGTAAAAAAGTAAGATTTGCATGACTTATTTAGGTCTAGATATATGGACCTGTATATATTAGCCTAAGATCTGTAAAATACTATATCTATTGCAAATAAAGATTTATGATTTATGATTTATATTTATTAAGAATTTGAGAAAGCTATTATTAGCGAGAGCGACGGCTTTTTCTAATCACTGGTTTTTGCAATAGGAACTGAAGTAGAAGTCGTCTAGAACTTAGGACTACATTGTCCTATCAGATATAGGATGTCGGGTACGACTACAAAGAAGTATAATGTAAAAAAAAGGGCTTTTTTATATTTATTTATTCATTGCTAAAATGTTTATTGTTCACAAGAAAACTAAAATCCAACCAAAAAATGGGCCTGCCAATTGCCATAGGTAAGGCAGGGGTTCTCAAAGTGTGGTACGCAAACCCTCCAGGGGTTCGCCAGTTATCCTAAAGGTGAACCCCTTTAGGATAACTGGCGAACCCCTGGAGGGAACCCGTGAAGCAAAAAGTACCTATCATGTGGTTCACAAACATCTGGGAAATTGATAAGAGATACGCGGGATAAAATGTTCGAGAAACTCTCGCCATAAGGCACTAGCAGCTGCCTTTCTCAAAGGGTCATCTGACATCCGATTGAAATTAAAACCCCAAGGAATGGTCTACTTGTTGTATGCATTCGTAAGAACTATGTATATAGTTATAGTACTGAACATGGATGTTGCGGATATTCGCATCCGCATCCGCAGAACATCCGCATTATTTTCAACATCCGCATCTGCATCCGCATAAGCATAAAATCGATGCGGAGCATCCGCAGGATGCGGAGCATCCGCAGGATGCGGATGTCGACCAAGTCGGTAACAGGAACGTATTAGCGGCGGCGCCGGCGGCGTAAGTGCTAGGTAATTTCGTCATTATATATAACCAAAGAGGATTTGAAGAAGAGAGATACTGTCATGGTAAATTATGAAGCTACAGTTCATTTACTGCCATCTTTCGACAGAAGATTAAACCTGTTTGAACGCCATTTGATTTTGATCCTTATTCTTTAACTGATATGTGTTAACTTTTTAAATATTAATATTCACGCCATCTACTCGAGCATAGGCTGAAGGTTGTGGCGCAATCGCTCGAAAACATGGAACCATACCTTTGGCCCTATAGTCGAGTAGATGGCGTGAATATTAATATTTAATAAGTTAACACATATCACTGAAAGAATAAGGATCAAAGTCAAATGGCGTTCTAACAGTTTTATGTTCTGTCGAAAGATGGCAGTAAATTTACAGTGGCTACATAATTTACTTTGACAATCCGTCTCTATAGACTTTATTCTCTTTGATATAACGAAATCGTCTAGATCCCGAAAAGTCGGCCAAGTTACTGTTTATTAAATAAAACGCACCTATATTCTTGCTCAAATACTAAACGTTTCGTTTTTTAAAATAAAAAATGCTAAAAATGTAATATTTGACATTTTTTTAATTACCAAATCTTGACATCCGCATCCGCGGATGTGAGGCTTTAAATATGCGCATCCGCATCCGCGGATGTCAAAAAATCTGCATCCGCAACATCCCTGGTACTGAACAACCCCAGTGGAAATCACAAAACATTCTATAGCCCCCTCCAGACTATGCGCGTGAATCGCGGGCGAAGCCGCGAACGTGAGTGTGGAGTCGATTTCGCTGTCTGCGAAAATCTCGACGCCACACTCGCGTTCGCGGCTTCGCGCCGCGATTCGCGCACGAGTGAGGAGGGGGCTTATCAGTGTAAATCACATGAGAGATTTGTGAAACCCGTGGCGCCATCTATTATGCTCGTTTTAAACTAAAGCAGAACAAGTTACTTTGCTCTACATGACGGTGTAAAAGTCGGTTTACAGATGGCGTTATCATCATAACCAAGGTCTGTGACGACTGTGGCTCATGTTAGCAACATTAATCTGTACGATTTTGTACTAAATAAATAGAAAAGGATATATATATATTTGGGCTCTGACATTCTGTTTTAAATTTCAAGTATCATTACTTAGAGAGATAACAAGATTGAACCATTCCAAAGCACTCATTATAGCCTTGCTTAACAGCATAAAACCAATTGTGCACTTTGGCAAGAGTGCTCACTGGGCAAGTGGGCACTGTGGCCTAAATAAGCACATACTATGGGGAGACATAGCACAGGGTGATGCAGACTCTGCATAGACGCAGAGGAGACACAACCGTTTCACATCCATATATTATATTCAAAGAAGTTCAAATTTCTCAAAATTAGAAAGATCTTGTAGTTCTTTGAAGCTGCAAGGCTTGACTGAGAACTATAGTTGGTGGCAATCATAATGGCTCAGAAATGGTCACTGATATAAATGCTGAAGTTGGTTATAACTATACATCGGTAACTCGTGGCATTTAGGTAGCACTTAAAAGATTAGTGATGAGCACACATCGGTAACTCGTGGGATTTAGGTAGGAGGCACAGACTAGTGATGTGACAATGTTCTTCCTATACGAGTCGACATTGATATAGAATAAGAACTGGATACCCAATCAGCCGCCAAAAATGGCCCCGCAAAAGTAACGTTAAAACAGATCACGCGTTACTTTTTCGTTTAGTCTTGTATGGACCGCTCAAATGTGAAGTTGTCAACAATGTCGTAAAATGGTCGTAAAAATATGCAAAAATAACAATGATAAAACAAGGAAAAAGCATGGAATGTCTTTCTTTCGGTTAGTTCTTTGGATAGCATTACATATTTTATGTAATCTGGTGGTAATTTCATGGTTTTGAATAAATTATTTTGTTAGTACCAAAGAAGGGACGTGAAGGAACAAAAATCTAATGAGTCGATGTGAGGTCAATACTTTTTTATTTTTATATGGAATTCGTAAGATAAATAAATAAAAATAAAACTAAAAATCATTTATTTCAGGTTCCAGGACCCATATTACATTTACAAAAAAATAAAATAATAATAATAATATAAGAATAAGATATAATATTATGTTTAAATTCGAGATTTCCAAGAAAACCTATGCGACGTGCAGAGGACTGCTATTATAGCAAGAGATAGGGGTGATGCAGTTTTAAACAAGGCAAAACGGCACTTGTGTGTTCGGCCCATTTCCCTGTTTCCGACATAGGGGCTATTCATAAATTACGTCATTTCAAATTAGGGGGGGGGGGGTCTGGACATCGGATGATGCTAGCATGACGTAGGAGGAAACAGGGTCATTCGAAGCATGATTTTTGGATGATTTTAGGGCGGGGGGGGGGGGGGGGTCAAAAATAGATGACGTAATTTATGAATAGCCCCATATACACGACCAATAAGGGCTTACATCGACTAACTGTAAATGCTAAAACTGTCTGAACACAGTGACAACCACAGGATTTTTTTGATAAAGACCATAACCAATCAGTACCAGTAGCGACCTAAATGTCCCCGTGCACTATATGCAAAGAAAGAAAGTGCGAAGAGTATTATGTAGATCTAAAATACACAGTTATTTAATAAGTTGAATTTATTTCAAGGAAAATAGTATTTAAACACGTATACTACTTATTAAAAATAAATTTGTTTTATGATAACTTACACGGGTTGTTACAATGAATTAATTTTATTTGAACTTCCGATCAAATTAAATTTGTTTCTTTTATTACTTTGGTTTTTCTGTACAGTAATACCTATTAAAATGAACCAAAGGGCCTCCATTCGTTCATTATTCTCGTTTGACGTAAATACAATGGTGACGTTACGTTTAGTGCCATCGGACTTAAAGTTTTAACAGTGTTGGTACTAATGTTTATAAATTTGACACTTAATGCTTACGACAGTAAGTTCTTTTCCGAACAAAACATTTATCTTGACTCAAAATTTACGTAAGCGTTTTTATCATCAATGCAAATTTGGCGCTTGTGTCATTCTGACCCACGTTTTGTTGACGTTTTTGTTCCGCTCTGTGTGTCTATTTCTAATATTAAGTCAGTGCGAGTCGAGAAAAAGAAACCACTAAAAAAGGGAAATTAATTAAACTAATCTTTTAAGTGCTACCTAAATGCCACGAGTTACCAATGTGTAGTTATAACCATCATTAATCAATCCATATGAACAGTTTTACATTTTTTGGCAAGATTAAGGGAATTGTTCTCCAATAGATGTTGGCAACTGCATTCAATTTGTGGCGGCCAATTATATAAGTTGGACGCATGTCAATTATTTAAGGAAACTACACATAAATTCATTCACACAAAAAGAGGTACTCACCTTCCTGAGAGGAACCTTGAAGCAAACAATCCTTGTTCCCTCTATTACTTTGCCACATGCCTTGTACGGTATCCACCTGAAAAGAACATGAATTAAAGCAATCGAATGATTCGACTCAATAAAACAAACAATATGCGTGTTTACCCACCGATCTGGAATACTTTTACTCATCTTCACCGATGTCGTGCTTATACCACTGCGTGTCACTGTAAAGTTATGTAAAAATGGTTTGAAGAATGATTGCAAACATCGTATAAGTGGAATTTTGAATTGATAGAAAAGATCTAAATAAATGTAAATAAATATAAGAAAACTAACCTAAAATCTAAATAAATTCAGACATTCAGTGACGACAGTGACGTTGACAGACTACAGACTGCTAAACTTTGAAAAAGTGTCAAAAAATATAATTGAATTCTATATTTTATTCATTTTTATCAAAACTATCCAACATTTAAGATTATACACACATCTCATTATTATTTGTAAGGTAAACTAATATAATAAAAAAAAAATCATTTCAAAATCAATTAATCATGCGCTGCACCCATAAGTGAGAGCGAAAGGGAGATATCGCTTTCTCGCTCTCACTTTTAGGTTTTATCATGAATCTAGTATTTTAACTGGATAAGGCATGATGGGTGGAGGAAATGAGCGAACAGGATAGTCTTATGTATCTTTCAGTAGGAGTAGCAGCGAAAGCGCTATTATTGTTTGTCCTTGTCACAGTCTCACTTTTTTTTTATTCCCCACCTTAAATTAGTATGGGCAATGGTGGGCAACAAATAAATTCGACCAATCACAGTGTCGCATTGCCTATGTTTTGTCCCTCAGACGCACGCGTATACCACTTCTATAGGATCCTACCTTCTATGGGTTTTAGAGCCTTAACACACTACCGCACCGCACCGTTACCTTGCTGCGGTACAGTAGTGTATTACGGCTTTAAACATTGTTTAAGTAATATTTAAAACAGCTAGAAGATATTACCAAGCGTATGACATTTGCGCGAGGCGATTGACGAAATATAACCTTAAAGATTGTTTACAACTTTACATAATTATTAATGGTATTAATTTAATACACTACGAGCTTTAGAAGACTTATAGCAAAACTTGGTTACTGTAATTGCATTCTTAATAAATTTATGAATCTAATGGTATCTTTTAAATTTTGAAAACAGGAAAGAGTTTTTAATGGTTGCTATAGGAACGAAACAATGAAAAGAAAATCTCGTTTGATCGAAGTATCCGAAGATTCCGGTTGCAACAGTTTTGAAAAGAGAATAAGAGGTATTTTCAATAGCACAGATAAGTCCAAAATGCACAGAAACACTATTTGGTACAAGTCTCTTCTCGGGGCTGAGAAAAGCTGCTTAAAACAGGATAAGATAAAAAAGATCCATTATAAGTTTGAAGATGACAAGGAAATGGTAGAGGAATATAACGTAGACACTCAGGTTTTGCTCAGAAGAGCTTGGAAGGTAAAAGGCAAGCTTGGCGGTGAGGGCAAGTGGGATGTGGAAATAGGAGACCCAATTCCTGATGCTACGCCTCATATAGAAGCTGCTGAACTCGTTGAAAGTAATGATCAGGTGTGTTATTTATAAAATACTTTCATTTCATGCTTTGGTATCTGATAATCTTGTCCATGTTTGGTTATTTATATTGGTAACATGTAATTATTTTATCAACAAGCTGTTTATCTCAAAATGCAACCCATACGGTCCCATGCATATAGGGCCATGTATCTTAGAAGATACATGTATCTTAGATGTATAGGTAATATACAAAGAGGGTCGACAAATGAAAAGGCCTTCCATTTCAATTCTTATTGGACAAACCAAAATCGCACTTGCATTGGAAAGTTGTGATTAAATTTGTGTGCTGCTACATTAACTTTTAAATATTTTTTCAGCCAATTGTTTCAAGACGCAACACTAGAGTCAATCTAGAATGGAGGATTAGGAACCTCCCATACCCCATTGAGACTTACTCCGTTAGTGCCAACAATGAGGAGAAATGTATCATAGTTCGGACAACCAATAAGAAGTATTTCAAGAAGCTACAAGTACCTGAATTGATGAGGTTGAATATACCTTTTGAACAGGCTAACATACAATTTAGTCATCAATTTAACACACTTATCATTGTGGTAAGTCAATCTTGTATAATAGAACCGTTTTTCCCCCGAAGGGTAAAAAACGGATATTTAGGTTCCTGCCGAAGCTTGAACCACATTATGAGATAACACCCTTGTAACTCAGCCCTAATCAAGCGAATTCATCAACTAGTAGCGCCATCTATCGCGCTACCCAAGTAGTAATGTCGCCCGGTTGCCAGCGCTCGGCTGCTTTCTCTTCAGTACCACATAAGCCGGCAAGGCCCTTAGGTGTGGTTCAAGCTTCGGCAGGAACCTAAATATCCGTTTTTTACCCTTCGGGGGAAAAACGGTTCTATTTAGGTGTCCATGCCTTCGCTTGAACCACATTATGAGACGTGTTTAAACCTCTGCCGGCGCTGGCCCGGGCGTACTGTGACTGATAATATTTAAATTTATGCAAAAATCACACGATAAGAATATGGGCTTGAAATTTATTCCGTATCGATATACTAAAGGATTGTTTACGTCAAACCTTACTAGATTTTCCTTATTTGTAATTACCGATAGATGAGACAATTGTTAGCACGGACTGGCAACATAAGTTATCCATTGTGACTATAAAACTTTTTATATAAAACAAAACTGTGTGACTATTAGTTGAAAGACTGTCCCTAATATCATAATTAAAGACATAAGTAGGTACTTGTAGGTCGTACAAATTTAAGTGTAACCACTATCTGAAGTAGTAGCTCTGATGCGTGTAACGTGAACCTCATCGAGTGAGTTTTACATTTAACCCGTCCAAACTACCTGATGCTTTCCTTACAATAGCCACTAGGTGATAAAAAGGTTTTGTTGTATGATGTAATGATATTACTACTACTTATCTACTGCTTAACACAAATATAGCACTGCCGGCCCATCCACCGTTTAAAATTTTGTAACTAATTGGAAAAGCTTGGGTCCTCTCTGATTTATTGTATTTTCCAACAATTTAATGTAAATTGGTAAGTTGCATCATAGACCAGATGTAATGTAATATGACTTTTAATGTGGACAAATAACCAAATGTTTGTATATGTACTCACTAGAATACGATATTAACATTATTTAGATATTAATACATAGTTATTGACTACTAGGTATACCAGGTTTATTTGTTAATGGGCTATCCTTACATAAGGACAACATATTCCAAATAGTGAATAGAATCAGGCATCAGGCGTTACTTTGCGGAAATCCATACTAATTAAAACCAAAATATTACTTTGCTAATCCGCGAAAAGATAACGTGCTAGTCAATCAGTGCTAACCCGTTATACTTACTTGCGTATTTTTACATGCAATTAATATTCCCACCCTCCCACCGCAAAAATAAATACGCAAATAAATATAACAAACCACCACCAAAAGAATAAACCTCGACACGTGTTTCGCCTCTCTACGAGGCATCCTCAGGAGTTGTTGACGGTCTGACGCCCGGCAACGGAATGACCTGTCTAGAATGGTCGGCCATATTTATACCTTGACCACTCCCCCTACCGTGCAAGTGTGAGTGAGATGGAAAAATTCGTAATAACGGCGATGACGCAACATTCAATTGTTCGTTAAGAATCATGCCCCTATTGTTGTACCTAATTATTTCCAGTTGTTCCAGAACACCCAAACGCAATCCCTTTTCGCAAACATGTAAAATATCAAAAGAATTATTCTCAGATAAATTTGCAAAGCACTTATTAGATATAGGTCACACTTTATCTGAGAATAATTCTTTTGATATTTTACATGTTTGCGAAAAGGGATTGCGTTTGGGTGTTCTGGAACAACTGGACATAATTAGGTACAACAATAGGGGCATGATTCTTAACGAACAATTGAATGTTGCGTCATCGCCGTTATTACGAATTTTTCCATCTCACTCACACTTGCACGGTAGGGGGAGTGGTCAAGGTATAAATATGGCCGACCATTCTAGACAGGTCATTCCGTTGCCGGGCGTCAGACCGTCAACAACTCCTGAGGATGCCTCGTAGAGAGGCGAAACACGTGTCGAGGTTTATTCTTTTGGTGGTGGTTTGTTATATTTATTTGCGTATTTATTTTTGCGGTGGGAGGGTGGGAATATTAATTGCATGTAAAAATACGCAAGTAAGTATAACGGGTTAGCACTGATTGACTAGCACGTTATCTTTTCGCGGATTGGCAAAGTAATATTTTGGTTTTAACAACATATTCCGTAAATGTGTTAGAAATTATAAACATGATGTTCTTATTTCTTATTTGTGGAAGTAATTGAGATTTATTTCGAATCAAGTACTCCTCTGCCTGAAAGTAGCGTCAGAAAGTGAAGAAGAAAATACAACACTTCATGATTTAATGTATGCGTTACTAGTAACAACTCTCAACAACCTAGCAGTAGTTTCAACTGAGGCGATAATACATTCTTCCTTACTGATTAGTTTTAGGTGAGGGTTGCTTTAAAAACTACCATATTAATAGTAAGCCATATTAATTCTTATATGAAATGGTAGGCTCCTACTTATTTTAAGTGTCATTTATGCTGCTAAATTTACTACTCCCCCCAGATAACTGAAAACTTGCCAATTAGGCTGGTGCCGGGTCAACCAATCTTTAAATGATGTGCTTGTCAGTCATGCAAGCGAATAAACGAATGAACAGAATCACTGACACGCAGGTGACAACCGTATGGAGGCGATGATTATGAATTTAAAGTGATGCTGACAACTCTAGTTGTTGTGGATGGCATCTCACCATGATGTTGTGCGTAGACTGAAGATCCGTCTACCAGGTAGGATATTTTAGAAGATTTTTTAATCTTTGAATAATTCCAATGCCTTCACCTATAATTTTTAGGCTAATTATAATAAAGGCTTGTAATTGTAGGTTGTTTAATGTTCACTCTTTCTGGTGGATAGCTGATTCCCAAACTGAAGATTATATGGTTCGCGCGCTGGTAATGGATTGTGCTTTATTGTTAGACTTAGCACGATTTGTGAGTTTTTAATGCTTTCGTATACATACGATCTTCTAATAAGAGTGTAAAAACCTCTTGACTGACGATGAAAGACTCTTTGAGTAAGAGTAGGGGAGGTGGACCTATCCACTTTAAATTGTAGTGCAACCTTTTCAAACCAATTGCGGAACTTTCTTAACACCCAGACAAATTAAAACATTATTATTATTTATATATGGTCCGAACCAGTAAGTTCTTGGCATTACACCATTGCAGTGGCATAATACATCAGTCAAATCTTACAAAAAAATGTCCTAAAAAAACAATGCGTGATGTAGTTCTATATTTTTTGTATGTTGTTTGGAGTCCTTGGAGGAATGTGAAACTATGTTTTGCAAGCAAAAAAAAGTTGTGCTCCCTGCGTAATTTGCAAAAAACTGCAAAAATTTCGGAGTTTTTTCAGTTTTTGCCGTTTTATGATAAAACTATGGGTTTTTGGTCAAAACTTGCTATGTAACGTTAAAAGAACATTAAATTTGGAACAATTTAAGCCCATGTACAGCGCCGTATGTTAAATAGTTCATGAGATATGGAACTTTAAAAAAAGGGTATTTTTTTCCTTAGAATGAAATTTTTAGTTTTTCCTATATTTCAGGACAAATATCGGCACAACCGCTCATGCTATGAGATATATTGCGATGATTGATTTAAGCGCAAAAAAGGGTCAGTAAGTTCTACAGTTCTCTAGTTATCGTAAAAAAATGTAATTGCTATAATGAGGAAGGCAACTAATGTATTGTTTAAGGCATTGTCAAAATCCGTACAAAAGGCAGTACCATCGTCGAGAGTGACATCTACGATTAGCTTTTACCGGTCTTCTCCGATAGCAGCAGAGCATTGTTAGAGATCAACCATTTTTAAAATGCACTCCCCTCTTAAGCACTTCATTCATTCAGTAATAAAATCAATATACAAACTGTAGTTTGGCTTGTTTTTAGGCTCCACTTTTTGGTCGTAGCCATTGATTGTAGTCTACGATACCGATTCTTATTTAAGAATTAGTTCTTGTTTTGTACGACCTTGACGATAGTTCACGGTGATTGGCGTGGTGTTGGCGAAACGCACCAGAATCACTGGAAGTTGTGTCAATAGATATCTAGCTGTCGCTTTTTGGCGCTCTTGAGTGTACTGTGAGTCGTGTTAAATACAAGATCACGATAATATCCTAACCACAACAAATTGATACATCAGAATCAGCTACCATTACCCACGCTAAGTATATGTTTGTGCTATAGGCATGTATGTGACTCAGTCTTGTCAAGTTACCAGTATATTATAACTTCTTCAGTGGTTTACCGTATTTACACGTAATATTGCAAATTCTTTTCCAATGGCTGTTAAGGCTAAATGTATGTGGAGCTACTGCTCAGTGAGTTGTCAATCCACGGGTTGTGACTATAAATACCTATTTCAGTCTTTACTGTATATTGTATTTATAGTCTGGACCAATTAAAAATAAAAATAATTGGACTAATTTGTCAATAGAAAATACGGCAAATACATATTGAAGTTTTTGAGTTACAAATTGGATATTTAAGTACCGATAACTAAAAATTTGTAAATTATTTGGCATATTACAGCTATGTGTAATTCGTAACCAAATATATCTCAATGTTAACATGATTAACTAATTATGCCAAAAGAATGTCTCATTTCTAGAAAGTAACAAATGTATGCAATCTGCCCGGCTTGGCAGAGCATGCATCATGTCAACACACACTTATCTATACCTTACTGAATAAAAACTAGAACATACTACGTGTTTCGTTTAGTTCTTCTTCTATTCCCGATTTAGTTTGTCAATCTATACACCTATGTATGTAGTTAAGACTCGTAGTAATAGGATATTGCTAGTTAAAACCCGTGGATTATAACACAAACGTATACCTAGAGTAATGGTAGCTGATTCTGATGTATCAATTTGTTGTGGTTAGGATATTATCGTAGCTGATTCTGATGTATCAATTTGTTGTGGTTAGGATATTATCGTGATCTTGTATTAACACGACTCACAGTACACTCAAGAGCACCAAAAAGCGACAGCTAGATATCTATTGACACGACTTTCAGTGATTCTGGTGCGTTTCGCCAACACCACGCCAATCACCGTGAACTATCGTCAAGGTCGGATCAAAACAAGAACTAATTCTTAAATAAGAATCGGTATCGTAGACTACAATCAATGGCTACGACCAAAAAGTGGAGCCTAAAAACAAGCCAAACTACAGTTTGTATCTTGATTTCATTACTGAATGAATGAAGTGCTGAAGAGGGGAGTGCATTTTAAAAATGGTTGATCTCTAACATCGCTCTGCTGCTATCGGAAAAGACCGGTAAAAGCTAATCGTAGATGTCACTCTCGACGATGGTACTGCCTTTTGTACGGATTTTGACAATGCCTTATACAATACTGAATTGCCTTCCTCATTATAGCAATTTCATTTTTTTACGATAACTGGAGAACTGTAGAACTTACTGACCCTTTTTTGCGCTTAAATGAAAGGTAATTAAATTTGCTACAACTTTATTCATCGCAATATATCTCATAGCATGAGCGGTTGTGCCGATATTTGTCCTGAAATATAGGAAAAACTAAAAATTTCATTCTAAGGAAAAAAATACCCTTTTTTTAAAGTTCCATATCTCATGAACTGTTTAACATGAGGCGCTGTACATGGGCTTAAATTGTTCCAAATTTAATGTTCTTTTAACATTACATAGGAAGTTTTGACCAAAAACCCATAGTTTTATAATAAAAGTGCAAAAACTAAAAAAACTCCGTAATTTTTGCAGTTTTTTGCAAATTACGCAGAGAGCACAACTTTTTTTTGCTTGCAAAACATAGTTTCACATTCCTCCAAGGACTCCAAACAACATACAAAAAAATATAGAACTACATCACGCAATGTTTTTTTATTGTAAGATTTGACTGGTGTATAAACCACGGGTGTCTCATGATGTCATGATGTCATCTAATCTCAAGTACTGCCAGCACCGGCGCGCGCGGGCGATGCTGTGGCACAATTCCTGTCAAACCTTAACACGTGTAGACGCGTTCATTACCAAATATTAATTTGATTACTTAATTTGTACTTTGAAGCCCCAATCCGCATTAGGCCAGCGTGGGGGCTATAGCCCAAGCCCTCTCGCGAGTGAGAAGAGGCCTGTGCCCAGTAGTGGGACGTATATAGGCTGAATTATTATTATTATTAATTTGTAGGTACTTTTGATTAGAAATTTAGCAATACAAGGACGTTGTATGTTGTTTATTGGCTTTCGTGCAATTAAGTTGTGTATCATTTGATTATCTTCAGGGAACCCTAGGGTTAATTAGGCATCATGATGCCCACAAATAAACAATTATTTGATGATCTAGGCCTTTCTGCGACATATTATATTTATGTCACTACCTTGACGAAATCATAGTATAAATAATAGTATGTACTATTACGACAGATTTTGACCACAAGGTGGTGCAAGCGCGAGCAGGCGTCCATTCTATAGCGGTGCGCGGCAACTACTAGTGCTAGACACCAAAATTAGCGACGCGACGAAATCGCGGAGTGAGCTACGCCTGACGTAACGTTGATATATGTCTACTGACATCTCATATATACTGTATTTAATGATATAAGCATATTATCATGAATATATAAATATATGAATTGTAGTTGTCTTCACAACTAATGCTGTAATTCGATTAGCGGCGCATCTGCCCTATAACCAAGACACGATGATTTTGTAGGGTACTACACCTGGAATTGATTGCATTGAAGATGACGTTTCCAATTACATGCTCTACGAGACCTGTTACAACAGTATGCTGTAAACCCTGGACTACAACCTTTCAGCTAAGCTTATAATACTTAGATCTGGCAATGACTGCAGAACTAGTGTTGATTTTCAGAGTAAATTGCAGGGTCTATTTAACCGGCGAACATATTTGTAGTCATATTTCGCTTAGATCGTGCATTTTGCCTGAACCACCGTATGTTGTTATTCTTCTATAAAATCACGCGAGTACTTCCTTATCTGCAAAGGGAACCTCTCATCTGGAAATCGAAAGAAGGATATTTCTGATCCGTGTTCTTTCAGAATCCGGTATCTGCTATCGGTGACTGCCTGCAAATATTTTCTACATATTACGCATGTGTGTACGTTTACGTACGTTATACGTTTTTCTGTACGTTGGCTTGCCCCGCAGTCCACATGGTTTCAAAGTTTCTGAAGTGACTTCATTTTAATTTGTCTATTTGGAAAAATTAAACAATCATCGTTTAGATTTAAAGCCGTGGACCGTGGCTGTTGGTTCGACAGCTTAGTTCCCTTAGTCGGCTTCACCTCTAATTCAATTCGCGATTTTTCGAAACAGAATCAGTAACACCACTCTAACTACCGAAAAATCTTTTCATAAATTCTTTATTTGTGACGTTCCACGGAAAAAGGTACCTTATGAGGGTT
This sequence comes from Cydia splendana, assembly GCF_910591565.1. NCBI lineage: Eukaryota > Metazoa > Arthropoda > Insecta > Lepidoptera > Tortricidae > Cydia > Cydia splendana. The sequence goes on along the minus strand of NC_085969.1, from coordinate 9,894,675 downwards.
TCTAGTTTCGGAGATATGAAATGTTTTGTAAAGAGGTGAAAAAATGCTAATTTTTTTTTTATTGTGTGATCTGAAACCTTAATGCGTAACGTTTGTTTACCTGTTTTTATTTTTGTTATAAGTTAGTTATAAGCCTAGTAATGTCGTCTCAGAGTTTAGTAGAAAAGGTACCTTATGGAAAAAAGATTGAAAATTCCCAAAAAAACTAGTCAATACGGGAAAAGAAGTTTGGTAGAGAACTGTATTAGCATTCTGCAAAACTAATTTGATAATTTCAGTTCTGGTTGGGGCGCCTCGCAAATATTATGACCGTACATCGACCGACATCACAAATCCAAGTAGCCTGCTATTATACCAAAGTTACTCTCGTCAAGTCTTTCTTAACTAGAATAATCTTCATTTGGTTTGGTCGCATGCAGTAAATCAGCCATTGGTTTGCTGAAAAATGCCAATACCCGACGCATTACCTTATGGAATATCTGAGGTCATTGAACCTCAATGCCGCTTATCTTCAATAGCAACCGAAATATATTATTGATAAGAAATAGACGATTTATACCATCTTAACCCCAAAATATTATTAGTTTATCCTAACTGTTCCATCATCATCATGCCTCATCATGTAACTTAATCACAAGGTACCTTTTCATTACATACAAATTATTGGTCTTTTTTAAGATTATTATGACGAAGAACTAATTAAATTTGGGGCAGTTTAATGTAAATTAATATTTTCTATTCATAAAAGATAAACTGTAATATGATTGATATTTTGTAGTGATGTATTATTAGATTTATTTCCATAAGGTACCTTTTCGTAAATGTATGGAGCAAATACTGTTATTGTTATGTAAGTTTAAAGTGGCATAAGGGGTTAAATATAGTATTTAGTTGGGGTTTTAGGATTTATTTCATTTGAATGACAGAATTTCTTTCATATGTGCTCAGAAAAATTGATTGTGTGTCACATTAAAAGTAAAAATATTCAATTTTGTGATTTTATATAAAAAAGTCAGAAAATACATTTTCACCTCTAAATCGGTATTGTTTTTTGCTTAAACTGTCTGTCAGTGTCGTTTTCTAATAGATAAAATTTAAATCTTGAGAGCTCATTGCAATCAATCGTGAAAATGAAATAAAACTTTATTTTCAAGAGATTGGCTAGTATACACATAAATCAGTCGATATCAAAAGTTTCTATTTGCATTACAGAACAAGTCGCAATATTTTTTTAATCTCACATATATAAGGTATTATTATTTGTAGTCAACTATGTAACTTACTTCAGGAACATAGTTTTTTAGGCGGCTAAACTTAAAACTTCTCTATCGTAAAGTTGCTAATTTCACAACATTATTTTCAAAAAATCATATCTCTGTAACTACGCAACCTAGAAGGTTGATCTTTTGTGTTATCGATAGCTTATTTATTGTAGATTACTGGGGTATGCATAACTCCATACCCGCCATAAGGTACCTTTGACCGTGGGACGTCACATTTATTTACATAACTTGAAGGAGCGCTTCATCTTCTACATAGGCATAACATTTACCACTAAAGAAACCGATGTTTCACCTATTGAACAATCATGGGTAACTATGCGGATTGCCATACTAAATTAATATTTTACTAGTTGGTCCTTTTAGACATATACCGCCTGTTTCCGATAGTTATATTACCAGTAAGAGTTCATTCATTTCCTTTGAAATTTAACTATGTAACGTTTATGGTCAACGTTTTATGATGCATGATTGTTATACCAACGGCAGGTCGATAACACAACCGGCTGCTTAGATAATCTTCCGAAGTGGAGCTTGTTACTTACAGCATTTGAACCTAATTTCACAAGTTTCTACCTGACTGATGTGAATGGAGCACTAATTACATTATAAATGCCTTTGTCAGTTCGGTCTATTGGACGGAATGCGATGGAAGGTACTTGCTGTTTTCTACGTGTTTCTCTTAGTTCAGTGGTCTCTGTTTCACAGCTACATAGTAGACGATTTAAAGTAAGTAAAAGATTTCTCTTTGTAACAGGCCGCAATTTTTTAGCTAATGGTCAATATTTAGAGAGTATACAGGAGATGCTTCAGTATTCCCAAAGACACTATCAACCTGACTAGTCATTCATCATTCAAAAGAGGGATTTAGTGCGATGATTTTTCACTAATATATACGAGTATCATAAACTCTATAATTTTCAGGTTTAGAGCCGCAATAAAGAGATATCTCTTGTTAGCCTATGACAGAGCCGTAAATGAATTGGCATTATACTTGTATTGGTATTCCTATTCAGAAGAGGGAGTTTTAGTTTTCTTTCCTTCTTTAAGGCTAACGTCAATTTTCTTGCCTCCCCCTCTCTCTTTATGGTATAGGATCTAGTTGGGCAAAGTATAACACAAGGTTTTTCACTTTGTACTTTTCCCTTTTCACAGTTTCTTAACTGCTATTTTTCATGGCCAGTTAGTCATACAGTTTAGGATCCTCAGAATGTATATTTTTGGTTTGTTTGGTATCTCACGGCAACTGTTTGTTATCGACCTAGACCAACATTTGTACACGACCAAGACGGAAACCTTCCTTTTTCCTGGCAGGTTGAGACAATTACTGTAACTGCATTTCATTATCAATATCGCGCCAAACCCGCTAATAGCAATTCTGCTGCTCGTCGTTCTAAAATAAGGTGACACACCATTTGGTCGGCTACAATGATGATAACGCCCACTAAGTCGTGCATTGGTTCATGACCATGCAGATCTTAAATGCGAGGCCGACTGTGCAGACATCGAACGATAAAGCGACCAATAAGACGTCCGCTACCGTATTAATGGTAGACCATGAGACAACGGTTTTTGTTTAACAAGACAACATCATTTCAATGTCATTTCAGAGGACGATGCGATATCATCTCATAGGACGACGTATTAATGTCTCACGATACGACAAAATGTAGTCTTATGGAACAATGCAATGTAGTCCTATGGGACGCAATATCCTCTCACGGGACGATACCACAGGATGGCGCAATGTCTTCTCACATGATGACGTAACTCATCGCGATGCCTGTCGTATCACAGGATGACGCCTTATTGTTTTACAGGACGACGCTTGATGTCCCACAGGACGATGTCATGTCATCTCACGGGACTGAGTGAGACGCGCAACGATGCTTGTCGTCCAACGGGACGACGCTGTGTGCCATTTATACCCGTAGGTATTCTTTTTATGATGATGGCTATAAGAGCTCACTTAGTCTCATCGCTGGGCCACGGGCACTGAGCGGAATGTCACAAGGTCTTTTAACGAGACGATGCTCGTCGTCTTACAAGACGCTGCCATGTCGTCTGTCAGGACAATACCATGTCGTGTGTCAGGACGATACCACGGGACGACGCCTTGTCGTCTCACAGGACGACGTCTTGTCGTCTCACAGGACGACGTCTTGTCGTCTCACGGTACGACGCCTTGTCGTCTCACGGGACGACGCCTTGTCGTCTCACGGGACGACGCCTTGTCGTCTCACGGGACGACGCCTTGTCGTCTCACGGGACGACGCCTTGTCGTCTCACGGGACGACGCTTATCGTCTCATGGGACGACGCCATGTCGTCTCACGGGACGACGCTTGTTGTCCCACAGGACGAGGCCATGAGGCGTAAGTACCCGTGTACTTTTTATGACGGTGCCTGTAGGAAGGTCACTGCGTCTCGTCGCTGGGCCATGGGCACCGAGCGGAATATCACGAAGTCGGAGGTTTTCAAAATATTTTTACGATTTAAATTTCTTGATCTTTTTAAACTTGCTTTGTAAACGTGTTGCTCGGCTGAGTTACAAAAGCGTACTGAAGAGAAAGCAGCCGAGCGCTGGCAACCGGGCGACATTAGTACTTGGGTAGCGCGATAGATGGCGCTACTAGTTGATGAATTCGCTTGATTAGGGCTGAGTTACAAGGGTGTTATCTCATAATGTGGTTCAAGCGAAGGCATGGACACCTAAATAATTATGATCTTGATTAATTTCAGCAGTTGTTTTTTTTTTAAATGATATAGGAGGTAAATGAACATACTAATTACCTGATGCCATGGACAACACCAGACGGGTTGTAAGTGTGTTGTTGGTGTATAAGATGGGAGTATGCTCTTTTCTTGAAGGTTGTATTAGTCCGGAAATACCGCAGGTGACAGTTCATTCCACAATTTAGCTGTGCGAGGCCACAGAATAAATAATAGTACTATCATAGGTACAGAAATGACACCTTCTACAAAACTGAAATTTGACTGATTCAGGGACAAAGTGGGGACAAATCATGTTGTCCCTTTCTAATGTATGGCACTATCCCTTTCGACTATCTAGGGTTGTCAAATTTCAAGTAATTATCTGTGGTTGTGCATGCAAAGGAACATCGAGTTTTGCCAACCCTAATAATTGCTCATAGAAACGCTGGACCGAAAAGAGCTGAGAGTGTCGAAAAGGTCCAGTGTCACCCCACTGGCGAGGAAGGAAGTTTCTAGAAGACGCACATTTGAGGACTACCTAACATGGAAATGTTGTCACATAGGGTTATGGTGAAATTGTATGGTATTTTCATGAATATCAAGACAAAAAATACTTTTCTGCATTACAGAATCATCATCATCATCATTCAGCCTATATACGTCCCACTGCTGGGCACAGTCCTCTCACTCGCAAGAGGGCTTGGGCTATAGTCCCCACGCTGGCCCAATGCGGATTGGGGACTTCACATACACCTTTTGAATTTCTTCACGGATGTATGCAGGTTTCCTCACGATGTTTTCCTTCACCGAAACGCAAATGGTAAATATCAAATGATATTTCGTACATAAGTTCCGAAAAACTTATTGGTACGAGCCAGGATTTGAACCCGCGACCTCCGGATTGAAAGTCGGACGTCATATCCACTCGGCCACCACCGCTTTTTGCATTACAGAATACATTGCAGAATTAATGTCACTAACCTACATAGAAAAACTTATTGGCATGTAAATATATCCTAAGTTTCTCATTTCAGTATAAGAAGCCTCAACAACTTTTGGATTTGGATAAGGACTGGTATGAAGAACTAAAAAAGGTAAAGGCAGTGAAAGACATACCCAATGAATGCCAAACACAATAATTTAAAGTTTCATAATGTTGGAAAATAAGAAGGTTTATGTTTTATGTAATAATTTTATTTACGTAACTTACTTTTACATCTAGTCTTAACAATTTAAAATAAGTTTACACATTTCATTTAAATAAATGAATAATGATAAGGTTCTGGTTTTATTTATTAACCCATTCATGGCCACGAACCGCTGAGCGTACACAATACGCCGGGCCACCATACAAACCGTTTTTAGCTAAAACGTATGACTCAGCTTATGGGTCTCGAGCCTGGCGCGCACGGTAAATAAATCGCCGCTTATGAAGCCGGCCAGTTGAACAGCATTATGCAGCATTTTTACTAACCACCGTTTTTCTGTGCCTATAAAAAAACTAATTATTGCAGTTTGGTTAGGCGGGTTCAAATTCCGGTAATCCATAGTCATGGTCACAAAATACGAAATCACTAAACAGCACAGGACTATAAAGTCGCCCACGAATAAATCGTGACCAAATAATATTTCCCATGTTACTCCAAAATACATCTCTAATAGGGGGGATGGGATGAATCATTTCTTGAACTCTTGTGACAAATACCACATGAAAGATAATACCGCCGCGCCGCCGCCGCTCGGATGCATTCCTTGTTTATTGTCCAAGTGTGAAGTAGAATTTCAGTATATTTACTATATTGCACAGATAGTAAACCAAACTTGAATATTCTAGACCCTGTTTTCATTAAAAAATACGTGTTTATAATTTTTTTACCTAATATACCTTATAGAAATGGTTGTTAGCTTATATGATACTTACGTTATTACATCAAATTACGTTTCGTTTAAGTTTAAATCACAATTTATTCAAGACTCACATGTGAGTCACTGGCCCTGCGGAACTGTTTGAGCATGACCCATACGCTGAGTCGCTGGCCCTGAATGGGTTAAGTACCACATGGGTAACTTATTAGGTAAGAGTCAACATTGCTAACATTAACCTTTTCGCCGCCGTGTCAAAGACTAAAGCTGTCACTCGGACGCCACGTCACCGAAGTGTCAACTTTATGCACATGCACGTAGGTCTATGGGGTTTGTGACCGATTAACCGGTTTGTTGAGTCTTCCATTTTCGAAAACTTTTGACGGCGAACAATTATTTCATGACACCACAGGCGTGCCTTACGCCATAGAATATGATGGCACGCCTGTCGTGTCATACGCCACACGTTAAAAACATTGATGACACGCCTGTCGTGCCATCCGCATCCAAACGGTTAATCCTTCGAGCAACACGAAAGGGAGGCGGCATTCGCACTATTTCCCCTCTGCCGAGGTACAAGATTAGCGCGTCAATCTAATCTAGCGCGGGTAATAAAACTAGTTGCACTTGGATTTTTCACTAGACCAGACCGAGTCCAGACGCGCGCGTGAACACTGCTGCACAAAAATGCCTGTTTGCTCGGTTTTTTGTTATAAAAAGAGGTCGGGGACATCAAATTTACAAAAAGAAAGTGTTACATTTCACATGTAATATTTTTTTTACATATCATACGTTTAATTACATTCAAACACAATTATTATATTTTAGTCTCATGTAATTGTTGGATTTATCGATTTTGCTCGCTCAGTACAAATTGCGGATCGGTCGAGCGACAAATCCGACTTCTCATCTCTCAGAATACAATAATATACTTCAACGAAAATGTGTTAGTGTGCGTGTTGTGACACTTGTCACTCGTCCGTACACAAAAAGAGATCGAGGTTTGCAAGATTTGTCTTTGACGTGTGTCATTTTCTATGTATTTGTGTCGTTATTACAGATTGGATTTTGTATATAAGTGTGTGAGAAGTGCGACTGTATGCACCTTTCTCCCCGCGAAAAATGGCAGAAAGATTTGTACGGTGAGATATCGCTTGGGCCCCTCCCTTCCGATGTGTCGGAAGCCGGTGTTGCTCGAAGGGTTAATCCGTCTTTGGCGTTGGACCTGCGGTGCGGATATATTGGTCATTGGCGTCCAAAAGGTTTAATGATTTGACACTTGCAAGATTGGTGAATATGTTACAAATGTTACAATGACTACATACATTTTACTTGATAATTCATCAGTATGAATACCTAAAACTACTGCAAGATTTCCACATTGTGTGCTAGCATTCATTTTACCAGGCACCAGCCTGTGAAGATCTACCAAGATCTTCACAAATTGTACTGTGGGTAGGCAAACCCAGCCGCCCAACCACCGCGCGTGTACCTCCCACGGGACGTCGTCCTCCTCCCAGTCCTTGAGGCTGCCGTCGCAGTAGAAGCACTTGGTCTTGTCGCTCTGGCCGATGTAGTAGAAGCCGGCCTCGGCGAGCTCCTCGGGCTTCTGCTTCATGCTCTTGGGCCAGTCTTTGAAGGTGCGGAGGCGGTCGGCCTCGGTGTTGTAGCGCGGGTGCGGGGGCACGCTGGCGCCGGCGGGCGGCGCGCGCATGCCGCACTCGTCCTGCCCTCTAGTCATCTGGTGGTTGCTGTTGGGCACAGGCGGTGTTGGTAGTGGCGGCGGGGCTGGTGCTGGGCTAGCTGGCTGTCTGGGTGGCAAATTTTTGTGCCTCAAAATTCAAATGCATAAAAGCAGTAAGTCGGACCACAATGACAAGGTCCAAGCTTAGAGCATTTAATAACTGGAGTTGCCTTTAAGAACTTACCCCTCTGCCGAAAACCTTGCACAATTGTGCAAAGTTTTGTATGGAATGACGGTTATCTGTCATGGCTATTTGTATGTTGTGTACAAATCATGTAAAAATAGTCATACATTTGACGTGCCCCTCCCCCGCAAATATCGGCAGACTGTTTTGTACAGAAAAGGACAGCCAAGACGTCTCCAGTTACTAAATGCTCTAAGGGTCCAATGCAAGGACTAAAATATAAACTATGTTCTGTCAGGCTAGCGCTAGCAGATGATTGGCGCGACAGTATCTCGCGGTGAGATAGACTATGTGTCTCTCTTTAATTAGAAAAAGACGGGTAGTCCATCCCGCCGCGAGATACTGTCGCGCCAATCATGTGCTAGGCCTACAGTAGAGACACTCAATCCTTATTAGGTTGTATCTTTACTAATCATCCATAACCAATGCTTTTGCCTGTTCCTGCAATTCCTTCTCATCAATCTCTTTGTCCAACAACCCTCTAGCTTGCAAATACTCTCCATATTGTTTTGGGATCCCCATAAATGTTTTCATTTTGGCCCGAATTTGCTTCCAGGTCTCTTGATAAAAGTTTTTCTTGTCTCTGGCCATTGCTTTATAGTCATGGCCATATTTGTCTAATAAATATGTGAGGTATTCCACTTGGCCTTTGGGTAACCTGTCAGAAAAAATTACATTGCGTTTATGGAGTACAATATAGTGTGCAAAAAAAATTTTAGAAAACAGATATTCTTGTTGAAACTTGGGCTTAATTTAGCATTATATTTGGCCTAGCATAATCACTATAAAGAATAAATATATATAAATTTTATAATATGCATACTAAATTGTTTCTAACATTAATCACATATTCTCTAATCACAGTTTCCAAATTGATATCAATAATTAGGTTCCCTCGAGTTAATTAACCAAAAAAGCATGTATATAAAAAATTCAGTAACGTTCATCTAATTGATATGCCTGTTATCAGTTATCAGGTCGGAGAATGTATCAATAGCTAAAGTGCAATAGGGTTTGAGAGCAAACATAATGTACTATACTTTGTCACTTGATTAATTTAAGTACTGATTGTTTTAGACCTATATTTCATTATTTAAATAACTCTTTTTACTTTCAAAGAGAATAAAAGCGAATTATAAATGTGTTGGTGTGCTCACATGAATCTTCTTTCCCTTGGTGCTCGGGCTTCTTTTTCTAATCTTTCCACAACTTCTTTTTTAGGAATTATATTCACTTCAGTATCTTCTTCCGATTCGGACGATTCCTCCTGGTTGACAATTTTTTTAGCCCGTTTTAACTGTTCCTGTTTGTAATTCGGAATTTTTATCGCTTTATTAGGATCATTCGCAAGTCCCATCTCTTTAAGATTACGAAGTGTCGACTTTTTCATGTCCCAGGCTTCCTTAAGAGTTTTACTGCAAATATAAGAATAAATTTAACCTGTCCTTCACTAAATAATTGTGATAGGGACACATAATTACGAAAATCATACCAATTTACTTGACCAGTACTGCGTTGTTTAAGATGCATTCTTTTGCGATTTAGTTTGTGAAGGAACTTCTTTTTACGATGCTGCTTTTTAATCTTCATGTTGATTGTGTTTTACTTCACAAGGGTGAATTAATGCAACAAAAATTAAGCTAAACAACTACAACGTAAAACCACGTGTATTTGACGTTTGGTTTGCGATCATTTTGAGTATTTTGACAGGTTCGCATTGTTGCCAGGGCTCAGGAGTCATAAGTTACGTTTCGTTTCCCTAAAAGTCACGTTTTTGCTGCTCAAGTCACATTTTTATATTATTGTAGGTAAATCGATTTTAGAAGAAATCAGAAAATAATTCATTTCACAAAAAATCTACTTACCTTATATATGATTTTTAGGGTTCCGTTCCCCAAAAGGAAAAATGGAACCCTTATAGGATCACTCGTGCGTCTGTCTGTCTGTCCGTCTGTCACAGCCTATTTTGACGGAAACTACTACACCAATTAAGTTGAAATTTGGTACACATATGTAAATTAGTGACCCAAAGACGGACATGTAAGTCATGTAACATAAACAAATGAATGTTAAGCATGGGGGCTACTTTTGGGGGGTCAATGAGAAAGTTAAAAAATAAAGTTTTTCCATAACCTAAGCAAATTAGAAAAATCTGCGGAAATAATTCGTGTAGTTTTTGAAAATTGGTACAGGTATAGCTTGTGGTGTCCAGATAAATATACTAAAAGCCCTCGAGGGTAGGGGGTGTGCTGAGGGTGCAGGGGGGTTGAAGATACTTTTTTTCATATTTTTGTTCATATCTTGAATATCTGTACAAATAGCATTATAATTACTTTAGACAAAAGTTTTATCATAAAATTTCCTACAAATTTGGTTATGTTTATTTTTACTCTACGATCAATACTTTAGGAGCTACAGGCTGTTAAAGTTAAATAAGAGGTAAAAAATAGACGATTTAAGAAAACTTCGTTTTTTCGTAATTGTTCATCATAAATAAAAAAACTAGAGTAAGCAAGCTAACTGACCTGCTGATAAAATATAAAAAAAAAACCGGCTAAGAGCATGTCGGGCCATGCTCAGTGTAGGGTTCCGTAGTTACCCGTCTGTCAAAATAGACTATTAGCAAAAACTCAAAAACACCTATACCGATTAGGTGCGCTATATTTTTCCTTGAACGTGGACGCATTCATTGGAAACATACGGTCTTAGAGTTAGCCGAAATAAACCCGAGTATTTAAAGTGCCCATTTGGCGGGCAAACAACATCTGAACTTAAGAGGGGCCCAGGCCGCCGCCCGGTGACCTGGTGGTCAAACGTAGAAAAAGACCTCAAACTATTCCAGATGTCAAAAGAGACAATCCAAAACAGAGTAGCTTGGCGCAGAAGAGTGAGGAGGCCCGACCCGAAGAAGAAGATATATTTCCTTGAAAGTCTTTACTAAGCTATGTTATTATGATTTTTTTCACATTTTTTTGACCCATGGTTCAAGTTACGGGAACTAAAGGGGAAAACACAACTTTTTTTCTTTCAGATCGATTATTTCCGAAAATATTAAGTTGATCAAAAAATGGTTCGTGAAGACCCGTATTAGTTTTAAAAGACCTATCTAACGACACCCCACACTATAGGGTGGAAGCGTAGAAAAAATTCATCCCCACTTTAATGTAGAGCAGCCATATTTTTTTTTTCTAATACACAAAATAGTTCCTTTCATATAGATGACAGGAAACCTATTATAAATGTGAAATCAAGCGTGAGTCGGACTTAATGTACGGAACCCTTGGAATGTGAGCCCGACTCGCACTTGGGCGGTTTTCTATTTGAAAGCACTCATTTAACACATTTATTTAATACAAAAATAATCAATTCTACCAGCAAACATAAGAAAACAACTCAAAATTTGCATTTGATTACTTTGCCTCACATGTGGATAAAATGTAACTTATCAGTATTTGAAGAATCGAGAGAGCCTTTACCAGCCGGTGTGGTGAAAATGAAATAGCCGACCGCAGATTTTTTTTTTTTGCAGTAACAGATAAAGAAAAATTGAATTGAACCTACGGTCAACGATATATTTCAAACATTTACGTTGATACGAAATCTTAATAAAAAACAAAGTTTACTTATCTATCTATCGAATCGTAAACGAATTCGGAAAAAACACTGTTAACTTCACAGGTAAATAAATAAAAGCGCGAAGCGTCAAATCGCCGGACCCAGTCACAGTCAGTCAGTGCGAAAGAAATGTTTTAAAAGTTTATAATGTTTACATTGTTCACCGCTCGCGCGACTGCAAGACCGTGCAAGTGCAAGCAATGGTTTATTTAATGGCGTCAGAGGGCCTACCGCAAACCACGTTCGACATGCTGGCTCCCTGTCACACTTAAGTACGAAATTACACGCGCGACAGAGAGGCAACCCGTTCAACGTGGTTCGCGGTAGGCCCTCTGTACTCAACTTGCGGTTATTCATTAAACTTAATCAAAAGAAATTAAAAAAGTATATGCGTAAATAATTTACCCCCGGATAAAAATAACACAGTAATGTTTTTTGAGCGCTCATAAATCTCAAAATAACTGATGCAGTGCAATGAGTAGTATAGATACAGACAAAGAAATGAATCATTACACTAAAAAAATAACTACTACTATCAAACTAAATGACACCGTCATGTCAAGGTAACAAGTCTCATTTTGCCACGACTATTATAATAATCATGATGGTGGATGTACACCGCGTTCCTAAATAATACGAATTGCAGAACTACATTTGTCCAAAATTCGACTAGCTTCAAAAGTCACAAAAATTGCCTCAAGATCGTAACATCGTAAGTCACGCACATGTCACACGAGAAGGCGAAAAGTCACGAAAAATGTGACTTTTGTGACCATCTGGCAACACTGCAGGTTCGAGTATGACACTACTTGAGGGCACATTTCCATGTCCGCCCCGTCCGTATTGCCCGGCCGCACTCGGCTGGACTCTACGGTTGTGGTGTGTCCGTCAATCCTTGGTCCGGTCAAAATATCTCTTTCACGCTCACACTTAAAGTTACGGACCTTAGAGGATATAACCAACGGAGACGCCATGTCTAAAATTTTCGGTACAAAATAGTCTGCCGTTTTTTGCGGGGGAGGGGCACATCAAATATATAGGTACGTCATGTCAGATAAACGTCAGTCCATACATATGGTTGACATGTGGTTGACCATTGGCCGCCTTTTTTCGACAGAGGGGAACGCCTGTTAATGGCGGCTCCATTGTTAATTACTCCGAGTTACGGACGGACGTACGGCGGTCCACCTTACACACGATCGAACAGGCCTCGGACCGGACCAAATGTATAAAACCCGTAGCAGACTACCGCACCGCTCCGCGACCTTAGTGCGCCACACCCATAAGTTAGGCGAGAAAGAAATATATAGAATAATATTAAGAATTATAAATATAGAATAATAGATAGAAATACTTCTTTCTCGCTCTCACGTATGGGTGCGGCGCACCAAGGTCGCGGTGCGGTGCGGTAGTCTGTTACGGCTATAAGACTGAGTTAGAACTTCTATTAAGATATAACGTTTAAATAACACTTGCAAAATCTGGGGTATCAAAATCGCTGCCAACTTACCTTGGTCTAACTCTAACGACTTTAAAGCTATGCTGAGAGGTGGACGTTGATGATTAGATCGTGCAATTTTTGGCCGTGCATTCACCGGACTTCTGACAAAGACAAAGACAGTGACACTGGCAGGAGTGACAGGTGGCTATGTTTCAGAGTTCATTTATTGAGGTTATTTTTCACTTTCAGTGTGAGCGCCAAGTATTTATTTTCTGAAGTTACTATTTAATACAAAAAAAGTATTTAAAATGCCACAAACAGGCGCAACAAGATATCAGAAGTTTCTCAAATCTGAGAAATCGAAAACCAAGTTAAAGAATAAACAAGCTAAGAAGAAAGACTTGCCAAGGGGTACGAACGTAACGAAGACGAATTTTAAAGTAAAACAGATCGTAATAAAAGAGCAACTGAAACAGCATGGCGACAACGAAGCCTTGTCTGCTCGGAAGCTGAACGCGAAAGAACTCTTGTCGAGATTAAATCATTTTAACACCCATTCCTGTAAAGACGCCTTAGAAGGTATAAAGGAATTGATAAGCGGACATGTGAATGTGTTGGAAGACAACCTGGGTCAGCTCATTAATGGAGTGGCTCCATTGGTACTTAATATTGAAGCTGTTGTAAGTATTTTATCAGAATATTAAACATGCAATTTAAAATTTGTTTAAAAAGTTAAGTTCCTCTAGCATTTTAAGGTACAATAGAAAATAACATTCAATTCCCTTTAACAAAGCTCAGGCTCCAAGATATTTTCATTGCGTTAAAAATGCTAACAATTTTTTCAGGTTCGCAGAGAGGCTTTGAAGGTCCTACATTTGATGCTTTCTAATGTAACTGTAGAAAAAACAGAACCATTCTTTGATATTCTGTCCACTTACCTCAGGAGTGCCATGACACACATAGACAACAGGATTCAAGAGGATTCCCTACTGTTTCTTGATATCCTCCTCATTTGCTGTTCTGAAAATGTAGCAAAGGATTTCCACAGGATTATTCCAAATTTCTTAGATATGATTTCCAAATTAAGGGTAGATTCGAAGCCAGGAAGAACTCTGACTGTCAATTTGAACAGCCAAATAACTAGTGTAAAATGGAGAGTTAAAGTATTACACAGGCTGCAAGACTTTCTAAGAAAATATGTGGAACACAACAAAATCAATGTGGTTGACAAGGAACTTGCAGCCAACACAAAATTCTTTGACAGTTCTAAGATGAACCACTACCCCTTATTCAATCATAGTTACACAGCTGTATGCCATGTGTCATCATTTTCAGCTAAGAATACACAAGATGCATCAATTGATGAGGCTGAGAAATTCATAAAATACATTGAAACTTTAATGCCACTGCTTTTTGAAGCTTGGGTTGAAGTATGTGCCAATGCTAACTCAGACAAAAATATTGAAACACTAGTGAGTGAGGACTCGGCAGGGTTACTAAAGCGCATACTGGAAGTAGTAACATTATTGTGGGACCTGGTCCAATACCTTAACAAGAAGAATCCTCATTCTAATATAGAGAATTTGTTTAGGCAGAATTATCGCAAGTCATTCAGTCAACACTTTGTGCAACCTTTCCCATTTGCAACAAATATAAGGTCAAGACAACAAAGAGGGAACCAACCCAATTCAAACTTTGAGGATTTGATTACAGATCCCAAGTTAATTATTGAAAACTTACTCATTTGCCAAATGTTTATTGCTCTCAATCCAAATGTGCACATCAAAAATCAGAGCAAGGAAATAGGTTCAGTTCTCAATTACATGGAAAAGATATTTAATGAGAATGCTGAAGTAGATGTCAGTGATCTCCTTATTAAGATTTTAGATAATGTATTCTCTAATGATGTCAATAATTGGACTAGAACACTTTCCGTCATGGATGCTTTACTCAGAAAAGTAATATGGGCATACTTTAACAAAAATCTGCCAAGTCAATTCAGACAGAAGATCTTTTCTCTTCTATGTAAAATAGCACTCAGTGATAAATTGGCTCATTTTCATGCAAGTGATGCTTATGACATGTGGCTCAAGAACTTGCCCGATATTTTACTTGAGGATTCAGTGACTGTGCAAGTTGTTAATATCCTAAACAAGTTTGCTGTTGCCAATAACACAATCTTCAATTCTGTAGTTAAACCAAAACTGCACAAAATTATTGAAAACCTACCAAAAATTTCTGTATCTGACAGTGTGAACCCTACATGTTACTATAAGATTTTCTCCTTACTATATTGGATCAAGTGTTGGGATGATGCATCATTGAATTTACTGGAAAATCAGTTAATCAACAATGCTTATGATTTGGATCATGGGAAATATATTTTTGATACTCTGAGACACAGAAGTGCTACTAATAATGTATGATAGTAACAGCTCAGATAAGATGATGGAAATTTAATCAAGAATTCATAGTCATAGCATCAATGCAATAGTTTCACTAGATGGCGTTGACATGACACGCCATACAATTTGTTGTTTGTTGTGATACATCTGCAAATGCCTATACTGTATGTATGGTATTGGTACCAAGTCTGTGGGGCCTGGTGAAACTACTATTCTGATGCCATGAATACTTGTTTGACTGTGATAACTTCTAATAGGCATGTAAGAGGTTAAAATAAAATTATAAAACTTACAGTAGTAATTTATTTCAATAAACTCAAACACTCATGTAAAATTGTGACTCAGTCAACTAATAAAACATAATATATGTAATAGTAACAGGTAACAAAATTACAAGGTAACTTGAAAATGTGTACAAATGCAGTTTAGCAAATGATAGCACAGCAAAGTCATAATTATCAGAAAGTAAGGTAAGTCTAGCTGTCATTGGCACCCTAGTTAGTACCTAGTTTTGAAATATTGACACTAATAATTTACTTAAATATAAATAAAAATTTAACCTTTTAGATTACTGTTAGGGTGCCAATAACAAACAGCTTTATACCCTCCATTATGTACATACACATTACACATACATTTATCCAGGAAGAAGAAAAAATATATTTAACACATTTAATTTCCTAGGAACTTGACCATTTAAAGAAATACTGAATTTGGAGTAGGTACCTACATACACAAACATTGTTCAGGATAGTATTATGCACAACAATAGGTTTCCATTCAACAGCTAAATTCTATAAAATTACCCCTAAATCAGTGTATTATGCATAGTACTTTGCTAAATATTTACAGTGTTCAGTTAAGATATGACTGTAACTAGACGAAAAAGAGTCAGTATTTCAAGAGCCCACAATGAAAAGTACAAGTCTAGTAACAGTCAAGTGTAAAAATATGGGTGAAACTGCATATAACTTCTCAAAAATATGTCGAATAGTTCTTAATCCGCTGACATTTAAGACCTATGGGACATATTTTTGAGTATGATGTGTGCAACCATATTTTTACACTTAACTGTAATACAAGTTTAGCGTTTACAATCATTTTCATCTTCTAGTAATTTTATCATTTAGATTTAGAATGAGTTGCAATTACTAATTTGTAATATAAAATGAGTAACATTACAGATATGGGCCCCCAGTTCCCGTTTCAAGAAAACGTAATCCAAGCAGAAATCTCTTTCTAATAAAAGGAGTTAAAAAGAGACTTCCGTTTAGTAGTACATACCTACACGCTTCCTTGGAACGGGCGTTCGTAAACCATCATTTATTTCATGTTAGACACCCTCGTATCGTCGAGGCTCCCAGAATGATAGTTCATCATCACAAACATCAATGGCTATTATATCACATAACGAGTACAACCACAGTCCGTACATCAAACTTTACATTCGATACTGATATCAAAACAATCCCTTCACACACATCCTGCATTACTCGAGTAAGATGCTAAGATTGCTAAGTCTCGTGAGGACCTTTACGATTAGTAATAATACTACAGACATGCCAAGTCGAATAAGAAATCGTTGCAAATTAGAAGTTTCACTAGATGGCGCCGACAAGAAACATATACCTCAGTGGCGAGTTGGCGACATCTAGCGATCCCTCAATTCCAACTCCACCAATTATTTTTTAACTTAGGGTGGTATTCCACCTGTCCAATTTATTTGTCCAATGTGTATTTTGTCTCACATTTTGCACAATGAGAGAGTGAGATGCAAAGACATTGGACAGATGGGATACCACCCTAAAGCAGTCTTAGCACATCCATATATGTATATGCATTAACGGCAGACTAGTTATTTCTTTGCAATATGCATTAAATACTAATAGATATAACTACAACAAGCATTATTCCTTTAGTAATTGTCGAGTCGTTTAATGTTTCACATTTGGCAAATTTTGGCTAAAATTATAATCGCCAGGCTCCGGTGTAATCCTTGATAATGGCGTTAATTTAGTTAAGAAATAATTCATCTGATTAAGTAATTAGAAATACTAGTAACCAACATTATTGAGAATTAAGTTCTCATAAATAAAATTTGTAAACAGTGCATTTCATGCTTAAATGAATACTTGCATCGTGTTGAGCATATTCACTAGAATTTTTGGTGCCGTTTCAAACTTATTACTTAAGTGTGCGTCTGCAAAAAATATTGAATGCCATACAGCAAACATACAGTCCATAAGATGTTAAATATTCATTATACGGGTCGATTTTTTTAGACGTGTCCTTAACTGGAACACGGAACACCCCGTCGAATGAACTTCTAACAGCGCACGGACTTTTCAATTTACGATTAGTACCTATTCGTAAATTTCAAAAATTAAACACATTAAACTAACAATTTTGAGTCGAAAAGGACGACATACGGCTCTATTTATTACATGTCGTATTAGATGTAAGCATAAAGAAATCATAATATATATGTAATATAATTCTCTAAGTTTGGAAGAACACAAATCACAGAGCTGGCATACTTTCTAGTATGCAAGCATTGTGTTTCTACTAATAAAACTTGCTAAGCAATAAAATTTGCTAAAGCATGAAATTTAATACAGACGGTTTCCTGTATGTAAAGAGAGCTCATAATAACCAGACTATAGCCAGTCAACAAAGTACGAAGTTTAGTTGGTGTCGTGTCTATTGCGTTTTCCTTTTATTGGACTTTTTTGTGCGAGGTATGGTAGAAGAAGCCGTCAGCATTGCCTGGAAATAGAGAAATAAATTGAAAAATAAGAAAGCAGAAGCCCTACGTACAGAGACGAGTAACGTTTTTATGGAAATGGAGGTAAGTGCTGATACTAAAGACGGCTTTTTTAGGGTTCTTTAGTCAACTAGGAACCCTTAGTTTTTAGGAGTATATACTCGTCGTAGCTGGAGTAAAAGGACATTCCGCCAAAATTATAATTTTAAATAGGTACCTACAGTCAGTCACAAGTCTCAAAACTCTCAAATATATCGCAACCCATCCTAGGCTTAATATTTCCTTTGTAACCAAAGGGTTACAATTACAAAGGTATGTTGTACCATGTAAATTTGGCTACATTTTATGTCACTTTTTTGCACAATCTGATGCTGACTGTACCTACTTTTTTATGCTAGGGAGCCGATTTCAATGATAATATGATATTTTATGGCTTGGCTTAAAAATTCGACAGCTACATCCCTGGCTAAGTATCACTGAGTACCTACTGAGTAAGTAGGTTCTTATTTCATAAGATTATACATAGTACAAACGTTAAATTTTTCATTCTTTCAAAGTACCTATAATTACATAATTATTTATTGACCCTAACGGCTGCCCATTTACTCCAGCTAGTTAAAATTGCAACGTATTATCATATTACAATAACATAGGAATTGTTACGTGGAACGGATATTAAATATGTCCAAAATAAGAAAACGAATTAATCGGTAGGTGGTATTTCTCAACCAATTTACCAGATACACAATTCGTTCTTTACTCTAAATATAAGCATGGTAATATGTGAACAAATACAAATTAAATATGTTATATTTTTCATTTCGAACTAACTAAGCAACTAATTAAAATGATATCATAATCGTTTATGCGCACAATAAGCTTAGTTAATTCGAAACCTGTGAGAGCGGATACTGTTAATAATTCACACCAGTGTTAGTATCAAATAAATACACATCAAATACGACACTTCACGCTAAATAAATACTTAGATAAAAATAACACTCAATACAGTTTAAGTATGATATTAATTTATAACAGTACCAGCCAGTCATTATGGTATTTGGTAGCGCTCACGCCATGCAACAAATAAAAACAATAGTATAATGAAACATACGTTCCGGTCGCGCTGCTGCAACGAGAAAATAGGATAGAGGAAGGCTTCAGACATCTGTACTTTTCGATGCAGTAGGAATATCATCGTGCAACGAAACAAACTTATATTCTGGGTGACTCTCAATTTTCGCTTCGATCAACTTTTGTAAAGCATCACTCTTTTCCATAATGTCATGTGATATGACTTCGCTTTCAAAATCGGCAGCGTCAACAAAACTAACTTGATCATCGGCGATAGATTGCGCATCCTCCTTCGGTGTATCAAATGGCGTATTTATGTCAACATAACTTTTATAATCAGTTTGTTGGTCATTACCAGATGACCTTCTGCTATGCGACCGGGACCTCGATGACATTGATGTAGTGTCGGTTTTAGACTTATCGTCACTTTTATGCCAGAATGCTAATTTACTTGGCAGTTGTAACAATTTGCCAATCCCTGAACTATTCCCTTTAGGGATTTTGTTGGGTGATTTAGATTTGTGACGTCGTTTCTTTTCCGCTATTGGATTAACAACCTGCAAAGTTTGATGTGAACTAATTTCTTTAAGAGGTCTATTTGGTAAATTGCTCAGGATGTCATTCAGGCTTTCTAGCGAAGTTGTGCCGATTGAAATACCACTCTTTAAAGCTTCAGATTTACCTTCTGTAGTATCTGCTTTAGGTGGTGGTGGTGGTGGGGGTGCCCTACCTTTCCCATATTTACCTTTAGGTGACTTAGATTTACGTTTACTCCTGGGAGAGTCCTCTGGGGTTCCAAAAGAAGCTTCGTCTTCGCTTTCTGCGGAATCATTCTCATAAGCGGATGTATCTAGGCTAGTAGAATCAGCTTTTTCACCTTTAGATGTACACATTTGATCTTTAGACTCTTTAATTTCATATTTAGATGCATTAGTTTCAACTTTGAGTACATTCATATCATCTTCAGATGCATTATTTTCACCTTTAGGTACAATAGTTTTATGTTTAGATGCACTGGTTTCATCTTTGGGTATATTAATTTCATCGTCTAACATATTCTCAGGCTTCGCTCCAAGATCTGTCTTTTTACAACCCATTACGTTTTGATCATTCGTTGTAGTCTGAACGTTTTCTGTCTTTGATAGTTCGTTAGTTTTACTGTTATTGTCATCATTTTCAGTTGCAATTAACTCCTCACTTTTATTTGTTTTTACTGCTTCTGTGTTATCTATATCCGCCTCTGCGTTTTCAAATATTTCCTGAGGTTCTTTGTCTGGCGAAAGTTTATTTTCGGAATATTCGTCAGTAATATTTTCAGTTTGGTCCCTCGTATTTATATTGGATTGATTAAAATTTGTACCTACAGGATAATTTCCTAAGACTTGTATTATTCTGACTTCATCTCCTACGTATTGATATATAAAGGGAGGATCAGTATGGGAGAGGAAAAGGTGAGAGGGAAGATTGACTAAGGGGGGCATATTCGCATATTCAAAACTATCGTCGTCTGGAATCTCCTCGATGAATACTTCGTTGTCCTTTAATTTAAATAAAAACTTAAGTCTATATCAAGTATAATAAGCAACGAAGAAATAATCTAGTAAATGCATAAACAGACTTGTAAAAAAATTTAGAGAAATATTTAAGAAATAATTTAATTTTAGGTAAAAATAGAACAGAAAACATGCACACAAAAAACTAGAAACGTATAATTATACTACTTAAATAACGCCAAATCATATTAAGTTACCTAAAATAATTCTACATTAAGTATAAGATTAATAAATCAATCAAAGTACCATGTCTTTCAATTAGTATTTTATTTGATCTAATTTCTTATCGTACGTTAGGCTGGTAAATATTCCATCTGTCCAATATATTGGTCCAATGTATATTGCGTCTCACATTTTTGCTTAATGAGAGAGTGAGACGCAATGACATTGGACAAAGAAATTGGACAGGTGGAATACCATCCTTATATAACTTATTGTATGTACGTCTTACTTACACACAGACAGCAAGTTAACTTAGAATACATTTATAAAATCTCCATTGTCATGCATCCATAACACTACATATAAATTGTTGATTTAAAAGGTTCTACATAAAGTCGATATTTCTAAAGGGGCCCACTGATTAACAGTCCGCCGGACGGTATCGGCCTGTCAGTTGTTCGGAACTGTCAAAATTTTGTTCTAAGGGCTGATTAAAGACGGCGCGCGAACTCGCATGCGATTTTAGTTACATTGCGGACTGTTGGTTACGTCCAATTCAACCGACCGATCAAAAACCGCAATGTAATGAAACTCGCATGCGAGTTCTCGCATAGTCTAAATAGGGCTTTACTGACAGGCCGATACCGTCCGGCGGACTGTTAATCAGTGGGCCCCTTAACTCTCCGCCAAATAGTACTGTTTCTCTCACCATCAGCAGATATATCGCAACATGTACTTTAACGTCCTGATAAAAGAGATTTTGTTCAGATATTTGTGAACACCTAGGACGCTCCGATATATCTGTGGGTGACTATATAAACCATATGTCAATCACATGCAACTGTCATTTTATTGTGTATGGCATTGACGAATTCCCTACAAATTAAAAATGACGAATTCCCTATATAAAAATGTGGCAAGAGCCATAGACGTCATCTACGAATAGCTTTTATCTTATGCAATGGGGAAATTGCATCGACAGTTTATATGTCAGTTATGTTTACCCGATTCCTGTAAACTTGTTTATAATTTTTCTACAAAATGAATGACATTTAGGTAATATTTACGTTATAACGTTAGCCAATCACCATATTAATAATTTTATATAGGTAAATAAGTTATTATATCCAGCACCATTTCTACCCTGCGCCGTTACATTGAGTTGTATTTGCAGCGTATTTTTTTACGGATTCATGTTAAATTTAAACTTTTGAACGCCAAGTACACCTGAAGTCATCGTTACTAGTCGTGCCCACAGCGCCAAGGACAACTGTAGGTGTTATGGCGGACGCTGTAAAAGTAACCTTCACACTTTCAAGTAAGGTTTACATTAGCTCGCTTGCGCCCGGAACCTTGGCGTTTTGAGTGATGTTTGTGTTTATAACATAAAGCGTTCAAAAGATTAAACACTTGTATGGTTATCTTTGCTCGTCATTATTTATTTTACGTTGCAAAGACAACTCATTTTTGACCCGTTACCAAACCATTTTTTTAAATATCAGCCTATCTACGTCGCACTGCTGGGCACAGGCTCCTCTCATGCGCGAGAGGGTTTGGGCTAAAACCATCTATCTTAACATTATTGTCAAGTAACACATACGTTACATGCGAAGATATACTCCCAGTTATATTTAAGCATAAGTGTTACATACCCACTCTATTCAAAAGTTATTTTGTCTAATTCATTTCCAACTAGTTAATAATTCCAATATTAAATTATTTCGTTGACAGATGTTTTTAATACGGAAAATGTTCGCATAAATTTTAAACATTAGGTTCGTGCCTATCTGACATTAGCGCGGATTACTAATTCGCAACGGTAGTTATGCCTTTGTTCTGATATCGCATACATCATACAAAATGTAAGCCACTGCTCTAAAACTTAGTATTAAAGTTAATTTTGCCTGCCCCAGAAGCACTACCACCAGTTTTGACATTGACAGATACGCTCGCGTCTAAGTAACTTATTTTCTATGCATCTTGCTCGTGATCGCATATTAGTGCAAGCGAGATGTTTGGAAGGAATTTACGTAGACGCGAGCGTATCTGTCAATGTCAAAACTGGTGGTAGCCGTACAGGGGTAAACAAATGCGATAGACGTTCGTCATTGTTCATTTACAGTCAGCAGCAGAAGTAATTAAGGGGGCTTGTTTAATGATCAAAGTGATCATATTTATAACAGAACTATTGAGTGCAGTTTTTAAACTTAATAAAAAACTGTTTGCTTAGGCAATTCCGTTGCCGACTGAAAAAAATCGCAGGCGCAAAGCAATGGCCGGTCCAGTCTCGACTGGATTTTCGATTTGGTAGATTTAAACGGCTCGAAGTAACTTGATGCAGATGATATTTAAAAAAAATTATATGTACTTCCAAGTCCGTGGAACAAATGGAAAGGGCTATAAAAATGGTTCACGTTGTACAAAAATTTCAATCAAATCCTACTAATTATACAAACTTGAAAATATTGAACAACATAACCGCGCCTACGACTTTAGGCTATCTTCACGTCGAATGAGAGTCCATGAGAGCGAGACGGCTCTATATAAGTGCATATATCGTCTTGCTCTCAAATGTGAAGACTGTCGTGTCATGAACGAGCATTAAAAAATTACCGGACCTCGGCAGCCTGCGGCCGCTTGATGGCGGTGACGGCCGTGCGCGTGGGCCTCGCGCGCGCGCGCGCCGCCGCGCCGACCGAGCCGGTGCGCGTCAGCGACGCGGAGTTGTCCGCGCTGGAGTAGCCGGAGCTTATGTCTTCGGTGGATTTGATGTGGCTGCAACAAATTAACTAGTTAGAGGCGTTTGTACCGACCAAAATCTGTGGACTGATCAGTCACCCGAGTAGAGAGGGGCAAAATTTATTCGAATAACGAATAACTAAACTAAGTGTAACAATGTTATAATGAATGGCTCTGTGCCCTAGACAGGGACAGGAACCGGTTACCTTAACCGGGGTTTTTCATAGGGTTATTTTAGAGGTGTTTATAAAAACCCCTACCATAACGGTAACCGCTTAATAAGGTAACACTTTGATTCGGTAACCGTATCAGATCGAGTTAACCTCTGTTACCGGTAACCGAAATAAAAACCCAGTCTATTCAGTTACCTCATTATGAGGTTTTTGACCAGTTCAAACGATTGTAATCTTTACGCACACTTAAATTCAACTTATTATTGAATAACCGAGGTTGGCATGAGCGGTCTATGAAGCCTCCAGCACAAACAAGTTTTTTTGCCTTTCCTTTGTTTATCTTTATACCTACCTATGTGGTGTGTTCTTATTATTATATTATAATTAAAATAAATAAATTAAATAAGTTTAATAAATTAAATAAATTAAATAAATTAAACAAATATAACAAATCAAACTAATTCAATAAATTAAATAAATGAAATAAATTAAATAAATAAAATAAATTAAATAAATTCAAAAAAATAAATAAATTAAATAAAATAAATAAATAAATTAAATTAAATAAATTTAATAAATAAAGTCAATAAAATCAACAAAATTTTATTTATATTATAAAATAAACAATTTTTTTAGTATTTTTTTTAGTTCTGACGGCACATCACTAAAACTACTTTAATGTAGCAAACCAGTAAGCAACCGATAATAAAGGTTACCATAACTGAATGAAAACCTGTTAAAAACCCTTAACAAAAACCCTATCGCGATGGGGTTTTGAGATTAACTCGGTTAAAGGTTAGGGTTACCGTTTCAATAAGGTTACCATTACAATCAGGTAACAGTATGATAGGGTTACCGAATGATAAGGTAACCGAATCGATTGGGTTACCGAATTGATAGGATTAAGCGTAAAGAGGGGTTTTCCGGTCCTTGGCCCTAGACCTCGGGATCCCCCACATAGGGTCGCCAGATCGAAAGGCGCTATTATCGGGAAAAAATATAAATTTTTCGGGGTTTTGGGACTTAAGTCGAAAAAAAAAACATTCAAATTAAAGTACATAATTGTATTAAAAACAACGATATTTTACATTATTGGCACTACGCTCGACGCGGGTCGCTCGCTCGCTTGACGACAGTTCGGAACTTGAAATTATTGTTTTATAACGTGAAGCTGTTTTTCGGGACAATTTTCACTTAGTCGGGAATCAGGAGCACATGTTAAAAATCGGTAGAATCCCGCTAAATCCCGACCATCTGGCAACCCTACCCACAACTCCGCATGAAGAATTTCTAAAAACTGAATCGACAAAAATATTCCATAAAATTATTCAACCTGCTCATATTTCACGAGAATCGGTCGATAAATGCGAGCTGTAGGGGAGAATAGTCGAACATACGAAAGCATTTCTGCCCAAATTAAAAAAGGAGACGCTTCGTTCGCGCAACATCATCCTTGACGACTGGTCTGGCCTAGCGGGTAGTGACCCTGCCTGCGTAGCCGATGGTCCTGGGTTCGATTCCCGGTAAGGGCATTTATTTGTGTGATGAGCACAGATATTTTGTTCCTGAGTCATGGATGTTTTCTATGTATTTAAGTATTTGTATATTATATCTATCGTTGTCTGAGTACCCACAACATAAGCCTTATTGAGCTTACCGTTGGACTTAAAAATAGTCAATTTGTGTAAGAATGTCCCTATAATATTTATTTACTTATTTATCATGTTCACTCGGTAAATTAGGTACGTGTACAACCAATAACAATAGCGGACTATCAGTATCGTCCAAAAATAAGGTCAGCTCATGTAAGGCTTCATCCTCGATGCAGTTATGACTCATTAGTTATGAGAAACTGGCGTGAATTAGCGCCTTTGTTCTTGTCGGCCAAGCAAACAAAAGCAAATGTTAGGTACCTACGTACCTAACATTGGAAAAGGCTACTGTAGGTATATACATGTACAGGTAAAGTTTTAATTTATGACCCAATTCGTACCTTGTCACAGTGACAATCAATAAGAAAGTCGTTAGAGAGCTCATATTATTGTCACAGTGACAAGGTACAAAATAGGTCATAAATTAAAACTTTCGACCGTACTAACGAAATTTCCAAAAGAGCAGTTACCTAAAATCTGGCTCGTCGCCCCGTGCATTCCGCGGACCCCTGACTTCAACGTCCACTTCTGAGAAATACATGGATGTTCGGGTGTTGGACTCGGACGCGCTGCGACGTGTGTTGTAGCCGCTGCTGTGATAATAATATAGTGTTAAAGGTTGAGGTCGAACCGCGGCAGGGACACATGGAATAAGGCTCAGGCTATCTAATCATCATCTAATATAGTTTTGATTTTAATACCCACCCGATCTAAATTATTGACAGCTCTCATTTTAAATGCTAGACTAGTTATACAACGCAAATTAATTATTAAGTACACGTTAATTCTCATTTTTTTTATTGTAGACCCGTGTGTTGTAAGCCCTGGTGGCCTAGCGGTAAGAGCGTGTGACTTTAAATCCGGAGGTTGCGGGTTCGAACTCCGGCTCGTACCAATGAGTTATTCGGAACTTATGTACGAAATATCATTTCATATTTACTAGTCGCTTTGCGGCGAAGGAAAACATCGTGAGGAAACCGGACTAATCCCAATAAGGCCTAGTTTCACCTCTGGGTTGGAAGGTCAGATGGCAGTCGCTTTCGTAAAAACTAATGTCTACGCCAATTCTCGGGATTAGTTGCCCCCATTGCCTCCCATGAGCAAAATGCCGGGACGACGCGAGGAAGATGATGAGACCCGTGTGTTGTAACCGCTGCTGTAATAATAATATAAAGGTTTAGCCGGAGTCGAATCAGGCCAGAAAGGCAAGTTGGTGAAATAGACGTCTGACCAGCAGACTGTAGCTCTTGCGAATTTATCGCGTTAAACCGCACCCCTTCTGAAGTTTGCTATGGACTTCTTTAATTAGTATTAGTTATTATCTGTACCTCTTAACGACGCGGCGGATCATTCTAGGCTCGGCCAAGACATCGTCGGCCTCGTCTGCCCCTCGCTCGTCGCGGACCTCGCACTCGCTCAAGTCAGAGAGACTGTAGCTCTTGCGAATTTGTCGCGTTAAACCGCACCCCTTCAGAAGTTTGTTAATTAGTAGTTTTAATTAGTAGTGTTATCTGTACCTCTTAACGACGCGGCGAATCATTCTAGGCTCGGCCAAGACATCGTCGGCCTCGTCGGCCCCTCGCTCGTCGCGGACCTCGCACTCGCTCAAGTCAGAGAGACTGTAGCTCTTGCGAATTTGTCGCGTTAAACCGCACCCCTTCAGAAGTTTGTTAATTAGTAGTGTTATCTGTACCTCTTAACGACGCGGCGGATCATTCTAGGCTCGGCCAACACATCGTCGGCCTCGTCGGCCCCTCGCTCGTCGCGGACCTCGCACTCGCTCAAGTCAGAGAGACTGTAGCTCTTGCGAATTTGTCGCGTTAAACCGCACCCCTTCAGAAGTTTGTTAATTAGTAGTGTTATCTGTACCTCTTAACGACGCGGCGGATCATTCTAGGCTCGGTCAAGACAT
Organism: Cydia splendana; assembly: GCF_910591565.1. Lineage (NCBI taxonomy): Eukaryota > Metazoa > Arthropoda > Insecta > Lepidoptera > Tortricidae > Cydia > Cydia splendana. The sequence continues at coordinate 9,867,400 of NC_085969.1, read as the reverse complement.
CGTCGGCCTCGTCAGCCCCTCGCTCGTCGCGGACCTCACACTCGCTCAAGTCGGACAGACTGTAGCTCTTGCGAATTTGTTGCACTAAACCTCCTCCGCCCTGTGGGGATTGTTATGTTAAATACAATACAATAATAACAATTTGTTTTATAACTTTTCAGAAATTTGGCTTCACAGAATCTTGTGCTAGAATGGTAGAAATCACTAACTAATTTTTTAACAGAATTTGATTTTGATACTTATTTCATTTATGGCAAGTATAAAATTAAGCTGTTTGCGTTAAGCGTCAATTTTTTTTTTATCAAACCACCAAATTTTTGTTAGCAATAGTGAGACGTAAACTAAAGCCAATATGCATAGGAATAATTCCCGGTATAATAAACACAGATTACAGTTTTACGAAGTATACAATATTTTACAACAATAAACATCTAACTAGTGCTCATATGGACTTTAGTTTAAAAAAAAAACAGGTAAAACCATACTTACATTTTTGTGATCATTATTGTACAATGTTTTGGCAAAGCGCATGCAACCATCGTACTAAACTATTACAACAAATGAGAAAAGCCAAAAAATAATTAATTAAGTTTAATTTAACTAATTCAGTCACTCAAATCAAGTCTAAATGATGTAACATACATGTGCGTTTACATTACGCATTAAACTAATAATGAACCTATCTTTAAAATAAAGTCATGTAGTATAAAATTAAAAATCGACAAAATCGTCTTAACATTGACGTGATGCGAGGTTTTGGATTTTAGATTGAGCATGCGCGAGAATTGTAATTAATGTAACAAAATCGATAGTAAATTAGCAGGGCCACCGTGAACATTAAAAATCAAAATGTTCTCTATTTTCCTGTCTGTGTCTCTTTTATATTAAAACGAAAGACAGATAGATAGATGAAAGTTTGATTGTCGATGCTCGTGGTTATACTTATAGCCTAGGTACCTAACAGTGGCGGAGCGTTCATACTGTTCATAGTAGTTAGGTACTTGAAGGAGAAAAGGCAAGCCAAGTCCGGTTGCCCAACGAGCATACGTATGACGCCATCACCCCTGTTACCTAATTTAAATGCGAAATCAAATCGCGTAATTTTAAGCTAATAATATACGAACAGTTGTTTATTACATGGTAAAAATTGTTTACAAGTTTAAATAAGAATGGCAACAAAGCTTACATACAAAATTAAGGTGCAGAAGTGCAATGGACACTTAACAGTGCGATATGGAACTAGTATTGAAATTTCATGTTTTACAACTAAATCGAGTACCTACGAGATCTCTCGGTCAGTGATACGTAAATAACGGCATTTGAAACTTTGGTATTCATATGGTTACAAATGGGTATTAGAAATTAACTTCCTAAACGAGCAAACTTGATATGTTACGTCAAAATTTACAATCCACTGGAAAGTTAACATAACCCTAAACATAGCCTAAAATCGTTCTACATCACAGTTGAGTTGAGCCGCGAACATCAGTCGACAAGTATTTCTTTGCTTTCCTTTTCGATGGCGGTCTGACTTCTGGTCCTTCGGCCCCTGGACTTGCTTCGGGGTCTAGTTTCCTTTGCGGTTTTACGTTTTCTGACCACGTTGCCTCGGCTGCGCGCCGAGGATTGCGGCTCAAAATCGGGGTCATTGGGGTCAACGTCGTCGCCAGAAAAGTCGTCGTTGTCGAGTTCGACTATCTCGACGATGCCGGGTAGATTTCGGTCGCCGGCTGGTCGGTAGTCGAGGTCGTCGTACGTGTCTTGGTAGCCATCGGGAGCGTCGCGACCCGGCAGGGCTCTGCGCTCTTGCTCGGGACTCGGCAAATTCAAGTTCTGCGTGAAGCAGCAATGGAAAGGATATCGGAATAGTACGGTGGGAGGGGGAGAATTAAAAAAAAGCGTGTTAATAAAATTAAAACAAAAAGTGAAATTAAATTAAGCGACAAGTGGTAAAACGACATCGACGTGAGTGTGAAACTGGGCATGCTTGATAACAAGTGGTAGCTTTTATTGGCGCTCGCTTGCACTGGTGCTATAGAAGTGCATTGGCTTGTGAGTCTTTCATACTAAACACGGCCGCCAAATATAAAAAAAATCACAAAATCTCCTTGCTCGCACATAATCATTTTGACATCGTGTCTGATTACTGGCGTTAAGCGTGTGCGTCGGTAATAACACTAATAACATGTAATTGCGAGCGACTGGTCGATGTACGAAATTCCTAAGACACGGTGGACAATTAACTACGAATGGCAGGTATTTTAACGAATACTAATTGTAAAAAACGAGGAAGGTATGTATATTATTCGAATAAATGAAAGCGGTTATGTTAAGCCGCATATCTTGTTTACTTAACCTGTATGTCAAAATTAACTGCAAACCGTTTAGTAAACAATATACAGTTTCCATAGAAAAACTCAGAAGCCTTAACCTGTTCATGAAAGCATAGATTAGCACCATACTTAGCAAAAGCGAGATTTTTAGAGTGCTTCTAAACAAACCAATTTGCGTGTTGTGATCGAGCATGCCGTTTCGTTGTCTAAGTTTATTGACATCTACATGACAACTACTTGTAAAAACTGCTAGTAAAATGGCGAACGCAGGTAAAGGGTTAAAGTCCACCGTAACCCTTGTTTAGAGGTCGGCCTAAATGAGAACTGTTTTGTTATCTGATGTCATTTGTTTGAGTGCACTTAAATTTCTGACTCATACGGACTATTATTTGATAAGAATTGAGGTAAAACTAAATGGTAACCTTTAGGCCCGCTTAGTGCCTATGAATGGTTAAATAATCGCTTTACAGATTGAAACATCCTGTTAAAATGTAACTATTATTTAAATCCAAAAACATTACCGTAGGTATTGTGTCCTTAGTAGAGTAGTAATATGCTTATGTCTTGGACTTGGATGGAAACAGTACCTACCTACACTGTGCAATAAGGGGAGGAATTTCTAGCCAATATTATTAAAGGGAGTCAAATGGAATCCAAGATTCTGGTAACTCCAAAATTCATCATTTGGCCATAGCGCTATATATTATATACCACGTGTCCCAAAATTCAACGATAAGCTGGCACCAGAAGATGGACCTGCTCATGACTAGTCGAGGAAAAAAAAAAAACCTCAATTTATTATGGAATTACAAAAAAAAAATCGACACCCCTTTAACGACCATGTCTACAATTTTTCAAATATTTCTGTTTTTTTTTTGTATCGGCAACCTAATTAGCACTGCTATCCACCACAACCCTTACAAATACCAGAATACATGTAGTTACGATTTTCATTTTTTTTTGTAACTCCATATTAAAGTGAGATATATATATTTTTTTTTCCTCGAGTAGTCATGAGCAGGTCCATCTTCTGGTGCCAGCTTATCGTTGAATTTTGGGACACGTTGTATATTATTATGTGATTGTGAGCAAACGCTTATTTCTTTAAAATAAGGATGTAGCTAATGCATGTCTCCAAACATCGATGAAAAACAGTTCTCATTTAAGCAATCATGAGTCGAAGCATGCCATTAAAATATTACAAGCTAAGTAATGATCGCATAGGGTTGTCAACTCACCTTAATGGCTGTCTGCATAATAACTGTGGTGGCGTAGTTCACGCCCTTGGTGCCCAGGTTGAGCACTGTGTGATAGCCCTGGTCTTTGGCCTTTGCTATGTACTCATCTATCTCCTGGAAAAATATTAAAACTTTATTAAGAATACATTACTTACATATCAAATAAACAATTATAAATATAAAAAGATCCATATATGATATGATCCTGTGCATTAGGTAGAAACGGTTTTTAGTTTTGATGTGTTATGGTCTTATTATGGTTTCCTGTCAGCCCGTAAATGGTGGACTTAACGTAGCCACATCAAAAATTGTAAGTACGCATAGCTTTCCTTATTTATAAATGCAACCAATCAAAAGACAATTATCCTTAAAGAGACTAAGAGACGGTTTGTTATGTATCTATAAGAATTGGGTTATTCGTATAATTTATTTCCTTAACACAAAACATAAACAAACAAAAGATCACAAAGAAAAGTGTTTGTAGTAAAAATACACACCATTTAGCATCAAATGACACGTTCGTGTATTATAATGTATATAATATCTCTCTAATTATTGTTTCCGGTTTACGGCAGGTATAGGTACAACGGTACTGGAGCATACAATGGATCATATCATCGTATTATAATGCTCAGAGCGTTTATTGTAAATTAAAGCGGCCAAGGATTTATTTACACGTTAATACTAACACTAAGCAATGTAAATCAATGACTCTTAATCAATCTTCTGAATAATCTACAAACGAATGATGTATGTAATACAACGTTTTTTTGGCTAAACATAGGCTTGAGTTTTTTACCACACTTTAAACGGTAAGATTTAGAAATACATACTTAATCTCAATTGATGATAATTTTATTAGGTACTCTAAGTGCCTGGCATAAAACTTCATGCCAATTAAAAAAAACAATAGAAATCGTTTTACCCTAATAGGTAATAAAAATAACACTTGATTTTAATTTCCTCTATTTTCAGCAGCAATTAAAAACTTTCGCCAGTTTGAAATAGCGTTTTATGGTACTGATTCGCCTACATCAGTAAGATTTAAATTAGTTGATCAATACGTACCTGTTCTCGCCTGCACAGCGCCGGGTGTACAAACTTCCTGTACAGAATGGAGGAGCCTTTGGTAGCAGGCGAGAGGAGCCACAGCACGAGTACTATCTTCACCTCGTAGTAGAATGGGAACCACGACAGGAACACGTCCGTGAACGTCTCCGTGCACGTGAACAGTGCGAAAACTATCCAGTACATCATCCATTTTACCTGGAAAACATTCAGATTATTATTTCCATGTTTATGAAAGATACTTCTGGGTGGGTAGAAGCCTAGACGTGCAACTCGCTCATACGATAGTCCGAGTTCCATTACAAATTAGTCTGACAACTGAGGAGTGTTCCTGAACCTGTCAGATCGCAATCGCCTTCGCAAAAACTTGTTCGTACGTAATATGCTGGAGTATGTTATGCAAATCCGATCGCAAAACGGGATACAGCTTGGACAATGAATTTTCGAGTTATCAAATGTTCAAATGCATAAAATGTCTGCGGAATCAGAGCTTGACAAAATAACAGGTGTAAAAACATTGTTTGACAAACCGGTATCTAAAGATGCCTGCCTTCGGGAGGCAGCGAGACAGAGGAACTAGAACGTGACATGTGTCTTTAATTGTAGTCACCTGCTTTTGCAGTTGACACTTGCGCCGACTAAGTACAATTTATTTAAGTATCTATTATAGTTTCTTCTTCTTCTTCCTCGCGTTATCCCGGCATTTTGCCACGGCTCATGGGAGCCTGGGGTCCGCATGACAACTAATCCCATGATTTGACGTAGGCATTAGTTTTTACGAAAGCGACTGCCATCTGACCTTCCAACCCAGAGGGGGAACTAGGCCTTATTGGGATTAGTCCGGTTTCCTCACGATGTTTTCCTTCACCGAAAAGCAACTGGTAAATATCAAATGATATTTCGTACATAAGTTCCGAAAAACTCATTGGTACGAGCCGGGGTTTGAACCCGCGACCTCCAGATTGAAAGTCACACGCTCTTACCGCTAGGCCACCAGCGCTTTTTGTTATCTATTATAGTTTATATGGGCATTATTTTCTAACGATATCTATAATTGATCAAATATCGAGTCGACGTTACGTTTGGTTTGAGACCATTTACGGAGCGGATACCTCCCACGCCGAATTGGCTCGGTAAGGATGGTGGTAAAAACGTCTTTTATGGACACTATTCTTCAAGCTAGTGGGTCGTTTGAAAGTTTGATGAATGCGTTAACCACAAAATGCTTAGTCATTACTTGCTTCATTACAAAATGCTTAGCCTTGAAGATAAACGCTCATTGTGTAATGTTCTTTAATATTTAGCACTAATCTACATTATTACCTGACATAGGCCGTGTCGAGAACGATTTATTTTGCATTTAAATCTTAAAGTCAAAGAAGTCACTGTTTAGAATGTTGTTAACATACATAATTGATGCTACGCCGGTTAGCATTAGCATAACGGATGACAATACGCTTTAATCTTCACATTAGCAAACAAACATCAAAGTAGATAATGAATGAACCTTTTACTGCTAGTTGCTTTGTTTCTGTAAATAAAAAGGGTATAGCACCGACACGGTGCGCTAATTGCCGCATGAGGGAGGTAAAGGACACGCCGGGAATCGAAGCGTTGCTAACAGCTTGAGCGTAGACCCATGACAAGGCTATTAGTTTCAACGTAGTTACGCGACTGTTTTCAATGCGCATTTATTGTTACTAGGTACGTAGTATCAATAACTACTACACAAACTAGGTAAAAGTTATTTAATAAAAAAGGTTTACTTACGTATTCTTTCAAGTTCTTCGTCCGTACAGCTTTATATGAAGCGTAAGCCGGGTAGAGGGTCCCGAATACCAATCTGCAAAACGGATACAGCACCAGATAAGATATCATCCTTGGGGCGAGGAATCCGATGATTAGGGAAAGGATAGTAAAGTTTCCAAACGTCACACTAGGTACGCATTTGCTCAGAGCAAAGCCTAAGTTCACGAAGAATCGACGCAGGACTCGATCTCTCGGGCCGAGAGAGGAGTCATCGTCGCTTTCTACGACGTTTGGGTCGTACGCGACAAGTTCACGGCCGGTTTCGAGTGTGTCAGCACTGTCAGCAGCGAGACGAGCGGTGCCTTGCTCGAACTTGTTGACAATGAGTCTAACGCTGGACAGTCCGAGGCTGAGCGTCGGCAAGCGATGGTCGTCACGGTTACCGCGCGCGCCTGCCTCCATGGAGACGGTCGAACCGCGACATTGGAACTATACACGACAACTGCACTAATTGATTACGTCTGTCCGAGCGCGTTCCCGTACGGTTTTATAAACTGATGCGCACTAGCATGTTGTTTTATTGATACTGAGTGTTGAAGATCTCTTGTACCATGATTGGCGTGATGCGGAATAACTGAATCAACAGCATTTGCAATTTGGAATGCTAGTTGTTCTACATGGCCGAGAGCACGCAATAGCTACTTGGAAAAGCTTCCACTTAGTGGATTTAGACGTCAAATACGTTATGTTTGAATGCGCAATTATAATGGTCAGTTATTTCAGTTCTTTATTAGTCTGCCTTGTTTCCTTATGTATTTGGGTTTGATCAATACTATTCAGTAGGTATAATGATGATGTTTATAAAACTATCATTAAAAACAAAATGGAAACAATAACCAAATTAATAAATATGCTCATGTTGTCATATATCGTTGACTCGGCTGGCAAAGGGATGGCACACTCAAGCTCGAAATACATAAAGGTGTTATTGCTGCGGATTTAGAAAAAGCTAGCCCCATTTCCCTCCCTGTCTGTCCCTCCCTCTTTCACTAAAGAAAAAAAAATATGTTGCAACTTAATAAGGTTAATTATGTCTATGATGTTTTTCAGGCACTAAAGCGTGTTAAAAATAGTTTTATTTCAGTGCAACAACATAAAAGTCATAAATATGAGTCATTACTGTATTCAGCCGACCAATTCCACACGTTCACAACTGAAAAAGTGCACGAACCCGTGACAATTTAACGAGAAGCTAATAATGCTGGACATAACTACTAAAATTCAGTCTCACAATAGTCTAGACTTTAGATGTTAATAATACCTAATATTTATACATCAACAGTATTTTGGCAACATTTCAAAACCTACAGGTGCATGAAAATTTGATATTACATACGCAAGTTATTTGTTTATGAGAGACAATTAATCTAATAGATCGTTAAAAGAACCGGAAACAAGCAATGCAATGGCAGCTATTTTGCTCATACTCGTATGATTGGTCGATTTGGTCGCCGGCATTTACAGTTAAGCCAATTGAAGATGGTCTCCCCCACTTCACTGACACTTCGCAACCAGGGAACACTACAAACATCTTATAAGACTGGTCTAGTTAAAAATATACAAGACAATTGCATGGCAGATGCGCGCACATTGGGTGTACCTATAGGTATAGGTGTAACAATCGCGTATTGTCCAATTGCAAACACTAGATTTGTTTGTATAAGTTTGCAGACTGTTTGATGCAAAGGAGATAATGCAGACTAGTTTGCTTTGTAACGAAATTCTATTCAAATACTCAGACAAAATTGTAGTAAGTATATAAGTAGATAGGTAGGATCAGGTGTGCAAGATAAGAATATGAAATGACAAACGAATTTAGGTATATGGAAACGAGTATATTTTTAAATAAGAAAGTGAGCTCGTAAATATGCGAATCCCACGCGAATGATATCATATTCTCTTTATTAGACCTCGAGATCCGCGACGACTTTCAACAGAACTCAAATATGTAATATTAAAATATCGTACCCTTTATGAACTTCATTATCTACTGAAAAATCAAAGTAATGCAAGAAAGAAACGCAAAACGCAAAATTAGAACAAAAATAAACGCGGAAGCGGCGCCCTTCGTTCCAATTCTCCTTTGTCCGATCTTAAAGGTTTTTATTAATACATATTTGTTCCTGTGTGTGTTATATACTTATGTTTTTATTTACAATACAAAACGACTGTATTCCGTATTCTTTCAAATACATATGACATTCAGTACGTTTGCGTGAGATATTTAACCTCTTTGTAGTGGTACATCCTAATTGGCACTTTAGACGAATTTAAAGTTATTTTTATTGTCATATGGTTCATTCTGTTTTATAATTTTCACGAAAACGTCTGGACTGAAAACTGTTATCTATCTTACTTTGGACTCTTAGTGAGTTTCGTATTTGGTTCTTTCCTTCCTATCAGGTGAGTCAGGTGAGAACTATCGTGGTCAGTTTTTCAATAAAATAAAAACAAAAGACAGGTTGCAAAATTAACGGATTAGAGGCGATAAATAAGGCGATGATGCAAACTGCTCGGCAAATGAGGCGTAAAACGCGCCCGAGTATGAACTGTTTAATGTATTGATTTCATTTACAGCCGGTGTACCAATAGACATGCGAGAAATACTTTTTTTAATCCATCTTTAATGTTTTTAATTATACGTTGCGATATTTTATTGCTTATCCTAACCCAATAACTATTTTGGGAGCCTACACGGGTTATTGCTAAATGCTATAATGGTACTTCCTGAACGGAATATTCTGGGCGCTACATTCGCCTACTTTCTTGAAGAGCGAAAGACTATCTTTAATCTCAGGAAGCAAAATACAGGGCTCTTTCTCTAAATTAGGTACCTATTTAATAGCAATATTGAAATCAAAATCTTGGTACCTATAATATTCATACATAAATATTGTATTTACGTTGCGTTGACTCATTCTCGGGAATCGCTTACTAATAATCTAGTTACGAAAATATAACTCCCCCACGATATAGGCCGCATAGCATATAGGTCAAGAACCTCCGGTACGCAGTGCATCTTTAAAGCGCATCTCACGCGATCCGGTTTAGCCTTTGTGCGTCGACTTGTTTACATTGTAGAGTTATCATATTAAGATTGGAAAGCCAGATTGGGTACTGGCAAGAATAAAGAAACGTTAACTTCGAAAATACTTCAACTATTTCCTTTTTCATTTAGATTTTAAAATAACACACTTTGATTAAGTACCTACAAAAAAAAATTGCCGACACTCTGGGTGCATAAACCAAAGAACGAGAAGAAAGTAATTTCTTTAGGGAAACGACATATTTGGCTGTTAATGATATATTAGGCAAGTGATAATTAAGTAGAAATAGAAAGCTATGCAGCGTTAGAGGGCGTCATATATTTTTTTTACTTTGTTTTCGTGAAATGACTTCCCAGTGTGGTGTCCTCTTGAAGCCAATAAATGACAAAATAGCATGTAAGTTCGTGTCTGTAGCATCACCAGATCATCACTTTTGCTATTGATTAGTATATTAACAATACTCAATCATATTTTTCAATAAATACCTATGTCTAAATCAACGCACTTTTTTTTTTCAAACAAAGTAAAATGAAAGCATTTTATTTTTCCTTATTCTGGACATAAATTAGGTTAGGTATACCTAATGGTAATGAGGTAAATTAATATAGCCTTTAGGAGTTAGGACTGTTACTAGTTAATGCGCACTACCTGAAAGTGCATGGAATAATTTATGTCCTGACAAGGGCTTTGTTCAAAGTGACTCATCGTAGCTTGAGCTTTGAAGACAATAGAAACGAATGTAGATTCGATTATTGTCTGAAGGCTATTAGTAATATTTTTTCCTCGTTTTGTTGAAGTGTATATGTAATTTGCGTGTTAATGGTAGCACACAACAATTGGATAACAATAACAAACGTAGGTAACTAATATTACAAAAAAAAACCGTTTTCTTGAAGAACTGAAGAAACACGTGTATGATAACATTGATAACTGCCACTATTTGACCACTTTCGGCTAAATCGGCTTTATCTAGACTTTTGAGCATACTGTGGGCTGTATGCAATTTATTTACACGACAATGGTTGTTCCCGAAATGAAACGGTCCAAATCGGACGCGTAGAAGTCTTTTTTCTATAATTTCGATATTTTTTTTCAGATACGATACGAGATTCTTTTTTCTATATTTTTATCAGATACAATAATATAGTCCCAGAAAGCCACACCGTTTACTAATTTTCCAAATCCATATTACGCAGCAACTTCCTACTGCAATAGAGTACAGCTATTGACGCACCAAATAAGGCGCGTGCGCATCGCATCAGGGTCGATGTAACGTCCAGTAGAGCGTGAATTAACTAATAATCGCGCTTTGTGGAATTACGTAGGTACAATTACTGCTCGTAAAATGGCATACAGACAAAGAAACTCATCTTTTGTCTTTGGAGAAATTTATTTACTTACCCCCTTATTCATAAACGTCCACTAAAGTTGACAATCCGATAATAATCGTTTGTCCCTTTCCGACGTATTTGTATGATGGAAAGGGTTATCTTATTAAAGCAGTGAACGAATATACACGAAGTATTCTGTCCGCTCAATTATGACCCAACGTAAACTCCCTCAAGGTAGGCGGTACTAACAAACTATTCGATTGGCAACCTCAGTTCGACCGAGATGACAGTCAGTGACGGATGGCTAAATTGATTTATAAAAACAACGTTTTTTTGTAATTAAAAATGTCTTCATGTGTCGTGAAGTGGTGCAGAAGTTATTTTAGTTCATACCAAGGACAGTGGAATCACTCTTCACTTGTAGTAAACAGATAACTTCAGTAAAATTTGGAATAAACATGACCATTTATTTTCAATACTACCGTGCTAAGCTAAAACGTAACAACTGCATACGTCTTTCATAACAACATACGACTTTTTAAATTGCGAGGATAATAGGGATGGTGTTATGCCAAATGAAGTAGACTATTTTATTAACTTGTGTTTGGTTTAGGTATTTTCTATATAATTATAAATGTAGTAATAAATTCCTTCTTACAGATTTGTATTTTCCTTTTTTATTTCATGAGATGGAGCTATAAAAAAATTACCTAGTTATTTCGAATTAATAATCAAATTTAGTAGTCATTTTACATTACTTTCCATTCAGATTCCCACAAGATGCTATTCGCAGAGAACTATGGAAAAAAGCTGTCCAATTAGAGAGACCTGAAATTGAGTGGATGCCTGGCAAGATATCTAGAATATGTTCTATTCATGAGATATAACCCGTGAGATAATCATACCCGGTCTCCTATATGTAGATAATTTTTTTCTATCACGCTTTCACTGAATTAATTTAACAAATAAACACATTATCTGAAAATGTTGATCATTTGAATCCACCCTCTACTGTCACATATATGTAGGTTCTCTCTCAAGCCATTTCCGTCAGTAGAAAAGAGCGGCAAATTTAGAAAATGTAAGCGCGCGAACGGGTGTGGTCCCATACAAAATCTTAATTTTGCACCTTTTTCTACTGACAAACTTGCTTGACCGGCTATATACATATAAAATATTTCCATTGGAACTGAAAGTGGGGATTTATTGTGACTCCGCCTGTTCAAATATATTTGACCCGATTCGTGTACCCATGTAAATTTTGCAGACTGTATAGCCAGTCCGATTTCTAAGGTCAAGTTCGCCATACATTTACTATGCCGTACTTGATCTTAGAAAAACGGACAGACTATACCTAAACGTGACTTCGCACTGCCATACAGATTGATAATAAAATATACAAAATACTTATTATAGCGGAATACATTTATACAACAATGATATATTTACTTATGTTGAGTTAATAGTCTGTCATTTCATAACAATTTATCTTTTAATTTGCATTGAATTATTATACGTGAATTATTTGACTGGTTCTTCAATGTATGGCATAAACCTATCCCTGTCCAAGTAATATTCTAATCAAATATGAACCGCGAACTCTCAGCGGCCAGGCCCCAATTTCACCACGGTGACAGGTGCGACAATTGTAAAATCACTGTTGCTGACGTCACAGGCATCCATGGGCTACGGTTACCACTTACCATCGGGCGGGCCGTATTCCTGTTTGCCACCATCATTGTATTATTTAAAAAAACTTTATTATATCGGAAAAAAACAGATATTTCTTTTGCGAAGTTTCTGACAATTGTCAAGATTTAGAAGAATTGTAGGTAATTCTTGACAGGTAATGAGTTATATGTCGGAATTTCGTGACAATTGTAGTGTTTCTTGTGACAATTGTCATAAACTTAGCAAGAGAAATATCTGTTTTTTTCCGATATAATAAAGTTTTTTTTAATAATACAATGATGGTGGCAAACAGGAATACGGCCCGCCCGATGGTAAGCGGTAACCGTAGCCCATGGATGCCTGTGACGTCAGCAACAGTGATGTTTTACAATTGTCGCACCTGTCACCGTGGTGAAATTGGAGCCAGTACGTACAGCAAGAAGGTTATTAGCGGATTAATGTCGCTGATTGGTAGTTATTGACATTATATGCATGTCATCTACACTTAGCTATGTACCATTAGTGTAATAAAGATGACTATTGTTTCGTTTACCAGCGTTGATTACAGGTTCTGTAAACGTGTCGTCTTATTTAAATGTAGGCGTAATTGTGTATGTGTACTAATTTGGCCCGAGAATTTGAACGGTAATGTTCCTAAAGGCGGTTTCCATACTAATATATGCGTTCACTGTATTAAAGAGTGTGTTTGCAATTATTTACTGGTAAAATAGACGCAAAGGAAAATATATCTGTATCAGCGGGAAAGTTGCAATTTTTATGTTGTAAAACAATATTTTTTTTAATTTACAGATTAAGACTAAATCATACATGTATCTCTTAGACTAGACCAGCGGTCGGCAACCTTTTAGCAGCCAAGGGCCACATAGTAGTTAATGAAGATGACGCGGGCCGCACTTTGGTAATATTTGTGAATTTAGCAGACATTGTCGTTCGTCAGTATTACATACAACATAGCCAGGGAGGCTCGCGGGCCGCAAGCGAAGAGGTTGGCGGGCCGCAAGCGAGAGGTTGGCGGGCCGCATGCGGCCCGCGGGCCGCTGGTTGCCGACCGCTGGACTAGACCATAAATTGTAGATTACATAATAGACAGATGTTCGGTACAATTGCTGCATATAAAAAGGTAGAAAACATCAAGCCGTTTGTCTTTAGGGTCATTCCATAATAAACGCTACCAAGGGTTCAAAAATGAAAATTCGTTTAAGAAGTCAACACTAACCTATTTCCATAGAAAACATACCAAACCTTCATGTCAGAAAAAAATACCGAAAAAAAATCAATTTTTACATGTTTTTCATGTACTTGATCGCAACGTTTAAATGATAGGCGTAAAACTAATTTTATACAGCGATATTGGCAAGACTAATTAAAAAGAAAGTAACTGTAAACTGTTACAAATTTCCCGCAGTTATTTCAGGTAAAATATCGTAATTTTATAATTTGTATTTAAAAATATTAAAAAGCATGGATTAATCGGTTTTTAGAAGAGTATTCTAGACTGTGGTCTCAAAGTAACACCCGAAACGAAAAAGAGATAAAAGTATGTGTAACTTTTCCCGTAATTAACTATAGCCAAACATGTTTTGCCAAAGAAAGGCTATGATGTGAACCTATGCAAATGTGTAATAGTTGTTGTTTTAGCGTCTGCTTTAGTCGTATGTTTTAAAGTTTGAAGTTGTGTAACACCCGAAACGTGTTGATCGTCCGCCTGTCAGTCCCCGGCTTTTCGCCGTGATGGTTAGTGCTAGAAAGCTGCTATTTGGCATGGATACTTAAATCAATCATGGCGACAAAATAGTAACACAAAAACTACAAAAAAAATTTTTTTTAGGTTTGCTCCTGTACAAAATATTTTTAATTTTTTTGCGACTTTAATCCTGTGATGTAGGGTGTCGTTGGATAGATCTTTCAAAATGAATAGGTGTCACCATCAACCATTTTTTGATTAAGTGAATATTTTCGGTAATATTCGCATCGAAAGAAAAATAATTATGATATCTTCGAGAAACAGTTTTTATTGTTAAGATTAATGTATTTTATAATAATTCAGCATTTATTACTTATGTTTTTAATCGAATTTATTAAAAAGACAATAATTTCAATAAAATGAGCCATAATTTCGTATAAATCTGTCTTAATTTCGTACTCGTAACACCCGAAACGAACCATGAGTAACACCCGAAACAGGTAATTTATTTTATTAAAATTAATTGAAAAGTGATACTAAGTGTTACTTCAGTGTTTCAGTAGTCTATACTAACTATTATTACTTGACATAAATAAAACTGGAGGTTACTTGACAAAATTCGCTAAATTATGCATTTTGGTACTGATGGTCAGAAGGTATAGGCCAATTCCCGTAACGCCCGAAACAGCTACATTTTAGTGATTATCTCGTTATTGCTCTTATACTTTAATTATGTGTGTACAGGAAAAGAAAATATTATCAAAGTAGTAGATGAATCAATAGTTATAACCTCCTAGTTCCTGTTACAATATCGAATAAAACCTTATTTTAAGAGTTCAAGTGTAACACCCGAAACGGTGGAATGACCCTTTAGGGACTTTTCTGTATTTTATTATTGAAATTTCGAAAAACTTATATTATCAATATTCAGCATCATGGTATAGCGCAACATAAAATCACTACTTCGTATATCCCTGTTTCGTATGCACTTCACATCATTAAAGTGTGCCACATAGATTTAAGACAACATAGCGTGTTGCGGGAGGGGAGGCCCTTTGCTCTAATTACAAATATAGAACTGTACTGACTAACAGTCCGCCGGACGATATCGCCCGGTTAGTTGTTCGGAACTGTCAAATTTTTGTTCTAACTGACAGGCCGATATCGCCCGGCGGCCTGTTAGTCAGTGGTCGGCTTAAAATGTTACACATACTTAAGTTTGGAACACGTAATCACTGTAACCAGATTTCATTCTACATATAATTGAGTGCAAACAACAAGATTGTATCTTCAAAGCAAAATCTAACACCAAGCACCGAGCCGCTCGAGGTTGTTTTAAATGTGATTTCACTTATCCGAAAATGGTCACAACCTTGAGACCTTCTCGGTGATTATTGTGTTGCGAAGCTCAAGGCAAAACTCTACAACATTTCAAAAACGTACTTTAAGAATTACACGGCGACTCAGTCGACGGCGACTGTGACTTTCTGTGGTTAGTATAGTCGTTTACGTTAGTCGCCGGTCGCCCAGACGATTCGGCGACTCGCTGCGTATTAGAGGCGACGCCGCACAAGCGACTGCTGGTCGCCGGCGACCACTAGGAACACGGAAGCGTTTACACTGCGAGCAACTGTCGAGATGACAAATTTGTATCCGGCTCTCTCTCGAACATAGTTGTGAAGGTCACAACATGTCTTAGTGATGCTTGCGCTTGGTCTCCTGGCCCTAGTTTCCTATGTTTTGGTCGCCGAGAGACCGAGTCGCCGGCGACTAGTCGACACTGTCGACAATGCGTTACGGCACTTACGGCTCTAAAACGAACGGTTAAGAAACAATTGAAGTCGATATTTTTCTACAAGCTCACAAATGCGTTTAAGCTTAGATAATTGACTTCTGTGGGCGCAGCACGGTTCCATTTTTATCGTCTATCACTATGCGCGTCCCTTTCGCACTTACGTACTTGTTAGAACGTGACAGGCATGGTGACAAGGGATAAAAACGCGACCGTGCTAAGCCGCCTGGACTCTACATTTGTGTTTTATAAAATCAAGAATGCCACAACTGCAGGTACATATTGTCACGGACACACGGTATTGTAATTGAAACACGGTCATGACCGGACGTCGTATGGCGCACGATAATTGACTGTGCCATACCTAGTTATTTTCGGGAGGGTAACCTACATTAAACTAGGTACATAAATTATGACTCCTGAACCATTAAAATTACATAGTGAGTCACCGAAGCGTTATGAAACATCAACAAAACTGACAACACTGCTGACAAAGACTGCTTTGTTACCAGTTTTATTTCATTCTGCATTAGATAAAAAATTGTCCTAATTTACAAAGCTATTAAGGTTTTCGAATAAGATTTGTTCGCGGTGATGACTTGATGAAAAGAGACTGAGAAAATAAAGGTCATTCTAACGACTTACATTTTATTACCAATGTTAAACAGTAAACAACACCTTTACATACAATTAAATATAAATAACAACAACATGATCCTCGTAATAAATAGTAATTCTTATATCCAGTTTCGTTCGCGAAGACATTTTTTAATTAGGTCAGTCTACGTCACCGCAAAACTGGGCTCCGTCGAGGTTAACCCTAAAAAGGCAAGACAAGCGGCCTCTATAAGGTCATAATTATGTCGGAGTCAAGGTATTCGACGTATGAACGTATTGAGCGCACTCGGAACAGACACTAATAACACCTACTGATAGTGAATCACAGTACGGTTAGGTGTCAACGCACTTCACTAAGTTGCATAGAATATCGGTCGCGGCGCGGGCGCATGCGGTGTGCGCTTGAGACTAAAGCTTCTTCAAATCTTCACACAACCAGGAGGCGAACGGCCGGGCTTACCGAAAATAGCACCCGGCAGTGCAACGGGGTATCCCGGTGACGAATTCCGAAGCTTGCTGCTCGTTTTCACTGGAGCTAATTGATTTGACGCTCTAATTCTATTTCCAATATTAGCGTCAATATTCGTGTTCTTTGTTTTCGTCAAAATATAGGTACACAAAGAGAATTTAGTTACGAATACGAAGTTATCTTTGATATTCCGTTAATCAATTTGAAAAGACAACAATGAATGAACGAGTGGTCTTGTAGAGAGCTGGTAAACGTCTGAAGGTTAAAAATGGGACTAAGAAATGAAATGTTGCCAATTTTTGGTGCTA
Organism: Cydia splendana; assembly: GCF_910591565.1. Taxonomy (NCBI): domain Eukaryota; kingdom Metazoa; phylum Arthropoda; class Insecta; order Lepidoptera; family Tortricidae; genus Cydia; species Cydia splendana. The sequence goes on along the minus strand of NC_085969.1, from coordinate 9,850,011 downwards.
GTGGCAAGTCTCGAAAATGAGAATGATTGGAGATTTGCCAACACAGCTGATCTGCTTTTGAGTATTCATAATGTAGTAGCAATTTACTAATAATACGCCATAGCATTGTGTTACGAAGTTATTAATTTTTAGGGTTCCGTACCCAAAGAGTAAAACGGGACCCTATTACTAAGACTCCGCTGTCCGTCCATCCGCCCGTCTGTCACCAGGCTGTATCTCATGAACCGTGATAGCTAGACAGTTGATATTTTCACAGATGATGTATTTCTGTTGCCGCTATAACAACAAATACTAAAAATAGAATAAAATTAAGATTTAAGTCGGGCTCCCATACAACAAACGTGATTTTTGACCGAAGTTAAGCAACGTCGGGCGGGGTCAGTACTTGGATGGGTGACCGTTTTTTTAGGGTAACGGAACCCTTCGTGCGCGAGTCCGACTCGCGATTGGCCGGTTTTTCTTGATAGATTGTACCGGTACCATGAGTCACTGACAGTGTCAAAAGTGCATACGCTAACGTCTACGTAATTTACTTTCTATACATCTCAATCGCACTAATATGCGAGTACGAGCGAGATGCATAGAAAGTAAGTTACATTCCCATTAACGTTTATGTCAGTGCCAAACTGGTGGTAGCCACATTGTACCCAAAGTGCTTGCTTGCAATGTGCAACATGACTAAAACAAGGGAACTTAAATAACATCACTAATATACAATATATAACCATATCATTATCAAGTTAGTTTTTTATTTATTTTAATTTGGATTCTGAATAAATACCATACAATATAATAGTAGGCCTAGAAAATATTTTCCTTTGCTGCTATAGACACAAATGTCAGTTGTCATGAATGGTAAAACTATTCCGTTCTCAACAGAGGTCAAATATCTGGGGGTAACACTGGACCAGAAACTGACCTGGAACAAGCATGTGGACGGAACCATACAAAAGGCTAGATCAGCCTTGGCAATATGCTGTCGTTTAGCAGGCAACAGATGGGGTCTAAAACCCAAAATTGCCTTATGGCTGTACACATCCATAGTGAGGCCGATAGTGTCTTACGCCTCTGTAGCATGGTACAGGAAAACGACGCAGAAGGTAACAGTGATGAAGCTTGGCAGCCTTCAAAGAACTGCCTGTGTCATCGTCACTGGGGCCATGTCATCCTCCCCGACGGCAGCCCTAGAAGCCATACTAAATCTACCGCCCCTCCACTTGCATCTAGAATTGGAGGCGAGATCTAGTATGCTTAGAATAGCGGGCGCGAGGAGAGGTAATTGGTTATCGCAAACTCTGAGACTGTTTAAGGAATCAGTGTACGATATTCCTGTTCTTGGGATGCCATCCGACACTATGTCACCCAAATTTTGTCCACTCAAACTTTACTCAGTGGAAATCCCCAAACGGGAGGACTGGTCAAACAGTCAAATTAAGTGGAAAGAGGGAAGCCTGAGGTGGTACACTGATGGCTCCAAATCCGGATCTGAAGTAGGTTGCGGAGTATACGGTGAAGCGCCTAGGAAAAACATCAGCTTAAACCTAGGATGTTTTTGCTCTATATTCCAGGCAGAGGTATACGCCATTCTAGAATGTGCGTCAATCAATCTGCAAAGCAACTACAGCAACCATACTATCTATATCCATTCGGATAGCCAGGCGGCACTCTTAGCTCTAACCTCCGATGTCACCACATCGAGGCTGGTTGAGAACTGCAGGCAACTATTGAACAACCTTGGAGCCAGGAACAAGGTTATTCTACGTTGGGTCCCGGTCCCGGGGCATGCGGGTATCGTAGGAAACGAGAAGGCCGCCGAACTCGCGCGAGCAGGGGTAAGGGGAAGAACTACAGTCCTGAGCCCTTTTGTGATATCCCCAAAAGCCTAACGCGGCTCACCCTAAAGACCTACTGTCACTACAAAACCATTCAACTCTGGAGAGAAACAACAGGTTTGAACCATTCCATAGCGCTTATCAAGGCCTTCAGCAAAAAGGCGTCCTCGAACGCCTTAGCGCTGTCTAGGAACCAACTGCGCAACTTGGTAAGGGTGCTTACCGGGCATTGCGGCCTAAATAAGCACATGCACACCATGGGGAAACGTGACATAGGGCGGTGCAGACTCTGGATGGAGGCAGAGGAGACGCCCTTGCACATCCTCACAGAGTGCCCTTGCCTAATGCGTACTCGTGACCTAATCTTGGGCGGACACATATTACGCCCGGAGGAGGTAAAGTCTCTCGAGACCAAAAGGATCCTGCAGCTATTTGAAGTTGCAGGGTTGGATCGAGAGTTGTAGTAGGTGGCGATCACAATAGATCAGGAATGGTCGCAGTGATACATAGGCTTTGGAGCCTTATATAGCCCCTAATAAAGAAGAAGAAGAAGATAGACACAAACTCAAGAGATTTTATATTAGAAGTAGAATTTTAAACTTAATTTTCGTTTCATGTTCTCATTTATAATTTTTTTGAATTATTTATGAAATTATTGTATTCATTGTTAGATGAATACAAATGCCTCAGAAAAAATTACAAAATATATATCAAATGCAATAATGTCAGCTAGTGTACATAATTTCATCACCTGTGTAAATAACCAAGAAACATGTGATAGCACCTGATCTTTTTTGTTACCATATCAATCATCTCTTAAAATTTGTTCTTAGTAAACTTACATTTTACTAACTTACCATTAATTAAGTTAAATTACATATGTTTTATCCCTATCTTATCAAATACATAAGTCAAAACGACAGACAAAGACAAACAATTCATAGCTAATTCAGGCTTGAAATGCGTTTATGAATAACAGCATTAGGATTTGGCCACATTGACTACATAGGTATTAAAATTGTCCAAATCCAAAATAAATTTTATTTATGCAGTTAAAATCTCTGGCTACTCCTCCGGGAAATAGGCGTAATTATATGTATATGTAGGCATGTATAAAATCAACAAGCTATATTAATTATGTCCACTTTATTGTCAATTCAGAAAAATAATTGTCCGGTAAAATAATGCATTAAACAAAAAATAATGCATGATAGTAAATTCTCTGACCTGAGCCAATCCTACCTCTGCCATATGCCTGGCTCCGGAACACGCTGCGACACAACACCAAGGTAAAACACCAACAATACTGGTCTAACCTAGGCACCTGCAGGCAGGCAAAGGAAGCCCTCCCGACACTCAACCCCAATCTGTCGCGGAGACTTCGACAGCTGAAGAGACCACAGCTCCGGCTTATAGCCGGGGCAATAACTGGACACGCCTCATTTAACAAGCACCTACTAACCCTACGTGTTACAGATAGCCCCCTCTGCAGAGCGTGCATGGAGGCAGAGGAGACAGCCGCCCACGTCATTCTTGAATGCCCAGGGGTGGCAAAATACCGGGCACAACACCTCGGCTCACCGGGGTCTCTCCCAGAAGTCGTCGGCAATGTCAAGGGTCTGCTAGGCTTCTTGGTAGAGTTGGGTTGGCAGGAATAGTGCCGCCAACCCAATACGCAAAATAGGCGCGATATTATGACGTCGAGTAGCGGAAACTAAGCCCGCGAAAACCTATAACCTATAAATTCTCTGATAGTTATTACTTAGATGGGTCATTTTGAGAAAAATGTCTATAGCCTACTAACCTACTTTAACACAATGTGATGTGATACAAAATGTATGCAAAAAGTTAACTATGTACAACCAAGGAATGCTGCCATAACTGAATTTGTATGGTGTGACGTGGGAATTCCTGTAGTTTCGTATAGATAACCAGTACCAGGAGCGCACATAAATACACTATACATGCACTTTAGTCTTCTCATTAAAAAACTTTCCAGTTGAACTTACATAACAAGGTAAACAACTGCCCTAGAACATTAACATTTTCGGTAAAGGCTGTTTTAATAAAATAAAAAACAAGTGCTTGTCAATAATAAATTGTTAACTTGGTAAGTAATAAATGTGACGTCCCACGGTCAAAGGTACCTTATGGCGGGTATGGAGTTATGCATACCCCAGTAATCTACAATAAATAACCTATCGATAACACAAAAGATCAACCTTCTAGGTTGCGTAGTTACAGAGATATGATTTTTTGAAAATAATGTTGTGAAATGAGCAACTTTACGATAGAGAAGTTTTAAGTTTAGCCGCCTAAAAAACTATGTTCCTGAAGTAAGTTACATAGTTGACTACAAATAATAATGCCTTATATATCTGAGATTAAAAAAATATTGCGACTTGTTCTGTAATGCAAATAGAAACTTTTGATATCGACTGATTTATGTGTATACTAACCAATCTCTTGAAAATAAAGTTTTATTTCATTTTCACGATTGATTGCAATGAGCTCTCAAGATTTAAATTTTATCTATTAGAAAACGACACTGACAGACAGTTTAAGCAAAAAACAATACCGATTTAGAGGTGAAAATGTATTTTCTGACTTTTTCATATAAAATCACAAAATTGAATATTTTTACTTTTAATGTGACACACAATCAATTTTTCTGAGCACATATGAAAGAAATTCTGTCATTCAAATGAAATAAATCCTAAAACCCCAACTAAATACTATATTTAACCCCTTATGCCACTTTAAACTTACATAACAATAACAGTATTTGCTCCATACATTTACGAAAAGGTACCTTATGGAAATAAATCTAATAATACATCACTACAAAATATCAATCATATTATAGTTTATCTTTTATGAATAGAAAATATTAATTTACATTAAACTGCCCCCAATTTAATTAGTTCTTCGTCATAATAATCTTTAAAAAGACCAATAATTTGTATGTAATGAAAAGGTACCTTGTGGTCAAGTTACATGATGAGGCATGATGATGATGGAACAGTTAGGATAACCTAATAATATTTTGGGGTTAAGATGATATAAATCGTCTATTTCTTATCAATAATATATTTCGGTTGCTATTGAAGATAAGCGGCATTGAGGTTCAATGACCTCAGATATTCCATAAGGTAATGCGTCGGGTATTGGCATTTTTCAGCAAACCAATGGCTGATTTACTGCATGCGACCAAACCAAATGAAGATTATTCTAGTTAAGAAAGACTTGACGAGAGTAACTTTGGTATAATAGCAGTCTACTTGGATTTGTGATGTCGGTCTATGTACGGTTATAATATTTGCGAGGCGCCCCAACCAGAACTGAAATTATAAAATTAGTTTTGCAGAATGCTAATACAGTTCTCTACCAAACTTCTTTTCCCGTATTGACTAGTTTTTTTGGGAATTTTCAATCTTTTTTCCATAAGGTACCTTTTCTACTAAACTCTGAGACGACATTACTAGGCTTATAACTAACTTATAACAAAAATAAAAACAGGTAAACAAACGTTACGCATTAAGGTTTCAGATCACACAATAAAAAAAAATTGAGCATTTTTTCACCTCTTTACAAAACATTTAATATCTCCGAAACTAGAAACCCTCATAAGGTACCTTTTCCCGTGGAACGTCACAAATGATTATCAATATATATTACACTGCACTCACCGCGCTGATCATGGCACTGTAATGAATTAGTTCCAATTCGAACTGATTGTGAGATTTTGTGAGTTCAAATACCTACCACGTTACGAATTTGGTTGGTAGACCAAAGAAACAGGAACAATAAGCTTTCTGGTGCTTATAATCTAGGTCCAAGATGAAACTATGTGTACCAACTTTTGTCATTACCAGACTTTGCTGTTGCACTTATTAAATTCCTTGGAGTCTATCCAAATATTTATAATAGGACAAGTACGACAAACGACAACTGGCAATTGTATATATGAGAAAAGCATACTTTTCAAAATGCAATACGTAGGTACCAATGGAGTTAGGTACTACATTTTTCGTTCGTGGGTAAAACTTAATGATTATCTTTGTCTCTTACTATTTAAAATACAACGCAATTGTATAGAATTGCAAAGAGATAATTTATAATGTCAAATTTAAAATCAAACCAGTAATCAAACGTCATTTTATTTTTTATATTAGCGTCAGTTTAATAATTATAGTTTTGATGATTGTTAATTATTTTATTTATTATAAAGATGAGATAGAGGATTTCTACAGCCAATAATAATTTGTACAGATCGATACCGACTGAATAATCAAACAAAGGGTAGACAGATGTGTAAAATTAAAAATAAACTTGCAATACGTCACAAGAAATCAACATTGTACAAGAGGCAGGTAAACTCAAATATAAAAAAATGTATTACTTACATCACTAATCGGGATATTATAGACGATATCATATTAACGGCCACATATGAAAAACACTCAAAAAATCATAGAATTTAACATGACAAACACAACCGCTCAGCAGTACGTCCGAGTCGCCATATTGAATTGAGTTGAAGTTTGAAATATGTTTTGGTCACGTGATGAATCAATATATTAAGTAGCCAGTTTAAGTAGACTACAAAAATCTAAATCTTTTATTTTTTTGTACATGATATACTGTGAAGTTGTAAAATTATGTCTTATTGTTTATTAAATTTATTAAATGTTTTTTGGCGGTTCAATATAATTTTACCAGATGATGTCTCACAAATGTACGCTAGCGCCATCTCAATATCACGTGTGTAACTATTGTGGTTTCTTTTTGCGCCATCTGTCGATACTTCTCAGAATTACGACGTAAAGAGAAACTACGTGTTGGGTGAAATTGAATCTTAGCGGGATATGTTTAAAAGCATAGTAACTTCTACGTAAAGCGTATTGATAACAAGTACTGTTTTATTTGGTAGTATTATACTTCAGTTTAGTCTGATACGACCAAATCAAGAAGTTGTCCGTGCCTGGCGCAATAAGTTCGATGAAGCAGTATTTAAAATAATCGGCTAGTAATGTACGTTCCGGGCAGGCGCTTTTTTTGTTTTCCACGTAGTTTCCCTTCGCTCAACGAAGAGTGTGCCGTGTAGAGCGTTCGAACGCTGTGTTTTTTGACGTTTGTGTAGTTTTAAAGTGAATAATGTGATTGTGTGGTTCGTTATGGCCTATAAATACCGTGAAGATTTAGTTGGCAAACGATTTCTGTCTGTGAGTGGTGTGACAAAAATTAATGTGAATAAAGTTTCCGAGTGGGGATGGAAAGCTGGTGTTATCAGGGCAGCATCGCTCAAAGATAACAAGAATAAGGAGCTTCAGGTAGAGCCCTATGCCTTTAAATTAATATAATTAAATTTAAGAATATTTTTTATTGTTATGTTAAGTCATGGCTGAATATTATTCTAGATGGTTCACGTATAATTAATTGCCAGTCGCATACCAACTGAACGCAACGTCTTGTCTTTCCATAACATAACACAAACATGCCAGTTCCTCATTCTTACGTGGAAGAGGTATGTACTTATTTCCCCTCTAGGTACCTATTGAATAATATAGTGGTCGTACGTTGCTATTTGTATCTTTGATTGATAAGTTGGCATTGAACTGTATCATAAATTGGAGCCATGAGTTGTCTTCAAATAAAACTAGATAGGTACCTTAGTTATTATAGTGATTGTAGAGAACAGCTTCGTATATTATTATTCTGGTACATATTTAGTAAAAACGATAGTTGGTCAAGAATGATTTATCTCGTTCAAACCGGTTCATATACCTAAACTAGTATTGTAATTAAACATAAAAAATACACGACTTAGTAATTTTACGAGCAACCTACGCGGTTCAAGGCGAAAAATTATTTTCCAAATACATGTAGATGGCTAGGAATGTTGGCACATTTTGCCCTACGATGGGGGGAAGGGACAAGGGCGCTTAGGGTGGGAGTGAGAAATAAGCTCGGGACAGTTGGAAAGGGCTCGGTCGGAGCCTGGCGGCCTGGGACCTATTCGCAAACCCCGGGATAAAGATACCTATAGATACCTACATACATCGATGAATTATAAGTTCATACAGACCTGAAATTATTCTTAGGAAAAACAAAATACCTTCCAATCTATCTGGGGCAAAATGTAGGATAGATTTTTGGTGCACTACCTGACTATTTACCAGCTTGAAAACTTACAGCTGAACTCTTACTAAAATGACAGATTACCTATCAAATCTAGAAATAAATAACTGTCTTTCTATTTCCTACCTATCTGGGATAGGACTTACACTGAGTTTAGGCCCTTGCTTGGTGCAAACCACAGACGAAACTTGACCCTCATAAAAATTGGAAACCCAGTGCCAAAGGAACATTACCTTAGGTATACCACACCTATAACAGGCAGACTACCTACAACAGGGACAGTTGTAATTTTTCTATAATAAAACTAAAAACCAATTCGGATTCCCTCGTTTTAAAAAAGTAACCCGTTTATCTATGACAATTTAGTTCACCGAATGCACATGGCTGGAGGTTCGTCGACCCCGCTCTCACCGCGTTCGATGCACCGGCCCGACACCGGCGACGCACGGTTTCTGAACCGAATCAGCGTTCGACAATCGAATTCTTAAATTAAACTTGATGAAAGGAAAGTTTCGCGATAGTAACGGGTACCCAATTTGACAGGTTGAAGGATGATTACACTTGAAAATTACTTTTTTTTCACTATAAGCCGTGTACGAAATAAAGAATCGATAAAAAATCACACATTCACATTAGGAAAACGTCTACCTGCCAATACCTACTTGAGATATCTAGGTACATGGTACAGTAGGTACTAAGAGTAATTGATTGATGCTTCATTTTACTTTGCATTTTATTTTCGTAAATAGGTACTTACCAATGATACATTTGATTTAATTGTATTTGGTCTCATTGATTATTTCTTTATTAGTACCTACCTAATAAATTAAGGTAATTGACATAAAGACATTAAAAGTTGTTTACCATTTTTGTCGAGATATTATTCAAAATATTTATTAAGCATACATTCTTTATCTCAACCTTGATAAAGTCAATATAATTACATGAAAGTCGTTTATTTAGTTTCACTTGTCCTTTTTAACCTACTACAACAATGCAAAAAGGTTTTACCTATTTAATTAAAGGCGATACTAAACAAAGAGGGCATTACGCAACCTACAACTTGCAACATCAGTTTAATGATTATCGAGATAGACATAGGTACGAATACTAACAGGCTAATTCGAGTTTTAGTTATTCGATCTGTTTCCGATATGATACTGCTCTGTCAGTGTCAAAAGTTACTAACAATCTTAGTAACAAAGCAAAGTTAATAGCAATCTAGTCTATTAATCTTCTTATTTTTATCCCATATCCTCTGCTATAGTTCGTTTATTTTAGCATTAGAAATAAGGTAAACAATCTTGATGAGTCTTTTAATTGAAAAACACATTTTAAAAATAAGTTACGGCAAATATGTAACAATTATGAATGTAATACGATCATTTATATTCTTCTGCTTTCATTAGTAATAGTTATTGATTTTTAAAAAGCGTTTTTCAATTAAAAGACATGTCAAAATCGCTTACCTTCTTTCAAGTTCTTTCTAATGCTAAAAAAACGAACTATAGAGTGTAGGGCTCAAATAAATTTCTCCAATTGATTTCAGTCTTTGGTATCTACATTTAGATAGTTTCTTCCCAATTCATTCTTATCCTTTCCACCTCTTATTCCATGGGGTTCCAGGGTGATTTTGGATTGCAGCCTGTTTTCAACTTGTAAAGTAATCTCCATCTCCAAAGTAATGTTGTTTTTAGGGCACAAAACACCAGCTTCTCCATTACAGTCAGATACGTTTTTTTTCCAGAGTTTTGTATTGTTGACTTTCTCATTTGAGCCACCTTTCACTAATGATAACGTTTTATTAGAAAAGCGTGGGAAAGAGATTGGCACCTAGTTGATTAACATTTAAATGACTATTTTGTATCTGCGACTATTGGTGAACCAACTAAACAACTAAAATCACGATCGCCTGACGAATTGGCATGTGTTGCCAATCGTCTCTATAGCACAGGTGCCAAAAGAAGGATTTATATATATGTTTACTTAGTTATATAATCTTTTACGTTATACTCTTCAGTGACTTCTTTTTCATACATTATTCAGTTCATGCTATCAGTTTAAATTTAAACTACCAAATCTGTTAAGCTATTAGGTTATTACTTCATGAATAAGTATGACATTGTAAATCCTTGGGTGTAGTTTATGTCAATCTACTTTGCCATTATTAAACTAGCGACCCGCCCCGTCTTCGCACGGGTTAACAAATAAATTATACACCTAAATCTTCCTCAAGAATTGATAGGTGAAAACCGCGTGAAAATCCGTTCAGTAGTTTTTGAATTTATCGCGAAGATACAAACAAACACACAGACGCCGGAGGACTTTGTTTTATAAGTTGTAGTGAAGTGATTATACCGATTGGCACCTTTATTCAAATAAATGTAATAAATTCCGGCAACATTATTGCTTTGCTACCACTCATTTCATATCATCTATTCAAATTTATGATAGAAGACTTTACATAATTCCACTTTACACTATTTACATATAAATACTATAAATAGCTATGACAGAGATAAGACGTTATGTTATGAACGTTAGACTTCGTTATCTAACACATGATTACAGTGGGAAAATTTTGCTGCTTACCGGTTGGTCGAATCAACGTTTCGTGACAATGTTGGTCCCTGAGAATGATGTCAGTTTCGGTTTGATTGAACTAGCCTACGAGACAATGGCACCCCACCGGATATTACAAGTATCAATTCCAATGTTGTATTCAAAATAATGGAATGTCTGATCAATACTCATGTAAAGACGACTAAAATTGAAAATTATGTCAATGAACTTTAAAACTTTCACAAATCTGAATTGGGTCTAGACTGGTGAAATCCTAAAGGTCACCGTTATTAGTCAATTCTTCAGACAAGCTGATTATACGCTAGGTATTTGGTTTTAATTACGTTTTGGCATATAAGAATAACCGGAATTTAATTGATTACTAACCACATCATTAGGATGTAAAGTACCTAATGATTACTTACTTACTCTGGCGCAGCGACCCAAAGTGTGTCTTGGCCTCCAACACGACTGCTCGCCACTGATCCCGGTCCTGTGCCGTTTCTCGCCAGTGCTCAACCCGGAGCTCGCGCAGATCAGCGTCCACCACATCCGCCCATCGATACCTAGGTCGGCCGACCGGGCGGCGTCCTATCGGTTTTCCCTCAAACGCTCTTTTCACCGCCCGATCACCTTCCATTTGCTCAAGATGGCCGAGCCACCGAAGCCTTTGCGCCTTTGTCACCCCAATGATGTTTGGTTCAGCAGCTAGTTCTTCAAATTCGGCGTTTTTTCGGATTCTCCAACCTAACCTCCTGCCTTAACCTAATGATTAAAATGGGAAATTTTTCGAACACAAATATGACCTACAGTACCACGTCTTATTTGCTATCTTTAATTCCAATGTAGCATTTTTGAGTTCCGCAATTTTCAACATGAAAAGCTTGTGATTTTCGTCACTTTGGCGAATCATTAACTTTCGGGTCAAAAGTGTTGGAAAATTAGTATGACAAGAATTAATAGAAGGTTAATTTCACCTATGAATATGAAGTAAAGGAATACCTAAACGCGAGTACAAAACATTGAACACGAACACAACGACAAACCCGATGCGATGCGCGCCTGCACCGCTCCTCTCATTCCTCGGTTATAAATAGAAGCCATATCTTTGTACCGCGCTCTCCCGCCGTGAGTGAGAAACGCCAGATAGTAAACTTATAAGCACTACTAACGTGCGATAGATGTGCCTGGTAACTCTGAGGGAAAAATAGAAGACGACGAGGATTTCTAGTTACAGTAGAGTTTTGACCCCTTTTGCGAATTTCCTATTGATTGATGTCATGATTCTCATGGCCCTAAGCTCGAGAAGTAAACTGTCTTGACATCTGACATCTTTTAGCGATTTGTGCAATTAGCGTTCGTCGCGATATCGCCGCTAGATTACTGTAATATTTGAAGTATAAAAAAGTATATAGAAATAACCTGAAATCCATCAAAATCAATGTTGAGATATGTACATAGGTAGGTAGATGTTACAGAAGCAAGTATCCTCGTATAGATGTATCTGAGCACATCAATTTCGACAATTTGGGCACCCTCACGTTCATCAAACGTGCCGGACTGGAGATTTACTTTCGTCCAATCTACCAATAGAAATACTGTGAATTGTGATGCGAACGGATTTCAAATATACTTCTGTGTATCCAAGACACTTCGCGAAGCTCAAGTTGAAAACACAAAATTCATAACCTTTTCAAGTTCATGTGAATTTATGCGGAAGAACGCGGTGAAATTGCTACCTCGGAATTAAAATGGCCGCGGCTAGAAAACGTTGTAGAGCAATTTCTTGTCACTAGTGGACAAAGGAAAACGAGTAAAGTTAAAAGAAATGATAAAAGTTAAATTAATTACATAAATATATTATGCCTATGTCATTCTCCACGCTGAGACATAATCTAATAGGCTGAATCAACATTTTTTTGCTGTTACTCTCTCTCCAAGACTCAGTAGCAGTGTTAGCACACGCACGACAAATTCACCGCACACTGTACCTTTCACGTCAAATTCATCGAACTGTTTTGACTGCAGGGCAAATATCTATATTATATTTTAGTGATTCCTATTCGGTTTATTTTATTTTTGAAGTATTCTGTCACATTAGTTTCAGCTGAAATACAACACTAAGTATCAATGTCAAACACAAACACGGACACTTTGCAAAGTTGCCTGCAAGAAAGTCAAGACCGCCAGTCTAGGCTGTAGGCATTACACGACAATGACCTGGACATTGCCTGAACTATAGCGAAATCGATGACTGATGTTGTATTCAACGTTGTAATCTAGTTATTTGGTTAGTACATTAGCGAATTAGCATACCTATGGATGAAAATTTAAACATCTATTAAAATGATTAAAGGATACAGGACCCCAAAAGTTTAGATACTTATTTATAAAGACTTATTTGTAAAAGTACCAGTAATACTTTGCTGATGATTGTACTTGGTACTTAAACGCAATATTTCATAATCAAAACCATAATTGTGTCGCTTAACTTCAAACTCGGGTAAATCCATTCGACCCTCTCAGCAAATATCTACTCTATTACCTTTTCTTAGTACCAAAATCGCATAATCTGACAGATGGATTTACCCGAGTTTGAAGTTAAGCGACTCAATTGGCGGTTTTCAATTCAATTCAATAATCATTTATTTCAAATAACAAAGATTCATAATACTGTTGGTTTTCGGTTGTACCACATGTCCCGTGACTTCACTTGCTGCCAACTTTTTTTATGTTGGGATACTTTAGGTAGTTTAGGCACAAATTTGATACATACTCGTATAGTTATCTCTGATCTTGATTAATTTAAGATTTACACCAAGATGAAAATTGCCAACATGCGAATTGAGTTTATTGTAGCATTATTAGATGTTAATATTAACCTATATGTTTTGATCGTTTTCATAGTTGCGTAATTGGAGTGGCAGATCAACTCAGCTTGACAAAGCCAAAAGCAATTGATTAATCAATAAACCATTGAAGCTTAATTGAGCTAAAGGACTTGAGGAGATCGATCACGTAATAACAGATACCTGCCCGATGCTCGATTGATTGTTGTGTTGACTTAGTAATATGAATCATTACGGTTGAGTCATTATAAAAACAAAGATTGTCATCTTTGAGCTGCTCATTTCCATATTTAATAGCTGCAAATAGTGGCAAGCATGCTGTTTATGTTAAAAATTCTTGTAGATAAATGCCATACAGGTGAGTGACAAGCTACTAAGTAGTAGTTGCCATGTGTACTTGCACTAGCATAATCACAAAAACGTTAATTATCATGATACTCATGCTAATGATGTAATTTCTTGTAATTCAATCACTGACATTGTTAAACTGATAGATAAAAAAATCATCTCTGTGATAATCTATTTCCACAATTTACCGGTAACTGGCCCCTTTCTTAGTTCCTCACTCAAGTCTTGTTGGTTCCTTGCCAATCTCAATCGTAACTTTGTCATCGGTCTTTTTAAAGATAATATTATCCGTTTTGCTCCGGCAAGGGGCCTTGGAGAAGTACCTGCTTGAGAAATCTTGGCACTATTGCATTGAAGGTTAACGAGACTGTGGTCTATCTATACTCAGATTTATTGGCTTGTACGTTAAAGGGGGTACTTATATACTATAGAAAATAGTCCACACAAGGCCCCTCAAATCCCTCAATAGGTCATATAACTAAATTTCGATGTTCGCGGTAGACGCGGTTGGTAGGTCCTGCTCAGATTGGAATTGACGATTCCACTTTTTGACCCGAGATGATTAAATATACTGTTTTGATAGTTTAGCGTTAGCGAACATAAGACAGACAAAATCTAAGTCTTTGCCTGTGTACCTATTCTGTCCAATCTAGCCCATCTGCATGCTGGAGAGATCATCAATTTAAGAGCGCTCTTACAAGAAAAGTCGAAATAATGCAAAATTGATGATACTAGTCGACGAAATTCAGGACTTTGCGCTCATTATTAGAAACAATGAGTACGTGTTCCAGTAAAAGCGTCTTCTTATCTTTATAAATATCGTTGTAAATATTAGAAAAAGGACTTATTAAATTAGTAATGATTTTTTTTCTGATGGTCGTTTCCGAAAAACCCCGTGAAGCACTGAATGGCGAGCTCTTATTTGGAAATGTTGAGAATTTTACTCTGCTAAACCTGGCTATTTTGTATTACTAATACCCTGTACTTTAGGCATATCAAACTATATTTTTCCTACATACCTTTGAGAAAGAGAAAATCAAAGTAAAACGAACTCGATTTTCTCTCCGAAACAAGTGTCAATTCCTACGAAAATCTACTTAATATCGAAGTCATTTTCATACTCAAGCAATCTGCAACGTTTGCTTATACTGTTGGTATACATTAGTGTTTATGAAATTCTACTATAATTTTTTGGCAATTTTTTGAAAACTACTCTATATTACCGATGACGCGCGCTGCGCCAGCTCAGTGCCGCGGCAGAGCTTGTAGAGGCAGGACGTGTGTCGGTCGGCTCCGCACATTTTCAACGGCGACGACGAGGTTTTTTATCATTGTGTGCGGCGGGCGCCGTGTAAAACGCTATACTGTGTGCGTGTAAACCGCAACGAGAGACTTTGATCCTAGCACCGTTTTTATAGTATTATAATTTATAATGGTACAGTTTAATAAACTACCGGACAGGATTAAAAATATTTGAAACGACCTGACATTCTATATGTATTTATTTGACTCAAGATAGTTTGACTCAGGGTCTGATGATGGAGCCGGAAGGTGGTCACCGGTATCAATCAACCATGCAACTAAACCACTTCGTGTTTAGGCTCGTTTTATTCATCTCAACAAGATCTTTGACACAAGATAGTACTCAGGGTCTGATGATGGAGCCGGAAGGTGGTCACCGGTACCAATCAACCATGCAACTAAACCACTTCGTGTTTGGGCTCGTTTGATTCGGCTCAACAAGATCTTTGACTTAAGATAGTACTCAGGGTCTGATGATGGAGCCGGAAGGTGGTCACCAGTACCAATCAACAATGCAACTAAACCACTTCGTGTTTAGGCTCGTTTTATTCGTCTCAACAAGATCTTTGACTTAAGATAGTACTCAGGGTCTGATGATGGAGCCGGAAGGTGGTCACCGGTACCAATCAACCATGCAACTAAACCACTTCGTGTTTGGGCTCGTTTGATTCGTCTCAACAAGATCTTTGGCACAAGATAATACTCAGGGTCTGATGATGGAGCCGGAAGGTGGTCACCGGTACCAATCAACCATGCAACTAAGCCACTTCGTGTTTAGGCTCGTTTGATTCGTCTCAACAAGATCTTTGACACAAGATAGTACTCAGGGTCTGATGATGGAGCCGGCAGGTGGTCACCGGTACCAATCAACCATGCCACTAAACCACTTCGTGTTTAGGCTCGTTTTATTCGTTTCTATAGGATCTTTGACACAAGATAGTACTCAGGGTCTGATGTTGGAGCCGGAAGGTGGTCACCGGTACCAATCAACCATGCAACTAAACCACTTCGTGTTTAGGCTCGTTTGATTCGTCTCAACAAGATCTTTGACACAAGTTAGTACTCAGGGTCTGATGATGGAGCTGGACTGTGGCCACGGGTACCAGTCTACCATGTAACTGAACCACTTCGTGTTTGGGCTCGTTTGATTCGTCGCAATAAGATGTTTGACACAAGATACTACTCAGGGTCTGATGATGGAGCTGATGATGATAGACAGGTACCCGTCGCCACCTTCGCGCTCCATCATCAGACCCTGAGTACTACCTTGTGTCAAAGATCTTGTTGAGATGAATAAAACGTGCCTAAACACGAAATGGTTTAGTTGCATGGTTGATTGGTACCGGTGACCACCTTCCGGCTCCAACATCAGACCTTGAGTACTATCTTGTGTCAAAGATCTTGTTGAAACGAATAAAACGAGCCTAAACACGAAGTGGTTTAGTTGCATGGTTGATTGGTACCGGTGACCACCTTCCAGCTCCATCATCAGACTCTGAGTATCACCTAGTGTCAAAGATCTTGTTGAGACGAATCAAACGATCCTAAACACGATGTGGTTTAGTTGCATGGTTGATTGGTAATGGTACCTTCCAGCTCCATCATCAGACCCTGAGTACTGTCTTGTGTCAAAGATCTTGTTGAGACGAATCAAACGAGCCCAAACACGAAGTCGTTTAGTTACATGATAGACTGGTACCCGTGGCCACCTTCCAGCTCCATCATCAGACCCTGTGTATCTTCAGTGTCAAAGATCTTGTTGAGACGAATCAAACGAGCCTAATCATGTTACTACATGGTTGATTGGTATCCGTGACCACCTTAATCATCATCAGATCCTCAGTACCAGTTCGTTTTTAAACCCTCGTTGATACAAACTTTACAACCTATAGGTACCAAATGCAATGACGAAACATGTAAATAAGCGAGTAGGTACCTATAATTTCTTTCGAGTAATATACCTTCATAAGTACAAGTATGGGGCTATTCATAAATTACGTCGTTTCAAATGGGAGGAGTGGGGGGGGGGTCTGGACATGGATGATGGTAACATGATGTAGGAGGAAACAGATTCATCCGAAGCTTGATTTTTGGATGATTTGAGGGGGGGGGGGGGGGGGTCAAAAATCGTCAAAAATAGATGACGTAATTTATGAACAGCCCCTATGTACATTTGCACTGCATTTAGTATTTTCGTACTTACCAAATAACAGTTTTAGAACTTTAAAAGTTAAGTACAGTTAGTGTTGTTATGGTTGATTTCAATATGCTTCGCGAAGGATCAAGAATGTTTAATCCATCATTGTAGTGCGAGTGTGGTAGAAGGGATCGGCGTACTGAGCTCGCACGGCCTGCCGCAGCGCGTAAAATACCTAAACTCGCTCAACGCCGAAATGTAATAGCGCTCTTAAGGGTGGATATAAAAGATGAGTGCCTAGAAAACTTGACTCGATCTATTTGACTTTAATATCATTCTCTTAAAAGTAACACCATAGATTAATCACAACTGAAAACCTTAAACCAAGTTTGACAGTATTTTATCAACATTAGTCAGTACAGTGTTTGTTTAACTCCCATCAAAATATTTTAAATAAACAGTACCTCTGAAGAACGTCATATCACCGGAATAGACTTGCCCTTGACAAGGCCATACAGTACACAACATAAGTACTATAAGTAGTCATCGTTGACTGCCACAAAAAGTTTTGTTTTCGTCTTGTTTAAATCACGACGTGAAACTTATCAACAAATATTACGCAGTATTTCGATGTATAAAAATAAATTATTTCATTTCTATGTGAACGAAAACGTGTCAACAAATATCACTATATGCATTCGAAAATATTTCAAGCAATATGGTATTTTTTATAAGTCAAGTGCATAGCAAAATTACGCGCGCATGTATTCTTATACCGGGTAGGTATAAGAGATAGTCTATATACTTTTCAAAGAAATTAATATTTTAACTGTAGCTTCCCAATACATATATGATAGTATTATTTATGTTATTAAGAATCTAGACTCCTTCACTAAGAATTCTGATGTCCATAACTATAGTTGGTCAAGCAGATCTTGTCAGCAGAAAAAGGCGGCAAATTAAAAAATGTAGGCGCGAAGGGATATCGTCTCATAGAAAATTTGAATTTCGCGCCTTTTTCTACTGACAAGATTTGCTTGACCATCTATATAATGGGTCATTCTAAGTTAAGGTATTAACGGTGTCCATGATACATATCCATACTTTTCTTAAACAATTTAAATCAATTATGGTAATTTCCCTTAAAAGATTGCATTTCCTCTATAGACAGTCAATTTCAATTAATTAATTAATTCAGTTTTGTCACAATTGCACCTCAAACATGCAAAATGTCCCTCCCCTGGCCTGTCCCTTTGCAGGTTTTTCAATCAATCAGTAACTTTATCCAGATGTAATTCTCATAAATCCGTTAAATTTAGTATACTTCATAAATTAAAACAAATATTGATTGTAATGTTATTAATAAAATCCTTTAAACTTTTCTTTTTCATAAAAAATATCTATGTTAAATTTTGTCCCCCAAATTCTATGTCTCCTACCCTGGCCATTATGTAAATGTAAAAATATTGAGTTTATAATTTTAATTATTGCCATTTTAATCCCAATAGCAATGCATTTCATTCAATACTAACAACCAACTCTGCGACAGTCATCTTTTGGTTCCGATTGTCAGTCATTTTGATCATTGACCTCTTTACTTGACAATGTTGTTTTATGAAAGTGGTATCTCCCCTGGTCAGTTTTATTTCAAAATTATTGATATAAATACTTAATTGTATTTGTATATTTACTATAGTTTATGCATAGATTATATAAATACTTTATTTTAATTATATACAATAAATATTTTCACAATTATATCTGATTTGACATGAAAAAGTCACTCCCCTGGCGTCTTTCCCCTGGCGCATAATTTTCTAAAATGTACAGTGGAGGTATGAATTCTTGTTTAAAAAAATCATTACACTTTAATTTGCTCGAATTTGTAAGACGGCTGGTCAAAATTTCGATTCTGTTTATGTTTTTAAAGAGATCAGGGGAGAGACCTTCTCTCTTTATTACATAGAAAAAGTACGGTCTCTCCCCTGGTGCCTTCTAAAATGGTAAATAATTTTAAAAATGACTGATTAGCTTACAAATATACATAAAAGAGTTGTTTCAATAAAAATATTGTATAATTAGATCAAAATTTCAACATTTATGTTGTGCCACTTTTTCATATAAGCGATTACCTCTTAACTTAGAATGACCCTAATACTAGAAATAAAAATAAGCTTGCTATCAAAAAGTTTCGTGTTCGTAAAGTACAAAAGTCATTCGTTGGGCAATGCATTCATTTTTATAACAAGTTACCTGAGGATGCTTTAAGATTACCCTTTCCAGCTCTTAAAAATTACCTAAAAAAAAGTCATTGATGTTGAAGGCTTATTACAGAGTCGAGGACTACTTGACAGACAAACATGCATGGTCCAAACCAGAAACTGTAATAAAAACAAGTAGCAATTAAAAGCATTGTATTATGTGTAGAGTTATAGGTGACTCAGCTCAGATAAGAAAGCACATCAAATTTATGAAGGCATCTCATGACAATCAGTCAGATTCATATAATATGTATTCTCATTTCTTTTATTGACTTTATTTTCTTTTCCTTTTGTAAGAAGTTGATATGTTTTCTGAAAGAGCTACGTATTTGTATGATTTCATGTACATATAATATATGTTTTTTTTTAATCATATTTCTATAAAGTTATATACTTACTGAGTATAATTGCATGAATTCTATAGTAATTTAAATTGTATTTTTCTTATTTACTCGTAATGCATGTTAAGGGGCTACCCCACGCCAATGACCTTCGACCTGAATCCCTTAGTTTTCTAATGTTTTTTGTAGCTTATTATATTAACAGCAACGGCTTTAAGCAATATAGTATCCCATATTTACTTCGAAGTTCATTGTCTTCGAGATATTTGGCATCAAAATAGAACAATTTTAAGCTAAAAAACTGGTTTTCTGGCCATAACTTTTGTGTTAATTAGTTTAAAATTAAAACCCTGGACACGTTTTTTGAGACGTCACACACAAAAAAGTGTTTTTTTAGATAGTGTTTAAAAAAAACATAAAAAAATAAGTATTCATTTCTTTAAAAATCTGGTGGACAAAACCGGAGATTAAAGATTGAAGAACCGATAGCCGTTTGTCTTATAATTCTATCTGTAGTGCAACAAAAGGAGATACGATTCAAAACTTGTCAAAAAGCGATGAAAACCTCGGGTAGCCCCTTAATTATAAGATGTAATAATGTTTTGAAAAGATGTGTCCCGCCGAGTTTGTTGCCGGTCCCGTATTGGGATACCCTCCTCCAATTGAGGGGGGATTTAAATCTTCTCGAGGCAGAGGTGTACGGTTGGAGCCGGTATAGCTTTATTTGACGTTCATAAGCGCATTGTAATATGCCTAGTGAATAAACTATTTTTCATCTTTTATCTTTATCTTATCTTATAATACTGGGTTTACGAATTATTCCGGACACCATTTTAACTGTTATTGACTCGTCAAACAACAAAATTCCAACAATCGAGTTCCCTAATAACTCCAGTCAATTGTTTAAAACAAAAGCATAACCACAAACTTTCTACAAACGCGAACGAATCGAGTCGGCCAACGCCGCTATCGAGTTATCATCGAATCCAGCTGATATCACGCAAGAGTTGTGCAAGCCGAGCGTGCACAAAGATCGAGAGGGGGGGAAAGTAGGTCGGCGGGGCGCGGGGGGAGCCCTTAGGCCGCTGGGCTGCTCCTCTTGTAGCCCAGTTTTCCGATTGAAAATAGAAAGTTTTCCGTGATTTTCATTTTCCTCTCTTGAATCTGTCATTGTAATTGTAAACTTTATAGTAGATCCCTAGAGTAGTGTGATGCGCGCGTTTATGATTTGTCAGTTAATTTGAGAAGGGTTTCAACATAACCCTGGAAAAATCTGGCATAAATCTGGAACCCCTGCTATAATACATACATAGATAGGATAGAACGTGTGCAGAAAAAGTTTCTAAAGTATTTGAGCCATAAACTTAAGTGCCCCTCTAATCGAACTGATTACTTAGTTACTTGTAGGAAACAGCATCTGGTACCATTATTCGAACGACGTGAAATTGCTGATGTTGTATTCCTCCTTAAAATCATAACTGGTGAAATAGATTGCCCGGAGTTGCTCCAGCAGATCTCATTCGTAACCCCTTCTCGGTTAAAAAGACACTCTCCTCCTATCTCATTAAAGCGAACATCATCCAACTACAGACGTAATAGTTTTCTTAACCGTGCGAGCCGTAATTTGAATAAGCTAACGAAAGAGCTTGACATTGATATATTTAATTGTGACATTCCCTCCGTGAGGCGTAAATTGACGGAAATGTGTTTCAATTAGGCACTTTTTATTTATCTCGTAAGTGAGTGCTTTGTATATGTAGTATCTAAGTTACAACATAACACTTTATTTTGTTCTTAGTTTTTCAGTTATAATTTTTTTTTCTTTTTTTCTTTTTTCTTTGTTTTTACACTATTTAATTGGTGTCCTGTCACCGGTAGAAGGGTTTGATTATGTAAGCGAATGTTGTTAGTTTTGGTTTGAGTCTTATCTCTTTCATGTGTGCGATGTGTGTGTGTGTGTGTGTGTGTGTGTGTGTGTGTGTGTGTGTATGTGATGCGTTTTACTTAAGTATATGTTTTTACTACATATCTATTTGCGAGTTCCTGTAATTGGCTCTATATATCTATTTATGATTCCATTGTCATTTAGTTAGCTGTTGGATCTCCTTATGTAAATAAATAAATAAATAAATAAAATAACTTTCTCTAACAATGTTTTTACCGGTCAATTCCAATCATGGTAGGAATTTAGTGTAAAATCGATTAATACTCGCTAGATTTTTTCTCAGAGATTAAACAAGTTACAAAGCAACATTGCAATTACGGTTTTTTTTTTCATATGTATTGCAGGCATAAATACTTGTATTTTTATCGAAGGGTTAAGAGCAGGGCACAAGAGGAGCAAACAGCCACTTATCAACCGCTCGGGGTCGCACTCGCGCTACGCTACCACGCGGGGAAAGCGCTCTCTCTCCAAAAAAAAACATTCTGACAGTCACTGGCCAGCTACATCTTATCTATGGGAAAGCGATTAAAAAACTCTTTGCCACATCTCAAGAGAAAAGTGATCTCGAATAAAAACACTCTGATAGTGTCTTCTGGCAAGACTATAAGCATTATGATGATGATTTTGCGTTGAAAAATACTGCTGCGTGCTGACTCAGCAGCAAAATCGGCGAGAGATTCCGCTAATAATACAATGTTATTGTTAAATGATTATGTAGATTGCTGATTTAAGTACCTTAATTTAATTTGAATTGTGAGATAAAGACTTTATTGTATGACGATGTTCCCTGATTGCATTGAAGCAATGTATCATTGAATTCATTAATACGGTCAAAATTCTTATATATATCTGATATGCACAAATTAAACCACTAATATAAGACTATAATTGACTAATTGTATCATTAATGACATAAATTTCCTTAATTACCTTGGCTTTCGAAAAGAAATCCTACAAATATAACGGTCAAGTAGTTAGTGAAGTGAAAACGTTTTGCGTAGTTTTCCCACCTCCCATCTGCCCTGCGACCTGTTCTAACCAGCCGGCAAACGAGTTAAACTACTAATTTGTACCAAACACACCTATTCTGTCAGTGGTCGTGTTGTTCGTTCAGTAAGAATTGCACAAAATTATTGTATGGAATTCGAAGAGTACTTAAAGTGAGGTTTTGCAAAATATGTGTCTAGAATAGACAGCAGGACCGGAGTTTGAAATTGCGGAAACCTGTGCCAGTGGTAAGCAGTGGACGCTTGTGGTCGATAATGATATAAAATAGGATGGAAGATATTTTATTTACGACACTTAGTTAAAAGTTAAAAACGTGAGACACAATGACGATAATATGTCAAATATCTTTTGGGTACCTACCATAGAAACATTCTCGATTGAGCGCTTGACAATTTCACTAAAAATAATAAACGTAACATATCTTCTCTACGTGGTCTATTTTCATGTTTTCTTTGTTACAGTCTACAAATTTTGCGTAGGGCTATATTCAGTGACCTACTTTGAATTTCGCTGGGTCACTTGCATCCGGTTTTATTCCGCTACCCTTTTGACATCCTTCCTCCGTACCTCTACGTATTACCTTAACAATCGGACAAAAAAATCTATCGAGCGAATTTTTTTTTACTACTTTTGAAATATTTTGTGGTCTTATCACCAACAGGTCCTTTCCGACCATTTCGAACGTGCAAATCTCCGCTGGTCTCTGTTGCACCCTGGTTTGCACAACTGTTCATGTAATAACGTGTCGAAATCTCGACCTTTTCCTGAGTGTTAATTAAAATGGCAATTTTCTCCTCGGGCACTTTCCATCAATCTGCATAAAACTTTGAATTGATTTAAATGTCAATATCACGTTCACGTAAGAAGTTATCTACGTACAAGGCTACTAGGTACTTGCACTTTATATTATTAGGCAATTAGTTTCGATTATGGAACGCAGAATTTGATGTATACGCATCACAATTTCAATACATATATACACTGAGGTGTAGGATAATAAATGAAAAATTTTATTATATTTCCCATTGCCTAATTACACGAATGCTCTAGGTTTTAGACATGTCCGCCCAGAACATACAGCTTGAAGCAAATTTCCGAAAAATGAAGCCACTAAATTAAATTTTGTAGGCTTTGTTTAGATTTTATTAGCAGTATTTATAACATCAAAGGTTCGTCGGTGGCCTCGGCCGCCCTGCAACCTTCGCGGCCCCCGTGCCATCAGACTTGTTCTACTATTATATCATTGCCTTACTACTTAACTGCAATGCCGTTTTGTCTTCGTAAATAGGCCGTCTTGCACGTGTGCATATGTTGTCTTTGTGTTGACAGTCATTTATTTAAAGTTATAAATAGTGAGGCTTTTATTTACCTCTATAGTTTAAATGTATGCTTGAATGCCAGATTTTCGAGGTGAAGGTGAGCTTATGGTCTTTAGTATAAAATAAAGACATTTGTATACGTGTGGGTTAAATAAAAACCCGGATAAAATTAATCTCAGAGGGGGTGGTTTATACATTTACGATAATAACAGTATAAAATAGTAGGTAGGTACTCTTACCTTTTGCTGTGTCCATTAATCATTTTCTGCATCACATTCTTCAAGTTAAACAATACATATAGTTTTGTTCTACATTATCTACTTGTTGTTAAGTTTAACGATTGTAAAGCAGCTATCAGCTAGCAGTGCTAGCACTGATTACCTATGAGGGTCACTCGATAAAGTGGGTCATCATTACACTCGCGACCCAATCGATTTTCTGGGTCTCGTGAATACCATCGAGAAATAAAGCATTAATTGTTTTTAACAACTTCTTACATGATAGCACTGCAGTGGATACTGGATACTGTATCACGATACTACGAACAATTCTTGAGCCTAACTGCAGTAACAGTAAAATTGGTTGTAAAAGTTAACAATACCCATAACAATGACTTTTAAGTTCGAGCTGAACACAATGGTGATATAAACAATTTCAACTACTTTTGGCCGGATGTCAAAAGAGAGTGCAAAGACAAAACACGTACGTATTATGATATTTATGATACATCATATGATCATACAACACTTGCAAGTGGAATGCTGCCATACTTGCCTCGCCGGACAAAGACGTCGAACCACAGCCGTGTCGTTTCATTCGTTGTTTCTTTGTTATTGTTACTTAGCAGTAAAACGGAACGGTTATTTCCAGCATAGATGGTTAGACATTTAAATATCTTATACAATATAGTCGACTTCCTAATGGTCTAGACTTCTGATTGCTTCGCTTTATTTAACTTATTTCTGACCCAAAACCATTTACATTTTTGCTAGGTTCAGTTCAACCTTCTCTTTTTAACTATTTTATAGTTTTTATACAACCAGTACGGATATCGTTCTGAACTTATTACCTATGATTACCGCTCTTAGTTTTAGTATGACGATCATTATGAGATATTAGACATGTATTCTGTTATTTATTGAGTTTTTTTTCAATTTGACGATAGTTCTAAAATTTATTTTTAAATTATAAATTTGTAATTTAATTATCATTGTTGACATTGTATAATTACGTTACGTTGTTGTTACGTTGCATGCTAAATTATTGACGATAATAATGTAAATTCATATAGATTAGCGTAAGAATAATTTATACTGTAATTTATCATTATGAAATAAATAAACTAAACTAAACTAAACTATGATGGTCGTTTTTGTCTACGTGACAGCGTGATAAAACAGTGTCTGTCACTTTCTATCCCGCGGTGTTAAAAAGTGACAGTTATTTTATCACGTGGATAAAACCATCCCATAATACGGCGGCAGGAATCAATTATTATTAATAAAGCGAGAATATCCTACTTATTAAAGCACTTTTTGAACTCTGAAGTAGGGGTCGACAAAATGGCTATTTTATAGGCCTCCACTGCTTCTTCTGGCGTCTGAAACCGCTGACCACGCAGTTTGTCCTTGATTCTGGGGAATGTAAAAAAGTCGTTGGGACTTAAGTCAGGGCTATATGGAGGGTAATAGTCCAATATTTCGACTTTTTCACCGTCCAGGTACTCAGTTGTTGTCCGAGCGGTGTGTGGGCTGGCGTTGTCGTGGTGAAGGATGACTAGGGTTTGTTGTTCGGAGTTCAGCAAAGACGTTCGGCAAACAAATAGTGGTGTACCAATCAGCATTGACTGTTCTACGATCCTCAAGAGCAACAGTAGCTACGTGACCAGATTTAGAGATAAACGTAGCCACCATCTTCTTAGCCGTGCTGCGAGAATGAACAACTTTTGTCGGTTTGAGCTCGTCTTCGAAGACCCATACTCGGGATTGGTTTTTAGTTTCAGGCTCGTCACCTGATACTATGCTAAAAACTGCATTTGAGCGTCGTGTTAAATTTTTTCAAAGTTTTGCGGCACCAATTGACACGGACTATTTTCTGCTCGTCAGACAATAGGTGAGGTATCCAACGGGAAAATAACTTCCTCACGCCTAATTCTTCTTTTAAAATAATTTGTATTTGACTCATTCCAATACCCAGGCACTCTTGAATTTCCCGACATGTCACATGTCCGTCTTCATTTATCAGGCGACGCACAACATCGACGTTTTCTTGCGTGACTGCCGATTTTGGTCAACCTTCACGCACTTCGTCGGTGAGGGATACACGGCCACGTTGAAATTCTGAATACCACCTGTATATTGTAGTCTTTGAAGGTGCTTCTTCATTAAAAGCAGCAACCATCCGCTCTTCACATTGTTTTTGTGTTAGTCCACTTTTAAAGTCATAATAAATCATAGCTCTAAAATTTTCACGGCACAATTCCATTTTAAGCAGCGACTCGACGACTTCAATAAACAATTGAAACCGAACCATAGATTTTTTTTTCTAAGTGGCCAGTGTGTTGAGATAAGGAAACTTCAGAGATTATAAAAAGGTATAATACATGTTAAAAATAAATTAATAAGTATTCGATTCCCGACACTTTCAGTGCCAGCCTCGCAACAGCCTCGTAATTAAATGTCGTCTTTCGAGTTTAACAAAATCAACCTTTAATATCAATGATTTTCTAAGCTCGACCAGGTGTAGTGTAGGTTAATTTCACACATCTATTAAAACAAAATTATTTAGATCTTGTGATTGAAGTAAAACAATAATCGTAAAGACGTAACGTGCTAAATCCACAGTGTATTAAAGAACACGGGACAGGTTTGGCTGCAGTCGCGAAGTCGAAAGTAAAAATAGCTGTTACGTTACTTTAACCTTGCAGATAAGTGTTATACCTGTATGCATGTATCTTGGAATATTTATTACAAACAAGCGAAACTGTCTGGTCCGTTGCAAATGTTCGAAGTTTACCAGTCAAATCCAACTTTGGTTAAACTTGTTGGCAGACAGGTCGGCGGGTTAGGATTTTATGTTTACGTCTAAGACTCTAAGGCCCACTTGCACCATTCCATTAACCCGGGGTTAACCGGTTAAACCTGGAGTTACCATGGTTAATACAGTGGTGCTAAGTATATCTATTCAACGTAGGGTTATGCTATTGGCAGTTTTGACAGCGGACATAACGTCATCGCCTGATGTGGTATTGGAAAAGGAATGCATTCCAAAGGCGGTTGGACTATGTGCTGTACTCTGCCCTCTTAAGCTAAAAAGCCGTATTTGCATTCAGTTTTCATACAAATTGACTGCAAATACGGCTTTTTAGCTTAGGAGGGCAGTACTTTACTTTTGTCTTGGACATATAAACAAACAAGTAATAACAGTTAACAGAAACTTGGCTTTCATCGACCGTTATCAAAAATATCTTCTTTCAGATTTCACAAATATTTTAGTCAACAATATAACACGTATCTGCTTTAATTTACTGACTAATTAATTATTTGTCTAATTTTAGTTTAAGAACTAGTTCACTTATGCTTAGGTATTTAAGGTACGTTTCTAAAATTAAACGTAATATCAAAAATGTATAGGTATAGGTACATAATTTATTTCGCGCGCATTCGATCCACTGACTGAACTAAAGTTGTGCCACCGCGCGATAGGTATTTGCGTCTTATTTAAATCATAGGAAAGTGACAGACGCAGACAAGGTCCTCTCACGCGAGGGGTCGTTGCCCGCGTTTACGCGTTAAGTATACACAGTGCATTTATACCTACTACGACGCAACAACGGTTAGCAAGGACGGGCGGTTTAACAGGTTAAACATGCTAATGAAATGTATATAAAACGTATTTTTAGATGCGTTTTAAGACATTTCAGATACATTTTCAATACATACTTGAAATTGTACCTTGCGTACCTTGATCACTTGTTTTTATGTGTCACAAAATTGGAATTATATGACGGTTAGTCACTCTTAAATGAAGGAATAACATTCTATAGACATGTCCTAAAGAGAAATTAGGGAAATAATAGATACTAATACCAAACTTCGCCAACACGAAGAAAGTTAGAACTTGTTTTAACTTTGACACAGTATCGTTACAAAACAAGCTGTTATGCAACAAGTTACAGCGTTGAGCAATCATCTATTTCAAGTAAAATTTAATTTTCTCTGTAACTATTTGAGACCCAACTTAACTTTTAAAAGTTGTATCAGTCAGTATAGGTACCAAGGGCTATGCCTTGACTAATTTTTGCCTGTAAGGATGAATGAATGAATGAAAATAACACAATTTGAACAATAAACGACAGATTACCCCACTGCCAAACATTTAATCTTGTTAAAAATCACAACCTATTACGTGAGAATGGCTGATAACACGACAATGACAGATAATGATTTATCAATTTAGCAGAAAAAGATAATTAAAAGTGTAGCCCAAGTGTTTAAGCAGCCGAAATAAAATTAATAAAGATTTTAAACTTTATTGCACGATATAAAATTGTACAAGTGGCCAGTCAAGCATTAGGAAGAATAATAACATTGCTGATGAACAAGATGTTTTTGGTATGACTTTCATTTCATGTCAATAATTAATTGCATTCCATGAACCATGACAGCTATTATCTTACTGTAAAAGTACTTTTTGTTACTTTGAAGGTGTCTACACACACATAATATATCTTGCTAGGCAATGATCTAGATCAGCGGTCGGCAACCTTTTAGCAGCCAAGGGCCACATAGTAGTTAAGGAAGTTGACGCGGGCCGCACTTTTGTTAATATGTGTGACTTTATCAGACATTGTTGTTTGACAATATTAGGTACATACAAAATAGCCAGGGGGGCTCGTGGGCCGCATGCGCATGCTTGTTGCCGACCGCTGATCTAGATCATTTACCCCCTTATTTATAAAAGATAGCGATCCTTTGTTGAATTTTGTCTCTTTCAATGTTATTGTCAAATCAAAACGATAGACAGTACAAGTTAATATTCGGGGACAATCTTACACAGGTCGACACACAGTACAGGCCTATACCTACATAGAAAACATCCATAACTCAGGAACAAATATTCGTGATTAACAAACAAATAAATGCTCATACCGGGATTCGAACTTGAACCCGGCACCTGCTTCGTGGGCAGTAGGAGGGTCACTACCGACTAAGCTAGGAGCCCATTATAGTCAATTATTATTTATTAGTCGTTTTTAGGGTTCCGTACCCAAAGGGTAAAACGGGACCCTATTACTAAGACTCCGCTGTCCGTCCGTCCGTCCGTCCGTCCGTCCGTCCGTCCGTCCGTCCGTCTGTCACCAGGCTGTATCTCACGAACCGTGATAGCTCTAGACAGTTGAAATTTTCACAGATGATGTATTTCTGTTGCCGCTATATTCGCTATAACAACAAATACTAAAAACAGAATAAAATAAAGATTTAAGTGGGGCTACCATACAACAACGGTGATTTTTGACCGAAGTTAAGCAACGTCGGGCGGGGTCAGTACTTGGATGGGTGACCGTTTTTTTTTTCTGTTTTTTGCATTATGGTACGGAACCCTTCGTGCGCGAGTCCGACTCGCACTTGCCCGGTTTTTTAAGTGAACGAAAACATCGTGAGAAGTCCGAACTAATCCCAATAAGGCTAGTTTACCCTCTGGGTTGGGAGGTCAGATGGCCGTCGCTTTCGTTAAAGCTAGTGCCCACGCCAATTCCTGGGATTAGTTGCCAAGCGGACCCCAGGCTCCGCAGTGGCAAAATGCCGGGACAACGCGAGGAAGATGATGACGATTATTTATCAGTACAATTTACTGTAATTGACAGATTTTAACAACGGACACAATCGAGATAAATATTCCGAGAAAACCTTACAGTGGCGTCGCCTTGAAACGACCGGAGAAGGTCAAGGGAGAATGAATGAGGAAAACACTGGCTTAGCTAATGGAAAATATCAAGCATAAAAGAAAAAATGCGTGTTAACTTATAAAGAAGTCCGTGGGTTAAGCGTGTTCATTGGCTGGATGATGGATGAATGCTTTCATTCGTTTTGAAATGCGAAGCTTCATTTAATACAGTATAAAAGGTAAGTAGCAGCTTTTCACTTTTTGTTTGTATAATCATTATCTATGCTCAGATATATTAATGCAACAAATACTTAGTGAGATGATTAATTCACCAGTTTTAGGATAATTTAAGATGTAGGTATAGGTTAGGTTACTTAGGTTAGACCGATCTTAAACCTTAAGATTTAGGTTTTTCGTTAAACTACCAATTTTAGAAGTGTAATTTAGCTTCAAATAAATAGTCGCAATGCGGAGTATGGTTATACATATAATTCAATTCTCTAATATAACAGATACTAGACACAATCTTTGTTAAGGGTCTAATTTATTAGAAAATGTATTTCGCAAGTGACAATGATTCCCGAGGACATTCTTATGTTCTCGATTTCTAATTGATTGGACCAGTAACCTATTTCTGCTCTAAATGCATACGAAGAATGACGCAATGCTTATAGTAGTTATATTATCTCTACGACAAATGCAATTTTTGTGTAGTCATTGCAAATGCCATTAGAAAATGGATTACCAGTGTTTATAGGGCGTTGGTTGATAGTTAAAAGCTAATTAGGTACGTCACATTAGATCTGTTGTTGTGGCACGGTCGCAAGATCGTATTATTTATAGTCAGTGGCGTGATAACATGCAGCTGTTATCACAGACAAACAATACTGTTGAGTGCTTTACTTACACAAAACATATGTATGCATTGAATTGAGATATGACATAGCAAAACTCTCAATCAACTCTTGAATACAGTTCTGAAGATGTTATAGATATCTCAGTTGTCATTCTCAGGCAAAATGTCCTGTGTTGTTTGACAATAAACCTCTACAGGCTTTTAGATGCAAATTGAAGTCATCTTTATGAATATGTTCACCTCACATAGAATAGAATAAGTATAGACTTCGAGAAGAAACAGAAGTTACAGTATCACTTGACGCTTCATAATAAAACGAGATTAATATGAAAACGTTTTAGACGGTTTAAATGCATTTAAGACTTTACAAACAGTAATACGAACGCAGACTGCATGACGCTGCAATAAGCTTCTGGAAATAGGAGAATCTGACAAGTGAAGGACGCGAAGAAGGAAACAAAGGACTGCCGGCAATTATACGAGTCAATTTAAAGTATGTATTAAAGGTAGTACTTTCCTTCTGGACACATTAAATTGCCTCAAGTAATTCTAAGATTTGATACATTTTGTCTAAATACGAAGTATCAAGGAAAGCGTATCTTTATATGATAATTACATTAATTACGCTACGAACAATAGGGCATCTGAAGTAGTCAAATGCCATTAAAGACTCTTCTAAAACTTATTTTTTTTAAATTAAATATATGTATGTATGTTATTTAAAGATAAACACGGAGTCAACGTCATAGGTACTCATAATCGTCAGATATGTCGATAAGAAAAAGGTGCTTACAATACAAGGCGTTATACATGTTCAGATATTTGGAACACAAGTACAAGTAGGTACTGTTACTTATTATTAATGACCGTATTACAATGTTCATAAACATGTTTGTAATAAATATTACGTGATTACGAAGGTCATCAAGTGTCAAGATTATTAACTAAAGCCTAATAATGTAACCGCGTAGATTTGAAAATCAAAGATCGCAAATAAACGTCTCTTTATCTCGGTGATGTCGAACAGGGTTCAATAGTACATTACTACAGAGGCCGGGACGAAAGGGGTTGCCGGCCGAAGACATATAGACGGCCGAGCGAAGCAAGGACGGATAGGTCTGAGCGCGAGCAACCCCATTTCCCGCCGAGGTATGTATAGTGCTTTTCTCAAACATGCAATGAAATAAATAAAATAAAAAATCCACGAAACCCAAGTTTTATTTACTTATAGAAAAAACTAAAAGTAAAGTACACCCAAAATATAACCAACACGTACCTATATCCATAGATTTATAAGGCATAGATCGAGTGTTCGTACATCCCTAGTGAAGCCATTTCAAGTGCGACGTCACGTCGCACTCGTGTCACCGTATTCGATCGGCCCTGACGGCCCTGGCAGTACTCAAGAAGCACTACCACCAGTTTTAACATTGACATATTCACTCACGTTTAAGTAACTTACTTTCTATGTATCTCGCTCGTACTCGCATATTAGTGCAAGCGAGATGTATAGAAAGTAATTTACGTAGACGCGAGTTAATCTGTCAATGTCAAAACTGGTGGTAGCCGTAAAGGTCACGTCGGTGTGTGTACACCTCTCGTTTAAAAATCAAAAACACAGGAAAAATGGTTGTTTGTGCATTGAATGGGTGTCACAACTCATCATATCATAAAAACAAACCGACTTACATTACATTTCACGCGTAAGTATAGAGTTTAATGTGACATTTTTTAGTAATCGTAACTACAAAAATCCAATGTTTCATCAGCCGCCATTTCTTATAAATGTTGCCAGTGGAGTCAATATTTTTTCCTCAAAATGGGACATGACGGTTACATTCTAAAATTAATACGCTTAATTGAAGTTCCTTGTATAATTATATAAAAATTATATATTTTTAAATATTTCATTATTTCATTTCAAATCGTGTAGTTATTTTATGCACATTTTAAATAAAAAATTGTAAAAATGTATAATTTTTTTTATTTAAACCTTATTTCACGAAGGACAGAAATGCAAAATTCCTTAAATATACATAAAAAGCTTTTGCTATTAATTCTACACACAAATTATTAATAACCAAGTGTTAAAGATGTTGTTAAATCCCCCATCTTGAGGGAAATATCTATATACTGGCAACACGTTTTTGTATATGTTTTGTTGCTGAGCGTAAAACACGGACCTCCCACGCACACATCGATCGTGTTTCGGCTTCACTTTTGGCAGGTTAGCCGTATGGGGACTATCTGTCTATGCGTTATTAGTTTAAGCCTATATCATTATCACGCGTATGTTTTACACGAGTCGTGTATTTTTACTACCCGTATATTTTCATGTATCTTTGATTTTTTCGCCTTGTATCCGTCTGACTGTCGTTTTCGTCACATAAGTTTACATAGTCTTTCATGTTGATATCATGTTTCACATACATCGTTGCTTTATGCACGGAGTAAATAAGTATAATTTCCACAGTGTTGACGAATTTGTAGTTACATCCATTTAAAATATGCCACAAAACTGTTTCTAATAAACTGTAAGCCATTTTTCTTAGTTTCTCAAATAATAAAATTGCCATAAGCAACCATATACATACTTCGTCTTTGACTTGGCGGCAGAGGCAGCAAGTTATTAAAATCAATTCTGCTGCCAATTCCAACGCCTACGATTACAATTAATATTAATTTCATTATTTCGTCGGAACTCATATTAAAGTCAAAAAATCAACAACGCACCATAAATCCAATAAAACAGAATGAATATTTTTCAACTTTACCTCCATAACAATTTAAAAAAATCGGGCAAGTGCGAGTCGGACTCGCGCACGAAGGGTTCCGTACCATAAACAAAAAAAAAAAAGCAAAAAAAAAACGGTCACCCATCCAAGTACTGACCACTCCCGACGTTGCTTAACTTTGGTCAAAAATCACGTTTGTTGTATGGGAGCCCCATTTAAATCTTTATTTTATTCTGTTTTTAGTATTTGTTGTTATAGCGGCAACAGAAATACATCATCTGTGAAAATTTCAACTGTCTAGCTATCACGGTTCGTGAGATACAGCCTGGTGACAGACGGACGGACGGACGGACGGACAGCGAAGTCTTAGTAATAGGGTCCCGTTTTACCCTTTGGGTACGGAACCCTAAAAATATAACTACGCGTGTTTGAGTAGACCTTTTTACCGCTAACGTTTAGATGAAATATTTTAAATGTGTTTATTTGTGTAGTTAAATTTATAATTTAAAATTATAAAATTATAGAATGTATTACATATTTATTAAGTTCATGTTGATTTTATACAAATAAAACTGCAAATTATAGCAAACATTGTTTTTTGTTTTTTTTTTATAGGCGTAGTGGCAGAGTGTCATTACGAACCATAAAGCAAATACTGCCTCTAATTTTTTTAATGTATGAATGCCACGATGCTGTGTCACAAATATCTGTGAAATGAAAATTAGAAAAGAGGACTTTGCCGGCCTAGGCCTGCAAGATGTGTATGAAATTCCATTAACGACCTTTTGTCCTAGCCGCACCTGAAACGTCATACTTCGCAGCCTATTATAAGGAACATAACATCAATATTTCATTGCATGTTTGAGAAAAATAATTTACATTCAGACACATGAACAACTTCAGGTAAACAAACACATTGATTAAACTACGAAGTGACAATGTCAAACATATTATTATTTAAAGTCAGACTTATTATAGGTACTTATGTAAATTAATATAAACAACAATAAATTCCTATATAACATTTTATTGTATTCGGACTAAAGAAACTTCCATAGTTCCATATTAGTCCCATATTAGTGACGCGTGTTGAATTTTATAAGTTTATTTATTTAACACCGTATTTTTACTGTACATATGTTAATTAAGTTGTCAATCGCTCTCGCAAACGTCCAAGATACACGCTCAGCCTAGTTTGAAATCTGATGGATATGCTCACACGTGTGTATACAACTTTTTTTTTTCATATTAATTAATGTGTATCTCTAGTTAAATATTTGAATGATTAATGAGTGGATTAACGTAATCGTAACAAAACACAGAGAAAATCGACACTAGACATCAAACTGTAGAAATTAGTGTTTTTCCTCATCTTAAAATAAATTGAAGGTAAAGGATAAAGATGAAATTTATTCATTTAAACTTATGCTAGTTTGAGTTTTACAATATTTACAATAACAATTGTTAGATAACATTGGATTTCTTATAATAAGAAAAAGTTTGTCTTTAGATTCCTTTTTTTTTTCTTATTATAAGAAATTCAATCAGTAGATTGGCTATTTTAAACAAGAAATGTTCGTCTTTGGATTCTTTTCATTTCGTGTTTGAAATAGCAAATCTACATGTATTTCCATACATTCGGCAAGGTAGCTGACGTCACTTCTGTTTTAGCAATTGATCTCAATTGGACTTTGATCATGATAAAAAAACTGGATTGATTGGCATAATGTAAATAAAAGTTATCTGCGAAATACAAATGTTATCAATGTTATCATTCAAAGTGATGTTCTGAATGTAATGTCATCTTATCTTGATTGTATTCGGCAATACATACAATGGCTTAAATTTATTTAGTGTAATCATTTGTCCCGGTTTTCGAGTTGCTCTGATTGTTAATTATAGTACCTATACTTAAGTTTTTTTTATGACAAGGTTGAGAAAAATCACGGTCATATTCAGAAACTCATAAAATGACATACTTAATGATCTTGAAAAGGGTGGATAATTTTTAAACTAGTAAAACTTAAGTAGTGCTCATTGAAGATTAGGATGTAACATCACAGTTTCTGTTTTCTTTGCGATCTTCATACAGGAGCGATTTTTGTTTGATGTTTCATAAAGGTTCTTAGTTCTTAGAATCTACAATTTTACGTGTAACATCGAAATTAGTGCACAGGCGGAATTGAGCAAATTTAATTAGTACCGAGTTCAATTATCGCGGGTTGCAGTCGCCATCGCTTAATTGCGGTCGTCAACTCCACGTGCGACCAGGACACCGGGACTATTGCGACTCCTCCGCCTCGTAATTTTGTTTTTATGATTAAGCTGCTTGGCAAAATATGCTATTTCATTTACTCGTAGGTTTACGCTATTGCGAAGGTGTAAAATATACGCCAGTTTTTGATTCTGCTGATAGTTTGAAGAGGTTTAAACAGACATACCTTGACTGAAGAACAGACTGGGTGAAGTAATGATAGCATCGCTAGACTGGATGCAAATGAGAGTGGATGCAGAATGCAGATCGTGCTCGGGCAAGGTCAGCACTATTGCCGGGCCCGTAATATTTGATTTCGTAAGTTACACCTAACAGAAAACTATTGTAACATAAAAGTACCTATTTCAGGAAGTATTAGAATAAAAGTTATATTCAAGCAAATTATTTTGTGCAACACACGCTTCATGTTTTCTTATCCTATAGTAAACTAGAATTACATTAAGATGATATTGAATTGTCGATGATGAAATTAATGAACAATTGAACATGATCCGTACGTTATGTATGCATTATGTAAATGCAAGGAAGTTATTATTTGTTTTTGTTTACTGGATTATCAGATTAAGCTGAAACTAGTTTTAAATCCCTTATCTATTATTCTTGACAAGAATCATCGCTAATCGTCTTTAATACTCTCACGTTCGAGATGGTGATACCAATACTAAGCTAAGAATAACTGACAAGAGTATTAAATCGAAAACGGCGGAGGAAGCTCAAAGTTATGCGAGTATTGAAAAGAAAATTTGTTTACGACTGCAAAGAAGCATTAGAAAAACAAACTTCAAAAATGTTTATCGTTACCGACGTTGGCATTGACAATGACATCAAAAATGATATTATGTAGTAGAAGAAACAGGAAGAGATAGCATAACATAAAATCGGAAGTACAGGAAAGGTTGTTATTTATTTTTCCTAACCCTAGCGGCTTTCTCCGTTGTACTATAATCTAATTTAAAAGCTATACCATTGCCTATAAGCTCCTCCTAAGCTCTGGGTGTATTTGACGATACCTTTATATACGAAAACAACTGCTACCTCACATTTGAATTTATTTTTGAACCCAAAGGGGAAAATATACCATTTTAAGAGAGCACTTTAGATTAAGCTTTAAGTTAAGGGACTTGCCTAATTAAATTTTTATAACTTCTCAAGCCTCCCGACGGTTTAAAATCTTTCTAGAAGCAAATCGAAATCCGAGTACACAAGTGCTGACATCGTTGCGAAATCCGCAACGAAGCCTTTGAAATGAGCGCCAGAACCGCTCACCACGCAAGGCCGCCGGTCATGGCTGGCTATGGTACAATAAACATCATCTACTTACTCAATACCAATGACTAATACTCTGGAATTGTGAGAAACGTAATCGTTACAATTGCGGATGTACATTGTACAAAAAGTCGTCAACGAAAACCCTAATGTGAGGTGATTTGCATCCCTATTGTATGCCCAATAGACTGAAATTACCATTTGTGTGTGACGCAATGAACCAATGTTTTACGCCTTTGAGATTATAACAGGTGAATTGCAGATATTTCGAATTCGAGTCAATAGTAAGTACATATTACTATAATGAGGTATTTAATAAAATTGAAAGCGAAACGCAATTAGCGTATAACGCTACGAGTGAGCACGACAAATTGATAGTGGAATAATTTATGATAGCAATGCAACAGAAAATCGTAATCAAATGGAAAATAACATAATTAATGATTTAAGTTGTTAACCGTTTCCAACTCATGAGAATACTATGATATTTACGTACTGTGTGTCTGTTATGGTACTAAGAGTAACACTTCAGAGGCACGTGTCTTGAGAACAAGTTATTCAAATGAAATAAGTATTTGTATTGTATATATTTTTTTAATGTTGATAAATTGTCAATAACAGCTAGCAGCTTATTCTATACAAGCAAGCCAAATTAACGGTACGCTATTGTCAACATAATTGAAAACCGACGTTGAAATACTTTCGACAGTGTTGCAACAGGTTCATTCTGCAGTATAAATAACAGTTAATTCCTCCGACGGTCCGTTAGCGCCCGTCGCGTGCGCAGCTCACTTCCTGCTCAACGCTGGGTTTCTTCTACTACGATTGTGACATGAATCGTATACTTTCGAGTTAATTTGTAAACAATGGTGCAGGAATCTTGTTTTGTCTGAATTATAAAAGAGTTCGTGGAAAAGAAACATGTAAACAAACACTGTGAACGTAAAACAGACGTGTGTGAATATTGAATGTTATGCTTACAAATGTTCATTGACAATTTTAACTAGAATCCCTTTAATTTAACGTTTATAATATATCTGTCATTAATTTATGGCATTTGCAAGGTACAAACCATTAACCTACCTAATATCCCTTTTTTATGAAAGTTAGATATACATATTTTCAATAAGGTAAGCTAAACATTTCGCTAAGAGCAAAGGCAAAGGCCCGTTATGTTAAAATTACCAGTTTTCACATTAACCTCTTTACGACACTCTGGGGGGTGGTATAGAAATTTACGCGTAAAAGTTCTAGCCCCATTATTACAGAAATTATCGTTTTCCGTCAGATTGTTTACCGCCTCGCAGTTTTTTGTATAGTTTTTACCGTGTACACGCATCACTGCCGCAAGACTGGGTCGGAAGGAACGCTGATGCGTGACCGCGCCGTGTCCTCGGGTACCTATCTCTGCCTAGTCACCTACTGACACGGCTTAGAAGTTTTGATTAAGTATAAAGATTACAAAGGAACATTAAACAGATTATCAATAAGAGCTTATTTTGTTCAGAGAGCGTGTCAGTTCTAGTAGTTATTTACCGGGTTTGTTTTTAAATTTACTAGTGTGTCATATAGAAAATTACGTAGACATACGTGGAATAGAAGGTTTCTCTGGTAGTGGTTGTTAAGATGTGTGACTTATAACTCGATCAAATAGGAAAAACAGTCTGCAACGAGAGTAGCTAAGCGGACACTGTGTACAAAATTAAGTTTATTCGACTGACTATATTAGAGAGAGCAAGCGTGTAAATACAAATTTAATTAAAGCAATTAATGTAATGCGTATAATGAATAGAAATAAAAAAATACATAATACATGGTCTGTTTATTAATTGCGAACTAATGTGGTTATTAAAGAAGCAAAAAATAAACTAAATTAAGGTAATTAGGACAGTATCAAAGGTAAGAAACTAAGAATGTCGTGTCATGCTGTGCAATTGAGTCACGAACACTTAAATTTAGTTCAAGAACTCAGCATTCCAATCATTCGGGAATTTGAGTTGGTAAACAGAGATACAAGAATACACTTTTATTTAGGTTGGTCATTTCCTGTGCTGAATTTAATCGATATGATCAGGTAGACAAGTATTCAGGACATCAAGCAGGTAAGTATCAGATTCGTTTCCTCTGTAATCATACAATCAGTCGATTGAATTACGTAATTGCTGCATAAAATATCGTAAGTCCATTAATCAATTTTATCGTCAAGGCAGGTATTAACCGTTCAATGATATTTTAGGAAATTGAATAAGCGTATACACGCATTGAATCACGGGAATGTAGGTCGCCTGCAGTCGGGAATAGCTATTTCCAATCGTTATATTTACATGTACGTCTACGTCGGACCATAAAAACTTAGTGCTTTTAATTCAGTCCCTGAAGGATAAGGCGAGCTTTGAATTAGAAATGGCACTCGCAACGAGCAATGTCATAAAAAGTGGGAAAACTTCCGTTTCTCGTCGGAAGCAATTAAAAGAGGTTTTGCATTAGTGCACAAGGAGAAGGAGGTTTACGGACTGGTTTGAACGCATGCATAAGTGCATGAAATACAAAGGAGAATATTTTGAAAAACAATAAAAATAAATAAACTCACTTATACTGCATATTTTTTTCTATTGCCGAAACTTTCAGTTTTACCCTCGTAAGAGGTATATTTGTAAAGATAGCCAAAGATCACTGTTGACAACATATAATTATGCACTTAAAATTCGTGGTGATATTGTATCGATTCGATATCAGTATTCGTAGAAAATACTCATTACGGCTAAATCTTCTCGAGTGGTAATTACTGCTAATTAGAAGATTTAGGTCATCGCATTCCCCGTGGCACGAAAGAGAAAAGACTTACAGAATCCCTCGGTTCGGCAAGAAACCATTACCATGCAACCCCATTTTAAAACTACGGTTGCAAACGAGGGCTTTCAGAACTAGGTCAATACGTGCAGAGGGCGAGACGTGCCTGGGGCGGCATAGGGCCAAATTTGGGCCCGAATTTAATGCTCGGAGGTTTGCCAAATGGGTATCGATCTGTAAGGTTTGTAGCCTTTTATGCTATATAAACAAGGGGGCTCGATTGAACCAAAACATTCGTGTGTGTTGGCAATTAATACATGCTTTAACATTTCATTGAAAAATTGCTGCGTACGGAAAATAGTAGATATGTGATTCCTTTGCGCTGATTACACTTTAATAGTAGTTGATTGCTTACGATAGCGTCATTTTGTATATAGTGGAGTCTTCATTATTTATGACTATCAGATACTTATCGTAAAATTTGTAGCATTTTCACTGTTAAATAAATTGGTAATATTGGTATGATATTATAGTAATATGTTTATCTGTACAATAGTACATTACTACAGAGGCTGGGAAGTAAGGGGTTGCCGGCCGAATGCATATAGACGGCCGAACGTAGTGAGGCCGGATAGTTATGAGGCCGACAACCCCTTTTCACGCCGAGGTATGTATAGTGCTTTTCTTAAACATGAAATAATAATAAAAATTGATGATGATGATGATTATTTCATGTCCTAATGTGATAGGTTATTCAGTGCGTGGGGTTCATAAGGGAAACGAAAATTTTATTATTTTTGCGCTACGACGCACGGTTTAAGAGCATTATAAAGTATTTTTAGTTTTTTTTTTATATTAATTAGGGGTTTCTTACAGAGGAACGAACATTTTATTATTTTTGCGCTACGACGCATAGTTTAGGAGATACAGCCCTATAAATATTTTTTTTGCTTTTTTTTTCTTTTCTTGTGTTTTTTTAAATGTTATTAAGGGTTTCCTAAAGGGGAACGAAAATTTGATTATTTTTGCGCTA
Source organism: Cydia splendana (assembly GCF_910591565.1). Classification (NCBI taxonomy): domain Eukaryota; kingdom Metazoa; phylum Arthropoda; class Insecta; order Lepidoptera; family Tortricidae; genus Cydia; species Cydia splendana. The sequence goes on along the minus strand of NC_085969.1, from coordinate 9,809,125 downwards.
CGACGTACGGTTTAGGAGATACAGCATTATAAAGTTTTTTTTGTTATTATTTTTTTCATTTTTGTGCTTTTTTTTTAAATATTAATTAAGGGTTTCTTGCAGAGGAACGAACATTTTATTATTTTTGCGCTACGACGCATGGTTTAGGAGATACAGCCCTATAAATATTTTCTTTGCTTTTTTTTCTTTTCTTGTGTTTTTTAAATGTTATTAAGAGGTTTCCTAAAGGGGAACGAAAATTTGATTATTTTTGCGCTACGACGTACGGTTAGGAGATACAGCATTATAAAGTTTTTTTTTGTTATTTTGTTTTCTTTTTTGTGTTTTTTTTAAATATTAATTAAGGGTTTCTTACAGAGGAACGAACATTTTATTATTTTTGCGCTGCGACGCACGGTTTAGGAGACACAGCCCTATAAAGATTAAAAAAAAAAACCGGGCAAGTGCGAGTCGGACTCGCGCACGAAGGGTTCCGTACCATAATGCAAAAAAAAAAACAAAAAAAAAAGCAAAAAAAACGGTCACCCATCCAAGTACTGACCACTCCCGACGTTGCTTAACTTTGGTCAAAAATCACGTTTGTTGTATGGGAGCCCCATTTAAATCTTTATTTTATTCTGTTTTTAGTATTTGTTGTTATAGCGGCAACAGAAATACATCATCTGTGAAAATTTCCACTGTCTAGCTATCACGGTTCGTGAGATACAGCCTGGTGACAGACGGACGGACGGACGGACGGACGGACGGACGGACGGACGGACAGCGAAGTCTTAGTAATAGGGTCCCGTTTTACCCTTTGGGTACGGAACCCTAAAAAGAAATCGTACCATAAACCATAAAGCATAAACTGCCTATAGTTTTTTTTTAAAGCGGTGCGATAGTGTGTTATCACTTTAATGGCTGAATGCCACGATGGTGTGTCACACATATCTGTGAAATGGGAATAAAAAAAAAATTACTTCCCGTCCTTGGCCTTAAATTTTGTATGAAATGCCTTTACAGTTCTCTGGAGTTGCTCCGCCCTAAACGTGATACTTCGAAGCCTGATATAACGCCCGGAGTGACGACATTTCATTGCATGTTTGAGAAAAGCATTTTAACGTAGGTATTTACTTATCCTATACTATATATAAATATATTATTAATAATGTATATTAATCTATAGGTAAGATGGCAGTCGCTTTCGTAAAAACTAGTGCCTACACCGACTCTTGGGAATAGTTGCTAAGCGGACCCCAGGCTCTCATGAGCCGTGGCAAAATGCTGGGACAACGCGAGGAAGATGATGAGTTACTTATCCTATACATACTTATATATGTAATAACGAAACTCTCTGAGTATAGGTATACGATGTTACAATTTGGTACGAATCATAGACTCATTCTAATTCACGTCGTATATTCCCTGTGTATGACTGGATATATCGTTTTAATTCGTACTATCATCATCCCAATAGCATGGTATTCCCACAGTAGGCTGAAACTATACCTATACATACTTACCTGTGCAGCTCATACACTTAATTTTTACGTGAAATGTTTTTAAAATCACACACGTTCGGGCAACATGGGTAAAAAGGGGTACTTACGTAACGAAATTACTGTCAACAGTCTTGAAGATCTGTCCTTTTCTACTCATTCCTATAAAAAAGTACTAGTCTTATTTTCAACTTAGGTCCCGTTGCTAATTTAAGGGTTAAAAAATTACAAAAAACATCGTAGAAAAGTGTGTACCTAATTAAACAAAACCCTTGGGTCGCGGCTACAACTCGTACTTGGCCGATTTTTTTTGCCGATGTCGTAATATGCGTACTTATTCAATTTCTATTCATTGAAAATGTAATTTACACCCGTGTAGAATGCATTTTAAACAGCAGTTTCCTACCTGCAGTACCTGCCCGTATTGAATTATGTATGGCTGCATAACAACTAGTTTTTTTAAATAATAATTTAATTGCTTGTTTATATTCTAAACTGCAAAACGCAACCACTGCAATAATTTGTTTGTAAAATAGTAAATTCCTTTTGATAAATAATCACGCTAAGATAATTTATTTATTATTAATTACTCCTACGATTTAAAAAAGTACTTTTATTTTCTTATTTTTACATAAATACAAGACGCGCTAGTAAAAAGTGGCAACATTGTCTTACTTTTTTTTTGGTCTTGAATTACGTTTTGCAGTATAATTTACAATCACTACTATTTTAGAAGAAACTGAAAAATACACATACTTAACGTGTAGTTGTTATGTTCCAAACATATGGTCGTAATAATAAAGATTACTTATGAAATATAGAACCAGCATGTTGCATCTATTTAGGTTTATGATTAAAATGGGTGAGATGATACACTATGTAATGTACCCCCGGTACCCCGGAGCATAGGAAAAGGTATCCGGCCCGAAGGACCAATAATGTATTTAAGTGTCGTTCATAACTGGTGGTGGAATTTTGCGAATCGAATGCCGTGACGAGACAATGTATGACAAAACTAAAAGTTCTATAAAAATATTTAAGTGCGTCGTTGGAGTTAAATGCACAATATATTCCATTGCTTTTTACTTTTCCCCTGTTATGCTTCGCGAGTATACCTAGTATGTGGATGCGTTGAGTTGAGCGTGCGTTGACCGGGCTGCGCACGAGTCTACATTCTTCTCAACACTACATCTGTTCCTGCATGGTTATTCATTCCAATTGCTGGCATGGCGCAGGCTAATTGAGTTTTTGGGCGAACCAGAATATCGAGATTCGGTATCTCCATATTAAACTAAAAAAGTTCTTATGCTGGTTCTCCTGAGTCATCTATAATAATTATTTATACTCGCGTTTTGGCAGTCGACGGGATGGACACTTCTTATGGGCTAGCAATCGAACAGTTCTGATCAATCAGGCTTCAATTGAACAAGTGCATATCAGTGCCGTGTCGCAAACTTATATGTAAGGTGCTACTTTATTCGTTGCAGATATTTATACAGCTGATAGTACTCGGTTCTTGGAGTATATTTAAGTATGAAATATTATAGCTTTTACGATGATTCTTGGAGAAAGCTGAAAAATAAATTTGCTACATAAAACACCCTGTTAATGTGATTATTAAATGTGAACTCATTGAACAGATTCTAGTACCTCTTCTACCTCACCTAACTGTCTAGCCACTTCATCCAACCTTTTGCAGTTTTCCCGCCGAACCATAATGAAATTTAATTTTTTGTTCGGTAAATTAAAACAAAAAAAAATTAATAAAATATTCTCATGTTCTATTTAAAGTTAATTGTTTTAAAGTAAAGTATCATGTGTTAAAATATCTGCAACTAATAAAGTAGCACCTTATATGTATAGCCTATATAGTTAGGCAGGTCAGAATGTATTTATTTGGCTAAAATAGTTTTCTTTTTTGCAATGCAATGCAACTCGTTAAATATAATTGAAACTGTCCGTGTCCGATTCATACTCACCTTATACTTGTAGTTACAGATGTGTAGGTTTTCGGCGACGTCTTGTTAAACCACAAAACACAAACATGTTTGTCCTTCACTGAGTTCTTTTGTTCTTGTGTTTATAACCTACGTAAAGATCAAAGCACCAGCCCGGGATCTTTTTGACAGCCAGACACAATCTATCAAACTTGCGAAACTGAACTCAACTTACCCAACAATCCAAAGTACCAAAAACAATGTTCAGCGTTTTCGCTCCATATTTTACCTATTCTGTATGTAATTTAGTAGTTACTCTAAACAAGAATATCACGGATTTCGTCTCATAAATATTAGCAAAAAAACTCAGGTAAAGATTTTAGTCCAAAATGTGCACTCTTGATAATCTTGACTCTCTACATTATTCCTATATACCTACTTTGACGCAGATATGATTCACATCAATTGAGTCTCAAAGATTTTAATAGGTAAGTTAAAACTTAAATCTTCAAATACGTGAACTTGCATTCAGTGACAATCCATGAATAAAATTCGAATATATGTACATATAAACAAACTCAATCTCATTCTCGTGTGATTAACGTAAGTTTACACATTATTTTGCCAATACGTTTCCTACTCGTTAACAATATGCCACTTGTTCATGCAGGGATAGAACAGGTGTTAAATATGTGCGTCTCTGCTTTCAAGTCTCAACATACGGAAACAGAGGTTTTCCTCTTGCAAACAGGCGACACTAAACTCATGCCCGCTTTTTATTAAAACAATTCCGTAAATTTTAATAACGCCCAACTCCAGAGTACGTGCCCCGCCCACTCCGTCCCCTTATCCCTCAGGACTGAGGCTTTATCAGTGCAGTTATTCCGATCTCTTACCTACCATCCGCTTCTAGCGAACAAGTATAAATAATGATCTCCTAAGATGCATATTTATTGCGGATATCGGGACGGCACTTATACTGGTTGTATTGTAGCGAGAGCTTTGTAAGCTGTAGGAATATTTAGTCCAGGGCCGCTTTATGAGCTCAGAGCTGCGCGCTTCTAGCGTCGCCTCGCCTTGCGCAGAAACCGGAGCCAGTAATGGAATTTAAATGTGAAGAAAAGTTGGGTAAACGTTGTTACTAGAACTTCCTAGTATACAGGACAGCTGGTTTGCATAATAGCCTTCCCACTGTCTATTTTGTTACCGGCAACCGTGAAGTTAGAATGTAGAATACATATCCAATAAAGTACTTACATGGTACTTATAAGGAAACCATAGTGAATAATCTTTCTCCCGGTGTGTTTGAAATGCCTCCCGTAAAATCCTTGCATTTCACCGCTTTTGGTGACTAGACTTTGTAATGTGACCAACCAAAAAAATATTAAATTTTTCTTTGTTATTCTTCACAAAGAAAACTTTAATCTTTGCGAAACAACGGAATTTGACAATAACTCCGTTCCATGAAGATCGTAAAAGTGGACTTTATGATGCTGACATTGGAAATATGTAAGTGTTCTTAGGACTTTTTTTTCAGTCCGGATGATTAGAGTATATTTACAAATTAACATACGTATTACATCTTAGGACTTAGACCCATATTGTCGCTTCACATTTCCTTGACCCTCAAAAATCAAGATCTTAAGATTTGATTGCGTTTATTTTAATGCAGCTTTGGATTTGTGTCTGTAATATACCATATACCTGTCTCTAGTAATTACTATTATTTACAAACAGTCTAATAGAAACCAACAGTATGATCTTGGCATTTTTGTATAAGTAGAGCAGTTTAACCCTTACGGGCAAAATTTTAATAAATCCATATTTCAAGCCTCATTGCCACTTAATTCTTAAATAAAGGGTTAAAACGGAACACTTGACTTTAAATATGGCCCAAGATGTAATAAAATTGTAACAAACTTACTTCAACCTTTAAGAAATAATTTAATAGGCAGGTATGAAAGAGCATAATTGTCATTTCTCACCTGGGCTTGACATCGAAGTCTGAAGGCCAGACAGCTGCAATTAGGACCCATGGAGTAAAATGCCTCCGGCCTACATTATCTTCGGCTTAATTGAGTCATAAATATATAGTATGTATGTGGACCTAGCATATCTGAAATATAGTACATGTCGCGGATGATTACGTACTTGGACGCCGTCTCTATTCTATTAGTTCAGGCTCTACCTAGCAACTTTGTAGTTTTAATTAGATTCAAGACTAACCGAAAAATCGTCACAGTGACCCTTTGGTCATGCGCTGTACTCATCCACAGATCGCCAATTCACCTTCCCAATGAAAAAACCTTCGATTCAACCATCTATGTATCGGCAAATGAGAAATACGTATTAGGTACCTGCTGTCTACTTTTTAGTCGCCGCGTCCGCGTCCTCTCGTCTCGAGTTAATCCGTCTGAGTTCACTTCAAATGGTTGTCTCGTACTCGTTGTACAGACGAGGTCGAGTAATAGATATGTAGTTCAACAATCTCGTATCATCTCAGTATCATACCGTGTAACGATTAAAGGGGCTATTCATAAATTACGTCATTTCGAATTAGGGGGGGGGGGTCTGGACATCGGATGATGGTAGCATGACGTAGGAGGAAACGGGGTCAAGCATGATTTTTGGATGATTTTAGGGGGGGTCAAAATCGTCAAAAAACGATGACGTAATTTATGAACAGCCCCTAAGTAGTGTGTATACGTACTCGGTATTCGGTATACCTACACAGGCCCATTTAGGGACATTGACATTTTACCACCCGAAATCGTTGGAGGAGTTTTGAGGGCCCTGAGAAAACCTCCAACGTTGACTATTATTTTTGGCTTTAGTAAGTAGTGTAGTTTGTAAGTATTATTTTAATGCAAACGCGCCTATAAATACCGAACCCTGTGTATCTATCTACCGAGGGTGATGCAAGTGGTGAAGGTGTAACTAGGTAGATAATCAATACGATATAATGAATTTGAATAAAACCCACTGTTTGTTCCTTTCCACGGGAGAATTTACTAAACACGTTTGTTCTTGATGAAATACTTTATTTTTTATCCAGAAAGATGTATTGAAATGACAGAAACCAAATCCCATGCAAGCGGATACGCGGGCGCAGCAGTAATAAGAAAGAAATACTTAACTATTACGAACAAAAATGATACAAAATGGTAAAAGTGTGTGTTTGTTTTGATAAATCATCGTGATATTGCTTTACAAAGTCTTGGTGGCTCGGTCTCATTGAATATGGATCGCCGAAGGTCGGTCAGTGCCAGCAAGGTCATTCTATTTGCTTTCGTGCTACAAAGAATACGGTTTATGACTGCTGCCAGACTGCTCCGGATTTTATTTACGAATTTAGGTTGTTGTTAAATACCTATCTACCAACGTGGGTAATGTTGTGATTGTTACTTTAATTTTGGATATGACAGCACGCGCGCAAAGCTCAAAGGCCTTTCCGCAACTGATTCGACGATATCAAACTCTGAGAGGTTATTTTCTTAATACCTTCTTTCAATTAAACTAAAAATATGATACATTTTACCTCATACAGGTAAGTATAGGTAAAGTCAGCATACAGCCGTTGTTGCTAAGCGGGCGAGGTGTTCAAAATCAATTGAACACATCTTTAGGGCTGATTTAGACGGTGCGCGAACTTGCATGCGATTTTAGTTACATTGCGGACTATTGGTTACGTCCAATTAAAACGACCGATCAAAACCCGCAATGTAATGAAACTCGCATGCGAGTTCTCGCATCGTCTAAATGAGCCCTTGTTTAGTTTAGGAAATGAGAGCGTGAGAAGGTCGTTTTGAACAGCTCACCCGCTTAGCTACTTCTGCTGCTGAATGAATTATTGTCTGTTCGTTCCATGCGGAATTCCGGCTGCACTTGACCGGAATGTTCTTAAATCTCATGTACATATCCATTATATTCCACTACAATGCTTTTCAATGAGCAAAATATCCGGTCATTCATACTCGTATGCGTATCACCATATCTTCCCCCTTCTTACACGTCCCCGCGGAATCGCGATTGTCAATCAACAAACGGACGTCATGTACGTTATTGGCAATGAGTTCATCAAAACATGTTTTTGGGTTTCTATCTTCTTCTGCCATTGGTTGATAAATGCAACTTGCCTATTGGTGGTTTGTATCAATCAAAAATTCAAAATTTATGTCAGCCGCCATCAGGTTACCTACTGCGACTGATTTTCACTTTAATCAGGGTTTCAAACGGTCTCAGGACCCTTTCTTTACCTATCGTTGGTTGCTTGCCTTCTATTTAATGTAGGAAAAGTTAAAAAGCAATGTTATTGATTTTTTCTGCATCAATACAAGTACCTACTACAACTTATATTAAAGGTCAACCGTAAGACCACCCACTTCATCTTTACAGCATGTTTTTACTTTAATTAATTAGGTAGGTAAGTAGGTATCTTAATTGCTCAAGGTCGGTTATGGTTCTTAAGCTTGTAAATATTGTTTAAAAAAAATTCCCACGTTTGTTTTGGTCTCGTTTATAAGCACGAGGTTTTGCTTATATACTCGTTCGCGTCCGTATGACACATGCCCGCCTACTACTACTGATTTGATTTAGCGAAGTATTTAAGAAAACATACTCCTCTAATATCAATACATAGAGTCAGCTTCAAAGTTTTTATTACCAATCAGTTGATCAAACCCGAAATTGGGATTTAGTAGACGATATAGGTACCCAACCCAATATACCGTATGGTTTCTGATGAACCACAACTCTAGATACGTTACGTTTCATAATGAAGACCGCATCTTGCACAATGAATGACAATGAATGAATGAACCATTAATAAGAATAAAGTAAGCAATTAAGTAATATCGTCGTCAATTACTAGTGACAAACTGACATTATCGTTAAGCGCGCCATTTGTAATGCAAACATTTGAACAAACACAACTAAGTACATTTCAAGAGCAATGAAAAGGTGTCCTTTACTAGGCATAAATATTCGATCATAAGGAACGTTTTCAGTCATTGCCTATAATGGCTATAATACATAATAAAGTAGGCAGGTACAATTTTTATCTGGTACTGTGCTGTAGAGGGCGCTTAATTTTTTTACGACCTTAATTTAATTCTAGAATGCTTATCGAGTCATGCCCAGATATTTTTGAGCACCTTCTTCGCTCCGATACACCTGATGATAAAAATAAATTCTGTATTCCAGCGCGAATAACAGTATGTATTCCCTCGCATATACACGTGTTCCATGTACAAATGTCCCGCGTGAATACGCACCGGCCACGTTACGGTATGTAACGGGCATGTTAATCATTAACGAGGCCATATTCCGCACCCGCACCCTACAGCCGCAGGCCGAAGGGGGGCTATGGGAAGAGTCAACATAATGTTTGACAAACCTAAATTGCTATTAAATAATTTTAACTTAAATGAGAATAATATTGAAAATACAATGTGCACCTAAATAAAATTATATTTTAAATAACTTAAAAAAAAACCCGGCGTACAACGTTAAAAACACTCGACTCGAGAGTGTCAACCAGATCAACTTTATTATTCAACTACACATGAACTTTATCATTATCACATCCTTTAATTTACATCTAGGGGTCAAAAGCAAATCACAGACATGACTACCTACCATGAGATTGCCTACCAAGCCGACTTTTTTAAAGTAAACCGTAATTACTTCGTTGGTAAATTTTTCAAGCTATTAAATTTAAACGATGGTCTTAAAATTCCGGTTATTGTTGGTTTTGCGGAGGAGCTATCATTATGCCATTATTTTTTATGTTACTCGAGAATTCGAGTGAAAGCATTATGGTATGCGCACTTGCGCCTGTAGAAATGTTAGCTGTCAGCCTGGAATTCACTGTTATGTAAGTTATGTTCGTAGTTTTTATTTTTTAATGTTTATTTGTTCAATTAAAGTATGTAGATAGAAATTTACACGCGTTTCGTTACGGTTACTGATTCCACCGTATTTGAAATGGGATCGTCTGCAATCTCAATGTCTTCATAAAAGATGTATGTCATATTTAGTCAATTACAGTATTTGTATTTAAATTGTCCTTAAATTTCCGTTAAAAGTTTTTCACAAGCTTTAAGAACGGTCACTACAGAGTTTTACCTGCCTAATTTCAAATCAAACGATAAAATTAATGGGAAGGAGTCGCAATAGCGAAGGAGTAAGTTTACGTTGCTTATGATTTATTTTATGGTGTCTAATGGCGCTAGGGTTGCCAGATTTTTTTTGAGAAATATAGTATTTGGTGGTATAGGAAAAAAAAATAAAGTATACGCAGAAAAAATAAAGTATTTCTTTATTTCTTACACATTTTTTGCTTGTTCTAGTTTCAGTTTAAAATAAAGTATTTTAGCATACTTTATGTGTTTCGAATTTCATAAAGTATACGGAGGCCAAATAAAGTAAAATACTATATATTATACATAGTATGTCTGGCAGCCCTAAATGGCGCCGTGAGTTGGAGTTAAACTGAGTTCATAGTACTTGATAGAAGGATTAACTCCTCAGTAGTCTCAGTATAAGGTTTACTCGGGTAATTCCGAATGTCGAAAACTGTCGGATAATTCCGAAAAGAGACTTTTATTATGATGGAATTAAGAGTGATTTTCATCTGAATTTCGGAATTATCCGACATTCGGTATTACCCGAATACACCTTACACTAGTTAGTTGGTCTTATGTTTTGTCTTAAAAAGTGAAAAAGATATAATAAATATCGAACCTTCACTCAGACGTGTTCATTCTTTAGTACATTGTCCAGTAGGCAACGCGAGCTGGGCGGCCGGCCGGGTTCCCGAATCCGGTTCAGGCACGGGCGATGCTCGGCGGGAGGTTCAATGGGTCAACGAACGGGCGCAGACCTGTCGCGCGATCGGTTGCAAAACACCGCGCGATGCACAGCGCGAGAACAGTACGATACGTCTGATTTCATTAATGCCATTAGGTAACAATATTTTTATTCATATAAGTTTTACGGCAAGCAGTTTCTGATGTAATATTATATTATGATTGATTGCTGAGAATGTGAAACGGTGCGGGTTATAACTGTATCTCTAAAATACCTACACAAATTTCGTTCTTCGAAGTTCTTGGTCCGCCATATTTTTAATAAATTACTTAACTAACGTCTAAATACTACACATACAAACTTTAGCATTAATAAATTATATAATTTGTGTGAATACTACATATTAGTCGCATAAAATAACTTGTAAACATGTGTAATAAGTATGTGTAGGCATCCCACAACCCGCAGGGAAACGAGATTTGAAGTTTATGCAGCCCTTTTGCAAACAAACGATATCGCAACCACATAGCAATGGCCGATAGCGCTCTTTTAACTTCACAATGCACAATACAGTATACATCTAAATATATACTACTCGACACATACATCTGCGTCACGGTTGCAAGCGTTTATCGGTATTGCGAAGGACCGATGCCAGCGATTAGTTAATCTTTAACTGTTTTTATATCCCACGTAAATTCGATTGCCCAATTTGCCCTACCGATTAATCAAAATCATGTCAGTTCAGCAAGTGCCCCAAGTTACTTAAGTACCCACGTCGGCATACTAGCTGTATAGATAGAAAATAAAAGTGGATTCTGTAGTAAGTAGCTGCATTGACTGTATAAAATTGATACAAACAAAGGGGTAGTAAATTACTACTAGTAATGTAGTTAATCAGACTGCCATTTGACATTTGTCCGGGACACAAAACAGAGCTCAGTATCGCATATGTTATCAGGCTCGTATATTATGTATCTTTCGTTATTCGATGGTAAAGCACTAACTGGAATTATAGGTCGTATGCATCTTTGATATAAAGCATATTAAGATAAAATTAAATACTGATATAACGACGAACTATCGATCATAAATCTAGTGTAAAGAGACCTCAACCCTGACCCTGATATTCTTAATTGGACGACCGCATAGACAATTAAACTTCAACATTAATTCAGCAAATTGGCCTAAAGGGCACTTTTACACGTCAACATTGAATTTGCTTTTGATTGCCGAAACTAAAAGCAATCGCTGCTTTGTCGATTAAATTATCAATTTTGTTCGTTGTTCGAGAAAAACTCTAGTGGACAGCAGGAATTAGCCACATTAACCTTACCACATTTAATCTGTCTACCGTGAACCTAGACGTTTCGACTCGACCTTCCAGGCAGCAAGGGGAACCAGATTGACAGCTTAAAACTGAAACGTTAATATTGTTTTTTAAGATTGATGATTTCACGAAAACTAATAACGGCACATTTTGAACCGTTTTACGAAAAGCGCATACACGTACCGAGAGAAAAAATCTCTAGCCAAAAGGCGGTAAGTAAATGCTGTAAGTGCTGTTTATTGTTTAAAAACAATCTATAAACTGTAAATATAAACTGTAAATACAGATGTCAAACACAATGAAAAAATCAACGATGATCAAACTCTGGCCAACGTGGGACTCGAACCCACATCCTCGGATTGCCGGTCCACCAATGCGTTACCAATTCCGCCAGCTGACCTTCCGTCAATCAACGCGAATTTAGTCATCGTAACTGTGACAACGTCACTAGCGACATCTGCATTTACAACCTTTAAAAACATGTGGAATCGAGATTACTTGAATAATTTGACAAATAAATACTAGCAAACCAATAATTCATGCTGTGTAAAATTATCGGCTACAATCTCTACAATAAATCTCTCCATTGCCTTCTTAAATATGAGTATGTAATGTAGTAATGACGGTGCATTACGTTATCGCCATTAGAACTCTATTTGCATACTTAATGTTGTATGTACATAGGCAGATTGTACCTTTGCGTTCTAGTACGCGTATACTGAGTACATGGGTGGCAACTTGGCAAGGCTATTGCCGACTAGACGTACAGCTATAGGTGTTGATACGTTATGTAAGGCCGCTAAATCGAAATCGAACATTCTATAGCAATTACCTGCCACTATTCTAAGTATAGACTGGACCGGTATCACAGCAGGTACCAAGTATCCATATATCGATTCCTACCGGTTTACTACCACTTACCTTTAAGCCAACAATAGCACAAGTCCAATGGCACATACATCGGTAGATATGTGATGTAATGAAACATTGTATTTCCTACCGAGGTAGGTGGTTCAGCGAGAAAATTCTAACTTTAATCAAGACTGATAGGTAGGTACATAGATCTTGTTTCTGCCATTTTTGTATCAGCCAAAGGAAGAATTTAGCAAGTTAGTATTTTCTTCCACGACCCTCCTAATGAAACTGGTTTGTTAAAGCTAATATCATCAGTTTCAACTATTTCCCAATCATTTATGTCATCATAGTATAGTAATTTAGGGATTTTCTTGACATGTGAACAACCTGCTTCGGAGTATATAATTACAATAGCACATACGATTTATGTATTGACATTTATTTTCTTTTTCAGGTAGGTACATAAAAAAAATTAACTAACTTATCTATAAAATAAAACTAAAAAATAATACTAAATAAAATTAAAATATATCTCAGAAATTGGGCTCTTTGGCACGGTGCCGAGGACGCTGGCAGCATTTCCCCGCTGTGTTGCGATGCTAATACGTAGTGCAAGAAAGCTGCCAGCTCTTCGGTCACCAATCTTTTTGATAGCTCTTTAAAAAGTTGTAGAGCATTAGGACCCCACCTTATGAATTAGATTTTCATATTCGTTTGTTACGTTGTTACATAACCCAAAGAACCCTTTAACCCCTAAGCTAAAGGGATCCGTGAACGCATGCTGACAACACATTAACTATTCAGATTCCGCGATGGATGCTGAATTATTCCCTCGCAGGTGCATCGCCTAGTTGCATACGGGTCACAGCTGACCTCTCCCTTTACGGAAAGAGCGTAAAAGCCATTGGAGCATGAGTCTATACGCCGTTTGGATTAGAGTAGCAAAAGTCGTCTACCAACTTAGTCGTGACCCGGGAACGCCCTTATCCCGTTGGCACAGAGTTTGTTTACGCATGATTGGTGTCACGGATAGTTTTGTGGACCTGTAACGAGCGTGGGACTCGCACGCGCCCTGCATTTGTTTACCAACCGACGACGGCTGTCATTCTATTTTTGAAACTGACGAATCATGGCATTCGTGGCTACGGATAGCGTAGACTATGTGACTTATACCATAAAATGGGATATTTTATGGACCAAGCCTTTTTTGGTGTGTGTATTAATTATTATTTGTTAAATTGCCAGCAATATGTTCTGTGAATCCATCAACCTAAACTTGACCTAGTTATCTGTGTTCGAAGTTTGAGTACCATCGCCCACACTGTTAACTGTCCATCGATGGACCTTATGCCTTTTGTAATTAAGGGCCACCGATGTACAGTTAAGAGTGTTGCTGTTTGTACTACGGTACGAAATGTTTGAATTGGTTTAGATCCAAAGGGGTTGTGCACAAATCACGCGAGGTGTTTTCGGCTACTTTTTGAACCCCCCTCCCCCTTGGTGATATTTGGTGAGGTTTTTAGTTACCCCCCTCCCCCCACACAACCTCACGTGTATATTTTTGAATTTTTTTCATTCGACCTAATTTTAAGATAAATAGTATTGTATATAGAAAATCTTGTTTATTTTTCTATTTTCGTTAAATAGAGTCGCTATTTTGAAGTGTAGAGTGAAGATTTATGTTTAACGCAACTGAAAAAAAGTATCTACTCATGTAGTAGGTTATTTTTTTCTTAGTTTCGTTCACTGTAGAAAAATACACGTGAGGTTTTCATTATACCCTCCCTCCCCCAACGTGATCAATCGTGATTTTTTCGTGAGCCCCCTCCCCCTATCGAACCTCGCGTGATTTGTGCACAAGCCCAAACTGGAAACAATTTAACTTCATTACCCTTTGTATTCTTTGAACATTGAACTAATCATTCATAACCATTTCACCACCACCCAAAGGATTTTCTGTTATGTACATCTCTGGAAGTACAGTAAAAAGGGGGATTAGGGGGAGGGTGGTAATGCAGACATATGAAGGAAATAATACAAAACCTTCGCGCTTCCTCCCTGCAGTACCTGACCTGCTCTCTCGTTCTTGTTGAAATTTATTTGCTTTGCGTCTAGTTTAGTCTAGCCCGTTAATTTCTCGACACTAAATTTGAATACGTGATAGGTACCTACCTGTACCTACTCACGTATAAGTAGTAGATTTACATTTTCTCTTGTCTAAAACCAGTGCTTGACGAAATGTAATACTTATCTATAATACTGTAAAATTAAAGTAACTACGAGTATCTACAGTATCTACGTGTCGATAATATTTAAGTAGGTATGTCGATGTTTTATTTTGTCAATCCCTCGTTTTTGCCACAAAACTTTCAGGTTGGCAGTTGGCACAAGATACGGGTGAAATTGATAATGCGTGACCAACTAATATCTATGTATACAAATACATACAGGTAGTACTTTACGATACGAGTACTGTCTATTTTAATCATCATCTGACGTATTAAATAAAAATACATACTTTAAATTATGCGATTTGTGCGACATTGAAACTTACGACCTACGAGTTGTTTGTTATTTATTTATTAAGAATAGTACCTTAGGTTACAAGTTTCACTTAAAAATAATCTTATAATAGACTAAGTACATAATGACAAACAGGCAGCAACGACATTCTATAGGTACCTACCTAGGTAATAAGAGGTATTTATGTGTAAATACCTTAATAATTGCGTGAGTAGGCATGAGCATGAGAAGAATTTATGCTCCATCGATTAATCTTTATAGGTTCCTATACCTACTTAGGGGCTGTCCATAAATTACGTCATCGATTTTTGACGATTTTGGACCCCCCCCCCCCTATAATCATCCAAAAATCATGCATCAAATGACCCCATTTCCTCCTACTTCATGCTACCGTCATCCGATGTCCAGACCCCCCCCCCCCTAATTTGAAATGACGTAATTTATGAATAGCCCCTTATTACAGTTATTTCATACAAATATTTATTGGCCTGTCGTCGCAGAAAATTGTCAATAACTAGATTTTAGTTTATTTTCATATTCTCATTTTTTTCTAACTAGATGTTGATTGTTATTATTGGCATCCCTTTTAGATTGTCTCCTATTCCGCTCGCACGAGCGCTGGTGTACCTTGCAATCAGGCATTGGGCGGGGTTTTGCGACAACGTTGGCATAAAGATTGGTGCTGCCATCTAGCGGCTCAATGATAACAAAATTTACCGCGTGAGGAGTCTTATAATTCGAGCCCAGTACAAATGCATGTAGTTCTGCTACTCAACACTAGGTGGCGCTATAGGCGCCATAGAAGCTTGAGAATTCAAGTGTATTTTAAGATACATTTTTAAAGGAAATATGTAAATATACTCACATGTTTTTTTTTGTTGTTTCAGGTGTTAGTGGAATATGACGGAGTAGACTGGCAGCGACGTGAATGGGTTGCCGTTTATTCGCGGAGGACGTTTCGTGTTTTTTTAGTGGAGAGAACTTTAGTGTGGGCTCCTAAAAATGTTAAGGATGAATCAATCAAATGGCCTGCTTTGGTAAGTCAATCACATTTAATTCATTAATCATAAATATAATTGTATTGTTGAATAACATAGTGCATATTGCACATCTTAGTTCATACAACTACACGCTTCTCTGTTTCTTCCATTCTTGTTAGTTTCATAGTACTGCACTAGATGGCGCTAGGAGTATCAAAATATTTTACACATCACAGTCGGTAACAAAATCTACAAGTTACAATTTTACAAGTGTACTGATGACATTCAAAAGGACTATCGACAATGATTAAGCGCAAAAATTGTGCCGGTTTGGGTTAATCTTTAGACTACTACAATTTTGTAACTTAGTGAAAATTGTAAAACATTTGTAAACATAAGTACATATTGTATATTTTAGCTTGTAGAACACGTCTGGAGTAGGTAGGTACTTCATTTCGAGCATTTGTTATTAGCACAATGCTCACGTTCCTAGCGTCACTAAATGTCTGCTTCAACTCTGAATCTCTTTGAATGCGCTTAATTTCCGATCCCGAGGAACGCAAACTGCTTTGCTTAAGAAATAGGTCTCGTATTACTATGACATTGTACGTGTACCTATTTACAACCTTCGAAATTTACCTACCTGGGTGTGGCTATGGCTATGCCAGAAACACTTTTACTGTTTTATTTATATGTATTTCTAAATTTTGTAAATGTCTATAGTTCGTTTTTTTTAGCATTAAAAATAAGGTAAACAATCTTGATGTGTCTTTTAAATGAAAAACACGCTTTAAAAATAAGTCTCGGCAAATACCTATGTAACAATTATGAATCTAATACGATCATTTATATTCTTCTGCTTTCATAAGTAATAGTTACTGATTTCAATTGTTGTTTTTCAATTAAAAGACATGTCAAGATCGCTTACCTTCTTTCTAATGACAAAAAAACGAACTATAGTCAGATCATAGAATTGATCATTTGTGGTTTGTGGCAATCATTTCATGAAATGATCGGTTGGTCATGAAGTGATCAGTTCTAAAATGGCATTTCATGAAATGATCAAATTCTATGATCTGACTACATAGGAATTATTTTTTAAGCAATAATACAAGTGGCCAGTTATGTAAGTACATATTTGATTTATTTCCTGTAATTTAATAGTAATTTGGCTAATAATTTTACTAGTTTTAGTAGATACAAAGCATTTTCCTGAACAACCCTATTTAGCTACAAAAGTCCACAATGATTATACAGACATTAACTAGATCTACAGACATTCATTACAGATGTCATCCGCAGACCCTGAAATCACTATGGAAATAGAATCCCTTTGAGCCCAGATACATATTCCATTCGCCAGCTCCCAATACATATGTTAGTGCCATGTGACTTGCTCACGTTTTTAATAAGATATATGGTGACAGGCTAGGCTACATACTTAGGCAGGTGTAGTGGCCCTGACCCGGGGATATAAGCATGCGTGCGTAGTTACCTATTTTGTCGTGAGGCATGCGTGCCCTTGCGTTGCATTGCGTCTTAGATCGCTCATAAAGTTGCACATTGATTTTGAATTATTGATCGGCATGAATGAACTACATTCCTATTGATTAGAATATATATTAATAAGCCGTATAAATTTATACTATTAGATATACTCTACTAAATAAATCGGAATTAATGCCGCTGGAGTCAGTAACTATTCAGAACTTTTATTAACGGTGTTAGGGGTAGTAATTGCTATAACTGTTCCAAATTTTTGGGTATCTACATCAAACCGTCTCCGACAAAAACTCATTTAATGGATTTGCAAGAGCAAAGTGATCCCATACCATAAGTGCTCCGTAAACAAAATTTTGTACGGAGCACTAAACATGATAATAATAATTATAGTACCTACTGTTGTAAACATGAGCCGGTCTAGCATAAGTTGCGTTCTCGCGCGCGACTTTAAGTCGCACTTGATGTATGGCGTCGCGCGCGAGACCGCCAGGAAATCTTGTTTCACTCGTGTTTCATATTGCTATATCAATCTGACGATTGTGATCAATAAACATCAAGTGCGGGTATTTTTAAAAACTTGCAAAGTTAAATGACGTTGATTTGATAGGTACTTACCTGCTTCTGTCAGTCATTATCGAAATTATGGGAGTTAAGTCGTGTCCGAACAGTTGGGAGGTAAATAATTTGATATGTTATGAATTATGATCGAGGCTTTAGGTAAAATAAGTACTCCAGATGATTGATTGATTGTGTTGTTACAAACAAATAAATAAATTCTAGTGTTTTAACCGCTTCGTAGTAGTGATTTAACTTAGTTAAGGTTTAAATGTTTCGTGTGTTGAATATATGTATGTAGTAAGTAAAAACCGTTACGTATTATCACAAACGGACGAACTTATTAATAGTTTTATGTAGACTTATAGACAATTTAACCTATCTACGTCCTTATGCCCTTAATAACCTTCTAGAATGGATTTCTCTCAGTAATACCTTTTTTGTTAGCCTTTGAAACAGAAGACTAATTAAGTAATTACTAGCCTATGAATGAAAAGACTTATGTTCACTAGATTAGATTGTGATGAATTCAATTAGACATGGAAAATATATATTGCCTAATCATGCATGCCATACGACTAAATAAATACCTATAGTGTGACAGTTAAGAGTCTTAACTTATTTCGGTTAAAGTCAGAATTTGTTCAAGATAGGTCAGAAATACAACTTAAGTCACCAAATTGGTTTCTTGTAAGACGAACATATTAAATATGTCATACTGAAATATGTTTCAGCAAAAAATACAATGAAGATTATTTTATAAGCATTTATAAGCATAATAATATAAAGAAAATACAAGTAGCCTTGGTAGAGAGTTACAAAAGACCACCCTATCGCCAAGCAATGTCTCCTACTAAATTACTTTGAAATTGCAATTTGTTATGTGATATTAGCGAAATGAAACGTTTGTTTGTCAAACAATTGGTAGACATACTACTGTGGTGTGGCGGTGTGTATTGGTAGACTTTGTGGTACACTTACTCAATTACCGATTGCTGATATTTCCTTTATTTTAAATATTGTAAAATATGTAGGTATATCCTTACCGTATTTTGTGTTGCAGACGTTTACCCCGCTGGCGGCGGACGTCACGCTGCAGCCGCACGCGCAGCCTGTTGAGTTCCTGCACGACCGCCAACTCAGGTTCCTCGACTACGCTAATCTGCAGCCATTTCAGGTAAGCCCGTACCTACCTACTATCTTAAACTTAAGGCGGCTTTACACATATATTATCCAAAAGATAGATGAACAAAAACACAAAAAAGGCATGCTTGAAGACACAAAATAAACTCTGGCCGGATTTCGTCGCTTACTTCTTCAAACTGGAAGGGTCTATTCAATACAATTTTGCGACATTTGGCATTTTTAGGTTATAAATTGTATGGAGATGACATCTATTATCGTTAATACCCTTCCAGTTTGAAAAATACTATAGGACAATGGGGCACCTAACACACTAACTGATTACTAGTAGTAGAATTCTGTGAATATGAAGTATGTGAACATCGATAAAAACTTTTTTTTTTGTATATATTACTTACTTAAACTGGAATTGACGAAAAATATTTAAATTGGATTCTTAGGAATATAATTTAAATTAATGGATTTTGATGTTATTAGCATATGGATTCCACGCTTTCATTGGTGAATGATGTGCTATACTGGATTATAGGCATACTTTTTTTACTATAGGTAATTGATAACTCTTGTTAGGTTCCTTGGATATTTTTTCACTGCCATATCTGTTAGATTTTGCTTCTTGAACTTTACATATAAATGAAAATTTAATATCCTTGTGCAGAATTTGTAGTTAATATGAATAATATGTGATCTTCTAAATCAATTCAATGTATATCTATTCTATTTTCGTCCATCGTATATGATGGCGTGCTTAAGTTTTACCAAGTTTAACATTCTTGTCATGTCTCTAATAGAGTTTCTCTTGCGGAATAGTTGAACGTAACACTTGAGGTGATTAAACCAAAGTTATTAGCATGGCAGGCAATATTAGCAATTCATTACTAAGCATCGTGATATCCGTGATATTAAATTTGGCGCTAAGACGAAGGAAGTTGATTTTACAGCTTTATTAATCTGAGAATTATGTATAAATCTTTAATATTAACATGTGTGCAGTGAAAATAGTACTCGAATTTCACTAGATTGTGTTGTGATGCTCCATTATAACCGACTATTAATCATAGAACCTCTGACACTTCAATAAAATATTTACAAACTGATTTACGATTAGATGTATATATTGTATGATCCACTATAGCTATACCGTATTAGGCCAACTCAAACGTGAGTCACGTGAATCATGTTATGCAATGATTACATTTAATTTTACTGTTTCAAGTCTAAGCCGAAGTGTTTTATTAGTTACTAAATCCAATGTACGAATGTCAATTAATTATGGGTAGTAAAATTGAGACATTGAGGCACGGTATTCGTGTCATGTCGCAGTTCTGAGACTTCTGAGAACTTCTCCCGTGAAATTGGAATTCTTCGAATACGCTATTCATAACAGATTCATTTATTATTCTGTTGGAACACTTTGAACACACAGAAACATTCCGCGATTATAAAGCTTACAATTGTGAGCGCCGGGGGAAATGCCAGTAGGTAGGTTTGATTAATGTTATGGCATAGGTAACTGCAGTTTTTGCCGTTCGAAAGATCAGATTTTAGAAATATAGGTTTGTTTGTTATATTAGGAATGATTACACCTATAAAACCGGCCTATAATAGATAAAGTTAGTTCAGATTTTCTGTCTGTATCGTATAAATCCGGTGACAGAACGGAAGCGTATTGGATTGAGATGTAAAAGTGGAGACAAAAAGCAAAACGCATAAGCGACCCAATTTCGAGTAGACGTTACGAGTGTTTATCCAAACTTGCGCGCCCAGGCGGGTGGGAGATCAAGGACGGTGTCTGCCAAACAAGGGGGGGATTTTCCCGGGAGACGGGAGGCCAGGGGGTGCCCCCGTTGGAGGGGGAGCGGTATGTTTTGATGCTCGCCGCCCGCTCTATTGATTTTCCGCCCTCGCCACCCAGCTGCCCCTTTATAATATCTGAGCCAGGTGGCTGGTGTGTTCACGTCATGCTATTTTCGGCGAGCCCGGCCGCCTCCTGGCCGCGGCGATGGTTGCCGCGCGATGATTGATGCCGACTAATCGTAATCAACTGCTCGTTTGCGATGTCCGCTGAGTTTTATTTCAAACATGGCGGCTGTCGCTATCAGACTTTACCAGTACGAGTGCTAACTTGGTTCAGGAAATAGAAACTTTTGAAATTCGTTTTGCTCAGTTATTCTTTCGAAAGCAATCTTTTTACTGTTGGCTAAATGTAGGAAATGTGTACGTTGAATTAGGAAAAGGTTTTAACTTTAAAATTACTCATTCATTTAATAAGTTTAGTAGTTTGATGTTAGGTTGGATTACGTGTAATAGTTAGGTTTAGCAGTATCTTATCTACCGTGCAATAACTTTTAAATATTATATTACCTATAGGTCCTAATATAATAACCGTTTGATGTTTATTATTACTGCGTGTTCCTTTGCTCCTCTATATTTATATTTTCCTTTCATGTAAATACCTATAAAAACGTTATTTCAAGAAATATCATTTATTTACCCTTACCTGAGGGTGAGGGAGTATTAAATTACGCGCAAAGGAAAAGCTGTAATATAGATTTAATTTGCTTTCAACATAAATGAGGCGTATTTTTGTTTGCTCTCTGCCGTCAAATTGGTATTCGTTGCTATCGAGCCTTCATAAGTATCATTTCCAAGAAACATGCCCAACCGAAACAAGTACAGTCAAGTGTACAAATATGGGTGCTCAGATCATACTCAAAAATATGTCCCTTAGTTCTTATGTCAACGAATTAAGAACTATGGGACATATTTTTGAGTAATTTATATGTAGGTACCCATATTTTTTACACTTGACTATAACATACAATTTGCTGAATGCTGGGATATTTTCTGGATCCGTGCAGATACATACTTTCTTTTGAGAATCCTGATAGTAATGTTAATGACTACCTAAATATTGAATCTAAATAAATGAGGGCTCTTATTTTCGTTCAAAAGATGATTAAATATTTTGAAGCTTATTACCAATAAATTACCTCTTTTTGATAATAAGTGATATTATGGATGATATACGAGACGTGTTTTCTTTCATATGATATGATACTTTGCAAATAAAAAATACTAGAATAAAATATACCTAGGTACAATTACATAAGGTGTCTCCTTCATCAAATGGGGAATATCTTAACTTGAAATAAATTAGTCCGTCAATAATTTTATTATACAGACTGGATTTATAGTTAATATTATATTTGAACGCTACGACATTAAATTGTACACAAATAACATCAAAACTCAAATGTGCGTCATTATTGGATACACAAAGGTATGATACACTATGATATGTAATTGTAGGTACATCAATAATGTAATTAATGTTAACTTTAAAATCAATTTCCATTAAACACCTCACGAGTTGCGGAAGTTGTAGAGTAGACTTTCTTCTATATGAACGCAACCGAGCGCCCGCAAATTTTAAACGAGTAAAGTTTGTTTCAGTTGGCTTTACCCCACTGTCCGCGGTACAGGGTGGCGAGGGGAGGGTGTGCATGTGTGCGTAATGGTTTTACTGATCTTGCCTCTTTTATTAACATTCAAATCCGTTGACATCCTTTATGGAGATCAAGATATAAAAACGGGTTGGGGGGTATTTACGAATCTGGGACGCCATTCACCCTTTTTAGGTCTTGACAATCATGTCTTACTTATTAATAGCAAAATTCAATACCTTAACAAATACAAACATTACATCAAGCAGACTTTAAGATCTCATGACTGTTTAACTCATCCAAGATTAAGCGTCGTCGTCGTCGCCGGCCGTAGTGACAATAGATAGGAAACCACAAAGACCCTATTTATAATCTTGTCCGCTCTTCTCCGAGGCTTTCCTTCCGCCTGATGGATTGAGTAAGTAATGCATTGTTTTCCTTTCCACTTTTGTTATCTGCAATATAAAGAACCTATTATTGCAGAGCCAAGGAAATTGTACAAGGATGTTTTGTAAAAGATTACAAACAAGGAGAGAGTTGGCATAGGTCGGTGACTCGGTGCTTAACTTGTAAAATCTTTACTACTTACAATTCAATTCTAAAAACGATGCCTTGTTTAGTTTTTCCATATATTACAGTAAATTCTTGAAACTATCTTTTTCAAGGCTGGTATAGGTATTGTATTAGCATAGAATGCGACAACTTCAAATTAAAAAAAACCATTGATAATTTCGCCTTCTCTTTGCTCGAAACTAATGTTTGATCAATTAAGTAAATTAAGGACCTAAGTCCTGCTTACTGAAATAAATTCATTACCAATGCGAATAAATTCCTTATAACTGAAAGAGACTACTACTCGTTATTCGTACTTGAGTATTATCAGATTTATCAGTCTGGAATCTCCATTCTCCAGTGGTGCTTCAATGCTTCATACACGAAAGCCGTCATTGTTATATTATTTACTATCTTTTAATCTCTCTAGCCCTCACACATAAATACTATATAATTGGATACACAAATAATGCCAGTAAATGATATAGCTGCGAAGTAAAATAATACCCTTTTATGAGTACTTATCTTACATAAGACCACCCACACGAGAAACTTGACAGATGGTATAGGTGTAATGTAAGGTATACTTTAATATTACAACCCGACCTGAATAAAGAGCGGTTACTGTGATTAATTAGAGGTCCTTCAGGGCAAGTGGTCGAGGATTATTCTCATGCTTCAGTGTGATCTATTATTACATTTTTACTGAATGCCAACATTGCTGATATCAAAATAAATCCCAATCCAAGGAAAACAACAACTTAAGTTGTATCGCAAAATTTGTAAATTATAACTCAATTAGTATTAAGAACTAATCCGTGGCCTTTACTCAATCAATTAGTACTTAAGTAGAAGTGGTATTATAAAGTACAGAGTTTTAAGTCGGCAGTAAAGCCAGTCTAAGCCGTAGAAAAAGGTGTCTGCTTCGCTCGCTAAAGAAACTTGTTTGTATTTATAATTATACAGACTTAGAAAAACAAACTTGGTTCTTAAGATATTCTTAACGTATCATATTCTTTTTGTATTGTAAAATATCGTTTTGTAATCAGGCGTCACGCCGTATTTGCACCAGTCTGTTTTGTTGACATAATCGGGCACCAGACCGTGACAAATGTTGTTTAATCCGCCCGACGTAACTACAAAAGCCTCATAGTAGATGGTCTACTTCAAAAAGATTTGGCCAAACACGTTCTTACTCATTCTGTGACCCTGGTAATTCAGAGGTCTATATTTACATAAATTTTTGCACGTTTTTAACTGTTCTTGGACAGAACGTTTGTTGCCCATTAATTTGTATTTTGCATTCAGGTTTTATTAGTCCAGTTTGTGTCGGGAAATAGTGGCTTACATTTTTATCAGTATTGGTATTTTTTACTGCGTTAACCTCCTGCCGCCCAGAATTATTTCGTCAAAGATGGGATACAAGCCCAGAGGCCTTTTTTTAGGTTCACATGGTTCTGGCCCAAGACTTCGACATATGATTACATTGTCATAGCATTGTATTATGGGTGTGAGATTTTTTTTAGCATCATAAGGAGTATCAGTAGAAGGTTAAGAAACCAAAGAAACACCGAAATTCGATGTCTTTTTTATAGGACTCTGGGCCGCTACCTCAACAAAGTGGTTTTTCTTAGATTGTGTATTTCTGAACTTATTCAAATAATTAATGTACCATTTCAATGATTTACCCCGCTTCTGTAACATATTTTAAATAGGCTTATTATTAACCGGGCAACTAAAATATTAAACAGGAACTTTCATTGGGCATATAATAATATAATTTGGCTGTGCATTAATATTTTAGCGCCAAAAAAATATATTAGCCTCAAATATAAGCATCAAATTATTAAAAAAACTGGCAGCAAAATCAAGCCACCCAAAAAAATATAGGGGACTTAAAGTGATAGGTTGGCGACTAAAATAATAAATTGGCAACTAATATTGTAAAGCGATCATAAAATTTAGTTGTCATCTAGTTGTTCACACCTAAGTAATCAACTATAGTCATAACTGAGCATGTCGTTTCAGCTAAGTAGTACTTTAACAAGAAAGCAGTTAAAATTAATGAATATTGGTCACTTTTTACACAAACACCTCAAATTAATTTACCAATACCTAATGGTCAGTATACTTATAGTCGAAATTTCTAATCATGAAACGCCTAATGGCCATTATACTATTAGATCTTTAAATTTTTAATTACTAATTTCAATCGTTACCACTGGGTTCTGCTAGAGTCAACAGATAGGTGCGACGACGAGCAAAGCGAGGAGGAGCGTGTTAGGTTGACCGTGTAATGACCAAACAAAATATTTTAAAAGAACTACATTTTTGAATTAATAGTTAGCCGTTTTCTTTTTAAAATGTGCTTCATAAACGGTCTGCAATATAATAATTCAGTTGCCAAATAAATACTCGGTACCTGCCTAAAAATAATCAAAAGCTGTAACGGCATTAAAATACAACTCATATTGATTTATTTAAAGGCTGCGTTTTTGTTGCCAAACTATTAATTTTAGTACCCATTTCTATTTTTTTAAACTACCCAAATTCGATTAATTAGTTGACCGGTTAAATACGTGCCTTTTAAATATATCAGAATTAAATAACGCATTTCATGTAAAATATTATTTATTAATAAAAAAAATCCTACCTTTGCCACATGCTAACAATAATATTAGCCACAAGCAGCATATTATCTTACTTTGACTATTGGATTATAAAAATACAGTGAATATTGAATTCTACACAAGCAGTTGGAAACTAATAAACGGGGAATATGACCTAACTAATAGGCACTAAATTCGAGCATATCGAGTTTTCTTATAAAAATAGGGTAACCACCCGGAATCCTATTAAAATCCTATAGCTACTAATTACTACCATCTTATTTTAATTTAAGAATTTTTAAAAATTTTTGCCAAAACTAACTACTTATAAAGCTTTTCAAAAAGCCATTAAAAATTAAATACTTTATTATATTCAAATTTTAATCGTTAAACGAACAGCATATCCAATGCAAACCAACCCAATATAGCGGTTAAAGCCCGTAGACCTATAAAAAACCTTAAATATATTACGACCCACATGCCTTCCTATAGGTCTTCCAAATGTTAATTATTGTATTTACATGAATATTGATTAAAAGTAAAAAATAAATGTGGTAAAACAAAGACGAACATATTAGACATCATTTACAACAAAAATACACAAGGAATCTGCCGATATAGCCATGAAATCATCGATTAAATTACCACGTCCTCGACCCCTCGTCATTGTTTTGGATATTATTTCAAAACTGACAGATCATTTTACACAGATTGACATCTATTGACAACGTCAAATATGAAGTATTCTTTCAAAACTGATCTGAATTCAATACGCGATAAATTTGAACTTTTATGACAGGTTAAAGTTGTAGACCTTTTAAAAGGTCATTGGGCGCGTATAAGTTAAAAGTGTAATTATGCTTGGGCCGGAACTACTACTCAGTCGGAGACCTTTTAATAGGTCTTTGGGCGGCAGGAGCTTAAAATTATAGACTGGCTGCATTGTGCGTATGTGCGTTCCTCTAATTACGCTTGCTGAAAAAAATTAGTTCAATTGTCGACAAAAACGACATTTTCGCCAGTTTTGAATCCCTGCTTAAATACTCAGTAAGTTTTATAAAAATATAAACTGGCTGCGTGCCATTTAGTGTTGTTTTTATGTTCTATTAGCAACCATTACGCTAAAAAATGTAGGACACGAATAGAATTCATTTCTTTTTTATGCCTAAACGCACGGTAAACGTAACACTGGAAAACCAACATATCTTCGTGCGCTGTAGTGTTTATTTCATTTACTAAAAGTCTATTATTGCATGGTCCAGTTTGCATATATATGTATGTGTACAGTAGAACTACATATACACTGTACAAGGGGAGGGTGGGACGAGTTCATCGCACCGGATACGTCTGTCGCCGCGTGCGGAACGCACAGGTGTGTGCGTCTTGTATACGTGTGAGTGTAACATTGACATAAATACGGTGCATTACTAATGCGGGTGTTTCATATTAATTGTTATCTAAACAAATCGACTACTTTGTAGCTTACAGGCCTTAAACATTTAACTAGTCATTTTCACTCATTTGCAAATGGCTAAGCTTTCTTGAAAATTAATTTCTTAAAAGCTTCTACTTCTAATTTGTTACCCAAGAGGAAGTTTCTTATTACTAAAATTGATTACACAACAGGTGAACAGAGGTGTCGGCTTGTGTTAGAAGTTTTAGGCTTAGGCTAATATGAGATACAATTTCAACAACTTACTAAAAACGTGCTTACTTACGGTAAAACGACTGAAAGTGTTAATTTTGCACTCTTTTGTTCTGTTGTGTACTTATGTATTGAATTTTATCACAACACAATGTTGCGGGTGCAGATAATGCTGCCTACGTACCTAGATCGAACAAACACACACCTAATAGGACATGTTAACTAGTAACGTTACATCAGACCATGCCCATAGTTAAGAGATGAATAATGTACCCGGTTGCATACGAACAGATTATTAAACAAATGTATACCCTACTGCACTGGTTTACTGTTACTCTACGAAATACAATGTCACTGTGTTGTGAATTGCACTTAATGCGATAAACGTGAAGAGTGCTAATAGTTTCGTTTATTTGTGTGCGTATGTGTATTTACGTATTAGGAATAATGTAGGGCATGTTTACATGATACGAGGTCGTAAAGTCGTGTTGTCGTTTACAATTTCCAATTATGACTCTGGCTCGATTAGTTAGGTGATATCGACGGGTAATAACTTGGTGTAGGAATTGAAAGTGTGATAAATAATTATCCACAACTAAGAGATCAAGCTTAACTAAGAGATGCTAACTGTACAGGATTAAAAAACTAATTTTGCTAACCTATTATTGTAAACAAATTTAGATTAAGCTTAACCTAAGTATTCATATACAGTTTGTTCTATACTATGTTGGTATAATACATAAAGTAGATATGTACTTATAATAATTATAGAGCGCACTATTTGCTAACAAACTGCAGTTTGGCGACAATATTGTATTGTATCCCTAGCCGTTAATATTTTTTGAAATAACTTAATCAATATTCAAATAGGTCAATCAATATTCGAATATTGAAATATGCTTCGTCAGTTACTTTTATTTGTATCCTGGTCACGGCACCAACTTGTAAATTGTAGCTCCTATAGTCTGTATCTTTAGGTATTTAAATAAAAGTAAACATAATCTACTCTCAAATGGTTTGTTAAGCCAGTTGAGGGTAGATGCAATCATTACACGATCAAACTATGTAGGTTAAAGTCAGGTCGTTCAGTGACTGATCTAGGCGGTTTTGTAATTGGTCGGTTAACCCATAAATGTTATAACTACCCGAAAATTTACAAATTGTTTGTTTACTTTTATTTAAATACCTAAAGATACAGACATAGCGATGTAAGTATTTCATTGACAACGAGAGATGGTCACCGCATCGCTTGACTTCAGTAACTTGGATTCAGTAAGATTAAAACTATATTTTGTTTACAGGAATGGGATGCTAAGTTGGCTGGCGCGGACGCGGGCACAGACCCTGAGGTGCTGACCGCAGTCGCGGCCGAGGCAGCGGAATGGCGGAGCGCGCAGGATGGGCAGCGCATCCTCACCACCACGCCCTCCGTGCTCGGCGGCTGCAGGGCGCAGGTGTACCGCGCGGCCGGCACCACGCAGTGGTACACCGCCGTCATCGTTGGGGTCAACGAACATACTGGAGTTAGTATTCACAATATTCACATATTACGTGCCTGTTCTGGAATATTATATTCAACATCTTCTTAGAGCTTTTACCATTTACTATTTCTTCGTTCCATTCTAATCCATCTAGTCTAGTCCATAGGGATTTATGGAATTGATGACAGCAATTTTCGTCTCATCTATACCTAAATATTGAGTCATGTTTACTTTTCAAATAGCGTTTGTCGACAAAGGATAGCCATCTTGGATACGGCCCCGCTTCTAATATTGTCATAAAATACGAAAGTAGGTACTGAATAATTGTGTCCTGGATAATATGGAACGTAACGATCGAACGATCCGAGGCGTTTAGAAATAACTGTAAAAACATTCTACAAGATAATTCCGTAGCGGGAAGTTCTAGGTGAAACCAGTTCGGTTTATTGAACGCGAAGGCATCCCGCCGATACGGTAACGATGCTGGATTTATATGGGCTTGTTTAACTATCTACCTCCATGGAAACGCAAAAGGAAACCCGCTTCAATGCAGCATAAATCCATAAACTCCCAAAAAGGCTTGAACTTTCCACCTGCCTTCGATTTTATTAATTGCAGCCTAAAAGGGGTAATGGCCTAGCGCATTAACAAAGCGATATGGAAACGATCAAGAACAAGTTTTTGTGTTGAATACATTTTGATCGAATTTTAATTGAACAGTTGTTTTGTTGACAATTTGTTACTATTTTTGTGTCTGACGTAAATAATTTACTCGCTGTTATCATTGATTGTCAGGTTCTTTTAATCTCGCTTTTTATTCATATAGATACCATCTTTAACAATGTTTTAATTTTGATTACTTCCTTTTCTTGATTTAATAATAAAATTATGCAGAGAGTAGAAATTACTCAAGCTCAAGGTGCCCATCTAATTTATTCATAAGATAATTCCAAGCCAAGCTTCAGCCCCCACATTAAATTAATATTAAGTACAACAATGTATCAATTATCGCAGTCCCACCGGGGGGCCACCCCCCACCCTTCACCCTTTCGCTAACTTTGCACAACAAAGTTTCTTGTTTCATGTTTATTGAAACAATTTGTTTTTCTTTCATCACCCCTTTTGCCTGCCAGAAGGGGATATTCTTGTTTATATGTGAAGAATTTGAAACTTTTATGCTGTGCTTGCAAACAGGAATAAACTTGCTATCTTTGTTATTATATGGAGAAATTCAAGTGATGTATCAGACAGTTCAGACATGTTAGAGTCGGACCAAGAAAAGTCTGCAGCGGATTTGATAGCCCACGCAGTGCAAGTGTCATATATACGTCATAATTTCACAGAAGTTTGACGTTTAAAATAACACGCGCACTGCGTGGGCTATCAAATCCGCTGCAGACTTTTCATGGACTGACTATATGTAATTTATATCATCATCATCAGGCTATAGTAGTCCACTGCTGGACATAGCCCTCCCCTAAAGAGCGCCATAGCGCCCTGTCCTCAGCTTGCCGCATCCAGCATCTGCCTGCAGTCTTTCGCAGATCGTCATCCCACCTGGTCGGAGGGCGTCCTACACTACGTTTGCCGAGTCGCGGTCTCCACTCAAGAACACGTTTACCCCAGCGGTTGTCGGTTCTTCGTGCGATATGGCCAGCCCACTGCCACTTCAGCTTGCTAATTATTTGAGCTATGTCGATAACTTTGGTTCTCTGTCGGATGTATTCGTTAAGAATCCTATCCTTCAGAGAAACTCCGAGCATAGCTCTCTCCATAGCTCGCTGAGCGACTTTGAACTGGTGGACCAATCCTACCGTGAGTGTCCATGTCTCGGCTCCGTAGGTCATGACGGGCACACTGATTGAAAACTTTTGTTTTCAAACATTGCGGTATGGATGACGAGAAGACTCGGCGTAGTTTCCCAAACGCTGCCCAGCCCAGCTGGATCCTCCTCTTGGCCTCCTTCTCGAAATTGTTTTTACCTAACTGCAGAATCTGCCCGAGGTACGTGTATTCGGAAACGATTTCAAGAAGGTGACCATTTACGACTTATCGGTATTGGATCAATGTGGCCATTGATCATGACTTTGGTTTTATCCAAATTCATGCCAAGACCGATGCGTCGCGAGGCCGCAGCTAGGCCGTCCAGCATCCGGTTCAGCTCCTCTAGCCACTCTGCCATTACGACTATGTCATCTGCGAATCGTAGGTGTGAGATGTAGTCGCCGTTTATGTTAATACCCTTACCTTTCCAGTAAGGTAATTTATATACATAGACTATATAGAATATAGACTATCCAATTATGCTCAAATAGGCAGATGTTCTAATCTAAAACAAGGGTGAAGTACCAAAACTATGTTGTTTCCATTACCCGTCAAACTCCTTAGCGTCGATGTCAGAGTAGCGAAGTACTTCAATCTATCTTGAACTTTCCTAAGTAATTACAGTTAAAAAGTTGAGACGTTAAACAAATTTATACTGCGAATTAGCGAGTGGAAAACTTGGCGGGGTTGGTATTACTGGCGCCCGCGACGTAAAGTTTTGAGTAACCCCCCATTCGGCCCCCTTTCCTGGTTTCTTAAGTAACTTTCTCGAAGTTTCCTCTTTGTTTCTCACAAGTTTTAGCTTCAACTTCAACTTTTGGCTCGGCGATATTTTTAACGACATCATTATACCGTCTCGTACAGAAAACTATTAGGCTCTCCCCTCCCCGGTAATATATGTACCTAATTTTAGACCAGGAATTAATGTATACTAAAACTTAGCACCTGTTTCGTTATAGTTGGCAGATACTGTAGTTGCAGCTGACGTAAATTAACATTGTTGTTTCCAACGATAGCAATATAAAACAGATGCGCTTGTGCGTTATTTATAGCTCGTAGTAAACGGCGTCCGGCGTGGGAAAGTTGAAATGGGAATTTGGGGAATTTCGTAATGTTGGTAGTGATACAAACCAATTTAGACTAATTAGTGTAAATCACCTGACGAGAAGTTTCATCGGGAGCACACGGTGGCCCGTTAATATATTTGATACACCTGCTGATCTTTGGACTTTTCTCCTTGAAGTCATGTGTTGATATTGTTGAGATAAACGTTATGATTTCTGTTTCAGGAATTGACAGTAACTGATGATACCGTGCTGGAGGAGCACAGCGAAGATCCAGCCCTGGTGCAGATGAGACTCCTCGGTGATGGAGGTATGATATTAATTATTAGTTCTAACAATTTTTCAATACGTTAATTAACTATAATCATTATGCAATCATTTAGGTAACTAAACTATTTATAGAAGTCATAGATCAGGAAGTTGATATATTAAGGTTTGCTTTATAAAAATCAGTACAAATTGCAATGAAGTCATTACAGATGTTTATAAAAGTGGGCTAAACATGTTTTAAGTTAAGTAACTAATTTACATAGACATTTTGCACAGGCCTATCTTTATAATGCAGATGTGAATAAACTCGCTATATAAATAAAAATCTATTTCGCATTCCCACTAGGAAAGCAAATATGGCTGCAGGGCGATAAAACTCGAATTTAGTGGGGCTACGGCGTTATTGATTGCTGTAAACAATGCTCGAGTAGGTAGTGGCCACTAAAAACTAATTTTACTCTACTACATACCTATGTAAGTTTATGTGAGTACATACTTCAAAGAGGAAAGAACATTAACTTGGTTTAATTTGACGCGTGGCTGCTTTAACCAAGAGAAAAAGACTTGCACAAAGAAGTTTACCGCGTTATAACTCGCGAATCTAACCTAAAGACATGGCCATTTTGAAAAAAATCACAAAATGTGTATCGCCAAAAAATCCATAATAATGATCGAACTCTCATTACGTATTTTGCCCAAGCTGAATCGGAGACGCTTAGATCGTGCTTCGAACTCCCTCGGCTAACCAAAATCAGTTGTGCATGACCTAAGATACCTATGGCGGTCAGCAAAATATAATCAGTTAAAAAATATAGTCATCTGTGTCTTTTACTCACTCAACCATGGTCCTCTAAAATACTATCGCATGGCAACAGTCCGAAATAAGTGAGGTTACAGGGTTATTGATAGCGAGCATTCCGTTGCGTAACATCGCTTCACGCTGCACCGCGCATTGAGACTGCGGCACAATAATGCACGCTTTCGCTGCTTATCTCATAGCACAACTGTAAAGTACAGACAGCGTCAGCTAAGCGGGTAAGGTATTTAAAATGACCTTAGAGGGACGTAAAGCTAGCAAATTAGAAGGGAACAAAAAATACAGCGAAGCAAACTTGCGAAGGGAGATAGGACCATTCCGCGGGTTGTAACATTGTAGGGTATCTCAATAAAGTCTGAAAATATACTTTGGTTTTAAATTTTGCTGGTCAGATCACTCCGCTATTTCACTATCTACTTATGTTAGGTGTGGTTAGGTATACTAAAGTTATACTGCTAAGGTGTGCTTGGTTAACGATAGACAACTGAAAATAAATGAAAATTAGACACGTTTTCGTGATTTATATAACTATAAATTTGCATTAGCCCCCTCGTAACATGAGTTTTTTATTAGGAAAACATAAGCGTGTGCAGAACATTTTGAAGACCTGGCCCGTTTATCTTTTTCTGCTGCGGACTGTACACACAACTACGAACACAGATAGATTAAGATAACACGTAAATTGCGTGATATCTTAATCTATTTGTGTTATTTTCTCTGTCTTGTTAAAAGGCCGTTGATTATATTATATAGACAACGTGATAATTAAGCAATTAAAGTTAAAGACACCGCAACATTATATAAATACCACACGATCCAGTTGCCACATTTTTTTATCCTGCTATCATTTTTCGACATAATTATGCGACTTGCAGAAAATGTGTCACTAATATAATTCAAGTCAAAGTTCAAAAGTAAGAAATTACTAACCACTTGTATTCTGTTTAATCTGTAAAATCAATAATTCATACTGCATTTAATATGCCGTATCAGTGCCAGCTATCGTAATTTGAACTTCCACTAGCGCTTATAATGACCGCCGGCCATTCGAGAACAATAGCTTAACGGACGTGCTATCTGCTCATCTAATTTGATAATTAAATGTACAAATAGCACTGGAAATGCATTACATGCTTGGTTGTTATTACCACAATACATAAGTTGTATAATGATTATATAGTCTGTTGGAGCTATGTAAGCTACATGTTATATATCATAGAATTCATAGATAACTTATTGGCTGGTTGTATGTATAGCAACCGTACATAGATTGGATACTTCGACTGTTCTTAATTAACACTTATATGTCATTCACGGAATAAACACTAATCTACATTTTATAATAAGTACACATTTTACCTAATTTGATTCGAGTGGTTTTCCTCCAATTGTACCAACAATATAGAAGGACCTATCATGGTTTAGCCGATAGAAAATTTTGATAAAAGAAGACATTTAAATCGTTTTAGCTACACGTTCTCAGCCTACCTAATAATAATTTAGGTAACTTTAGATTACAATAAATCTAGAAAAAGGTCTGGTCAAGAGGACCGACAATGCATGCACCGACAATGTTTTGGAAAGTAATACAGTGGAAATTGTAAGTCGATATTTTAGTAAGGTGCAACCATCAAGCAAGAAGGAGGGATAGATAGGTGCAGTGCAGGCATCTATCTATATCTCTATGAAATAGATAGATGTGAATAGATATACATATTTTAATAGATCTATGCAACACGACGCGGTAACCCTATTCTACGCCTAATTGGATGCAAGAAGCCATATAAATAGTGACGTAACTTGGAATCTTTGCGAAGCATACAATGTAATGTACGTATTATACTATGACGGGATTAAACACTTGTTACAAACGTATTACTTACCTACTTGAAATATATGATAAAATATAAACGTAAAGCTAACAGAGATATGAAGAGCTTTGGGAATACTGAGTCTCGCGTGAGATTACACTACTTGTAATGTAATTACTATAATAAGACATTGACCAAGAATTTATATCTCATCTAAGTAGGTATTATCATATAAATTACAACTTGATAGCGATATCCCATTTGTTGAATGTAGCATTAATTCAACAAAAAATCATTATGGTTTTTTATTAACAGATTAAAAAGGTACGCTTCTAGGAGTATTCTACATATTTAGTCAGGCGCCAACAAACCGAGCAAAAAATCAAATTAGATGTTTTCATTGAATTCTTTGACCTTCTCAAGCTTAATGATGCTTTTCTCTTTTTTCTATGCCATTGCTCATCCTGACATTTATCTTCTGTTACAGTTATCGAATCCATAATGAGGGGCGAGGTGGTGGGCGTGATGCCTCGCCGCTCGCGCTCCAATCTGCAAGTAAGTCTAAATTAAGCACAAACTAGATTTTGATGAGTTGCCGACGTCGCACTAGACTTTGGCAATTACGTTGAAACTGATCTTAAGCGTCGATAACTTGTCGACTGTTGGGTAATTCTGGAGAGCTTTGTTATTGCTCTGTATAATATTACCAAAGTGTCGTTGATTAGGTAGGTACCAGCAGGATACAGTTGTGGCTGTTCCTAAAACATAGGAACACATAATGTGCCGTACTTATTTGAAATTCGGTGTCCTGTGCTGGCCTTTTCATACAATGTCTTTGTGAAGGAACTGCGAAACCAATCCTTAATTCTCGCGCTATCCCGATAAACTTGATTAGCGAGCAGTCAAGTAATGAGCACTCTACTCACGTCTGTCCGTCGGTTATTTCTGTATAACAAGTCGCGACAGGTCGGCGGCGCCTGACGCATGCGCCAGCTTTATCCTGAGGGTTCCAGCCTGACTCAACCTAAAAGATCTAAACCCCCTCAAAATTCACACCAACTTACACTCTTCTGAACACAGATCGCTCAGTCTAATTTAGATTGTGTGACTAATTTATTGCTAGCTTTATCCAACCTTTATCCAAGACGATCTGCAGACTATTTCAGTTCTAAACGTCTAATAACCATGCGGGTTCTATTTGCACGATTTCAGTGAGCTGCAGCAGAAATCTCCTCTATATTTCTGCTATCGGATTAGATTGAGCGCACCGATTGTCGATGCGTCGGCGAGCAATAAGCGACGTTTTGCGTTCAACGGTCGTTTTGGTTGCAAAACTTTTGCAACGTCCTAAAGACATCAACCGATGTAGGTTTTGAATACAAATATATTAGGTACCATGAATTCAAGAATTTTATCATGCAACGAATAAGCCCATTTATTAAGTACTAGAATACTTATGGATAATGATATGTCTTATTTTAGATTCGAGTCTAGGACTAAACATAATGACAAATTGATAATTTGTAAAGTAAAAGTTGGTGAAAAGTTTCCAACAGTGTGGCCGAGTTGGCCCTGGGCGGTGAACGTAGAGTTTCTGCGCCACTGAGCTCATTTGAATATTGGACTAGCACTATGAACTTAGTTTAATCCTGCCGGCATTGTTGGAAACTAATGTTAATCGTGGGGTGGAGTTTGGAACAGACGTAACTATGTCCTGAACACGACCACACACACAACTTAAGCTTTCAAACTTTTAACTGAAACTTTAAACTTGTTAAACTTAATCTTATTTACTCCGAAAACTTCCTAAAGAGATTTGTTGAGCTTGGGTGGTCTTTGTAGTCTCGATAAAAATGTGTTACTGTTAGAGCCGATTGCATTAAAGGGCATCTTTATTACGTTCGCTAAAATTTTACTCTTTGAGAACACTACAGAATGCGCCTCATTCACCTAAAAACAGCTAACTCTGAACTATAACTATATGTGATATGTAAGTTCGTGAGACATTATAGTAACATTTCCTCAGCTACACGATAGGGCTGAACCATTTAAAAATCCATTATGTAATAGACAAAGAAGAGATAGAGAAGTAATACAAAAAATACTGCGAACACAGCTCTCCGAAAGTGATCGCTGAGGCACGTATAGTTCGGCAATCGGATATAATGAGCCTTCAGCAAATTCTTAATGAAACACGTTATGAATGAAAAACGGCTAGCTGGCCTTGTTTACGTGCTTCGACCATTCTACTCGTTGGGAATGCATTTTAACATTTATTTGCCGTGTTTATATTCTTAGAAAGTATTTACGGGGTCATAACTGAATCTTACCAGTTTGTTGCGGTCTAATCATGAAGATGATGATGATGTGAGGTGTGTGGTTAGTATGGATTACAACTTCCGATGTGAACCAAAGCTTTGTAGCTCAAACAATGACGACCAAAATAAGTTTATTCTCACTTTTCTGCAGATTTATTAAAATGGTTATATTATTGTGCCTATGTATAAATTAACCGAAAGAGGTTAAAATAGGCCTCAGTCGTCCGTCTAAGGTATATAACTCTGCATTGATTTAGAAGAGACAAAGTGTAAAGTATAAACGTGAAATTTGTCATAGAAATTAGATGTTTATGATGACAATTCCACAATATGTCACTGCAAAACGCTGTGCAGAGTTGGTTTAAGTAGTCTGACTCTAGCTTAACGAGTATCACAGTGCTGGTTTCATGGTTTCATTTGAGATTTCATGACTTGTGAGTTGTGACCCTTTTAGAAGTATTGCGTCCACGAGTGATTAAAAATTTGAAAACAATATTAAAATTCATATCTATTACTCGAGACTGCAATATTAATATAGCATGTTCCCAGAGTCTGACAGTTTTAAAGCTGCATCCGCATTCAAACAAATGAAAACGATGCTGATCATCTTAGGAAGTCGTCGAGACTGCAAAGCACATAAATTGTCTGTCCGTCCTTCGGTACTTTCATTGTCTAGCGTCTACCTCATTTTTCCGTCTTAGTATTCTTTCATTCTTTAGTAGGTACGTATACAATAGGTACATACAATAAAAACCGGACAAGTGCGAGTCAGACTCGCCCACTGAGGGGTCCGTACTTTTTAATATTTGTTGTTATAGCGGCGACAATAATACATCATCTGTGAAAATTTCAACTGTCTAGCTTTCACGGTTCATATTTATGAGATACAGCCTGGTGATAGACAGACGGACAGTGGAGTCTTATTAATAGGGCCCGTTTTTACCCTTTGGGTACGGAACACTAAAAAGCAACTAGAAACGAGTGGAACAGCGGTTTTAATACACTTAATTTAGCTTCAAGGTCCTAAGGATCGGTCGCACCAAGGTCCCGGCGCCCTCCCCGAAGGATAACTACAGTTACTGACGTACATATTAAGACATCCTTGAAAATATGCTTCGCTTACTCTTAGTATTTTCAGCTAAATTAAACAGTCTGTCTGTACCTTAATAATTGGAGCGTTCAATATTACATATTAGTATTCTGAGTTCCTTGTCAACAATTTCTGATAACATTCAGGGCTTTTCAGAGATAAAAAAAGTATATCGAAACTTAAGGCGCGGTGTGTAGTAAAATGCGCTTTTTTGTCACCATATTTACAGACTTTTACAAGGATTTCATGCATTATTTTCTAGTATGTATAACTTCAGTCCTTGAACTATGTTATTGCTTGTCAGAAACACGACGGCACATTATTTTCTCGATAGAATCTTAAGTTGAAAACATGCCTAACACTGTCTTTATTTCCTTATATTAGAAGTACTACAACGAAAATGTATATGAAACTTACTTCAGTCGATAGCTTTTAAGTAAATCTTCATTATTGCTTGTCCTTTTATCGATACGTTAATTTTTTCATTCATCATTTGATGAATTCAACATTTTGCCTACTAAATTACACCCTACGCGGCAATACCTTGCGCCCATTCCTCACGCCAGTACGCTCGTGACCACTGTCAGCGTCGGACCTATGCTAGTTTAGCGGACGTTTCATAAAATGGGTAATCACAGTATAAATATGCAAATATGTTATACACACAATGTTTTTCAACATACTTACGAAGAAAAGCAAAATAATTCTTAAATACAGTGACATTTCAGACATTCGTCCGTCATATTGCCATTTAATAACAAGTTGGGCAGCAAAGGCACACACCCATCTAACCAATCCGGAATTCAGTCACGATTGATAAATTGTGTAAACATATTTTAAAATGCTATAAAATTAATCAGATTGAATAATTTTTAAACATATACAGGATTCAAATATGTGGGAGTGTTTAGTGTATGGTGGTAACCATTTCAACACTTTTAGTTTCCGAGATACCTACATGCGTTTTTGTGGAAGTGGTCGAAAAATGGCTATAATGGTTTTGTGTTTAATTGGAT
This sequence comes from Cydia splendana, assembly GCF_910591565.1. NCBI lineage: Eukaryota > Metazoa > Arthropoda > Insecta > Lepidoptera > Tortricidae > Cydia > Cydia splendana. Next base: position 9,770,068 of record NC_085969.1, on the reverse strand, counting down.
TAGGTATTTACATTCTAAGGAAAATAAGTGTAAGTACAATTCTGCCGCCTTAAGGAAAAAAACCATAAGTGTCAATTTTTGCGAAATTGAGTTATTGACACCCTCGAAATCAGGAAGAAAAATGTGATTTTTATATCTAGCAGTTATTTCTTTAGGAGCTACAGGTTGAAGTTAAAAGAGACAATAAAATACGAATTAAGAAAACGTCGTTTTTTCGTAATTGTTCATCATAAATCATTTTTTGTGTTTAGAATAAGCAAACTTAGCGACCTGCTCATGAAATATAAAAAACGGTCAAGAGCATGTCGGGTCATGATCAGTATGGGTTCCGCATTTACCCGTACGTCAAAATAGTCTGATTGAGTGATTGCAAAACCAGGGGTGTGAAACTCCTGACTTCGGTCAAGCTCGGCTCCGCTCGGCTCAGCATTGCTCCGAGCAATTATTAGGGTTGGCACCACTTGACTTCCTTTTGCGTGCACGACCACAGATAAGATAATCACTTGATTTTTGACAACCCTAAATAGCCGAAAGGGATAGTGCCATATATTACAAAGGGACAGCATGATTCGACCCTGAACCGCTGTCAAACTTCGTTTTTGTAGGAAGTTTCCTTTCTGTACGGTAGTACTATAAATTATTCTGTGGCAAAACCCAAAAACGGCTGGAGCGTTCAGGTTTGCTATATTTTTCCTTGAAAGTATACTAAGCACTTTCACGATTTTTTCATATTTTTTGGACATATGGTTAAAAAGTTAGGGGAACTAGAGGGGAAAACACTTTTTTTCTTTCAGATCGATTATTTCTGTACCTTCACCCCCCTCCCCCCTACACCCTCAGCACACCCGCTAAGCATGGTTATCTGGACACCACAAGGTATAACTGTGCCAATTTTCAAAATTATACGAATTATTTCCGCAGATTTTTTTTATTTTCTTGAGCCCGAATGCTACTAACTCGAATGTCGAAGTAGAAGTGTTTTTTGTCATTATAATCTCTAAATGCTTAACTTTTACTCGTCAATTCAAAATTGAGAAAAATAGTTAGAGTTATAATTCTTTTTTGTGAAGATAGCTAATTTTATCTACTTATTGGAGCTATGCATAACTCAATAGTCCCACAAATTATCTTAACTTTGCTAGTAAAATAATAAATAATAATAAAATAAAATTCTTCCTTATTTTAACTACCTACTTGCCCGAAATTGACTGCTAGAGTTAGACCAAGTCTGCAACGATTTTGGTAGCATAGGCAGTGCAAGTGTTATTCATAATTTCATAGAAGTTTGACGTTTAAAATAACACTTGCATTGCGTGTGCAGTCAAAATCGTTGCAGACTTTTCTTGGTCTAGCTCTATTAAATTTTTAATGTCTAAGTACTATTTTTTGTCTCATATTAATTTGGTATCATTTGATTAGATTCTCAGTTTGTCGCGGTATACACTCATATTGTATATAATTAATAATTATTTACACTCACCGTCTTACCTACCATTTTTAACTAATTTCATTAAGTACTCATCAAAATTCGAATTTGCTAATAAATCTTGTTCAATATTAAATGCCGGAAAAAATCCCGGAACTGACAATTCAGAATACCGATGTCGTCAGAATAAGGACGTAGACGTGTTGCGCGGGAATGGTGCGGTGCGCCGCGCGGGGCGCCCGCCTGCCCGTTCTACCACGCGTCTGCTTCACCCCCTTGAAAACGTAAAACTCTAGTATAAGAGCGCCTTAAAAGGAAAGTGTCGCGTTACATTCTTCAATTTCAATTATAAAAGAAATCTTTGTTTCGAGATAACTCGTTGTTTAACCCTTATCTTGGCAAGGCTCAAAATATGTTAAATATAAACATTTTTTTAGTTTTTCGTCACCTAATAGAGCATACTGGACTGTTAAAAAATAAGGGAAAAAATCCAGGATTTTGCAGTTTCGGAAAATCATATGTCTCATATTTGATACAATGCCAATCCTTCGACAAAATAGTTACCTACTTTTTAGAAGAAAAATGTGGATTTTAATAAAAATAAAACATGTAATGCAACAGAAATTATCATTTATTGCTAATTAAACGCAATCTAAAGCATCAGATGACTATTACACCTGTAAAAATAAATTATATCTACGAATACCTGATCACATGGGCGGAAAATTTGATCCCGTAAAGTTTCAAAAAAGTCATCAGCAAAAAGTTGAGTAAAAAATGAAAAGTAAACAAATAATTAAAAGTCAAAAAAATATATATATTTTTTAAATAAGGGGCATTTTTTGCCATACACATATTTTTCCGTGCTACGGGCTACGGCGTAGCAATAATGCTACGGCGTGCGAATATACAGTTAAATAACATTTAGTACTTTAAAAAAATCTAAGTTCAATAACTAAATAATACGACAACTAATATAAAATACTTGAAACATGTTTTGTAACCCCATAAATATAACAAAAATATAAAAACATGTAAAACTATTTTGACGACAACTTGGCAATGTATTAAATGTAATACAATCCTTTCAATATGTACATTTCTGAGTTCTTGGCAATGTATCAAATATAATACATAACAGTTTCATGTGAAATTCTGTGTATTAAATGTTTTTAAATTCGAATGCATTGTAAATATTTATGCACTAACAGATAGTAAATGCATCAAAATGTAGATTATGGAAAAATATATACTAATCTAAGAAATAAATGCAATACTTCCAGTGCGAACCGAAATCTCTTGTTTCCGTGGCTCCATGTTGATTATTACTAATTAATTTACAATGACACTTGTGTCTATTTTTTTTTCTATAAAAAAGGAGGGTAGCTCGACATATTGCTGGAAGACTTATTTTGTTAGGTAATAAAGTGGACCTGCTAGATTTTTTAAAGTTCCATGTATCACGGGTGTTACAATGCCAAGATAAGGGTTAAATATCAACGTGCAATAACGCCATGCGGCAACTGCATTTTCAAACAAGCGTTTTTATTCCGCGTCCGTGACAAACAAGCATACGGACCACCTAATGGTAGCCTAATGGAAGCCTGCAAAACTAGAGCTCAGGGGTATACTCTTTGCTTTGAAACCGGAACCCCACATTTTGAGAAGAGGTAGAGTAATAACTAATAAGCTATAACGCCATATAGTCAATCATGTTTAAATATTAAAAGAAAAAAACAAAAATAATTGACCTATGAGAGCTGAGTCTGCATTAAATATCTGTTACGAAAAGGTCAGAAGTCATTATTAAAGTAACTTTAAATGTCTCACACTCACACACAATAATATATGAATTAACATCGATTTGGACAGAAGACAGAAAGTATTCAACTATATATAATCAATTTCAAGTATATCGACAATCTAATAGTAATAGGTTTGAAAACGACGTTTGATCGCCAATTAAGTAACTAGGTACTTATATTGAATTTATGAAACTACTAAGTATCTATTAGAAGCCATAATAGCTATAGTATTCATAATGAGGTACAAAATAGAGGTACATTTATATGAGACAATATTACCTATTCCTAGGACCTTGTGAATTTCTCATCGGTAACATCGAAGACCGCACAGGACCGAGAAAAGTGGCGCTGTTATGTGTCGGAGGCCAAGTTTCATTTTGGGTCGCTGAGCCAACGACGGAGTAAGTAAGTGAGTAAGTAAATATTAACATCGAAGAACTCAAGTCGCTATACGATAAGTAATTGCTTCTGTATTCTTTTACATTAATGAAAATTGTATTGAGAGATCAATAAACTAAACTAAACTAAACAAGTTTCAGCCAGTCAGTATAGGGGCTTATTAATCGTGATGATTTGATGATTTAGTTTAGGTTGGCTATAGATAAGTCTAATAATCATTTTATTCTAGAATTTCTAGATACACGTTGATTTGCCAGAAATTGTAACAGTAACCTTTTGAAATATTACTATTCTCATAAACAGTACACTATCCTTGTTTTTGGACCGTGTATCGTTCCACGACGACCGTTTGTTTAACGTCGAGTAGAAATAACCACGCCAACGTTTTATTTCACCAGAAACATTACTGCAGCGGGGTAAAATGTGGAGAATTCCCACATATTTATAGACCCCGCACACTGTACGCCTGTCCGAATCATGCAATAAATTCAGAAAAAGAACAGACGTCCAGTTTTATACACAAAGCGGCGCAAGAGCTATTAACTAGTGGCTCTGTGAGCTGTAGACCTCGCGAGCAGAGTTTAAAACTGAATAAATGTATGGTTCCGTTGTTTTGAAGAATTTAGAGAATCTAATTTGACCATAAAAACTTAACTATCAATTGCTTACAAAATTCGGGAATTGGTTTAGATATGCGACCTGTAGAGTAGAACATATGGACATACGAAACAATTTTTGGCTAACAGGCCAATTCAAACTTACACTGATATCAGAAAGACATCTATCTAACTGATGTCATTTAGTTATCGTGCATTTCACTCGTTCTTGTCCGTACATGTATTGGCGCAAGCGAGACGCACGATGACTACTAAATAACATGATAAAAATATCATCCCGATGTCAGTGTACGGTCGATGCCCCTTAAGTATACACGTCGCCATACTAATTGTATAGAAAAGTGGATAGAGTTAGACCAAGAAAAGTCTGCAGAGATTTTGACAGCACACGCAGTTCCAATGTTATTTGTGCCAGTGTCAAAATCTCTGCAGACTTTTCTTGGTCTAACTCTACTTATGTTAGGAAACCAACATTACCTTTGAATTAACCTGTAAACTGCAACTAAGAAGCTTCGTGCGCGAGTGTGGCCCATAATTTCCGAAAATCATTTTTTCTTCGAGGCAATTACTCCGTTCTCATATTTTGCGTTGCCCATAATTTCTCGAAATCATTCATTCTCGGTAGCAATTACTCCGTTCCCATATTTTCCCAATGGTTTTCTTCCGCAATCGCCTATTTTTAATATTTTTAAATTAATCTTTTCCTTATAGGTTTCGTTCTTTTAAATATCTAGGATAATATTTTCTTGGGTAGTAATTATATTTGTTACTTGTAGGTATTTCACATACAACAAATATCAAAAACACTAAAATTAAAACATAATCTACAAAACTACAAGTAAAAAACCAAACGCTGTCAGCCAATAACTCTAACCTACCTATCTCTGGGAGCAGATTCGTTTTTAGGGTCATCAAAAAAAAATAACCCTAACCTACCTATCTCTGGGAGCAGTTTCGTTTTTAGGGTCATCAAAAAAAAAATAACCCTAACCTACCTATCTCTGGGAGCAGTTTCGTTTTTAGGGTCATCAAAAAAAATAACCCTAACCTACCTATTTGAAAGAAACCTGGTTATTTTTACCACTAGCATTAAAAAAAAAGAGAAAATATGGAGATAGAGAATATTTAGTTAGTGAAAAAAAAACCTACTGGTTATTTTAACTACTGGGATTAAAAAGAAAAGAGAATAAATTGAGAAAAGGAAAATTTAGTTTATGAAAAAATGTACACGAAAAATTAAATAAAGCGAAGAAATTCCACTGGGAAAAAATGAAAACGGAGTAATTGCCTCGAAGAAAAAATGATTTGCGGAAATTATGGGCCATTTTAGCGAGGCGATCCAAATTAAAAGGCTCAAAGTCTAACTAACATTATTGTTAGTTAGACTTTGAGCCCGGGAAAGCGCAACGTACGAGCAACCTACAGCTAGTTCCCTGAGCCCAAGGTCGACCACTACCCTAGGCAATGTTAACCCCTGCGATTTATGGATGGTGACCGCCCATGCTATAAACGTAAGTGGAAATTGACTCCTGGAACAGCCATGCCCTTGACTAAAATCGCTAAAAAAAATTTCAAACAAAAACTCAAACGAATACGCTTACCTCGCGCTTCGCGCTCGCTTGATCAATCAGCAATACGATGTTTAGGTGCAAAAAATAAATAAAAAAATTTGCATTTACTGGGGATCGAACCGGGTACCTATCCCATATCCTTGCTTGTAAGCGTCTTTCCAACTGCGCTATGATAGCATTTAGATGAGCTGACGAAATTTGGTTACTTATTCTCGAGTATGAATTTAAATATCTAATCTAAAGAGAATAAAGTGTATAGGGGGCAGCACAGGAGCCGTCAGATCTTTGGCGCGAAGCGTAGATATGTAGTTTATGATTCCGATGTAGCCCACGAGATGGCAGAACCTACTATGCACAAGGAAACGTACTTACGAGAACGGTAGATGGTAGCACTTGCTTTGGCAATGTACATGTGCACATATGTTTCCGATTCAGGCCACAAGATGGCAGACCCTCCAACGCGCACGGTCCCTATATGTAGTAGAGGGTTATTGTCATACAAAATTTTGTAGTCACAGTAAATTTACTGCCATCTTTCGATACAGGATTAAAATGAAAATGAAAAAAAAAATCAATAAATGTATATATGTATGGATAAATGATTTTTTTTATTTTTAGAACGCCATATGATTTTGACCCATGTTCTTTTACTGATATGAGTAAAAATTGTTAAATATAAAATGGTGTCGCCATCTAGACGAGCATAGGCCAAAGGTATGGCGCCGTATATTCAAGAATCAAATTTTCTTTAAAGCGCAAAAAGCCATCATCTCTTGCAAAAAATAAACGAATGCGCTTAGCCCGCGCTTGATAAATAAAAAATACGATTTTTTTCATTTTTTCAAAATAAAAAAATAAAATAAAAAACAACAATTGATACGAAATTTAAGTATAAAAAAATACAAAAAGTTATGTAGCAGCATACAATTACTGGGGATGGAACCAGGGACCTCCCTATGCAAACAAAAAAGCGAACGTTTGCAAAATGCGCCATGATAGTTCTTACTAAAGCTGACGAAATTTAGCTACTCATTCTCAAGTAAAAACTAAATATCTAAATACCGCCGAAACCAGCGATAATTTTTTTCTGCATTTTTTGCTATTAACTCTGTAAACATGTCTCAAAAAGAAAAAACTCTTATGATATCGATACGACTATTTGTTTAGGCGCCAGGCATCACGACTCCGCCATTTTTAAAAATTTCCAAAAACCGGATTGACAAAAAAAAATTATTTAGTCATAAAATTCGGTCACAAAATTTCACGAGAATCGGTTAAGAATTGCGACCTGTAGAGGAGAACATCCGGACATACGAAAGCAAAATGCCCGAGTCAAAACGTAGACCTTCGCTTCGCTTCGGTCAACTAATCAACGTATAGATATTTTTAAAACGACGGAAACGAACCCACTAATGAATGGAAAATACATTTATAATTTATGGATGGAAAATAGACAAAATTAGAGCTCACCTTGTGTTTGCAATTAGTGCCTAAGTACATAGGTATCAACACGAGGTCGGCCTCGAAACCCACGCGCGCTTTCCCATTCCTTTACAGGCTTTGAAACGATATTTGCACTAGATGTGAGGCAGCAAAGCCTGCTCTCACGTGGCGGTTCGTAATTGACTCGTGACGTAGCTATATGTAATGAAATTCAAACAATAGATACGCCATACGCCTAACGTAAATATTTCGCGCGTATTGAACATGACACTTGTGTCATTACATAGCCAAATTCGATGTGTATGCAGAATGGTAACGGAATTTTAACTTATTCTGAATCGGAAAGACGTTAAGTTATTCTCAGAAATAAGACAGGACTTATGCAGTCGTGTACATTGCTTTAATATTCTTCTTTTTCTTCTAAGTCGGTCCCTCACTGCTGAGGATCGTGACTCCGATTGCTAATTTTTCCTACGGCAGCTCTCCACTTCTCCCTGTCGGTTGCTTTGTGGAAAGCGTTGCTTAGTGTGATGTCCATCTGGGCGGATATTTGGTCACACCATCTCGTAGGACTTGGTCCTCTAGGCCGTCTGCCGTCCACCTTTCCCATCACCACAAGTCTCTCCAAGTTGTCAGGGTCTCTGCGAGCTGTTTTAATATACCGACTCAAGTATTTTGCAGGTACAATTACATCACATGCGTTTTAATCTTTAAAAGGATTAATATGTGTCTGGGCGTAGGTATTTAGCAGACCCTGACTATGACGGATAGCCGCATTTAGTAGATAGACATGTGGGCGATAAGAGCGTTATTAGTTAACTGTATCACTTTAGGTTATTCGCTTTGTGTTCACTTAACAGTCTGACTATCTACCTACTTCAATACGTTACATGTATTAAAGGCTTTCTTTTTAGGGTTCCGTACCCAAAGGGTAAAAACGGGACCCTATTACTTAGACTCCGCTGTCCGTCCGTCCGTCCGTCCGTCCGTCTGTCACCAGGCTGTATCTCACGAACCGTGATAGCTAGACAGTTGAAATTTTCACAGATGATGTATTTCTGTTGCCGCTATAACAACAAATACTAAAAACAGAATAAAATAAAGATTTGAGTGGGGCTCCCATACAACAAACGTGATTTTTGACCGAAGTTAAGCAACGTCGGGAGGGGTCAGTACTTGGATGGGTGATCGTTTTTTTGCCGTTTTTTGCATTATGGTACGGAACCCTTCGTGCGCGAGTCCGACTCGCACTTGCCCGGTTTTTTATGATGTATTGTAGGTACAGGACGTTAGAGTTTTCGGCAAATGGCTTTGAAATGTCAATCTTTTTCGTTCGTGCTGTTCGTATGTTGTCGATAGACTGTTTTTCGATTTTGGTTTATTATTAGACACGAAGGAAAGCAACAGGATGCCTTGTTAACTTACAGTTAGTTTGTTGTTACGTAATAATACAGTACTTATTGAACTATAATCTTAATAAAGTAGAATATAATAGAATAGAATATGTTTATTGCTCACATATTGATCTTACTCTACAAGTACAATAAGGTTACAACATGTTACCCTACAAGGGCATTGCAAATACACGTGCATATAAAATATGTATACACATAAGAAAGGTACACTATAATTTATCTATTTCTACGCCTATTAAATACTTATAACAAAATTATTATTTTATTATCTTTGAATTATACTTATTTTCATTGAAAAACTCTTGCAGGGAGTAAAAACTGTGGTCTATTAGGTAGGTTTTTAGCTTAGTAACGCATTTTGTGTATGTTTGCTCGTTAGTTATTTCTTTTGGAAGGTAATTATAAATTCTTATAGTCATTACGTGAGGGCTCTTGTTACTAATTTGTAAGTTACTTGATGGTATGGCTATTTTATCTTTATTTCTTATATTTATGGCACATGTGTGGCGGTCTGTTGCTTTTGTATATAAACTTGGACTCTTGCGGACAAATTTACTGGCTTCTAGAATATATAGACACGGTAAAGTTAAAATTTTTAAGTTTTTAAAGTGAGGTCTACAGGTTTCAAGGTTTTTAATATTTGTAAGAATTCTTATGCACCTTTTTTGCAGTATGAATAGTTGTAGTATGTCTGTGCTATTGCCCCACAAAATGATTCCATATTGGAGGCAGGTTTGGGTAAATGCATAATATGCAGGAACGGCCGTTTTAAAATCTGTGCTTTTTTTAATATTTCTTAAGACATAGGTAAATCGAGAAAGTTTTGTACTAATTTTGTCAATATGAGATTTCCAATTGATATTTTCGTCGATATTTATACCAAGAAGACTGCAATTACTAATTTGTTGGAAAGTATTATTCAGGTATGTGTAATTTATATCTATTGGGGATCTTTGATGGGGTCTAAACTGTATAAGGTTGGTTTTTTTAAGATTTAATAGTAAATTATGGTCTATAAACCACTTAACAATTACGTTTAGGATACTGTTCATTTTTTGGTTTACTTCCTCATTATTTTGACTTGAGAATACTATGGAAATATCATCGGCATATAAAAAAACATTTGATATTGATGGAGTTTATTATCTTTGGCAGGTCGTTAATTAACTTGATTAATGAGTAATAAGTGTAATCAGCAATACCTATAAGTACACAAATTTATTTCTTATCCATACAATTCGAATTGTTGATCGAAAACCATGTCTAGTATCTGTCCGTGTAGAATACGTAAATAGACATAATAATGTACTGTGTGATATCTATATATGAAAGTATGTACCTATGTACCTACGCACGCAAGTATGTAAATATTGTAAATGGGTATGCGATAGCGATAGAACTGCTGCGCTGGGCAAACACGCGACGTTGCCATTCGGAACACAATTCGTGACGCGCGTGGTGAATTCGTGCCGCACGCAGCCGCTCACACAATGAATGCCACGTAAATGTGTGCGTGTCGACCGTGCGCCGCGGCGCGCGCCGTTGCCATTCGCCGTTCGTAACCAGTGCAAAGCGTTCGTGCGTTGCGGTCCGTTTGCGCCGCACGGCATACCAACTTCCCATCCCCAGACATGGACTTGAGCAAAGACGAAGTGTTCACTTTGATCAACGCATACCGAAGCCAAAGGGTACTATGGGATACGAATCATAAAGGATATTTCAACAAGCACATCAAAACAAGAGCGTGGCAGATAGTAGCTGACGCAGTTGGCGTTGACTTGGAAAATGCGAAGCGGAAGATGGCTAGTTTGCTTGGGTCGTTTAGGCGAGAGAAATCTAGAGGAAAGAGGATAAATAAAAATGGTGAGATTAGTTTAACGTTCTTAACTTCTTACATTACCTAGATAAATGAAACTTTTACTAGTTAGGATGACCGTTTATAATTGTTATAATTTCCAGATCCAACAAGCCCCCTGCAGTACAAATCCGATTGGTTTGCCTTTAAAGCCTTCAGCTTCTTACTCGACCCAGCACTGAATCCCGTCAAATTAGATTCTGGAATAACTCAACAAGAAATATCAAATAATTTTGAAAATGACAATGTAAGTTTTAGTCTATCAACCAATGCTTTAACATGGGTCAACCTTAAATATTTAGGTACAGATTTTGAAAGGTAGGTATATAGGATATTTTGATTTGCACTACTTAATTTGAAAAAAATATATTAAATGAATTAACTGATCCAGGACGCAATATTTATTAAATATATTGTTTCTTGTCGCTCTAGGAGGATGATGAAAATGGAACAATAGCATCTCAGTATGAACACGTTTACCTGACACCAGACACAGTCGTCTCCGACGTTCCACAAGATACTACAATCGCCGAGTTCCCCAAACCTATCACGCCCAGAACAAAACGATCCTCGTCATCCCACCACGAGAATTCAGAGTGCCCAGCGAAACGAGACTACCGAGAACCGCACACGCCAAATGAAAGCGTACGAAAAGATGCGACGGCAAAATTTGCAAAGTACCTAGAAGCCAAGCTAAATCTCTTCAATCCGACTGCCAGTGCGATACTGATCCACAAAATCAATCAGTTGATCTTCGAAGCTGAGATGAGCTCTATATCACAGCCTCATTCTTTCTCCATGGCCAGCGTATCGCCCAAGTCGAATTGGACGTCCAGTCCTCCCCATATTAACCCGTTGGTTCAGATAGAAGTTTCTAGATATGATGAAGATGATGAAGATAGGAAAGATGGAGTAGTAAACACACCTTAAATGTTACATATCTTTTAGTTAATCTAAACCAAACTGCACTGCATTATAGTCAATTAAAATTGTTGATAAAGCAAATCCAAATATGAGGACGCAATTTGTATACCTCAATTAGTTTGTATGTAAGTTTGCACAAACCACTAGTTTCAATGTTAAGATATGATCCAACTGTGATTCTATAAATAAATACTGTGTAAGTGAAGCCATTTTCTTTTTCTTCTATTGTTTTCCTCTTAGTTTCCCGCATTTCACTTACATGTTTAACATTATTACCATTTTCCGCAAATAACTAGTGATTGTGTAAAATGATCCACCTTGGTCTGGTGTAATTATATTGGTATTAAACACGAATGACGCTGTATAATTGTTGGTAAGGGGCTATTCATAAATTACGTCATTTCAAATTAGGGGGGGGGGGTCTGGACATCGGATGACGGTAGCATGAAGTAGGAGGAAATGGGGTCATTTGAAGCATGATTTTTGGATGATTATAGGGGGGGGGGGTCCAAAATCGTCAAAAATCGATGACGTAATTTATGGACAGCCCCTAACAGGAAAAATTCTTAGTCAGGTCAACTACATTAAAACGCCCACACCTATAAGTAAATATTATTATAGACGTTCATTTAGGTATGTGAGTATTGAGAATGCATCTCCATCTTATAATAATGTTAGCTAAGTACCTACACATGTGAGCATGAACGATTAGGCTGTGCGAAATTAGAAAACCTGTACTTACCACACGAAAGCATCGGAATTTGTCACTGTAGGTTAATATTTATACCTAACAACACAAAAATAACAAAGTATCCTAGATCCTTACTTTATAATTTGTACCCCTTTTCGCCACGTTCTGATCCATAAACGTCATTCTCGAGAAGCATTATAAATGCTCCTCAGTTATCGATTGGCGAAGTACACTCAACGAATCATCTCCACTCCCCCTCTGCGCCGCCGACTCTTTTCTCGTGAACAGAATGCTAAACTGTAATCCTATCTTATCTCAAGTTGTTCTCTCAAACCGTACGGTATACTAGACCTTATCCCGTCTACTTAGATATCCTATTAGTCTAATTTGTAATTGTTTGAGTTCCAGGTGATCCGTAATCTTCAAGGTGCTATTTTTAACTCTTTTTTGCACTACTTTTCAAGATCATTTACTCAAGTTTTTAAAGTGATTTGATTTGTAGAAAGGCTACTTTTGCAACTAAGTATTTATATTTATAATAACATTTTATAGTGAGCTCGATTTTGTCTACGTAAGTTAATACAGGGTGGCCAACTTAGAGGTATACAACTTTTTTTTGCCGCCATTTTATTTTGGCGGTGAATATGACAGTTATTGCATGAAAATTAGTTTGTGTAGATACGGCTAATTTATTATGGAGCGTTTTACGACGGAACAACGTGTCACACGGCACGAGTTACAATAGAAACATACAAACAAAATAACGTTTCCCGGTCGATTAATTTCGAGAAACGGTGACATTGACTGGCCCCCAAGATCGTCTGATTTAACAGCTCCTGACTTTTTTCTGTGGGGCTATCTAAAGGGACGCGTCTATGCTAATAGGCCAACGAACCTTCAGCAATTAAAACAAAATATTAGAAACACTGTCGCTGAGATAACGCCAGAAATGTGTGAAAAAGTGATGAAAAACGCGATGAAAAGGGTTCGCATCTGCCATGCTGCTAGAGGGGGACATTTGTGTGACATTATTTTCCAGGTGTAATTGCTGACCCTAAATATTATATTTAACAAGGAATACTTAATATTTTTTATGTTTTATAGAATAAAATTTCAAAAATAAAGTGTATACCTCTTATTTGGCCACCCTGTACTTGTTGAACCAACGTTTACGTTCCTTAGGTCATGCAAAAATGTTTCATTATTACCTAACACCTGTAGTCTGTAGTTATATCGGGCATACAAATGAACATATCCGCTCCATTAGAATCAAAGTTCCAGCATTAAAACATTTACTATCAAAATGTTTTGCACTCATTTATTTGTAAATAATGCGTATCATTTATTCAAATATTAATATGCTTGATATCAAATTCATAACATTTGAATTTAATTAATGAAAATAACCAGAGTAAATATTAGTATTTCATGTATAAGGGTTATTCATAATATGTGGAGCAAGGTCGCTAAATGTCATGTTCCTAGATTCGAGACAAGATTGTCGCGCAGACGCCTATCTCTTTGATGTCGAGTGACGGATTGATTATCTGCTTGTAGCTTTATGTACTAATAACATAACATATCTCTTTACCATTTATTCAGGCTGTTATTTTCCATATATACCTAATTATAGCCTGTGTTGTCGTACACGGAGTTTATTAATAGTATAGACATTATTCTTTTCAACTACATGATACGACATCTAATTTACATGAAACAAAATATGTATTGTTGGCAACACCAAGTCTACCCTACCCCGCATAGGGTATAAAAACCGGTGCAAACTGTTGCTCGGGACATTTTTCCTTCGGCCGCCGACGTGTTCGTGTGAGCTATTTTGATATCGTTCCCTGCTGTTGTTTTGTATTTCATTAAGCGATACTTAATGTAAGATTCGTTCCTTTGATTTTGTGAGATTTATTAGAACGTTGAATAAATAATTGTGATTTGTTATTCTGATTGTTTTTGTTCTAAAATCCACCCTGAGACCTTAAATCAGAAGTTGGATAAAGAACGCTGCAGCCCACATTAAAAAAGGAACGAATTTTGCAGCTGACAACTTTTATGGTGTATTAGTTAATGTGCGTCTCATTTTTGTGCGGTTACGTGAGGGTAATCTTTAAAAGCATTCCGTTACATTGCTTTTAGTGTTCGATTTTGCGATACCGTATTGCTTATTGTGTTAAATTAGTGTTATACTTCGGCAAATCATTATCAATCGTAGTTTTGTCGTTCCGTAGTCTCAGATGTTGTTTACGTGCAGGGTCCAAAAGTGTGCTGATTAGTGGCATTGGACCGACAAGTATTGTTTTGTGGTTTGTGCATTAAGTGTTGTGTAATGTGTAATGTGGTTAATCCCTGCGACGTTGAGGTAGTTACGGGATGTCGCGAAGTAGATCGCGTGTTCGTATGAGTAGTAAGTACTTCCCGAAATGGCTAACGCGTTCGTTCTCGGCACCGATTGCAATCTGACTTGTGTAGAAACGCAATTATACGCGTACTAGGCGTTCTAGATCGCGTCTCCGTCGTCATTACTCGCGTGTTCGATCGCGTTACCGGTCTCGGCGTGCGCATCATAGGAGAGAGGCGTTGTCTTATCGGTATTCGCGTAGCAGGTCTCCAGACGATCATAATATACCTGCAAGACGTTCGCGTAGTAGTTCTCGTGCTGGTAGCAGTTCTCGTGCACGAAGGCGCAAACGATCTGGAAGCAAATCTCCTCAGTCTCATACTCGCGTAGTTGCAAAGCCTGGTATTAGTGCGGATCTCGATACTACACAAGATTCGAGTGCGGTACTACCCGGCGCGTCTCAAATCGCACAAGCTCGGGTAGAAGCGACTAAAGTTGCGTAACCTGTGAGATCACATACATATTTAGTTTCCAATGTTGACCCTACGAAACGTCTTAAAGACTCAGGCGGGTTTTTCTGTCAATCTTCGGAAGTGCTGTTTCCTGGTCACTGAGGTCAAAAACTTAGTATAGGTTAGTAAGTCAAGGTCAGGTTAGGCCGAGCTCACGTAAAGTAGAAGCCCTCGCTAAACCCTTGCCACCGCAAAACGGTTCATTTGGGAGCTCCAACCGAGATACCATGAGTGAAGCATCAAGGAACAGAGCCCGCCAGCTCTTGAGCGGGAACCAGCTTAGCCAAGATGAACAAGCTAAATACATCTACGCCCACCACTTTGACGATCTTGTTTTTGTAATAAATCATTCTTAGTCTGCAGGAAAACTTGTTTTTTGCCAAGCGGACGCTACGGCCTGAGACTACTCAGTCGCAGCTGCGGGAAAACGACGCAAGCAGCATCACGGTGTATAGTGCCTTGGCGTGGCGAGTGGTGCCCCGAGATATGCGTTGCCTTTTTCAGCGGCGTTCGTCGCCTACTGACTTGGCGTTCTTCGCCTACCTACTAACATGGCGTTCTTCGCCTACTGACATGGCGGTCGTCGCCTACTGACATGGCGTTCATCGCCTATCTACTGACATGACGTTCACCGCTTACCAACTGACATGGTGTTCGTCGCCTACTGATCATGCGTTCGTCGCTGGTCTAGCTCGTACGTCGAGCCTATCCGTTCGTCGGAGTACACCCGAACAAGCATACATTTGTTATTGCGTTTGGGCATGCCACAGGTGGGTAAAGACTTGATGTACGTCATCGTCTTGCCTAAAGGTCCTGTGTAGGTGTTCGTCACCTGACAACCGTATACGGTCTACGGTCGTGGCTACGTGTTCGTCACTGTCTAACTCGTAGGTCGAGTTGAATCGTTCGTCGGTTACCCCGTGCATTCCGTCAATGTCATCAAGCCCCATACCCGGTGGATGCTGCTCTGAACGAGTCTACTGACGATACCTTACTGAAGTTGGCTTGAGATGAAAGGAAAACAGTAACAGGGCAGTATTATTTCCTTATTTAAATCTTATATGCAAGCATGCCACGTTATCTGCGCTCTGATATGTTGCTTTTGATTGCAGCATACGTACTACGAGTCCTAATAGAGTCAGAAGAGATTTTTAAAAGAAAATAAAAACACATGTTAAATAGTAAAAGATTTATTGACAAAACATTGA
This sequence comes from Cydia splendana, assembly GCF_910591565.1. Lineage (NCBI taxonomy): Eukaryota > Metazoa > Arthropoda > Insecta > Lepidoptera > Tortricidae > Cydia > Cydia splendana. The sequence continues at coordinate 9,753,852 of NC_085969.1, read as the reverse complement.
AATAAAGTACATGGGAGATGTTATGGAAATAAGGTGTATAATTGTGTGTGTGTGTGTGTTATAATGACTGCTCTCTCTAATTCCAGCTGATGATACCGATGACTGTCCAAGTGTCCAGGTGAAGATCTGACGGAGCTCACACCTGAAGCCCGTACGAGCTGCTCGGAACCGGCACCACCAGTCCATCTGACCCGGCGCGAGCGGAGTACCCATCCTTCAGCCGTCTACTGCGGGCGGCACCACAGGCTCCGTCGATGTTACCCAAGAGGTCGTGGACGACCTCAAGTCAGGAGAAGCCGTGTTGGCAACACCAAGTCTACCCTACCCCGCATAGGGTATAAAAACCGGTGCAAACTGTTGCTCGGGACATTTTTCCTTCGGCCGCCGACGTGTTCGTGTGAGCTATTTTGATATCGTTCCCTGCTGTTGTTTTGTATTTCATTAAGCGATACTTAATGTAAGATTCGTTCCTTTGATTTTGTGAGATTTATTAGAACGTTGAATAAATAATTGTGATTTGTTATTCTGATTGTTTTTGTTCTAAAATCCACCCTGAGACCTTAAAGTATTTTATTTATTACTTTATTTTTTTTTTAAAGTAACGATGTATTTATTTATAAAAAAAGGATACATGTTACAATAATTATGTACAAAACTTAAGAAACTAAAACCCGTTTTGAGCCATGCCGGGTCCAAAGGTCCCCACTCCCCATCACACTAGCAGCGTTACCGCTGTATGGCGATGGAGACCTGTTGGACAAGCCATGACTCAGAACGGGGGTTACTAAATCTATAAAGATAAAGTCTACATTATCCCAAAATTTTACTCCTTGTATGAGAACTTCTGATGTAAGGGCTATAATTTTATACATATTAACTTTTTGTATCGAATGAACATTCACGGGTGCTTTAATTACCGTGAGATACACTCAGCTGACGTTGCCTGACCAAATAGAACGTTAGTTTTCTTTGGCTGTTGTATTTGTTTGTCACTTCTCTTATTATAAACTTTGAGAGAAACGTTGGATTACGTGAACTTATTTACCATGAAACAAATGGATGTTCGTCATCCATGCGGGAGTGCATAGATTTATGCGCAAGCGATAAATTATTCATCCCGTAGCGAGCAGGATCGCAGACGTAAGGAAGCGATCTCATACTGGCAATAACATTTCACGGAAGCCGTCGCGCTGGCCGCGCGCCAGCTCGCCCACCGCACTGCTCGACTGTCGTTCATACTCACTGTTTATAAACAACTGCAACAGAATTAAGCTGGTAATCCTATATTTGATGATCTCACGATATATAGAAACGAGAATATGTTGACGGCTTTATTCCCCAGACTACATGCTGAGATTTGCCTGTCTCGGAGGTGACTCAGAACCGTAGACCAGACCTTAGTCGACGATTAATTGTGTACAAATTCTGTTTATTATTGTGCCAGTTAATACTTGTTGAAATATTTAGGTTAAGACCTGCGAGTCGGCCAATAGAAACAGTACTTTAGAGGGGACTAATAGAACTGACGTATTTAAAGCACGTAGCGGGCGGAGCGGCGGAAAGCGCCGAAATTCTAAAACGTAACAAATATAAGAGCCTCGGTAGAGAGTACCATTTTGTACCATTTGGAGTTGAAACTCTAGGTCCATGGGGTCCCAGCGCGCATAAGTTGTTCGCAGAAATCGCGAAGCGTCTGGTTGACGTAACTGGTGACCGAAGAGCTGGCGGCTACCTCGCACAACGTATCAGCATTGCGATACAGCAAGGAAATGCCGCCAGCATCCTTGGTACAATGCCTCAAGGGCCTATTTTAGATTTAAGCTAGTTATTAATTTAGTTTAGTAGTACCACTGTATATATATAGTATGTAAATAAATTATAAAAAAAAAGCACGTATATAATTTGGCATTTCAGTGCTGAACGGCTTACTAAATAACAGGTTGGAATTATGCTGAAATACGACTACGTGACATTAGTTTTGCAAATTGATGGACGTTATATTAGCGATTTAATTGTACCAGTAAAATCCTGCGGTGCATAATTTGTCATTTTAATATCCGTGAAAGCTGACATTTCTAGTTATACGGACAATGTGATGGCCATTTAGTTTTGCTTGTTTAGTTTGTTATAATTAGCTTTTAATAGAATAGAATAGAATAGATAGATAATATTTATTCGCAAGCACAAACAATCGAGACAATACATAATAAAAAGAAAACACAAAATAATCACGAGTAGGCACATATAAGTATTTCAACCAAATTGTATGAATTGCTTGTAATTTTAACGGTAAATTGGCAGCGTAATTATATCAGCATTCGGGCGCTCACAGTCAGTCTCCCTAAGGATAGCGAGGACTGATTTTGTCGCCGTATATTACCAAATAATGTTTGCATAGAATTATGATTTGATGCTGAAATGAAATAACACTGCTGACACTAGTGCTTATAATCTCGCAATATAAACTGATCGACTAGAGTTCCGCCTGGTCTGAGCCGATGGGGACTTTACTTTTCCCATTTCCCGGGGAATTGGTCGAACCTCTCGTTTTATGTGCCGCAACGCCTGAATCAATTGAGCGCGCAAATAAAGCGTCCACGAGAAACTCTATAACGCTTTTGCTGCAAATTCCCAGCAAAATATGAAGTTCGAACTTGCTGCTGTATTCGATAGCTACCTATCTTCCTTCTAGATATATCTTATTACACGACATCCTATCAACATCAATAATCAAGATTATAGATTGTCTAACATTGTTTATGACAAACAACTAGATGGAACAACCTCAACGATCCATTTATTTCTTTATAACATTGTCCACAATGCAAATTCCGTGGGAAACATTTTCTGTTCAACATCAAAACGGAATCAATCGGCGACAGCGTAATGATGATTTATGCAGACAGTGTGTTACATCATTATCATCCTTGTGTTTGTCTCGAGCATCGCATTGTACGGCTGCTTTCATGTACAAATTATATACTCCAACATTCTGTAGTGTCTAATTGACAATCCTGACAAGTGTCGAGTACCTTCCATTGTTATATAACAAATGAATATTGTGATTAAGTAGGTGAAACCACTACTGCTTTGTACAATGTGAACGCATCAAAGTGGATATAATATCGAGGAATTTCCAGGTAATGTGGATACATTTGAAACGCTCGCATTAGAAGTTACATAAGCCATGCATCGATCGAAATAATTGGAACAAGATAAATTTCCCTTTTTCCCTTGATCGTTTACTTTTATCCCGGTCCCGATAAAATAAGAGCTGTATTTTTTCACGACAGCAGCCTTTGAATGTTAATGAGCGTAGAGGGTAGGAGCTTTTTTAACTGTACATCACAAAAGTCATTTCTAAGAACAAAGGTAGTGTAGAGCGTAATAGAATTATAAGGTTCATTAGCGGCATAGGGCGTGTTTTCGCTACAGTTGTTGATTCATTTACGAAGGGCGAGCGGCAAGCGGGAAGTTTGATCGGTAAAGTTTGCAACAACATCGGTCGACTTTCCACCTCTATCGGGTAGTTAATGCGAGTTCCCTCACAGCGGATACGGTATCGATCGCGACAAGTGCGGGATCCGTCTGGCACGCCGCGCCCGGGTATCCGCCTCACCCCCCTTTATTACCACCCACCCCTCTACTTTGTTCTTGTTTCGTTTGAAGGTTAATATTCGTTTTGACCCGGATGACAGTTGGACTTTTGCGATGATTCGAACAAGTTTTTATAGTTACTTCCGGGTTTTGATTCGGTGCGTTGGATTGGATTGTTTTGATGAAGGTCTGCTTTTTATGCACTGTTTTGCTCGTGAATGAAACGATTGTAATTATAATGGAAATATAATAATATCTAACGATACTAAGCAATTAGGTACATCTCTTATTTCAATATTAAGGTGTAAGCAATTTAAAGAGGGAGCTTATTCTTCTTCTTATTCTGTATTGGCACGTGATTAATTTATTATTCTTGGAACGTCCAAAATTATTACAGAGTTATTGGCGAAACCCTTGATAAATATACCTAAGTTTTCTGCGTAATTTTCCCTATTTGTCCCTGTTGATTTTACTTGTACTTATATCTGCAATTGTAGAATTGATTGAAACTCAGGGTCAGGGGTAACATTTTATTAAGTCTACAAATTATAAAATTACTAGGCTAATTAAACAGGCAAACAATAGGCAAAACCCTCTTAGATCCTTGATAAAGTTCGCATCAGCCAGTTACATCCGGTCGTAATTTTGTAAAGCAGTGCCGTTGGCAAGTGATCTAACGCATTCATGCACCATTGAGCCCGCCAAGAATGCATTGGCGCTTTAAAAAGTGACCTTGCCTGCGCGGAAGGTGTGTGAAATTCCTGTAATTATGCGAGCTGTCTGGCGGGGCGGGCCGGGCTCCGCCGCGGAGGCGCGCGCCCGAGGGGCGCTCCTCCCTGGGCCGACAGTTTGCGCTGCTCGCCCCGGCGTCCGCCCGTTCGCTTCCACTCTTTACCTCTCACCGTAGCGGTCCCGAATACGTGTGACGCGAAGTGATTCACATTCTGGTGTTGTGACCATTGTACGAGGACAAAACGCCGGTCGAACCGGTACTTGTTTATGTATTAGTTTACCCCTTATGCTACCTTAGCGCATGATCTTTCCTTATTTATGGTAACTGTCGTAACTTTGTTTATATCAACCCTTTCATGCTTTAATGGTTCTTATGTAGAAAATAATCTTGTTACATATAATTTGCGTTATGTTTTTATTTATTTACCTATTACTACCTTATTTACTAGCTAGCCTGTTTTATATCTTATAATTATAATAAATATCAGAGCACAAGCTGCATTTTCTTTGCCTATGAGATAATTTAAAGCGTAATCTTTAATGCTGAACAAGTATCGTAAAAGTAATTAGCATATAAGGGGTCATCCATTAATTACGTCACATGTTTAGGGGGAGGGAGGGGGTCAAGAAAATGTGACATATTGTGACATGGGGGAGGGGGGAGACACAAACTTTGTGACGTCACTTTAACTTCATCAGTAACCGAATTTTTTTTTTAAATTATTTTATTCGCTGTACATTTAAATAACAAGTTTTTAAAACGATAATCGTTTTTATTCTTTTAATTTTCTTTCCTAAGCAGTTTTGGGTTATAAAATTACTAATATTTATATCGTCAAAAATATTTTGATAAAATATTAATAATACTTAGGTACTTACTTAATTCGATTTGGCGATTTCGTAGAAAAAATGTGACGTCACACTAGGGGGGAGGGGTTTGCCAAATGTGACCAAATGTGACAAGGGGGGGGGGAGGGGTCAAACAACCTAGAAATTCGTGTGACGTAATTAATGGATGACCCCTAATAACACGAGCAAGACTTCCTAATGCTGGCATAAACACACGCCTATATACGTATGTATATATATTACGCTTGCGTGCAACTATGTACGTGCATAGCATATAAAGTAGCTTGAGATAGCCACACCCCGTTAGCAACTCCCTCTGTCGCACCAAACGGAATAGTGTATAACTGTCCCTGTTTATCCCAGATGCAGTTTAGCGCACCGTTAATTCTAAAACGTTGTTTATTATCTACTTATTGCCTTGAGTTCACAAAATTATTTCATACAAATGTTTGGTCTTGTACACGTGTTGGTTTTAAGAACACGTTTAAGAATTATTTAGATAGGGTGTCCAATTCAAGTTAATATAACGGCAAGCCATGTGTCCTCGTTTTGCTAAGCTTATAATAATAATAACTAGAAAGAGGTCCGTAATATTATATACGAAGTTAAACCCTCTCCCTTTTAAGGGTCCTTGTTATAAAGGGGATTGCGAGTTATTCACTGATCAAATAAAAATTGATTATTCTCAAACGTGTCTGCTTAAGTATGACAAATTAATTGCTCCATTAAATTTTGCTGTGTCATTATTTGCTTTGGATTTATCAAAATATACTTCTTCATACTTAAGGTTTTCTAATCATAAACCTTTATATATGTACTCGTAGGTACATTTAATGTAATTGATTAAATTATACCTTTCTCACGTCCCTCCAGCCTTTTTCTTTTAATGCCATTATTTCATTGTTCTTCTTCTTTAGGTGCTATGTATCCTCTACTACGTCGGCTACCATAGTCCGGAACTCTTCTCTATTTGCAGTCTTTCTGTGCAGTGAGGCAGCGTCAGTTCCCATCAACTTATAAGATTATCCAAATATACATCCGCGTTTCTCTGTTGGCTGTTCCTTTTTCTGTGTGTATTAACACATTTTTTTTTGTATTTTTGGTAATGTCAGCCTTGATTTACACAATATAAATAATCTCGTAAATAGATAAGTAACTCCTACTTCACTTAGGGATATTATGTGACAGGTTAGTAACCGTAAACAACAACGATTGCACATAACCATTTCATATCCATAACGTAAAACACAATTACCTATTTGCCTGCCCATTGTTACAATTTAAAAGTCCACGTTTGCTTACGGAAAACGAGAACTGTGCAGCCAACAATGTACCTCTTTGTTCCGAAGGCCAGTACGCATTCTAAATGCAGGCAATTATGCTTGAACAGTTGCAGGTGCCCGCATTAATCATGCAACTTTCGCAAACTCATATTTCGCTCAATTATAAAGTTACAATAGCAACCTCAGTCACTACGCCTGAAGTTGAAATTTTAATCAGACTCACAAGGTTATAATGACATTAAAACTCTACTCAGACATGTAATTAGATAGAGATTAAAATTAGAGATGCAACGGATAGTTGCTTGGCCGGATACCGGATACCGGATATTCGGCCTGTTCATCGGCCGGATATCCGGTATCCGGCCGCCGAATATTCGGCCGGCGAAATTATACCTACATTTCGGTTTTTCGGGTGCGCATTGTGCAGCCTTTGATCTGTTTCGTAGTGAAAGTTCGCGTGGACTCATTTCTAGGTTCGAAAATGAGTGCGCGTGCAATAGCGGAATCATTAAAATGTTTTAAAATAATAAACGAGTACGATTATGACCGTCACTGTTTCTTAAATCCAATTTGTTGACTCCAAAATCAAGCAAAATTACTATCCGGTATCCGGCCGGATAGTAAGTCACTATCCGGTATCCGGCCGGATAGTAAAAAGACGGCCGGATAGGCCGGATACCGGATAGTAACCGGATATCCGGTGCATCTCTAATTAAAATCAAAACTTTATTATACAATGGCTTCAGGGAAACGATCGATTAAGTGCTAAGGCGTACGTCTCTTATCTCTACAATTCTTACACTACATATTACCAATCAGCCGGACCTCCGAGCCTCCGATTGTACATATGTAGTTAGAATTTTTAAGGTGTCCGCATGTTAAGAGTTGTTCATGACATTAGGACATCATAAAAAAATATAACTTCACCAATTTAGTGCTAAAGGCTGCAAATGTCCTGTGCTGCGTAAAGTTTGTAGATCCATCTTATTCATCGAAATTATTAAAAACCCAAACTACTGTAAATTTTTGATACATTGGGCTACAATTTTACTAGTGGCGAACTCACAGACGAAATTGCGGATAGACGGACAGGATGGAATTATGGAACTCAGTAAAAGGACAGACAAACGTTAGGCGTCTGAGGGCCTACCGCAAACCACGTCCGACGTGTTGCCTCCCTGCCACACTTACGTACGAATTTTACAAGTACGACAGAACAGAGAGGCAAAACGTCGAACGCGTGGTTCGCGGTAGGCCCTCTGTACATAACACGCACCGTCTGCCCACGTCCTTCGCCCACGCGGCGAGACGTGAATAAATCGCACCTGACAACATCTCACAACACTTTACTATATATCCAAATATTCTACTCTGAGCGAATTTCTAGTATAACTTGGCCTGGGAAATCGTAAACAAATGGAAACGAGACTCTGGCTCGCCCCCCTGTAATGAAGCAGTCGGCAAGCGGTGTTAGGAACAACCTTTATACGGCGCTTTAGATTTACTCTGGAGGGCTTTATTTGGTTTTTTGGTTTCGTAGAATGGCTTTAAAGGTCAGAACAAATAAGAAAATAAAGATGTGACACGTTGTTTTATAAGTAAATTTCGCTTACAATCTACTAGCGATTCATCTTCCATTGATTAATTCATATTTAAAATAACAAAAACCGACTCTGAATCAAACATTATATAATATTTCCTAATTTTAAACATTATATAATCCTCTTATTCCTCTTACGTCTATTCGCAATAACAACACGAGTTCGCGTTCCTCCGTCTATCATGATTGCGTTCTGATTTACGGTAATGCAGTGTATTCGCGACCGCGATGCGCTATTATGCAAATGTCTAGTTTATATTTAATACGTTTCGTTGGAGGTAATTTTGCTGTAATGCCATCTCATGTTTGCCATGGAACGATTATTTGCTATGACGAAGCGGATGAATGCTTAGGCCTTATGATACGAGTTACGATACTTGAAACTTTGAAACACTTAACTAATGCAATGTTGAATGAAATAAAATATCTTAGCATGAATGTCAGATAAGATCTGTTATAATCAATCAGAATATGATAATATCTATTGATTAATATCTACTGCGATGAATATCATTTATTGACGGATGTTGTTAACTCGAACATCAACACAATTATATTCCAGGCCTCTAGAATTTATTCTGTCACCTATAAAATCTCTCAAAACACTTCAAGGTGTATATAATGTATCTACCTCAACCTCCTAAACGCCTAAGATTCGTAAAGAAAATTTCATAAGTTCTATCAAAGCTAATGTAACCTTATTAACCGCCGACGTTATTTTAGCAAACATTATTTACCGTCTGAAATTGCTGTTATGAAATGCAAGCGGCTAAAGCTCTAAGCAAACTTTACTTGGCATGATCATCCTTATACCTTTAACGTAAGAGGCTTTAGAAGTTCAGCAATAATGAACCGAGCATCCACTCTTCTTGCGTGAGTCAGTCTAATGGATTTATACAGTTGGAAACTAATAACTTTAAGAAAAATACCTTTTTAGCGAATGGAAAAGCTAAACTGCAACTATTTGTAAGAATCGTTGAAACAATCCCGTCCATTGACAAAGTAAACTTGTTCTTGTTGAAAGCATACGCAATTAATCTCTTTATCGTATTGCACGACCCAGTTTTGTCGTTCCGTTCGCGCAGATTAATTACCAATTCCTTTTAGTTATAGCTACTGCATAGGACGTTAATAAAAGAAAGCTTGGCGCGCGGCCAGCTCCGCGTTTTACTACATACACTTTATGGCTGGGACTGTGAAGTAAATTGTTTATAGTCTATCGCTATCGTTGTGGCTTCTACACTCCCTTTGCCATCTGTATTTTTATCTTTCTGCAAAATTATATTGGGCACGAACGTAGATAATGCAACCGTAGAAACAGAGGTACTTATATCTAGTTAGATATACAAATTCTTAATGAGACAATAGTGCAATTGACTTGAATGGCCAATTAGAATGATAGAAACCTACTCGTATATGGGTAATGATCAAAAATTTCGTGACAATAGCCGTGGGGTCAAGGCTTGAATTAATAACGGGTCCGGCTATTGAAATGGTAATCACGGCAACAGCTGATATAAGTATCATTTGAATTGTAAATGTCAGGTCAACATGATTATGTGGGCGCTTGTAAAACCTCTTTCCGTTATTTTTCACACTTTACAACTTATGGCAAATGCTCAAACTTTATGTAACTGCCCAATCCATGTTTTATGGTATCTATAACCTATATATTTGTCTAATTACTTAATGTTATCAAACTGCATCTATATGTATGTATGTAGTATATTGTGTAAAAGATGGCCGGTCGATTCGTGGAGCATTTTATTCGCCGAGTGGCCATATAGTTTCACTAAATCTAGTAAAAGCAGTAAAGTCTAGGAGTCTAGTAATACCGGCCCCAAGTACCTATCGACCCGTGCTAACCCGGGAAGGAAAAACGTCTTAAACAATAGTAAAATCCTTATGGATAGGCCATTTTGCTTTTACCGAATGGGAGGGAGCACGAGGGCTTTATATACCGGTTCTCGTTGCACTGTTGGCCTCAGGCACTCCTCCGGTTTTACTAGATTACAGATAAATGTACAGGAACATATACGACCAAAGCGTAAACTTCGCAATATCTGCCTCCTTTTAATTGGCCTTTTTAAAGGCTTGAGAAATTATCGTTGCATGTAGGGATGGATAGGTTTAACTCGATATTGGATCATGATGGTATGTAGGTCGATGCTGTCACAATCCAATTATGTGAGATAACGACGTTTCATATCGTAGTAGCTGTAACACGCTTGGCTACACGTGTTGAAGGAAAATGGGGTTAGCGGATTAACGGACTTTAATTTTTTACACCTTTTTTTTAATATTGGGGAACGCGACAGTCATTTTCCAGCAGATAAAGAAACAGTGGTATGCACCGTTTCAAGATTTAGTTTTATATACTATTACAAAACGACTATTAGTTTATTTAGTTTTTGTTTTATATGACCCAATACTCATCGTCTTCGTGTTGTCTGTGTAGAGTTGTAGACATTAAACTACGCGTATAATAGTATTACCTTTTTGATTGAACCTAATACCAGTAATACATACAAACAGGCGCGTCACATCATGGACAAACTAAAGACAGGTTTACCTCCTTTTTATCTTTCAATGGCAGCTGTGTAAGCTATCTTATTGAATGGCTGCGAAAGACTGCTTACGTAACGGACCAATGATAACAATTGTATCATTCGGTGTCCGATGCTTTGCGCGTGGGCACGAACAAAGGGTGATTATTATTTAATCTACAACAAAGGTCAGCCTGGTTGCGTAACGGTTGCAGATAATGCATGATTCAACTTTTTGTAGGGCTCATAATAACGGTAAATGTAAACGAAGCAACGTCAACGTAAGTGATGAATAAAACATAGTAACTCGACACAAGAACAAGTATATGGGTTTTGCTCAAACGTGTTTTTGATTTGAATAATTTGTACCCGGTTTTCTTTGGATAGTTTGGATTTGCATATGTAACTAAGTATCTAACAGCTCTGTCAGCTTGAAGTTAAATAATAGACATAGGAAACTTAAATAAGATCCTCTAGAAAATCTACTTAAGTATATTAAAGATAAAGAGGTATCAAAATGATGTCTTTCTAACGAACTCTAGTGCTTTCAACCAACAGACCGTTAACCTCCTGTGTTAACCTAACAGTCCAATTAATCAAGATCCCGGCCTCTTCGCTGAAACGCCCTTATTGCCTTCGTGAGATAGAATAAAGAGGGACCTTTTTATTGTGGGTCGATGATACTTATTGGCAAAGTAAATCCTTTAGGGCACGGCGGCCAGCAACCCCGATACGAGTACAAATAAATCACTATTTAGGTAGTCCTTGTTCATTCACCTGATATATAAAACTGTATTAATGAATACTTTGAATAATGGTTGTTTTTAAAGTCGTTTTTTCACAGCTGTCTACACGCGACAAGGAATTAAATAAAATACGAGTATGTTTTGAGTGAAATGTCCGTAAAGACCAAGGTGTTTGCGTCATAAGCCTCAGTTATCGCCGGCGCTTTGTTTAAATGTTGCCAGCAACGAAAATATCCTGACTGTCAGCTGTCAGACTGTAGTGACGTTCAAAGTTTACTACTGTAATAAATTCATAATTTTCTTGAATCTCCGTAGGTCTCAAAGACTTGAAATTCTACGATGAACCTAAACTGTTAGGTAAGGGTCGTCTAATTATTCTTAGCTTTAATAAAAGCCGTTTTTCTTGTGATTTTATACTGGGAATATACATCCCGGTAAAAGTAAAGCACCGTTGCCAGGCGCGCAGCTCAAAGGCTTCCCGGGTTCGAGCTATACACATCTACACCTTCGTATATACCTCGGCTTTCCACTTCCAGGAAAATTACTCTGATATAGCCGTTTGAAAGGACTTCGCCACGTAACGCTCACGACATTTTTAAAGAGGATATTTTTTAAATTATGTTTTTGTGTTCGCTTTTTGCCAGTATTAATAAAACGGTAGGTTTTTCCACGTATACGAACTGCATACTATTTTTTGTAGTATCTTCTAAGGAATCTATTTCTTTTTTCTCTATTTTAATTTCAATGTTTAGTTTTATTACCTTAATCTTCGAAAAGAGTCTATTAAATCGTGGTTAACCTAAATTATAAACCGGTTAATTGTATGAAGGAATTACCGATTTCCATTCCTCGACTTCTCCTTCTCTTAATAACATTAAAACCGTTTCTGTTTTTAGTGATAGTAATTAACTTTTAAATTAAGAACTTTTATCGAACGGAACTTTAGCTAACAGATTGGTTAACTTTATATAAAAAAAAAGATATTTTGTTTTCAAATAACTACCCCAATATAGATATTATAGATTACCTAGAGGTAATTATATCAGTTATTTACATTTTCGAGTTTCTACCCTGATAGATATGTAGTACCTACATATGTACATAATTTGTTTTTCACCATGCTTTAACAGCAATCTAGCAAGATCTATATACGCAGTCTATAACAATTCTGTCTACATACAGGTTGTTTATTGTGTATATCCAACGCTCCGGTACAAAGGACACGTCAACGTAAAGTGCAACCGGCATGTATAGTACACCCTATGCATACGTGTGGCCATTGTGTGCTGTTTGTGTGGAGCCGGCGTTATGTGGCCGCAGGGCTTGAGTGACGGTCTGTACCTATCTAGCCTCCAGGCTGCAGCACCAATGAGCTTCGCGCAACTTATGTTTGGAATATATGACTACTAGCTAATCAGTCAAGGAAAATACCGTGTATACATCAGCTGCGCAAAATTTACAAAAAAACACAAATACTGAGTATATGAATATCCAATAATACAATACAATACAAATGCATTTATTTCATTACTCCACTATGGGAGAATAGAATTTTGTCTTCTGTAACCAAATTGGTCTTGCAATTATGTGCGTACATAATCAAAGGCGTGCCCAGCAGAGAGAAGTACGCTGATGATGGTGATAATGATCATCAAAAAGAATTTAAGTAATTAAGAAATTACAGAAGCGATTTAGAGCGATCTACGTGGATTACCTATCCTAACCTAACGTCCCATAAATTACGACTCATCCCAACCCTATTCGGATCCAGTGATCAGAACAAGCAATTCAATAGTAAATTGGCTTAATACGGAACCCATTAATTGGTCACGGGGTTACAAACTTACCATCGATCGTGTCGGGTCAATTTGTACAATAACATTTAGCAACCTCGTATACATTTAGTAGAAAGAAATAGAGCTTTGCGAGTATTAGATATTAGTTTCAACTTCATTCAAACGCAAATATGAAAAGCGATTTCGGAACTTCACTCAGGATTGGTTTTAGTTCTAATCTACATTCGGTATTCAAACTAATTGCCCAAACTTCCGGTATGGATCGAAGTTTCTCATATAAATGGATGTGTTAATATATCCATAACTTTTTAAGAGCTGTTGCATGTTGCCGATTTCGTATATCATTCACTAACCATTTTAGTATGAATTACTATTTGAGAAACAGGTTATACTTTAGCTTATTTGTTACACAATATAAATTACTGTATAACTTTTTTGCTTTTTTTTTAGCTTTTTTGCTGCTAATCACATCCGCTGTAGTTTTTTTCTTCATTTGGCATCGGACACTGTCGTCGCTGTCTAAATCATATACAGACCGAAACAGAGCAGCATGATTAATTTATTTATATGTAATTGTAATCGATACGGGACACGTATGAGTGGAAATATAAAGTGGACGGGTTAAATGACCTCACCCCTGCAGCGACACAAGGGGAGCGCGGCAGGAAACGGATCGGTCGTTTTTGTGCCAAACACTACGATCTATTGTGTTTCGCACTCGGTACATTTGTAATTTCTTATAAACTATGGTAGTGACAACAAAAGAATGGGGAATGCTAAGCAGCACTAGCTCAATATTTAGACAGGTATTAATTGTTCTTATGTACTAGGGAGAAATATGATGTTCCTGCAGCTTATTCTGTAACCTAATGCATATGTTTTTTTATTAAAACTTTGCATACTATTTCAACAAAATATTTAATTTACCTATGAACAGACGATTCCTTACGACTATATTTCAATGCTTCTAGTTTTTTGTTTTATGTAGGTAATCAATGTGGTAAGTTCAATACTGTTTTAATGCAGTGTCTTGGATTAGGTGTTGCAAGATGAGACATTACAGACTGACCAAACTATTGCTTGCAATGCAACTACATTAAGGTTTACCTTCTACTTACAATTCAACGTATAAGTAATGTGATAGGATCGTTTTAACTATCGTCTCGAATGTGACCTGGCGTGCAGTTATTGTTAGTAAATTATGACTACTGTATAGGTGTCGCGGTCCACATCGCGACGCGTTGCGTAGGTCACGTGCTTTCCTCGTGCGTTTACTTTCACAACCACTGCCTATTCCATTAACTCTACTAAATTATATATACATCAATATGTGAACGTATATCGAGATAAAGGCCAATAGCTGATTATATAAGAAAAAGTAAAATAATACTTATACAGGTAGCACAACTTTAACGTCAATTATTTAAATTGACTTTAAGTTGCGCTAGATTAACAAATAAAAATATGTATAATTAACACTTTAAACTCTCGCGTTTTGTACACATATTTAATTACACAAACGGGTCTACCGCGATATAATTTCATTGATTTTACCTTTAATTCCGACGTTTCAGCTGAGTTGCACCAGCTGTGGTCACGGAAAGACTGACGTCCCAACAAATGTCAACGGAGATATTAATAAAACACCACTAAACTACCCGAAATTAGTTTATAAAAATGTTCGGGGTAGACAAAGAAATTAAAATTAATAATTAATTGAAATTATATCGCGGTAGACCCGTTTGTGTAATTCAATATGTATAATTAACTTTACCAATCAAGGTCGATACATAAGTATGTAGTTGTACCTATTTCCTTTATTCGAAAATTGCGAAACTAAGATCCATTTAAGAAGTGAGAATTCAACACTGCCTTATAAATACTAGCCATGTGGGCTATAAACTGCCCCAAGCACAACTTTCATAGTGCAAAATGTAACAATACAATATCAATGTAACAATCTAAACCTTAGAGCTAGACGTCCCATTAATATAATCCATCTATTGTCTGCTTATGTGATTGACATTGATTTATCAGCCCCTAATTAATCAAACAAAAAACAATACCTACAAAATGACTATTAATAAATGTAACGAGTCATAGCTTTCGCCGTTCCGTGCGATACGAACAAAGTTTTAATTAACGTTTCAAACTTTCTATTCATACTGAAGTTCCAGTTGTTTGTTTCAGTTTCGTTTCGCAACTTAATTGACGTTATTTAGAGTTTCCGGACAACTCTCGTGCTTAAATAACAAACGACATAAAAGTCAATAACACATTTTTGGAATAATTACCCCAACCCGACCTTTCTCTTATAACCGTTTTAATTGGCACTTTATATTGTTTTTAGATTTAATATTAATTTTGCTTAGGCATATGATAAACAATTACAAATCGTGCAAATTTTAGAGCTAACAGTAACCTGAACAAACTCTTCCGATATAATCGTTGTTTGTCAATTTCCCGATGACGCAGCAGGCTGTCAAAGCACGGTGTTCGTTGTGCACATAAACAATTCAGTCGCAACCGGCGCCCGCCGGCGGCTTCCTATCTCCCCACTTCCCCCATTGAATGGGGGTCCCCCTTCCCCCGACTGCCCCATTTTTCACGAGTTCCCGCGTGTCGCGTGTCGACTGCCTCCTGCCGATACCCGCAACCCACAACTGAGTTAGTGTCACGCCTTTTCCGAGTAATGTTGTTATGACAACACACGAACAGCTGATCTGCACCGGCTAGATTCATTAGCTTAATTCATTATTTCAACCACGCTTGAAGGCGTCGAGAAGCTCGTGGAAGCGTGAACGTTAAATCTTATACTCAACTTCGAGCGTGCTATATTATATTCCTTTGTTCAAAAGTTGTATCTCTTTGAATATTCTTTTAAGTGTCTGCATCGAATATGACGCCTTTTGTTTGAGAATCAAAATTTTATATTTCAACACTTTGCTTATTAAAACGTTCTTTTGAAACGTCTTTCTTATCTGCCCATCCATTCGTTTTTATTAGTCGCATCGTCGCCTTCTGATTCTACAATTTATTGAGTTCCTAAATTAGGTACTCTTGCCCAATTTACATTTCTTAATGAGAATGAGACAGAGTTTGATATATTGTTTTAGAGAGACTTTAGGTGGGTAATGATAATAAATCTATCGTAGTATATTAAATTAACGGCTTCAGTGTGTCGTTATCGAATATCAATCAGCATTAGTGCATGGCGAGCGGCCTGTTCCGCCGTCTCGCATCTCGGTGCGGCGAGGTGCGGCGCTGACTCGGCGGCGGCGGGGCGGTTTTCGTCGACTCGGCCGTGACTCAGCATGAGCCGGCATGACTCCATGACTCAACAATTCCACGGGATCGCCGTCGGCCGAAATAAGTGGATTGCTTCTTCACGGCTCAATGAATCCATTTTAAAAGTGCTGTGATGTCATTACTACAAACGATGTTGTAAAGGCTTTATGTTCCTTTTAATTTCTTCGACCTTTCTCAAAGTAGGTCTGTTTGTGGAATTTCAAGGTTTTGTAGAAATATTTCAGACATTGTAGGATTGTTTGGATTGCATAGTGTTAGTGTAAATATTTAAAACTTTGTTATGTTTCCATTTCAGGATCTATTATCTAATTCAATCTCTATAGTCTATAGCGATACGACTACGAGTATGTACTCGTATTTTGTGATTATGTATCTACACCAAAGCGATTACACTTAAAGAGGACACAAGTAATACACAATTCATTGCCTTTATTGAGCTTGTTGTTAACCTGCCATTACCCTTAATTGACGTCGAATGAGTAATTACTCATACACTCTAAAATATTCTACCTATTAAGTCGTTAAAATTTAAAACTAACTTCAATGGGCAATTTCAAACTCAATCAACTTTATTTTATTACTTATGTATTGACATGAGGTTATCTATTTCAGAGGGTAGAGCGCGAAAGTGCGAAGAGCCCGGCTACGACGGGCGGCAGGAAGAAAGCAGCAGTGCGCAGCAACGGGCAGATCGCGTCGGCGGAGCCTCCACCACAGCCATCAGGTAAATTCCTATTCTTAGGTGGCAGAGAACGACAAATCGCTGTGAATACTTGAGAGAAATACCAGGCCTTGGCACCACTTTGACTTTGTCCACGATTCACGGCTTCGAGAACTGAAGCCACTGATACTAATCCTTTACTAATACCAGTCTCTCTACCGAGGTTATTTCAGCAGAGATTTTTTTTTCAAAATTGGTGTTGATTATGTCTATTATACATATGCCTGCTAGTTCAGTTTCCTTTACTGAACTGTCCAAATGATTACCCACTATGGAATTTATATGAAAAATGTACAAGTGACGTGACGGTCAAGACGGTCAAGTCACCAAATGTTTTTATCTATCCGATTTATTAAATAGAAATTGTGTAAAAAAATAACTGCGCTCTACCTTTTTATTACAAATACAGGAAATATCCCTGAAAAATTGTATGAGGCAATTTTACTCCACCCAAGTCTGTTCTATCTATTAAGTTCGTTTTCATACTGTGGAATCATTAGCCTGAAGTTGAAGTAGCATGGCTGAAAGCCGTGGGGATGATATATCTCATAAACATAACCCAGTTTTTATTCCAAAGTCCAGGTACCTGATTCGCCGATTTTCTGCAATCCTACAAGTAACACAAATGTATATTTAAATAGGGTAATTGTACCAGTAATGTGTAGCATAGGCTTAACCTTTATTTTTAGTAAAACGACATTATTCAATTATTATGTTTGTACCCTACTCGTATTCATACTTCAACAGCCCAATTCGCCGCAATCACTGTATTTGACACACTTTGATGATAGTTCTAGCAAGCATTTTGCTAATTTTCTCGTTCGAAACTGTGCGAGTAGTTCTAATAAATAGTTCCGTTAGTTTCCTTTGTAGATACGTGAAGCTCGTACGTTTTACGGCAACGGGTAGTTAGAGTCCCCCCGGGCTCGATCCGACTCGGCTCTTAATAGGATGGGATTCAGGGCATTCAGCCGGCTGGTTTCATCCTACCTGTCTGCGTTGCTAGATTGAATACAGCATTCATAAGGTTTTTGGTGAAATTACTTGTTAGGCCTCTTTTGTTGTATTTTAGTACTCTATTATACTTGAAAATAAATTAGAAAACGCCCACATGATGTCTAAAACATAGAAGTCTAGTAATTAAAAGGTAGTCGTTTCTTTGACCATAACTATATTGAGTTTAATGTAAACGTATTGCCGTAAGGAAATATTTGCAAGATGACTTCAATGCTTACTAAAAAGCTGCTCAGTCGCCTTACAAACTAATTTCCCGCAGCGTGCACAAAACGCCGTCTTCCAGCGAGACAATTAACGTAGTTCGCGAGGTCTTGGCAGAATTACAGGCATCCTTACAAGTTCCTCGAGCGAGATGCAAGGGAATTAAAGCTAGTAAAAAACTCTCAAAGCATTCTAGGTTCTCTAGCGAAATATTTTATAATGGCGTCGTACTTTTCCAGTATGATATATTGTAGCACTATTTGTTATACGCGGCTATGTACAGTGGCACGCCAGGAATTGGCGCGGTGCCATCTCGGCGCTAGTGAACGGGTTACTTAAACATATGACCCTTATTTTACAAGAACTGGTTTATCTTTGCTGCCGCAGTGTGATATAGGTTTCTTACATTATAGAGACGGATGTGTGGCCTCATAAGATCAGCGTGTAATATAATTGGCACATACGAAGTTTTATGCTAATATGCAATGCAAATTAGTTAGCGTAAAACACTGCCGCTAGTTTATAGACCATGTCAATATCCGTAAGTCCATTTCAGTTTTAGGTCAAAAGACCTGTTTAGTTAATAATTGTACCTTATGTGGACGTTATCGACGTATGAATTTTATTCCAATATGGTTTACTCGTTGACGACTTACATTATGGGCCGTTCCACTGGGAAAACGACGGACAGACATTCAGAAAACTCGCTATGTAAGTACAAGTTTTATTTCAATAGTCGATTCAAAAACCAGAAACGTGCGCAATAACATAGGAAATAGCGTTCTCTTTGTGTCAAAACACGTAGATAACTAGAAAGTTGTCCTTTGGCTGGCATAATGTTGGCGATACAAGCTGCCAGAAGGTTTTCGTAGCTGTGTGTGATAGCCGAGAACGCTGCGGGCTGAGGGCCAACAAGATATTTACATTTATTTTACTTACACGATTCATACAAAGTTGAGAACGTTTATTTTTGAGAAAATCTCTTTGACATCGTTAGCCGGTTGAGTTGCATTCATACTGATAGGCGACGAAAAATCGTGCCTAAATTGCGTAAGTAACAAGTTTTTGATCTTATTGGTTGTTTGCGCTTGCTCCGTCATCGTTATTTGTGTTATGCTGTTAGTGTATTGCCTGCTGTAATTGATGTAATTCCCACTTCGACATCCCGTAAATGTCTCTATTGTATTTGTACTGCTGAATGTTGTTACCGTTGATTAGTTGCTGAATAATTCAAATATTAATAAAGTCTGTCGCCGTGGGGCCACTGTATTTACATAATAAAGAGCCGGCATTTCCCATCCTCGTACAGTAAGCAGCGAACTGTTTGCATAATTTTCTGGAACGACTCTATGCGGTTTCAAGCCCTGGAATACTACAGCGTTGAATTTGCTATTCCCAGTTGGAATGTTTTTAGTTTTATTGAGTAGGGCTATTTTTGGATACTTAATTATGAATATTATCAAGCGAGCCGTGAAGCTCAAACGATTATTAATATATTCAGAAGCTAACAAACTTAGTATTGGCTGTAAAGTTGCGAACAAAGCGTGGAATCGCAACAAATATAGCTTGGATCGTTCCAACTTTGTTCACCTTGTTGTGCACCGTGGAAAGTTTCCTCACTTTTGTGAACATTTCGCGACCTACCCTGGCGTGGGGCGGGACTAACTTTTGAATGTGAAACTAGCCAAGTTTCCAAGGTTGGCACTCATTGGCAGCAACTTCACGCGAGCGACCACTTGGTAAACAATACGTTTTTTGGAAATTATAAGAAAATCTTAATTTTCAGGCAACTATTTATATTGGCCCATAGAAAAATACCTTGAAACTAGCATACATATTATACACATGGAAGAGTATTACTTATCTTTTTGATAAACTGTTCAACATGCCTGCATGATAAATTAATGAATTAAACATCTCTGACCAATACACGAAGCTCGGGCTACTGTTTTTCGTAAAACTTTTCAATGTTGCCTGCGGTTTTAGGTTGCTAAAGCTGTAACGTTTAGCTTCCTGAAATACTACAATAATAGATGAAAACAATAAACAAAATATGCTAATTATCCAAACCAAACCAACCAATTTAATTAGTAGTTCGTAGAAGTTTAACACAATGTTTGTAAAACTGGATTAAATGTTTTAACGTTCAACAATTTAGCTTTATACAAACCGTTATTAATTACTGTGTATAATAGTTACTTTGACCTCCAATAATAAATTTCGCCACGTGACTAAACTCGTTTAACGGGCTTCCTGAGAGTTACGCCGAAATTTTGTTGTCCAGTCTAGTGACCTTGATAATAGTCAAAATAACATGTAACTATTCAGTAAGGCAGCCATTTTCAAAGTGTGGTCCGCGGACCCCTTGGGCTACGCGACGCCTCTGTCTATATCTCTGATCCACTGTTAATTAGACTCATGAAATTTTTTAATATGGGGCTCCGTCAAATATTTTGCTTTCCAAAACGTCGCCAAAAAAGTTTGAGAACCGCTGCAGTAGGGGATTAAGCAATGTTGTACATTTTGAATGTGCCTAGACCAAGCCTTTCAAACATCTGCAGCCCTTACATCTATTTGAAACTCTGTCAACATGAGCGAGCCAATCACAAACATTTGTCTCACTGCCACGCTTCAGATTCTTAGATTAATGTAAGTACCGAGTCATGGACAGAATTCAAATACATAAGTAGTTCTTTATTCTGAATAAATAGGTCACGTTCAAATAGGTCACATTTCGCACATGTGTACACACTTATTCTGCCTCCAGCCGGTAAACAAATGACGCAGTGTGGGACACGTGTCGCAGCTCCTTTGTGTCGCTATTCGGATATTCAATACTTCCCGAGTTGCTGTGCAATTTAATTTCGATTTTAATTGCTTTCGGCTTGTCGCATCGCGGCGACAGGGGATTGGGCTATTTGTGAGCTAGACTGAACGGATTGTCGGTTGATGAATTTTGTTAATTGGAATACCTACACGAAACTTAAAACGTTGCTTTGTAGTGTTTGAATAATGTTTTGTTTTCTCTCGTGTCCGGTTTGTGGACGTGAAACAAACAACGTGGTGTGTGGCTTTGAATTCTGGAAAGCTTTTTATGGGTTTAAATTATTTTTTATTTATTTATTCAGTGACGCTTGGTAATCTTCAACCATTCAACTTTAACGATATAACGATATATGTGTTTAAATACAAAACAAATATGTAAAACACAAATTGGAAATTAATAAAATGTGTATTATTAGTAAAACTAATAAAATGTAGTGTAAGTGTTAACTATGACTAAGCCAAGACCCAACATCGCTTTACATAGTTGATTAACATATTTTAGCCAATCCAATAAGGAAATTTAAATGCATCACACCTTATAAATATGTATGTATATTTTAACTCCACAGAATTTATAATGATACAGCATTCTTTACTTAATAACCTTAACCAACAAGTAATAAGCCTTCCTCCTCACAAGAGCTTGCACAATTTTAACCGTCGAATTTACAGATACAGCCAACTTTACGAGAGTACTTTAGGCTCTCAAATGTAGGTAGGTACTTTATTTCAGTTTGCGCTCATAAATACGCTCCCAAATATCTCCGTTATGTATGCAAGATTTATGTGTTCGCTATCTTGATGTACAGTAACGAAGTAATCTGCATGCTGGCAGTGCTCGCGTCACAAATTTTGCGTGCATGCCGCCGCGGCGCAGTTTGCATAACTTTGCATGTTCGTTAAACGCACCGATACAATACGTGCAAGCCGAATGCGTCTACCCCCACCGCTACAGCGATCAGGTGCGATAACCGTGCTTCCTGGCATAATCAATAAGAGATTTCATGCTTCGTTAGGAACGGGCGGTACTTACATTAGCCGTATTACTTTAGCTTAATTAAGGAAATACAGCAAGAAGATCATTAACTTCGGCAACTCGTGCTAAAAATTACCTCACGATTCTAACTCAGTATATAAATTGTTCTAGTATTTATGCTGGAGTTTGACGTTTCATAAAACATTAAGAAGCCATTATTATGAATGCGCTACGTGTTAAGGAAACGGGGTGCCCATTAAGACACATTATGCCCCTATATCACACTTTACCTCCCCCACTGCCCTTGTAAAGTTGGAATAAAAATAACAGTATTAAATTTGCATGTTGGTGGTGGCACGCGACGGGGGTGAGGGGTGCAGGGGTGGCGACACGTCGGGAACGTTCCGGGGTGGTCCTTTATACGTGAAATGCATTACCGTATCTCCGGAAAGCGCTTTGATCGATCCTCAAACACAACTGACAAATTTAATAATCTCCAATCGTAATAGATTGTTTAGACACGGTAATCTAATGTCAATATGATGATGCAACTTGCCTTCTTTCGTGTTGATTGATGCATATGCGTGTGCGAAATATGTACGTGTAACTAAATCGAATTACAATAGAATGCAATTTCAATCCAATCATGCAGTCTCAGTTGCACAAAACAGGAATATTAGTCGCCTTCTATTAAATCATGATAAACTAACATTACTTTAAACATTATTAATTTTTTATTCCTCGTCAAACAATTTCCAACGCGATAAATTAAATAACGTAGCAAGAATGAGTCAGCCATCTTTGTTTATGTAGTACAAAAGGCTGTGAAACGGAACGGTGATGGAGTGCTGGCATCCGCCATCACGTGAAGGTCACTGACACGTGAATCACAAGTAACTTAATTAGAAAATGTTATTGCCATTGTTATGTATCGTTTTATGGATGTTGTTTCGTTATGGCATGTTTTGTACTCGTATTGTAATTCGGTATGCATCGTAAAACACCACACAGCAGTAACAGCACTTGCAGCACTAATTAATAGTTACTGTCCTTAATTACGATGTGCAATACTTAATTCGATCATTTCGGTTAGAAGCTATTAAAGTCCTCTATCTTCGCCTCCATTCGACTTGCTATCAAAAGAGCCAGCCTGGTATAACTCTTGTAAAACTTCTTAAATTTTGTCACAGGTAATTGTGTTGTGTACCTACCCCAAATTAAGTGGGTTCTAACTTTAACGTCCAATGACAAAAGCTCTGCAAAAGTAAATATGAATTACCAACGTAAAATTAATCGCGTATAAAGCTCCTTTTTGAGACAAGTCTTCCAATAGGTAGTAGTTATTTCTGTTCTATTTGCCTACAGGCTTAATATCTGTTTTTCGTGCACGATCCGTTCTCGTTTTATTTCACCAATGGAACCAATTCGTTTGAATGCTCCTAGCTTGAAAGGGAGCGCGACAGTGTAAAAATGCGGGAGCCGTCTATAGGTCCAATGCCCTTTCACGGCGAATCGACCGTTATGGAAGATTTATAGGGGCTGTCGTAAATTTTATGGCCTTTTTAATTTATAATACGTCGTTTTTCACTACTTGTAAAATTAATAGGCAATGCAAATCTATAAAACTTATAACGCCATATACTTGCACAAACATCTACTTTGGAGTTGATAACTGATTTTTTAGTCTTTTAAAACACACAACCGTGTTGTACATATAGTACAACTTCCTTTTAATATAAAATGTACAATAAAGTCTGCCAAGTATATTTTTAACCACTTCCAGTTGACTTTAGAATATTCAGATTCTTGTAACAATTGTGACATTACACGTGGCAAGAAGCCTCGTGTACTTATTTCGGTAAACTTATTAACACATTCAACACCAAGAACCCGACTGTCGGGTACACTGTTCGTAGCGACTACGCGCTACATACGACGAAACCGTGGCTACGCGCTACGAGCGTAACCCGTAGCACTTAGTGGTATTGAATGTGTTAAAGGACATAAATATGACGCACCTGCCATGTTAGGCATGTCATTAGACCGCCGGGTCGGCGGTTTATCCCCCTCTGCCATCACCGTTATTACTTCCTCTTTATTGAAGAAATTACATTCCAAATACCTTTTCGTTTGTACTGAATTGTTAACGTTTTGTTACCTAATATCAATCAAGTTAATATAATGCTATTATTAATAACATAATTATATTATTACATGTAGGTAAGCAAATTGTCCTAGTGTCAGCTACCGTACCGGTACCGACCAATAGCTCTACAGAAAGGGTCTAGCAGGCTAAGCTAACAAGATTGGCCCCCGCAAGGGATTTGGTTGTAATTTGAGGTGCAGTAGTGGCAGGTCCTATAAGAACACTGTATGCATAATATCAGCCTTCGATCTTCTTTTGTTCCAGACTTATCCACGAAAATGTCAAAATATCAAGGTAATTTTTAAACGGTTATTTCAGCTACACCAAGCAAGCGAGAGTAACCAAATAAATTCAGAATGCAGGAGCATAAAATGGGGTTTATAATGCATATTTTTACAGACATTCATTTCCTTGAACTTGGATGAAAAAAAAGTATTTTTTTTTTCGCTTCATTTTTGTGCCACTTCTCGCGGAGACACAACTAGGTATCAAAAAAATTACTGGATAAACCGCAATTGTCAACCACGTATACATTTTAAAACATTTTGAAAAATCATGGTGCGTCATGTCAAAAAAAAACATTGACGAACGTATGTTTACTATACTTGGACCATTATTTCGTTTCCAAGCAAATGAACTGTCAAACGCCTTAATACTTTAGTTATAAAGTCGTTGACAGTTAATTTGCTTGGAAAATAAATAATGGTCCAAGTATATAGTGTAGTGGCAAAGAGAGGTAAGTCTGTAGTTGTTACACCACAGAAACAGGGTTGATGGACAAATTAGGTCATGGTTGACGTATGCTCACTTAGCTTATTTGCACTATATCTGTAGAAACTACATAAGAAATAGCTAGATATTGTGTAGTAGTAAATGTATGACATATGTACGTCATTTTTCAATGTCAATTAATTATTTCATAATGAACGAAAGAGGATGTTATACTACAGACTCATTTGCCACTACTACTCTATTGATATGATATGCTATAGTAAACATACGTTCGTAATTGTTTTTGACATTGGAAATGTCTTTTCGTTCGCTCCAGTATACGGTCCGATTTCACGAAAAAGTGCGATCCCCTTATATCTCGGAAAGTTGTGAAGATATGATATTAAAAAATAGGCTCAAAAGACGCATAATCACGAGAGCTGTAAAATGCAAAAATAATTATTCGAGAAAGTTAAAAACAAAAAAAGTTATGGTCGAAATAGTGAAAATAAAATTCAATTTTTTCCGAATTTTTGATTTTGGTGCTCGATAATTTGGAAACGAAGAATGATATCAAAAATTTGAGAAAAACGGCTCTGGACAATTTAGTCAGCTACAATTTGAGCCTAAAACAAAAACGATCGGGTTAAGGGTTTGCCCTGTAGCCTAACCTTAAAATTGTGAAAAAGTCAGAACGACATTTTTCACAGGACATTTATGACTTCATTATGTTTCGCAGAGTTCGTTATCGGTGTTTGTTGTGAATTATCGGGATTATGACGGCAGAATAACACTTGCACTGCGTGGGCTTTCAAAATCGCTGCAGATTTTTCTTGGTCTAACTCTATCTATCCTGTTTGAGACGGGCGTAGATAACGCACTATTCGACAATCTATGCATTCTTGTGGTGGTGGAAATAGAAATAGAGATAGAGGCAGAGGCAGAGGCAGAGGCAGAGGCAGAGGCAGAGGGAGAGGGAGAGGGAGAGGGAGAGGCGGAGAGGGAGTGGGAGAGGGAGAGGCGGAGAGGGAGTGGGAGAGGGAGTGGGAGAGGGAGAGGGAGAGGGAGAGGGAGAGGGAGAGGGAGAGGGAGAGGGAGAGGGAGAGGGAGAGGGAGAGGGAGAGGGAGAGGGAGAGGGAGAGGGAGAGGGAGAGGGAGAGGGAGAGGGAGAGGGAGAGGGAGAGGGAGAGGGAGAGGGAGAGGGAGAGGGAGAGGGAGAGGGAGAGGGAGAGGGAGAGGGAGAGGGAGAGGGAGAGGGAGAGGGAGAGGGAGAGGGAGAGGGAGAGGGAGAGGGAGAGGGAGAGGGAGAGGGAGAGGGAGAGGGAGAGGGAGAGGGAGAGGGAGAGGGAGAGGGAGAGGGAGAGGGAGAGGGAGAGGGAGAGGGAGAGGGAGAGGGAGAGGGAGAGGGAGAGGGAGAGGGAGAGGGAGAGGGAGAGGGAGAGGGAGAGGGAGAGGGAGAGGGAAATAAGGGGAATAAAAACTTATACAGAGAAACATAAAAAAGAAAAAGTGCCACGAAATGGTCTCACCTCAGCATGTTGCTGGCGGCTGCTAGCAGATAGCTGATGCTGAACCCTGGCAGTACCTAGTGGAGCTCGGGTTTAATACAACATAAACACACGCTGTTCTGGTCATCGGACTCGTCTCGATGAGCACTTAGGAGAGCAGTACCCAAGATAGAGCTGATGCTGAACCCTGGTTGTACCTAGCGGAACTCAGGTTTGGTGCAACATAGGCACACGCTGTTTTGGACACCCGATTCGTCATGATGAGCACATGGTAGAGCATTACCCAAGATAGCTGATGCTGAACCCTGGTAGTACCTATTGGAACTCAGGTTTGGTGCAACATAGACAAACGCTGTTATGGTCATCTCTCGTCGCGTCAAACTGCTGTCAAGAAAATTTCATATCTTGCAGCAAATGGGCCGCTGCCTATCTTCGGCTTCGACTTCTCGAGTTGACTACGGATTTGCCGTGTAATAATTTTCTTGTACTTTGAACATTAATATATCCTGCTTATTAATCGAAAAATGAAATATGTACCTATACTTATGCGCCACGGCGACAATTATTCAAACTTGGATACGCGTGTGGAAATTTTGCAATTTGTTTGTTCACATGCGTTATGTCCAGGATACTTGTGTTAGTCTAAGAATAAAATAATTATCATTCAACGTTGTTTTATTTTGTAACTTTTTCCTTATCCAGACTTTCTCGTCGCTCAGCTACAATATTTTTTCGAATTCCGTAGATTCATTTCCAATGTGCTCGATAGTCGTGTGAGGCACGAAATCTGTGAATTTTTTTTGACATGACGCACAATGATTTTTAAAAATGTTTTAAAATGTATACGTAGTTGACAATTGCGGCTTATCAAGTAATTTTTTTGATAGTTGTGTCTCCGCGAGAAGTGGCACGAAAATGAAGCGAAAACTTAACTTTCCAACGCAAATAGATTTGTATACCCAATGCTGGTAAGACATAGTGATACTAAGTAATTAATTGTAACACCCATGTACCTATGTTTAACAAATAAAAATATTGATTGATTGATTGAAAAAAAAAACTTTTTTTTCATCCAAGTTCAAGGAAATGAGTGTCTGTAAAAATATGCATTATAAACCCCATTTTATGCTCCTTCATACTGAATTTATTTGGTAACTCGCGCTTGCTTGGTTTAGCTGAAATAACCGTTTAAAAATTACCTTGATATTTTGACATTTTCGTGGATAAGTCTGGAACAAAAGAAGATCGAAGGCTGATATTATGCATACAGTGTTCTTAGGACCTGCCACTACTGCACCTCAAATTACAACCAAATCCCTTGCGGGGGCCAATCTTGTTAGCTTAGCCTGCTAGACCCTTTTGGAAGGAACTGTTAACCACCAAGGCATTTCAAATTTTTAATGAGACGCAGGGCTTTACCTTAGATTATCTAACATAGAAAATGTATGTGATTAGAAAGCATTAGAATTTAGTTTGAGTCTTAAACAACAACTTGAGTCTTAATAGATTAAAGTCGATGAACCTGATTTTACTTGTAGCGCTAGTTACTGTGGCAACTAGTCGAGTAGTTAATAGAATCTAGTATTAACGGGTAATCCATTCAAGTTCGCAACTGGAACAATAAACGAACGTCGAAATAGCGTAATTATATTCTGATTAGCACGCTATCCGTTTGTTTACGGCGTGCGCTGTCAGTGCAGTGCGCATTAGCCGTAAGATTACGAACAATAGTCGGGGGAAATCGACGCCGCGAAACGTGAGCGCGGCACCTTCATAAAGTCAGAGACTAATATATATTAAAGACCAGTATCATATGTTGAGCTAAGCTAAGTTTAGCACATGATGTATGGTGCAATTTAATAAAAGCAACCACGCAGAAGTCTAAGTAAAGCGCGCAAGTTATTGCACTTGATGGGTGTCTAAAATTAAGGAAAAACTAAGGGTTTTACAGTTTTACCTCGGAATGAGAGATAATGAGCTATAAAGTCGTTTTCAAAATATATGTGCCCTATATCTTGAAAACTGTAGATCGCATGAATTTTTTTTTTAAATCAACGAACCAAAAACTAAGCTCACCAAGGAGTATGATAGCACCGACAATGAACCGCCTTCACAACGATCATTCATGTTGATTCTAAATAGGGACCACAGAAATAAAGAAATAATAACAGTATACATATTATTTATTAGTGTCAAATGTCATCTATGAATATGAACCCTCTGAGAGTTGAAATAGTGCCTGGGGCTTTTATTCATGTACCTGAGAGCTCTCTACATTAGTAAATACCTACTAAAAGTACTAAAACAATGATGACTGTATTGTAAGTCTTTATTATATAGTGGTCCGTGTTGATAATGTAATAAATCGCGTCCGCGCCGCGTCACGTCGTTACGTAAAGAACAATGGCCGGCTGGGAACGCGGCCGCGGACGCCCGCGGAATACGCCACGAATCTATTCTATTTACTTATTCATAGCGCTGCGAACCGTCTCCATTTTATACAATATCGTTGTGGAATTGCAAATGGCCGGCAGTACCGTTTCCGTCCTCGGTTCGCTGCATAAACAACGATTTGCATATTTTCGACTGTTCTCGTTTAGCGTGTGAAAGAGTTACACGCGTGTATTCAATTGATGCTATCGTTTGCTAATGAGATTTAAGTTAATCATAATAATTTGTCGGCGGAAAATATTTCTTAATTAGCATACCCGTATTACATTACTAAATACATAGGAGAAGTTTATGTTTATATTTAGTTTTCGCTTTGAATATTGACGTGTTGAAGCACACTTGTCTTAACACTACGTTGTACAAGTACTTTCACCCCGACGTACCGTTATGACGCATCTTGCATCCCTGTCTCTCTGATAGCTCGATTTCTCGATAACCTGCCGCGCCTGAGGCTATCTAGCCTTTATAGGCTTTCAGCTTTTATGTTCGTGCAATTAACCGGCCCTGACAGCTTGATTTACACATTTATTGTTCAAGAATTACGAATTTAATGAATACTCCTTAATCAAAAGACTTAATAACGACCAAAAACAATGCGTCAAAGTGGCTTTTAAGATTATTTAAGAGACTTAATTTAAGTAAGTAAATAAACACTTAAGTACTTACAATTTATTGATTACTTCTACGTAATTTTGTATGTTAAGTAATTTATCTTTCTTATAGTACCTATTTAAGGTATCCATAGAATTCTCAATCTTACTAAAAACGTATTGTTCTTAAGACGGTTGAGTAGAGAGTAGAGACTCGTTATGCATTATTCTATAATGTTCACAGAAAAAGTATGTACTGAATTACTGACTAAGACGTTGTATTTAGCTCTAGCTCTAGTAGTAGATCTGTAAATTTTTGTTATAATCCGTCGCTAGTTTAAATTCCAGAACTTCCACTTTTTCTAGAAATATCGAATACCTACTTGGATATTTATTGTTCGAGCACCTACGAGTGATGCTAGAAATCAAATCTATGCTTCTGACATCGATTACCTACGGAGGCAACGCTTGACATTTCGAGTTAGCAAGTCACTATCCTCAAATCACGCCGCCTTCGTGACCAGAACACATTTTCTCTCGCGAATGGTTCACACAATTCTCGCCCCAATGTCAATGGTCAGCCATATTACTACTCCGTTATGACTTTTATTTGCCCTTTATGCATTCCTATTCCCCAGACCGGTTTGTGACCATAAATACGGGTTGGCGTCCCTATCGGGCGATCGCACGGGTCTGTAATCGCCGTGTGTGGACAGATTCATGGTTCCCTTAAAGGAAATTTCTCTGTCGAATCCTAATCGCTTTCTGGAAGAATTTATCACAACCCTTTCAAGGGGCCTGTTCAATCTATGTGGAGATCAGGAAACGTGTTTATGTCGTACCTAGTTACAGTTAAATTAAACTCATTTTACATGTGTTTTATTTACATTACTCTGCTGTATGATGTATGACGCCGCAAAATGCTCTAGGTACCTAATATAGGTGAACTAACACCTAATATTGACAGTAAGTATTGGCACAAATATATCTATAGACAAAATATTTTTAGGTATGCCTAACTAATGTATGTAAAAAATATCTCAAGCATTATGTACCTACCTATAACGTATTCCCTCCTACTAAGAATTCCAAGAAAAATGTCCAAGATAATAAATACTTACGGATATTCTTACTGCTTTTTATATGGACACAAAAAGTAGGCACTTGTACATTCTAGTCTGTTTGTTATTGGTTACAAAACAAATATTTGACTCATACTACAAAACAATAAATATGTAGGTTAAATAGGTTATATTTACGCAGTCGATGACGAACTAAATTACAGACCGAGAACACGCTTGCCCTCATCGGTCATACGTATTATTCGCGATAATCCTTTGCGAGGCAGCGGGAGCGGGGCTCGGGGCTAGTTACTGAGATGGCGGCGCAGGCGGCGGCGGTTACGTCATGATGCGCAAGCTCTGATTGACACTCACGGCCTTTTGTGAACCGCCTTAACGGATGACATACCAAATTGAGCTGACCGCTGTCCTTAATTTGTATTACTGATGGTTGTAGACTTTATAGAGTTCTGCTTGAATCTCTCAAGCGATTACCATGTTAATTTGTTGGAAAGTTCCTAGAAATCTTTATGATTATTTTACCAGAACTTGTTTGTTTTACATTAGAAGAACTTTTTGTTTCTTATCCTGAAATAATTCCATCTTATGGTAGGATAAATCTTGTTTGGCTGGAATCAAGATCTTTCCCTGAAAGAAGAGATGATGATATATTTTTTTGCCGCTGCTGGAGCCTCTCCGGGACAATGATTTTTTGAAAATTGTTAAGTACATACATTTCAAACCATTACGTATATTTGTAATTTATATTATAGCACATGTGGGTCGAATTTCACATCTTGAATTACATACAACGCAATAGTAATAATTTATTCGTACCTACTTTGATCATGCACGGTTAAACCATTTACTTAGTCACTATTGACGAAGCATTTGTCACGGGTACAGTAACAATAAAACCACCTAACAGGTGATGTTGGATATATAAAATTTACACAAATGACAGTAACACGATCTGTTTATTAACGTTCACGTAGTTTTGATGATTTAAAAAGTAAACGTGAAGTCATTGTGAATTTGAGAAGGTATTAAAACGTGTCATGTACGCTTGATAGCGTATTTGAAGTGTTTGAGGATGATTTACGTATTGTTACATTAAATAATTCAAGTAGGTAATCCTTAATTAGTATGCTGAACTGCCCACCCCACCCTACTGGCTCCGTAGAAAACTAGCGTAGTTGGCAAAGTTGTGTCAACTTGTGTCTGTTGCATTTCAGAGTGGATTTTCATTTTGTTTGTTTAGTTTATTTCGTTTCCTTCATCATGAAGACATCATGTGAACTTAAAAATATTATTCGTCTGTATATTTGAATGCCTTCCAATAAATATGTAAATCAGATTGATGACGTCAATAATCCGTTACAAAACAGGAAAAAAAATACCGCCAAGCAATCATTGCTTAAATATAGACACGATTCTGAATGGAAATAATCTTGCAAGACGATAAACAATAACCGATTATACGGGCATCACGCGATGCTTTATCGACGGACGTAGACGGGATTATGAGCTCAGGACGGATATGATAACCTTTTAAAGGACTTTAATTACACAGAAGGTATACTTACTTAACACTGTCTATCTTATTTATTTGAATTACAAATGATGGATTTGAATGTGTCAGAGAGCGATTCGGTTAATTGTGAACAATTTGTCAAAGTCAGAATCGAATAAAATATAATTCCGAATTTACGTTAAAATACGTGTGGCACAAAAGTGCTTCGGAATTTGCTTAGTTGTTCTTAAATTATTATAGTTATTTCAGACAAAATTTACATATGCTATCGCATTACATTTAAAATACTTGAGTGCCAATTATACAAAGTAGATATGTAACTTAGGTACTTCAAGTACCTACCTAAGTGATTCTATTTTTATTCCAACATTGCCATTATCGCTTCACAGGAAAATTAGGTATGGCGATATTTAAAAAAACATTACGTAATGTTATTTGACAGGCATTAAATAAATAGTAGATATACTCATATTGTTCAAGTCAAGAATTCAAATAAAATTACCATAATAGGTTTATAAATACATGTTGGTACTCTTTACCATTCGGTTAATGTTTGTTGTGAATAATAAATTAATTCATGTTCTGAATGTTTAAGATTTTTGTCTTATAGGTATCAATAGTTCCGAAAAAACCAATTACGTCATTTGTTTTCTTACAAAGAATCTCATACTCACCGTCATTTAAACTTAATTAACTATGTCATGTTCCACCTAAAGTATGCGACGAAATAAATTGGTAGAGATTTTTTTGCTTCAGCCAGCTAGCAATGAGAATCAATCTGAAATCGATTCGGGTGATTAACAAAAGCCACTTGAAATACGAATAAGAAGATTAGAAAGAAAACGGTTAAAGTGGGTCACCAGTGTCACCACAGAACCGATGAAACATTTGGTGATGCACGTCTGTCTACAAAATGGCGCCCGTGCATGCGTGGCAGCAATGGCAGCCGGCCTTGGGCCAAGCTCGCAATCAATTTATTATTCAATCTCATGTCGCGAATTGGTCCGAGGTCCAACGGCCATTGACCCTTCCGTTCCACTCCAGTCGTTAACGCCCTGCCTGTTTGCTGATAGATTACATTACACGATGTCGTCATGTTACTAATTTTCTGCATAATTTTTGTAGGTACCTAACCTAACATTTGTTTTCAATTTAAATGTTTATTCTGTAAACGGCCCGCAAATTGGTTCCTTTGTGTGTGAAAATTGATTAAAACTTTCGGAAAATAACGCACAAAAGATCGTGGTAATTGGAAATAGAACACTTGCGTGGGCATGGCGGTGGCAGCAGACCGATTCCGTCGGTCGCGGGCGCGGCCTGGCTACATAAATCCAACACAGTCCGTTATGTCCTCTCAGAAGAACAATGGATGGTTCGCGCTACTCGCCTAATGAGAAACTGTTTGTTTTTCAACTTCACACAATGGTAACTGCTGCTTTCATTATTACCTTCTGGCATACCCGATTTAAAACGCGATAGTAATTTTCGACTTCTTCTTCAACTTTTCATTGTTTCGCTAACGGACCTTTTATACAGACTTCCTGATTTGTCATGCGAATTTGCTAGAGTTAACTGGTTTAGTTTACCTGCTAGTTGCAGCGGCCAGTTGCTATATGCGCACTGCAATAAGCTTACGCAAGCGCAAGCAGAGAGGTCTCAGGGGCATTTCAATTCAACCGCTCCATCAACTTTGTGTATTCGACTATTCGTTGACTGAATGAATTATTAATAAGGCAGTTATGCAAATACCTCACGTGATCATTACCATACTTGTGAAAAACACGATTCAAAAATAACATTTAAAAACCATCGACCCATCATAAGCATTACAATTTAATGTTACAACATCAAAAAATTTAATAAAGAGTCGTATAAAAACAGGTTTAAATAATTGAGCCGGCAACGGACGGCGGACGGACGGTCCGACCTTGATTGAAGGCTCATTAGGCGGCCGCGAGACACGGCGATAGTGAACCGGTCGCGGTTGTGACTCTGCATGATGTTGATGATATATGCTCTTACAAAGCGTTTTTTTTCTGTCGCGACCGGTTCCCGCTCCGCTCCGCTTGGCCACTTTTTGTTGCGCTACCTGGATGCCGCGTAAAAAGTATAGAGTCAGCTTTTTTCGTTGTAAGAATAATATTGAGCATTCCTTTTGTGGCACATGCGGACGTGGGTAGTGCCTAGGAACGTGACGAGCTAGCTCTGTGGCTTCATTATATTAATGGACTCAACCGGATGAATACAAAGACGGGGCCTTTAAACTCCGGCGGGTAGAACGTGTTCGCCGGCATACGTGGCGTGAAATTGGATTTGTAGATATGCCGTCCAGGTATAACTCATATGATTTTGTGTAATTCTCTAATAACTTTGTTATAAACGTACTCATAAAAAAGAGTGACTCATGTTCATGTATAAGTAATGTAGTTACTTAATTATTTTTATCTTATTTGCTAGATATCATTATCTTTTCTGTCATGTCTCATCTTATATTCCTGAAATGCTGAAAAAGAAAAATGCGTAAATATTTGCAGTGATTGATTGCTAAGGCTTTCTAATTGTGGGCAAAGGAGAGGAGAGGATATGAAGATTAAAGATTTCGGTGAGAAAGAGAAAACCAAAAATGCTATTAGTATATATATACATACTATTCAATTAGTCCATATTGTTAGACCATCTGCGAAATAATAAAGAATCAATAACGTTAATGATATGTTAATGATTTATTAATGACACGTTCCATCTTCAAGATTGTTCGCTCCGATCTATGCGTATGCGCCGAGGATATTCGTGCGACCTTTATTTGACATTGCGCAGCAAAGGCCGGGCGAGCCTCGCCCCGCCGACCAGTTTTTGTTGCACTTTTTTTACTATACAATATATTTACCAGACTTAATGCTCTAGCATTTTGTATACACCACCTGCCGCGGTCGTTCCCCGCTTAGAAAAACTCCCCTCGCAACAAGAAATCGACCAAGTTATTCTTATTATTATAATTACGGGCCACAAAGCATTTCGGGCAAAAGCAACTTTTTGTTGTCATAGAAAAAATTGCCTGTTCTTTGGGAATGGGCATTCTTCGCCTTAAACACGGCCCCCATGTAGGTACCTGTATTTTTTCTAGAGCTCAGAAAAAATGTAAACAATTCATTCTCCAGGCAGGATCAGAGGGTCGTCTATGAGATTGATGTTTTGTGTTTATTCGGGGTCTCACTGCCATAGGGTATGAAGCAATGGGCAATAATGGTAGTATTATTAATTGTAACTGTTATGCTTCCTTCTCATTGCTTTTGTTTTCTGGACGAAATGTATTGACCTTTTAGCTAATTCAGTATATTGTCTTTGTATTAGTTATTTATTAATATGTACTTACGTTCTAACCAATTTGAGTGTTTAACACATAATTTACTTGTGTGTGTATTTATTTGTTTATTCGAAACATAATAATGTTTAGTTAATTTCTTACTACTTAATCTTTTTGACATGCAATAAGCGGTGTTTCAGGCTATTTGCTATTTAGTCATTCACATCTTGTACTAGAATAACATGCCTATTCTAATTTTAATTACAGGATATTAATTCGAACTAGATTAGATATGGATCGGATCTGTCAGTGTCAATGGTGACGTTTTCGGTTGAATAACTATCACTTTTGACACTGACAGATCCGATCTATATCTAATCCAGATGAAATAATATCCTAAGTATAAGTAATTAATAAAATCAGAATACGCTTGTGGGATGGCTCTTGATCAAATAAGATACCTACCTACTTGTTTTTGTGGTAATATGTACATATAACACGAGGATACACACACGAGGATTTACTGTGTAAAGTTCGGCATGTTTATAATCTATGCATAATCTGTTATTACACAAACAGGATATATTATCTACTTTTGTATCTCACCACATTTTGCATAAGTATTGCGTGAAGCTACAGCAAAGGTTGCGTTCTAACATGCGTCGTTGTTGCTAATCGCTTTACAGTGTAAACACACCACAAAATATTTGCGTTTCCGAGAACGCCGTCATTAGAGAAACGACGCGAACTCATTCACGGTTGTTAGCAAATGATATTAATAAGTTCTTTGTTATTCAGGGGTTTTACACCTTGTTTTGCTACTATAAACTAGTAGGTATGATATGAGATCATCTTATCCATGTAGATATGTATTTTATAAATAAGCATTCTCTTATGACGATCTTTTCCGTACATTTTCAGCGGTTTTATCCTTTGCTATTGTGTTTTTGCCATCACACATCATCATCAGTGTCGTGTAGTGACACGACACTACACTACAACGACACTACATTAACATTGAACCCTCGACAAAAATACCTTCACAACATGTTGTAGATGTTAAAATGTTAGGTTACAAGATGCTGTTAAATACACAACAAAAACTGTCGAAGAAAAAAAAACATTTAAACGAATGTTTGTTCACATGGGGTGTCGAAGCAGATGAGTGTGGTTTACCGAATGTCCTGGCTATGTATTCATAATCCTTAAGCGATTGTTGGTCTATGTCCAATACAAATATGATCTCTGATTACTCACAGTTTCCTGTGATCTCAAAATCAAAGTTGATTGGTTGACCTGCGATCAGTATAAGCAATAGGAATGGCCAGGATGTGTCGAGTGTCGCGGTCAGCGGTGTCATCGCTAATGGGCCGGAAGTCTTGCAGTCTACGTGACAAGTTGATGTCGCTTAGAATTTACAAAGGACAAAAGCTTATTTTATCCTTGCTATTTTTTGGTATAATTTGTTATAATTCGGTTTGGTAGCTGGACCGAATTATTCTTAGACTGAATGCAACGATACTCTAAGCAGTGGCAGCAATTTGTTCAAAATTTAGGTCAATTATTAGGTATTGATCTTTATTGTGTGCAAAACAGACTTAAGTCGGGTTATTTTGATTCTTCTGAAATTGAAAGAAGCATTGATACCGAACTTTGGTTGGTGAACATTATCAGTGGAAAATATTTTCCTCTCAATCGGAGCCGTTCAAAGGAAAGTTTCTCAATCACGTGATATATAACAGGCGGTTGTCAAAGAAGTTGTAAGCGAAGATAAATCTCAGTTTAGTTAGATATTGCTCGCAGCCCCAGAAGTGCGCAAACTTCGTCAAGGAATGCCCAAGTTTTAATGCCCTTTTCTCCGCAGACCTTATATCGGCCGAGGCGGAACTTCCCCTGCTAACTGTGTTGGGTAACAAAAACTTTCACATACTTGGGTGCAGTCAGATTATTCTTTTTAAACTGGAATAACTTTATTAGTCCTTTACACAGGTGTAGCGTAGCGTCTATAAAGTTTAATACTTGTTGTTAATGTTGTTATACTCACTGAATTCGCTCAGCTCTTGGAAAATAACATCAAATAAGTAACAAAGTTTTTCGTTGATCAGATGTCCTAGAAATGCCTAGAAATTCTGATATGTAAGCTCGCAGCGTCTATTTGTATCACTCTGTTGAGATACAGATTGATATTTCGTTTTGATTTAATGAATCCATTATTCAAATCAAGAACGACGTTCCACTTAAAACAGAGCTGTTTTAACTCGACGGTGACCTTTGCTTCATCATATCTGATACCTGACACTAGCTCGACTGGAAAAACGACTTATTTATTTATAAGCGGGCACAAAACTGTTCTCTATAAACATGTAAATTACCTTCGTTGTTTTCCTTAAAGACAAGGACGGGTAGGTTATTACGGTGATTTCGGTCAACTGAAATACCTAAATTGGAATCTGTTTTTAGAAATCAATTTGGATCGGTTACTTACGTCAATTTTATATACACCTACGCCATGTTTGGTATTTATGCCATAACTATAGGTATGAGCTATTTTGTTACCGTCCAAAGATAGAAATCATTTGTTATCTATTATCTTATAACTGTTATAAGCGCTATTACCAAGCAAGTTTTACTGAGCGATGACATCGTTGGCACAAACAAGGCGTATACCACTTGCCTGTTAAACATATGTACATACAGCTCACTTAACAATTATATATGACATGACAGCACAAGACTATCATGTCAATATTAACTTTGCGTGTCGTCAATAAGTTCTTATTGAACAGCTTATAAGGTATATGAACTTATTGACCATATTACGGTTGATGATACCATAATGGTAACGCAACACACGTTAGCTGCATTCGATGAGAATCAATTCCCAATACCTAACCTCAATAAACTACCCAAGTAACATTTTAGTCCTATAATATTAGTTTTTATCGCTAAAAGCTTGTATAGACCGTATTAAGGTTTCAGAGGTGACCACCTGTCGTATAAAAGCGTTTGGCAACACCTTTTTGCTCTATAGGCTTATACATATTATATATATATTCTATAAGCAATTGATGTAAAGGTTTACTTCATCATTTTATAGGGCCGTTATAGGCGTGTACTATAACAGGTGCAAATATAACCACTATAGAGCAATATTACTGTATAATAGTATTTGGAATCACTTTTATACAACTAATTTGCGCTATTAAGGTTCCCTGCAAGCCACTATAGTTATGTGTTTTAACAGTGACAAAAACCCAACTATACAACGATTTTAGGATATAGTGGCTTTAAAGATCACTGCTATAGTACATAATACTTTAGTTGTTTGCGCTATTAAGGTTCCCTGCAAGCCGCTATAGTTTTGTGTTTTAACAGTGACAAAAACCCAACTATACAACGATTTTAGGATATAGTGGCTTTAGAGATCACTGCTATAGTACATAATACTTTAGTAGTTTGCGCTATTAAGGTTCCCTGCAAGCCGCTATAGTTTTGTGTTTTAACAGTGACAAAAACCCAACTTTACAACGATTTTAGGATATAGTGGCTTTAGAGATCACTGCTATAGTATATAATACTTTAGTAGTTTGCGCTATTACGGTTCCCTGCAAGCCGCTATAGTTTTGTGTTTTTACAGTGACAAAAACCCAACTATACAACGATTTCAGGATATAGTGGCTTTAGAGATCACTGCTACAGTACATAATACTTTAGTAGTCATATGAACACTATTATAGAACTGTTTTGCTCTATAGTAGCGTTTTTGGGACATATATTTATAGAGTTAATAAGCGCTATAGTAGTTTTTAAATAACTATTATATCTCATAGATGTAAACGTCACAATTACTCTTTTATATTACAAAACTGTTGTATAGTGGTTTTGTTTTTTCTTTTAAAAGACAACAGCGTTATAGCTGTTTTTTATGTATTTTATAAACCGAGTTAGATACATAAAGGTAGAAAACGACTACTTGTAAATGATAAATTTGGTCTGTAATGGCTACTTATATCTTGCTTATATAAGTTCAGGCCTAAGCCACATAATGTGGTTCCGTACAAAATATTTTTATATTAATGAATTTTAAAAAAAAACCCCAGTGTTATTAGTGATTGTAGTTCAGATTTATCATCAATGATTTAATACAAGCATAAAATCGTGATGGTTTAGATATTTATCGACATCCATTATTAGCACATCTTTTTTCCAATCACACTGAAAAAGAAAACAACAGTAATGACTACATCCAAATTTTTAAAAAATCCTATGTTTTTCTAAAGAGTTTGTATGTGCAACTGGGTCACAGTAAAATTCTTTTGGAACCCTAATTTTAATCATGATGGCGGTGAATATTTCGTCGTAAGTTCTATAGTTAGCCTATAAAAGCGTCGGATTTACTTTTTGGCTGTATAGTAGTAACTATGGTGAATATCATAATATTTTATTAAATTATTTTATTAAAAACATAAATAAATAGAGGGGGCATTTAAAATTCCTCATTAACCTAATACTATTCTAACGGTAAAACTTCCGTCCCATATACTTTTTGCACTAAGGACCGAATTATTTGACATCTAAATGACGCATATTAATATAAAGTCTTTATTTATCACCATTTTACTTAGTACCGTTTTTGTGAAGTAAACACACAACAAAACCACTCACAACAGTTGATGGAAAACTTGATAGCAAATTGCGTATTAAAAGAACTATGAATTCTACTATAGTATAAAAAAGCACTATAATAGAATTTCAAATACTACTATAGTATAAAACAAGCACTATAATGGAATCTCAAATGCTACTATAGTATAAATTAACACTATAATGGCGTTACTGACAACAAATTAGCACAAGAGACATGCATTACATCACTTTTATAGACCTAAAACGTCACGACTGACACTGCTACAGGTCTACTATATCACTGAATGGCACATAAGATGCGCCATTTCGGCTTTATACAACCTTTTTAGGTATTTTATAGGACCTTAGGTGGTATTTAGGAAACGTTCTACCGACTACTATAGTACCACAAATTGCTACTTGGGTAAGTAATGCGATGCTTTTAATAACATATTACATACAATACAATACATACCCAGCAATTAAACTGTATACCGCTTACGTCGTCATGACTCAGTGATATGTATTCGGTACTCGTATTGACAATGATAACAAAAACATTGCACAATTCGTACTATAATAAAAAAATACGATTCGTTTTAAATGTGAATGTCAAACAATGCACATTTGATATTAGGTGCTGCATATGTAGAATTTCTACAAGTGGCTAGTCATAAGTTCCCCCTCATGTCAACTGACACAACAGTCTATAATAGTGCATAAAACTTTCGCTAATTTGAATATAAACGGCCTGGTCGTAAATCGTCTGTCAACATTGAATGAGACCACTCCCAGGTCACTCCACCCAGCCGGGCAGTACGCTAATTAATTGCCTGTTAAACTTCAGTTCCTTATTATTCGTTGAACTATACTAATCGTCCAACTTGCCCGAGCGGCTTTGAGCCGGATTTGTGTGCCTTTCGCAACCCTGTCAAGGCGTTAGTAAACATAGCCGGGCAAAGTGCGAATCGCATTACTATGTACAATTTGTTTAACTTTTAACAGTTCGTAAGCCTCAATATTACGCAGTGTAGTTTGTTAATAAAGTATAGGTACAAATCGCGAATGTTTACATACCTACTAACCATTCCTATCAAATAATTCACAACATACAAGAATATTCCGAGAGACTCGAGATTTGCCGTGAACTTGCTAGTTGGAACTTTATTTACTGTCTGGCGCTGTAGAAAGCGAACGAGTCGCATGCTTTCTATGTTATTATGCCATCAATCTGAGCGGAATCGTAGCAACAATGGGCCATCTATCATATTCAATTGTGGCCGTTGGGGCCCGCTGACAGCGCGGTACGCGTCTCCTTGCTGCTAATAAGGATGGATTTATTTAGGTACCAGTTATTACGATGACCCCTTAATGGAACGGACACGGTCTAGCGGAATGATTGCTGTTGCATAACCAATAGAAGAACGACACACCGACTAATCAAGTTGTTGAGAATCTCAACATGAGATAACATTATGCTATCTAAACTTAATAAGATAGAACAATGTGACATCGTTGATATATTAGCGGTTGTTAGTATTACTACAATGTCTCCTAAAACAATTAAAAAAGCGGCTCCTGGCTGCGACAATTTGAGCAGTAAAGTGAATTCCATGAAAGATACAATTCAAAATATTCGGATTGGAGTATAATGCCATATTTAAATAACTGTAAATCTAGAACAGTCTTCAGAATTAAAGAGCGCATATCCGGCAAAGACACTCGATATTACACTTATCATACCTGATAATGATTGGCCTAATCAGACACTCCAAAACCAGATAGCACACGGCATTAGGTACGTTGCGAAACATTCCGCAGACGTTTCCGTCGTACATGTGTGGATGGTTTTATATTCACATGGAGACGGCACGTATTTGAACAAATGTTCGGTTTATGTATGAGGTAAACAGACGTAGATATAGAAATGTGGATTTTGCTTGTGTTTGCTTGACAAAGTCGATGACGTGAATTGTACTATGTACATGTATCATCATGATTTTTCACGAGCAACAAGAGTATCACAGTATAATCGTTATAATAGGTATTTTACATAAAACACTTGTTATAGCTATCAGTGTGTAGATAAATGTACCTATAATAAACTTGATAAAACAATCTTACCTACAACGACGAACGTTCATAAATAAGGTTACACAAATAGCGAGACTCGTATTACCTACCGCCTATTATCGTTTGTGTAGTATACATAAATCGAGCCAATAAATTTGATATTGTTACGCCATTCAGCGCACACGATGTTTACTGTGACCTAGTCGATATCCTCCGACCTTTGATAGCCTTTTGATATACCTTTTTATAAGATATTAATACTTCGAAACAATAGTAAAAACCATGTAATATTGTAAGAGATCTAAATAACATCTAATTATGTTTTTGTAGGTAAGAAACTAACTAAAACTTGCGACACTTGCGTACCAACATTTTCTTGTATATTATGTATTCCAACGATAGGTATTAAACATTTATTTCTTGTAAGTAATATGTTCCGTACAAATAAGATATCACATTCATTCAACCTTGAAACTAAATTTTAGTATGCTTTGTTTAAAAGATTCATTATTAATATTTTCGTGTTTAATATTGTTCACAGGTATGAGGAGATAGAGACTGAATGTTATCGTAAAGCAAACTAAGGTAATCTTAGGTGGTATTTTTGAGCATATCAAGGTAAAATAATTTTGTTACAAACGTTTCCAGTAATATATTTCTCATCACAGATTTACAATTACATATTACGTGCACAGAAACGTAGGTATTAGGTGAGTAATTTACAAAAGTTACACTGATTATTTAAGTATCTATACTTTATGAAGGTAAACTGTACGTCACATGCTTGTAGGCTGTTTTACGAGTTAGTTATTTGCAGAGTTTTACATAAAATGATGCTTAATTGGAACACACATTGGCTACATACGAGTAGGTTCATTGTTTTCTTCCATTTATCTTACTCGTGACATGACTCACATCTCATATTCTTAATGCGTATTGATCTTAATACGTGTGGGTTAACATTTGATCGAAGGAGCTCTTAAAGTTACCTACTCAAGTTTATTACCCGGGTAGAAAAGACCGAGATATGTTATATTGCAGATAAGTTTATAATGTTTTTTTAGATCTCTGGATGTTGTGTGGCGGATGGCATGCAACGATACAGTGAAGTGGCTCGCGGGCGAGATGCCAAAATGTCTGCCGGTCCATCTGAGACGTTTTACTCCTGCCAGATTATTTTAAATTTCTTTCATGAATTTCAGAAAATATTATTAAACTGACTTCTCATCTCTCAATCGTATTACATTATTTTTATCTTCATTACTCGTGGAATCTTTACAGTCAAAAAAGCACTCGAGTTATGATATTTAATGCCTACCTGATGATAAGAGTCAAATCCTCGTTCATA
Organism: Cydia splendana; assembly: GCF_910591565.1. Taxonomy (NCBI): domain Eukaryota; kingdom Metazoa; phylum Arthropoda; class Insecta; order Lepidoptera; family Tortricidae; genus Cydia; species Cydia splendana. Next base: position 9,710,301 of record NC_085969.1, on the reverse strand, counting down.
AATGTATCACTTGAAGCGATAACATGCAAACTGATACGTTGTGAATTAGGTCATTGAAAGATAAATTGTACTCCTTCCTTCTATTTGTACTCGTGCTGTAATCACGCAGTAATTCAACTACAAACTATACTGATAACAGAAATAACTAGTATTTTGTCGTTGTTTACTAAGATTCTCAAAGACATTTTCTTAGTTGTAAAATACAATGTTTGTTTCAAATTGGTTAGGAGAACAGCGTGAACATGAATATATAATATATCATATACTGAGTTTATCGCGAACATTCAAACTCACAAACTGACAGACGCGGTGGGAGACTCTGTTAATTTTATAAGATGTATGTACATGTATTGATGTACCTATTGATATGAAATGATATGAATATGAAAAATTCGATCTATATTTCCAAATTTTCGAAGGTTGCAATATGTCATTAAAATAAATGTATGTAAGTCGATAATTAATATGCACATACAAGCAGACGGACATCTCCGATCACGGATCTTGGTCAAGGCGAGGCCGACGACCGTGGCGGCACGCCAAACGTACCGCGGCATAATGGATGCCATTTGTCATTGTTTTTTTATTGAAAACAATGAATGTTCTTAATAGCGTATCTCTACTCTTATTGTACACGCCGACATTCGGATTATACCTATACAGATAATCTCCGAAATTCTTAAGCTACGCAATGTCTTCAATGACCTTAAGGAAGAGTTGTGAAATCATTATTGTTCTTATCTCCAGTCACTTTAAACATAATAATTCTTAATATTATGTTTACGCTTAAATGTATTATTAAACTACCATCTCAAGAGAGATAATTAGGCGGCCGTTATAACCTTAAACTGCTAAACTTCATGTTAGCTAAGAAAAGTAATGCAAAGTCCGGAATCAGTTGGCTTTGCTCCAAAAGAGATTATGGAGAGATACGAGCTCAAGGGCACCCTTTACGACCGTCGAGTTTATATACTTTATATTAGTTGATTGGGGTATTCCGTGCGATCAGTATTGACTTTAAACCCATGTGATGTCAGCCTGCTATGCGCTTGCCACGAATAAGGTACATATATACATATTATCAAGTATTTGTTTAAGTAAATGTATGAGTAAAGGTCCACCACTCAAAATAGGAAGTATAAATTTGACCGTGAATCGCCTTTTGCGGTCTTAACTGATGAAAACAGGAGGTTAAAGATCTCAATATTTTAAACGATAATATTTGAAAACTGGATAAACCTTTTATTTCAAACTGAATGGACTAACAGTTTGTCAGGCAAGCATATTTTAATCGTTAAGAAATCATTTTACACAAAATTGCAAATGCTGACGGCAGACAGCATAGAGCTTGGACAAGTGCCAGCATGAGCTTGATAATTGTATTTCAAGTGTTGAAATGAGCTGAACATTGATTTATTGCTTCCCTTGCAAGAATTTGACCAAATTGACCTTTTACCAATAGGTACAGTTACAATAATAACAAAGATAGCGACAGAAGCTTTTAGATGAGCAGACAAAATTAACATCTATTTTTAAACTTGCTGGACATTTAGAGGTCATTGCATGTTCTTTCATAATCTATTTGTATTTCTTTATTTCCTTCTCTAAAACGTTGAACATTCTCGCACAAAGAATATTTTATCGGTGTAATTATTATTTATTAGGTATAAGCTAATCATTATTCTTATCATACAGCTACCTCTTAAATGATGTTTAGTATATCGCTATCCTTTTTCATGATAACATAACCCATTATTGAAACGCGATCACGATACGCTGCACATTCATCATCAGAACTCAATTGATTTCCATTATCATGCATTACTTCCACTATTATCTTTCACTTTTACCCACAGATTAAAAGTTGGCAGCTATGCGATGAGCGTGACATATTTCAAACAACTTGTGTTCAGCGGATTTTGGTCTTGTAGCCAATATTTTTAACCGTCTTGTAAAACTCGGAGATACTTGGACATATCTGTGCATATTGGAGACATAACGAACTTAATATTGGATTTTTGTATAGACAAATCAATTGACGTCAGCTGAAGACGCTGGTTCAAATCCAGCGTCGGGAAGCCAGGGTTACATTTTCATTAGAACATGTGTGATGTGGCATCTAATGTATCTATTTCAAATCATTATATTGTACGTCGTCCATTTTATCCAATCCAATCGAAGAGGAAATCTGAAACCTCGATAGAAGTTTGTCCGGAAGACAACAAATACTCGTACCTAAATATAAATGCGTTACAGATTCTCTATCTGCTCTGATCTACTTGAGCTATTCTATTTTCCAGGACGTTAATCCCATACGTAGCTTAAGTTATGTATAGTCGGTTCCCTAACATAAGTAATCCACTTTTCTATACAATTAGTAGATATGACGACGTGGGTACTTAAGTTGGGGCACCGACCGTACCAATTTGAAATGTTGTAACTAATTCATGTCATAGAGCAAGATCTCTTGTATACGCTCAGAATTCATGATATATTAACGTTGGAGCTTCCGTCGGGGCAATTAAACTTCGATCGTGTTAAACACTCTCTACCCCAATAAACGAGTGCTCCTCTCACATTCCCTGTTCAAGCTTTTAATGAGTTTCCAGCTTAATTTACAGTTATTGTTTTACCCTCGTGGCTGCACAGTCCGCCTGCTGTGAACGATGTTCCCTGTTAGGTAAGCCTGTCCTAAATTCTGACTAGCGTTTGACAGATAAATGAACTCAGGGGAAGGGTGTTCAAATATGCAACCTTAAGGGGTAAGCTAACATTTGCTAATTGATTTTGTTTAGAAAATAACAAGTAACACAATGATTAATTTTTATTTTCTAAACAAAATCAATCAGCAAATGTCCCTCCTCACATTTTATGAAATTATATTGGAATATCCATCTTAGAAGTCAACGGTTGATAAGTACAAAATATTATACCTATTTATACTGGTCAATTATTTATAATAAATTCTTGCATTACGTTATAAATTACAGTCCATGTAGTTTAAGAACATTAATTAGAGATATGACATATATATAACTTATATACATATCTTTATATTTATATGTTTACTACTTGTTATTAGTACAGTGAAAATGGTATTGACTTTGGTATTGGCCTTCTGTCTTCTGTCGAGTTTAGGACTTTGCCAAACTCAATTCCCATTAGTCTGAAACTAACAAACTAAGTTGCCGCAATGTTCAATCCTTACTAACTTAAATATTAGTTACAATGGTTCAAGTAGATTGCAATTAAAGTGGCTAGTTTTAGTATTAGGTAAATGAAGGTCGTAATGTGCTAAAATAAATTATTATTTTTATTCACATGTTTTAAATTGCTTCAAGGTGTAGACATTATTCCTATTATGTATGACATAGTAGTAAGAGTTAAATGGCACAGTATTTCAGCATGTTTTATGTACATCAGAAAAATGCTTCTATTTTTAGTAGTGATGTTGCTTATAACCGCTTTCTTATTTCAATATCGTCGTCGTGAATTGAAATCACGAGATATATTTAATATTTTTAACGCTTATAAACGTTCCTTGCGCTTTTGCAAAAGCATAATTAAAATATAGTATGATTCTGAATCGTATTACTAAAGTTAGCTTATAGTGACAAACTCGTAGATTATCTCCTTCTATCCATTATTATAGTTGTGAACTGGCAAAGTTTCATCCGGTTGAAGTTAAGAGCAACTTTGCGCAAGTAGCCTGCCCCGGCAAACTCCGCCATCGTGCTCGACTTCCTGAACCTTTCTGCTTTCAAACAACGTCTTTATTTGCTTTAGATACTCATTCTGCCTTGTTTCGTCCACTGCTGAGATTTACACTTCGCCGTTTTTATTACATTTCCATTCGACCCGCTCAAACGTAAACAATATCAATCATCGAATACTTACGTCAATATTTGTAGTTATCTGGCATCGCATCAATGATTGTGGAAAATCCCATCATATGGAATAATGTGTACGTTTACATAATCTAATTAAGTTTTCAATTCACCTGGTTACACAATGTTCGGGAGATTAATTTAGTCAACTGCCAATTTTTTTCTGTTTAGGTGAGAAAAATATCGAAGAAAGTTAACCCCTAAAGGATTCCGAAATAATCGGATAGGATCGCGCCGTGGTGGAACTTTGTCAATTTCACCCCCTGCTGTGAGTTTGAACCGGTTTCGACGGGAGGGGGAGGGACTCCACTTTGGTGTTGGTGAATACCGCTTAAAGTTTCCAACATAATTGCTGTCTGGCTGCGAATAAACTTTGTATTACATTACCCGAGTTAATTTATAGTATCTTCTTATTCATTGCTCTTAGTTTTGTTTCAAACGACCGTTCCTACTGCAACTGGTGCAAATTTTGTGTGTATAATAAAGTTGCTCTCCAAAGTTTTCCAGTTAGCATATAACTTTTACGTTACTTATTATGGCTTGGTCAGTAACTTCTTACAACTTTTTTAGTGCTCTAAATTCGTACTAAAATTGAGAGAGAATAAATTTACTATATTCATACATTATTTTTAAATCACCAGGATTACCTGGTGAAGCATTAGCTTCAGATTGCATAATCATTTACTAACTTTAATTGCTGAACAGAACAAACCGCTCATTAAGGAATAAATAAATTAGGTCCTTACACTGCTTACCGTGTTAAACGCAAACATGTTTAACATAATCAGCAAATAATACCTACAGTCACGATTGATTAATCGTGATCTTAGCATAATCGTGCTTTAGACGACCTTCAATCGCCTCGGAAACGGTTAAATTCCGTGGAACGAATATAATTGTGACTCGGCGGCTCCTGACCATCTTATAATGCCGTTATTTACAATCAGGAATTCACAGTCGCTCCGCTAGTCTATAATATAAAGTGGAACAGTCCGGCGTAATGGACTTAAAATGCCTTTATTAAAGTTGGCAGCTTCGAAAGCGTCCAATTGTGTCCCATTTGCGCACAGCTGTTAAAACTATTGGCTTGCTAATTAACTCTGAACCTAAGCATTAAAGGGGTTAAGTGGGTCGTAGTTTATCAGACGCGTAAGCAGTCACATCAACGTCGTCTATTATACTGATTAATCCTTCATGTAAAATGTACAATCCAGGATGGTGAAGAGGTGACGTCAGGGCTCAGTGTGCTCGTATGTATGCAAATAAATTTATGAACTGCGGGCGAAGGTTATCTTTGTTATTACACCCGCTTGTCAAGCCGGCGCGCATTCCTCGCCGAGTGAAATCCATTATTAGAGCCGTGTGATAACGATAAACCAACGAGGTCAGACGAGCGCGCAAAAAATAGAAACCCTGCTTTACTGCGCGTGACTAAATACTCGATGCAGGCAAGATGGCGTGCACAACCGTCCCTCTCTGACGGCCGCGCTTCGCTAACTCTGCACTCTTCTAGATTTGGTTGCCGTAAATTTTTTTGCTAACGTTTTTCTTTTCAAGTTTTTTTTTGTAGTTTCACGAATTACATGACAGTAAGCAGGCGCGTTTGGGAACTAATTATCTTTTTTTCGTTTTTTAAGATTATGTAATTTAATTGCCTTGATTTTAGCTTCACTTACACAAATGGGCTTGGTAAGTTAGATGTAAATATCCGAGGGCCCGTTTGAATTTAGAACAGTCGAGATTTACGTTTAACGGTCGCCCTTTTGTGCTGTCCTGAACTCATTAACCACATTTGCATGCAAGGCTAAACACGGCCGGGAGCGGACGCGGTCGAGATAAAAACTCTTTGCATAATGTATGACCAAGGAGCTGTTTTCGTTGCCTGAAGGGCCCGTAACGGAACTGCCCTTTTTACTTCGAGATGGCAACATTTCGTGTTGATTACGATATAAAAAGGAACTTTCTTATCGTACACTAATACACGGGATCCTTTTAATTTACCGAAACTTTTTTGACCAAATTTCGTTTCCCAACCAAATTTTACCAACTGCACGTTTGTCAACTCAATCTTTCCCATATAAACATTTGACAAACTTAAAATCCGACAAATGATCATTTCCCAAACTGTTACTTTGCAACTTTTATAAGACCAACTGTTTTTTTCCCAAATGTTTTATTTAGACTATAAATGTTCGCTCAAATTTATTTTAGTCAAATAAATCACTGGACAAAATTATTTTGTTCAAAAATATCTTTAAGTAAAAAATGTTTGTTCAAATAAATGTATTGCAAAACCACTACTTGACAAATTATGTCTATCCAAAACATTACGTTATTAAAAATGTGTTACGGCTAGGTTAGGTAAAGTGGGTGCTTATTAGTACACTGCAGCACCTATATTTTTACCTAGGTAGGTTCGTTAGTTACCTTGTGTTCCTTAGAGCGGTTGCCGGGTCTCACTTGCTTTAAAAAAAGGGATTGTTATTATCTGCCACAATTGTGTTTTTTGTCAATTAAGTCATACTTTTGAATATGTTGCGTTAGTCTAAACCGCACGAAAGCTACCAAGATGGAGCTCGAGGGGGAAGCCCCCGCATTGAAAAAAACACTACAGTATTAAATACCTATGAGTATGAGTTTTGTTTTGGTTTTTGTATTCTTTGGTAAGTACTCATTTGGAGTAATTGTTTGTTCAAATAAAAATTGCCTTTTTTTTTTATAACTGTTACATTTGTCATGTTTTGTTATGGTTTTTGTATTCTTTGGCAACTAATAATTTCGAGTAATTAAAATTTGGTAAAATAAATGTTGCCAAAGTAAGGAAATGTCAAAATATTGTTTTGCATATCGTTCTCTTGGAAAATATTTATATGCGACTTGTTTAGTTGGGAAATGATTAGTTGGCTTTTATATTTTTGGGATAGATTGTTTGGGATATGAAAATCTGTCAAAAAAAATCGGTAATCCATTAGTAACCCCTAATACACAGTTGGTAGGTACCAATGTATGTATTATCATTCGCTACATACCTACCGACGTTGTCATGAGTGATAAATGGATAAAGATAAATGATATTAGTGATAATGATATTAATGATGACCAAAGCATGTTTATCTACTCAATTATTTATAAAGTCCGTTAAATTAAATCAAAGAACAAAAACAAAACGTAAATAATAGACGGCGGAAAAACATCTTTTCTTGGAACAATCAAACGGCTCAAACCCGACATCAAGGTCAAAGATATAATCTCTAACGTTCACACAAATAATAATAAGGAAAATTTAGAAGAATAAAGTAGTTGAACATAAGGAAGGATCTATATGATATCGGTAACAATGTGAACAGATGAGAGCAGGTAGACTCGTAACAAAAGGACACAAAAAGTAAGGTGGCGTAGAAAAAGTGTGCCGAGCTGACAACGTCGCGCCACGTAATAACAACGAAACAGCTGTAACACTAATGTGACTCACGCGATGGGTCGCCGGGGAAACGGCTGCAGTCGTAAATACAACCATACACAAATCAACTAACCATAACCAGTCGCCTATTGCTGAATCATCGACGCGAAACTGTGGTAATTATTTATTAGTATTACTTAAATTAATAGGTAGGTAACTCATAAAGATCGACGCTATCAATATTAAAACTAGCTTGTTTTTTTCTATCCAATTACCAGCATTAAGTACCTAGCCTACATACCTAAGTACTAGAGCTCTAAATTATTCACTGACCCCTACCGACTTTACTTACAGCTTTAATAACAAAATACGTGAGTGACCCGCGTTCTTAATATATTTAATATTTTTTACTTACAATTTATGCGAGTATATATCACTAGTGCGCATAGAACACGTTATAAGATCCTTAATCATTTTTACTTGCATCACTACTGTTGAATCTCACCCCCTATTTCAGTATTTTATATCCTTAACTGACAGAATGCAATTTACTGCAGTAAAATGTAATATACGATGCGTTCGTGTCTTTCCGACATTTTCTTTGCCTCTACTCTATTGCCCATTTTATTAATGTAGCAGGGAACGACAGTCATCTCATAATTTATGAAGGAAGTCTACAATAGAAACTTGGAATTCTAGATTTCATGTAGGAGGTCGCACTAGAAGGTGACAACTTACATCGCAGACATTACTCGAAATGTTCTTATGTGGGCGATAAATATATAAATGGCGTTTTCATTGCTCCGAATGTTTCATGTCCTTTTGCAGAGCTCATAAACTTGTTTACCTATAGATCTTCGTTATTTTATGCTCTAATATGTTCGTTTTGCTTTCTATCTCTCATATTATCAAACTAATATTGTTTTTGTTGTGATGGTGACGTATATTAGTTTCTAGGTTTATTCAGTTATTTAAAATTGGCTGCGCGGTTAATTACTTACCTATTTCTTATGTCGCAAATTGAAACATTTTGCCGCCCAAGGCCAAAGGGTTGGCGATCCAATTAATACCGGTTGAGGGAGTGGAATGCTGTAACAAAAAAGCACGTGGTGTACACGAATTGTTCCGCTCCGGTTAGCGCCGCATGTTGCCAGGCGGAAATGAAATGAAATGAAATGAAATGAAATAATTTATTAATAACAATAGTTACATGTCAGATATTACCATGTTTGGTATTATACATAATTTATACATCAATACATATTCGCAACACTTTGGCTTATATTAGAATAGGTAGGTTAAAGAATTCTTCATAACTATAAAATACGTGAGTCTCGAGCCACATTTTTAATTTATTCTTAAAGCCCGCGGTGGTAGCTGCTTTTCTTATACTATCAGGCAAGCGATTATACACGCTAGGTCCCACAATATGGATCAATTTCGCTGATTTGGCGAGTCGGTGTGTTTCGACTACCAGCCTATTTTTATGTCTGTTACTGCGGAGGCTGTACCTGTCGTTAGTACCTTTACATTTAAACCTGGCAATATTTTCTCGCGTGAACACCGCAATCTGATGTATGAACAGACATGGGAGGGGAAGGATCTTAATGTCCCGGAAGAGGTCACGTGCGGGGGCATCCGCTGCCTTGCTGGCCATAGCGCGGACAGCTCTTTTTTGCATGGCGAACACGCGTTTCCAGTCAGCTGCGCGGCCCCACAGTTCCACGCCGTATGTCAGAAGCGAGTGCACTGTGGCAAAGTAGCACTCTCGTACCGCAGGTCTTCCGGCGGTGAGCGTAAGCCTCCGCAGCGCGAAGCACGCGCGCCCCAGCTTGCCGCACAGCTCGTCGATATGCGCTTCCCATGTTAAAGCGTTGTCCAGCTGAAACCCGAGGAGACGTGTGCAGGTCACCTGCTGTATAGGGGCACCGCCCGCACACACTCTCAGGGGTGAGCTGGCGTGGCCGTTCAGTTTGATCGTCATGAAGGACGTCTTTTCCTTATTAAGTGCCAAACCGTTTGTTCGGAACCACTCGTGCAGCTGATTCATTACGTTATTTAGTGCTCTCTCCAACTCCCGTCCAGATGTCGTGCTTACTACCGCCGTTACGTCGTCGGCGTACATAAAAATTTGAGCGCCTTTTATGGTTTTCGGTAAGTCGTTTAGCAGAATACTGAACAATGTGTTGGAGAGGCACGACCCCTGCGGGACACCCATTAGGTTTTTTAATTCTGAGGACGCGTGGCGTGCGGCGAGCACGTCAGCCCACTCCGTTTTCAAGATGGCTGCCAATCCCGCCATTCGCTTTCCCACGTCTACCGTACGCACACAGCTCCGCGTGCCTTCATTCTCGTTTCCACCAAAGCCATCAATCTTACGTGTAAAAGAGAACATTTTTATGGTCTATAAAATGATTGGGCGCTTCTATTGCGCCCGGTGATTCGCCATGCGATTACATTATCGGTTTTTGTGTCGATTGCGACAATTTGATGACGAAAACGTGCTCGGCCGCTTCGGATTCTAGTCTCGGATACCATTACGAAATTCTTAGTATAATGTTGGGTTTGTATGTACATACATATTTATTTTTGTAAGTGCGTAGCTGTTAGTGTTAACACACGCGGAGCAGGCGGCCATTACCCGCCACGTGTGAGTGCGCCCCCGGCAGATGTAGAGCTCATGTATGACCGACCAATCCTAATCAATGACCGGATAACACATGTTTTAATGAAGAGAAATCAATAAACTGTTTAACACCAGTGAATACATGTTTTTTAATCATGATGTTTTAAGGATGCGATTTAATTCGATAATTCAAAAGGCATTATAAACGCAAAATTGACGGGTGAATAATTGATGGGTTTACGGCAAATTGCGTTATTCTTACTTATATCGTTATCTATGCCACATTTAATTTACATTTTTATTGTCTGAGCTATTGTTCCGCGAGTCGTTAACGTTGCTCCGCGCATTGTTTCTCGCCTCGCCGTATGATGTCATGCGCATCATTCTCGGAACATGATCATTTACTTTTTACATTATTTAGCTAGTTAGGTGTAAAATTAGCCACTGTACGTCCACGCGACGAATTCCACACCTATTCATATATGTATCTCCATTAGTTACGATAACATGTCGGAATTTATGAGACGTTAAACTGCTTCTTGAAATGAGGCCATTGCCTCCGCCACGGCAATCAATGTTAGAGGACAATAGTGAGCGGAAATTACAAAAAAGGTCTACAATTGACATAACGACGCGATATAATGGTTAGGTTAGGAGCAAACACGTCTTTACCGCAGCACAGCCTATTATGTTACACGAGGTGGAGGTTACACGAGCGATAAAAAAAACGAATAGCGTTTGTAATAATAATAATTCATCCAGGAAAGATGATTACATTGTACTCAACCCATTCCATGGATGAGAATAGCATTAACATAATCATAATCACGCTGCCGACGATTTATTAAGCTAGCTATAAACACCAGTCATGATTGATGCTAAAACAGAACTAAAAAGTAGGTAGGTACTAAGTATTTCGTCCGTAATGGCGCGAGCATCACGCGAGAATTTAATTGAGAAGAATTAGTTGAATCTGTTGTGAGGATGTGTGTCACGGCTAAAGTGTTGCGTGTCTGGTGTTCAAGTGCTCGCTCATACATATTCAGGAGGCAGTGGTCTGCGCCGATCACTCACCAATGGCCGCAGATCCCGCTGAATACTAAACGGGTAGGCACCTTTGCAAGATCTGTATTGAAATTATGTACAGATTTGGTCACCTGTATCGAATCGCAAATCGCTCAACAGGAAACCACAGAGACAATATATTCGTTCATGTTGTTTCCATTAGCGACGCAGGATTATATCAAAACAACGTTTCGTTATCTACGTTCCAATGGAACGATTGTTAATATCTGTTTATTTAGTTTGACCTAGTTGCCGTAGATAAGCATTATCAATTTGTTACAAGTATGATGTATTAGTTGTGCAATTTCGTTATCAACTTGTGGTGCCCATACCTTGTAATGTTGATTTTTCAAGTTCATCAACGTCTTTTGTTCTCGCGGTGCGCAGTACAAACACTCATTGTTACGATTTTGTTTAGCATCAAACGTTTGCATTGATAGTGACGCAAATTATCTTTTGTATCATGTTTAAGACTAGGATTAATCTTGTTTGCCTTATAGGATGTTTATTTATACGTTTGGAGGCAAACCACTTGTATTGTGCAACCACACGTTATATAACATAGTTTCCTTTTAAATTAGCATTGAATATCGCGAAGACATGTGCAAATGCGTATGTGATTACGTGAAGTCGCGATTATTATACTAATTTAATTGTTGTACTATACGTAACATTAATTATTAGCATATTTTTGTTTTATATTATTTTCGTTTCTATATGTTAAGTACGTAACTACATATTTAATATTGTTGCTTGACTTGAATCGTGAATATCTATACAAAGTTAAGCCTTGTTGTTTGGTAAGTAAATCATTCCTCTTCTGGTCAAGGTGCCCTTTCCTACTGCCCTGTCACATCGTGACATAGTCAGCACCCTATTCAATGTAAATTTCTTGTTGTACCTTGCTCAACTCTAAATCTGAATATAGTTTATATAATTACATATTCATATAACTGTTTCTATACTTAAGTAAATAAATCTATTAAAATATACACTGCGTGTAAAAGTATAATGCTGGGTTCCACACGAAACATAATAAAATCATTAAATTCACATCCAACCTTTAAATAATGTTAGAATGCAATGCACTAACTTTGGTTGTTTAAATCTTTAAACAACAAAAGAAAGAGAAACACGTGGAGCGCGCTGTCGGCCATTTTGCAAATATAAATAGCAAGATGGCGTCGGGCCGTTGGTTGGCGAAAGTACTCGGTAATTATAAGCGGCGGGAAGGCAGAGCGCAGCGCGGCGCGCATGAACGTGAGGATCTATGGCCGGCCGCTGCACGCAATGCTTAGCTTGATTTATATCGTTGCCTTGTTTCCACTCGAACGATTGTTCTCGGTTTTAAGTGCTGCTCTGTTATTGTTTCCGACGGCCATGGGAACTTGGAGAACATTGAATTCAATTCTATTGACCTTTGCTGCGATTGCGACCGCCTTCAGCTTAAGTTTTTGGCCAGGAACTACTTCATTTGTATCTGTACGGTGTGTAGACTCTACACTGTAGAGTCACGTAGACTTCGCTAGATGCATAACTTACCTATGAATGGATTTAATGAAAGCTTTGGATTGCTTTACCCACATAAAAATTAACATATAACAATAAAATGTAGGTAAATACCTAAGTAATAGGTACATTATCCTGTAACTATAGTCAATATAGTCATAGCATTGAAATCATGGTATATCTTATGTACCTCAATGACGTCAATAGCGAAGATTTATCCAGTCGCCAACGGCGTAATTGAATAAATGTGAATGAGATGCCCTCTACCTTGAGTCCTTGATCCGATTCCATTTTATATTTGATCACTTATTTACAATAAGTATATTTACAACGTAATCTCGTGGCCCGGGACCCTGAATGTGGATTTATAATCATTTTATTTAGCTACTACATATTGTTTAAGAATGTTTATGTATACCTACGCCATACGATTAAATAAGTATATAAATTATAGGTATACCAATTGTACAGTTAATTTTTTTAAACTACTTTACAAAAGGCGGACTTAATGCCATAAGGCATTCTCTATCAGTCAACCGTAAGATTATTAGTGTTAAATGACTTCATAAATAACAACTAATACATGTTTATGAAAAAAACATCAAAAGACAATGTTATTGCGTAAATAACTACCTAACTACATTATTTCTCGAACCGAAACGAATGGCTGACAAAAATATCTTAGACATAAACAGAAATACATTATGTATGTGCCTGTCTAGCAGTATCGAGCATATGTACCGTACACGTGATCAGTTTTTTGAGCACATATGTACTTAAGTAAGCAATAACCCACAATAAAGAACTTTTGGTGGTAAAGATATTCCGTTTTTTGTCAATCTTAGTCGATTGTCTGTGGCATTGAAACTTGAATGCTATCGTCTGTGCTGTTTTAATCCGTCATTCCGACATTTTTTCCGTCGTGTCCCTAATAAAAACTTAATTGAAGTGACAAATAACGATTTAACGACTTCTAGAGTTTCTAGATTCTAGACTAATATCATTTAAAATGATTAGGTTCGTATTTTGAACAACAACATATTTGGATAAGTACCTGTTTCTAAATAAACCTGCTTCGGCTTGGAATTTTACGTTACAACCGCAGAATTTTAAACGATAAACGGAATGGAAAGTCGAGTTTAATAGTTGACGCTTTAACTGGGATTAATAAATAGCAAGTGGAGCGAACCCAGGCTTCGTCTAGCGGTGAGTCAGTGGCGGCCACAAATAAACTAATGATGATTTACTTCCAAGAAACGCGAACGTCCGCGCCGGCTAATCAATATTTAATGCTCCATTTCCGCTTTTAGACTTCGTATTTTCCATAATGCTACCATTTATTAGGCAAGCAATTTTTAATTTATTTCTTGTCCTTCGAATTGGTATACCGTTAATTGGAAGTTTTTTGATAAAATAGTACCTACTGAATGTTTTATCGGAAAGTAGGTCGCAACCTGGTCGCAACGACATTTTTGCATACCCGAGTCAACCGTCTACCGTATTTGTCCAATATGAGGAAACTACTAAGACATCCTCTATTATTAGCAGGCATTTATATTGCAACAGTGACTGCTCATTAATGTTATCACGGTATTACATTTGTAACTTGGGTATTAACAGCTATGACCAACAATAAAAACTGTTTGACCTGAGTAGATGGCTTCATGATCTAAATGGATTCATCACTATTCACAGAGCAAAATGACCTCGTTAACGTAGTTTTTATTCCACCCGCGTTATCGTTGTGCATGTTTTTACTCACAATCGATTAAAGTATCAACTTGTTTTTTTTTGCAAGTAAGTGTGTAGTCGCAAAAAGTGTTTATAAAGCTAATTAGGTCGGATTTCCTTCTAGCCGTTAACCGTGAAGCCCAAGGTTTGGGCAACGCGGAAGATGCCAATTTTACCTTTTAAAATAAGTGGAGCTCTTTGGAAGCAAGCACGAGCACGCTGAATTTGTCATTGAAGCCTAGTCGTGATTTGTGAATAATAAACATGATTTTAATCTAGCTAAAATACGCTTTAATTACCGGGGAGTTGATGATAACAGGACATTGCGGTTAGAGGCCATTTGGTTAATAATTCATATTTTAAGGGTCTCAATATTTAATTGATAAAAGAGGAAGGAAGTTTATATCCGTCATTTATCCTGTCCGGTATTTCTGGTACAACACAACTCGTCTTACTCATACGTCGACTGTATGTATGTACCTATGTATATACTTTATTGTACATCATCATCATCATCATAACTTAAGAGTTTTGCTCTTGTCGGTGGAGTAATCGCCAATCATTTCTTTCTTGTGCCAGTCTTTTAATTTCCACATACGACGCATTGTTTTTTATTTGGCTGAGATAAGTGATTCCAGGTCTCCCTTCTTCTCTTGTCTTTTCAATCCTGCCTTCCAGGATGTTTAGGAAAAAGTTATCATGCCGTATAAGGTGTCCTAACATCATGCCTCTCCTATTTCTTATCGCATTTAACAAGCATCGCTTTTCTCCTATCTATTGTACATAGAAATAATAAAAACACGAGAAACACAGTCGACTGTATGTTCTATAGTTCCTTCATATATGTATGTAAGATCGTTAAGATGTCGTTTCAAAATAATGATCAATGATATATTTACATGAGACGATGTTACTTCTATAAATAATGAAACGTACAACATGGACGAGGCGAAAAGCGGAAGTCTCCAAATACCGGAGTGCATTTTTGATAATGTGCCAAGTGTAATCCTTCTCTTTCCGCCTACGACCGGAATGTAAAATAGGCTAAAATTAATAATATTAAGTAACCACATAATAAGGAAATTAATTTGTTTACTAATTATTAATACGAGGAAATATATGTATAAAAACTAGTAAGTATATTTAGTACAATCCGACCGGAATTTGAAATGTTTGTTGTGAGACTAAAATAATTACAGAAAAGAGCAATGTTTATGCGTTCCAAATATCTTCGTAAATCTCTTAATCGTTTCCGCGAAATATCCGAAAAGACATTCGCCGCTAAAAATGCAGTTGGCACCGAACATCAGCCTCGAAATAGAGTTCCAATAATAGCAGACCCATTAAATGTTAACGCAACTTGAAAAATCTCTAATCCAGTCCAGCATGCGACGCGTCTAAATTTAATGTTGCTTTGAAGTGTTTGTATAATTAACACGGTGCTGCATTGTTGATGTGTGTCTGTAAAGTCGGTAGTCGGTGGCCGCACATTTCGACACCGCGCGCATCGCAACCAACTGGTCTGACCTCATTCTCGGGACTAGCGTAAACTCTCATATCGGGTTTATGAAAACAAAACTATTTTTAGCCAGTATCAAGCGCAGACCGCTTCTGCTTATTATTTATTTGTTTTACAACATGTTTGCCAAGTGCGGGCGCTCACATTACCGGCCTTAATTTATCATAACAGCGGAGTGCTGAGAGAGTTTGCGCGGGTGCCGGTGATGCGGTTCAATAAGCAATAATTCTTTAAGAAACAGCTTCGTTTACTTGAGCAACTGTAATTCAACATCGTTTATTTTATACCTACTTCATATCCTGTATAGTAATGATTATATTTATTATAAGTTACCTACACAGCTGAGTCACTAAGGATCAAATTGGATCGTGTAACAAGAGCCGTTCTATTTAAAGCGATATTTCAAGAACAATACTCGGACGCTACAGCAACACACACCAGATTAAATTAACGCTCGTAATCCGAGTAACGACTGCAGGCCAATTCGAAACGAGTATCGTATTTAATTGTAGGTAAGTACACGTAATTTCAATAGGCTCGTCCGGTCAAGCATCGAACGAGATACCGTAGACCGGTCCCAGCTAATGCTCTCGCTCGAACCAAACCCGTTCCTGCACGATTTATCTCACAATTAGAAAGCCGAGAAAGATTCTGATAACGTTGGCTGCGTGATCGATGGAGATAAATTACTATATGCGTGCAATGTTTCGCTTTTGACACCCTTTGCCGAGCGGACGCTTATCATGTTTGATATACATAAGTACACTCCATTTGCCTGGATTGGTGATGGATTGTTATCTATTTTAGGAATCGAAGTTATCGGCGATATCATATTCAATTGCAAGATTAGTATCTCGTTAGATCATGAATGCAGTGGGGAGTGGTCCCTTTTAACGTTTTAGGTACCATTTGTGGAAGACGTTCATAACACAATTTTGGTCCAAGTCATAAATGGAATGGCGACTTTTATTGATGTGGTGAAGTTGTTCAGTTTCTTATCACGTCGTTCCGAATTCAGTTGGAAGTTGGAAGGAGCCTGAGGTTGTTACACGGCATGTATCAGACATTGGTCCCGGGTTCTACTTCCAATCGAATCATCGTCCTGTCTCTCTCCAGCTCTAGCCGTAGAAGGATCGAAAGAATGAGACGAATGGTAATTTCGTATGTCGATGGTTAAAGTGGTGAGGCCCCAGCTCCCATTTCTCACGTTGGACCCGTCCGGACTGGTCCGGCCGCATGCCGATCAAGAAAGGCTCACGCGGTCCCTTAAAAGGAGAAACGGCTGTTTTTTGCTCTCTCAACGGACGCAGGCATACTGGTTATCGGCCATTAGACCGCTTTAGCTAAATGATTTTAAAACGAGAAAAAAACCACTTTTGGTCTGTAAAATGTGCTCCAGTTCAACACGTTTGGTTTTAAATAAAAACTGCAATTCGTTGAGTTGGATCTTGCAGCAACTCATGACTGTCGCACATTGTGAGCGATACATAACTTTTATGTACTTACTTGTACAGTACATAGTATTTGCACGGCCGTGTTTGATCATAATAACGCTGGTCCCTAGCGTCCTTTCATTTACCTCAGTAATTGAATTCCTTCAATTCCCTTATATAGTTAGGCTAGAGTTAGTTACCAATGTTATTCTTGAATGTTTAATTAGAGTTATGTTACTTTGAGCAACAGTTTAAGTAGAATCTCAATGATCTGTAATGTTCTAAAATAAAACTCGTCAGAATCTTACTCTACAGTTCAAAATAGTTATGGCAAATGAATTACTATACATATACATAATTACACATTACATCATTCATGTCTATTACCAACGTCTAATAATAATCAGCCATTTTGGCATTTACATGATATTGATATATAACGAAATTACGTGCTCAGACTTGTACCAGTAATACCTATAATTATATTAAATTTTGTAGCAATTTTATTTATCTTATAAATAACTGATGTTCAATATACTATATAGTGCCTATGTATTTAATCGTACGTAATACGATTAAATAAAGTACCTATGTACTTATTTTATATTTCAGATTATTAATCGATCTTCGGTCATCATAATTCCATAAATATGATATGAATGTACATACCTACATATTTGGCTTCAGGAGAGTTACTGAATATTTAAAAGGTTTTACCTATACATTTCTTTTACATCGCCGCACACAAAAAAAATCAATTTCATTTCGCTTTAATACTTTTTGATAGCAATATATTTTATGAATTCCAATAACCAGTCGTTAATTACAGTTCAGATTCGTTTATTGGCCCTGTTGGGATCGATTCAACAAGCCCTCTCCCGGCGTACTAATCACGCAATCATTCACAATTTGTCTCGCCGATGATAACGAATGATATCTGGTAGTTATGATGAATTAATTTAATCCGTCTCCTGCCACCTGTCCGGGCTGGATTAACTGGATGACTATCGGGCCAGGTGCAACTCTCGTCTGACTAACAGGTTTAGACAGATAGCTTTAGTTTAT
Organism: Cydia splendana; assembly: GCF_910591565.1. Taxonomy (NCBI): domain Eukaryota; kingdom Metazoa; phylum Arthropoda; class Insecta; order Lepidoptera; family Tortricidae; genus Cydia; species Cydia splendana. The sequence goes on along the minus strand of NC_085969.1, from coordinate 9,692,066 downwards.
TACTTTTTACTCGGTCTTATAGTCTAAAGTAGGTGTTCTATTATATTTATATTCTTTTTTGCAAGTTGTAAATGTTGTAATATTAGTTCTTGTACGTACGCGGTATTCATTGTTTAAAATATATATGTACTTATTGAAATATGTACCTATTGTGTTCATTAGTACTATTAATTATGTTAACTTAAGAGCGCTATTACATTTCGGCGTTGAGCGAGTTTAGGTATTTTACGCGCTGCGGCAGGCCGTGCGAGCTCAGTACGCCGATCCCTTTTACCACACTGGCACTACAATGATGGATTAAACATTCTTGATCCTTCGCGAAGCATATTGAAATCAACCATAACAACACTAACTGTACTTAACTTTTAAAGTTCTAAAACTGTTATTTGGTAAGTACGAAAATACTAAATGCAGTGCAAATGTACATAGGGGCTGTTCATAAATTACGTCATCTATTTTTGACGATTTTTGACCCCCCCCACCCCTCAAATCATCCAAAAATCAAGCTTCGGATGAATCTGTTTCCTCCTACGTCATGTTACCATCATCCGATGTCCAGACCCCCCCCCCCCCCCCCCACTCCTCCCATTTGAAACGACGTAATTTATGAATAGCCCCATACTCGTACTTATGAAGGTATATTACTCGAAAGAAATTATAGGTACCTACTCGCTTATTTACATGTTTCGTCATTGCATTTGGTACCTATAGGTTGTAAAGTTTGTATCAACGAGGGTTTAAAAACGAACTGGTACTGAGGATCTGATGATGATTAAGGTGGTCACGGATACCAATCAACCATGTAGTAACATGATTAGGCTCGTTTGATTCGTCTCAACAAGATCTTTGACACTGAAGATACACAGGGTCTGATGATGGAGCTGGAAGGTGGCCACGGGTACCAGTCTATCATGTAACTAAACAACTTCGTGTTTGGGCTCGTTTGATTCGTCTCAACAAGATCTTTGACACAAGACAGTACTCAGGGTCTGATGATGGAGCTGGAAGGTACCATTACCAATCAACCATGCAACTAAATAACATCGTGTTTAGGATCGTTTGATTCGTCTCAACATGATCTTTGACACTAGGTGATACTCAGAGTCTGATGATGGAGCTGGAAGGTGGTCACCGGTACCAATCAACCATGCAACTAAACCACTTCGTGTTTAGGCTCGTTTTATTCGTTTCAACAAGATCTTTGACACAAGATAGTACTCAGGGTCTGATGTTGGAGCCGGAAGGTGGTCACCGGTACCAATCAACCATGCAACTAAACCATTTCGTGTTTAGGCACGTTTTATTCATCTCAACAAGATCTTTGACACAAGGTAGTACTCAGGGTCTGATGATGGAGCGCGAAGGTGGCGACGGGTACCTGTCAATCATCATCAGCTCCATCATCAGACCCTGAGTAGTATCTTGTCTCAAACATCTTATTGCGAGGAATCAAACGAGCCCAAACACGAAGTGGTTCAGTTACATGGTAGACTGGTACCCGTGGCCACAGTCCAGCTCCATCATCAGACCCTGAGTACTAACTTGTGTCAAAGATCTTGTTGCGACGAATCGAACGAAGCCAAACACGAAGTGGTTTAGTTGCATGGTTGATTGGTACCGGTGACCACCTTCCGGATCCATCATCAGACCCTCAGTACTACCTTGTGTCAAAGATCTTGTTGCGACAAATCAAACGAGCCCAAACACGAAGTGGTTCAGTTACATGGTAGACTGGTACCCGTGGCCACAGTCCAGCTCCATCATCAGACCCTGAGTACTAACTTGTGTCAAAGATTTTGTTGCGACGAATCGAACGAAGCCAAACACGAAGTGGTTTAGTTGCATGGTTGATTGGTACCGGTCACCACCTTCCGGATCCATCATCAGACCCTCAGTACTACCTTGTGTCAAAGATCTTGTTGCGACAAATCAAACGAGCCCAAACACGAAGTGGTTCAGTTACATGGTAGACTGTTACCCGTGGCCACCTTCCAGCTCCATCATCAGATCCTGAGTACTATCTTGTGTCTAAGGTCTTGTTGAGACGAATCAAACGAGCCTAAACACGAAGTGGTGTAGTTGCATGGTTGATTGGTACCGGTGACCACCTTCCGGCTCCAACATCAGACCCTGAGTACTATCTTGTGTCAAAGATCTTATAGAAACGAATAAAACGAGCCTAAACACGAAGTGGTTTAGTGGCATGGTTGATTGGTACCGGTGACCACCTGCCGGCTCCATCATCAGACCCTGAGTACTATCTTGTGTCAAAGATCTTGTTGAGACGAATCAAACGAGCCTAAACACGAAGTGGTTTAGTTGCATGGTTGATTGGTACCGGTGACCACCTTCCGGCTCCATCATCAGACCCTGAGTATTATCTTGTGCCAAAGATCTTGTTGAGACGAATCAAACGAGCCCAAACACGAAGTGGTTTAGTTGCATGGTTGATTGGTACCGGTGACCACCTTCCGGCTCCATCATCAGACCCTGAGTACTATCTTAAGTCAAAGATCTTGTTGAGACGAATAAAACGAGCCTAAACACGAAGTGGTTTAGTTGCATTGTTGATTGGTACTGGTGACCACCTTCCGGCTCCATCATCAGACCCTGAGTACTATCTTAAGTCAAAGATCTTGTTGAGCCGAATCAAACGAGCCCAAACACGAAGTGGTTTAGTTGCATGGTTGATTGGTACCGGTGACCACCTTCCGGCTCCAACATCAGACCCTGAGTACTATTTTGTGTCAAAGATCTTGTTGAGACGAATAAAACGAGCCTAAACACGAAGTGGTTTAGTTGCATGGTTGATTGGTACCGGTGACCACCTTCCGGCTCCATCATCAGACCCTGAGTATTATCTTGTGCCAAAGATCTTGTTGAGACGAATCAAACGAGCCCAAACACGAAGTGGTTTAGTTGCATGGTTGATTGGTACCGGTGACCACCTTCCGGCTCCATCATCAGACCCTGAGTACTATCTTAAGTCAAAGATCTTGTTGAGACGAATAAAACGAGCCTAAACACGAAGTGGTTTAGTTGCATTGTTGATTGGTACTGGTGACCACCTTCCGGCTCCATCATCAGACCCTGAGTACTATCTTAAGTCAAAGATCTTGTTGAGCCGAATCAAACGAGCCCAAACACGAAGTGGTTTAGTTGCATGGTTGATTGGTACCGGTGACCACCTTCCGGCTCCATCATCAGACCCTGAGTACTATCTTGTGTCAAAGATCTTGTTGAGATGAATAAAACGAGCCTAAACACGAAGTGGTTTAGTTGCATGGTTGATTGGTACCGGTGACCACCTTCCGGCTCCATCATCAGACCCTGAGTACTATCTTAAGTCAAAGATCTTGTTGAGCCGAATCAAACGAGCCCAAACACGAAGTGGTTTAGTTGCATGGTTGATTGGTACCGGTGACCACCTTCCGGCTCCAACATAGACCCTGAGTACTATTTTGTGTCAAAGATCTTGTTGAGACGAATAAAACGAGCCTAAACACGAAGTGGTTTAGTTGCATGGTTGATTGGTACCGGTGACCACCTTCCGGCTCCATCATCAGACCCTGAGTATTATCTTGTGCCAAAGATCTTGTTGAGACGAATCAAACGAGCCCAAACACGAAGTGGTTTAGTTGCATGGTTGATTGGTACCGGTGACCACCTTCCGGCTCCATCATCAGACCCTGAGTACTATCTTAAGTCAAAGATCTTGTTGAGACGAATAAAACGAGCCTAAACACGAAGTGGTTTAGTTGCATTGTTGATTGGTACTGGTGACCACCTTCCGGCTCCATCATCAGACCCTGAGTACTATCTTAAGTCAAAGATCTTGTTGAGCCGAATCAAACGAGCCCAAACACGAAGTGGTTTAGTTGCATGGTTGATTGGTACCGGTGACCACCTTCCGGCTCCATCATCAGACCCTGAGTACTATCTTGTGTCAAAGATCTTGTTGAGATGAATAAAACGAGCCTAAACACGAAGTGGTTTAGTTGCATGGTTGATTGGTACCGGTGACCACCTTCCGGCTCCATCATCAGACCCTGAGTACTATCTTGAGTCAAATAAATACATATAGAATGTCAGGTCGTTTCAAATATTTTTAATCCTGTCCGGTAGTTTATTAAACTGTACCATTATAAATTATAATACTATAAAAACAGTGCTAGGATCAAAGTCTCTCGTTGCGGTTTACACGCACACAGTATAGCGTTTTACACGGCGCCCGCCGCACACAATGATAAAAAACCTCGTCGTCGCCGTTGAAAATGTGCGGAGTCGACCGACACACGTCCTGCCTCTACAAGCTCTGCCGCGGCACTGAGCTGGCGCAGCGCGCGTCATCGGTAATATAGAGTAGTTTTCAAAAAATTGCCAAAAAATTATAGTAGAATTTCATAAACACTAATGTATACCAACAGTATAAGCGAACGTTGCAGATTGCTTGAGTATGAAAATGACTTCGATATTAAGTAGATTTTCGTAGGAATTGACACTTGTTTCGGAGAGAAAATCGAGTTCGTTTTACTTTGATTTTCTCTTTCTCAAAGGTATGTAGGAAAAATATAGTTTGATATGCCTAAAGTACAGGGTATTAGTAATACAAAATAGCCAGGTTTAGCAGAGTAAAATTCTCAACATTTCCAAATAAGAGCTCGCCATTCAGTGCTTCACGGGGTTTTTCGGAAACGACCATCAGAAAAAAAATCATTACTAATTTAATAAGTCCTTTTTCTAATATTTACAACGATATTTATAAAGATAAGAAGACGCTTTTACTGGAACAAGTATTCATTGTTTCTAATAATGAGCGCAAAGTCCTGAATTTCGTCGACTAGTATCATCAATTTTGCATTATTTCGACTTTTCTTGTAAGAGCGCTCTTAATAATTTGCTACTTAAAATAAATATGTTAAATTATTAATTACTTAATGTTCCTATAAGTATATGTATGTTCGTAATGACAAGTAGGTACACTAACGTCTAAAAGCACAATGACATAAAACATCATGCGGGTAGGCAGATCTGTTAACAAACTAGCCTATAAATACTTATATCACTACAATTGACAGTAAATTACGCTAAACGCCCGCTCGCCGGCCGCATACCACTTACTACATACTTATATGTTTCCACTTGAATTGCATAACTTATAAACAGGTTGGCATAAATGCCACAGTCATGCGCGCAATATACACAGCTGTTCACATATAGACACATTTGTAAGCAGGGTTTTCAATGAATTAATTACCTACGTATATCCAGCTCTACAATTTCACATTCAGCTTGAATGTTTGAATAGATAAAGATACCTACCAATTTCATATTTGAATTATTATTATTCATTCAAATTATAAGGATTTTATCCGTTAATGTCTAGAATTTTTTGAAGGTCTATTAGAGGGCTTATAAAGGATGAATGGGATTTAATACAAAAACAAGATTGTTGTGCCGGGTATATATACAGGCAAAAGATGATCCTTTCTGACTCATCTACAATCTTGGGGAGAACCGATTATAAAACGCTGGTATGAATGAAATGTAAGACAATTACATATTATGACTGTTATTCTTAGTTTTTTCTATTACCATTACCAGAAACAGTCCCAAATAACATTACACTGAACAATGAAAAACGAGTAATATTCTAATATGTAATATTTACATTGGTACGTACTATGTACCTATATTATGTAAAAATTGTACATGTATGAAACCAGTTTTCATGTAGATAAATTGTTTCAACAAGCCAAGTATCCAATTAATGTACTTAGTCATCGCCGTAAATTCTCAAGGCTCACAAAGATAACATCAGACTTTATTAAGAACGATCGATAGTTATTCAATGTAAAATTATAACAGGGGTTTCCAATTACCCTTTTAAGGTTATAAAAACTTGTGTCCTAAGTATTTATTACTCCATTGAACTCTATCTGAAAATTTCTAAGTACATAAAGAAGTCACTAAGCTTCCAGTGAGGGGGTGAGTGACCCGCCAGCTGCACTGGAAGGCGGTCCATGCGGGCTCTGACTACTGTCCTCACCATCCACCTGTCCTGTCCAGGCGCAGCCACATCCGCCCATTCGCTGCCTGATGTAATAACTTAACTCGAACGTGTCATTGATTTAAAAAACGCGGAAAGTACAGTTGATCATGTTGTCACGATGGTATCACGAAAGTCTTGTCATCATTCACGAAAATCTTGTCAACGTGTAAGTGAAATATGTTTAGTCAGAAATGCCTTAATTTATAATTAATTGGTATCTATGTATTTATATTGATTCCATTGTGCAATGAAAATAACATTTTTATGGGTAACTCTTGTTACATAAAGGAAACAATTACGAGTATAATGTAGACCAGAGTCCTGAATTATTTAAAAAAACTTGGAGGCCGTTTTTCTAAGCTTGTTAAATAACTGTTACTGAAAACAATAGAACACAAAAAACAGATAGAGACTAATATTTACATATTTATTGAACCAAAACCAGCATGCAAATGTAAACATGTAATAACATAACTTTGCCTAATGCTGTAACTTCCGAATAAATAACAATTTTAGTCATCAATCAAAATGTCGTGCAGGTGTTTACATTTCGAATTGCTAATAGGAAATACTTACCTACCATTTATCGTGGCAACTCGTGGTCGTGGCTAAGTAACAACATAATTTTATAAATCATGTCAGCCTAAGTAGAGTAGAACCTGTTTGTCTTGCACCTTTGGTCGTCGCGACTGGTTCCACCGGTCGAAGCCTATTATTGGCAACTAAAATATTCAGTTAATTATATATAACCTTTAAATTGACGAGGCTTCCTTTTTCGACAGAGTTTCACTACAGGTTTTTCAAGTTTTACCGACGCCTGCGCTAAAAGCTTTTTATTTTTTGTTACAGGTTCCTCGCCTGAACGTGAGACCGTCGAAATTAATAAGAAAGGTATTTTCTTTATACTAGTATATTAACATTTACCCATTAAGAAGTATCAACTTCAAGGCAAAGTTGTAACATTACGTAAATTATATTCTTCGTCCTAAAAATTAAAGGCACTAAAGACAAACAAACTGGATGTGCAGATGGTGTTTAATGGACATGCTGTGCTGGTATACGTTCCAAGGATGATTTTAAAACCAAATAACCAGCGCAACGTTGTCGTCACTGTAATGTTTTGCCTAGTGTTTTGTAATGGACTTGTATAAAGCTGCTGACACACTTGAGGGGTGAATATTAAAGTAATCAATAATTCACGGACAGACGAGAAAGTTTTCATTTAGAGCCGAATCTGATAACATTAATTTGGGTATTACAGTTAATGAAAATAAATGTAAGCCGTTAAAGATCTGGAATTTTAATAATGATATTCGATTCTACAGTTATGAACTCAGAAAACCAGGAAATGACTTTTGAAGTTTTGAGATAAGGTCGGTTGGCTCATCGTAACAAATGTCAATCGTTTTCCTTAACAGACTCGTTTCTGCGGGGCTTTATGTTATTTTTGTTATGGCTTACGTAGCGTTAAAAATTGTTTGTGTTGAAAGTCGAGATCACCATCCATAATTTTACATATGAAACTATATCTTTGTTTGTTCAACCCTAATCTGCATATGCATGGACCACTTATACTTCACTCTAGTAAGGTAAAAAAAACCAGAGGTCAGAGCGAACGACAAATACATTTGTTATTATCATTCAACGAATCTAAAATTCAATTCGGCATCCGAGTAACGGGGTCACGTCAATTTCGATAGATAGTTCTACATAATTCTGTATGCGTGCGTCTGTACGAGTTAGGTATGCTAAAACATTAATGTAAACTTGCTGTGCAACGGTGCGGGGCTAATTGTTATTTATTTTATTCGTATCTGCCTGAAATTGTGTTTGTGCGCATATTGAGTTTCGACTGGTTGTTTGGTTTGTGGAACGGTGTTTGGAAGTACATACTTGGAAGGCGGTTGAAACAACACTGTTCCCCGTAGTACCCGGCACCGGCGCGCCACACACGAGGTGTTAGTGCCACCCTTGCCTCCCATTTTGTTTTCTTTACCTCACGTACCCTACCGCACCTATTCAGGCCACGTTACTCAATTAAGAAGTCGAGTAACTAGTTTAATCACAATGTTAAACTAGTTACTAGGTTTTAAATGCGTTAAAGTTAAAATTTTCAACTTGTAATAGCGTCTCAAAATCACTTTTACAAGCTTTAACCTTTCATTGGCGGAGACCTTGTCTGCTTTTCATATTTACTTTATTATACATGTACCTACTTATGTCGTCATGTTATATCTCTTTTTTGTATTAGTTTTTTTTAAGAATCTAGACATATTTATTCAAATAACAAAGGGGCTTAAATAACATACTAAAATATAAACTAACTTGTATTAGTTGTGTAAACTATGTGTAATTTATTTTACGGCTTATTTTATATTTCTTTCCTTTATGTTTCTTTTTTTTGTCTGTTACCTTCCGTGATTATTTCTCACGTGATGGTCGCTTCGGAAGACCAGCGCTGTAAGTAGCCAGCAACATGCTGAGATGGGCCCATTTCGTGACACTTTATTTTCACCATGTTCTTTCTATGTTTTTTACGAATAAAAACTATTCTATTTTATTCTATAATATTCTGATGTGTTGTTTTGCGTTGAATCTAAAAATAGCGATTCTTTATATTAATATTCAAAAGTTACGTAGGTGCTTTAATAGCTTGACAAACGGTCAAACATTGATATTATACTCGTATCTCGTATGTATTAGGTAGCATTCGAGCTTCTTTTGTAACAAGAATTCAAACCATTAACATTTTATTGATCAACGTTATAAATAAAACAGAAAAGGAACATGTTTGGTACCTAATGATTATGCTCCGGTTGTGTGTCATGCCCGAATCTCATATAAATGTAAGTGTAATTAAATGAATATTCATGAGACGGAACGCCCCGAAGCCATTAGATGGCGGCCGAGAAGAAACCGGTCTCGCGTTTTTTGTTGGTGTGTTTAACTCGATCGTGCCTTGAACCGATTACTGACGGTTAGACGCCATGTTCGAAACTCCTACACATATAAACAAGCCTTTGAAGCTCACGTGTGAGTGTATTCAAGTATAACCTGTACAGTAATGCTACCTAGTACCTAGTCGATGTTTTGCGTGCGATAGATATGGTTACCTGATAATCATAATTATAGTCTTGCAAACTAGACCACGCAAATTATAGTAATTAGTTGTTATTGAGATTGCTAATGACGCTGTATAAGCTGAAGGCATTGAACGAGAGTTAAATAGGGTTATTAATGTTATTACTGATTTCCTTTCCGCATAGTTACAAATAATCCCTTTTAAACTGTCAATAGTTACAAAAGAAAATATCGCAAGTTCGTCAGAAGTAAGTACTTTTGTCGACGTTTTTTTTCTAAGTGCATTGGCATTAGCAGTGAGCTCAGAAGAGCGTAAACAGATTGACAGGTAACACAAAGGCGTTCTTGAACAATACCAGCTCGTCACGACGAGAGGTCAAAAGAACAAGTCGGACCAGTATTTCGTGTCTCTGCTCATGTGCGAGCAAGAAAGTCGCCGGTGAAAGTACCGTGTCTAATTCTCCGATACATTTTGGATCAGTTTCATAACATTACATGTTAACATGTAACGAAACCGGTTAGCTGCTGATTCAAAAAGTAATTCAAATGTTAATATTTTAAGAAAAAGCGGTTATACCTATATTAGATCTCTGATCTAATGTATGTGAGATTATATTTTTGGCGTCAACGATTAGGGGTCCAGAGACGTGTATTGTTGTGCAAAACAATTTGCTTCGTCTGAATATTTTTTCATTGCTACCTGCTACAATTTATATTTTAATAAAATGCGGGTTTAATAATATGGTTTTCATGTAAATGTTTATGAGACACGAAGAAAGTTCAACCTGGCCTGGCCTCTGTGACATCGCCACTTTTCACAAAAGTAGCGAGATTATCACAATGGCACGAGTTCTCATTATTAAAGTCCGATCCTGGCGCACGTAATGTAGTGTAGATGGAGACCGTTATAATTGGCCTGCCCCCGCGCAGCCGATGGCTGCACTGGGCACTGCAGCGGGTGCATTAATGAGCCCGCATGTCGAGGTTCATCGTCCTCGCTGCCGGATCTAATGGCCATTTGCCAGTTACTGGCATGCTAGTGAACTGGACTGCTAGTTCACTTGTGCAAAGGGCATTCGATTAAGGATCTGGTTACTTTTTAATCAACACGGTTCAGTTGATTGTTATGACGATTATTTATTTATTATATCTACATATTTATACCCTTAAAGTACTAGTACCAATGTCACTATATACCAGTATCACGTATTAAATTTATTACAAATATACATTCTGTAAAATGATTTTGATAACACTAAAACGTACCAAGTTCACACAATTACTTACTAAAGTCGCAGGACGTCGAGGCGTTCCAGAGGGCCTACCGCGAACCACGTTCGACGTGTTGCCTCCTTGTCACACTTACGTACGAAACTACAAGTGCGACAGAGAGGCAACACGTCGAACATGGTTTGCGGTAGGCCCTCAGGATGTGAACAGACTAGAACAAAGTATCGAATGTGGACATGTGGAGTGCTTTAAGAGACGGGAATTGTGGGTACATGAGGTAGAGGTAAATAAATTGTATGAAATGAGACTAATGAGGAAATTTAACTAAGATGAATGTGATTGACGAGATGACGGTTCGCGGGATATAAAAGAGAATTAGATGTAACGTTGGTATCAAGTGAATTTAGTGAATGGGATAAGCACAAGTCTCTGTCGTAAGTCGTAATGTTATAAAAAGATTAGACATCGAGCAGACGAATATTAACGAAGCTCCACTTTTTCTTCTTCTGAGGCTATTTTTAGAGGAGCATTATGTATAACATTCAGTTCATTGACATATTGTGAAAGTTTTTAAAAGTACTAAATTGATCGCGTATTGTTGCACATGTTGCACATATCGGAGCCGGTGTTTAATAGCGGCTAATGCCCGGGTTTCGCGACCGGTTCCGTCCGCACCGTGTAATCTTGCACGACTTTCTATCAGGCCTTGTGTTCCTATTGCTTGAACGTGTTCTCGAGAAGATCAGATTAACATGACCTCCAGATCCGTAACTAAGTATGTGCTATCGGAAAATGCTTATAATGGTTCGCGTAAACCATCGCCTTGCCCTTGCTTGGTAAGCGAATGGAAAGACACTCCAGAAGCTTATGCTCGACCACCTCCGCATTCGATAATTATACACGCGGGTTTTTGTATGAAATTGCATCGCCTTATGGTTCCAACGCACCTTGAAATTTCAACGTACAATTAATGTTTGTAAAATGCGGTTGAGCGTGGTGGTTTAATTGTTTAAATAAAGTTCATATATACATACGGGCTTAATCAGTGTCTGCAAAGACACTAATTACTACCAGCTGTCTCCTGGCCTACTGTTAATAATTCATACTGTAAATTATTTTAACCATTACGATTATATACAGAATTGAGGAGTACCTAAGGCCAAAATATAAATTACTTTTCTTCGCTTTGTATACCGAACTAACATTACCACATAAAGGCTTTTTCGCACCAGTCCAATTAATTTCCAATCGACAAAACTGCGATTGATCACGCTCAACTGTTCATCAATCATTCGATATTTTCTAGGTTATCAGACGAAATCGGCTAACAAGCGATTCACACGAAGTGCATTCAGGGTCGCATGCACCACCTGCCGCGACCGGTTGGGCAAGTCGGCAAGCCCAGTGTTACAGTTATGAAACATTAATTAGGTATCGCCATGATTTTATTCACCACTTCCGCAATCGTTGCCGAGATGGTCCACACTTTGACTTGACAGGACTCCTCGCCCATCTTAATAAGATATCGCTTGCTATTTTATATCGGTAGAATTATATATGTACCTCTGGATTTTATGAACAGCAACAATTTTCGAAGGAAATGACTTCCCCGTGGTACAGTCAGAGGATAGCACATAAATATTTAACTAAATATACCCCGTTTTATAGTTAAAGATTAGAATTTATCTAACCTCAAAAGTAATGGTAGTTAACTTTTTCTTCCGAAATGCTAGGGTTCCTATGATATCTAATATGGCGGTACTTACAAATATGTAAACGACACTATAATTCAGTGCATAGTTACTCAAATTTAATTTTGCAGGAAAAAAGTTACCTCTACTTTTTAGATTATACTTAATTAAAATATCTAATCTGAAAAAGAAAAACGGGGTATAGCAACTCATTCACGATGTGTGTGCGGACATAGTTTTGCAACGGACTGTATAATTATGCCTTATAACGATGTACTTTTATTAGACCACCTTTACATGGGCAAAAGTAGCCCTCTATGATTCTAACTATGTACTTATGTTGTAGAGCTAATATTTCCAGAATTTTTCGGCTTGGGCTGGTAGAGTTGAAAAAGTTCACCTAATATTTTATGTAGCTCGACTATAACCTATCTATAACATAGAATCGGTTTCAAAAACCCTTTTAGCTACAAAACCTAAATTTTAATAGTGCTCAACGACCAGTATGATTGAGATCTTACGTTGTAACATTTTGGCAAAGTCACGATTGAGTGATTTTTCAAGATTTAGCGAAATATATATTTAAATTCCTTTCGGCAAAAAAGAGAGAGTTGTACGCCTCTAGCGAACCGAAATCGCGTTGTCATTGAATCGTTTTTGCGACTCACACAACAATGCACGTCCCGCCCTGTTGCGCACTGACAGATTGCATTTGCAAAAAGTTATTGAACTTGAAAGTTTGGTCGTGCGTGATGCAAAACCGAGGCATCTGATTATCGTGTCAGTTATAAAGTGGCCATATTAGGCGTCGATAAAATCGAGTAGTGCTTCCAAGATGGCGGTGATCAGCGCAGCGCTTGCGCCGTCACGATCCTTTGCCCCGGAGTGTAGGCGGCTACTTTCTCCTAACGGGACTTTCCGCGCCGCCCGCGCCGCTCACCATTCGTCTCGTCTGCACTCGTCTATTACGACATCTATTTTGTATTTAACTATCTGCGAGATCACGATGATGGTAATAAGATTATAACACGTTTCGAAATAGTTTCTAGGTTGATTGGTACTTCGCTTTGTCTGTTTATTTTTTGTTGCTCATCATTATTTTGATGTAAGTTAAGGCGTACCGTAACCGAATTTAAGCGTAGTTTTTATTATCGTCGTTGAACTGATTAAGAGATTCAGTTTAAGCAATTACTAGAAGACATTTTACTGTCGACCGTGTCGACGCTTATAAGTTATAACAATAAAATCTTTTTCGCTATATTCTCACACGGAGCAAAAAAGCGTGAGAAAACGTATTGTCCGTAAGTGCTATCTCGTATTATGCTGACATTACTGACAACATTGAACGTATGGGAATGCTAAAGCAGAGTCATGCCTCGTAACATTCGGAACGAGCTCGTCTCGCCCCGGGGGACTCACGAGTCAAAGGCCAACTCACGATCTCTGCTCGGCTCTACCGGCATCTATTTACTGCACCTTTATCTCGATTACTTTGATGATATGATATTGCTGGAGGACTCGCCCCCAAGCTTACTTATTCTATTAATTTATAGTTCACCTTACTCTCCTGTGTAGGTTTACGTCGTAGTCTATTTGTTAATTTTGCCAACCGTAAACTGCACTTGGAAAGTAATATAAATTAGTACACGTCATTTCGTTTCTAGAAATACTTCTACTTGGATTTCTAATACTGGTTTAAAACGAGCATAGTTAATGTAATATTAACACCTCAGGTGTTTGAAACTGTAATAATGTCTTTCAAAATTAATTTTCTATTTGCAACGTCACAACGTTGTTAGCATAAGCGTTTTCTAACTCAAAGCTGAGCCTGTAAGTGCCATTTTTCAGTGTTCCGACGACACTCGAGCCAACGAAAGTGTCTGGCGAACGTCCAAGCCACGGTGATCTTCTGCGGACTGCATCGATTTGCAATCCTCTTCCAACTCCCTGAGCCAATTCTTAATTACACGTCTAGTCAGCCATACTTTTTATCCGTTTGACATCCGTGGCCGTGAATGATGGTTGCTATTTCTCTCATCGACGTATAACTGCATGTCGACTCTGCCGTAACTAATCCAATTTATATTCTAGAAGCAGGTCCATTAAGCCACGATCATAAATCAGTCTCCGTTCCTGTACGCCTAAATTGTTCTCTGCGAACGTCACAACTGTATTGATTTCCTTACTAATAAAGATGCATTGTCCGTTTGAAAGCTCGCTCACAAAGCGTGAAGACAACAAAAAACTACTGCACAAAAAGCTCAGCCGTATCGGTGCGGTTGCTCGGCCGACTTGCATTATTCCAGTGCGGGGTACGCACATCACATGCGCGGCAGATGTTTGGAGCGGTTTTCCAAATGTATTATTATACACCCTCCGCCCTCGCGAGCCACCCTTTCACCCCGCTCCAGTCACTGACCCCTTTCCGACAATTCACAGCGCAACTTGTTTGTTACCTGTTACGTTAGCCTTTTCTGCTGCCATTTTTATAAGTAGGTAAGCACTTTTCAGGTTTCATTGACCAATATAGACGAAATGAACCATCCCGTGGCGTAGAGAATTGACAACATTTTATGTAATTAAATACGATTACTTTATGACGGGTTGATGCAACCGGCTTCTCTTAATGGCGTTTATCGCACTATCTACGCTTCCTTCAGTCTAGTAAAAGGTTCTTTAATATTGGTTTCGAATATTTGAGTATTTGATACGGGTTTATTAGCTGTGATTTATTGTGTAATCAAATACTGAAGCTATAAATATGGCTCTGCGTGAGCGAACACGTGTTACGTCCTGTGAATCTTAGGGGAGGTAGGGTGCGACCGGGGCTCAAGACAGGTTCCAAGGTTATATACATCAAACAGCTGCTCATTATTATTACCTTGTACGCTGTACGCGTGACTTCGTCTGCGGTTCACAATATTATACTTAATTGGATTAGGCTAAAATAATAATAATGGCTTGCTGCTAAAATTGCCAAGTTCAATGCTCTAAAACCGACGAGAAGAACAATCAAGAGCCGACTCAATAAACGCAAAATAACAACTCGCTCGCGGCAAAAATGTCGAAATATTTACGAGCTCCGAGACTTTTTGTTTCTTGATGGCTATATTTAGCTGAGCAATATGCAAAGATTTGCAAACCAATTGGAACTTTATGAGTCGTTTTTAGACTCCATTGTAAGTTTGTGTCGGGCCGGGTGGTTGTTCCCTTGCTCCTTTTGGCCGCGACGTGCCTACATCGTGGAACGTGTTTGCCGAAGCCACGCAGGCACTAGTAAAACTTGTATTATTATGGTGTCGGTTTCCTTTACTTTTTTATTCGTTTAACATTTACAGTACCTCATTTTCTTTACTTTATTTGCCTATATATTTATTTTACTACCTATTATTTCATGAACGATATATACATAAGTACATATGTACAGCATAGAATATGTATCATTCATTAACTACATATTACATATACATAGGTATTATCTTGATTTGAATAAACAATTCTTCACTCTTTCGTCAGGTCTTCTTCAGTTGAGGAAAAGTTCGTAGCGTAAATATGACATTTATTTTTAATTGGCAATTTTGCTGGAATCAATTTCACCAAAGAAATCTTTATTAGCTAAATCCCAAGAAGTCGTTCGCCGGATTCCTCCGCGAGGCATTTTTATTAACAATCTAAAGGACATTCCGAGAACCTGCTCGGAACGAGCGCCTCGTCCGACTCAAAGTGCCGGCGCAGGTAGACGGAAGATCATGTTTTTGCCCTTTCATCCCATTCTATACTGTATAATTTATTCCTTTCTTCATTCCACGTAAATGCCTCTCAGTTATCTGGCGAGCGAGCGTTTTATTTGGTCCTCGCTCCCACGAGTATAGCGATGAACCTAAACCAGTCGACGCACAGATCCCGGCTGCCGTCTCGGTCGGTTTCTTCTTCCGCGCCGTCCATCCGGCCGCACGGATTCATCAATTATATACTAGCTTAACTTTTAGAATACTTATATCCTCGTTTTACTGGCAACTGCGGCGTTACATCACAACATAAATTTTAAACAAGGAGCTGAACCGTGTCCAGACTAACCTTCGCGGTTGAAAAAAATGATTACAATAACTATTTTATCAGTCTGTTCAATGTTTTATTCACGTATTGAAATGTAATTTATTGAAAATAAACCGTTGTTTATGTATTTACCACAAACCAGTTAAGTGCCTACAGAGATTTTTTAAGATACCTACTTTAGATTGTTTTACATATGTGATCCCCGCCATCGCCACTTTGTATATAAAACTTCAATTTCATTAACAGTTGTGTAAACCGAAACAAAGTCAATTTATTGAGCGGATTCGGGTAGCAACGGAGAAAAGTAAACAGAGAAGCTGCTGTTATTCTAGAACGACTCGTCATGACGAATCCTCAGGCCAATCTCTTTTGGCACTGTGTTTATAAAATGTGGAATTGAATCGAGTGCTAGTATTAGTAAACATGGCGGCACAGCGGGAGCGTGCGTGGCTCCGAAAATACTTCAAACAGGAATTGAACATACGCCAACTGTGTGCGTAGACTGCGGCTCGCGGGCCCTCGTAAACTTTTCACTATACGACATCTCATTTTATTCTCGCTCATCCGTCTTTTATGTCCGTTTAATTTATAACGCGCCGCCGCACGGGAATTGTGCCACTAACAAATATACCCGTTTATGTTGTCGATTTGCTTATGGTGGTTTATTTCAAGTTTTAACGAACACGTATTAAGGAATTGTTATATTTAGATACCTATTTATATCCATGACGGAACCTGTCGTTAACTGGCACGTATTATCTATTCCGTTATGCATACATACACAATTCGAAACAAGAAACGAGTCAGATTTGAAATAAATGATGTATTTAATTTATACGAGGCCGTTAAAGGAACGTTTAATCAATTAAATTATGTGCATACTGATCGTATGTGTGTCTTAACGACCTACTATCGAACAAGCAAATCGAGGGCCGGGCATATTTTACCTTACGGGCATAGGTAATAAACGGAAAACCAGTTCTCAAGGTGCACACAACACAGGCCAGCGTCCCACTCGCTATTTACGAACAAGACGGAGTTTTTATCGGCATAGCATTGTGCGAGTAATGTACATTAAATGCATTGTCAGTATTTAACCTTGTTGATACGACCCGGTAATTGTCGGCATTTAAAAAAGACGATTTATTGCATAACATTCAAGTCTGCTCACACGCCGTGCGTCGCATGTTCGTCATCGTCGACAAAATTTGATCGTTTAACATTGTTCAGTTGGCAAATATTTAAATAGCTTTGTTTTTCTCCATCGTATCGTTCCCAGCTTATGGGAATGTATGTATGTATTTAGCGTAAGTAAGTAACACTTGCGTAAACAACTCATATATGCTTTTTGAAATAGGTACCTACCTATTAACTTACAAAAGTTAATCTTGGTATGAACGCCCCTACACTGTTAAACGCAGGTTCACATCTTTCTCGATTAGCGGAGAAACATGTGTGTACTTTACTCACATTTTTCATGTCTAACACTAACATTATTACTATGCGGTTAATGCGGCAAGGAAAATACATTGTAAAACATAATTGTATTGATAAAAATGGAAGTATGTGTGTCACCAATGTTTTGCCTGTTAGCTTAGCTCGTTCACCTTCAAATGCCCTTCAAGTTTTATTATTGATATATCAAATTAATGTCGGTATGTACGTTTATTTCGCAAGTATTTGTGCTAAGTATATTTAAAACATACAGTACCTATTAGTTGCTACCTTTGAAATTTTATCTTCATTCCAGCTTAAGTTTGTTTACGTTTTTTTCGTACAATTACATTATTAAATTGTAATCTAAATATGTATACAAAAAACAAGTTTTGCTGTGTTTGTTCATAACTAGGGCTTGCAATCCGGATATCCGGATATCCGTTTTATCCGGATATCCGTCCAATTTACTATCCGGATTTAGATGAAGTTAATATCCGGATAAAACGAATAATTCGAATACCATTTATGACAAAAATATCATTCAAATTTTTAAGAAAACTATTTCTAAAAGTTGAAAATTATAACGTAAACGATGTCGGTTGATTTATTTATTTATTTAGATACATTTTTACGGTATAAAAACTGATTATTTAAGTATTTCTCCTTGATTGTCGTCTACTCCCTTATTTTTTTTTTATATTCGTGAACAATCTTATGCTGATCGACCTAGCTCCGTAAAACGTACAAAGTAACTTTAAATTTGAATGTACTTGTACCGTGTTCCTGTCAAACGCGCTGCGCTACATTATTGTTAGCGTCTGAATACATTATTAATGATGTGCGAAAAGAACTAAAATGGGTCCAACGAAGCAGAACTTCGGTTGATATTGAACTCCCGAACGAATAAGAAAGTTTTAGCATTCTACATTTGAATAAATCGCTTACAGCGATAAGACCGCCTGTTGCTACCTTTATTTACACTGTAAATCTGTTATTGTATTTTTTCTTTGTGGTGCAATAAAGTGTATTTACTTACTTACTTACTTACTTAAATCTGTAATGAAAGCCTTGATTGACCTTAAATACAATGTAAAGTGTACCTCAGCAGTTAGAAGACGTATTCGATTCTCTAAATATCATCAAAACCACGGCCAGTACCATATCATTATGTCAATAAGACGCCAATTTCTTAACTGCAGAAGAGTTTGACCGTAATTATATAATACATGGTTGTAAAATTTTAATGACATAACGCCAAATAACTTGTGATCATCTGAAATCACTTAAGAAATGAATTTCGCAGCACAGGGTGCCAATATTAAGCGGAGGGTTGAAGTTATCTCCATAAACTATATAGGTATTGTTAAAAAATAAAATTGGCCGAAGGTTGATTGTCATTCATGTTACTAAAGCTTCAGAGAAACAATTTACCAAGTGAAATTCGGACAATAAAATTTCGACGAAAAGGTAGAACTCCTAAAAATACCTTAGCATTTGCTGTTACTACGCAACCTTTTATACGTAAAATTTGATTCTATTACATTTTTTATAAAGTTCGTGTAAGTTTTGTTAAATAAAAAGCAAGTATTCGAATTATCCGTTTTATCCGGATATCCGGATAGTAAAATTATAAATATTCGAAATATCCGGATACAAAAAATGGACGGATAATGCAAGCCCTATTCATAACTCATAAACCGTCAAGATACGGACGGGTAGGTATTTGCTTTACTGCTTTGTTTAGTACATTTATTTGCATAAACTCACCGGATTTTGCCGAAGGTTATGTTTTAATCCACGTGTATACGTATTGTTCTACATATTCAGTTATGAACTCGTGAAACTATCATTTTACGTTCTTACATAGGTACATAGTTACGTGAATCAAATTATTAAGTTAATCTAATTATCATTTATCATAAAGTTCAGCTCTGTATTTACGAGTACAGTTTCACCACGCAATGAGCGCGCTAGATTATTTAATGTATTTCTGTTATTGAAATCCGTATTGTACTCCAATAACATTTGTGCAAACACATCGGCTTTGTTTGTCTTCGTCCGGCATACCGGCGCGGTTCTTAGACTTGCAAGGTTTTATAAACATAAATACGTTTAATATTAACGAAAGGCAAAATGCATTGTTTCTGCTCGGTGTCGTGTAACCGGTTCTCGTCACGCTCCGGGTTCGTGGAAACCAACAGTTGTTTCCATCGGCATTCTTCGCCGGGTACGCGAATGTCGCTGCTCGCCGCGCCACACGACCGATTCATCTCTACCATTGTTTGCGATTAGTGCCCGACGACGGACTCGAGTGAGAACGTCCGCTAATTGGCACCCGTGCCGATCGTTACCGACAACCTCGACCATCACTTTCCTTTATTGCTCAACCATCAAAAACACGGCCAGCGAAAAGTTGACCGGATACCACATCCAAGGTTCGTAACGGCGCATCTGTGCCGTATCACGCCTTCACGCCGTTAATTTATTTATTTTAACCCAAAACGAAAGAAGGTTACTCGCGTTTACGTAATCGAGAAACGTATTCGTACCCATAATACAAAGAAAGAGTAAATGGAATGCCGGCGACGTTAATCAACGTTGTCGGTAACCGTAACCGTCTCCGGAGGATTAGCCGACGAGATATTCTATTCTCCGGCCGTAATTAATAGCTTTTGGCAAGTGAGCGATAGCGGGCGGATACAAATGGCTTTCATGACGTGACGCAGCGCTTGCGTAATTGGATAATTAATATACTAAAAACAATGTCGGAAACGATGTTTACGTAACCGTATGGGCAATGTGCAAGCGCATAGACGACCCACGCCCGAGAAGCGGGCCAACGGCCTTTAGACGCGTCTGGCTGTGCATTCGGTGATCCGAGATACGATCCGGTACGTTGCCGCACAACAATAGTTACGTATAATAGCATTGATAGCCGCTTGGGTTGCGTTGCGGGCGTGGGTTTATCGACGTGAATTCAAACCCATAGCAGAACATCGGTACCATTTCAAATAGCGTTTTGTACTCGTCTCTATACATACAGAGTCGCTGTGCCTATCGGATGTTGCTTATAGCCGAGTCAAGAAACTCGCCGTTTAAATTATGTACTTACACATGAGTTATGAACGCCTACGGACACCGAGGCAATGACTTCTGGCTTTTGATTCATTAACATTAACTTACTCAAACATTCGAGATGTTTTGTTCTTCGTAATGGAACCTGGGATGCTGTGTGAACCGTCGAGATGTTATTAATGTCAGGTATATTGAATGAATAAAATTAATGATGTCGGCGGCGCGCTACTATTTTTTACTCAAGGGGAAATCCAGACGTGCATATCTGGTTAGTTAACTATAAACACGATGAACGTTTTCCAGAAACTTGTCTGTCGTAAACAAACTAGTAATTCGTATTTGTTATTCGTCAGTTGAATGAACAAAAATAACCAAGATACCAAGTATCTGTAACCGAACGGTATAACAGGCATTGAATCGTAGGTGACTCAAATTACGATTAATCGAAGCCGTTTGAAGCAGTACCGGTCAGGCGAGTAACTTTATCAATTATCATAAATTAAACTATAGTCGTAGTAGTCATCGATCGGATCGGACATCGGCTCCCAACGATCTGACATCTGACCGTCGCGTCTGCAAGCACGTACATTTTCTCACGGTACCAAAATAGGCGAGCTGCTTGCTTTGCCTCGATTTCTTTGGTCCCAGGACTCCCAGGTACTTATTGTTGGATGGTAACTTTATTAATATTTATCAATTTTATCATGCAATAAGTTAGCAAGTTTCCGTAAGAATTAATTTTCCTCGTGTTTACAAGAATACTGTAGTTAAATATGTAAAGCATGCTCATAATACCTACTTGAACTTATAATTTATTACTTTGTTGCTCGCTGCGGTTTTACTCGAGCATTGACGTCAACAAGACGCAAATTTCATCGATTCTGGGTAATTTGTATGATTATAAGGTTAAGGGACTCATAATTGTTTTCAACTTTTTTAATATTGAAAAGTTAGCGTGAAATAAACAGTAAAATTTATTTCAAATTAGTTATTAATACCTATCCTTAAAGTTACTCAATATGAACAGGCCAATTAATTACAAATATATGTACTAGATTTAGTCTAATAAAGAAATAAATAAATAAATTCATTATCACAAATACATATTATGAATTTTGTAAGCATGGAATGTTTTATCATTAATTATGCAAAATACATGTTTGCTTCATCGTGCCGAAATATATTAGGTACCTACATTGACGCGATTGATCCCAAAATAGATAAGTCAGGTAATTTATAGGCAGACACATTGTCATTGTTTGCTTTAGTGGTCACTTTTTCACTATTCTTTTTTAGGGTTTCGTAGTCACCTAGAAAGTAGAAACCCTTATAGTTTCGCCATGTCTGTCTGTCTGTCCGAAGCTTTGCTCCGTGATCGTTAGCGCTAGAAAGCTGCAATTTGGCATGGTTACATAAATCACGCATTGCGACAGAACGGTAAAATAAAAAGTATAAAATTTTTTTTTTTTGGGTTTATACAAAAAGTTTTTTTTTTAATACTTTTTTGCATTGTCCCAATAGTGTGGAGTATCGTTGGATAGGTCTTTCAAAACAAATAAGGGTCTCCTAAAACCATTTTTTATATAGTTAATATTTTCGGAAAATGCGCTCTGAAAGAAAAAAAAAATATGCGTCCCCCTCTAACTTTTAAACCACGGGTCAAAAAATATGAAAAAAATCGTGAAACAAGAGCTTAATAAATACTTTTAATGAAAACTTTAGCGAACATGATCGGTCTAGTAGTTTTTGAGTTATTGCATAAAATTTTCTTAGTAAAATGACGTAAGTACAAATACGCTGCAAAGCCTTTATGCCCTTATGATACGTACTAATAACCCCCGTTTGGCCTAATTTGACAGAATGGTAACTACGAAACCCTACACTGAGCATGGCCTGACATGCTCTTGGCCGATTTTTTGCTTAAATATCACACAAAATAATATCAAAATGTTTGGTTTTTATTATTAATTATTACCTATCTACAGTGTTATTGGTAACTTAACCTTTTGGAGTGTATCGTAAATTAAAATTAATAATCCTTGGTCTTCACTTTAGTAGGTACATCAGATTTAATTAAAAAACGGCTCACGAACAATGCTCTGAGCTGACTAACGGTATTGCTATCACTACGTGGTAAGCTGTCAGCTTGGGAAAGTAATGACATATCAGCACAATGATCCAACCATGGCTATAGTTTTTCTGTTAGCTCTTTTATTTCACTGTAGGCATTAATTTTAAATCTTGTTACACGTAATGAAAACTGGTCTGCATACCTATAACACTTTCTAGACTAGACTATAAATTGTGAAGGTACTTGTCGTTAATCGGGTTAAGCTCCTGGTTAACAATCGCGACCTCTCATTAATGAAGAAAAAAAGTTTTTAAGAAAGAAATATGTTGATAAATAATTAGCTTTTGCTTTCGACAAAAAACCCTGAAAATTTATTTTTAAATAAATGAATGTGCCATACTTCCAAAAAATGTCTACAAACATTTTACGTGACAGCTGTTCCATATAAAAATGAACTGTCTAGGGATCATCGTTGGGCGCGCGAGGTACCTATACTAATGTTACTATTCCTTGTCTACTTGAACGTAGGTACTACCTGTACATATGTCTGTCTCTATGTTTGTTATGTACTTATACATACCTATATGTGTAGTGTACCCATTACTCCAATTTTCCTGATCAACAACTAAACTGTGCTTACCTAAGCATTCTCAAGTACAAAATTTAATTTTACCGTCAATCGGACTAAGTATTTTAAGTGGATCGCAGTTCTGCAGCTAAGTTTGAAACAGAAACTTACTTAGGTAGACCGATATCTCTCTCGAAAGCGAGATAAGAGGCTATAAAAGTAGGATCTGGAAAGCTTTGTGTAGATCTCCTTAGCAACAAAGTAATATTGTAGCTTTGTTATTGTCGCTTTACTGCCTTATTGTTATGATCTACAACCGCCATATGCTGTTACTATATGTGTTGCAAAGAGCTCTATTTACGGAGCCGGTAAACCTGTCAATGGATGATACACAGTTATGATAGAATTTATATATATAGAATAGCCCATGCAACTACTATACCGAGCATTATTTATCAATGTCTTATATGAGAACATGAAAAAAACTTTAAAAACCTGTAGGTATACGGCCACCATTTTCTTGTCGGTCAAACAAGCAGTCTACAAGGTTTTACCCCCTGGTATTTTACATACGAAGATATTTCAGGAAATAACAAAAAGTAGAAAGATTTAAACAAACAACGGGAATGTAAATTATTAGCCGCCACTATATCTCGATTCTCGATAAATACAAAAGCACCTTAGCACAAAAAGACATACAGTCCACTATTGACTTTTTACTCCAACATGTGACATTCCTGGGCAGGTCTGAGAAAAAAACTACGGGAGCCATCATTTCTTCGAATGCGCCCCAATCCCGCATGTTAGTTAAGACGCCTGTTAAATCTTTGAAATATGAACTATAAAACTTTCGAAGAGGATAAGAATTATTAACGCTGCGGGAGCATAATAATATATCGACCTTTATCGTGTCTGGAAATCTGTGTCAAGGCAATTTCCTTATAAATTTAAAGATATAATTGTACTGTATTTAAACCGCTTGTTTAAGTTGATTACGCTAAGGATGTGAGTAACGTGCAATAATAAGGTAGTTGTTTTAATTACTAATTACACCGGTTATATTATACAATTGAGTGAACTTGCCTTGTATTTATATGAGAACGTATTATATTAATTCGTATTTAAAAGGCTAATTTAAACTTGAATACTTAATAGAACGAGATTGTGACACGACACAAGTAATGGAAGTTGAGAAAGTAAAAGAACGTCGAGGTGTCTATTGAATAACAAGGTGTTTAGAGCCACCGTTGCGCAACCGAGTGTCTCGTGGATTCTAGTATGGACTGTAGTACTTTGTCGAATGGTAAAAGGCTGTATGTACGATGATATATTCTTAATATATTTTCACTTTGGTTGTGCAGCGACGTTAGTCACGCGCTGTTTGCTACTCGATGCGAATAAAAACTCCACTCCATCGAACTGCTACCTCTTCCCCCTCCCCACTAACAAAACAAACCACCCACTACTCAGTAAACCCACTTATAATACCATGAGGGATCTCTCACAAATGGTCACGACCAAATAGACAATGACAATGGACAAATAAATACAACGGGCCCATTCGAACGTGAAAACGAAACTATCACGGCAGTAAATCGCGCTACCGTAAATGCGAAGGAATGCTATCTTACCGGTGGCCCACATCGCATTGAATAAACGTGTCGATTTCCACTCGATAACGCTGGCCTTGCAATTTAACCGGACGTACATTTAAATTGCATGCATCGCGATCGAATTTAAACCGAGAAATTTACGATGTAACCGGTTCTGGGTAATGGATTTAATATTTAATATTCAACGCTCGTTATGCCTGAGATCTATGTCGTTATGTGAACGGCTAATGAGTCATGCTGCTGTATTGATCATAATATATTATGCCCCTTTTTTATTCGCTCCTCATGCACGATTCGAAACAAAATTATAATCATAATTGATGTCAACATTGTCAACGGTTTGCCAATACCAACCAATGCCAATTCTCTTATCACGAAACTGGCATCATCGTTGATAATAATGATAATCTTTATAAAGATGGCGTGGGTTGAGAAAATAGAAATCAAACATGGAAGTAGGTGGATACGCGTCGTGAGTAGATAATGAGTAGATTAAAGATAGTGGAACGTCCAAACACGATGTCGACACGAAAACGTGAGGCCGATCTGTTTTCGCGCTCGGTCGCGACGAATTTTAAATGTTTATTTATAATTATACTTTAATTAATCAAATGATAAACGAACTCCTTCATTAGCGACGAGTGTGCCAGTTATGTCTACGGTTGTCTTTAGTAACCGAGCCGTTGTCTTATTGCGGAACAGGTTCCTCAAACAAAAGGGGCCGACGAACCGCTCTTTTATAAGAATAATAATTTGGCTCGCCCTCAGAAATGTCTGCCTTATATCTAACATCAATGTTTTCTTTTCTACGTGAATAAAAGCCAGGAGGGTGAAAGTCCGTCGAGGGTTCTTTGTGGTCCCTCGGGCAGAGGGAAAAGGGTTGACGTGCCTCCACATACTCGTGTTACTTCAGTTACTTGGTACACGTGGATTCACTTACCTATACATATTTATCTCAATACCTTTAAACGAAGTATTAACGAACAATTCTAGTTTATAATATACTATTTATATATTTCGGGGGTCTCAGAAACGGCTCGAACAATTTCGATGAAATTTGCTATATGGGGGTTTTCGGGTGCGAAAATTCGATCTAGCTAGGTGTCCTCTGGGAAAACGCACATTTTTGTTTTATATGTTGTCTCCCAGATAATACATATTATTATAAAGCATGACGCACGACAAATCAAAACAGACTACGTGTGTGTGCCTAGTCAGACTATTTGTTTCGCTTTTACTCCGTATCATTTACAACCAACATGTCAGCTTTAATTTAATCCTGTTTACAAAGGATAATAATGCCAGTATTCCAAGAAATACATCGTGGCAAGTTGACAATACTTCAGATTTTTACACTAGTCGATTACATTACGTTATATTTGCAAATTTAATTTCATAAAAGTCTGGCGACTTTGCATTTTATGCTCAACCATCAAAGGAAAATTATTCTCTCTATGAATGAAATCAGCTGCTCTAGGGGTGGTTTTGTGTGGGAATAATAAAGTGAGGGATGTTTGGCTCAGTGGGCTATAATCGTCACCATGGCAACGGCCCGGGACCGGAAGCCTCTCCAACATAATGGCTGCAAAAACACCTAAACAACGAATAAACCGTCATCTTATATGATGATAAATTATTCCACTGAGGGCCACTTGCTCCATTCACTAACCCGGGGTTAACCGGTTAAACCTGGAGGTACCATGGTTACAATTACAAGTACAATTTGACACTGGGTTAACGGTTTAACCGCTTAACCCCGGGTTAGTGGGATGGTGAAAGTGGCCCTTAGAGTGGGTACTATAACTAGGTTAGCGACTGTTATCAAAAACTTCCTAGAATTTTGATAGTGTGTACCGCGGTAAAATTACGTGAAGATATTTTTTATTTTATTCATTTGGAGATCCTATAACAGCTATGACATTAACATAGAAATAGTAGTAGTAAAATACTTTATTGTACCAAAAGAAACATAAAACATGAAAGAACACACATCATTAGTACAAAGGCGAGAGGCGAAAGAAATTATACTAGATATACAGGAAGCCAATTATAGGACCTCACAGGTAGTGACGTAATACAAAACTAACTAAGATATAAACAAATGTTACTCGTGTGACTCACTTTTCGATAAACGGCCTCTTGATACCGTAAATAAGGATAACTAATCAAAGTTCTGCCCGTGAATTCACCTTGATTCATGGGTGACAACGTAAACAGGCTGCGAGCGGTTAGTGGGCGACATTCCTCCCGACTTCCCCTCGTGTCGGCGCCTAAATTGTGACATTTTCCCCTCGGCGCCCTACTTCGTTCAATAATCTTTCGACGACGCAAAATTCGCAAATTAAACGCTCTTTGTTTAAAACTTCTTTGATTCTGATTTGTTTTTAATGCGAAACATCAGTAAAAAGGTAGTCTGCACTTCTTTGACTAATAATAATAACTACGGCAATTTCAAGTTACATAAGTGGGTTTTATCTGATCTTTTATTAGAATCCACAGTTGTCAGGTCGTCTGGAGGTTACCGATGTATGTATGAGATCAAACGGCGATCCGTTTGATCTCAAGAACACGAATCACAAAGAACCTAATCAAATAACAAAATAGGAGATACCCGTCCGTCTTTGCCAAGTGTAGGTAATTACCATCTAGATAGTTATCCAGGTTCATTATTTTTGTGCATTGCTGGCATGGACCTAGGCGAACTGGAGCGTATTTTAAAACGGCTTGCGGCTACTTGTTCCGTTTCCTAGAGAGTCGATAACGTGTCGAAACATTGTTTGGCTCGTATCCAAATCACCGCATAGTTCACTTGGCTGCAGTTTCTCAAAGGAAAACCCTTGATAACCTGCAGCAGTTAGCCTTTAATGGTGGAGGGCTTAATGCCTATTTTGAATAAGCCGGGGTGGCCGGCGAGCGCCCCCTCTCCTATATATTACGGTGGAGGATTTGGGCAGTCCGCTACAGTGATATACGGCCTTGTCTCGTCGACACCCAGCCATTACGTTTTGTTTGATATTGATATATTATTGGGTCGTGATGAAAGGATATAAAAGGATAGATTGAACATATGATAGGAATTCTTGATGTAATTGTGCCTTGATACTCTTTCAAACGTTGTAAGAATTGCGGATTTCTCTTGCGAACTCATTTGACCCGCGTTCTTCAGGAAGTCTTTGTGGGATTGAAAAGAATATAGCAACAATGGAAGCATTGTGCTATTTGATTAGTAAATTAAGCCGCATGAGGGCGTCGTGGCGACCGATCACGACTTGGTCTCACGCTAGCCGGCGTTCCCAGCGCTCCGAACAAATCGTTAGGACATCATAATAACCAAACTCTGAAACAACTCTGCTCAGCATCTTATACACGCGCGCTCTCAGTGTATTTCCAATTGCCATGAATCTGCAGTCGACAACTCGCAAATTGTTGCTAGTAAAAGCAAACCAGAAATACAAGTTTGACTGGAATGACTGGACTAAACGGAAATTGTATGGGTCGGGCTTGGGTATTTGAATTTGTAAGTCTAATGAGACATCATTTTTTTAAAGATTTTGCTACAAAATGTTGAAATATTTGGTAAGTAGTTTATATTACGATTTATTAAATATAAAAGGTGTCGTTATACGAAAACAAAAGAACAATAAAGTAGCGGTATATTGTTGATTCATTCAAATCGGGAGAAAACAGTAAATGTACATAAATGCAAAAGTTGTCAATTCCCACGCGCTAATGTATGTCTGTCACACCGTTCCGGCGACGCTAACATAAAGACGCATGCATGAACACAAGTGCCATGCCATTCTTATTAAAATGGGCATAAAACCATGTATTACTGTAACAATAGCTCGTTCGATGGCAGGAAGCACGGCTGCACCATTCGCAGCTGTTGAACATGTTGAATACACATATGACTTTCAAGCGAACTTTAACAAACATCAGGCATTTGCTCCCGGTGCTCAAAGGCGTTTAAATTCATTTATCAGAAACGATTTATTTATGGTTGTGTGTTGTGTACATAAACAGCCAATAACCCATCTGTATATTCTGTATAATAGATAGACGGTGCTGCAGAGCGCAGACAGAGTTGTCGGCGTAATACGTAGTTCATGGTTACGCATTCACTTGATGTTATGTGCACGTCGGGCGTGTGTTGGCGCAGCGCGGGCTCCGGTTGAAGAGCAGACGAGCTCGGTATTTCATTTCACGTTATTACAAGTCGGCGCTTGGGCGGTACTTTCATCCGTCATCTGAGTGGCCTCGCCGTAGGGTAGGCCTCTACCGCAAAGTAGGTATCAGCGAAATGAACGCACAACGAGCCGACGAGCCGAGGAAGCAACCTCTGTAATGGAAGCTCCGCAAATTGAATAGACATGACACGAATCCAATTTAAGTTTTCGCCGAGATACCTTAGAATCACACGCCTTTGTTTCGATCGCTGGACTATCAAAGCGATAATGTAAGAGATAAAACAAAAGGTTCTCTCGATGTTGTGAAATGTCTTTATTGACGTTGAGATGCTCGAGAGAAAAGGCTTTTGATTACAATTACACGGCACAATAGGCGTGCGTGAGACTGCTCCGCGTGTATTGTGCTATTAAATTTATTGTTACACCGCTTCGTGCTCTATTTACTCGGACGGCAACAATAGAAACTAATAACGATCGTTTTGTATTCATTGTATCTTGCGTCCTGATATTACTGAGTGCAATACTTGACGTCCATAGTTATCATGTTTATAAATCATTTCGTGCGGTCCACGTTCAGCGGAAGTGAAATAAAAAAAAAACGCCTGTTCGTCTTTTAATTACAGTTATTATCGGAGATCGGTGTAGTCGGGTGTATTACGTATCATAAGGCCAAATTAATATTCACGATGTGGCGCGCATGGCGCAGGCAGCCGGGGGCGACTTGAACTCCACAAAATGGCTGCCACAGGCGTACGTTTCGGCGGAGCTGCGAGTCGTGACCGCGAGAGGAATCCATGCGCTCGTTCCGAACCCTCATCAATTATGCATGAATGCGGCCGAACGCCGATGTTTACTCTCCACGAGACAATTTATTGCGAGTTGTGGTTTTTGACATTCGATCCCGAACACTCCCTGCCACGGTGACGAAATCGTGATTTGCGTCTTAAATAAAATAACCATTCGTAATGTCTTCACCTTCAAGCTTGTTATAATTTATTCTGTGAATGCGTTTCCGTTTGTAAACGTGCCTGTGATTCATAGTCAATTATTGCATCAGCATCAGGGCATCGAATTAATTTAATAGCAGCATTATCGGTGGCTTCACAGCTGTGTAAGCTATCGATAACGATAACGTTGATAAGTAAGTCATTGTTCGTGGTCTACATATGCGTTTATGAACGTAGTTTTGAATCGAGTAAGGTATTTTATTGTTACGTCGTGCTGTAAATTCTCCCACGCGACTGAGTCACGCCCGGAAACCGCGAGAGCGTTCTTTGCAGGGTAAATATCTCCGACTGAGCCGTAATCTAAGTCGGTAATCATCGGAGACAATGCGTCGTTCACGCCAGATAACGCACGCTCACAACCTTATCTCCACGTACCGCACACTGTTAATTGTAAATATCGTAATCGCTGGAAGGTTCCTTTCCAATTAACGTGTTTTATGATCGTATTTGTTTAATAACTATTTAATTGTTTAATAATAGCTAGCGGGCAGTGTAAATAGATGCTGCTCCGATTAATATCGAGCTGGAGAGGAAAACAAACTTATCGCGCTAGTTGTCTTTTCGTTGATAAAGCAGTAAATTAAGATTTTCTTTACCCTTGTAGATATACATACACTACCTTTATGTAGAAGTATTGGTAGTACATAGTAGTAGGATACTTTTTCGTAAGAGGAATAGGAGCCCTGTGTTTTCGGATTCGGCACGATTTTATGCATTGAGCGCTTTTTGGCAACTCTCTAAGCCGTTGTTGCCAACATTTTGAGGTATGTTTACGAATGTCGCTTGCATTTAGATAATTTAATTAAGGAGAGGTTATAGAAACCGTACTTTTATCTAATATTTGCGCAGCTCCGTACAAATAGTTCTAACCGCTGTTATCACGGCAGGCTTGGTTATCGACCGCTATGTTTGTGTTGCTTATCTATTAAATTCCCCTCTATCTCCCTTATCTAAACAATCTGACGAGGCTCATTGTGTGATAAGTGATAATGATAAGCGCGTATTTTTGGTTTAATATCCACTCGTATCTTTGAAGTTTAACCATGTCAGTGAGATATACGTGGAACATGTTACAGAAGCGGTCAGATTAAATTTGGTTATTTTTTTATAGTCAACGTTGTTCAAACAGCGCAAACCGGGTTAACGGTTTCTTCCTCTTATTACCAATTTCGACATCAATGACGTATTTAGAAAGATTCATCTAATATCAACTCAACAAATCTTGCTCATAGAAAATCTCAAAATCGCAACAGCCCGGGTTTTTTTCACCTGGTTTTTGCAAATTATACGAAGTATTCAGCAATTTACGTGTACTCGCTAATTTTATTAGCACGAAGGCTGCTGATAAACGAGTTGCGACCTCATTGCGCTTCTGAAAAAAGGTGTTAAGTGGTACCTATGCTGTCAGTATCATGTCCACCCGCATGGCATAACTGCTGGTAGTGATAAACATAAAAATATAAAGTATGTCATTCAATGTTCGTCAATAACAAGTGAGTGTAAGTTTAACTTGCGCTTTTCCTCCAAGTAAATTACTGTAGGTAACCTTATTAAAAAACGTTATGGATTTAATATTCAAGTGTGTGACTGTGTGTTCGTATAAGATGTTCGTTATGTTGAACACAACAGAAACACCATTAATAATGCGTTATTTATAATCCGAAATGCAGAACGAATAGTTGTCACAGCACACAATAGACAGTTGGCAGCTCGCCAAATCGTCGGCTCGATGTAAAATGCCAGTAGGTATGTTGGTCAACGATCGCATTTTGTTTACTTTTCTTGTTATTTTTTGCTGTTAATATAACCTAAAAGTTTTGCATGCCGCTGTTCTAGATAGATTTATGTCTATGCTAATTTTAAATGTTTGACGAGTCGACAATATAATAACAAATAAGTTCCATATTTAAATGGCTGATTTAGAGCATTTGTGGAAATGCTGATTAATAATGTAATTTACATTTTAATAAATACCTTATAGTTGCAATTCTGCGAAACATAATTAAGTGCATAGCTACATAGGTAGGTAAACTTATACCTAGGCAAGTGGGCATATCTAGATTCTTTGTCGCAACTCTATTAGTTGGGTTTATTTGTGTCAATTATTGTATTTGACTGTACCGGTACCTAGTAGGTGTCGGTGCAGTAAAGAGCTGTTTTTTACCGAATTTTCATAAGGTTTATGTAGGTAATTCCTGAAAAATCGTGTGCATGTCACGAGGTCACGACCTACGTGTAGGTTAGGTAATTTACTATAGGTGAATTTAATAAAACGCAATGAAAAAGGCATCCATTTGAATATTTCCTGTATTCTAACTGAACCCACAATAGCCAGGTGTGTATCAACGATGCATTCCGTTGCATTTTTTAGGTACTTGTTTAACACTACACGGCACAAAACAAGCAAGTCATTATGTTAAACGCACTTAGCGATTACATCGACATGTGCGTGCCCTTCCTGCTATCGCGGCTTCGGCGCTGACTGACTGCATTGCATCCTCCGTCAGGTGCGCTCCTGGCGCGGGGGGCTCCTCTCGCTGCCTCCCTCACACCCGCGGCGCCCTTCACTTGTTGCTACGTTGCTGTCGGCGCGAGACTGGCGCACTATTCCCCGCGCACCCCTTCCCTCCAACCGCCATTTCCCCGCCCGCGTTTCAGTTCTTTGTGCTACGCCGAGGTTCTCGCACGTCTCAGCTAACACAACGCTCACGTTCATTATCGTGATTCATAGTAATACAACATAGCCGACTAGAGTGCTGTGAGTGTGTGCAGGTGGACGCAACGATTGACCGCTTTCAAGGACGCTACGGAAGGATTACCGCTGCAGGATCTTCGTGTGATTTGCTTGGGAGTGTTTGTGACTCGAATTTTGTACTAGTGTCGATATCGGAAGTGAATATTTGATTTGCGAAGAGTTCGACTGAAGATTAATCTATAACCTTTTAACGGAAGTTTTACCACAAAACTTGACAAACGTGAGTACATAAATTAAGTGCTAATTGTACCTATGGTTCATCAACTTAATGCTCTACATTGTACAATAAAATTTATTGAATTTTATAAAAATATGAAAGTGACCATTTAGAGTTAAATATTTTTTTATATAAAAGGTACCATAGTAGGTTTTCTGAGTAATTAGTTCCATATTAGCTTATTGAACTACATAGAAAGGAAGAGAGGAACATTAATTAATTTAATTGAACTTGTACCATCATTTTTCAAGTTCATATCATTGAATTTACAATAATTACTAATAAAATTAGTACCGTGCGTAATCACTGTAATCAGTGAAAACGATCTGGAAGTTTTCTTTGTCAACAAGGTCCGATATCACTTATCAGGTTTATCGGTGTCTAATAGACACTTGTCTATTGCTCTCTGACCCGTGATGAGCTCCGATTTTGTTATTATTAGTCTGGGACACATCTTATAATTTCGTGCCCATTTATTTGTGATAGTCTAGCTACTCCTAGGGTCTCTAGGTCCCAATCCCAACCAAAAGTACTTGTAGGTAGGTATTTTGAAGGCATTTTTCCTTCAATAAAGCGATTTTGATAAAGGACAAATATACCTACCTATTAACAAATACCTATTATAATAAAAAATGTGACTAAAAGGAAACTAATTTCCTTATTAGATTATTAACAATGGTACGCAAGCCTTGAGTGGGCTGTTTATTGATTAACCACATTTAACATTTAGTGTTGCAACAGGAAAACCGGATACTAATCAGTTGAAGGTAGGTACGTTATATTGGCTTGCTGGTTACAAAACTTAGTAATGGGTTTTACTATACTACTTACTAATAAAATTACCACTTACTTATCTAATTACCTACTTTGTTTCGAAGAGTAATTCGACACAGTTCCGATGTCAAATGCACGTAGCGTAGGTAGGTGGGTGCGATTTGAATTGGGGGGCGAGAACGCGGCGGGGTGGGTCGTCTTGTCGAGGGGGATCGGGATTCCAGTCACGAACCATCGGGACGCGTCGTGAGATCCGAGGGAGATTGCCTCCGCCTCCGGCCTCTTGCGCTTTCAATAGCACATTGCGCAACTTGCTGCACGCGCCCGCTTCCCGCGTCGTGCCTACAAAGCTACACCATATCTTCAAGGTGGCATTTGCAGTCACGACAGCCGATGCGCCGTATAAGGCCGCGACTGGTTCTCGTAATTGCCCGGTCACTACTCCGCCTAACGAGCGAAAAACTGGGTTGACATTTCAAAAGCGAACGTCTCGATTCATTAGTTAGAAAGTGACCATAAAAACTGCGGTTTTTTGGCAGAAGTACCTGCCTACTCTAACATCAGCCTTTGCTGATACTTATCTACAAGGTCTACGTTGCGTAAACTCACGTACTACCTAGTTAATTGCTTTGTCAGAGAAAGCTTTGTCGCTAAATGTCCTTTTAACGGTTATTGGCCGGGTGGAAGTGTTTCATTACACGGCAGGAGAGTAGTCGACGCTACACGCTCTAGTGGCTGGAATAAACTGTTCCAACAGACAAACGGGCTTGGTGTCGTGTCAGCCGACATTTCAAGCTAGATGAGATTGCTCTCTTTGTCCTTTTACAACGACAAAGTAGAAACGTCTTCATAAATAAAGTACTCGTACCTCGAGCACCGCACGCAAACCGCTCGACACTTGAATACCGACTTTATTAGTTTAGCTCGTGAAATATTCAAATGATCTGAATCATTCTGAATTGATCGTTTCAAGTCACGCGCTCGAGCCCACTTCCTCTGTAGATCGTTGTGCGACTACAAAATAGCTTTGATGATTTCGACCTCCTGACCCCGTCATCTTCGTAATGGAGGAACTGAGTGCGTTCTTGTTCGAGCCGGCGGTTACGTCGCGGTTAACTATTCTCGGAAGACCCAGTTAGCTAATGGCTGCAAACGGTATTGCACTAAGTAATTGACAGCATGTTTGTGGTTATAAAATAGCAGTTATTAATGTCTTTGTTTTTTAATAACGTTCCATTAACTTATCCTGTTGCGTGTGTCGGTGAATGTAATGCAGCTATGTGTATGGCAGCCCTTTATGAATAATTCAGTCGGCGCGCTGCAGGCTTGTTATTCCCGACGACCGCAGGCGCAAGCGATCAACAACTCGGGCGAACCAGCAGCGTGGTCTCCGATTACAAATAATTCTTACGGAACTGAGCTCACAGTTACACCAGTCCTCTCGGTGAGCGACGAGGGAACAGAGGCCAGGATTTATGCCAAGCAGGCCGGCGGGGCGCTCTCGGAGTCGGCGACTTTTTGCCGTGTAATGAAATGCTCTCACCGGTTCCGCCTCGGCGTTTGTCTTGTCAATCAGCCGCCGCACTTCCACGTAGAGTTATTTGTTGCCCCATTGTGCCCGCTGATCAATGTCGCATTGTCTCACCACTTTTGTTTACGGCTCATCAATACCAACTTGCTAACATTTTACAATGATACTGTTTTCTTCTCGTGTAAACACTTTTTACGACGTACTTAAGCCTGTGTTATCAACCTTATTAGCTATCTCTGTTGATTGTTCTACTTATAAATATTGTCCGTCGTAGTGAAAGCAAGAACGCTGGTTATTTATTGTTTTTCATTGCTTTTTACTTACCGTTACGTCAGCTTATTTACGTGGGTATACATATTTAGCGATAAGATTATCGTTGGTTATTATTTTTCCAATGTGGTAATACATAATATTATGGTACTTATTGCAGTTAGGTATGTAGTTACTACGTAGGCGTGCTTATCTTACATTATGATCGCTTTATTTACTGTCGAGGTGTGAGTAAGCACTCGACTGAAAGCATTTAAGTACCGACTGTTATGTTGCTAAGTGGCCAGGCATGCGGGAAAACACTTAAATATAATGTCATGTTTATTATTATTAAACAGCCTTTATAACAGGATGACACGCATCGTGTAGTGGGGCAGATTTCATGCGACCGGTTTCTCATTGTGAGTTGTGAGTAATTGCAGCGGATGCATAAATAATCATCGTAACCGTATCGCATCGTATAATCGCGCGATTATTCGCTCGCGATGCCAAGATACCGAGATGAACACCGCGACAGACGCCCGTTTCTTATGTTCGTGTTTAGTATGAATAATTATTTACGCGATTATGTAAATGTGGATCCTTGTTAACAGCCCCTCATTAAAATTCCATTGTTGCGCGTTCGGCGCGCCCGCGCTCTTTTGTATTTTGTCGAATACGGTATTATGTTAGTGCTTTTTAATTTATTCAATTACGATCTGCTTTTAAATAATTTGATTTCATTAAGGACACTCCTGAAACAGGTGCGTGATTAAGTACTTATTAACTTAAGCGCTTCAAAATGTGAAGACCTTATCCTTCTGTTAGCAAAAAAATCGAGTATTTGCTAGAATGTGTTAGTAGGTCATCTAATATTATTTTCGGCTCATCAGGACATTTTATAGGCAGAGGGCTCATTCCAATCGTTTACTGAATTCTCAAATGAACCAATAAGTCTAGTCTCATCTTAGGTGCGCAAAATGACGGATCTTGAGTCCACAGTCCCGTTAGCAATTGGAATAGACGGTCCGGAACGTGTCAACTCGTCGTTCGCGCTTTTACGGCATAGCTCGCATACCGGGTTGTTCGCCAAACGCCTGCTGACTGCTGACCGTCGGCAACGCCTGGCCCGCCGCCAGCCGCTCACGTGTAACATGCCACCAAGGAAATATTATATACTAACCAAACTCCGATTGTTTCTCATAGCAAACCGCTGACGCATATTGTGGTCCCTACTAATCCATATCCAAGCTAGCGGCGCCCTAGTAACACGTAACGTCTTTTTAAAATTGACTACTCCATTCAAATCTAATGGCGTGTCATGTCCCGCCCACTCGGCCTATCTTCTCTCGTTCCGGTCCGTAATAAACTTGGCGTAACGAAACGTGACTCCGGCCGAGCAATAACTAATTCCCGGCACGTTACAGCCAAGGCCGGTGCACGCTTTTCACCGCCGTGAAAGTGTGTGATGCAATTGATAATAAGCAACCGTCTATCAAGGTAACGGCTTTGTTTGGCTCTTGTTTGTTAGAATCGAGGTCGAACATTGATTGATGCAGATAGCAACTAAGTGGGATGATTGGGAAGTCCAGATAGACACAATTTTTTACATGCATACCTAGTTATCTTTTAGACTTGGTTGAGGACAAAACTAATCGAAAACGCTGCAGATAAAAATCGAAGTGACAGTTGTGTAAGATGACATACAGAGATCACCAAAGCTTTTAGGTATCGAAAAAATATGTATGTTAACAAATTAAAATTGATTACTTTTGCTGCGCGAAGGCCTCCTTGAAAGTTTGCTGACCTCTGACTTATGTATTACATTTGTTATATTTCACTTGTTTACATTTAAACTAGGTAGGTACCTACTTTAAATAAATCATATTTTTGAGAATGTATCAATGGTGCGTTTGATCGCGATCGCCCCATGAATTGTTTCGAGTGATTTATTGAGTGTTCGCACGAGATACGATACATGTTTCTCTCGGGTGGGCGTAATGTGAATGGGCCACGTTGGCGGCAGCCCAAACGTGTCGCCGACGTCAGCGGATGACATTAACAGATGATACGGGATATCAACATCGCGACAACCACGAGCGATATGCGACCTACAAACTTGATGATACTCCAGTGGCATATGCGGGCATTTGAATTTGATAGGAAAATAGTTGGTCTTGTTATGTTATGTAGTAGGTATGCTCATGCGGTGGGATGAACGACAAATTTACTCGCTGAACGATTTTGGGCTGGGCAAGAAACACCATTTCATATTGTCTTTGTTTATTGATGATTCTGACATGATCTAATCATATGTTTGTTTTGTTACAGGTGCCACCGAGAGTGTAAGTGCGAGTGGTGATGTGGTTCACGTGAGTGAAGAGAAAGAAAAGTGCGCGAAACCCGAGCCCGTAGCTCAGGAGGCTGCCGTGTGCGCGAGTGAAGTGAGTGCAGTGAGTGGAGCCGCGGATGGTGTGGCTAGCGCCGTGGCCTCCGAGGAGGACGACTGTGTGATAGTCAGTGCGCGTGATGGCGACGACAGGTCCGACTCCGGCGTGAGCGGGGTCCGCTCAGGCGGCTCCGCCAGCTCTGTGGAGGACCGGGATTGGCGCGCTATGGCGCACGGGTACGGCGGGCACCCCCCGCCGCCGCTGCTGCACCTGCCGCCCCCGCCGCCGTCCATGTACGCGAGCGAGATCCTGTGGAAGCAGCGGTACCAGCCGCCGCTGCATCCTCCTCTGCACCATGCCATCGCGGAGGACTACCTCGCAGCGGCCACCTACGATAGAGAGAGACACGAAAGACTGTTACGGTGAGTTGATTTTGTTTTTGGTCTCTTTTGATACAGGACAAGTATTCTAATTATAGAATACTATATATTAATAGAATCTGCGCATTTCGTTACATGAAGGCATCGTATTTAATGACAATACGAAGCTACGTGTTTGTTATGACAATGCTTGTGACCGTGTTTATAAAAACTAGGTTAAATTTTGGACGCCCATTACAACTGTTTAATTGAATAAGCGTTATTTTCACAAATATTCTCTCCCAAGACAAGAACATGGGTCCAAAAATGTCTCAACTCTGGATGTGCACTAGATTAATCAAAACAGTCTTCAATAATCCAGCACTGGGATCCAGTAACACTAGCTGCCATCCAACCATTGAACTACCTACCAATCAACTCAAAAAGGAATGTTCATAATAAATCAAATAGTAATCGCTTCGTCCTTGTTCAGCATTAAACCAGACACGGCAATTAGCCGGTAAACTAACCCGAGTAATTGGATGATCTGCTGTTGCATAGGAATGTTACACGGCGATGATTAACGATCATGTGCCTATTGCAGTCAGACCTGTTAAATTGCGGCAAGCCGTCATTTAACCGGTTCGTAACAGTTAATTTCATCTTTACGATGTTGTCTATTAAGTTAACCATTTACGGAATGCCGTGAAATTGCGAAGGTATGAATTTAAGCTTGAACGTCATTAACGCTCATACGAAGTAAATTCGGAAACCGTGAGCAATTGAGCATAATGAGAATAGATTATGAAAACGCTATTCATGGAAAAACTAAACTATAGTGACTTGTGATGATTTGTAAGTGCAACTTTGTCGGTCAGTATTGTCATTAATAATAAGATGATTATTTTCATTAGATATGCAAAATATCCCTCAGCGAAGGTACACTTAGCGCCTTATTGAAAACAACCATCAAAGTTTGACCTGAATAGGTTCAATTTGTTATTGCGTTCTAAATCTAATTTAATAAATGCTTTGATGTATGTTAGGCATCGTTTCACTTTGTAAGAAATAGCTTCTAGTTGTTTGTCCGTTTGACCTTCGTATGCAAACTGACAGACAGAAACATAAACTGTTCTCTTGAAAGTAACGGCTTTATGGGATTAGGGCAAGTCAAGTGAATTTTAATTTAAACCTACCTCGGAGCCTCGGACGGATTGGTGACATTGAATGACCTCAAATGTAAAAATAATTTCGCGGCTTATGATATTTGTGTAACTTCCAATTTAGTAAACAAACCAAAAAGGTTTTTTTGTTTTTGTTTATTACTTTCCATTTGTTATGTTACCTGTTCTTTTGAGGGCCCGCGACTAAAGCAGCTTATAATTTACGGTCTTGTTTTCTTATGGAACAAAACATACTTGAAATACTTTACACTGGTTATATTAAGCACCCTTATTTTCTGAAAATATATGAAAATAAAGCTTCAAGGCAACTCGCAATTACGTCCAGTTTCAGATTTCATATTTTAGATGGCTACCTAAAGGATCATTCTAGTAAAAGGCATGTAATGGACATAAAATTGTAAGTTGGTCATACATACATAGATTCTGGTTTCGTATATAAACTATAATTTGCTTGCTATAACTTACAGCATTGCCGATTTGTCGCTGATAACAACCAGAAATTAGGCTCTGGTCTCCTTAACTTGCAGGAGCAGTAGAAAATATTCTGTTACTGTACGGATGACCTATAAACAACAGACATATTATATTTGCTTGATTACTTCGCAATGCTTTTGTTTCCACTTGCCTCCACGGATCGCGTCGCTTTTTTTTGTTTTTTTTTTAGTAGTTGCACAGTAGTTACAAAGCAATATCGACCAACATTGCTTTTTTTGTGAGAGGATTGGTGTCGTGGCCGAAAGGGAACCAAGGATGAAAAGGAAAGGAAATTTACAGAAATAAAGGATAGAGAAGAGAAGTTAGGATCGCGTCTCGTTGCATACGCCATTACAGCTTACTTCATGTTACCGTTGCCTTTCTTCCGCGGCCCAGTTTTCAGATACCGTGACTCGGATCACTTTCTCCATTGTTCATCTCGGCCGATGCTGTTGCTATGCAAGCACGTAGTTAAAGTTAACCTTGTGAACGATTGCTAGAGTAGTAAGACAGACGATCATTGCGGATCAATCGAGTTAAGCATCTTTACGATAATGCAATCCCAAAGGTAATTCTTAAAGGCTTGGCCACACACAGAGCGCGACGCAGCGCCGCGTCCGCGCCGCGTGATGCCGACGCGAAGCCTGGTCAAACAGGGCGCGCGCCGATCGCGCCGGCCTCACGCTCTCAACACGCCCTCAAGGCGCGCGTGAACGCGGCGCGGCCGCGCGGGAACGCGGCGCACCGCTCGCTGCCTACGTCCGATCCTACTGACGTGACCTTGCGCGACGCGGCGGGCCGCCGCGTTCGCTCGGCGCAGCGCTGCGCACGCGCCGCGCGGACGCAATGGGCCGCGCGGCGCGGGGCGCGACAGAAGCGGGGCGTGATACCGGCGGGACGCAGTCTGTTTGACGTCGGTAACCTGTTAGCATGTGCCGCGGTCGCGCGGCGTGGACGCGGCGCTGCGTCGCGCTCTGTATGTGGCCAAGCCTTAATGAGTGCTTTTAAGATCTAAATGTAAATAGAGGCTATGTTGACATGAAATCTCCCGTTAAAGCTGAAAGTTATTTTAATAGGTAAGTACGTCGCTATCAAAATAATTATGTGCGTAGCGTAGGTGTGAGTATATAACGGATGCGTATGAATGAAGCATAACTATGGCACCCTGCGTAGTCACCGTGCTGGTTGTTTAATATGGAATTGTATGTGAGATGGCACATCTTTTGTGTTATAAGTTATAATGTAACGTAACACAATCTTAGACACAGTTTTTGTTTTGTATTTAGTACGTGATAAGGTTCACCTAGGTATAGTTGCTCTCTTTATCGTCCGAGACATGAATGGCCATAATCGGCGCATGGCCAAGCTAATCGAACTAATTAATAACAAGCAGATAAACTTTTGTTTGATAGCAATGTATTATTGACATACCTATCGGTGAAACGTATGACATTGGAATTTCCTTTATGTAATTTGTTGTTGTCACAATCCTTGGGTTATTTGTTTTTCAAATCACAAGATAATGTAATCGCAGTGTATGTACTTGTATACAATTAACAAAAAATTTCCATTGTTATAGTCTCGTTTAACCTTGACACCACGGATATGTTTTAAAGCTAAGTATAGGTATTAAGAATAAAATGTACTTTGTGTAGGTATCTACACAATCAAAAATAACCTCAGTCAAGGTCATCTTTAACCTCGACTTTGTTATTTAAATGAAGCCATTTTGCAATGTTGATTAATAAATTAGGTAGGTGCATGGGTGCATACCTAACTGTACAGTTTACTGTTTTATTATTTGCACAATTAAAACTGAAAAGCTCAATATTTAGATGCATAATCTTACAATTAATAGTGTAATTATAGATAAGCTTTGAGCTTCAATTAGGTGAACATTTTTCACTCCTTAAGCATTAGCTGAAAAGTTCACATGATCTAGGTACTATTAGATACAACTTGGAAAGTTAGAAATACCGGAATCCGCAAATCAGATGAATTTCTACATTGAGTACTAAACTTAAAATACTACCTACGACTTTGTGTTCTTGAAAAACGGGCATGTGAATAATTTGTAGCAAAAAATACACAATTCTTTATTTTGAGGTTGTAATTCTCGAATTATTCAAAGTTTTACGTTGATGGACTAAACTAAACGTTAATTGCATGACGCGTAAAATACAAGGAAAGCCGCTCATTCCTAAAAGTCTGAAGTAGTTCCCTACGAAATGTGTATATAAAATAGCACCAATGTAGATGTAAATCCATTCATAATGAATAATGAAACAGTACCAAGCGCGGGTAAATCCAACAACAAACCAGACACACTGACGCTATATTAGAATGATTCAATATACTCGTACCTTATACTTGTAGTAACGGATGAAAGTGACATTCGGATGGCAACTGCAGCTGCATTACTATAGACATTACTGGCTGCGGCCTTGAACTTGAATTTCCTTGATAAAATAAGTAACGGAGTGAACGTCATCGCCCCAGTAACGTGGCGGCGACGGGGTCACTCATTTTATCGAGCAAATTGACAAACACAGCACCCGCGTCAAGGCCGCAGCGGTAATGTCGCAATCGTAACAGGAATAATGCAGCTGCAGTTGCTAACCGAACGTCACCTTGACTCATGCCAGAACAGAGCAGGCCGAGGCGTCCGACACTTCATTTTCTATAGAAATCACGTGACCACATCACCGATCACCTTTGTATAGTATGTATGCACCTGCCTAGGGTTGTAAAAAAACGGTTTTTTTTCTAACTTGAAAAAAAAACATGAAAAAAAACCGTGAAAAAAACCGTTTTTTTTCTGGAGTACGTTTTTTTTCAAAAGTATGAAAACTCAAAATTTGCAAGGCAGTTAATACTTTTATACGGTTGTTTTACTTGTTTTAGACTTTATGTTAACCATTAAACCAATTTAATTTAACAACTTTGATTAATAACAACATACATGAAATCTGTAGTGGTAGTTATCGCAATTTACTGTTGGCAACACCAACGCCTCTCGTCGCCGCATCGGGGAATTCAGGGATTCCCCAAAAATTACTTAGTTTTAAGTTACATAATATACAAATAAATCACGAAAAACCGTTAGTGTGGCATATTTTTGTTCATCTGAAAAAAAACCTAATTTAGAAAAAAACCATGGTGCCAGGATTTTTTTCATGTTTTTTTTTCATAAATTTGAAAAAAAACATTGGTTTTTTTTCTATTTGCAACCCTACACCTGCCGAAGTATTTATTCAATGATTCAACTCATAACATGAATATGTTCTCTGTCTCTCTCCTCTATTAAAATAATATTGTTTACTGGCAACCAACAGACATTGTAAGCAATTGTTGTATAAACCTAAATTGTCATTATGTTTTGCTTTTCGTTAAGGTGGGATCAGACGGTTCATTTTTTGTTCATTTTCTAGTTTCATTATTCATCTTTCACTCAAAGTGACACGTCTGGACACAAAATGAACCAAAAATGAAAAATGAATTCATTAGTGAAAGAATCCAACAATTTTGGATATTTTCATTCGGCATCTTTCACTCGCACTCCGAATGAACAAAAAATGAACAGTGTGAACACAGAAATGAACGTTCATTCGGATTTTGCATATTTTTACCGAATCCTGTGGGTATACTACCTACTATCTAGCTAGACAAAGATAACGTAAAAGCAATAAAATGGTGTTCAAGTGGAACGAACAAAGTAGGATATATGGTAATTCTAGGTACTCTGTATAAATATCCCCGAGTTACAAAACAATCGCCAGTAGCAAGGTATCGCAGTACAATTTGGAGTTTTATTAGGCTAGGTATACTGTCTCTCATTAAAGTGTTTTCTTTCGCTATTAACGGACCTATTACTAATAATAGAAGTTCTTCCAAATTACTTTAAGTCATCCGCAAATGATTGCAATACGATTTCGGATCTTCATCGGCTAGTTCTCTCAGCAATGTATTCGAGGCTCCAAATAAATTTCTTCTTGCGATCCAAGGTCGCAGCCATTACCGACGACGCTTTCTTTGCATCTTGTTTGTTGAAATCTTTATTAAATGATCACAAATTAAACTTATACCAAGATGCACAACTTCATTCGACGCCATAGTGAAAGAAAAGAAAAAATAAATAATCTTTCCAGCAGCAACGTGAAATGAAAGGAAAATGAAACAATCACTCGAGTGAACATTCATCCGAGTGAACCGTCTGATCCCACCTTTATCCATTCTCCATACAAAATAAATACCTACTCATCCAGCTCATCCTTATTGGAGGAATGTGTCATTCATGTCAAACTGTTTACCATTTCAAATGTTACTCTCCTGGTCAAATGGAAGATAACATGATTAAATATTACAAGAGTTTCCTATAAAAGCAAAGTAACAAATTGTGATATAATTTTATTCTAAAATGTGTTCTTCCCTTAACATGACCTTTCCATGAGAAAACGGATATGATTGTATTATACTCGTATGTGGTCGTAATTCATGAGTGCTTGGAGACTGTGAAACATGTTTTAATAGGAAATTATACTACATATTACGAAAAGACTGACCGGGGGAAAGACTCAGCGTTGAGCACGTCAATGTCTTTTCTGTAAACAGTACAAAAAGATAATCTATGTTACATATGTTGCTATTTTTAGTTATTTCTGTCCCCTTTTGTTAATCTTTGCAATGTCTTAAGCTTTACTCGTATACAT
Organism: Cydia splendana; assembly: GCF_910591565.1. NCBI lineage: Eukaryota > Metazoa > Arthropoda > Insecta > Lepidoptera > Tortricidae > Cydia > Cydia splendana. The sequence continues at coordinate 9,647,356 of NC_085969.1, read as the reverse complement.
ACTTGTATTATGTAGGCATTACTTTAGGTATTATGTATTCTGTTACTCTAATTTTGGTCTTTCCCATAGATATAAATCATTGCTCCAGGCAATTGGGCGTAGCAGGCGTATGCGAAGAAAGCCGACACTTTTGACAATTTACTATGGTTATTAACTTATTATTGAAGAATCGTATATTTATTGACCTTAAAATGAGTGATATACCTAGATCATTAAGATCTATTAGTAATAAACTAATAAGCCCTGAACTCTTTTTTTGTTGGTGTAATTAACACTAAATGAAAGATTTATTTTCCCAGAAAAGTTCTGGGAATGCATTAATTAAATTCCCTTTTGACTGCACACCCAGTGAACACTGAACGGATTTGTGGATATGCGTTCATTTTAAATGTCCAGCTCATATTTGTCTGAATGGAATCGCTCCAATTAAAAGTTCCTACTTTTTACAGCGTTCCGCTCAGCACATATCCGCGGGCGAGTTTCCAAATACATACTGCCTGTTTTATGGCTGCAGTATTTCATATTATACTCTTTATATGACTACTCTCTATTATTACTCTTTCTTTATGCATGGTCTAATAAAACATGGTCTTCCATTCCCAGTGTGACACGGGCCTACGTCACAATAACATTGCCACTTTATTTCAACATAACATGTTACACGGGTACATTATACCTATGGTTAATAAGTTAAAATATTTCTTTATAATTTTATAATTTTCATTTATATGTATTTTAGCTTAAATTTTACAATAACACGTCATTTTTAATTACTCGTTAGCAATATCTTCCGATTCACGAAAGAAATTTCAGACTTTCGGGTAATTCTGTTTATACTACTGGCAACACAGGATAGCGCTGTGCACATTTGACAATTCGGATCTAGATAACTTCATGCCCTGACCGTCATCCTTGTCGAACGCGTGTTAATTGTTATTTCCTTCTCGCTCAGTGTCAGCAGTCGCAGTGTTTTCCAAACTTTTCACGCCGTAAGCTTGGTAATTAATGTGTAACTGTGAATTAGTTTTTCACACGTTTGTCTTGTATAGATAAATAAAGTTTAATTTAATACATTAGATTTGTTTTATTTTACTATGTTTCTACATGAATAACTTAAAATTAATGCCGTTAAAATAATTTTCACCGTTGGTTAAAATTCTCCCACATTTCAAAGTTTGAGAACCTGTAAACAGCATGATGACGTAGGCGCGTGTCAGTTAGGTCATACGCGAATCTCGGAATGGAGTACCAGGCGGAGTATATTATTATACCATGTCTTTATGTAAGTAATGGATGTCTCGATACGCGGTATGATATTTTATACTAAATTTTATATTTTTATAATTAATTTATATTAATACTAAATCATATCCCATCAAAAACATTACATGTAAAAAGGTGCAAGTCTCGCAACGCTTTTACTACAAAAAAGTTTTGAGATGTAATGTGAAACCAAGTCGGTTATTTTAATCAGTGCCAGGGGGTGTTAAAACCGTATCAATAAGATATCTTTAATTTGTAATACGTATAATGACTTGGCCATCGCACGGCTGCATAATGACAAAAGGATCATCGTCACCTATTAAAAATAATTCTAATTGAACATAACGCTAGCGCTAATTGCAGTTTGAGCATTACACATATTTACGAGTACGGTACGAGTAAAGCATTATGTGCGATTGCCAAGTCATTATATGTATTACAAATTAAAGATATCTTATTGATACGGTTTTAACACCCCCTGGCACTGATTAAAATAACCGACTTGGTTTCACATTACATCTCAAAACTTTTTTTGTAGTAAAAGCGTTGCGAGACTTGCACCTTTTTACATGTAATGTTTTTGATGGGATCTCATCTCTTTTTGTAGGCAGTCCTTCTTTTCGGGTACTCATACCCCATACTATGTATACACATATCATAACTAAACATATCTTCATTCATACTCACATCGTACATCGTAGTGTACCTTTACTTTACCTACTATTTGTAGGAACTGCAACAGTAACTTTGTAATATCATATATTTATATGGGATTACAAACTTACTTATGCAGTTCTTAGATCTTTAAAACGTGACTGATATTGCAATATTTTTAGGTTTTCCCTTTATGTGGCCATTAAACCCTAACTCTACCAAATTTCAACTCTCTGAGTTTATGGGAAGTACTAGTTCTCTTCTGATGATCATGAGTAAGTGAGTGTCATAAATGCGAAACTTTGCTTTCCCTTAACTTCGGAACTAAATGACCTACAGACTTGAAAGTTTGGATTTTAAGTATGTGATTATAGCTTACTGGGTGACCAAAATTTCTGCGTTCTTGTCTTATCCAGAGGTTCTCAAATAGGGGCCTGAAAATGCGGCGAAATGGTTCCAGTAAAGGATGGTACGGCAGTGTTTGCTTCGCGCTAGACTTGGCGGGGGCACTGCCGTGCCCCCAGATAACGAGTATTTTAATGTCTACCTATAGTAATTATCTTCTTTCTTTCTCCTCGCCACTTCCCGTTACGCGGGGTCGGATTTCTTAATCCTGAGGCGCCACTTATTGCTGCCTAGTTAGAGTAATTATGTATAGTTAAATACCTGCTTTATTACGTCATCTCGACTGATATTAGAATTGAGGTCAAATCAAATTCCTTTATTGTTCAGAATTGATCGAATTTTTATTTCGCAATAATAACATTTTCATACATAAGAAATTTGTTCTTGGTTCTTACAAAATTTATCTTTATGCTGACCGTAATTTGCGGTTTTTTAACGTATCCTAGAGGGTTTATGATATGTGTCTGTATAGATAAAATGAAATACTGGAATGTATTTACTTATTTTTAGAGTCTTTAAAAAACCTAAATTTCCGCATGTTTTCATGACCGTGGTGAGGAATGAAGTGGCTAAAATCGTAGTGTAGAAAATCGATTCCGTAAATGAGGCCTAAACTACATTCAAGGTGGAATTTTTTTATTGATTTATTTCCCACAAAGCGGATTTAGAATAATAAATACATAAATGTGATAGTAAAGTAAATAAGTGCCTTGCCGACTTGCAGAGCTATAAATAATTGGGTATGGGCCATGGCTGCCGTAAGTTTGGAAATTTATGTTATGAGGCAATTTTATTGACTCCAATAAAAATGATACGTCTGTGATATGGACCTTTGTGCCGACTTGAGCGTATTTAAGTACGAGTAGATTGAAAAACAATGTTATATTTTAAGTAACCTCAAATATGCAAAATCGACAAAATCGTCACTGCCCTGATACCCTAGTTAGTCTGTCTCTGTACTAATATTAGGAAATTTCAGATTAACTAAAATAGTCCATGCACTTTAAGCATTTTGTAATCCATAAAGTATGGTTGGACGTGACCGTTGAATGGTTAAATTTAAAATATTGCACAATCATCATTTTGCAAGCTTATTTAGTTTCAATCACTAACAAGAGTAGTCCAAATACAAAAAAGTGGCGACAGAGACCTGTTTTAAGGGGCCCACTGATTAACAGTCCGCCGGACGGTATCGGCCTGTCAGTTAGAACAAAATTTTGACAGTTCCGAACAACTGACAGGCCGATACCGTCCGACGGACTGTTAATCAGTGGGCCCCTTAAAACAGGAATATCATTAGCTTTGTTATTACTTATTAAGTACTAGTGACCCGCCCCGGATTCGCATGGGTTATCAAATTATACACCTCTAAACCTTGCTCAAGAATCACTCTAATAATGAAATCCGCATGAAAATCCGTTCAGTAGTTTTTGAGTTTATCGCGAACAAACACACAAACAGACAGCCGTGGCGGGGGACTTTGTTGTATAAGGTGTGTTGTTGTTGTCCTACGGCACCCCAGAGGTGCAAAGGGCCTTCACAAGCTCGCGCCACTCCTTCCTATCTTCAGCGACCCTTCTGGCCTCGCTCCAGCTCAACCCGACCGCTCGTAGTTCATTTGTGACGGATCGCTGCCAAGAGTGTACAGGGCGCCCGAGGCCACGGCTTCCGTCCGGCGGTTTCCAACCGAAAGCGATGGTTGCGTTATTAGTTTCCCCTCTTCGAATAGTATGTCCTATCCATCTCCATTTCCGCGTCGCGATTTCTTCGCCAATGGGTGTTTGCCGGCATATATACGCCATAGGTCTTCGTTACGAATAATTTTTGGCCAGAAAACGCGAAGGATCGACCTGAGGGACTTATTGACGAAGGCTTGAAGTTTATTCGTTAGGCCCTTAGTCACTCTCCACGTTTCGCAGCCAAAAAGCAACACAGATTTTACAATTGATTCGAAGAGGCAAAGTTTAACACGTCGCGTGAGCACAGTCGACTCCCAAACAGCCTTTAACTGAGCGAACGCAGCTTTCGCCTTCTTTATCCGGTTGTCGATGTCTTCACCCGCTCCACCTTTGCAGGATAAGACGCTCCCTACCACAGATTAATAAATAGTTACTACGTAACAGATACTTCATTCCCAAACAAAAGCAAAAATACCTACGCTATAATAGCCTACAGAACCTTAATAATAATACCTGCTGCTCAGGACAAGAAGAAATGTACCATAATTACGCGCACAAAGAGTCGAGACTGTGTTGCCCGCCGTTCGAGTCACGTGCCAACGCGTCATCGTAAGAATGCGCTAGGGTTGTAGCTACCCTACCTATGATGATTATTGTAATAAAACGAATGTTGCGAATCAAATATGTTTTAGTTTTAATATAATGATTTATAATTTTTTCACTTCTCGGAATTCTCTGTTATTAAAATTTAATAAGTAGTTGAAAATATCCTAAATCGCGTAAATAATTTTAATAAATATTCAGGAGCAAAGCAACGGACAATCAACGGTTTTTAAAAGTTGTAATACGGTGCTACCAGGCCGATTAATTATTACGTCGTCAAAGTTATTTAAAACTACTTTTTCTAACCCTTCAATATAATTATTAAACTTTCAGGTGGGACCTTTAGCCCGCCATAAAAAGATGAATTTTTATTATAGGCTTGTTCCTTTGTTTTTTTGACTTTTTCACCCATCTACTGCACAATAATTACGTGGTTTCGGCATTTCGAAGCATAAGCGCGGGAAACGCGCGGTGCAATGCGGTGCGAGCGCTGAGGCGGGCGTTCGGCGGCCCTCTGTCGGTTGTATCGTCGACGATACGCCGAGCGGTAGGCATATAGCGCGTGGCCTTGAGCGTGTGACGGAGGCCTGTCCCTACTCCCTAGGTACCAGTGTTGCCAGATGGTCACAAAAGTCACATTTTTCGTGACTTTTCGTCTTCTCGTGTGACATGTGCGTGACTTACGATCTTGAGGCAATTTTTGTGACTTTTTAAGCTAGTCGAATTTTGGACAAGTTAAGTTCTGCATTTCGTATTATTTAGGAACGCGGTGAACGCACCCAAGTTGACACTTGCACTGACACCTTGACGTTAAGGCCCCAGTACACAATGGGCCATCGCCGGCCACTCCAAGGGACGCAGCCATGCGGTAGAATGAGATAGTAATATCACTTGCTCCCTCTAATGCATAAATGCGTCCCTTGGAGTGGCCGACGATGGCCCATTGTGTACTGGGGCCTTTACATCCACCATCATGTTTATTATAATAGTCGTGGCAAGATGAAACTTGTTACCTTGACATGACGGTGTCATTTAGTTTGATAGTTGTAGTTATTTTTTTTAGTGTAATGATTCATTTCTTTTAGCCTCATATCTCGAATATCTCTACGAATAGCATTTATAATATAATTACTTCGGACAAAAGTTTTATTATAAAATTTTCTACAAATTTGGTTATGTTCATTTTTACTCTGCGATCAATACTTTAGGAAGTTTAGGAGCTACAGACTGTTAAAGTTAAATAAGAGATAAAAAATAGACGGTTTAAGAAAACGCCGTTTTTTCATAATTGTTCATCATAAATAAAAAAAAATTGTTTAGAATAAGCAAGCTAAGCGATCTGCTGATATACTATTTTAAAAAACCGGCCAAGAGCATATCGGGCCATGCTCAGTGTAGGGTTCCGTAGTTACCCGTCCGTCAAAATAGACTATTTGCAAAAACTCAAAAACTGCTAAACCGATTAGGTTCGCTATATTTTTCCTTGAAAGTCTTTACTAAGTTTTACTTTCACGTTTTTTTTAAATATTATTTGGACCCATGGTTAAAATGTTAGGGGAACTAAAGTGGAAAACACAACTTTTTTTCTTTCAGATTGATTATTTCCGAAAATATTAAGTTGATAAAAAAATGGTCCTTAAAGACCCTTATTCATTTTAAAAGACCTATCTAACGACACCCCACACTATAGGGTTGAAGCGAAAAATTCATCCCCACTTAATGTAGGGGAGCCACCCTAAAAAAATATTTTTTATAGTTTATATTTTACGACTTTGTCAGTGTAACTAATTTATATATTCGTGCCAAATTTAATAATAGAAACTAGAAAAAATATGGTGACTGCCCTACATTAAAGTTTTTTCGCTTCCATCCTATAGTGTGGGGTGTCGTTAGATAGGTCTTTTAAAACGAATACGGGTCTTCAAGAACCATTTTTTGATCAACTTAATATTTTTGGAAATAATCGGTCTGAAAGAAAAAAACTTGTGTTTTCCACTTTAGTTCCCCTAACTTTTGAACCATGGGTCTAAAAAATATGAAAAAAATCATAAAAACATACCTTAGTAAAGACTTTCAAGGAAAAATATAGCAAACCTAATCGGTATAGCTGTTTTTGAGTTTTTGCGAATAGTCTATTCTGACAGACGGGTAACTACGGAACCCTACACTGAGCATGGCCCGACATGCTCTTGGCCGGTTTTTTTAAATATTTTATCAGCACGTCACTAAGCTTGCTTACTCCAAACTAAAATTTTTATTTATGATGAACAATTACGAAAAAACGACGTTTTCTTAAATCGTCTATTTTTTATCTCTAATTTAACTGTATAACAGCCTGAAGCTCCTAAAGTATTGATCGTAGAGTAAAAATAAATATAACTAAATTTGTAGGAAATTTTATGATAAAACTTTTGTCCGAAGTAATTATAATGCTATTTGTACAGATATTCGAGATATGAGCAAAAGTATGAAAAAAGGTACCTTCAACCCCCCTTGCACCCTCAGCACACCCCCTACCCTCGATGACTTTTAGTATGTTTATCTGGACACCACAAGGTCTACCTGTACCAATTTTCAAAACTACACGAATATTTTCGCAGATATTTCTAATTTGCTTGGGTTATTGAAAAACTAAATTTTTTAACTTTCTCATTGACCCCCCCAAAAGTAGCCCCCATGCTTAAAATTCATTTGTTTACGTTACATGACTTACATGTCCGTCTTTGGGTCACTAATTTACATATGTGTACTTACCAAATTTCAACTTAATTGGTCCAGTAGTTTCCGTGAAAATAGGCTGTGACAGACGGACAGACAGACAGACGTACGAGTGATCCTATAAGGGTTCCGTTTTTTCCTTTTGAGGAACGGAACCCTAAAAATCATATAAGGTTAGTAGATTTTTTGTGAAATATATTATTTTCTGAATTTCTTCTAATAAACTCGATTTACCTACCCATACAATACAATCATATAAAAATGTGACTTGAGCAGCAAAAACGTGACTTTTAGGGAAACGAAACGTAACTTATGACTGCAGAGCCCTGGCAACACTGCTAGGTACACAAACTTGGACACCGAGTCTAGCTCTCGCCCCCCCCCCCAGTGATAGCGGATCCGTTGTCCTTGATTTAACTCGCATGCTGACTGTCTTGCGTCTGTTGATTCGCAGGCCCATTCTATCCGCCTCTTCTTTAAGTCTTTCAAGTTTGGCTTCTAGATAGGCATGAGTAGGCGAAATCAACACGATGTCATCTGCGTAGTCTAAGTCCTCCAAAACGTTCGTTTCGTACGTTTTATAAGGTGTAATGATAGTTATTTATTTACTATAGGTTAGTGAGTCATTTCCAAGTTCGTTGAAAGCCCTTATCAAGAAGTGGACATAGTTTTAAGACTTAAGTAATGGTCTGTATTAATTAACTTGCATTATTACTTTTATTTTCATAATGTTCACTGGAAATATGCTATTGGCTCAGCAAACAATCTTTATAAAATTTGCACGTAATGGGTACCTGCAATGTTATGTTGCAATCTGTCCCAGCTTCAAAGATTCAAAGAATTTATTTGCAGTTATGAGGTGTTACAAAAAAAAGTAATCCGTGCATTCAGTCTGCATGCAGGCGTGCAAATATTGTAAAAACAGGCAATATTTAAAAAAACATAAAATAATATAATTAGGTGATATTAAACTTGCAGAGTGATGTCAAAATATAAAAAATCGAGTATCAAGGTTACATAAACAAAACAACAGAGTTGTGGTCCAATCAAGTGGGTTAACTGGGGACAGAGAGATAACTTTAGACAATTTTTTTACTATGAACTAATCTACATAGCTACTTAGTTGAAAAATTTACTCTTAAGACTGCTAAATCCTTATTCAAAGATTGTAAAAAGTACACTGCTGCCAGCGGTGTTCATAAAATTGGGAAATATTTCCTTTGTCTAATTTTAACCCTTCTGTCCCCGTGCAGTTACCCCACTTGGCGGTGAAGAGAACCCCATACAACACCTGTCCATCCAACAACTGTCGTGTGTAGACATCGAACTGTCAGCGTCATTTTAAATTTGGAATTCTTTTCCTCCTTTCATGTTATTTTTACCTGTTTATGTAATTTCATTCCCCATTCGCTTATTTCGTTATTCTCCAAATTTCAACACCTGTTAGATGTTACTGGTTATTTTAATACCTGTGTTTGTTATTTAACTACCTACTCAGGACATTATTTTGCATGTTGTTATGTTAAAGTGCCGAATTATTATTAATAGATGCAATAAAGTAGTATTTCCATTACATTCTTAGGGCCACCCCACATCTAGCGTCCCTCGAGCGTCGGCGTCTGGTCAGCGCTATGGAAAATGACGTCGCTGCGCAGTTGCGTCGACGTTGCGTCGAGCAGCGGCCATAGAGTAGAGAGTAGACGCCGACGCCCGAAAGACGCCAAATGTGGGGTGGCCCTAAAATAATAATATTCCATTAGTTAGTTCCAAAGGTGCGACTGTAAGAAATATACGTTTATCTGCATAAAGTATCTACTACCTACATAATAAAGGTATAGACAGTCGGAGCGATAATATATACCGTAAGATACCGACGGATATAGTATTGCTAAGCACCACACGACAACGATACTTAGGGCATACTGAAAATTCCTGGAACTGGCCACTTACAAAAAATAAGTCGTCTCATATATCAGAATCCAGAAACTTTCAGTATGGTCCACGTACAACTATAACTTTCTGTCTAGCGCCTACATTGTGGAAGAGACGAAATATACCAAAATATATCGTATTATACCGAGCTGTAACATCTAAAGGTATCTTAAGATGCCTTGCTACAAGATATCGTAATTATATTTTATTCAGATATTTTGTTAACTGCACAAGAAGAAGTTACACATGCTGGGTAGAAGAATTTCGCGCAGAATGAACTTCCTGTCGATGTTTGTGTGAGGAATATCGATTCTGAAGCCAAGTTCTTTTAGACGGGTATAATATCTGGAACTAAATAACAGGATATTTTGGGGTCTTCCATTGTTGGCACTGCCAGACAAGAAATTATTTTCTTTACCGTATAGAATAGATAACAATCATGTACCGCTATTTCCTTCCCGCCTCTCGGCTAATTTGTCTGTTTGTTAGATTTTTTAGGCAATGATCTTCTTCAGCGTTTGTTGCCCGCTGTTGTAATGCGAGGAAAACTCGTTTTTGACGTTATTATCCCTTCCCTTTTTTTGAAAATGTTAAACAAGTAATTGTTTACTTTTTAAACCTTGAGATTTTCTATTCATGGGTTTAATTTGGCAATATTATTTAATATAACATAGATCATTCGAATCTCTTTACTCTTGATTTAAAGTGACTAAAACTAGGAGTAATTTAGGGGGCTTTAAGCCACCCTATCATCTAAATGCTGCAATACAACGACACCCAACGTTTAGTGCCCAAAGTTATCTTTCAATTGTACCCAAATTTCATTTATTTCAATTCTCTATTAAGAACAGGTCAGTAAGATCAAGTCTTACTTTTATTGTTCCTTTCCTTTCTTTGTCACAAGGCGTCTTTGTCTCGTCATTTTGGTAGTATTTAATGTTTGTTTGCAAAACTGCCACAATATTGTTTTCACCTCAGCAGCTCGAACAAGGGTACTTTGCTTCTTAAAAACAGTGATTAAAATGCGATTTTGCTCACTGAGTGAGACAAAATGACATTCAAGTGACCTTTATAGTCAAATGTCATTTCAACATGCGGGGTCTAATACAAGTTCGATATACTTGGGTTCTATTATCTCTGTCCCTCTAGGTATGTTCTCACTGCTTAGGGTGAAAAATTTTGTGTACTACACGAGATCAAAGTTATTTACATCTCGTGCGCTTTTGAATCCCTTACTACGCTCAAGAATCTAAATTAGATTCACTCGCTACGCTCGTGAATCTATTATAGAGTCTTTCCCTTGCACGGGACTCAAAATAAGCACTCGAAGAAATATCAAACTTTGATCTCTTGTTGTACAAATAACTATTTTATAGTGGTTATGTAATGTCATATAGAAGGGATCAGTACCATTCGCAAAAAACGGCAGAAAAATCACGTTTGTACTTTGTTGTATGGGAGCCCCATTTAAATATTTATTTTATTCAGTTTTTAGTATTTGTTGTTATAGCGGCAACAGAATTACATCATCTGTGAAAATTTCAACTGTTCATGAGATACAGCCTGGTGACAGACAGACAGAGGAGGCTTAGTAATATTAGGGTCCCGTTTTTACCCTTCGGGTACGGAACCCTAAAACTACGTGTGTCTGCTCTTAAAATCGTAATAACAGTTTTATCCGGCATAACATGATAATAATAATAATCACGATGTCATATATTATACTGGGTACTTAACGATAATATGAGAAGTTTCCCAAAACTAGACAATACACGTCCTTCGAGCAACACCGGCTTCCGACGCATCGGAATACACGTCTTATTATTGTTGAACTTTCCTCTACTCTTTATCGAAATCGAGACTATCTAAGCCATACCTAACCGGTTAAACGTTTCATTGTGGTGTTTTATTATTATGGACTTAATTCCAGTGAAGGCCATTGCCTTAATGGCCACCCAATAATGTGACCCAGTTGCCGGCTTATGACAATTGTCGAAAAATAAGCCTTTGTAAACGTGTTTTCAATTGACGCCTTTATGGCTGAACCTATCACAATGCCGCTTGTAATACAGTTGTAAGGCTGTACTTATAACAACCGGCATGGTAACTATTGAAAGATTAAGAAAGAGCTAATGATAAGCAATATGGTGTTTTTTACATGATTTCGTGGTCCAATGTGCTGCCCTTGAACGGTTTACCGGATTATGATAATAAATAACATCCGGACAATGTTGAAACACCTGTGACTGGCTGGCCTGTGTAGTCTTCAATGGATACCTTGACGATCCGGGGTTCCGCGTTTCGCACATCGGACCGTGAATTATGGCCTGTTTTTAAATTGATTAGTGTTAATTGCGAGTACCTACTTTTGCTACTAAACGCAAGTATCAACTGTATGAACTCGCATTTAACACTAATCAATGTGTAAACAAGTCCTTACTTACTTAAGCCCGTCACAGACGGAGCGATAATATATCGGCAGATACCGTAAGATACCGACAGATATCTTAGAGTATCGCTAAGCACCACACACGCCACAACGATACCAAAATATATATCGCTCTCTGTCTAGCACCTACATTGTGAGACATACAAAATATATCGTAATATACCAAGCTATAACATCTTAAGGTATCCTAAGATGCCTTGCGATAAGATATCGTAAGATACCAAAATATATATTACAGCTTCGTGTGTGGACTCTGTCAAATAGTAGGTACGTAAAAGATATAGTAAGATGCCGTATCTTACGGTAAAAAAAATATATCGCTCCGTCTGTGACGGGCTTTATCGCACTGTACGGTAGATCCGGATATTGTTTGTATTTTCTAGTGGTCATGACGTTTCAGAATATTTGGAATTGCTTAAGTACCTTTTCAAGGTTAGTTGGCCGCCAATAGTGTCAAAATAAACTCCTACGCGCGAAGTGAGCCATTGACGTCATTCACGCGAGTTTATCTTATTTATTAGTTAGGTATTGCCATGCTCTTTTCCCACGACACGGAGACTCGGTCGGAGAGTTTGAAATTCGCATACCAGTGAGTAAACAAGTCGTGTATAAACGTTTTAAGCTGTTTATGGCGCCCGGTAGGTGTTTCAAAAAGGTTTTATGCTGTCCAAAGATTCAAATCGTCTATGGTCTGAGCTTTATGTCAGATGGTTGTCAAAAAGTCACTAAATGTAATGGGTAGTTTAAATTAACTATGCCGAGCCGAGGATTATTGCAAAAACGTAGTAATTAACCATACTTATCCAAGAATGAGAAAGTACTTAAATTACATCACGTTTGCATGAATGTATTTACGTGCTTTTAATAAAAATAACGATTCTGCCATTACGATAACCATTAACAAAAGTGAAAAGTAAGTGCATCGTTAGATAAGCTTACGTGATTGTGGCTGCGTACTGCGTACAGCGTTAATTGGTAAATGAATAACGGAAATGCTATTTTTACCGAGTAAGTAGGTATCATGCAATCATTACTGGCCATAATCGTTATGGTAATGGCGCAAGGTTCGCGCGATTTAATGACTTTGGAATGTAATTTGCGTAGTAAGTAGATAAACAAACAAGACAAATATGAAGGAAAATATGGATACATTGATACGGTGAAAGCTTGGTATTTATATGTGTGTTGATAAAGAGGAAAGCTATAGTGCTATTGTTTATTCAAGAAGCAAGATGTTAAAAAACTAACGCGAGTACGGTTTCTTTATAAGAAAACCGTCTCCTCTTTTAAAGTCTGTTAAATATTATGAAGCCTGTAGCAACAATGTGATTTGGCAAATTATTTCCTCGCAGAAAACTGAAACGTCATCTGTCTCCTTTATACGTGTATAAGATAGTGGTCTCAAAAACAGCTTCGTCATTTAAACCGATTTGACCTTGACCTAGTTACGCGGACCAGACGCTCGCGCCAAGTGGCTCGAGTCATTGTCATCGCAATAAGTTAATTGGAAACAATCATTACCAATCTGTACATCATTCGTTTATATAATAACCAATAAAGCATGTTCCGTATTTTTTCATATGAGGTCGCTTAGAGGGTAAACCCGTTTGGAATATTTTCGTTGAAATAAACTCAAATTGGTAGAAAATAAACATCGGAAGTCATTGGAAGGTCAGGAATGCTGTTTAGCATTTCATATTTATTCATAACAACCAGCGCCTTGTGCAAGTTTAACAACCACATTGTGTAAACTATGACTTCATCGCAACCTTAGTGCCGTGTTTGACATGCCATTTATGTACATAGATTGTCGCAGAACCTAACACGTGTATTTTATACTTGTTTAAGTTTTCTTTACGGTTTAAAGTGTCTTGACTAAATGTCCTTTCTTTGGTTACAGAGAACGAAGGGATCAGGAACGAGAGCTGTTGGAAAAGCAGCAGAAAGAAAAGGAGAGAGAACGGATAGAACGTGAGAGAGAAAGGGAAAGAGAAAAGCAAGAGAGAGAAGAAAAGGAAAGGAGAGATCAAGAGAATGCCGCCTCGAAACTCGTGTCGAGGCACTTCGAGGAATCTCTGAGGCTAGCCAATCAAAAGGTTTTTATCATTAAGTACCTATTTATCGCCGTCTTATCGGCCTCCATGTTCAAACCTGGTTTACAATCTACGATTTCACGCGAACGTAATTCGAGATGACGCAACCTGAGTGCGTAACTTGACATAGTATCGTAAAGGTTTGTTGTTGTCAACAGCGGGAGCGGAACATGTCGTGGTCGCTGCTGAACAGCCTGGGGCCGGCGCGCGGCGCGGGCGCCGAGCACGAGCGGCTGCGCGCGCCGCTGCCCGACCGCGCCTACTACTCGCCCCCCGGCCACCCGCCCGCGCCGCGCCAGCCCGCGCCCCAGGACTACCATCCCCACGCGCGCCTCGCCCTCCCCTCCAAGCCGGAGAAACCCCCGCACCCCGCCCTGCCCAAGGGCGAACCCAACTTCACCCCCTACAACTATCCCTCCTACCGCGCCTACGATAAACTCAAAGACCAGCATCTACCGGCGCCGCCGCCGCTAGTGCCGGAAAAAAACTCTGTGATAGTGAAACACGACGCCAAACAAATCCACCTCGAGCAAAAGCACCCGTATCCGAGCAAGCCTCGGAGCGAGCCGTCCCCGCACTACCTTCCGTCGCGGCCTTATCGGACTGGCCTATCGCCGCATGCGCCCTCGCACCCGCATCCCGCGCTACAGACCTCCCCGCACGCGGCGTTACCTGCGCAGGACAAGAACAACCGCCGGCCACTCTATCAGCCGCCGCCGCAGCGCTCGCCCGCTGCTTACTACCAACAAGCACCTGCCAAGCCGAAAGTGTCCAGCCCTGCGCCGCCGCACATATACGGGAAACCGAGCAGCAACGCGCCTAGTCCGGCTCACTTCGCAGTCGCCGTGGAACCGGCGCTCCAATTAAGTAAAGCGGATCCTCCGCCGATTCCCTACCCCCCTCCGTCGGCGTACTCGCCGGCGCTACGGACGCGACCGCCGCCGGCCGCGCACGCCCGGCCGCCGCGTCCGCACAGTGACGCGTCGTCCTCGTCCCCGTGCCAAACGCAACCCCTCGATCTCGGCGTCTCGCGAACGGATGATTCCGACCGGTTATCGCCAAGAAGACGGTGTCCCTTCGAATCCGCGGATTCTGAAGCGAAACGGCGGCGGCTAGAAGAGCTGCCGGCGCCGGAGCCCCTAATAGCAAGCGCCGCGGCTAGTGCCGGGCGAACGCCGCACGGCTCCGAACCTGCGCCTCAAGCGCCGGGCCCCCCGTGCGACGTCCGTGTACCTTCAGCTGACGGGAGCGTCGAAACGCCCGAAAAGGCCGCCGGCGCCTCGCCAGCACCCTCAGTCACCCCCTCAGCGAGCCCCGCGCCCGCGACTCCCGTCCCCCCGCAGGCCACGTCACCGCCGGCGGCCCCTCCGCCGGCGCCGACGCCACCCGCCCCGCCGGCGACGCCGCCGGTCACGCCGGTAGCAGACGTCGACACACCCGCCAAAACCGCTTCACCCAACCCCAGGGACGGCTCCGCGCCGGTGCGGCATCTAGGCAAGAAAGCCTGGCTCCAGAGACACGAAACCGCGCCGATCGGCGAGGGCGACTGCTCCGGGGGAGGCGGTACCTGTATCACGCTGCCTATGGCCATCAACAGAGTGTCAGAACAAGAGGACAATTCAAACTCTAATATCATCGTTCCTGTCGCCGCCAAGTCGATACAGAGGCAGACTGGGTCGCGGAAAAATCCTAAACCCAGGAAACCTAAGGAGATGAACGGTCGAGTCGAAGAGGCTGAGCGCGACAGCTCGAGTTCGGAGCGCGAGTCCACGTCACCACCAAAGAGAAAACCGCCGAAAGCGAAAAGAAAAAAAGGCGCAGTGCCGCGAAAAGCCGGCGACGAACCTAAAAAGAAGAAGGCTTCGGAGAGCGGCAGCGAAAGTGACAAGGAGAGCGACGATAAAGATTCGGACTCGGGAGCGAGCGGGAGCGGGAGCGGCAGCACTTCCAGCAAAAGAGGAGGTGGCGGCCGAGCCCGAGGCAGAAGAACGCGAGGCGGCGGCGGAGGCCGAGGCGGGCGGCGGAAAGACGAGCCGCCGCGGCGGACGCCGTCCACCGCGCGAGGCAAGCCCGTGCCCGAGACCTTCCTCCAGAACGGCTCGTGCTGCGAGGTGGCGCCGCGCCTCGCCAAGTGCCGCGAGTGCCGCTGGTCTCCCGCGCAACGTGACAAGGATTCGCCCAACATATTCTGTCGATTTTACCATTTTCGAAGACTGAAGTATGCCAAGAACAGGCAACTAGCAATTGCCGGATTCTCAGATCCGTACAAAGATGCTGAAGAGGTAAATATCGAATTAAAACAATGAAATACCTTTGACATTTCTTAGTTTGCGTACCGTATCTAATCATGTTCTTTTTTGTCGTAGGAGGACAAGAAACTTTGGCTATCATCTTCAGCGGGAGCGGCAGAATTAGACATAGAGATGAGTTGCTTCCTCCTGCGGGAGATTGGTGACCAGTTCTGTGAACTGCTACAACAGGAAAAGGAGGCGGAGTTACACCACCAGAATGACGGTAAGATATGTTTCCGTTACTTTACGTGTTTCCTGTTACCTTCATTACTTCAGGATAATCATGCGATCAAACTGGAATATAACACATATTTATTTGTGCCGTTATCGTTCAGTAGGTACTTAAAAACTTATTTCAAGATAGTAAATAGTTAGTACACAACAAACTTCTACTATATTATTTTGTCGCTTCATACATTAGAGTAGCTTATGACACATAACATAAGGGAACCTTATTAATCTTATTTTGATGGATTTAGAATCCATGTAATTTCGCTCTAATTTAGAAACAGTCTAAATACTTGTAACAGTTGTAACGTCAATTTGAATAAGAAACGTTGATAACTAGTTCTGTCATACCTATATGACCCTGCTATATCCTTGTTTAGTTAAATGGATTCTATTGTAGTCTAAAAATAGTATGCTATACAAGTCGAGCGTTAGCAAGATGTGGGTCAAGTAGCATGTCCGCTTCAAGTACCGGATAGAACCAATTAATTTATTTATTACGAGTCCGTATTAGGCTGCCTGTTCACTTGATAAGATTACAAGGAACTAAAGGTTAATAGGTCTGTGATAACTGTGTTCTGGAATTAACGTTACCTACTCAATTGATAAACATTATCAATTTATCATACCTTTTCTTAGACTGTTGAGAGAGACAATGTGCAATAAAATGTCGGCACGGTGGCAGGAAAGTTACACTAAAAGTAAAGTGAGTGTGTTTTGTAAAGTAGGTTTATTTCGAGACATTCAAGTCAGGATATTAAGAAAATTTGTAACTGCAAGTATAAATAAAAAATATAACGCCTTCACAAAATTATCATAAGAAATAACAATAAAATTTCCCGCAGCGTTACAACGGATTTCCCGATCATTATTTCTTTAGTCCTTTTGATTTGTAAGAGGTTCTTAAAAACCACGCTTTAAACAGCGCCGCCTACCTGCTATCACTTTATTATCACTTTTAAAATCATTAGCACTTTACTATCCATTTTAACTTAATCCCGACACAATACTTAGCGTAGTTTGAAATCGTAAAGGGTGTTTTTTCTTATTAGTCAGGTTGAGAGCGTTGAAGATAGTTAAGGTGCCCATAAAAAGTTTTATTGCCCTTTGTCCTACGCCAACGCCCTAACTATAAACAACGGCTACCTAAGTGTAGGTCGCGATAAATATAGAAGCACGTACCTAGTTTAAAAAGCGAATAATATTTCCTAAAAATGTTCCTTTACTAAATGCGACAAACATTAATGGATGATTAAGGAAGTGCATTTAATTTTATTGTTACCTACATGCGAAACACTATAATTATAACACATGTAAACAAGGAAATATTTATGTTTACCTGTTTTTACGTATCACCCTTTAAAAACGTTTTGTGACAAAGCAACCCTTCAGGTGTCATTATTGTTTGCTGCGGGTAAAGCTAATAATTTAAATGTAAATATATATACATTACTGCGGAAATCCTCCTATTGCGATAAGAAAATTCACGAAGCAACCCAAAAAAGAATTATAGGAAGATAGGGACTGCTTTCAGTCTACAGTACGAACTTTTCCACTGTACTGAGTTTACTAAGTAGCGTATTGTGTTGTTACAGACAAGACGATAGCGTGGAAGCGTGTGGTGCAGGGCGTGCGAGAGATATGCGACGTGTGCGAGACGACGCTCTTTAACTTCCACTGGACTTGCGGCAAGTGCGGCTTCGTCGTCTGCCTCGACTGCTATAAGGTAATATCTTTAAGAGCCAACGGGAGTGGTCATTTCTCCATACAAACGTACTCCTCGTTTTCCTCCGTGGTTTTTGAAGCTAGAGCAATGATTTTTTCAACACAGATTAATATTGTCAATATCTGTGTCGGACCGTTTTGCTTTTTTTTGATATTTTTGTTTTTTAAGGCGCTAGAGCCCTTCAAAAATGGCCAAAATGGCCTAATTGACTATGCCGCAATGAGAGGCGTGGCATTCAAAACTGATATCAATTAGCCAAAAAAGCAAAACGGTCCGACACAAATAATTTCATAATCATTTAGATTTCCAAATTTGGTTACGATTGGTTAAGTTTTGGAGGAGGAAACAGAGGAGTACGAAACCTCGATTTTTGAGATTTTTACGCAGGATTTTTCGCCTTGTCCTTATCGCACTACTTTTAGGTGCCGCTTCCGTTAGCGAGACGGGTATATTTACCTAAAATATTTAAAACTCAGCTCCTGTTTCGTCTTAAACTCTCACGTTTTGTACACATATTTAATTACACAAACGGGTATACCGCGATATAATTTCTTTGTTTTTACCTTAAATTCCAAAAAGTTGGAGCAACTCAGCTGAAACGTCGGAATTTAAGGTAAAAACAATGAAATTATATCGCGGTAAACCCGTTTGTGTAATTAAATATGCTATAAGGTAAATTAAATAAAATGTCATGTTTTTTATTTTTAAACATGATTCATAAACGTGGTTTGAACTGAGTTATTTGAAAATGCAATCGCTGACATGTTCTAACGTAACATTTTTGTTGACAGTCCCGGACGTCTGGCGAGTCAGCTAACACCACCAGTGAGACAAATAACTCTTCGAATGCCAACTCAAACGTCGAAAGAGATTCATTCGGGTAAGTTCAACAAACCAGTTCCTATTTTATTTAAATGTCAATTTCATTTTGCATGTAAGTAACATGTTTCACAAATGTATCGGATTACTTTAAGTAAATTCTGAATTTTTTTTAAGTTCTCGAATATTATGTAAATATTAAAGGACTGTTTTGTTAAAATCTTCCCAAAAAATAACAATAGTTTCTGTGGTTCATAGAATTTACCTGCTCCTTTTTAGTTATTGTACAGGACGGTTTTTTGTTTTCTCATTCAAAAGAGCTTTTTGTTAGTCTGTGTAATTTACATAAACAAAGTGAACAAACACGAAGACCGATTTGACTGTCGTTTTATGCACTGCGACTAGGATACTAGAAAATCTACAATAATAACCGATACAAATAATCTTTACGGTGTACCCTCGACCCATATTCAGTTATTAAAACACCGCTACATCATGGCTAATCAATCGTCCACTCCGAAAAAGTTGAACATTATGTAGTCTTTAGATCGATTTAATTGTCGAACGGAGCTGACCGATGTGTACGCTTGCAGGTGGTTACTGTGCACGTCAGGCGGCGCGCACCCGGTGCGGCGGCTGCTGCTGACGCAGATCGCGGCGGGCGGCGCGCTGGGCGCGGCGGCGGCGCGGGCGCACGCGGCGCGCGCGGCGTGGGCGCTGCCGCCGTGCGCGTGCGCGTGCGCGAGCGCGAGCGCGAGCGCGCCGCCCGACCGGCGCCAGCGCGCCCGCCAGCTGCTCATCAAAGCCATGCAGAAGGTGAGAATATCCTAAACACGATCGAGATCACGTTTCACTACAAGCGATGACGCTGTCTATTAATGATTGATAATAGATACAAAAACAGCCTACTTGCTGACGGTTCTATTATAGAAAAAAAAAAGAATTATATCTAGTTGTCTTCTCAGCTAAAAGACAAACGAAAATTGAACTTTTAATCGAAATAATGTCGAAATCTCGTCTTTGGAGATGTGCGCTGAATTTTACTGCTTTTAAGAGAAATTACTTACAGTTTACGTTGCTACATTTTAATAAGATTGCACATTGGGGTTTCTTGCCTACTTGCTAAATGCCAACAAATCAATGACCTTGTTCTCTAATTGTTATATAATCTTAAATCGTTGGATAACGTTAGTACAATATAATATTATTCCTTTCTACCTTAAACCTTTTCCAATCTCCAAAAAATGGTATGATGATTACTATTTAGTTCATGCTATGTCACTTTATTTCTCGTTAAATGACGTATAATTGTGTATTCAACCCGTGTAATATTTTATTGCGTCTAGCAACAACATATTTCCCGATGAGTGTAAAAGGATAAATAAGCTCTTTACTTACATGAGGATTCTCGTGAATCAAAGATTAAGGTAAATTAACAGCAAATATCTAATATTTATTTATTTATATTACAGAATGTGAAAAAGGAGGACGTGAAAGAGGAAATCGGGCCGACCAACGGTTCTTCGCCAATAAAGTCCGAGAACGGCAAAACGGGCAGCCCCGTCGTGAGCTGGCTCTCCGACATCCCGCTCAAGACCGAGAAGGAGGAGAAGTCCGACTCGAGCTCCAGCGACTCCAGCGAGGAGGGCGGCAACTTCTCCACCCTACGGGAACTTTTAATACGACCCGCGCCCGACGCGGCCGAACCCCCTAAGAAGAAGCAGAAGAAAACGAAGGGCGACACCCTGTCCACATCGGACGTTATATCGAGCGTCGTCGACGAGAAGAAAGGCGAAGACGAGGAGACCAAGCCCTTCGCTCTGTCGACGGTCGTGAAGCGCTACGAGCGCAGCGGGCGCAACCGCGACGAGCTGCCCGTGCGGATCATGACGCTGACGGAGTCCAAGGTGCTGTACCCCGATGTGCCGCACGCCTGGCTGTGCGACGGCCGCCTGCTGCACCTCACAGACCCCGCGCACCCCGGCAACTACAAACCTTTCCAGGTTAATATTAATATTGTGTTGTTTATATTCAGTTTCGTCCAAATATGTCAATCCCCCTACAAATTAACGTTTCCTTAATATACGAGTATGTCTTTGATAAATAATGGAATAAGTAAACAATGGAATGGTGAAAGCGATGTCAACTTGATGTGAATCCGAACGATTTTATAAAAAATATTCATTTTGTTACCATGAGTCAAACCATTGACTAACACTCCATTTACAACTCTTACTCACTCACTCTCACACACTCAATCACTCTACACTCACTCTACACTCAATCACTCGCTCTCTCTCTTATCTGGCACTCTCTAGTTTCGTGACTTTTAATTGTATTATAATTTTATTTTCGTTTTGTTTTAGGACCAGTGGAAACGCGGTCAGCCCGTGCTAGTGTCGGACCTGTCCAATCTGCTGGACAAAGACCTGTGGAGCCCCGAGAGCTTCTCGCGCGACTTCGGCGACACGCGGGTCGACCTCGTCAATTGCGCGTCCGGGCTCGTCGTGCCCAACCAGCCGGCGCGCAAGTTCTGGGACGGCTTCGAGCTCGCCAGCAAGAGGTTGCGCGACGAGCGCGGCGCGCCCATGGTGCTCAAGCTGAAGGACTGGCCGCCCGGCGAGGACTTCGCCGAGATGCTGCCCACGCGCTTCGAGGATCTCATGCGCGTGCTGCCCCTCGGCGAGTACACCTCCCGCGCCGGCAAGCTCAACCTCGCCGCGCGCCTGCCCGAGTGCTTCGTGCGGCCCGACCTCGGGCCCAAGATGTACACCGCGTACGGCGGCGCCGGCGGCACCACCAACCTGCACCTGGACGTGAGCGACGCCGTGAACGTGATGGTGCACGCCAGCGCGCCGGCGGACGCGCCGGAGCGAGCGCGCGAGGCGGCGCGCGCGGCCGAGGAGGCGGGCGCCGACGTGCTGTCGCGGCGCCGCGCGCGCCTCAAGCCGCCCGCCGCGCTGTGGCACATCTACGCGGCGCGCGACGCCGACAAGATCCGCGACCTGCTCGTGCGCGCCGAGCTGGAGCGCGGCGCCCGGCCGCGCGCGCAGCACGACCCCGTGCACGACCAGACCTGGTACCTGGACGCGGCGCTGCGCGAGCGCCTGTACCGCGAGTACGGCGTGGAGGGCTACGCCGTGCTGCAGTGCCCGGGCGACGCGGTGTTCGTGCCGGCGGGCGCGCCGCACCAGGTGCGCAACCTGCTGGACTGCGTCAAGGTGGCGGAGGACTTCGTGTCGCCGGAGAACGTGTCGCGCTGCTTCGAGCTGGCGCAGCAGTTCCGGCGGCTGTCGCGGCAGCACTCCAACAAGGAGGACAAGCTGCAGATCAAGAACATCGTGTACCACGCGGTGAAGGACTCGCTGTGCTGCCTGGAGGAGGCGCTGGCGGCGGCGGAGTAGCCCGCCCCGCCCTCTCCCCTCGCATTTGATCTCAACCTCGAACGTAACGTTAGCTAAGTTCCGCATTTAAACGTAAGATTGGGAGCGAGTGACCCGCGTTTCGTATGTAAGATGCCATTGTTAAACGTCGCGTGGAATGTGTACCAGTTGTGTGTGTAAATGTACTCAAAATGTGATTTAGTCCGACTGTCGCGATCGGAGAATGTGCAATGTAAATTAGTCTGAATACGGTGATATTGTCGAGATGTGGATATCTTTTATGTTCCTTAATCGAAATACAAAATAAACTCTTCAGGTTATTTACGGCTTATTTGTAGTTCTAGTGATATGTATGTATTGTGTAAATTTTTAATTCGAATTCCATCGAGTACATATTAAGAAATGTATACTTTTAAGTTATTGTATTGAAGTAAACGTATTCGCTCGAAGCATTGTACATTAAACACTGCGTGTAGATAAGTTTCTCCTATATTATTAGAGTTTCTCAATTTGGTTAGTATGTTACAAATAATAGTTAAACAAGATATGTGACAATTTCTTTTGTCCTTATTGCTGTATTAGGCGAAAGCAAGTTTTTTTTGTACTGTGTATATTATGTACGGTTATAAGTTGGAATAAAAAAGATGTTTATATTAGTTGTTCTTTTACTTTAAATTTATCCTTGTTCATCAATCAATCATCTTGAAGGAACTAAACCATATTAAAAGGGATCCCTGTTCCATAATTTATACAAATAATAATAAAAGTATAGGTCGGTCGATGCATAAGAGATGGCACGAATGGAATGAGTGAATAAAAATATCTGTGTATCAGCTCTATGCTTTCGATGCCGGACACCCCATTTCCAGTACAAAATAAACACACATACGTGTTCTTGGCAGTGAATGAGTTAACCAATACAATTGTGGTACGTACGTGTCACTCATACGATAAAAGTTTCGCTCATTCCATTCATACCAGCTTTCGTGAATCAACCTGTGCCTGGCAGACTACGGCATCATTAGGGCTTAGTTTACATAGTTGAAGTTTACATGGTAAACAAAACACCCCTATAATAGGTGTGGCACCAATAATCAAACGTAAACCACAAATCTTGTAAAATAGGTATAGGGGACTTGCATTAACTATAGGGGGGAGCATAGGAGCCGTCAGATTTTTGGCGCGAGGCGTAAATGCGATGTTTATGCTTCCGATGTAGCCCACAAGATGGCAGCACCTACTATGCCCAAGGAAACTTGTCGAGAACGGTAGATGGTAGCACTTGTTTTGGCAATGTATATGTGCAAATATGTTTCCGAATCAGGCCACAAGAATCACAAGATGGCAGACCCTCCAATGCGCACGGTCCCTATACCACCCTTAGAATAAACGTTTCATGATTGGTGCCGTTACTATGTACACTCGGGAGCAAAAAAATCGACTCAAGTCGCATTTTTTAGTTTTTGTCGTGTTTTTCGAAAACGGTCAATATTTTAGTAAGAGTGAGATTGCAATATTATTGTTTATTTATTAAGCTATCAAAAACATTAATAACCCATAAAATCGGTTAAGTAATTTTCAGGTAATTGTTATTTTTGTAGAAACCTGCTTTGATTACTCACGAGTTGAGCCCCTTTGAGAGCCACAAAAACCGATTTAACCAGTTATTTCTTATCGGTCGCTTATCAGAAGTTGACCTGTGCATATCTCACGCAATTATTCACTGGAATCACCTGGATAAAACGGACACCACAGAAACTGAAGCCAGCCAAGTCATCGTCTTGCTGAATCAAGGCCTTAAGCAGCGTGAAGTTGCTGAACAGCTGAATTTAAGTCAATCTGCTGTCTCCAGAGTCTACCAAAAGTTCACATGGACTGGAAGGCTTGCTCAGAAACCTGGGTCTGGCCGTCTCAGGTGCACATCGAGGAGAGAGGACCACTTCATTGTTGCGGCCAGTCTCCGTGATCGACACCGTACCGGCGTTGACACCCAGCAGCAGCTGATGCAGGACCGAGAGCAACCAGTGAGCTCTTGGACAGTTCGG
Organism: Cydia splendana; assembly: GCF_910591565.1. Classification (NCBI taxonomy): domain Eukaryota; kingdom Metazoa; phylum Arthropoda; class Insecta; order Lepidoptera; family Tortricidae; genus Cydia; species Cydia splendana. Next base: position 9,623,068 of record NC_085969.1, on the reverse strand, counting down.
TGAAGACTTAAGGAAGCCAACCTTACCCCAAAAAGGCCTGCCACAGGGACCAAACTGACCGGGAGGCACTCGGTTCTCCCCTCCATTGATATCCCCGCCCAAATCATGACGGAACCTCCACCGTAGGCGACTGTCTCGGAGATGCAGTATGGCGCAAACCATTCTCCAGGTCTTCGGTACACCCGTCCTCTTCTGTTACTGCCATGGAAACACACCCTGCACTCATCACTGAAGAGTACGCGGCTCCATTGCCCGTACGTTCAATTTTCATAAGTCGAAACGAAATCCACGCGAGCGTCCCGGTGCCTCCCTGTCAGTTTCGGCTTCCTTAAGTCTTCGTTGAACTGTCCAAGAGCTCACTGGTTCTTCTCGGTCCTGCACCAGCTGCTGCTGGATGTCAACGCCGGTACGGTGTCGATCACGCAGACCGGCCGCAACAATGAAGTGGTCCTCTCTCCTCGATGTGCATCTGGGACGGCCAGATCCAGGTTTCTGCGCAAGCCTTCCAGTCCATGTGAACTTTTGGTAGACTCTGGAGACAGCAGACTGACTTAAATTCAGCTGTTCAGCAACTTCACGCTGCTTAAGGCATTGATTCAGCAAGACGATGACTTGACTAGCTTCAGTTTCTGTGGTGTCCATTTTATCCAGGTGATTCCAGTGAATAATTGCGTGAGATATGCACAGGTCAACTTCTGATAAGCGACTGATAAGAAATAACCGGTTAAATCGGTTTTTGTGGCTCTCAAAGGGGCTCAACTTGTGCGTAATCAAAGCAGGTAAAATCTCATTTTCTACAAAAATAACAATAACTTGAAAATTACCTAACCGATTTTATGGGTTACTAATGTTTTTGATAGCTTAATAAATAAACAATAATATTGCAATCTCACTTTTACTAAAATATTGACCGTTTTCGAAAAACACGACAAAAACTAAAAAATGCGACTAGAGTCGATTTTTTTGCTCCCGAGTGTATATGAAAAAACCCACATCACATCCACCATTGGGGACACGAACTCGGAAAAACATAACGTTCATGAAAAATTTGGATACTGAATTATTGACCGAAGCGTAGCGAAGGTCTACGTTTTGACTCGGGCATTTTGCTTTCGTATGTCCATCCGGATGTTCTCCTCTACAGGTCACAATTCTCAACCGATTCTCGTGAAATTTTGTGACCAGATTTTATGATTAAATAAAAATTTTATGTCAATCCAGTTTTTGGGAATTTTTAAAAATGGCGGAGGCGTGATACCGCGCGCCTAAACAAATAGTCGTATCGATATCATAAGAGTTTTTTCTTTTTGAGATATGTTTATAGATCAAATGCCCAAAAATTCAGAAAATTTATTTCGCTGGTTTCGGAGGTATTGAGATATTTAATTTTAACTAATTTTAATTTGAGAATGAGTAGCTAAATTTCGTTAGCTTGTCTAAGAACAATTTGGCTCAGTTTGTAAATGTTCGCTTTTTTTGTTTGCACAGAGAGTCTGGGTTCGATCCCCAGTATTTGTATGCTGGGATATAACTTTTTTTGTTTTTTTACACTTTAATTTCGTATTGTTTTTTTTTTAATTTACTATATTTAAAGCTCTTAGCACCATGTTATTTAAAGCTCTGCTCGCGAGGTCTACAGCTCACAGAGCCACTAGTTTAGAACGGATCCATGCCCGTAAATTCTAATAGAGAAATAGTATCAGAGAAGAGAGCGGACCTGAATCTGTAATAATGTGCAACATAAATACCGCATTACTTATTAGATTCTTTGCTTATTATATTAGTGACAAAACAATGAGGCCGTACTTGGGGACTTATTGAAACCTTCGTCATATCGTCATATGGTAACTCCCAGCGCCATCTAGTGATGAGAGTCCTGAGCTATAAAAGTAAAGCGGAATGTTATCGCTACTCGACCATAGGTGGCGCGGTATAGCGCATGTTATAATCTAAAAACAGTTTGCTAAGATATTTTAGTTACATTAACATGATGCTGGAGATGGAGATCATTTCATGAGAGGTAAGTAGTAATATGAAATTTATTTGTGTGTTAAGATCAATGTTTACTAGACCCTAACAGTTATTTTATAGTACGGTACTATAAATAACTGTTAGGGTCTAGTGAACAATGAATTAGTACCTATATATTATATTGTTAATTTTTCATGCAATGATCTCGAGTTAACTGATTATAGATAGGATAATATTGTTTATTATATATTTAACAAGACTAGCACTACCTATGGCGTCTGTGTTGCTGGACGCTGGACTACCTACTTATCTGTACAAGCAATCTAAGTAGGCAACTGCAAACAGGCTCATGTACCGCATCGGATCCGCGGCCTACCTGGGTGGTATTCCACCTCTCCAATTTCTTTGTCCAATGCATTGCGTCTCACTCTCTCATTAAGCAAAATATGAGACGCAAAACACATTGGACAACGAAATTGGATAGGTGGAATACCAGTTACCACCCTTAGTGTGTACTTACATATCTACCTACAACCTAACAAGAGGTACTTATCAAATAGCAAATAGAGTACCAACTTGAGACTTGCGTTGGCTAGACCACTCCACTTGCTTGATATTTGATACGACTTATTCCGGCTTTTGTCTTGGATACCTATATTAATGTATTATATACCTCCTTATCTCTTTTTCATGGGTTCTTACACGTGGAAAATAATAAATAAGCGGTGATTTAATTTTCCCATATACCTAGATGTAGTATCTACTTACATTATGAGATAAAACATAGGTACAAGTCAGCTTTTACAGCTCCTTAGTACAATAGCTCCTGTTCACATTATATTATACTGATCAGATTAGTTTAGAGGCCAGTAAATGTTCATAATAAAACAATGAAGAATTCTGCTACCGAGTTAAAAAGAGCAGATACGATCTAGCATTTAGAGCACAATGTAAACACTTAACTACCCATTCTGAGAAAATGTGATACTTAAACAATTACCAATTAGTATGTTTATCAAGTTGTGCGATCCAACTATACCTGCAATATGAAGTATAATTACTAGTGATGTACCGACTATTGATTTGGCCGACTAGCCGACTAATCGGCGCTCGAATGGCCGATTAGTCGGCCGACTAGTCGGCTAGTCGGCCAGATCATTAGTTTCGTATAAGTTCAGGTGAAAAACAATAGTTTTACTCCTTTGGTCGCGCTATTCATCATATTAGCTTGGCTAAAAGGTGTTCTCTACAGCTTCAAAGACCTATCACAAGAATCCTCGTTCAATTTCTGTCTTTCCTTTATTTTGCGATCCTGAGCAGACCGTCCGTACAGCTTGTAGGAGGTATTTCCAAGGCTCTATTTCCCGTACGGAGTCGCCAGTTAAGAACCTATCCCCTGTGGTCAGCGTCTTTACGATCAACGTGCCCTGTCTAAGTGTCTAAATTTTGCAATAACATTAATAGTTCGCCATGGCTCCATCATTAAAAAAAAAAACAAATCCATATACTATAATATAAAGGCGAAAGTGTGTCGGTCTGTTTGTCTGTTACTTCTTCACGCTTAAGCCGCTGAACCGATTTAGTTGAAATTTGGTATAGAGATAGTTTGAGTCCCGGGGAAGGACATAGGATAGTTTTTATGTCGGAAATCATCCCTGATGAGAGTCCAAAGGGAGGTGGAATTGAAAGAATTAATGAATTGCCTAATATTGAAGTAAGCAATGCGCGAATTGAATGATTACTATTAGCATTATCCAGGCGCTATACCTACTTTAGCTGCTGTCACGAATTCCACGCAGACAAAGTCGCGGGCAAAAGCTAGTACTGAATAATAATAAAATTATTTAACTATCGAACTTGCCCATGAAATTACACGAGAATCAGTTGAGATCGACCTGTAGAGGAAAACAACATCCCACCAACATACGATAACGATCAAACGGTCAGTTATATGAACAAAAGTTTTCGTATGCACTCTGAATAGGTATTTTAGTAAAATAGACATAAAACATATGGTGAATATTGACTGTTTATTTCTTTTTTTAATGTTTTTCTTGCACTAATAAAGTGCCGACTAATCGGCCATTTTTGCCGACTAGTCGCCGACTAATCGCCGACTACAAATGTGGCCGGATAGTCGGCTTTCCCGACTAGTCGGTACATCCCTAATAATTACATGTATATGATATATGCAAAAAAACTGATGAATTTATGAATAGTTTATACACAAGTTTTTCATGTAGTTATGTAGTTTCCTTGTCTACATATAGTAACTACTAGGGAGTGCAATCTCGCACCAAGATTGACGATTCGAGATCTCGCAAGAAAAATCTGAATCGAGATTGGGTGTTTCGAGATCTCGGCCGTCAGAGTTTCGAGATTAATCTCGACGAGATCGAGACATCACAAAGTAATTAATAACATGTTTCTTTTAATCAAAAATCTCTAAGAGTCTATATACTACTTATTTAGGGTAGGTACATCACGTTATATTTTGAAAATAAAAACAACAAATTAAATCAACATTTCATATAAAATCAACTTCTATTAAAAAACAAGAAATTTATAACTCTAATTTGCATGTAAGTAAGAAAAAGTGGTGGGTGAATCAACTTTTAAATGTCCACATGATGAAATTATGGATTTATATTTTTATTTGTTATTGTCCATATTTATATAAGTACTTTATTTAAAATATAAGTTTCTCTAGTTTATGATTATGTATAAAGCAGAGCTGTTTCTTTAAGAATTTAGTGAATATGAGGAAAAAAATTCACCAGCCCAAATCTGCCCTGTCCCCTGGACCACTATCCAAAAGTATTTTTAAACATACTAGACATCAATTATTGTTTAAACAATTATTTTAATTACATTAATTAAACAATGCTGTATACTTTTTTATCTTTATATATGGCACATACTCAAGAAATTTCACAATATATCCCTAAAATTTATCCCCTGGACAACTCTTATTTCTCATAATCGGATTTTTTAAATTAAAACGCGAAATAGTTATAGTGATGTAAGAAAATTGCTCCTGCTACTTTGTTTTATATTGTGCTATTGTACCTTTAAAAAAATATATATGTATGTTTAGTGCTTTCTGATACTTTATTGAATTTATTTCAAACCCTATAAAAATCTAAAAAAGTCCAAGTGACAAACAAAATGTCCTATGGACAACCACTTCCGTTATCCAAGTGACTAGTTGTCAGAGGGACTTATCTAAAAATTTGAGCCGTATAATAAATTCTAAAGATTTTTTGTGTTTATTTCACCCTTACGGTAAAATACCTATATGTGAAGTAGTATCTGGTACAATACCATTTATTGTAATATGTTAAGTATTTATGTATTTTTGCCAGTGGTCCGATGGACATATAATAAAGCCACCCACACTCTCCAACAGTACTCGACCGACTGACGCCGCGAGTTTCGTGTAATCAAAATGGCGAGTAGGCCTATCTGCGTACCAGAAACTTGAACTTGTCCTCAAGTATCTTGCTACGTTATATATATTTAGATTTCATAACTAATTTATGGTTGTCCAGTTGACCTGCATGACGTGGATAATTCAAGGGACAAAATTTAAACGCAAGAAATTCATAAACCGTTACATGCTAATATAAAAAATCGGTATATTTTATTGATGATACTTATCCATAAAAATGATTATGTGTTTAAATATCAATTCCACAACAGTATTTTTTTCATAATACAAAGTTTTATGGTGCACTGTTGCAAGGGGACAATCCGTCCTACTATGGAAAACCAACTTTTGGTCTGTTGGACAACCAATAAAGAACGGGTAAATTGTAAACAAAATGAAATGTTTTGTAATAAAATGTTAGAAAATATTAACAGGAACATAGCGGAATACTAAAAAAACTCATACTTTTGTATAAATTTGTATTATCGATCAGGGACTCTGTACGTGTGACGTTGAACACTTAAAAGTTGATTCACCCTGGTAATAATTTTTTTTATACTGTAAGCAGAGGCACTAAAATGCTCAGTTGATATTTATGACAAGCACTGAGCAACTTACAAACAAATTTAGGGTAGGCGAGCAAATATCATATAAATAATTGTGGGTGGGAGCGCTCCACAATGAGTTTATCGTCAGTTAAAGCCGGCCGCACACAAAAGCAATGCCTGAACAACATGTATCTAAGGTCACAAATATTACTCAAAACATAGTAATTCATACGGATAAAACTTACAATCTCGTTCGAGATCTCGAAAGTATTATTCGAGATCTCGACCAAGATTGCATAAACCGAGATTTCATGTCAACGAGATTTCATCTTGAAAATTCATGCGAGATCGCGAAATTGCGAGATGGAGATTGCATTCCCTAGTAACTACCTATTGGTTATTCAGCTAGGCATGTAGGTAGGTAATCTTTGTCACTGATCAGTTGATCATAGGACCTTCTAAAATCATATTTTATCCGATAATGACTTATGTTTCTAATGATTAATCCATTATTAATGGCAGTTACTAAAAACTATGCTAATACTACCTCCACCTTGGTATATTATGTATGATGTACTTAAACGAATGTCTATATTTCGAAAGCTCATGCAACACTCGCGAACATAATTTTCTTATCCGCTATATTTTGTTTCTGAACAAAAATACAATGAAGTGAAACCTGGATAAGTGAGACTTCAAGGGACGAGCAAATTTGTCTCACTTAAAGAGGTTTTCCACTTACCCAGGCTCTCAGTTAGCCAGGTACAAATAAAATTCTGTCTCATTTACAGAGGGTCCCATTAATAAAGGGTGAGAATAGAGGATATTTCAGTTATAGAGGTATTTTGGAAACATTATGTAAATAATCCTTGTACCTAAATATTTTTTTAAGTATGTTTAAATTTTTATTCGAATTTATTTTGAATGATTCTAGAAAGGATAAATTTTGTTCAATACAATGTGATACGGCCATAAAACCTAATTAAGTAAATGAAAATAATTTTCTGTTTAGTCATGTTACTTATCAATATTTTAGCTTTCGTTTCGATAGTTTTAACTACTTAAACTAACTAAACTAACTAAATGAAACTTGAAGTCGTTTAGACACAATTAAGCAAATGAGGAATTTGTGGATAGACTAAGAGTTAGTAAAAATACGGAAATTTATCAATAAAGTCCAAGTTAAAGAGGTCAAAGATTGACGTTATCTCAGATACAGAGGTCAATTCCTATAACATTCTAAAAAACCAATTAAGAGAATGTAGTCTTATAAATATTGTCTCAGTAAAAGAGGTAAAATACACTCTCTATCTCAATTATAGAGGTAAATGTGACTATAAAATCACAACAACTAATCCCAGTTATATAGAGGTTCGTTTTATCTCACTAACAAAGGTAATTCAGTGCTAAAGTGTCGGGACCGCGCCATGAGTCCCAGCTATAGAGGTTTCCCACGTATCCAGGTCCCACTTAACCAAGTTTCACTGTAATAGGTATGGTTTTCTTGCAATGCAGGATAGAATCATGCAAAATAGCATACTTAGGTAGCTTTGACATACGCTGATTCGTCTTAGGTCATACTCAGCTAGATAGATTGATACCCCTCCCCGGTGATGTTATATAAGGCCAAGCCCCTTACCGGCCCACAGTTCGGGTACAGTGCTCAAACAGTGCAGACATGAAGGCAGTTACTTTTGCTATTTTTGGTAAGTTCATTTCCAGTATCAACCGGTTTTGAGGGAGATAAACTTTAATAAATATTGTTTCATTCAATGACAACCAGTTAATTCCGTTAATGTTACCGTTAAGTATATGGGGTCGTTGATTGTTTTAAACGAAACTTTTTAATTTAGGTATACCTATACAACTTTAGGTAGGTCCTTTTGTTTACTTACTCGTACAGTTTTTGCAGAAGGTAAACTTTTGTTCGATATGATTTTAATCATCTTGATTTTATAGCAACACTCTTAAAGGTGCCAGCAATAAATTAATTTATATCATTTACTTCGCTTTGTGCAGATATAAGTACCTATTATATTTGTGTAAGTTTTAATGAAATTAATGCAGTAGGTAACAGCAGATGTGGGTATTTTCACTTGTTTACTCATAGGCATACCGTTCTCAGAACACCTACCTGAGTGTCAGTTTAACGCTCGTTTAAATGACAAAACTTAAAATCACAATTTATCCTCGTTGGTGTATATACATATATGCGACTCTGACCGTAACTTAACTACCTACTTATATAGTTATTTATCACGTCAACGTAGGTACCTATGTAAGTACCTAATGTTTTCCAGCGGATATTATGTACCTACTATTAAGGCGATTATTGCAGGCATTCTTGTGTTATAATATGTAACGTGTACATAACAGTCCTACCTAGCAATGCACCAAGGAGAGGTTTCCAAAGTTGCGAAATTTTCCATACGGAATGTTCTCAGAACTTAAATTTTACGAACCATAAAAATTATTCAGGAAGTCGCTGGACACCGCCGTTATCAATTATTTTAACTGACTGTCTTATTTACGAGTTTATTAAAATAATACTAATAGTACATTTTTTGATAATTCTCATAGGGAATGTTCTCATTGGAAATTTAATTTAAATTCTCGTGTAAGTTTCCGGAAATTTCCGAGAATGTTACTGAATTTTTGAGAATGTTCTGCAACTTGTACATTGCTAGTCCTACCTAAATATAATACATAAATACTTAAATAATAAACGTAAATAAACGGTATAATACGTCCCTTTAAAGCAGCGGTCGGCAACCTGCGGCCCGCGGGCCGCATGCGGCTCGCGAAACTGTCACTTGCGGCCCGAGAGGCGCCTTGGCTATTTTGTATGTAATAGTGACAAACGACAATGTCTCATAAAGTCATAAATATTAACAAAGTACGGCCCGCGTCACCTCCGTTAACTAATATTGGCCCTTGGCTGCTAAAAGGTTGCCGACCGCTGCTTTAAAGTATACCAAAGACCTTAATAGTTAAAAATATACTATACCTATCCACCTGGAGGAGATTGCTCTTAAAGGGATAAAACCGCCTTTGTTTTTATTTGATTCTGTACATGTACCTACATATTGTAAACTGTGTGAGGTGTGCCATAAAGAGTATTGTATTAAATAAAAAACCTTGATTAACAAGTTTAATTTTACAATACGAATGAACAAATGAGAGCTGAAACACGTCTCTTTACCATTTCAATTAAAAGTTTCAATTAAAGATGCTTATCTCTGTTCAGTTTGATGGCTCCCTTTACTTTACAGTCTTACTATGGCCTCCTAACAGCAGCGTAGGTTGGATCCAGGCGGTTGGCCAGCGCCTTCCTGCGATTACCACATTACCTCATTATACACTAACCTTGCCGCGTTCCCGACTAAGTCTCGTGCTAGGACCTTTATTACTTGATTGTTTCCTGTTACGCAGAAAAACAAAGACACAGCCATCGTAAACATTGCCTTTATTGAGATAAGTACTGATAAACAGGCAGAAAATACGATGTAGTGTCACCGTTTTTGGAAAATTACCTCATTGTCATTGCCACTTTGTATCATTTCGCAATTTGGATATAAGGAAAAATTACTTCTTATTTATAAGTACAGGTAATAAAAAGTGTAGGTACTAAATACATGACCGTATGGAATTCGTGATGTGCAATTTCGAATATTGGTCTATTGTATGTACCAAATCGCTTAGGTACGCCCGGGTGTCAGCCTCGTCGTGCATAACATTGATGGTAGAGTTACCTATTGTGTTTCGGGGTAGAACAGCCGCAAAATGAAAATCCACTAGTCATGCCATGATCCATCCATGTTCAGTGTTATCATACCAATAACGCGATACAATACAAATTATATCTAAGTCATGCCATCAGTGTTTCATTGTTATAAAGTTAACTTAATTTATTATTTGCTATTCAAAGAAATCTGTTTAAGCATTTACAATACAATACTCATTTCACATTGTATATAATTCCAGCGGTCCTGGTGGTGGCGGTATCGTGCCGGCCGGACAAGCCGGACCTGAAGCAGCTAAAGGCGGAGGCGGCGCGCAAGAAGGCGTGCACACACGACTGCACCTCCGTGGCGCTCGACCCCGTCTGCGCGGGCAAGCAGGGCGACAAGCCCAAGTCCTTCGGCAACGAGTGCGTCATGAACAACTACAACTGCGAGCACAAGGACAGTAAGTACTCCTGTAACTACTATAGTGGCCCTCGAGCCAGTAGGTGCCGGGAAGCACGGCGACAAGCCCAATGCCTTCGCTAACGAGTGCGTCATGAACAACTACAACTGCGAGCACAAGGACAGTAAGTACTGCTGTAGCTTCTGCAGTGGGCGCTCGAGTCAGTTTGTGTCGGTCAGCAGGGCGGCAAGCCCCAGCCCAAGTCCTTCGCCAACGATTGCGTCATGGACAAGTTGTCTGCGAGCACAAAGGCAGTAAGTAGTCCCGTAACTGCATACTACAGTGGCCCTCGAGCCCGTATGTGTGGGCAAGCCCAAGTCCTTCACCAACTAGTGCGTCATGAACCACTACGTACAACTGTGGGCACAACGGCAGCAACTGCAACTATGTACCACCGTCATCCTAGTACCAGTCTGCGTCGGCAAGCAGGGCACCAAGCCAGAGTCCTACGCAAAAGAGTGAGTAGACTACGCGCTACGCGTGATGCAAGCTAACGTAACCTAATTTTACATAAGGATTTGTACGTTTTAAATATAAAACTTTTAAACATCCATCAAACGTCGGTGAAGCCTTAACGCATTCACTGCCAGGAACCAGGAGGCGTGATTTTGTATGACGGTGAACGCATATATATGTATATGCGTTGCTGGCAGTGAACGTGTTAACTAACCATGTAGATTAGCGCTTTTGAATATGGTTCCGTTCAAAGCTGTGTAAATAAATAGTGCTTTCGACTATGGTTCCTCCTTATATAGGGAATTCGTCAACGCCAAACGCAATCAACATTCCCCATTTTTGCACACACCATGCTTTTTATGTCGGTTTTATTTTTGACCGAAGCGAAGCGAAGGTCTACGTTTTGACTCGGGCGTTTTGCTTTTGTATGTCCGGATGTTCTCCTCTACAGGTCGCAATTCTTAACCGATTCTCGTGAAATTTTGTAACCGAATTCTATGAACCGATAAAAATTTTTTGTCGAGCCGGTTTTTGAAAATTTTTCGAAATGGAAAAGTTGTGATAGCTCGCGCTTATACAAATAGTCGTATCGGTATCATAAGAGTGTATTCTTTTTGAGACATGTTTACAGATTAAATGTCAAAAAATTCAGAATATTTATTTCGCTGGTTTTGGAGGTATTAAGATATTTAGTTTTGTATGTCCGGATGTTCTCTTCTACAGGTCGCAATTCTTAACCGATTCTCGTGAAATTTTGTAACCGAATTCTATGATTCGATAAAGATTTTTTCTCGAGCCGGTTTTTGAAAATTTTTCAAAATGGAAAAGTTGTGAAAGTCGCGCTTAAACAAATAGTCGTATCGGTATTATAAGAGTGTATTCTTTTTAAGACATGTTTACAGATTAAATGGCCAAAAATTCAGAAATTTTATTTCACTGGTTTTGGAGGTATTAAGATATTTAGTTTTTACTTGAGAATGAGTAGCTAAATTTCGTCACCTCATGTAAGAACTATCATGGTGTATTTTGCAAATGTTCGCTTTTTTTTGTTTGCACGGAAGGTCTGGGTTCGATCCCCAGTAATTACATATATGCTGGGATATAAGTTTTTGTATTTTTTTACACTTAAATTTCATATCAATTGTTGTTTTCTATTTTATTTTTTTATTAATAAAAATTAAAAACTTGGTATTTTTTATTTATCAAGCGCGGGCTAAGCGTATTGTAAGCGTTCGATAGATAAGGTTTTAATTGTCAAATTAGATTCTCTAAATTCTTCTAAACAACGGCGCCATACATTTACTCAGTTTTAAGCTCTGCTCGCGAGGTCTACAGCTCACAGAGCAGAGCCACTAGTTTACTTGTTGATCTGGGTTTGGGTATTAGGTCGTCTCTACTGCAATCTATTTTAATATATTTACGAAGCATAAAGTATATCCAATTCGAAAGGAAAATGCCTGTATTTCACACCATCGCCAGTGAAAGCCATGCCACCATGATTGAAACTTCGACACGCGCGGCGCGGCAGAGTGTGACATGACATGACGCAAGCTTTGTCAGCAGACCTTGCTATTGTGCGGGCGCCGGCAAGCACACCGGATCGTGACTCACGTCTCACGTTTGTTTTTTGTAAACATGGACTTTCCGTGGAAGTAAACTGGATTCAGTGAGCTACGAGTGCGTGGCGCGGCTTTAAATATTTGCAGTTACATTCCCAAGTAGCATGGAAGTGTCGGCAACATCAATATAGCAGCCAATTAAGAACTTAGAGTGATTTAAGGGACGTATAAGAGTGTCAGAAAAGATTTAAGCTGTATAAAAGGTACTTTACAGACATTATACAGCTCAAGCTGTATAAAATCATTATAAAGGATTCTGCGGAAGCATGGGGTGCTTTATCAGAATATAAAAAATCTACTATAAAACTAAAAGTGTTGTGAGAGACTACAAGCTAATTCTATCGTAAAAGCTGTATACAGGCTGTATTGTAGTAACACTTGGCACTTTTAGCTGTACAAAAGTATCTGTCAACTCCGTTTTAAAACATTAAGTGTTGTGAAACATTACAAGCTAATTTTATCGTAAAAGCTGTATAGAGGCTGTATTGTAGTATCACTTGGCACTTGTAGCTGTACATATGTATCTGTCAACCCCGTTTTAAAGCTATTTCTTATGGCGTAATCTTACTCTCCTATAAGAATAGTAGTTGTATAACTTCTGTCTGTAAGGGTATTATAAAACCAAATGAATAAATGGCAGCTATAGTACAGCTTTTTTCTGTATTACTGATAGAGTCGCTTATAACAATCTTTTGGCGTAATTTTACGCTCGTATAAGTATAGTAGTGTAATGATTTCTGAAAATAAGTGTATTATAAAACTAAAGGAATATATGACAGTTACAGTACAGGTTTTTTATTTGTTATACGGATCTCTAAAGAGAATTATAACTTATGTACGGAGAACCGAAATACAGCCAAACGAATACAAATATTCTATTATAAAGCTGTTTTAATTACATAAGCTGTAAAAGACACTCCATTTATTACACAGCACAGCTACTAAGATTATAATGCTCTCCAACTATCCTGTAGGCTGTTTAAAAATTGTCGCCATTTTACAATAAAAAAAAAACGTATTTGTAAATATAATTAAAGAAATACTTGCAAATATTTAGCAGACTAACGCCGTGTTATGATTACCAGCTAAAATAAATTGTTTAGCCTTAGAATTCATATTTATAAATATTTTTGATAATCTAACCTTAAAAACAAACAGTAACTTTACCGATTTTTGATATTTTCCTTATGGTTTCTCTTTGTTATTTTGCAGGCGCGTAAATATTTTGCCAGAAAAGATACACAGGTTCACAATAAATAATAATCCGCACTTACCAATAATGTAATGTTCCATTCAAGTCCTGTATAATATTTACTTTTACTTTTACCATCCACTATAACACTTTATTGTCGCCATTACTACATTACGAATGAACAAGATTAAGACATTTTAGTTTCTTAAATGATTATTATTCTCTTGTAATTCTTTCTTATAACTCATTTAAAACTTATATTCTTATATCGTACTTATAAGGGTTTCCTGTTACACCGAAATATAGCTGTAATGCAGCTATTATGCAGCTTATGTATTGCTTATACAGCTACTCTACAGCTCTAATAACGCCAAAGGCTGCATAATTTGGGCCCTTTTTTTACTTATAAGGGCTGTATAAGCGCTTATACAGCCTTTGTACAGCCTAACTGTACAGCTTATAGTATACAAATAAACTTTAATACAGCTTATATACAGCTTGCAATGCTACTTGGGTTTGAATCAATATTGTAGATGCAAGTTTTAAACGGGGATGTAAATAATTACATAAAATGCCAGTTTCCCTTGATAAAATGGAAAAAATGTGTCCCATGTTCCTGAACGTTAAGTATATTAATGGCTGTAAACCGATAATAACTAACCGCAGAAAGCGTTATGGATACTTCTCTATAGAGGACATTAAATGTGCCCAAACCACATGTTAATACTTGTGTGTAATACTTTAAACATCTTTACATACCTATACTCATTACTAATACTAGTCTAATCGTTACCAATCGACATGCGTAATTGCGTACATCCATCCTTATCCATATCATTACTGCCTTTGTGTATTGAGACAACAAACACTAATGGTCCTCTCTCTTCCAGCGCTGCACAAGATCAGCAAAGGTGAATGCCCCGGCTCGCAAGGCATCCGTCTGTCCTAAGCGACGCGAATACCGCCAGTTTTTACACTCGTCTATTATAAGTAATTTGTCAGCACTGATGTTTTTTGCATGACAATAATCTATGAATAACCTCTTTTGAAGATTTTAATCAGACTGCGATCTAAAAGATGCTGTGTTTATTATATTATTATGCATTTATTGTATTAAGCTAGCTTTGAAAGTAATAAAGAGAAGCATATTTTTTTGATGAAGACTTTGAATTTAAATAAGCTTAGTTATAAATTTCGTTTTTGATACAAGCTTTTATCGCTAACTGTACTTTTCTTTCAACAGGCAACTAGTACTCATCGAGACAATTCTAACATTTCTAACAAACCCAAACACAGTTAAGTTGCGTTGTTTTATCACATAGTCTCATGTCATCAGATGAGCTCGATGGTACCATCATATTGCATTGTCATCGAATTTACATGCAAATTTTTAGGTTTATCGGAAACCGCGAAGTATGTAGTTCAAATTTAATTTGCAATAATTTGATTACAGACTAATTACGGGACAGTTGAAACTAAAAAATATAAAAGCTTGTAAAAATACGACCTTTGTGAAAATTAAAACTAATGTGATGATATGCGATGGTGTAGTACCTACCTAAGTAATAAAGCCTACTCTAAAAATACAGCGTAAACTCCATATAACGTCACTCTTGACTTTGGTTGGTTTATCTTGTTTTCGATACAATCATACACTCTATAGGTATAGCGTCACGCTCACTCTATTTAACCGTTAGTCCGTTAACGACTACAATACAGCAATATAAACCATTACGAAGTACTTTCTAAGTTGCCGAAATTGATAAAAACTGCAGCTGTGTAGGTACGTTTTTTTTTGCTGTTTTGTAGTTTTATTATCTAGCACGTGTTTATTTCGACTGACGTACCGGAGATTCTAAGAAAATTTGTCTTTTGTTTTTGTATGATGAACTTGCACATGTTTACCTCGGCCACTAGATTTTGGTCGAGTTGTTACACGTTATAATAATCGCAGTTGCTTACAGACTTTCGAACTGTTAAAGTGTTATCATGGCGAGTAAACGAAAATCTTTGTGTATTGACGAAAAAGTTTTATTAATACGCTCAATAAAGGCGGGAGAAAAGATAAGTGATGTTGGAAGACGCTTTGGATTTAGCCGTTCTACCGTGTCTACAATATGGAAAAACAAAGAAAAAATTCTACAAGCAGAAGTGGATGGAAAATCTGCTAAGAAATTAAAGAAACCTCAATACGAAGATCTGGATCAAGCGATGCTATCATGGTTTTATAGACAACGCCAGAATAACATGCCTGTCTCGGGACCGATCATGAAAGCTAAGGCGAAGAAAATTGCCGAACAACTAGGATTAACTACTTTCAAAGCATCAGAAGGATGGCTCGGAAAGTTCAAGCAACGTCACCATATCAACTATTATAAAATGAATGGAGAAGCACTGACAGATCAAGAAATTTTAGAATCGGTGAGAAATACGGAGGAACAACAAGTGGATGAAGAAGAAGAAAAAGGCGATCCTGAGCCTCCACCAAGCATCGAACAAGCACTTGATGCAGCGAAATTATTAGAAAAATACTTTTTATATAATCAAGATGATCCATCAGAATCTCAAGATATGAGTAATATACTTAAGAAAATACAATTAAAATATTGGAGGCGCAAAAAACATCAGACAAAGATAACAGACTATACGCAATAGGCGTTGTTATTTGTATTAAAGGAATGTGTTTTTGTGCAAAATGTGTACTATGTACGTATATTATAAACAGATACATTAGAATAGTAAACATATCTTTTTATTTCACTCCATTTTACAACCACTATAAAAAAAAATATAACGCTAACGTCGTCTTCTATAACGCCGAAAAATGCGCAGTACCTTAAGTGTCGTTATATATAGAGTTCGCACTGTATTAGTAAAGTAAAGGCTGAGGAGAAAGCTTTATCTCACTTTTTCGGCATTTTAAAACGTTCCTGATTTAATGCCATACATCATTATAATATGAATGAACGTAGTGATTTCTGGTGGTTATTTCATACCTAGTTAGTCATAATAAGCAGGCGTAGCTGTAGAAGATTTTTTTGTTGTTGTCATCTTTCACGGATATTTATTAACATTTAAGTAAGTACCTACGTTTTCTCTGAAATAAATGTTAAAGAATTTGTTATAAAATATAATATATGCTTTATTCATATTTAATATATTTACTTGATACATTTATAAATACAGCAATTCGTCTAGGACTGGAACATTTCAGTCGCTCTACTAACCTACTGGTTAACTCGTACTTTGTACAATAAATAATCATATGTTGTAGGTACTGCTTAATACTACGGAAACTAGAAAAACTTAAGATATACCAATTGGTATCTCCAAACATTTTAAAGATTATTCTAAATCTTCTAATGACAATTTGGAATTTAGGAACTTTTCTACTACCAAAGAATGTAATATTTACTAAGTAATTCTTAGTAAATATTACATTCTTTGGTATTTTTCATGTGATGCGCATTAACTTTTATGCGTTTTATCATTAATTAAGAGATATTGAGTATTATCTTATCACTCAATTTATAAACGAATTCTCTCCCTTATTTATTAGTCAAAATATAAAACAAACTTTTAATGTCCGCTACACGATCTAATGTAAGATCATTTTTACGATTTTTTTGTAGGCAGCGGATATAAGTAACAAAGGTATTTACTTATTTAATATTTTTGCAAGAAAAATTTGGGTAAAATAACCTTATACTACTTTTAAGGCCGTCTCTTCAGTCAACACTCGCCCAGGCTCGTGATAGCATAATCTGTAAAAAAATAAAACAATTAAATTATCTATTAGTTAGTGAATTATGTATGTAAGTATGCGAATGTGGTTTATGTAAACTTAAATCTAACTGATTAAAGCAATGTTTACCCTTATAGATTACCAACTTCAATATTCCTTTTGTAAACAGTGGATTATAACTTCTTGCGCAGACAATTATTCTAGGGTCGATAAGGAGTACGTATAACAATCAAACTAACCTTAAAATTGAAAAACGGACTTCAAAAAGTAGTGAAGTAGGATTTTTTTTTGGTAAGTAGGTACCTATTTAATTGTAGCCCACTATGGCAGGATATGTTACGTATCTCTTGAATTTACTTTGATGACAGTAGGTTTCAAGAGATCAACGAGGGCACGTTTAGGTGGGGTATTCCTAAAAATTACCACGGAGGGATTATGATTCTTATCGGGGGGTGCTTAGGCCACTTACAGGTGCTCTCACGGCACGATACTGCCTCAAGCTCGCAAAGGGTGGCGAAGGTGCGGGCCGTCCCGGCCGCGTCGAAGGCGCAGACCGGGCCGCGCGGGGGCGAGGCGCAGCGGCCCGCGCACAGCGGCGGCGGCACGCCCTCACGCACGCGCGCGCGCATCTCCACGGGCAGCCGCGCGTCCGCCACGTCGTCGAGCAGCTCGTTGTCGTCGCTGTCGTCCAGCCGCGGCAGCCGCACGAACGGGAGGCTGGCGGTGTAAGCCTCGTGCCACGCTGTGAAAATACAAAAGAATCACTAGACCAACTCGGAAAGTTAAGAACATTGTCAATTTATGTGTAGTACCGAACAGGTGCAACTGGAAATTCGGAAATTAGATGATCCCAACTGAAATAACTAAATAATAATAAAAGGTCAAACTTATACATATAAGTATTGTAGGTACTTATTAGAATCATAACCCGTTGTGTACAAAAAAGGAATATAGACTTGGTTTCACAGTTTATTATTATTTAATGTTATTCATGCACCCAACGAAGAAAAACTTGGTATAAAATGTACATATTATGCCTGAATATAATTATCGAGCAAGCATTTTCATGTCTTGCGGTGTTGACCAGAAAAGTTGATTCTTACCGTTAACTATTTAAACGTAAAATCTGTACCGTAAGTAATAAAAAATTAAGTTCCTGCTGTATTATTTGTGGGACCGTCGAAATGACGCCTAAAAAGTTGAGTATATACTTATTATTAGATACCTACGAAATAGATTTTGAAAACTAAGGCCCACTTGCATTAACCCACTAACCCGGGGTTAAGCGGTTAAACCGTTAACCTAATGTCAAATTGTACTGGTAACCATGGTAACTCCAGGTTTAACCGGTTAACCCCGGGTTAGTAGAATGGTGCAAGTGGGCCTAAGTCAATTAAATTTTACATTCACTAGGTCGCGTTAATGTTACATCGTCGTTGTCTTGTGAGCTTTTTACTCGTGAAAATTAAAAACCGGGCAAGTGCGAGTCGGACTCGCGCACGAAGGGTTCCGTACCATAATGCAAAAAAAAAAAACAAAAAAAAAGCAAAAAAAAAACGGTCACCCATCCAAATACTGACCACTCCCGACGTTGCTTAACTTTGGTCAAAAATCACGTTTGTTGTATGGGAGCCCCATTTAAATCTTTATTTTATTCTGTTTTTAGTATTTGTTGTTATAGCGGCAACAGAAATACATCATCTGTGAAAATTTCAACTGTCTAGCTATCACGGTTCGTGAGATACAGCCTGGTGACAGACGGACGGACGGACGGACGGACGGACGGACAGCGAAGTCTTAGTAATAGGGTCCCGTTTTACCCTTTGGGTACGGAACCCTAAAAAGTATATCGAGTCAAATGGCTGGAAGCTGCGCGCCGCCTGTCACTGATACACTATCTCCATATTATTAATGAGGCCATAAACGTAGCTTAATTGTTTCTCGTTTTATTCCGTTATTGTTTTGACGAGGCTCCAGATTATGGCGACTCTTACGTGACCCTTAGTCTAATCTGTATTGTTTGTTCTTCTAACTTTTCCGGTGATCTCATGCTTTTATCCACGAGTATATCAACTATTGTGTCAACATTGAAAATATCTCTTAATTTGGTTTGTGTAAACAGTAAGTTAAATGCGTAAATGATTATTTGTTGCATTGAGTTCATAGTAAGTGCAAGAGAAAATAGTGTAGGGATGCTATTATCTAATGAGTCTTTATTTACAGGCATGTCGACACAATCAACCCTTTGCACGCCTATTATATACAACGCGCAATTGTAAATCTTAGAGGAATGTACGAAGGTTGATATTACATTGTAGGTACCGACCGCGTTAGTTGACGTGTATGGTGGTGAAAGGGTTAAGAAGTAGTATGTTGTGTCTGTGCGTTGTTTGCAGACTGTCTGGTGACTGATGTGAGTCCTGCGGTACTTGCACAATGTCACGTATGTAGATATTGTAGAGTCCGTCTAGGCTAACTCTGCAACAACTTTGACTTTACAAAGTATAGGTACCTATTGTAAGTAGTTTGACGTTTCTGGTGACACTATCACACTCTGTCACTGCTGAGTTAGCAAATGGTCTGACTCCATCTACAGCTCATTTTCGTGTAATATTTGAAAAATGTGTTGATGTGGATGTTCTAACTAACCTAACAGGTTTATAATAGGCGTATTGATGATACTAGTTTACACAAAAACGTACGAGAAAAGATTTGGGTTAAATAAACATTATCTCATCATTGTATTTGATTACCTTACGCCAAAAATTGGTTTGTCTTTTGGCAGGTAATCCCCGAGAACTTCATAACAAAACAAAAGCGTACTTATGAATGTAATTGTAGGCAATTTGTGGAAAAGATAATGATGCTATTTAGCCGGACGATCACAGGTGACAAGTAGATTCAAGCAAGATTAACACAAGGAATTAAGTACATAAGTCCTGTAATTGTAAGCATCTACTAATATGTAATAGTGTGTGGTTATAGTTATACATACACCCACCCTAACAAGATAAACTAAGTTTGTCGCTTTAACAGAAACAATAATTTCGAATAGGAATGATAACTATAAGTAATAGTGTTTTGACCTATTGCCCAAAAAATGTATGTCCTGGTAAGCATAAGTATTGGACTGAAATTCCACTCTAATTTTTATACCACATCGGTGGCAAACAAGCATACGGCCCGCCCGATGGTAAGCAGTCACCGTAGCCTATGGACGCCTGCAACTCCAGAGGTGTTACATGCGCGTTGCCGACCTTCCATGGTTTTGGAGTAATTCCAGAAATTACAATGTATATTATCATTAATGAATTCCATAAAATAATCAAATTACCCTCGCGGAGATGATTATTTATTACACTCATGCTCATAGCTCACACCAAGGTTCATAATTCAGGGTTTAAAGACTGTAAAGTGGCAGTTAGTCCAGCTTTTACATAATAGGTATGTTGCATTTAAAGAACTGCGCAGTTTTCGATGCCTCGTCATTGTCGATGACGACGACAGCTGGCCTGGTTTCCACAAATCTGGCATCGCTACTTCCGATGAGTCAGTCCAGGATATCGTGGTATCTCCGTTCCCACGCCGCGTGTAGGCTGTATTGCGATTTAATCTATGTACCTCATCGTTACTGGTATTTGACGCTTCTGAATCGCTATTTAATTTAGTACATACTATTAAATGTTAAATGATGGACATTTTTCGAAGATGGGGGTTCTCAAATCGTCGAGTTGTTTTTTTATGTATCATCCCCGAATTGTCCAACGTGGCTTGACTGATTTGAAAAATTACTTCTTTGTTTTCTGAGTGGATATACTACACAGTTGGCCCCTAGTCAGGTTCTGGAATCCTGAATGATCATCTGATGAGATGATGATGATCTGGAATTTTGGTATTTATTTTATAGTAAATAGTGGCTGCATGCCTATATCCTGCCTTTCTTTGCTCTCGGAAAACCTTCGATTCGGTGAAGTGGAACTGCTGACGAAGATCATACTATATGATGATATTTTAAACTGTTTTTCTTTGTTAAATGTTATTAAATACTTTCTAAATTGTTTTTCTAATCACAAATTTGTCGCATTTCCTGTTTGCTCTGAGACATTATTGAAAGGGGTGCTGCTGTAATACAACTAGCTGAATGACGATCCCCTTACGATCTTTGAAAATGTTTCAGGAAATAATAGTATGTAGATTCATTTAGAAAATTAGCAATTAGCAAAGTGGTGAAATCGTTATACTTGAAAGCAATCATTAGTAAGATATCAAATGACTAAACATAATCATTATGTAGAATTTAGTAATCTGTATGAAACTGATTTCATTGCTGTATCAAGTTGTACAAAGTTGCATTGCATCGCTGTAGTCGTCTTAAAGTCTGTCAGTAGATCGGTTACTCACGTCTAATAATACGTCGGTGGGCGGGTCCCGCGCGATAACCCGGGATCAAGTCGTCACTCGGTCTACGCAGCTGCCCTGCGCCTACCCTCCGTTTATCTAGATTTGCGAAAGCACAGGCCATCTTTGTTTACGAGATGATATCATGCCTAAACAAAGAGCCGAGGATGTTCGCTAGGATCTTTCCATTGGGTTTCATCGGTGCGTCGATTGTATGGTGGAAATCGGTCCGTTTACGCGGACGATGGAATTGTAGCTCGTGTCATCTTATGAGTATTGAGTATCTATTCTTATTGGCTAGTTCCATTGACTCGAGCCTAAATGATATATTCAATGTGGCTAATTCCATCATAGGGTCTATTCGACTATTCCATCCACGAGCGTATATTTCTTTGATTTTCAATCGTAGGAAAAAAACCATTTGCAAGCAATCGCTGCTTTGTCGACGAAATTATCAATGTTGTTCGTTGTTGGACGGAATAGTCCCTATGACGGAATTAAACACATGGACCTTATATTAATTAACTATTTTCCCTTTAATGTGACAAATCACTTGACTTACCTATTTTAATTGAATTGTAAACTGACATGTTTGCAAGATACTTAACACACACACTAACTATGCTTCAAATCAACTAACCAAACAGTTTTACTAACCGATACTTATTAACTGTCTAGTATTGCTATCTGTTTTTAAATGTAATTTAATATAAGGCTTCATAACTTACCAGCAAGTAATATCGCGCAAAACAGAAGCTTCCCGCTTAACATCTCCACCTGATTGTGTCCGAAAAGGTAACTGCCGCCACAAGTCCACACTCGCGAAGACTCCGCGTGCGATCCGGATCGAGATCCGACTTTATTTAATATATATTTGTTTTGTTTTGTGGTCGGTCGGTGTTATTGGTTGTGTATTTTTCGCTTTACTGGTGCATCGGTATCTAGCGGGAGCTGGTGGGGGAAGCGATAACCTCTGCCAGCCGGAGGACGGGGCACGATAACGACACCGACTTTCAAATGAGAGCGAGTATTCTTTTGTGGAAGATAAAACGAGGATTTTTCGAGATTTGGGATGATGTTAAACGGGCTCATAAAACGAATGGAACTCCGGAAAAAAAGTGAGAACCGTTGTTTAAAAAAAAAACACTCACAGTAATTGTTATTAGTTGCTGTTAGGTATAGCGGTAGTAGTTATACTCGTAGTCTATCTATACTCTGAAAATTTCAATTACCTATTGCACGCACAAAGTGACTGTTGAAAGTTTAAAGCGACATAAAAATCGGTCTGGGTATATTTAGCTTGAATCATAATAATTACAGTTTAGAAAATGCTATCACCCGTTTTTGCCGGTGTAATTAAAAGATTTTCTGTGGTGATTTTTTCGGCTTGAACGCCTTGAACTATATAAGAATAAAATTTAAAACTAATTGTTTCTTTTATGCAGCGCGATGCGCTACCAGATAGCGGTTAGCTATAACATATTAAGGTTTAAGCGGAAAAAATCACCTGAGATTTAACTATAAGAGGTCATCCATTAATTACATCACACGTTTAGGGGGAGGGAGGGGGTCAAGAAAATGTGACATGTTGTGACAAGGGGGAGGGGGGAGTCATAAACTTTGTGACGTCACTTTAACTTCATCAGTAACCGAAAATGTATTTAAATTATTTTATACGCTAATTATCATTTCAATAACAAGGTTTTGAAACGATAATCGTTTTTATTCGTTTAATTTTATTTCTTAATTAGTTTTGGGTTATAAAATTACTAATATTTCTTTTGTCAAAAATATTTTGATAAAATATTAAATAAATATTTGCCGATTTCGTTGAAGAAATGTGACGTCACACCAGGGGGGAGGGGTTTGCCAAATGTGACCAAGTGTGACAAGGAGGAGGGGGGGAGGGGTTAAAAAAACCAAAAATTCGTGTGACGTAATTAATGGATGACCCCTAAACAAGATGATTATATAACGATGCTAACGCAGAAATTATTAGGGGAGACCGAGGTGAGTTAAAAAAAGAGGTAATTTGAAACATCGTAAATTTTGCGGTATTTCATATTTTATAATGCGAGGAAAGAACGCGTACCCATTGAGTGACCAGCGGACGGTGGGATGAGGCTAAACCAAGCGAGCAAAACCTAACCTTAGGTTTCCATTGAGTTTGATGTTTGGTATATGCGTCGATTGATTGGTGGAAATTGGTTCGTTTCTTCCTTCGCTTTCGGCTTAATATCCAGTTTCGGTTGGACCCTAGTAGTTGTAAGTACTTACCATAGAGTAATATAAGTAAAGAGTGGCAATTCCATACATCAGTTTTCTTACCAAAACGCGCGTTATTTCGTAGTCGACATCTAGCGTCATGTAGTGGAACTATCAGTACCGCTACTTGACACCAGATGGCACAAGTGTCGCTACTGACGAAAAATGTACTGCTAAAACAATTTACAACAGAAGCAGAAGTAGTTGAAAATAGAGTTTCGAGTAATCCGGTTATAATATTAGCTGGAAATTGTTGAGTATTAGAGTTTATGTTCGCCGCGACATCTATTGTCGACTAGCAGTACTGATATATTCCACTACTTGACGCTAGATGTCGACTACGATATAACACGCGTTTTGGTAAGAAAACTGATGTATGGAGTTACCACTCTTTCTTTACTTATATTACTCTATGGTACTTACAGTATGTAACTATGTACACCTTTTACTCCCATTAATCACATTCAATAAAATTGTCTTTTTGTATCTCGCAGAGACAGGACAAAAGTGAACTCTTATTTATTGTTCGCAGCATATGCTCTACCAAGTCTACCACATTATTTTCCTACTTTGTCCAAATATTGAACCAAGTGAGTACTGCTTTGTGCCATTATCAATGTTTACCCAAACTACTTTACAATAGGATATAGCATTCTAAGTAACCGTCGGTAGGTATACAAAATCACCGGGAGGTCAACGATCAATATTATTTAGATTTTAAGGTCCAGTACTCCAGTAGCAGTGGGATATTTTCGTCTTATCAGTGCAACATTTGCTTGGTGACCTGTTACCCTAAGATTACCTATTATTATACTGGGAGTCAATTCTTGAATGCTCTAACGAATGTGGAAATATATTGGATGGACGTTCTTTCTTACCCGGCCTAGTGAACAGGGAAAATACAGGGTGTTTGGTTCATCGTTTGCCAAATAAAAATGTCAAAGGTTCATTTGCCATCTTCTCAGGCCTCAGGAAAAAAATGTACCGATGTTTTTTTATATTTCTTTAATTATTTTTGAAAAATCCTGAAGGATTACGTTTCAACTTGAATTTTAAAAAAAAGATTAAGGTGAAAACTTATTAATGTTCGCTGATCATACATGGGGGCAAAGTCAGTAGCTCTATCATGGTGGTCTTCATTTGATCACTATAGCATTTTAACAAATCCAGATATTTGCAGAGACATTTTTGCGCAAGCCAAAGTATGCAGGAGTCACAAAACGCAGATTACGCGTCGCACTTTTTGTCTTCATCAACTAATGACCATTACATGTACATACACTACTAAGCTTCGCATATAGCGCTACGGCCTATGTAATAGCCTGTTATAATTGTAGCGAAATTTATCCGATGAAATGGGACTTGACGATTGACGAAATTAAGCTTGTTTTCCTCATATTCGAGATTTTTTTGTAAGGATGAAATGTGTATAGGTACTTAAAGGACCAATAAAGGCCATAGTCGGTATTCCATAGTAAGTTGGCCCTTAAATCAATTCGATTCGGGTTTTTTTATGAGTACTTCTTATGGTGAAGGATATTTTTGCTGAGTATCAACATCCTAATAGTGACAGTTTTTGACTTATGATTTTATTATTTTTTTTCTTTAATGTATTGTTTTTCGGGATGTATTCAAGCGATTAATGATGACAAATAATGATCACCCTATTACATACATCCTCTTTAGATTTTTTTCCTTATGTAGAATTTTTGGATTTTAACTAAAGAGACAATGAGGCATGAGTCGCGTATTTTTTTAACTGGACCGTTAAATGGTCAAAATAAGTGTATTACCAACTATATACAGTCAGAGATAATAATAGTAGATTGTTAACCAAGGGTTGAAAGGCACCCATTTCTGTCGAAGTAGTCCGAGACGCCAGCCAATAGTCCGAGACGGAAATGGTGCCTTTCACCCGAGTTAAACACTCTACTTTTCATATCGAATGCGAGGAAACCAAACAAGACAAGACAATTTTGCAAAATCAGTAATTAGACTAGACTTACCTAATAGACTTACAGCCATGATTTTTTTTTCTTGGGACTTACTTGCAATCGGAGACTTTACATGTGTGAAGATAAATAACCCCTAGCGAAAAACATTTAGATTGCAATTTTACGAAAAATTATGTAGTATGAAAATCAGCGGGATTGCCTCTTTTTTTTTTAATTTTTAACTTTTTCGTTCTTAAAGCCGTAACAGACTACCGCACTAAAAATATTTTAAGAAATTAAATATTTTTTAAATAACAATTGATGAATGAAATAAGCAATTTTTATCTTGTATTTTATTTTATTTTCATGAATATAGTGCTAAATAACTTTCAAAACCCATTTAATAACATACCTACAAACGTTTAACTGTGGCTGTATAAGATTCTGCCTTTGCTACTTTGCTCATTTACGCAAGTGTAAAGGCCCCATCAGTACACAATGGGCCATCGCCGGCCACTCCAAGGGACGCATTTATGCGTTAGAGGGAGCAAGTAATATTGCTATCTCATTCTACCGCATGGCTGCGTCCCTTGGAGTGGCCGGCGATGGCCCATTGTGTACTGATGGGGCCATCGCCGGCCACTCCAAGGGACGCATTTATGCGTTAGAGGGAGCAAGTAATATTGCTATCTCATTCTACCGCATGGCTGCGTCCCTTGGAGTGGCCGGCGATGGCCCATTGTGTACTGGGGCCTTAAGGTTTAAAAAAAAATTTGGTGTATTCCTTTTGGTTCCCGCCTTATGTAATCGGTTTAAAGATCTTTATTTCTCAAAAGAATAACAATAATTCACTTACTTGAGAGAAGAAAACAACATGCATAATTTATAATCGAGTAAATACAATTCAACATAAGAAATCAAAAATAATTTACTTACATCATTTTCGATGAAAAAAATTCAATACGGGATTAGTAAAATTGAGCAATTACCAATTGATCCAAGCTTGGAAATAAAGACACTATTTTTCCATTTTGTTTCCACCCAGTTGCTCGTGGGACGGGGACGCAGAGGAGTACACCACTTTTCTGCGCTAGAGCAGAAACGTATCACTTTCTGCGCACTTTTTAGAACAACAACGACCCACTTTCAGAGCATGAGATATGAAAAAGAACATATTATACATATAGGTAGGTATATGGATAAAACTACCACAAAAATGCATAAACAATAACACCTATTTGCCTATAGCCTTTGACAACAGAGTTGTACCTACAGAGGAAAGTGTGGAAATGTGTGAAATCTGGAGCGAAAGTCGCCTTTAGAGCCCATCAACGTGCACACTAGCGCCACTGCTAAATAATCGTGACTATTTAAATTTAACGAAAAATATTTAAAAAGGGGGCCGGTACGTAAATACAAAATACATGTATTTAAGTACCTTTTGAATACAACAGACTAGTTTTTATGTTGCTGGATTCCTGAATCTATGCGTCCAGAATTAAAACGGCCGTTTTAGTTTTGAGTTCATAGATCGACGAATCCAGCAACATAAAAACTAGTCTGATGTAGGTATTCAAAAGATACTTAAATACAAAATACAGTACGTAGCGGCCCCCTTTTTTTAATATCTTTCGTTAAACTTATTTAAGTTTCACGATTATTTTGCAGTGGCGCTAGTGTGCACGTTGATGGGCTCTTAATTAAAATTCATAATTCGATCCCCTCCTCCTCGCGTCGGTTTCCTCAATGCTGAGGGTCGTGACCATCTCGTCGAAATAGTTTTGTGTGGACCACTCGGCGCCACACACTTCTATCTGCTGCCTCGTGAAGAGCGTCGTGTACGGTGGTGTCGAGGGTGGTGCGAACCTGGTCAGTCCAACGTATCGGGCTTCTGCCCCTAGGTCTGTTTCCTTCCACTTTGCCAGTGACCACTAATTTTTCGAGATTATCGCTGCTTTTCCTGGCTATGTGTCCGAAGTACTCCAGAATCCTTCGTAGGCAGGTGGTAGAAAGCCTCGTCTGGATCTTGAGCTCCTGAAGAATCGATACGTTGGTGCGATGTGCTGTCCAGGGAATCCCCAGCATCCTGCGCCAGCACCACATCTCAAAAGCATCAATGCGGTCACGGTCGGCTTTCTTTAAGGTCCACGTCTCTGCGCCATATAAGAATATGGAGAACACCAAAGTGCGCACAAGGTTGGTCTTGGTTTTCAGGGTGATGCTCCTGTCCTTCCATATCTTTTGTAGCTGCGCCATAGCTCCTTTTGCCATCCCGATTCGACGTCGCACCTCAGCTTCGCAAGAGCCATTATTACTAATGCTTGAGCCCAGGTATGTGAAGTTGTCAACTACCTCCAAGTCAAGTGTTCCGGTGAGCTCAAGCTTGCCTGTGCGATTTACGACCATTATTTTCGTCTTGGATCTATTTATAGAGAGCCCTAGTACTCCGCTTATGCGTTCCATCCTATCCAATAAGGTGGCCATCTCAATCTCATCTGACGCTAGTAAGGTGGTGTCGTCTGCATAACGCAAATTGTGAATTTTGCGTCCACCAACGGCAATTCCTCCTCCCCAGCCATCGCATGTACGCCTCACTATGTACTCACCGTATATATTGAATAGGATGGGCGATAGGATACAGCCTTGACGAACTCCTTTTTCAAAACTGAATGGTTTGGATATTGTACCGTTGATCCTCACCATTCCTTGGCTATTGTGGTATAGTGACTGCAGAAGCGCGGTTAAATGATGAGGTACACCCAGTTCTGATAAGACTCTCCATAGACAGTCCCAATTGACACAGTCGAAAGCTTTGCTATAGTCGACGAAGCACATTATGACCGGCGTGTCAAACTCATAGCATTTCTCCACGATTTGCCTGATGTTAAGAATTTGTTCACGGGTGCCTTTTCCCTTTACAAAGCCAGCCTGTTCCTGTGGGCATAATTCGATAAGTGTAAATAAATTTGAGGAAAATTATCACGACTGCAGTAGAAACTTGGTTCCAATGACTCTTGCTGCAAGACAGTAAGACTTGTTGTTAAGTGCATGTAAGAATGCCGTTGATAGGTAAGTACACATAATCAGCCCTTTATTAAGGAAAACGTAAAGTACCCGCCGGCCGATATCATAGGTCAAGTGCATTGGTAGGCAACTCTTATGTCCAGGTTTGTCTCAACAGAGATCTGCAAATATTTTCGAGTACCTAGGTAGTTTGATCATATAATAACAGGAATAATATTAATGAAACCATTATCATCTAAGCGACCCTTTACTGCGGTGCAAATAAGTTTTAGCCTCGGCCTCGTTAGTCCCGCGTAGTTACAAGTACAAATCCAATTCGAGTTTTGAAAGGGAGTTCAAAAATCAAAAGCTCAAATTTGCCCTGGGCCTTAAAATCCCAGTGTTAAAACTTAAGAGGAAAGTGGACACCTGCTTATAAACGTAGCCCCCATTTTCCTCTTCGGATATTATTATAGATTATAAATCTATTAAAAAAAAATTACATAATTACAAGTAACAACTATATGCAGTGCTATGTAACCATAACCGTAGGAGTTAGGAGATACCAAACTTGTGTATGCCTGTATGGGATTTCTTTTCCGCTCCTCACTCTTAAGTATAACTAATATTTAAAAAATCGAAAAAAATCAACGAAGGGACGTGCATAGCTATGGTTAAACAAGTACATAAAATTGTATAAAATATTTTCCATAATACCAAAACCTAGAGAGGAAAATGGTAACTACGTTTGTATGAAGCAGCATTCGTCCACCATCCTCTTAAGTGTCCTTATTATAAATATATGCAAAGCGTAGGTACTTTATAACGTATTCCAAACGTGACAAAAATGCGAAAAGAAGTTAATCGCGGTTCACAGATTTGATAACAAAGCCAAGAGTTCAAGAAGACGGACAATTTATAGAAATCGATAACAAAACTAGAGTTTTGGCAGGAAAAAATGGTAAAATTGGCCCCATTCTTAGTAATTAGGTAATTTGCAAAATCAAATCACCCACAGTTTCCCTAAAGCGTAAATTCTGACGGCTCGATTCGGAAAATGAATTAGATTTCTACTAGACTGCAACAAGTTACGATACGGATAATTTAAAAATATTTGTAAGATAGATATGTCAAATTTGACGTTTCCGCGATTCTGGAGGTCCTCTTGAACGATTTCGACAAGTTATGACTTAGATATCCAAGTCACATCTAGTCGATATCTAATGTAGATCTATAGTTGATCTCTAAATCGTCTCAAGATCTTGTGATTATCTCGAAATCCGAATAGGCCTGATCTACGGCTCGATTCGGAAAATGAATTAGATTTCTACTAGACTTCAACAAGTTACGATACGGATAATTTAAAGATATTTGTAAGATAGATATGTCAAATTTGACGTTTCCGCGATTCTGGAGGTCCTCTTGAACGATTTCGACAAGTTATGTCTTAGATATCCAAGTCACATCTAGTCGATATCTAATGTAGATCTAGTTGATCTCTAAATCGTCTCAAGATCTTGTGATTATCTCGAAATCCGAATAGGCCTCTTAGAGATCCAATTCACATCTAATAGATATCTTACTCTATCTAACGTCAAAGTGACATTGGTTGCCCGAATAGCGCTGCAAAAGAGAACTAGTTGATATCTAAACTATAACGTATCTAGAATGGATCTAGTACGTGTCGTATCTTGTGAATATCTTGAAGTTCGAATACGGCAGCTTGTCTTCAATTTGTTGGTGCTCGGTAAGCGATTGACATGACACTACGGGGTTAAGTCGAGTGACTTGCGCCCGCGGCACTTTTATAGCCATACCCGCAGCCCGGACCCACCAGAAGCGGACGACACTTTCGCTGAGCGGACGAATATACAAAAAAGTCATAATTATTATAACAAACATGAAGCCGCTGTGCATCTTTTTTGTGATCGGTGAGTAACTTCTTTATTTACCTACTACTTCTTTTTCAATATTCTTAGAAGTAGGTAGATATATGTGTTAACTGAATGTCTCCGACATTAACCTTCAAAAGTGGTTTCTATTTCGGAAATGCAGTGTTTCCCAAATTTTTAACGTTAGTACTATTTACATATCGTTGACATAGCTTATATGTACAATTGTACATATGTATGTATTTCAAATTCACCTTTAATTTATTATTGTTATGTACCTTGATTACCTACTTTGAAGACGATGCAATAGAGATAGATACATCTAGTATTGTTTTATTTATTTTTATTAGGGTTGAAAGTTTGGTTAAAAGGTGGGTTAGAGATAAATCGAATATTAAACTAAAATAAATACTAACCAACATCTGAGAACATAATTATGGGTTTATATGCAAGCTTTTAAGCAGAAAACGACCCCGGCAACAGTTTGTTTACACTCATAAAATATAAATTTCATTAAAACTTTATGTACCTAATATTAAGTTGTATTAGAGGCTGAAGTCATTTATTTTCTGTATCGATTACGTACTTATTGTGTATCTCAAAGTTTTTGTAGGTAGGTAGAGGTACCTCGTCGGTTCTAGTCACTTTGCGAGTTTTTGTATTTCATTTTGCGTTGCATCACTTAAGTTGTTCAATTGCTTTGTTTTGCTTGCTGAAATGAATTGCTCTCTATTTCTCTTCTTCTTATATTCTATGCTATTCACTCTGTATTAAGTTAAGATTGTTTGTATTTCTCTAAAAAGGTAAATAGACAAACAGAGTTACCATCGCAAATATAACTATTATAAGACAACCGTTACATTAAATAATCCTATTTGACTAATATTTATTACAGCTATCTCCAGCGCCATGGCGATGCAGATCAGGCCTAAACGGCAGTCCACCCAGTTCGAAGACACAAACGACTTGGAAGACCGCTACGGTTGGCAGGGGCAGGGCAGACCACAGTGGAATCAGTTTCCGGGACAGAATCGATTCCCTGGACAAAACCGATTTCCGGGACATAAAGACTATAGGTACTAACATTAAAGCTAAACCGTAAAATTAGCTAGCGTGTTCACAAACATCTTTACTAGCCAACGTTCCAAAAATATACTTACTTACGCGACCTTATTTAGTGTCTTAGAGGCATGTAGGTATGTAGCAGGGATGTTACGGAGCTCCGTTTCCGTTAAGGCGGAACTTCCGTTTGGTATTACACATCCGTTTCTGTTCCGGTTCCGTTATGTTTGAAACGGAAGTTATAACGGATGTCAATGCTTCGCGCGGCGGCGGCGTACATCAAAAACAAACAGGTTCATACCAGTCATTCGCTCATCGCCCCGCTTGCCACGTGCTACGCTAATTTGTTGTTTGTTTGTATACTTTGTTTTATTCGTGTTATTAAAATTAAAATCGGTTGTGTTCTGTTGTATACTGACTACTGACTGTGTGTAGTGTGTGTGGTGAATGTTAGTGTGTAAAAAAACGCACAATGAAGCCGAAATCAAGTTCGATTTGGAACTATTTTGATGAAGTTAGTGGGGACACGGCTAAGTGTAAACTTTGTCTGAAGGTTTATTCTAGAAAGGGGAAAACGACTACATCGTTAAAAAGTCAGGCTCCGATTATGGTTCCGTTTCCGTTTTCGGTTCCGTTAAACTAAATTGAAAACATCTGTTTCCGTTTTCGGTTCCGATAAAACCACATCCGTTACATCCCTGGTATGTAGGTACATATATTTTTGGAACGTTGGCTTGTAAACACACACAATATTGATTGTTGTTGTTGTTGGCTCGACTCTACACAAATCTCTAGTTACAGTGATATCGAACTCAGCCATAGCATTAGCTAATACTAGTAGATGTTCGAAGTCAAAGTTAGGTACCTATTTTATTCTACTATTTAGGCTTATTGTACCTAAAATGCATCAATGAATGACAAAAAGCTGCAAATGAAAATATTTGAACATTACTATCACTGCCAGAAAATTGAATCATCGATTTGTTAATCAAGCATAAATTTAAAATTTCAGAAATAGCAACAATGCAAGCCAGGACCAGTGCATCAGAACGTGCCCCGTGACGGCGGAGTACAAGTAGTACAACCCGGTGTGCGGCACCAACATGGTGCAATACCCCAACCCGGGGCGGCTGGCTGCGCCCAAATGTGTGGCGTCAGTGAGTATCCACAGTATCCACAGTATGGTTACAATGAGGAAAACCGGTGAAAACTAGTTATATATGGCACTCTGAACGATGTACATTTTTGACAGTTGCCTTTCCTATTTTAGGATGCAAACCGGCAACATTTTTCTTTCACATTATGCCAAAGAAGTTATTATTATTGCATTTAAGTAATCGTTGTAATTATGCAGTTCTTAATACGGAATTATTGTATCAATTAAATTAGATGAGCCGGCCGTTACTCATGTTTTAAACGTACAGTAGAGTCAGCATTTCATATATCTATATGCTAAAAAAGGTGTGTTACGAATTACTTGGCCACTTTGGCTGTCACATGCTGGCTGTACACTCATTATATCTACACCTTCTTATAATGTTATTGTTAAACTTCCTTCTTTACTCGAGCTACCTCGTGTATTTAATTTAATGTAATGCTATTAAAACAACACTACGACTAAGCCACGTTTAAGCGATGATTTAATGGTTTCTTCTTAAGGCTCATTTAGACGGCGTGAGAACTCGCATGCGAGTTTCATTACATTGCGTTATTTGATCGGTCGGCTGAATTGATGTAACCTCAATGGTCCGCAATGTAACTAAAATCGTATACGAGTTCGCACGCCGTCTAAATGAGCCCTTAAGGAAAACGCCGTAAAATAACGCATGCCTATGTAGCCCCAGCCTGGTCTGTGAGATTATTATGACTATTTTTAAGATTAAATTAAGTATGTTACATAAGTAAGAAGTACCTATTTCCAAAAACAAGCTGCTACAGTCTTTCGTATTATAAATAGAGGGTCAAGGCAGCTAAAATCCTTCTAAGGTCTAGTTATCCTCTGCGTTGGTAAGTTAAATGAGCCGAATGGCTACCTATAACCTTCACGAATTAGTCAAGCCATAATTTGCTGGATGTCAATGTCAAAAGGATGCTCCAGCTCGGTCTCTTGTGTGATCTCTGGACAATTTTCTTTATGAAATTCTTAAGCATAATGTGTTCGTTTTTCAGATGTTTCCTTGCTGAGGTCATCGCCGTGCCCGAAGACAACTACCGCTGCACCAACAAGCTAGATGCAATCTCGAGTACCTTAGATTGAAGACTGAATTAAATCATAGTTTTCTAAATAATTGCATTTTTACTGTTACTGAAATATTATGTAATATACCTACTTATTCTTATTAAAAGCTTCTTAGCGCTGTGCTAAAAAGCGAACAATTAATAGGTGACAAGGTACAATAAATCATCTGCCACAGACGCTATGCTGGCACTTCACATGGCTGTATATGGCAAGTAGGTATTCATGTTGCATCTCGTTTGTTTTGTATGTCAAAGCAAAGGAAGGACAGGCCAATGATAAGCGTCAAACATAATTACACTCCTATCCAAATTGTAAAGGGAAAACTAAGGGTTGCGGGTGGGTATGTCATGTCATGAGGATGCCGCGTTTTTTATAAAACTCAGCTCAGCAGCAGACACTGTCCTGAGGCATAACTCTTACCGAAAATATCTTGGAGTCACACTGGCCCGAAACCTGCCATATAAAGTCCACCTGCAGAACGTCCCGTCGCAGCCAAATGTTTTTTGTACAAACTACGAGCATTTATAGACTTTAGTATAAGATTAAAACTAATTGCTATACTTTGTCCGGGTTCATATTCACATACCTTACCTTACCTATGTGTACCTTATATACCTACTTATAATGTCGTACATGATTAAATGATTAAGAACCTGAAACCGCACAGGTACTGCAGAAGCTAACGGGTACCACATACGGGGGCTTATAAGATCGACTGTTTTGGCGCACAGACCAACCCCTATAGACATAGCTTATAGGACGACTCGCGGCCTCCACTCGTGCGAGCAATAGCGCTTATAAAATATTTCACGCGCGCCGCTCCGATCAGTTGCGTCCAAATTCACGACCTGTTAACAGTGTGCGCGTGTTTACGAAAATAAATCGCAATTTATTCAAATCATGGGATTTTGCAGTGTGAAATGGTGTGGCAAGTCATCTAAGACTTCCAGTTATAAAACAGATGGAATAACATTCCACAGGTAAGTCAAAATCACTATTTTGTTGAAAATTATTTCTTGTCCGCGGGGTTCATTTTATACTGGTCAATATGGTTGTACTGAGCGGCAGTGAAGTAGCCCGTCCTTTTCCGTCAACTTGAAAATGCAATGTGCTATCCCTTTCACGTCAACAACTAGTGATGTGACGGTGATGGTTTTGTCAATTGCGGTAAATTCGTGCTTTCGCTCGAACCATATTGTACCATTTTAAGAAATGTAAAAGATAATTGTGATTCTCTTTCATTTTTAATTGAGAATAAATAAAATTGATCTGTAAAATCTATAGTTTTAATTAGGTAGTTGGTAGTTTATCTTAGTGGGTATATGTAGTAGTGGGTGGGTGTAGTTTAGTTTTTAGTTAGTAGTTCCATTATTGAGGTAGCATCAAAATAAGAAAATGATCATATTTTAGCAGGTTTTCAGAGCAACGCCCATGTGACATTCTCCTAGTTGCAAGCGCCATTAGTTAGTAGTATAGTTTCCATAGGCTGCGTTTGCCACCAAAGTGTATTTTTGAAATTCATGATTGATTTATTAATAATAAATGAATGATGTAATTTTTTTTTAAGAAGCCAGGTGAGCAGTTAGGTCACGAGATGGACCTGATGATGAACTTTGAAGAAGTTCAAGGGAACTCGGTGATGGTTTGTGATAGACACATGTTGTGTGGGTTTGTTAGAATCCTCTAGGTGAGCAGTACGGTGGGGGGGCACGAGATGGACCTGATGATGAACTTTGAAGAAGTGCGAGGGAACTCGGTGTTGGTTTGTGATAGACACATGTTGTGTGGGTTTATTAGAATCCTCTAGGTGAGCAGTAAGGTGGGGGGCCACGAGCTGGACCTGATGATGAACTTTGAAGAAGTGCGAGGGAAATCGGTGTTGGTTTGTGATAGACACATGTTGTGTGGTTTTATTAGAATCCTCTAGGTGAGCAGTAAGGTCTTGGGTCACGAGATGGACCTAGGGTTACCAGATGACAGGAATTTTCCTGACATGCCAGGAATTTTGGCCTTTTGTCAGGAATGGGGACGGAACACGAAAATGTCAGGAATTTTTTGAATTTATAGACTTTTTTATAAAGTACCTTTTTATTTACTAAAATTAATACAAATAATAAATTTAATAAATCGCGGCTATAGGCTCAATCGGGTGGCCATCGCTAACGGCTAGACAGAGTCGACACAGCCCCCCCCGGCGTCGTCAAAATATGAATATCAGGAAAAATATTCGGAAATCAGGAAGTTCTAAATTTGTATCTGGTAACCCTAGATGGACCTGATGATGAACTGAAATGGACTCCGACGAAATGTGAAATTTATTACACATTTATATTATTTTATATTTGTTTATGTTATTGCCGTAACCAAACTAATTTTACAGATGTGCTGGGATCATATACAAAATTGTCGCGTCGGTTTATTCGTAAACGTAGGTACTTAGATGCTTTCAATAGATTATGCATGGTTGTTTAGTATGAATTAGACTAGGAAAATAATACAGTATTTTTCATTAGCATGCATGCATTGGTGTATAGCAGCGGCTTTTGCCTTTGTGGCAATCACGTGGTGCCTCAACGGTACTACTGTAGAAAACAGCGTTAATAAAAACTGAATATCTGAGAGACCGAGCTTTGCACAGCAAACATAAAAAATCTAAAATGCGCGTTTTCCTAGAGTTAAAACGCCTCGCCTCCGTAAACCCCCATATAGCAAATTTCATCGAAATCGTTACAGTTTTTCTTATGTTTACAATCTTAGCTCATTAATAATATGCAAAGTAACATTTTTAGATACATTTTTAAAGTACCTAATGAATGATTATATTGTATGAATATTCTGAAGTAATTAATCTGTGGACTTTATTGATAACAATTATTTTACCACAACAGATTACGGTACCATTGGTACCAGTACCACTGCAAGTAATGAACATGTCCCATCCCTACGCTTACACGTGTCAGCGCGCCACGACCAATCGCAACGCCGGGAGCACCCCTCCCGCGCCTCACAGTTTGGTGATTTGCGTCGCGAACAAAATGGCCAATATTAGGTTTCTAGTCGGGTGTTCTGTGGTTTTGGCGTTAGTCTACTCTAGGGCAGGGCAGGATAGTGTGCCCCGACGTGGATATAAACAGTGCCCACACCCAAATCTTCGACAGCCAACTTAACCACAAAAATGGCTGGGTGGGTGGCAGTTTTTATTAAATCTATGTACATTTTAGTCGTTTTAGATATAGACGGAGAGCTAGCTACGGAAATAGGTTTACAATTTATAGAGCAACGAAATCTCTAGTTAGTGTGCCATACTATCATTATTTATTAATTCGGGTGCCTGGCAGCTGTTCAGCGGTGGGTGTGAGAGATGTCAAATAAATTGAAGGTGTACAATTTATAGAGCTCTGAGTTTGGTGTGATATAATAGCTAATTATGTATTTAATTCGAATATAAGATTGCCAGGCGTTTTAATTGGGGGAAAAGTAGTGCCAGGTGATGTCCAAGATGCGCGAAAAAGTGCCAAGTCATCTCATTTACTGGGTCAAATTTTATCGTGTTTCGTTACCCAAAGGGTGAAAACGTTTTCGGTCCCCTCTATAAATTGCACACCTTCAATTGTTTTTACAACCCCTTTGTTGCCCAACCACTGTCACACCCACCGCTGAACAGCTGCCAGGCGCCCGGATTAATTAATAATTTATCCGATGAAAATTAATGGGACTTGACGATTGACGATAAAATTACGTTTGTTTTCCTCATATTCGAGATTTTTTTGTAATCTTACTTACTTAAATAAAATAAAATAAAAAATAAAAAAGCCCTTTATTCATTGTAACGTGTTTACATAAAAAAATTAAAATAAAACTATGACTTATAATTAGTGTCCGACCGAAGGTTCGGTTTCGGTTTCGGTTTCGGCCAGTTTCGGCCAAAAAATCATGTTTCGGCTGTAGTTTCGGTTTCGGCCAAAAAACGGCCGAACCTTTCGGCCGGGCCGAAACTTACGAAATGGTACTTCGGACAAACACCAAAAGTTGGGGAATAAGTAGGACAACAATATTAATACATACCTACATATACTGATTCATGTATAGGTACAGAAATTAATTTGTTTATTATAAAACACAATTCCACTAATGAGAGCGCCACTGGACGGTCGACGCAGTCTTAAGAGGCTGTCAATACCTATAACGCGCACACTGTCTAATTGTATAGGAGTGAATGAGATAGCACTGTCGCACGTAGCCGTTGGCCGAGTATCAGCTCGGCACGAGTCGAACGATGTCTCTTATTCATTCATTTTTCTATCTACCTCTAATGGCAAATTTTAAGCGAGGCTAAAGGCTACGCTCAACTAGTGCCGCAAAGTTGATTTTCTCAATAGTTAATATTTTGCGAAGCTGAACAGCTGACTATTGATTAAAACGAAGAAAAAACCCTTAAAAGTGTCCCCAGTACAGTTTTTCATACGAATGCTCGACCTTAGCCTCACTTTTTACCTCAATTTACCATTGGTTTGTGTTCCACATGTCCTCTACTTCAGCTTAGCCTTTGGTCTCGCTGCGCCATGCTCGGCCTGCGGTCTCGCTTTTTAATACAATGGACATTGGTTGGAGTCTGTGCTTAACTACTTATCCTAAAGCCTGAAGCACGGCTTTGACTTCGCATGAAAGTTCGCCTCACGGGGGCACTTCGGACTTTTAGGCCCAGGTCCTATAACCGCGAAAATCGAAGTTCGCAAATTGCGGGCATTTTTCTCTGTCACTCTAATTACGCCTTCATTGGAGTAAAAGAGAAAGATCCCCGCAATTTGCGAATTTCGGTTTTCGCGGTAGCCCCTCAGGTGAAGATCGGTACCCGGCCTTGCGATATTGTTAACAAAAAATTTCGCGCTCGCTGCGCTCGCGTTTTTGTTGACCCTGTATCTACATGTGAGCTTGATTGGTGAATGAATAGAGTTAGACCAAGAAAATTCTGCAATGATTTTGATAGCATACGCAGTGCTACTAGTGCAAATGTTATTTATACGTCATAATTTCATGGAAGTTTTGACGTTTAAAGTAACACTTGCACTGCATGTGTTATCAAAATCGTTGCAGAATTATCTTGGTCTAACTCTAGTAATTTTCTTAAAAAACTGCTTAAGTAACATCAATTTCAAGGACATTGGGTATTGTCAGCCCCATAATATGTGTGTAAAAGCGGTTTTATGACATTTTTTCAACGATTTTAACAAGTCTACAAAAGTTTCGGTTTCGGTTTCGGTTTCGGCCGAAACTAGAGCCAAAGCCGAACATTCGGTTTCGGTTTCGGTTTCGGCAAAAAAACATGTTTCGGTCGGACACTACTTATAATATGTGTTGTTACTAATGAATCCCTAGTGGGTAAAGGCCTCCTCCATTGCTGCCCATTTGTCCCTGTCTTGTGCTGTCGCCATCCAGTCTGTGCCGGCTGTTCTTTTTATGTCTTCCTCCCAACGCATTTGTGGTCTGCCCCGGCCTCTTTTGCTTACTTAAAGGACCAATAAATTTGTTTTCTTAGGGCACTTTAGGCACTGACAAAGCGCTAAATGATACTAAATGACTCTACTACTACTACTGAACGTATGTGTACCGTGTACCTACGTAAAATTAAGTACATACCACACTCAATGCAATATTCTATTCTTTTTAATCGATAATAGAAGATTACTTCGAAATAATTTTAAGTTTATATTTTGCGATATTACGAATTTACGATATCTTGTTAGGTATTATATTAGGTACTCGTGTCGTACGTATTATGTTTTCGTTGTTGCTTAGTGGTAATTGACCGAAGCGAAGCGAAGGTCTACGTTTTGACTCGGGCATTTTGCTTTCGTATGTCCGGATGTTCTCCTCTACAGGTCGCAATTCTTAACCGATTCTCATGAAATTTTGTGACCAGATTCTATGACTAAATAAATTTTTTTTGTCAATCCGGTTTTTGGAAATTTTTAAAAATGGCGGAGTCGTGATACCTGTCGCCTAAACAAATAGTCGTATCGATATCATAAGAGTTTTTTCTTTTTGATATATGTTTATAGATTAAATGGCCAAAAATTCAGAAACTTTGTATCGCTGGTTTCGGCGGTATTTAGATATTTAGTTTTTACTTGAGAATGAGTAGCTAAATTTCGTCAGCTTTAGTAAGAACTACCATGGCGCATTTTGCAAACGTTCGCTTTTTTGTTTGCATAGGGAGGTCCCTGGTTCCATCCCCAGTAATTGTATGCTGCTACATAACTTTTTGTATTTTTTTATACTTAAATTTCGTATCAATTGTTGTTTTTTTTTTATTTTTTTTTTGAAAAAATAAAAAAAAATCGTATTTTTTATTTATCAAGCGCGGGCTAAGCGCATTCGTTTATTATTTGCAAGAGATGATGGCTTTTTGCGCATAAAGAAAATTTGATTCTTGAATATACGGCGCCATACCTTTGGCCTATGCTCGTCTAGGTGGCGACACCATTTTATATTTAACAATTTTTACTCATATCAGTAAAAGAACATGGGTCAAAATCATATGGCGTTCTAAAAATAAGAAAAATCATTTATCCATACATATATACATTTATTGATATTTTTTTTTTCATTTTCATTTTAATCCTGTATCGAAAGATGGCAGTAAATTTACTGTGACTACAAAATTTAGTATGACAATAACCCTCTACTACATATAGGGACCGTGCGCGTTGGAGGGTCTGCCATCTTGTGGCCTGAATCGGAAACATGTACATTGCCAAAACAAGTTCTACCATCTACTGTTCTTGTAGGTACGTTTCCTTATGCATAGTAGGTTCTGTCATCTTGTGGGCTACATCGGAAGCATAAACGTCACATTTACGCCTCACGCCAAAAATCTGACGGCTCCTATGCTACCCCCTATAGTTCACGCACGCCCACTATAGGGACCGTGCGCGTTGGAGGGCCTGCCATCTTGTGGCCTGAATCGGAAACATATGAGCACATGTACATTGCCAAAGCAAGTGCTACCATCTACCGTTCTCGTAAGTACGTTTCCTTGTGCATAGTAGGTTCTGCCATCTCGTGGGCTACATCGGAATCATAAACTACTCATCTACGCTTCGCGCCAAAGATCTGACGACTCCTGTGCTGCCCCCTATAGTTCATGCACGTCCCCTATACACTTTATTCTCTTTAGATTAGATATTTAAATTCTTACTCGAGAATAAGTAACCCAATTTCGTCAGCTCATCTAAATGCTATCATAGGGCAGTTGGAAAGACGCTTACAAGCAAGGATATGGGATAGGTACCCGGTTCGATCCCCAGTAAATGCAATTTTTTTTATTTATTTTTTGCACTTAAACATCGTATTGCTGATTGATCAAGCGAGCGCGAAGCGCGAGGTAAGCGTATTCGTTTGAGTTTTTGTTTGAACATTTTTTTAGCGGTTTTAGTTCAAGGGCATGGCTGTTCCAGGAGTCAATTTCCACTTACGTTTATAGCATGGGCGGTCACCATCCATAAATCGGAGGGGTTAACATTGCCTAGGGTAGTGGTCGACCTTGGGCTCAGGGAACTAGCTGTAGGTTGCTCGTACGTTGCGCTTTCCCGGGCTCAAAAAGAATAGATAGTATAGAGGGGTCCTGTCATTGTAAATTTTGTAGTCACTGTAAATTTACTGCCATCTATCGACACACGACTAAAACTTAAAATGAAAACGCATAAAGTTATCAAATAATGTATATATATGGATAAATGATTTTATTATTTTTATATCATTTTGATCCATGTTCATTCACTGATATCTATGTGTTAAAATTGTTAAATATGAAACGGTGTCGTCACGCCATCTAGCTGAGGATAGGCTAAAGGTGTGTGCGACATCATCAAGTTGAAATTTGGTACACATATGTAAGTTTGTGACCCGAATACGGACATGTAACGTAAACAAATGAATTTTAAACATGGGGGCCACTTTTGGGGGGTAAATGAAAAAATGAAAAAAAAAATTTTTCAAACTATATCATGTTACATATCAAATGAAAGAGCTTATTGTAAGGATTTCAAATAATTTTTTTTTATAATTTTCAAATCAACAGTTTAGAAGTTATTCAAGAAAATAGGCAAAAAATGACCATTCCCCCCCCCTTATCTCCGAAACTACTAGGTCTAAAATTTTGAAAAAAATACATAAAATAGGTCTATACCTATAGATGACAGGAAAACCTATTAGAAATGTACAGTCAAGCGTGAGTCGGACTTAATTACAGTTTTTGATCCGACCCCTACGGATTTTTTAAAGAGATTTCACTCACGTTTTACATAAAAAATACATTGTTAACAGTGCCGGATTACTTAGAGTAGTAGTTTTCTTAGAGTAATTGGTGATAATTTTCTGATAAGATAATCATTTTAAATATTTAACGGTCTTACCTACTTACGAGTAATTGTAAGGTCAAATTAAAAATAATGTTTAAAAAAAATGTTAAATTATAAAGTTTTTTGTACTCGTCGACTTTAATGGTTGAATTAATAAAGACTTTGTAACCAATAAGCAAAACAAGCACGTGCTTACGGCACCACGTTCAGGGAGGGCACCAAAATGCCAGGTTGAAAAAGGTGAACAAATTTTAAAATTAGGGACAGACACATCGTTTTTACCACACGATTTTTTTAGCTGTCCAAAAGCTAATTTGCAAAAATAATGGCGCGTAATTCTTTGGGAAACAATCGGTAGCAGTAGAAGAGTCGTGATTACATGCATAGATTCGATTTCAACCCACTCTTTTGCGGTTCGGCGTTAGGTCTTATGCGAGGCCTTCTGCCTTACGGCAAAGTTGATCTTCTGCCTTAATTACACTTGGGCGTGGATCCAAATCCAAGCTTTCCTCTTTCGCAGCTGGGCCTACTGCCTTTCTCACACTTCGCCAATTCAATTCCAAGCTCTCTGCTTTCTTGCATATTTTATGCATGAAAACAACCTCGCTGAGACCCTTAAATATCGAGCCCTATGTGAAGCTAGGCTGATAGAAAACTGTCCCATCCCTTCTCTGTATGAAATCCTGGATTCGCGCCTGGTTGGGACTAAAATTAAAATTGCGTTTTTATATCGAAACATTTTCGCGCTCGCTTCGCTCGCGTTTTCAATTACTTTATAAGGATATATGATAAAGGTGACATTCGGGTGGCGACTGCAGCAACATTACTCTGTTGCAACGTTACTGCTGCAGTACTGTCAACTTCCGTGATAAAATGATGTGACTGATTTCCATACTAAAAGTAAAAATGTACAACTGTCTATCATATTGCGTTTTTATATCGAAAAATTTCCGCGCTCGCTTCGCTCGCGTTTCTATTACTTTCTACGCTATGATAAAGGTGACATTCGGGTGGCGACTGCAACAGCATTAGGTACTCTGTTGCAACATTACTGCTGCGGCACTGTCAATTTTCGTGATAAAATGATGTGACTGATTTCCATTCTCAGCTGTAATGCGGCAATGAACTTCTCTCAATTTACCAAAAAATCAATGTAATCTTGATGACCCTAGGGAGAGGGGGCACCTAGAAATGCTTAGGGCATCAAAATATCTTAATCCGGCACTGATTGTTAAAAATTGTGTAATATACGGAACCCTTGGAACGCGAGTCCGACTCGCACTTGGCCGGTTTTTTTAATGCTAGTGGTAAAAATAACCAGGTTTTTTTCAAATAGGTAGGTTAGGGTTATTTTTTTTGGTGACCCTAAAAACGAAACTGCTCCCAGAGATAGGTAGGTTAGGGTTATTTTGTTTTTTGATGACCCTAAAAACGAAACTGCTCCCAGAAATAGGTAGGTTAGGGTTATTTTTTTTTGATGACCCTAAAAACGAATCTGCTCCCAGAGATAGGTAGGTTAGAGTTATTGGCTGACAGCGTTTGGTTTTTTACTTGTAGTTTTTTAGATTATGCTTTAATTTTAGTGTTTTTGATATTTGTTGTATGTGAAACAAATAACAAATATAATTACTACACTATTAACATACAGTAACAAGAAAATATTATCCTAGATATTTAAAAGAAAGAAAACTATAAGGAAAAGATTAATTTAAAAATATTAAAAATAGGCGATTGCGGAAGAAAACCATTGGGAAAATATGGGAACGGAGTAATTGCTACCGAGAATGAATGATTTCGGGAAATTATGGGCAACGCAAAATATGAGAACGGAGTAATTGCCTCGAAGAAAAAATGATTTTCGGAAATTATGGGCCACACTCGCGAGTCCACGAAGCTTCTTAGTTGCAGTTTACAGGTTAATTCAAAGGTAATGTTGGTTTCCTAACATAAGTAGAGTTAGACCAAGAAAAGTCTGCAGAGATTTTGACACTGGCACAAATAACATTGGCACTGTGTGTGCTGTCAAAATCTCTGCAGACTTTTCTTGGTCTAACTCTATCCACTTTTCTATACAATTAGTATGGCGACGTGTATACTTAAGGGGCATCGACCGTACACTGACATCGGGATGATATTTTTATCATGTTATTTAGTAGTCATCGTGCGTCTCGCTTGCGCCAATACATGTACGGACAAGAACGAGTGAAATGCACGATAACTAAATGACATCAGTTAGATGTCTTTCTGATATCAGTGTAAGTTTGAATTGGCCTGTTAGCCAAAAATTGTTTCGTATGTCCATATGTTCTACTCTACAGGTCGCATATCTAAACCAATTCCCGAATTTTGTAAGCAATTGATAGTTAAGTTTTTATGGTCAAATTAGATTCTCTAAATTCTTCAAAACAACGGAACCATACATTTATTCAGTTTTAAACTCTGCTCGCGAGGTCTACAGCTCACAGAGCCACTAGTTAGTCTGCCCCTACTAATAGCCAATGTAGGTATGTACTTAAAAACAATTTAAGGAATTTATTGCGCGAGAATAAGGCAAACAAATGAATGAGTATTTTAGTAGCTATTATAGGAACCCTTTATAGGGTAGGCACACCACATCTATCTATTACACGGTAAATAATG
Source organism: Cydia splendana (assembly GCF_910591565.1). NCBI lineage: Eukaryota > Metazoa > Arthropoda > Insecta > Lepidoptera > Tortricidae > Cydia > Cydia splendana. Next base: position 9,578,126 of record NC_085969.1, on the reverse strand, counting down.
ACCAATTATCCACCCCATTACATCCTCTTTTGATTTTTTTCCTTATACCGGGTGTGCCCTGTAACATGACACCCGGTATACAATTTTTCGACATTAAAGAGGCAATGAGGCACGAGTCGTGTATTTTTTTTAACTGGACCGTTAAATGGTCAAAATAAATGTATTACCAACTACATACAGTCAGAGATAATAAAAGAACATATTAATACCTAGGTATATGGATAAAACTAAAACTAACAGAAAAATGCATTAAACAATAACAACTATTTGCCAAATAGGTATTTCATACCTATAGCCTTTGACAACAAAGTTGTGCCTACAGAGGAAAGTGTGGAAATGTGTGAAATCTGCAGCGAGTCGCCTTTAGAGCCCACTTGGGCGTTAATTAAAATTCAGAATTCGATAAGTGTAAACAAATTTGAGGAAAATTATCACGACTGCACTAGAAACTTTGTTCCAATGACTCTTACTGCAAGCTAGAGTAGCAAAGCTATAAGGTTGAGTAGCAAGGAAAGAATAGACAGTAAGACTATAGTTGTTAAGTGTTAAGTGCATGTAAGAATGCGTTGATACACATAAGAGCCCATCAACGTGCACACTAGCGCCACTGCTAAATAATCGTGATTATTTCAATTTAAATTTACTTAAATACACAATACAGTACGTAGCGGCCCCCTTTTTTAAATACCTGTCGTTAAATTTAAATAATTACGATTATTTAGCAGTGGCGCTAAGTAGTGTGCACGTTGATGGGCTCATAATTCCAAGAGCATGAGACTCATTTGTAAGATGTGTGGGTATCAGCCCTTTATTAAGGAAAACGTAAAGATATCATAGGTCAAGTGCATTGGCAGGCAACTCTTAATAAGAGAACAGACATCTGCAAATATTTTCGAGTACCTAGGTAGTTTGACCATGTAACAGGAATAATATTAATGGAATTGTCTCAGTGGCTCTAAAGTAACCCTTTACTGCGGTGCAAAAAAGTTTTAGCCTCGGCCTCGTTAGTCCCGCGTACTTACAAGTACAAAATTACAAATTCAATTCGAGTTTTGAAAGGGAGTTCAAAATTCAAAAGCTCAAATTTGCTCTGGGTCTTAAAATACCAGTGAAGTTAAAACTTAAGAGGAAAGTGGCCACTTACAAACGCTTATCCATATATACGTAGCCCCTAGTTTCCTCTTCGGATATTATGATTTTAGAAAATATTTTTACATAATTTGATATGTATGTTACCATGTGTATGGTAGGTATTTCTTTTTCGCTCCTTACTCTTAGGTACGTATACTATTTAAAAAATCGAGAAATACCAATGAAGGGGCGCGCATAGCTATGATTAGGTAAATTTACATAAAATTGTGTAAAATATTATCCATAATGCCAAAACCCAGAGAGGAAAATGGGGACTTCGTTTGTATGGAGCAGCGGTCGTCTACTTTCCTCTTTATGTGTCCTTATTATAAATATATGCATAGCGTAGGTACTTAATAGGCGTATTCCAAACGTGACAAAAATGCTGCTGTGATCAAAAAGAAGATAATCGCGGTTCACAGATTTTGATAACAAAGCCAAGAGTTCAAGAAGACGGACAATTCACAGAAATCGATAACAAAACTAGAGTTTTGGCAGGAAAAAATGGTAAATCAAATCACCCACAGTTTCCCTAAAACGTAAATTCTGATACCGGTCAAATCCCTCCAAAACGTCTGAGAAATGACGCACAACCCTACAAAACGAGTTATTAGGAGGCGCAGGCCAAGCATTCTCAATGACAGCGCGGGTGCGGGCAAGTCGAGTTCTTGAACTAACCATTGTTACGTGATCTCAAGATTCGTAATAACTGTGCGTGATTGAAGAGTGTACTTATCCTGGTTTGCCCGGGTCTTCGATTTCTCGGTGCTCGGTAAGCGACTGGCATGGCACCACGGGATTAAGTCGAGTGACTTGCGCCCGCGACTCTTTTATAGCCATACCCGCAGCCCGGACCCGCCAGAAGCGGACGACACTCGCGCTGAGCGGACGAACACAAAAAGTCATAATTATTATAACAATCATGAAGCCGCTGTGTATCTTTTTTGTGGTCGGTGAGTAGCTTATTTATTTACCTACTACTTCTTTTTCAATAGGTATTCATAGAAGTAGGTAGATAGATATATGTGTTAATTGAAAGTCTCCGACATTAACCTTCAAAAGTGGTTTCTATTTCGGAACTGCAGTGTTTCCCAAATTCTTAACGTAGTATTATTAACATATCGTTGACATAGCTTATATGTACAATTGTACATATTTCAAATGTATTATTGTTACATATGTATGTAGGTACATTGATTACCTACCTACTTTGAAGACGATGCAATAGAGATAGATACATCTAGTATAGTTTCATTTATTTATATTAGGGTTGAAAGTTTGGTTAAAAGGTTGGTTAGAGAATATTAAACTAAAATAAATACTAACCAACATCTGAGAACATAATTATGGGTTTATATGCAAGCATTTAAGCAGAAAACGACCCCGGCAACAGTTTGTTTACACTCATAAATGATTTGCAAGATCGAAGTGATTCCATAAATGTTCCGTGAACAAAGTTTTGTACGGAACACTAAAAATAAATTTCACTAAAACTTTATGTAAGTTGTATTAGAGACTGAAGGCATTTATTTTAATTTTCTGTGTCGATTACGTACCTACCTATTGTATTGTGTATCTCAAAAAGTATTAAAAATGTCAAGTTTTTGTTAGGTACCTCGGTTCCAGTCACTTTGCTAGTTTTTGTGTTCCATTTTAAACACATTAGCGTTGTATCACGATCATAATTACGTATAACTTAGGCACAAACATGTACCACAAATAAAAGAACACTTTGTGATACTTAGTTATAATGACATCGATAATAAATGATAATATGAAGCTATAAGGAAAAACAAATGAATATGAATGTTAATTTGGTTCGATGTCATCTTCGCTGTGTAGACATAAATAAAATAAACATGATAAGTAAATAAGCATATCTATCTACGCCGTGACCGAAGATCATACGATTTAAATGACCTTTAAAATATTTCCCGGCGAGCAGATACAATCTAAAATAAAACATCTAAACTAATTAGGTACTTAATTTTATTTGTTTTGTTTTAGACATATTCTATGCTATTCGTGCACTCTGTATTAAATTAAGATTGTTAGCATTTCTCTATGTAAGTGAATTGTAATAAATATATTCTTAAAGCATAACCATAAAATCGAAATTTGTACCTAACGCCTACTGAGAATAAACTGGGTATTGACCAACTGACTGGTTAAAAAAAAACAAAACAGATCAGATACTTACTACTTAATGGGTAATTTTATGTGATTATCTGTGAACTGTGAATATGGGCAAGCCGAGGTGAAAATGTGATTCATCGAGGTGCTAGTCGGAATTTCCACTGCTATTAAGAAAGGTTGAACTAACTATACGAGTAAATGTTTATTGAAAACACGTTTATCCGAGAAATCTTTAGGTAGGTACCTACCTAGGGACTTGTTGCAAGCAACAACTGTGTGATAAGTAACTACTTTCATGTGTCAACTTTCTAGACTAGAATGTGTTATTATATATCGGGTAGAACAGAACGAAGGACTGTTACGCAAACGGGGAATTGTTTAGGCTACGTACGTTATTAATCACGTTAATATTTCTAACAGTTTTTGAGATACAGTTTATTAAACATTAGTGCAAAAATCTGAAGGTAACCACCCTAGCAAGCAGATATAAAAATATTTAATTTTAATAATGATTTTATTTTACTTTTTAATCAAGCTTTACGATTATAATAACTCGATCGTAGATCACTATCCTTTCAGCTCAGTCTGTAGAAATGTTCCACGCTGTAAACTAGCCGTCCTAGGTTACTATAACTTTTAGTCCTAAAAAGTAAAAAGGTAAATAGACACACAGAGTTACCATCGCAATTATAAGACAACCATTACATTAAATAATCCTATTTGACTAATATTTATTACAGCTATCTCCAGCGCCATGGCGATGCAGATCAGGCCTAAACGGCAGTCCACCCAGTCCGAAGACACAAACGACTTGGAAGACCGCTACGGTTGGCAGGGGCAGGGCAGACCACAGTGGAATCAGTTTCCGGGACAGAATCGATTCCCTGGGCAAAACCGATTCCCGGGACAAAACCAATTCCCTGGACAGAACCAATTCCCAGGACAGAACCAGTTTCCTGGACAGGTAATGTCAAGAACTAAACTTAAGGAATTCAATTTATCGCGACCTTTGGGCCATTCTCAGAATATATTTCAAAGGTCAAATTAATACAATTTAGTACAAAATATAATTTGGGAATATAGGATATAATTTCAGTGGCTGTTGAACTTACTAACGTTGCGAAAAAATTACTTTAAAAAAATCTCGCTGTTACGAGTATGACGTGACATTTGTTTTGTGCGCGACTTAAACTCTAAGTGCCGATATGAGCTATCTATGAGCAGGTCTGAATGAAATCTCTATTCCTTTTAACAGGGCCAATTTCCGGGACAGGGGCAGTTCCCAGGACAAGGACAGTTCCCGGGACAGGGTCAATTTCCGGCACAGGGACAGTTCCCTAACCAAAGCCAAAACCAGCAGTCGACTGTATCTCCTAATAATGCGTACGTATTTTCTTAAATATTTATGATAATAACTGATCTGTATTTGTGTCCTCTTGACGAAACCTGCGTTACTGAGGGTGGGAATACACCTGTCCAATGTGTATTTGCGTCTCACATTTTGATTAATGACAGAGTGAGACGCAATGACAGTTGACCAAGATATTGGACATATGGAATACCACCTTGAGCATGAACTATGGATTCCTCATTTTAGTCATTCTTACTGAAAAATTCTAATCTGTCACAGCTGATTTACAAGACAAATATTGTTTACTCCTAACGTCTTCTGTAGGTACAAATTGTTTGTTTGACAAAAATAAGTTTAAACAGTGTTACTATACTGACCTCCACTAGGCTAGGCATAGGCTGTCTCGTAGAGGAAATAATAAGATTGACATTAGGTATGTAAGCATTAGCGGCTAGTAGCAACAATATTTTAAAAGTAATAATAGTAATTAACAGGTAGGTACATACTGGCACTGGCATATAATCGAATTTAAATTGTCGTGAGACATAGGTACTAACATTTAATCTAAACCGTACAGAGATACCTTCCAAGCGAGCTGTCAGTGTGACCACTTTTGTTTAGTGTACGATTAACAACGTGGCCCACCTTGCTGTAGCCATGTCGATAAAGTCATATCGATAAACTATCGACATATCTTGCAATTTTAATTTTACTTCAAAGGTTTAACGCTACCTAAAGTGAACAAAAACGCTTTTATTCTTTATTGTGGTTATCAGATCACAATTTTATAGTCACCCTCCAGCAGGGAACCAAGGGAAAGTTCAGATATTTAATTAAAATAGATAAATACCTACTAAAATAGGTGTTCCGCAATAATTGAATTATTTTATTATATTATAATTATTTATAATATATTCATTATCCATTAGCATTTCAATTATGTTTATGTTTAACGAAGATATTGAAGCTTCAATTAATCGCTATTGCGTTCCGCTGTGTAGCGTTTATCGATATATAACATGATTAAAATCGACTTTTCACATACCTAAAAGAGCACACATACGCAACCTGGGTCTACCTAAAAAGGGGACACCTGGATTTGAAGTCCATCTTGTCAACAGTATGGTTGTCCTTTTTTGACAAACGGCATTTTTAAAAGAGCAAGGAGAGAGGAATGATACTAGTTGCTGCGCCGTGAAAGAGAACAGACAGCGTTGGGGCCTTGGTCTTAGAGGCATGTATGTTAGGTATATTTTTGGAACGTTGGCTTAGTAAAGATGTTTCTGAACTCACTGTACAGAAATCTCTAGTTACAGTCATATCGAACTCATCCATGGCATTTAGCAGATTGTCGAAGTCAAAGTTACCTATTTTATTCTACTATTTAGGCTTATTGTACCTAAAATGCGTCAATGGATGACAAAAAGCTGCAAATGAAAATATTCAAACATTAGTATCACTACATTGCCTGAAAATTGAATCACAGATTTGTTAATCAAGCATAAATTTTAAAATTTCAGTAATACTGCAAGCCAGGACCAGTGCATCAGCACGTGCCCCGTGACAGCGGAGTACAACCCAGTGTGCGGCACCAACATGGTGCAATACCCCAACCCGGGGCGGCTGGCGTGCGCCCAATCGTGTGGCGTCAGTGAGTATCCACAATATCCACTTCCATGGGGTTTCTATTATATATAGGAGTACAAGTTACAATGAGGAAAGCCGGTGAAAACGATGGCACTCTTAACGATGGTACAATTTTGACAGTTGCATTTCCTATTTTAGGATGTAAAAGCCCATAGAAGTTTAATATTGCATTTAAGTAATCGTTGTATAATTATAGCAGCAGTTTTTAATATTGAATGATGAGACTCACACGATTGTATCAATTAAATTAGATAAGCCGGCCGTTACACATGTTTTACACGTCGACCCAAATATATCCATATATGCTAACAAAGGTCTGTTACGAATTACTTGGCCACTTTGGCTGTCACATGCTGGCTGTAAACTCATTCTACGCCTTCTTATAATATAATTGTTAAACTTCCTTCTTTACTCGAGCTACCTCGTGTATTTTATTTAATGTAATGCTAGTAAAACAACACTACGACTAAGTATGTCGTTTAAGCGATGCTTTAATGGCTCCTTCTTAAGGAAAACGCCGTAGAATAACGCATGTGAATGTTAGCCGCAGGCTGGTCTGTGAGATTATTATGAGTATTTTTAAGATTTAAGATTAAATTAAGCCTTACCAGGCGTGGCTCACTCCGCGATTTCGTCGCTTTGCTACAGGTAGCTAAAAGTACATCCGTTCCACACCAATTTTGGTGGCTAGCCATAAGCCGCGCGTGGCGCTGTCGCCACCTAGCGGCCATATCTGTCCTGATCGTAACAGACGCGTTTTGTTAGGGAGTGAGTCTTCTGTACCTAATAGTACTATTATTTATTCTGTGGCCTTACCTAAGATGTTACATAAGTAAGAAGTACCTATTTCCAAAAACATGCTGCTGCAGTCTTTGTATTATAAATTTAATAGAGGTTCAAGGCAGCTAATAATCCTTCTATGATCTAGTTATCCACTGAGTTTGTAAGTTAAATGAACCAAATGTCTATAACCTTCACGAATTAGATAAGCCATAACTTGCTGGATGTCAATGTCAAAAGGATGCTCAAGCGGACTTCGGTCTCTCATGTGGTCTCTGGTCAATTTTCTTAATGGCGTAATGTGTTCGTTTTTCAGATGTTTCCTTGCTGAGGTCATCGCCGTGCCCGACGACAACTACCGCTGCACCAAGAAGCTAGATGTAATCTCGAGTACCTTAAATTTAAGACTGAATTAAATCATAGTTTTCTTAATAAATGCATTTTTACTGTTACTGAAATATTATGTAGTATACTTATATAATCCTTATTAAAAGCTTCTTAGTGCTGTGCTAAAAAGTGAACAATTACTTGACAAGGTACAATAAATCATCTGCCACAGACGCTATGTGCTGGCACTTCACATGGTTGTATATGGCAAATATTCATGTTGCATCCCTTTTGTTTTGTATAGCAAGCCAAATAAGCGTCAAACATAATTACACTCTAATCCATAATTATAAAGGGAAAACTAAGAGTTGCGGGTGGGTATGTCATGAGGATGCTAGCAGAGAGCTCGAGCTGATCAGCAGCATCCGCCTTGGAGACACTGTCCTGGCAGTGGCATAACTCTTACCGAAAATATCTTGGAGTTGCCCGACACTGGCCCGAAATCTAACATATAAAATCCACCTGCAGAACGTCGCAGCCAAACGAACTATTATATAATCTGTGGTTAAACCACCTGAGAACCTGAAACCGCATACTGCAGAACCTAACGGGTACCACCTTCGGGGGCTTAAGATCGACTGCTTTGGCGGTCTACTGTACAGCAGAATACAGTGCCCCGACGTGAATAAACAGTGCCCACACCCAAATCGTCGACATCCAACTTAACCACACTATTAGTGGCGGATTTGCCCTAAGGCTCAGTAGGCCCGGGCCTAGGCCGGCAAGATATTAGGGGCAGCAAATTGTGACAAAAAATTTGCTGATGATAACAAGAAATAACTCAAAATGTAGTCAATGTGATGGGTGTTGAGATAGGGGCAGCTACTGCAAATCCGCCACTGCACACTATGTGGCTAATTACTGGGTGGGTTGGGTGTTGGGTAGCAGTTTTTTATTAAATCTATACATTTTGATCGTTTTAGATACTATAAGATAACTTACCACTAATGGCACCAATCACTATTTTAGTTTTTGAGTAAATGCCTCTGATACCTACAAGGAATGAACGAATGGCTAATGAACGATAACGGGTATGAGAAACCTCATATATTTTATTTCCTTTTTCTGGTTTTGCACACTACTTATATGACTTATATCTAACTGCCAAATTTGATTCAAGGATGACTCACGTTAGACCGGGCCGTGTCCGGGCCGGAGCTTCCAGCGCTTCGTTTTCTATGGAAAGCATCACTCGACCCAATCACCTGTCATGTCATAGAAAAGTAAGCGTCGGAAGCTCCGGCCCCGACACGGCCCGGTCTAACGTGACTCATCCTTAATTCTTTAAAGGCTCTAGAAGAGATCCATAGGTTCGCCCATTTGCAAAAAATATTGATATTTAAGATAAAAAATTAAAAAAATATGTTTTTATGGTTTGTAAAATCAAAGGTATTAGGTATTATGTCTAGGTAAGTTTATTACTTTAGTAGTAGCCGTAGTAGGTTATATCTACTAGAATTAAGGGTAAAATATCTTGCCATAAATGGACCCCTAAAAAGTTGACAGTCAGCAAAGCGGGGGTTTCCCTACTAAAACTGAGTCTGAATTGAAACAAAACGAAGATTCATGCACAACGTTGAACAACTGGTTTGCACGGAATTTCTGTGGAGGATAGTTAATGGTGAGATTCAGAAGGTTGTTGCCACTATGAGAAGGGGGAATACCGCTGAGTAATAGCAAAAAGTACGTTAAACCCTTATGGCTGCTCAAACGACCATTAAAATTATGGCAAAAAGTCAATTTTGATGAAAGATGTATAAGTAACAAACCGTGGTTTCCTGGTATAAATGCAGGTAAATACCTATTTTGGGTTATTAATAGTGTGGGCAGTTGAACAAGAATTCGATTCCTAGTAAATGTAGGTGAATACCTAAAACTATTAACTACCCATAACTAATCAACTTTTATTAATCGAATCGAATAGGTACCTACTCGTAGAAACAGGGGCAACAGAACCAGGTAGGTATATAAGTTGTAATACAAAAAAGTTGAAGCGTGATTTGAGTTGAGCATGACTCAAAAGGACTAGAGTCTCAAAAGGACTTTTATAATTAAAATAGTCTAGGTAAACAAAATAATAAACCAAAAGAGCCAAGTGCACATAAGAGCTTTTGACGGTACGCGTTATTTTTGGCTCTGAATAATGTCTGATAAACTTATATCTATAATTCCTAAGGCTCCCAAGGATAGTGTTTAAGATTTTTTTAACACGTTCCTTGTCCGGGTGCTCCCATGTGGGATCATGAAACTTTTTTTCGGTAGTAGTGCTACCACTATGGGTACCACAACCAAACCACCACAACTTCAAATGGAAGGACACTTGAACGCGTGATATTATTTTGTATAAAGACAGTTAACGTGTTAAAATGCGGGCAGAATAATGTAAAAATTATCGAAAATCCTCACAAATAAAAGTTCAACTTCATTTCAGAAAAGAATAAATACCTATGTATTTAACCTGCCATAACACAATAACTATCATAAGATAAACACTCACATCCTTCTACAACATCCTGCCAGTGCATGATAAAGTTAAGTACTTAATAGCAACTGATCAATTTAATAATTCCGAATTTAAAACTCCGCGAGTATACTGGGTGTTTCCTGTAACAGGAGCAATAAATTAAACTGTAGGCTGTGCTCCTCAAACTGACCAACATTTGTTCAGCAACTTTTAAAAATAACTTGTTTCGATTTTTATTACACTTTAAAGTTTATTCTAAGACACAATGTATTCCAAATTTTGTTATGTTTAAAGCATAACAAGCAACGTCCAACACACTGATATCACCGTACAATGAAAATGATATTTAATTTGTATGAAAAAAATTAAAATCTAAAGATTTCATAATTTTTAAAAGTTGTTAATAAAAAGTTATATCGTTTGAGGAGTACAATGTATGGTATAATTCTTTGCTCGTGTTACAGGAAACACCCAGTATACCCGAGCGCCAAGAGGGTTAATAATGCGTCGTAAATACGTGGAACCTCGGCGTGGAACCTAAATACCGCTAGGCTAGCAACTACTACGGTAAAAGGACGCGCAGCTATATCACACCGCGAATATTTAAGAGTTTATTAATTATTGAAGACGAATGTGGTAGTAAAAAGTGTAAAAACATATTTAAATCAAAAATTAAGAAGTTGCTAATAGGTACAACGCATGATTGAACAGAATAGTTAAATATTATATACATACAACGTATACTGCGTTCATATGATATCATTACGTAAGTTAATCATGAAAGTTAGATTAAGGTACTAGTGCATCATGTCGCCGTTAAACGTAAGTTAAAATGTACCATACATTTCAGAAAATTAAAAAAAAAACATTAGTTCGTTCTAAGTCTGCATCTTTAGGTCCGGGGATTCAAATTTACCTACACTACTCGTATATCGTGTTTGAATCACCTATTATTCCGAAGCGCACACGAATTCACACAGGATGTTGATGTAATTAAAATGCAGTCTACTCTTGTTTTCTGAGATTTAAAAAACTATAAAAAATTAGGTACCTATTTATTCCTTCACAACCTTGAAGTAATTTCTTCGCGACAATGTACGGTAGGTTTATAAATCCGGTATTACTCATGATTCGTATACTGGATTTATTTCCCACGAAGACTTATGATTTAAGTGTTTTGGGCATCAGTGACTCGTTCTATAATCCTTGGAGCAAAAACAACTTACTGAATTAAGTACGAAAAAATTCAAAGAAGCATTACTTTTATATTAAAATCAGTTAGCTGTGGAGCGTTTTCGATCGTCAGCGCGTCAGTCCACTTTTCTCATAAATTTACACAAAAGTGTAAATTATATTTAGCCGAATGAATTATGCATGATGAAATTGATCTGTGCAATTTGATTGTTTTAATTATTTAATCTTTTTTTACTAAGTAATATAACTTTCCGGTGAAAATAAAGCTGGCAAATTATGCTAGTTCAAATGCTGTGTAGTATGAAGCTAGACGAGCGTAATTTTTTGAGTTGCGAGTTTCACGTAATTTCAGCTGCAGAAATTCTAATGAATGTCGGCAGACAACTCATTTTGCGTCGCCGTGTGAACCAAAACGGTGTTTTGAATGAAACCGAATGCACCAGAAATTGATCAACCGTAATTACGCGACTCGCAACTCAAAAAATTATGCTTCTCTAACCTTCACACTCATCGTAGAGCTGAATTCAGCTAGCACCTTTGAACTTATTATGCAGTGCGGTTGGCTACCGGAAGGAGTGCATCCGTTCTGGTCTTATATAGGTAGTTCTTAGCCCGAAAAATCACCTCAGTTCAGCCCTACTATAAATGTTGGCATCAGTGATTATTGTGACGTAGATCGAACGTAACGTAACTTTATGAGAGCAATTAAAAGAACGCAACCCCATAGATGTTGGTATATATAAATTACTTCAAGTGAACCTGCATGACCTGCATCTGTAATATAAGTAGGTAATACCTACCTACCGTTATCATGTATGGGTTAAATCAGTTCCTGATTACGAAATTCGTTACAATTACGCATGTAGGAACTTGCTTTCTATATAGCGTAAACTTGAACCGGCCGTATTCGAGGAAAAGTTATCGACCTTAAGATATTACTCGTATTACTACACGACATTTGTTAATACTTATTTATTTATTTATTTATTTAAATTTTATTGCACAAAAGAAAACTTATCGTACAAAAGGCGGACTTAATGCCAAAAGCATTCTCTACCAGTCAACCAGTCAGTCAGTTATTAACTTTGGCAAAGTCAAAGGTTTAGGAATTGGTACTGTAAACGTGAAACTAGGTACTTACATTTGTTACATAAATCTTATTATTCTAGTAAGAACCTGAATTGCATTAGACCCCTAATACTATAGATATTTTTACAAATTCACGTTCTCTATATGTTACCTAAATGAAACAAGAGTAAAATGATTGATATTTTAGGTATATAGGTACTTAAATGTCCAACATCAACGATGGGTTCATTAAAGGTGATTCCAAGTTCAGCAGAAAGTGTTTCAGTAAGAATGACATTACTTTAAGTGCTATTATTTATATACCCGTATATACCCGAACTACTAGTAAGAGGTGTGAAAAAATATTATGAAATAAAACCTGGGTAAGTATATGTCCCTTTCAGATTGTCTTATAAATGTTTTAAATACATATATTCAATTCAGAATTTATTTTGACTGACCGTTGATGATGATGTTTGTTACCTTTCACAAAAGTGGCCATATGGTCGCAATATATCAGTAAAGTTATATTAACGAACAATGTAATAATTACCGACCCTGAACTCCAGTTACTACGATAGTTATTTATTATAGGTTCCGTCCAACCACCTTCGTTCAGGGTAAATGTTCGATAATTCACAGAACGGATCCATAAATATATGAATCATATACGTATACGAATGAATTAGTAGCGCAGCGAGGACCAACACATATGGTGGGGATGTTATAAACTCACAGGACTTAAGATCCGCTTATTATAAGTCTGTGATCTCGCTGCACCGCGGACCGTTGCCAACAGACAGAGTGCCCTAAAAAGGATCAATCAAATTTTAATTTAGTTATCACACTATTAACCCAGAAAATGGTTCAATGGATCGCTATACTAGGTAAGTTGTATTTGTTTTTTTATAGTCTTGACCTACCTATTAGTACAAATTTAATTGGTATTTTATCTCGACGCCGGTAAAATGTAGTGATTTAGTCATCTTTCTTAGGAGTCATAGGTTTAATTGGTTTTGAGTTTAGCCTTGACAATCGTACAGTATATTCGTCGTTGTGAGCACGGCTATGAGTACCTATCTAACTTATTCTATTTTAGTAGAGTGCTGAATGTAAGTAAATATTTAGATTTTCGACTAAGGTTTATGCTGCTGCTGTTGCTGGTCAAGACGGTCAAAGGGCAAGCAAGGGCAAGTATTTGTATACCTAAGTACGTCACTCGCGGCCCGATTCGAACGTTAAGATACGTCAGTTAATAGATCTAGAAACGATTATGGATTAGATATGTCAGTGTCAAATGTGACGTTTCTTCAAACAAAAACTATCATTCTATCTCTATCTATTCTATCTATTATTAATTGACGTATCTTAAAATCGGGCAGTCGGACATAGTCAGAAAGGAAGAGCCTCAGTCCTCCTCCTTCTGCTCTACCGATCTTCTGTAAGTGGATACGTAAACGCAAGATTTAAAAGCGACGAAAGAGCTTGTAGACGGTCTTCTCTTATAGACGGTCTTTGCCACATTAACCTTACATAAGTAAGTAAAAATTTTAATAAACCGAAAACTGGTGACATCTACTTGAGAGAATTTATGAATCTAATATCAAATACCCGTCGGAAAATTTAGGTCTTGTGAGCTATTTAGGGTCCTATACTATGAAATGCCTAGTGTCAACTAAACTCAGAATAACCTAGTATATTAATATATATAACATATTAATCAGCGTACCCTCGAATTCAATTCTACAGATTCGTGTGTACCTGTTTGACAAACAATAATTTTTACGGTTATAGAAATATAATCAGTAAGGTTGCTTTTAGTTTGAGCAATCAAAAGCAAAAGGTTTTTTTTTCTACAAAGAAATATAGTCTGTGCGGAAATAGAAGAGTCACGGAATGTATGGAGCCCAGTACATTCCACGACTCTTCTCTTTCCGAACAGACTCTATACACTCGTAGACAGAATAGCCGGTAAGACGGAATTAGCCACATTAACCTTATAATTATATTTAATCAGGTTCAATCATAACAAAATGTTGATGGTAATTTTTTTTTATGTTGACATTGCTTTTGGATAGTAGATAATACTTTGACCCGAAAAAAGATTGCATTCCATTTGTACTGAGCACTTTACGCTAACTGTGTGTTTCGACCCTTATGGTTATTAAGCCTTTCATTTTAAAACACTGCCTACTCACTTGTAAGTTGTAACTCGCTCGTCTGTAGTGCGAACGGTTTTTGGTCAATTGATAGATTTTAGCAGACAAAATACTCGCCACTCGACTAAATGACTAACGTAGTCCGAACTAGCCTTTAAGGTTAAACCCTAATTAAGAGCGGTTTATCCGATTCGAACATGAACTCGGAAGTGAGTGTCGAATGCAACAAGGACTCAGGTTCATGTGTGAAACTGTGAAAGCCCACGCAACAATGACATGAAGTGACTACATGAGTGAATAGCGAACGCAGTATTATGTATTTTATTGAAAAACATGGACCTTTGCTGTCTCGAACTTTTTTGGAGGAATTTCAGTTCCAAACAAAATGTACCTTTTCCTTTCTAATGACGAACAGATAACTATATGTAGGCCCATGTAGGTAACTCACTCCTAAAGAATTTTTCAAACTCGATGGGTAGGGTGACATATGTCAAAAAGCAATTATAGGGTTGTGACAATGTAAACTAGAAACGATTTTTTACGATTCTCGATTAGATCTGCAAAGGGCATACGAGTAGGTGTAATCAATTTTATTGGTGATGATTTAAATTTTCCTATATTATTGTATGACTTCACAATTGGACGCGACTGAAACGATTTGACACGAGCGGAATCGATTTGGTCGATAAGTAGAGTCAAACTCTATTGCAATTGAGTTACGTTTAAAATGATTATTGAAACTCAACAATATTAAAATTTATCATTTTAGGAAACTTAGGAAAGTGACCAGTTTAAATTAATACATTAAATTAATAATTGCTTTTGTTACAGTGGCATTGGTCTGTTTGAGCGGATCATCGTTCAGCCGTAGTTGGGTCGGATTTGATGACGAAGATATTGGGTCGTGGGAAGCAGACCCCGACGATGAACGGCCAGGTTCCAAATTTAAATATTATGGCGAACCGGCCTCTGAGGAAAGTTATGAAGATTATGATGGATATGATCATAGATATGGAAATAAAGCACATACTTTGAATAATCAAGCATATCACAATGATCGAGATGGTCATGCGTTTGGTTATGGGCATAATCATGATTATCATCATCAATATCACAACCACGGTTATAAATACCACTGGGGTCCTCGCGGACAGAATACTCAATCTGGATCTTCGGGACAATCCGGCCAATATGGAGGGTCACACGGACACCCAGGCGGAACTCATGCTCACGACCAACATTGGGGATATTATGGGCATAATTGTGGATCCGGATCTTCTGTTCAACATTGGGGATCTCACGGACATCCTAGTCAACCCGGATCTGGTCAACCCAGCCAAAACAGCGGACGTCCTATGGGTTTACCTCCAAACAATGTAATCCCACCTCAACCTTCTTCGAACGATGCTGACCGCGTGGTGTTTCCGGATTTTAACAACCAAGTTCCTACTAGGTACGTCATGTCATCATTACTCGCATTTGTTGTGCTATCTAATAATAGAGGAATCATTTTTGATGTTTTTGCCTCTATTTTTTGTATTGATTTACGCAGCTTGTTGTAATTATGGATAAATATATGAATTCTGCAGCGGTATCATGGTCGCATTTTTATCACCTGTCATGCCATGCGTCACTTTCGCACTTACATAATTGTTAAAACGTGACAGGCATGGTGGCAAATGATAAAGAGCCGACCATATTAGCCCTACTGTACGGATATGACGGTCATTCTTGTCTACGTGACAGCGTGATAAAACGGTATCCGACACTTTCAATCGCGTTCTGTTAATCCATGTTAGATAGCCAAAAGCCATCCATAATAGGTCCGCTGATAGTTATATATTCTTTATATTCATTTTAAATTAATAAATTGGCGCCTCATTAGTATTCTGAAAGGTATTTCTCCAGGCGGATTTGTACTTCATAAATAATTCTTAAAAACCACTTAGTAGTAGCAAAGAGTAACTACTTTATTTCCACGCATTCTTTAGCAATGGGGGTTTTCCTGTATCCATCATTGAATTGGAAATACATTTAACACAATACTTTACATTGCTTATACACATAACGTGTTAGGTATTGTTCTTTCAATAAAATTATGGGAATGATGTGACATGACATGAGTGATATTTAGGTCCCCCCTACATATATGTATTGTGTTTCCTAAGTGGTATCTATTAGGTTTATATTTTTGTTTCTATGTCTGAGAACAGTTACCTAATCAAATCTTATTAAAATATATTCAATAATAATTCCATTAAAACTAAGACCTAAGACGGTAACGTTATTTAGGTACCTATATTGTGCAGATTTAAACGCAAAAAATATCATTGGAAAGCGCCGCAATGTGTGTTTAATTGTTTAAATAAGTAAATAAATAAAATAAAATGATATGACATCATATTAATATGTATATTATGTTAACTTCGCAAGGAAAACAAACATTTTTTAAATACATGTCTCTTGATCCTAAGTAAGCTTAGTTAACTATCTAAAAATGCTATTAAAATAATGACCTTTCATTAACTTCAAAATTGCGCAGTGACAGGTGCCCGATCAGGGCCTTGCCACATCAGAGGGGATATGTATTTTAATTTTAAGTCTATAATTTCCAGGGCTCCGTTACCAACTCGACCAGTTACGACCAGTACGACTACCGCCCGGCCTACCACCACAGACCGGACGCTGCTAGATCTAGTCATCTGCATACGAGCCTGTCCGACCACGTCGGAGTACAACCCTGTCTGCGGGACCAACAACGTCACCTACAACAACCCTGGGGCCTTGCAGTGTGCTAGGAACTGTGGGCTCAGTAAGTATTATCGACCGGCTACGATCGCTCGGCATAGGACAGATTGAACGCTGCTAGATCTAGTCATCTGCATACGCGCCTGTCCAACCATGTGATGATCTGATGATTCACCGGTTTACTTACTCAAATAATTTATTTATTTATTTGTTTAAGCCTTATTGAGCTTACTGTGAGACAGTCAATTTGAATAGGTAATGTAATATTTATTTAATACATATATTACACAAAAGAAAATCTTACAGTACAAAAGTCAGCGCAACGAATGGCGAATTTTAAAATACGAGTACGGCCGACGATGGAATGTTTTAAATCGACACAAGTACGGTTACCATCAGTTTGTCACTGACGTAAACGCCGTCGAGAACGTAATTTACTTTCTATACATCCCGTTTGCACTAATATGCGAGTGCGAGCGAGATGTATAGAAAGTAAATTACGTTCTCGACGGCGTTTATGTCAGTGACAAAGTGACGGTAACCGTAAAGTTGCGAATCACCTATTCGCACGTGTATCGTACAAAGTTTTAATGTGCTTATTATAGCACCGGTGTCGTAATGTAGCACCAGATGTACTCGTACTGTAAACTACCTACTATGTTTTACATATTAAATTTCATTATAGAGCAACAAAGTTCCAGTTTCATCATAGGGCTTATTATTAACAATTAAATAACTTTCAACAGATGTGGGAGTAGCCCGCCAGGCGCCGTGTCCGCGCGCCGTCCCCCAGATCCCACAACCTACCACAGCCAGACCCATCACCAATCCAACCACCAGAACCACAGTTTCTGGGCAAACCACACGGGCCACCCCCGTCGCTAGACCAACCACAGTGAGACCCACAGCAGCACCTACTGTGAACCCTACACGGTTCACCAACATCGATGTCAACAGACCTAGTCCAACTCTGATACCCCTTGACATTTTACAGAGTGTATTCGGTACCGCCTCGCCGACTACCAGTGATGACGATGAACTTGAATTCGATATTGATAAGCGAATGAACCCCTAGATTAGATGATTAAATTACTTTAAATTAATAAATGAATCCTAATCGACTTTCTTAATTGTTAGCAAGCTTTTAGTAGTCAATTAATTTCTCTAATTTAACAAAGTTTCTTAGGATTAATTAGTCATTATCTTTTTAATGACACGGATCAGCGCTAATTATGCAAGTACTCATACGGATATAAGAATGCAAAACGGAAAGAAATGGATTAGTTATTGTAGTGAAGCAAGTCGAGCAACAGTTATTTAATTAATATAATATATTGGTTTAAATTATAGTAAATATTCAAAATGCAGTTCTTAAGCATTAAGTTGGTGCCAAGTGTGTTATTGGGAGTAATTTTTGCGTTAAGTTCACACGTTGCTGCAAAATCTCGTAAGTATACTTACCTATTTAATATTTATGTAATGTACCTACTTATTAGACTACCTTACAATTTATATGCACTGTCCTATGATATTTTGATGTTCATGCTAAGTTTAATGAGAGCGTAATAACTTCGATTGTACAGAATTTTATATTTATTCACTTAAGTAAAGTCCGTTATCGATTTTAGTCGCAAAAATGTATAATTGATAGATTTTGACCAAGAAATTCTACGCTTTTTGCTACCTAATAGAAATAACAAGTACTGGTTTCTATTCGCACGTCTTCCCATCTTGCACTTTTGTAGATAATTTTTCTGAAAACAGACTCACTAAATTAGTAATTTTTTTTTCTGAAGAACGTTTAGGTAAACGCGCGTAAAGCACTCATTTTGTCGATCTTATTTGTAAATTTCGTAAAGTTTAGACTACTAAAAATGGTAAATTTGTATTACACCTATTCTGTACTCGAATTTTTGTAGACTACATTTTTGTTATTATGACTTTGAAGTAGTGTAAATGAAAGTTAGACAAAATCAATTTTCTCCAGAAATTACTTTAAAACAAGTGACAATTTCTTTGAAACTCGACTTAATTTCAACGTAATTTTGATACTTAAACAATCGACAACATTTCCTGAAACTGTTCTTATACATCATTTAGTATAATTTACTACCATAATTTTTTGATGAATTTTTAAAAACTGTCCCTTCTCGTCATGTATTACCAGTGACGCACGCTCGCGACCTCATTATTAAAAGCCAAGATGAGAAGACGTGCTAATAGAAACCAATACTTGCTATTACGTAACAAAAGGTGTACAATTTCAACGACTAAATCCATCAATTTCACATTTCTGCTCTAAAATAGATAACTGACAGGCCGATACCGTCCGGCGGACTGTTAATCAGTGGGCCCCTTTAGATCCTATTTTCCTATTTAAGACAAAAACAAATGAAATTCGAAACTTGCTTAAAATTTTACCTTTATTTTTAGCTGAATTTATCAAAGTATGCAAAGATACCTCAACCGATTGTTTGCGGGAGTCCCTCCAGGCCACTTTGCCAGGGTTTTTGAGAGGTGCTCCTGATTTGGGCATAGACAATATGGATCCTTTCCAAGTCAACAATTTGAACCTGACTCTTCCGGGTGGCTTGACGATCAGCTTCAATCAAGGCGTAGCTACCGGATTCAGAAAGTGTATCATTGATAAAGCAAGGTATGTAATAAAAAACTAATATTTAATTTATTTAAGTCTTCAGGTGTAACTAACATTAAGCTATACATAGGTACCTGTATACTCGTAAAGACAGAGTGGAACATGCTGTGAAAAACGTATGTTCATCTGCTCTGCAGAAATACTAAAAGAAGCACCATGTAACGTCTCCAACACTAATGGTGGGTGGGAAATTATTGCATCGAATTAATTGTCGATAGGTAATTTTTATTATAGGTAATTTATACTAATTAAAAACAGTGCGTAGAATCAGTACTTACCTATAGTCCGACAAGGAATTGTAGAAAATTATTGAGGGCGCCACTTTCTACGTAACTGTCACATTTTTGACGTAAAATGCTTAAACATGGCAACAGTTTAGTATGGAATATTTTTAGTTATATTTTATTTAATTTCTACTATTTTATGTCGCACTATACCATTGGACTAAATTTAATCATAAACAATTCATATGTTATTTTTCTAATTTAATAGATTTTAATATTATTGACTTTGGCATCTTACTTTAAAAAAAACTAATATGCTTTACCTCAAACCTTTTGTTTTTTTTTCAGAATGATAAAAGACAGCTTGGACATTCATTTACACTGTAACTTGACTATACGGGGGAAGTATATTTCCACGGGCAGACTTCTCATGTTCCCCATAGACGGCCACGGTGACTCGCTTATTAAATGTAGTAAGTGGTTTTATTTGATCTAAAACGAATGTTTACGTCACTGTCTGTATTTGTATTTTGGGAGAAACGGTGAAAATCCACAATTTGTGCACACTGACGCCATCTTTTGGCTGATAATCGGCATCCCCTTCCTAGACATCCACTTTATTCAATCTATTTGTATTTTAATATTTCAAAAATTCCAAACTGTTTAACCTAATTGTTATTATTTGTTTTATACTATAAAATGTGTATAAAATTTATATTTAAAATAAAATCTGAGGTATAATAAGGTGGTGCTGTGTGTACCAGCAACACTCCTGACTATACATCAGTGGACCTTATTACAAAAGGCATAAGGTCCACCGATGTACAGTTAACAGTGTGGGCGACTGTACTAGTGCTCGACATGCTAATGCCCAATAGATGACAGCCTGCTGTCACCTCCATTGACAATGACTTAAGTTTCAAGATGACATGCACTGGGACCGCGTCAAGCACCAGTACCACCACCTTATAAGGCAAGAAGAAAATACATACGTTCCACCAAAAAACTAAGAACTCGAGTCAAATATTTTAAACAAAACATTTTTTCTTGCAGAAAATATAAGATTGGAGGCACTAGTAAAACTAGGATCAAAAATGCAAGATTCTGAAAAATATTTAGACGTTAAGAGTCTGAAGGTGAACCACAAATTTCAGGGTAGAGTGTCTTACCAAATGACGAATCTTTTCAAGGGCAACCCTGAGATAAGTAAGTTTACTTCCTGACAATATTTTATCTAATGGATTTCTCCGATTTTGTGACTCAACTAAATGACCACAGATGACGTGGACATCTGTCCTTTACTTAAATTACTTCGAAAAGCAATAGAATAAATAACTTCCGACATATTCGTTCTCTAATTCATAGACATTGACATATATATCTAAGGACGGGCCTTACGGGCACTAACATGGCACTAAAAATGGTAGTAGTTCAGCGGTGTCACTCATGAATTCGAGCCAATCTAGTTGCGACCAATCGCGCGAGTGATGCGCTGTAGCGGTGACACAGTCCTTAGATATATATGTCAATGTTCATAGATTTCATAATGCAGCTTGTACAAGTAAATTGCACATGAATTATGCTGTTCATTAGCCCCATCAGCATTTACTTTATAGAAAATTTTCATAATTAGTAAATAAGTAAGTACCTATTCATTAACTAATTATTCATATCAGTGCGCACCTATCAGGTTAAAATAGATCAAATTTATCTCAAGAAATCGTCTTTCGTGTTCCAAATTTGACGACCGGTCTGGGGTAGTGACACTAGTGACCCTACCTGCGAAGCCAATGGTCCTGGGTTCGAATCCCGGTAAGGCCATTTATTTGTGTAATGAGCACAGATATTTGTTCCTGAGTCATGGATGTTTTCTATGTATTTCAGTATTTGTATATTATATTTATCGTTGTCTGAGTATCCACAACACAAGGGTTCTTGAGCTTACAGTGGGACTTAGTCAATTTGTGTAAGAAGGCCTTATAATATTTATATTTAAATTACTAATAATATATCTGTCTATTAATGTTAGAGTTAGCAAGTAGCACATTATAGTGGTCCCTCGAGCCGGAAAAATATACTTTGCGCCAGCTAAATTTTAGACTTATGTCAGAAAAGCTTGTGATTTTATATAGTAAACAAAAACTAGTTTCAATAGTTATGATTTATACTAATTCAAATTACGTTTTCCTTACAGGTAAATTAGTGTTAGAGTTCATGAACAGGAATTGGAGATTAGTGGCTGAGGAGTTCGGTAAGCCGATCGTCGACTTCGGCGTTAACTCCATCATGACCAGTGTCAATCAACTGTTCAGGGTGGTGCCGATGAAGGACTTATTACCGGGGTCAGTCGATCTGTGATAACGATTCTTCGAGACATGATACTAATTTTACAGTACATATATTATGGTCCTAATTTCCCGCACTAGTGCGTAAAATAGCACTTTTTGTGCGATGTCAAAAGTTTAAAGGGCCATATGTACTTTAAAACGTTGTACGATACACATGCGAATAGGTAATTCGCAACTCGTGTCGATTTAAAACACTCCCTTCGGTCGTGTTTTAATTTATCGCCACTCGTTTCGAATTTCCTCTTTTCCGCTCTTGTATCGTAAATAACTATTTTATTTTATTTGGTGCAGTGCGGATAAGGAATAGTTTTTGTGCTTAAGAACCCTTTTATTATTTAAGAGTAGATTATAAGGACTATGATAGTGTACGCTATATGTTGTTTATATAAACTTAAATGTTACTTAATTAAAGTATGTACGTAACTCAAATTAAAATAGTTTTATTTTTTTCAAAATACTTTATTTATTAGCCTAGAGTGTCCCACTGAACTGTTGGGCCAAAGCCAACACAGTGTTTTTCCACATATCTTTAGAAATTGTAGGAACAAGAGTCTTCGTGTGAAGTACGAGTAAGTCAAGTAATTAAAAATATATAACAAATGCTTAATTGGATTAGGGAACTTATATAAAAGTAACTTTTGTAGATTCTAGCCGCGACTTTTTATATGTGTAATAATGATGATGATGATGATGATTGATAAAAACTATCCTACGTCCTTCTAACTTAGAGTTGCCATAAGTGTGGGGACTCAGACCGGGACATTTAAAGAAAACCGGCCAAGTGCGAGTCGGACTCGCGTCGCGTTTCAAGGGTTCCGTACATTACACAATTTGTAACAATGTATTTTTTCATGTGAAACGTGACTGAAATGTCTATAATTAAGTCCGACTCACGCTTGACTGCACATTTCTAATAGGTTTTCCTGTCATAGATAGGTAAAGAACTATTTGGTGTTTTTTTTTTTTCAAAATTTTAGCACAGTAGCTTCGTAGATAAATTTTCCATGTGTTTAAATGATTATTCATTGACCAGTCACGCTACCATGTAGATTTAGGGGATGCAGGGTCAACCAGCAAAAAACGCGAGCGCAGCGAGCGCGAAATTTTTTGTGACAAAATTGTGAAAGCGTGTTAAAATGGCCGGGCCTAAAAATCCGAAGTTCCCCAGTGAGGCGAGCTTTCATGTGAGGTCGAAGCCGTGCTTCAGGATAAGCTCAGCTAGAGCATAGACGCCAACCAATGTCCATTGTATTAAAAAGCGAAACCGCAGGCCGAGCTTGGCGCAGCGAGGTCAAAGGCTAAGCTGAAAAAGAGGAGATTTGGAAGACAAACCAAAAACTTAGGTAAAAAGTGAGGCTGAAGGTCGAGCTCAGAAATCTCCACATTACTTAATAAGCCCGAAGCGTACTTATAACCAGCGCGGTGAGCTTTCATGCGAGGCAAAAGGCCAAGCTTCTGAAACAATTTTTTATATTTGTTAAAAATTAAGCGACGCCGAAGGTCGAGCTGTAAGAAAGCAGCGCTAGTGTTACTCAACAATAATATGTGTCATATGTACAAGAGTTACTCGGAGGGCCGAAGTTCCATTGATGAGGTTTTAGGCCATTGGGAGCCTGAAATTCGAGCTCTACATTACAGACTTTAAAAGCTATAAAATAACATAATTTACATAATTATCTAATTATTGTGTGTATGAGAAACTGATATTGGACATTAGGTAAAAGTAGGTACCCTAAAACATTTTTTTTTAATTTTGGCCATATGAAATGTAGAAATGTAGGTAAGGTCACTGTGGGTAAGTCCGTCTACAAGGCAAGTCCGTCAACACGTTATAACTTTTGAATTTGAAGGCGTATGCGACTTTGGAGTCCAGTCGATTAACCAGTTTTTCGCGCTAGTTCCGTCTCTGTAAAACAGATGGCGCTGTGACAACCAAGTTCAGAGCAATCCGCCTCAATAAGTCATTTCGTGTTTTGAACTCGAAGTCATAGTGCGACAGCCGTTCGAAAAAAATTTGTTAAAAATAGTTTTTGAAAAGATTGTGCATCAGAAAGTAACTACGTATGTAGCATAAGAACCAGCTGTCTTTATTCTATTTTTAAAATATCAGAAATTAGCTTAGTTTTGAAATTACACGTTCCACAATTTATCATATTAAAATTTGACTAAGTTGGAAAGTCCGTCTATTATGTTCAAGGCAAGTCCGTCATATGCCGGAGTTTCGTTAAATCAGAGATTACCAACTGTTTTTGCGATTTTAATATTATAACGATTTGATAAGGCATCAAAAAATCCTCCAGACTTTGCGCATGATGTTACTTTATTAAATTTTGATCTCAGTATATTAAAAGAAACGATTAAAATTCATTTTAAAATTACTATTGATCTTTTATTTCGGAAATCAAAAAAATAATTATGTTTAATTATTTGCAAAAAAGGTTTACCACCCCATTTTGGTAGTATATGCCGGACTTGCCTTTGTTTTAGAAAAATGGTGTTTATTTCGAATCTGAACCGTATATTAACAAGTTTAAAATACACTTTTCATTGTCTTGATCCGTTCTTTTTAGGAATTTGACTACGAACATATACGCACCCATATATTGGCTGATATCATAACTAGACGGACTTCCCTTAAACTGCACGGGAAGTCCGTCTACTCGCCGAATTTTAAAAAATGCCATTGTTTTTGCTTAATTTGTGCTTGAAATGATCTGTCACTAAGGCTAAACTATTAATTATTAAATTCTTCATCGTATGCGATTACAAGCAGTAACATAGGTGAATAATTAACGGAACTAGATCACTCCAAAGTCAAAAAAAAATAAAGTATGCCGGACTTCGCCACATTGACCTTATATTATTATTTACTAAGTCCAGCCCCCTACTAAATAACTATGATTTTTAAACCGGGACAATTTTCTTATCGGCCGGAACGCCGGGACACCGTGCTTCAAACCGGCAGTAGCGTGCACAGAGATTTGGGACTGGGTAGGCAAAATTATATCAGAAAACCGGGCAAGTGCGAGTCGGACTCGCGCACGAAGGGTTCCGTACCATAATGCAAAAAAAGGCAAAAAAAAAACGGTCACCCATCCAAGTACTGACCCCGCCCTACGTTGCTTAACTTCGGTCAAAAATCACGTTTGTTGTATGGGAGCCCCACTTAAATCTTTATTTTATTCTGTTTTTAGTGTTTGTTGTTATAGCGGCAACAGAAATACATCTGTGAAAATTTCAACTGTCTAGCTATCACGGTTCGTGAGATACAGCCTGATGACAGACGGACGGACGGAAGGACAGCAGAGTCTTAGTAATAGAGTCCCGTTTTACCCTTTGGGTACGGAACCTTAAAAAATGAGAGCTACTAACTCACCAAAAAAATTGCGTGATGGTTTTCATTTTGTTGTCAAGTCTTTTCAATTACTTCTCTTTTTGGCTAAACGAAAGCTTCGAAAACGCATCATTTTTAATAGTTTGCACACACACACACCCACACCCACACCCACAACTTTCACAGATAAAATTATCAATTTTTTCACTAATCGCACTTTATAATTTCCGGCAACTGTTAACTGTTATCTCATAAACTCACCAAAACAAACAAACAATGGCGACCGAATAAAAAATGTAAATAAACTTAACCAAATACTGTAAACGAATAAAAAAATAGTCTCGTTTTTGCACTAAATTACCATAGCAAATGCTACTTTTTAAAATAGTCACGTAAACATCGGAACTATTCGGAAACTTTCGGGCGTCATTCGTTTATGTTTGGTACGAAAGACACTGCCTATTGCGTCTAAATGTGTGCGTTACTTGTATAATTGTGTGCTCGTACTTATAGGAAGGTCCACTACACTGTAACCGCGTAACGACCATAGTCTAATAAAACATGGTCTTCCATTCCCAGAGTGACACGGGCCTACGTCACAGCAACATGGCCGCTATATATAGCGTTATCGCATATTATCATTAGTGTCCGACCGAAGGTTCGGTTTCGGTTTCGGTTTCGGCCAGTTTCGGCCAAAAAATCATGTTTCGGCTGTAGTTTCGGTTTCGGCCAAAAAACGGCCGAACCTTTCGGCCGGGCCGAAACTTACGAAATGGTACTTCGGACAAAGACCAAAAGTTGGGGAATAAGTAGGACAACAATATTAATACATACCTACATATACTGATTCATGTATAGGTACAGAAATTAATTGGTTTGTTATAAAACACAATTCCACTAATGAGAGCGCCACAGGACGGTCGACGCAGTCTTAAGAGGCTGTCAATACCTATAACGCGCACACTGTCTAATTGTATCGGAGTGAATGAGATAGCACTGTCGCACGTAGCCGTTGGCCGAGTATCAGCTCGGCACGAGTCGAACGATGTCTTTTTCGCTCTTATTCACTCATTTTTCTATCTACCTCTAATGGCAAATTTTAAGCGAGGCTAAAGGCTACGCTCAACTAGTGCCGCAAAGTTGATTTTCTCAATAGTTAATATTTTGCGAAGCTGTGAACAGCTGACTATTGATTAAAACGAAGAAAAAACCCTTAAAAGTGTCCCCAGTACAGTTTTTCATACGAATGCTCGACCTTAGCCTCACTTTTTACCTCAATTTACCATTGGTTTGTGTTCCACATGTCCTCTACTTCAGCTTAGCCTTTGGCCTCGCTGCGCCATGCTCGGCCTGCGGTCTCGCTTTTTAATACAATGGATATTGGTTGGAGTCTGTGCTTAACTACTTATCCTGAAGCCTGAAGCACGGCTTTGACTTCGCATGAAAGTTCGCCTCACTGGGGCACTTCGGACTTTTAGGCCCAGGGCTATAACCGCGAAAATCGAAGTTCGCAAATTGCGGGGATCTTTCTCTTTGGTGAAGATCGGTACCCGGCCTTGCGATATTGTTAACAAAAAATTTCGCGCTCGCTGCGCTCGCGTTTTTGGTTACTTTTTTGGTTGACCCTGTATCTACATGTTAGCTTGACTGGTGAATGAATAGAGTTAGACCAAGGAAATTCTGCAATGATTTTGGTAGCATACGCAGTGCTACTAGTGCAAATGTAATTTATACGTCATAATTTCATGGAAGTTTTGACGTTTAAAGTAACACTTGCACTGCATGTGTTATCAAAATCGTTGCAGAATTATCTTGGTCTAACTCTAGTAATTTTCTTAAAAAACTGCTTAAGTAACATCAATTTCAAGGACATTGGGTGTTGACAGCCCCATAATATGTGTGTAAAAGCGGTTTTATGACATTTTTTCAACGATTTTAACAAGTCCACAAAAGTTTCGGTTTCGGTTTCGGTTTCGGCCGAAACTAGAGCCAAAGCCGAACATTCGGTTTCGGTTTCGGTTTCGGCAAAAAAACATGTTTCGGTCGGACACTAATTATCATATAGCGCTGTCGCATGATGACGTAGGCCCGTGTCAGTTAGGTGACCTAGAAAAGACGGGAATGGAGTACCAGGCGGAGTATATTATTATACCATGGTAACGACGACTCACGGGGAGGCACACATAGAAAGATTTAGACGGAAATGTTTTCTGTCTTTGCCGTGCAAGGCACGTAGCGGCGCTAGTGCCGCGTGGTGTAAACTTCGTCGCGTAGAATTATTATAGATGATGACTTGATGACAAAGCTTAACCGGTAGATGGAGCGCTTATTAATTTTTAGAATGTTTTAAGTTATATCGATTACTGATAGTACGATCAGGTATAAATTAAATTAAGTAGTTTAAGAGGATAGACATCGGAATTATAGTAGGGTAGGCAGTGCCTTTTTGCCTTTATGAAGTGCACGCCACTGCAAACCGGGACATGTCCCGGCGTACCGGGACGTATGGCAACCCTATTCTAACTACTATCTCCTTACAAAATTTCATCTAAATCGGCTAAGCAGTTAAAGCGGGAAGAGGTAACAGGCAGACAGTCCCAGTTACTTTCGCGTTTAATTAAATACATTAAAAAGCGTATGTATAGTGGTAGGTATCAATTTTAACCCATCATCAAATTAAATGGAGATTAAATTATTACATTATTGAGTACCAATAACAAACGTTAGTACCTACGTTTTGTTCGTAGCAGTCAATCAAACGTCTGACATTAGTCATTCCGTCTATAATAACCAATTAACGAATGCAATGAAATGGTGTCTACGATGAACATCAATATCAACACATTTCATTTTGTGTGTACGTCGCAGGTCTCTGTAAGGAGCATTGACAAGCATTAGTCGCAATTCCCATACAAAAAAAATATTGGATAAAATATGAAAAATATAGATAATCAGCCGTTTGTAATGACAGAATTAGCTGAATCACTCCTACCAGTTCTTGTAGTCGAAAATGTGCTCGGAAGATGTAGATACCACTACAAAGACAATAAGTCTCAAGGTTTCAACAAACCAACACAATCATGATATTTTATAGTATGTTGTTGATAATGAAAGGTTCAAATGGATAAGCTTTATTGAATGTAGTTACTAGTGCATACAAACTTAATATACATAACTAGAAAAAAAAACATAATTAAATAACTAACCTACAAAACTTAAAAACTAAATCTAAAAATAAATAAAACTAAACTTAAATTAAAAAAAAAATTACAAAATATCCCCCTGCGGAATGGTGCCGTAGATGCTGGCAGCATTTCCTCGCTGTATCGCAATACTTATTCTTTGTGCGAGGAAGCTGCCAGATCTACGGTCACCAGTGGCGTCAGCTATCCTTTTTGATAGTTCCTTAAAAAGGGTAGACGCGTTCGGACCCCACGGGCCAAGGGTCTCGACACCAAAAGGTACGAAATCGTATTCGGGGCCGAGACCCCTATATTTGGTCTTTTTTAATTTTTCGGCCGCCTCTGCTGCCGCGCCGGCTTTTGAAGTAGTGCCGTGGAGATGAGACGGGGCTAGGGTGTCCACACAGGTGGCGTCCCACACCAGCACCCGACCCATCTTCCACGGAATTAGTGACATTCCGTCTGGTCTCTTACCATCGTCTCTTACAATACCAGGAGGCTCGAGAAGAGCCGGTACGTTGACGCTGGTAAGAGACCGGCGGAGAATATCGTTAAGCGCGGCGTGTCTAGAGAAGCGGCCGGCGCTCCTTTGGCAGGAGAGCCCGTGGTGTCCGAAGGCGTCGACGTCAGTGCCGCAGGGGCACCTATGTGGAACACAGACCCGGACGCCGAGTCGCAGGCAGGCCGCAACGCGCAGAGTGTGCGGCTCCAGGAAAGTGCCGGTATGCACCGATGGGAAGGCGTGCAGCCAGGTGCCGGACTCCCTGGAACCGGCTGCTAGCAGTCTGTTGCGTGCAGAACCTGTACTGCGGCTTAAAAGATAGTCATAAGTAATTTTGCATTGTATGTCGTCCCAGGCCCTTTGCGAATTTAGATTTTCGGGAAAATCCTTACCCGGGCAGGCGATGGACCAGGCGTTTTTAGACTCCGTTAAGCCAGTAATCTCATAGTTTGGAGGACAGGCCCTCTGAACGGAACAGGACTATGAACGGAAGATAAAAACGCCGGTGTAGAAACACTCAATTTTGCGGATCCCTAATCCACCGTGGCGAATGGGAAGGGATGCCTGGGTCCATGACTCTTCGCTAAACTGCAGGTTCAAAATTGATTCCAAATTAGTTTTTATCAAGTCGTCCAAAGGGGTTAATAAATTTAGAAATTTTGTAAAAGGGCAGCAGCGAAGTACATACATTAATTTTGGTACAAAAAGGCAGAATTTGATAATAGTTAAAGCGAAATGCGGACTAATTTCGAGAAGACGACTTTCATAAGTTTGAAATTTAGAGGTAGTATCGCATGTGAATTTTGAGTAGGATTCTTCAAAGATAGGAGACCCAAGGAGGCAGAGAGAGTCTTTGTCTGTTATTTTGATGTTTGGTGTAAGCAGATCAAATTTTGGTTTTATATTCGTAAAATTTAAAGAGGTATTGTTAATAAAAAGTTCACACTTGCTATAGTTTAATTCTAGACCAATTGTTTCAAATTTTGATTTTATAGTTGAGAGATCTGACAGTACTGATTCGAGGTCGCCTCCCAGGGTT
Organism: Cydia splendana; assembly: GCF_910591565.1. Classification (NCBI taxonomy): domain Eukaryota; kingdom Metazoa; phylum Arthropoda; class Insecta; order Lepidoptera; family Tortricidae; genus Cydia; species Cydia splendana. The sequence continues at coordinate 9,547,776 of NC_085969.1, read as the reverse complement.
CCGTCGTCTAAGTACCAGACGTTAAATTTTGATTTTAAATTTTGAATAATTGGGTTAATTAGCCAAACTGAATATTGCCGGCCCGAGAGGATCACCTTGCTGACAACCGACTTCAGAAGATAAAACATTTTCACGGTAGATCAAATTTGTAGGGTCAGCATAACAATGCAAGAGATAGTTGTATATTTCGGGAATGTTGTTCTTTATTTCTGTCAGCAAGGTGTCCCTGTTTACTGAGTTAAAGGCGTTCCGAACATCAATTTTGACCAGCACATCACAGGGTGAATTTGAGAGGTAAGTACGTAAGGCGTGGACGGCTGCCTCACAACCTCCTTTTATGCCGAAACCGAGCTGAACAGGTTCGAAAAGTGGTTTTAATTTGGAAATGATATACCTGACTACAATTTTGGAGGCGAGACGTCTTATAGTAGAACCAACGGCAATCGGTCGCACCCCTCCGTCCTTTTTGGTGAGTGCGATGAGATTTGCCCCGTATAGGATCGGGACTATTTCTGGGGTCACGTTGCCTGTGTACATGAGGTTGATCAGTTTAGTAAGGGAGTCGACGAGACGCTCGCCAGCGTCGCCCACGGAATGGGAAGTGAGGTCTTTTAAATGTTGGGGTGAGAGTCCGTCCAAGCCTGCAGCAGAACCGATTTTGAATGACAAGATACCTATAATTACGTCTCTGTTTTTTATTTGTAGGCAGGCCTGGTTTGCCGTTGGTGGGTCCAAAAAGTGCGGGGTGGTGGGACCTGGGGGATGTTTTGTCTGTAGGGCCAAAAGAGTGTCGGGGGTATCCGGCGATAGCACGTCGTTAGAGAAAAGGAGGCGGGCGGCACCTTTAAGGTCGCCGTCGCTTATTTTGTTTTCTATGTGTTTCTTTCGGTCGTACATTATATTTGTCTTATTTTTATATGTGGGCGGCGGTGGATTGTTGATGCAGTTGTTTTTTATTTTTTGGGTCAGGCATATGCTCGGGTCATCATCTTGGGCGTGCAGGGTGTGGTAGGGAAAAAGAAGGAGGTTGTGCCAGTCTGCGGTAGTATTGTTTTCGGTGCATTTGTTTATGAGATGAGAAAGATGTGACGCGACAGTTATTCTAGCTCCGCGAGGTATTCTTTTGACTATGGAGACATTGTTTTTAAGATGGCTGAGGTGAAGATGAAATGGAGTGGTAGGTTGGGCGGCTGCGAGGAAGGGAGGCGGATTAATTTGGCCTATTGGAGGGATATTTTGTGTGAGACAAGGTCTGTGGACTTTTGTTGTATGTATATTAAGCCCTTTAGTGCTCTTAAAAGACTTTTGGCATAACTGACATATGTACGACGTGCTATGATAATTATATTTAACTTGGATTTTTTTCTCCTATGGTTATGACTTTAGAATAAGCTTCAAGGATTCCTATAAAGAGCTTCAGATCGTGAATAACTTGCCGAACATAATTGTTATTTGTCAGTACAGCGCTTCAGTAATAGTTGGTAATAGTCACAACAATCGTTTTTAGAAGAAAAAATGTAGCGATTTTAGAATATTTTACTAAAATCGATACCAATTTAGTAACAACGTTAAATGATTTTTTTTATAAAACCATACACACACAACACAACGACAAGTTAACGTTAACGTTGTTTGTTGACAACTTAACGTATGCCATGCATGCTCTCGAGACAGTAGTGTATTCTTTGATGATATTGATGGTCAAACGCAGGCTTGTATTATTGATAAACAACACAAAAAGAAAGTAAAACCAATTTTCAATATTCCGCATAATACAATCGGTGCATCGACTTCACTGCGTGAATTATCATTTAATTATAAAAACATAGGTGAGCTCTGTAAGTTGATCAACAACGTTTTCAAATTCCAGATTTGTTTCAGTTTGGTATCAGGCTTCTTGTATATAATATAATTTTAACACTTTGGTCTATGGTACAGTCATCCGAATATGCGACTTTTTCGGCAACCGAATTTTTGTGGTGCATTTGTGAAATGTCCACTATCGGTATAATGGGGTTTGTCTGCCAAGCCTTGTTGTCGAGTCGGGGGTCCACAAAGGAGCTGGTGAACGAGCTGGTCATGGACTACGAGCTGCCGCGCAGCGTGCGCGCGCAAGCCAAGGCGTTCATGCAGCTCATCGACGCGTGGTCGCTGCGCATCTACGTCTATGACTTACAGCCGTATTCGAACAATGAGATACGTCAAATACTTTTTTGACACTGACATATCCGATCCGTATCGTTTCAATATCTAGTATTTGACGTATCTCATTGTTCGAATACGGCTGATGGTGTCTGTCGACATTACTCTCATATTAAAGTTTATTACCCTTACAACTACATACTTGATTGTTATCCTACAAATATCTCACTTTATGTAAGTCTGTTAGATTAAGATGTTAGAAGTGTACTCTACTTTTATATTGTCTAAGTATTCGTTTTATAATATTATTGCTGAAAATGATTAAAATAAACTCACTTGTCATGCAGATCTATGCATTTTTATTCCACGTAAATATAGTACCTATACCTACTTACTTGAAACACACAGGTGTTTGTGTTAAATAACGGCTCTAGATACATACTGATTCTTAGTTCACAATGCATAAATATTGAATCTAACTTTCAGCTTTGGTAGTGTGAATTCAACAAAACTCTAAGGGGATTGAATTTCGGATAGTTCAAAGTGACTCTCTTTCCTTATAAAATATTATATTATACACGTTACATTTCAAGCTTATGTGTAAATTTATCGCACATCACATAAAATTAAAAATTTGGATAATTACTATAAAATAAGTTGTCAAAACATTAAAGAACTTCAACAACAATTTAATAATAACGGAAAATATATTATAAACGTAAATCTGAAGGGGCCAAGCATCGATTAAAACCATGAATGCTTTTGCTTTGGCCCATCAGGGGCCTTACCATGATGTCCTTATTGCGATTCTGTTTAGGACCTAAACTGAATCACTAAAGGACGGAGCTATATTAAGTTATATAGCTCCGTCCTTTAGCGATTCAGGCGGCCTAGCCAAGGTGATTAGGTCCTAAACAGAATCGCAATAAGGACATCATGGTAAGGCCCCTGGTGGTAGCCGGCAGCTCATAGTTCATCACTAGCTCATTCACCAACTGTTTGGTGTCGCTGCGAGTTAAGAGCAACTTCTCACAAACAAATCGAGCCAAGTCGAGCGCGAAGCAAACACTGCCGTACCATCCTTTACTGGAACCATTTCGCCGCATTTTCAGGTCCCTATTTGATACATACTTACCAAGAAACACATTGTACATATTTCACAGAGACACCTGGGGGCCGATTTTTGAACTTCGACCGCTCGATTTCGTGTATTTCGTTTAATAATATCTCCACTAATAGGCATTTAAATCCTACTAATAGAATTGAAAACTCGATTCCAAATTTCTATCGCTCGTATTTCAAAAATTAGCATTTCGCCGTTTTCCACTGATTTATGAGTGACGAAATCGAGCGATCTAAATTCAAAAATCGCCCCCGTGGGCGCAGCATGGTTCCATTTTTATCGCCTGTCACTATGCCCGTCACTTTCGCACTTACATACTTGTTAGAACGTGACAGGCATAGTGACAAGCGATAAAAATGCGACCGACATTAGAATAGTTTGGTATATTCAGGGGATTAATTTTAAAATGTTTGTTAGGTGATGAATCGATGTAATAATTTACAGAACCTCCTCCTTTTCGGAAAGGAAGTCGCGGTTAAAAAATAAGCAGACAGGACATAAATACCTTTAATTTTAATAAAATATGATATTTGGTAAAAATTAAAGGTTCATAGTAAAACAAATAATCGTTCAATGAGACCAAAATTTTATTTAACACACCCACCACAAAAACCGAAAACAAAGTGACACTATTTGCTAACGTGCAACAATCGTCATCCAATACAACTAGTACGCTCTGTTTTTGGGTCAAACGCATTTTAGTAAAAGAGAATGCAACACTCTGGTACATGTATATCCCGTTTTTCTTATTTGAGTCAATTACAGAAAAATATGTACAGTGAAACCTGGTTAATTGGCACCTGGATAAATGGAAAACCTCAATAATTGCAACAAAAGGCCTCTATAATTGAAATTTTGGAACCTCTATAATTGCAATTTAGATTTTAGTGCTTTTCGTAATTTTGCCTCTGTAATTGACTACATCGCAACTAAGACCTCTATAATTGACACTGTGCTAAAAAAATCCGTTATTTTTGCTCTTCTTTTTACCTCTATTATTGAAACGAGTCTTACTTATTACCTCTGTAATTGAAATAATGTAGTTGTAGACAGCAGAAACAACATTTTAATAGCAATGATCATTTTATTTATATCTTCACCCAGAATTCAATTTATTTATTGGGTATCTATCACAGCCTGTAGTAGGTGAAATAGTTTTGATTAAATCAAAAACAAAGTATGCTTTTTACATTCTAATAAAACTTTCTTCTTTCTTCAAGGGAATTTTTTTAAACCCAAATGATAAGAAAATAAAGTACTTAGTAATTATTAATTAATGTAGTGTAAAAGTGCAAGTATAGACAGAAGCAATATAATAGACCAGAAACCCAGAACGTAAGAGTGTAAATCTACTTTCAATGGTTATTCGCACCTCCATAAAAGAAATTTGTCAGAACGAAACCTCTATTAATGAAAACCTCTATAATTGACACAACGATTTTTTGAACCTCGTTAATTGACACGACCTGCTTAAATGAAAAACCTGGTTAATTGACAAAAAATGGCCGGTCCCTTGAGATTGCAATTATTCAGGTTCCACTGTATCTCGCCTGTAAGGGTGCAGCTTAAAAATTAGCTTTAGAGTCCCTTAAATTTCCTCCCTCTCCAGAAGAGACGCGGATGAGTTAAGAATAATATAAAATATGTATGGCCCTTTTTTACTATCCAAAATGACAGTTCGAATACCCAATATACTAGCAACACCTAGCCTACTTATTCAATTTGCCCAGTCGAATTGTCGTTCTAGTACAAAACAAGGTAAATCGGTTAACAAAATAAATAGCAGTCGAACTGACGTTTTAGTATCTGGATCTAGAAACAACGTGTGATTCAAACACAAAGTGTTTTTATAAATAATCAACTATCATTATGATCCTGCATATCATGTGCAATGTGCATTATGACACACCATTATATAGATGTTGCAATTAAAAAATTGTGGTGTAGATAATAATTACCTACTAGATATTTTAGGCTGCTATTTAACTGATCACCAGATTTAGTAAAATTTAATACCAAAAAAATCTATTTTACCACCCTAAAATCATGAATGATCACCAAAATTATAACACCATTTTAATGTGAAATGATTACCAATTTTATTACATTTTACTATCCTTTTAAAGGAAATGACACCAAACTAATCATTATTAACCCAAAAATAGTCAATGATTACCAAATTTCAAACCCCATTTTAATGTGACATGATAACCAAATTTTTACATCTTGCTATCCTATTAAAGAAAATGACACCAAAATAATCACTGTAAACCCAAAAATAGTAAATGACCACCAAAATTAGAACTCCATTTTAATGTAAAATGATAACCAAATTTTTAAATCTTGCTATCCTATTAAAGCAAATGGCTCCAAAATAATCATTGTAAACGCAAAAATAGTAAATGATCACAAAAATTGTAACCACATTTTAATTAAAAATGTGCAAACATTTAATATATCGTTATCCTATTAAATTAATTAATCCACTTCGTCAACTTTTTCTATAGTAGCATTTTATTTCTGTAACAGTCGCAGTTCTAACCTAACCTAACCCACTTTTCTAGTAGCATTTTGTTTCTGTAAGGGTCGCAGTTCAAACCTAACCTAACCCACTTTTCTAGTAGCATTTCTTTTCTGCAAGGGTCGCAGTTCAAACCTAACCCACTTTTCTAGTAGCATTTCGTTTCTGTATGGGTCGCAGTTCAAACCTAACCTAAGCCACTTTTCTAGTAGCATTTCTTTTCTGTAAGGGTCGCAGTTCAAACCTAACCTAACCCACTTTTCTTAATTTTGGCATCAGTTTACTTTATTTGGTAATATGTATACATTTTTTGGTAATCATAGTGGTTTATTTGGGTGAAAATATCGCATTAATTTGGTCTTCAAGATTTGGTGATCATTAATGATTTTTGGTGATCATTAAATATATTTGGTATTTGAATACAATTTGAAGTGCAGTCGTAATTAAAGTGGTGGTACTTTTGTATTTTTAGGCCTTATTTTTTTGGTGTTCAGTAATTTTTTTTGGTAAGCATGATTTTTTTATTTAGGGTATCAAAGTATTTTTTGGTGGTCATTATATTTGTAGCCGATATTTTATACGAAATGAGAGATTTGTATGATGACAATCAAATAAGTTGTTGACACGCTTATGAACTTGAGCATGAGGGTAATGTCGACAGTGAACATGTCGTAGACGTAGACGCGCAGCGGCCACGCGTCGATCAGCCGCATGAACGCCTTGGCCTGCGCGCGTGTCCTCGCCGGCAGCGCGTACTCCATCACCAACTCGTTCACCAGCACCTTCGTCTCGCTCCGCGTCGATAACAACATCTCGCATACAAAAGCCATCGCCGCCACCGTCAACATCTCGCTGCAGCACCACAATATTATAGAAATCAAATTGCCCGTGAACACTTGAGTGCGATAGTAAAACAACGCAGTCCATAGAGCTATCACAATGTAGACGAACGCCGATATCAATGTCATGAATATTTGATAGTTATAAACGCTGTTAACCAAGTGGCAAGCCTCGCCTATTGTGTCGTAAGCCAAGGACAAATCCCGTAAATTATTGACTGCTATTTTTCCGTGGATATCGAGAGGTTTTTCGTTCTTTGAGTTTTTCTGTCTGATCGTATAAACTGTGATCTTGCCTTGGTTATCTTTATGATGAAGAATCTTTGTTAGGTCATTATTTATGACTTTCAGCCTGTGGTTCAACATGCTTATCATTAAGTAGAAAACTAATATCTCGAGATCTTGAACATAATTCAGTACATAATTAAGTATATCCATAGTATAGGATTTATCTTCATCCATTCGTAAAAAGTAATCTGATGTACTGGAGATGATGTGGATGATCACCATAATACATAGCGCTATAACTGAATAGTTTCTTGATTTTCTATAAAATTCTTCATTTGTGTTAAGACGAAGTGTTGAGTCGATATTTGCGAGCGAATTCACGATCCGAATATTCGCGCTACTCAGCAAACAAGACGTCATCACGGCAGACGTGACGTATTGAATGAGGATGACGATCGATGGGAAATCTACCATAGTATCCCTTAACGGGTCTGGTTTAGAGAGTGCTCCAGGGATATCGAAGTAGTACAGGAAAACAGCAGCAATTACACTTGCTACAACTAATCCGAATACTTTCATAAAATTACTTGTAAGCATTAAGGTTCCTTCGAAAATTCTGAATCGATAGATTGCGCATATGCGTTCCATAAAGAGAGCTGGTCCGAAGCTATGTACGATATCTTCAGTTTTTAACTTTGCCTTTTGCGTTTTTACTTTTCCTGTACCACCATCTTTGCTCGCGATCATTTTTGCCTACCTAAGCTCGCCGGAGGTAACAAATAGAGCTACCCGCTACTCACACAGACTCACAAATTATGACGGACAATTAAGGCGATAAGTAAATTCAATATACTTAGCTGCGAAGATCGATACTTGTCGAAATGGAACATGAAAGGCAATAACTGTTAATGTTGTTGATTAATCATGCATTGTTAATGATAATGACTATGGGCCTTAAGTAGATGAGAAAAGGTATTTCTTATATTATTCCTATTGTCTGAAATGAAAAGAGTCATACATAAGTAAAATGATAAATAGACTCATGAATAAGACAATAACAAATTACAGAATATAGCGCTGTTATCTAAATAGAGCCTGAAATACAGAAACCTTAGTATCTTCAGGTAAACTGTAGGCTTGTTTGTCATTAAATATTGTAAAAAGAAATAGAGTAAAGTATTTTTCAAAATGCACGCACCTTCAGTAGCGTTTGTAAACCGGCTCCAAATTTTGGAAGTGGAACATCACCACAGTGGTCCGAAGGTCTTTGACGTGTACCGAGCTACTAACAATGGCGATGACGGCGATGTATGCAGCTCGGGTGCGCGCGATATCCCGAAGTTTTAGACGTATAATTTGTTAAGATTTTGTGTAACCCGTGCGAAGCCGGGGCTGGTCGCTAGTTCACAATAAATTACAAATTTCTATGAAAATATGACGACAAAGCACCCTTACAATTTGTTACGTCAAAACCGGTGCAAAATTAGCTTATAGGTTGTACAGACTATACTTCTAGAATTTTATAAGCACTTACCTTAATGTACACTCAGCGGTCATAGCGCCCTCTAGCAAAAGGCGTTGATACTAACTCGCCGCGGCACAAGAGCTTTAGATATTAAAGTTCAGGATATCGAAGTGAAGAGGGCAACATAATACCACACCCGGCTTTAACATACAAGTTGATACAAGTATGCAAAATTCTAACAATGCACAATGTTTCAGGGGAAAAAACCAATAGAATACCTAATTAAATCCAATAGAAAAAATTAACTTATCGAAAATATTACGGCATAAACATTGTCCCACCTGCAGTCCTGCGTACAACGCCTGCTAATAAGTAAATGCTATGTTGTCACAAGCTTAGTATTAAATTGGGAAAACTCGAACCTCTAAAGTATTATAAATTATTAGGATAAGGAACTTTTACGGTGCGGACTAGGATTTTTGCCCATTGTATATTTTTTCATATTTTTTTACTTAAATCGATATTTGCCACAGTTTTACACCCCAGAGAAAAATACAAACAACATACTTGAGGCTCTTATATGCATCACGAAAGCACTTTTGCTACGCTTTTTGCTACATTGCAAAATGTTGCTACGGCGTAGTTCGCGTAGCTCTGCTTTCCCTCGAATGCCTTTGAGCCGGGGTTTGAACTTGAACCCGCGACGTCCATATATCATGTACAGTCAACGGTAAACATATGGGTGTAGACAACTTACTCAAAAATATGTCCCATAGTTCTTAATTCACTGACATAAGAGTTATGGGACATATTTTTGAAATGATTTGTGCACCCATATTTTTAGCCTAGCCCAACATAATATATAGCACAAATAACAGTATCAAATATTATATTTATGTAGATTATTAACCAAGCTGTTCATTTAAAGCAGTGGCCAAATTATGGGAGGATTTACTTTTTTTTATACTGTCATCAACTCATCCTGGCTGATGAGTTGATGACAGTATAAAAAAAAGTTTATATATAAAAAACAGTAGGTAACATAATTTTCTACGTGAAAGGATTCGCGGGTAGGTATATTATGCAATATACACATGAAAATGATTGATGGTGAAAGAAATCTATTTACAAAAGCCGTAGGTACAGATAAGCGCGCTACGTCTTTCTCATATTTTTTACATCGTTTACTTTCAACGAGAATCGCACGGATCAGAGGGCCTACCGCGAACCACGTTCGACGTGTTGCCTCTCTGTCGCACTTGTAAATTCGTACGTAAGTGTGACAGGGAGGCAACACGTCAACCGTGGTTCGCGGTAGACCCTCAGGTTTGTTTTCGAGTGGGAACTGTCAGAGGTCCCAGCTGAGAGCGTGCGCCCGCTGTATCGACCGCCCGGAGCGTAGGGCGGCGCCCATCGTTGTCGATATAGGTATCAATGGTATTTTCCTTTTGATTTAAGGTGGCCTTCACCATGTATATTAACTAATTGGTTAACGATAACTTTAGCGGCGGTAGTTGTCATCCAATATCAATATCAAATATAATTCTAACGATGTGACAGACCCTAAGAAAGCAATAAATATTTCCGGCGATAAGGGAAGACATGCACTATACCTATCTCAATAGGCTCTACAATGTTTTTTTACTCAATTGTCGAGTTTGGTATCGAATGGCTCGAATTGTCGATTTCCAAAATTTTTTATAAAATAAAAATGGAAAAATTACAGGAATCGAGTGAGATTGAACTTGTATTGATCTTTAATTTCAAAAATTACTTTAGTTCTACAAAGTTGAGGTTTCAAGACTTAGATGAAATATTTGACATTTGAACGCCGACTAAACACTCTAGATATTTTTTTGGCATTGGGATGAAAAACTTAGTCATTGAGTTATCATCATCATCATCATCTCAGCTATAAGACGTCCACTGCTGAACATAGGCCTTCCCCTTAACATAGGCCTCCCCCTTAGTCATTGAGTACCGTACGACTATTAAAGGGCGTGTTGAGACTAGGCAATTGTAGCAAAGTGCCCGTAACAAATAATCGACTCACCGATATCGTGACGATCGTGTCCAACCCCCATTATCGACACCCTCCGGCTATAGGGCTGTGCATTAAACCCGCGGTGCGGCAGTGGACGCGCGAGCGAGGCGCGGGCGGCCGCGCAGCCGGCCTCACACGATGGGCCAGACTGCCGGCGCCGAAGCCGTCGAGGATGAGGACGATGAGCCCCGTCTCCGTATCAACCCTACGGAGAGTTCACTGGTGAGTTCTTATTTTAAAAATCAAAATTCGAACGGTCAAATTGCTTTAGCCAACTAGTTTTTACTTTTTACCGCATTTGGCGCAGACTATGATGAAATGTTTGGAACGCCTACGCTTGTGTCATTGTGTCTGTAGGTAAACGATGAATTAACAGTAAGAAAAGCTTTAGGCGTTTAGATCCTGGCACTCTAACTTTATACCATCCATAAGTGTTGGGCTGATGAACGTAGCGTAGTTGTTTTTTTTTTATAAAGAATTCTTAAACTTTCTACACCTAAAAGGAAAAGCTAACGTTCGCGTAAAACTGAATCACTTGCTACTTAACTGTGGGAAGTTTTATATTTTGTCTATCGAGTTGTACTATGGTTGTTAAGTAGGGGAAGATGGACACCCTTCAAACAGCTTTTAGATTTTGATTTTTGAAAAATTCGCCTTTAAAGATAGATTGCTCAATTAGTTTTTATAACAGTCTGCGTATATTCCGCTCCCGACTCAAAAAGTTTAAGTCGATTACTTTTAAAATAAATGAAGGCATTCTACTCATTCGATGAATTTATTGAAATAAGATAAGTACTTACTTATTGTTGTTTATATAAAATAGACATAAGATGTAAATATGTATAATACAATTGACATGTAACTTACGTCATGAATAAAGAAATTGAAATTGAATGAATTGAATTTTAGTACAAGCTCTCGAATGTACGAATGTACCCCACCGAGGGGATACATTCGTACATAACCAGGGGAACATTCAGACACCATCAAAATAATTATCAAATAAGTATCGTCTTAATATTGTCTTCGGTTACCTTACCGCGATAGTTAGGTACTCATGAAATAAAATTATTGAAACCAGCTTGAAACGGATTATATCGCGTATATTGAATTCATACTACTCGTTTCGAACCCTTTACAGCTGCGATCGGCAACCTTTTAGCAGCCAGGGGCCACATAGTTAACGAAATTGACGTGGGTCGCACTTTGTTAATATTTATGACTTTATATGACTTTATTAAGAGCGCTCTTACAAGAAAAGTCGAAATAATGCAAAATTGATGATACTAGTCGACGAAATTCAGGACTTTGCGCTCATTATTAGAAACAATGAGTACTTGTTCCAGTAAAAGCGTCTTCTTATCTTTATAAATATCGTTGTAAATATTAGAAAAAGGACTTATTAAATTAGTAATGATTTTTTTTCTGATGGTCGTTTCCGAAAAACCCCGTGAAGCACTGAATGGCGAGCTCTTATTTGGAAATGTTGAGAATTTTACTCTGCTAAACCTGGCTATTTTGTATTACTAATACCCTGTACTTTAGGCATATCAAACTATATTTTTCCTACATACCTTTGAGAAAGAGAAAATCAAAGTAAAACGAACTCGATTTTCTCTCCGAAACAAGTGTCAATTCCTACGAAAATCTACTTAATATCGAAGTCATTTTCATACTCAAGCAATCTGCAACGTTTGCTTATACTGTTGGTATACATTAGTGTTTATGAAATTCTACTATATTTTTTTGGCAATTTTTTGAAAACTACTCTATATTACCGATGACGCGCGCTGCGCCAGCTCAGTGCCGCGGCAGAGCTTGTAGAGGCAGGACGTGTGTCGGTCGGCTCCGCACATTTTCAACGGCGACGACGAGGTTTTTTATCATTGTGTGCGGCGGGCGCCGTGTAAAACGCTATACTGTGTGCGTGTAAACCGCAACGAGAGACTTTGATCCTAGCACTGTTTTTATAGTATTATAATTTATAATGGTACAGTTTAATAAACTACCGGACAGGATTAAAAATATTTGACACGACCTGACATTCTATATGTATTTATTTGACTCAAGATAGTTCTCAGGGTCTGATGATGGAGCCGGAAGGTGGTCACCGGTACCAATCAACCATGCAACTAAACCACTTCGTGTTTGGGCTCGTTTGATTCGGCTCAACAAGATCTTTGACTTAAGATAGTACTCAGGGTCTGATGATGGAGCCGGAAGGTGGTCACCAGTACCAATCAACAATGCAACTAAACCACTTCGTGTTTAGGCTCGTTTTATTCGTCTCAACAAGATCTTTGACTTAAGATAGTACTCAGGGTCTGATGATGGAGCCGGAAGGTGGTCACCGGTACCAATTAACCATGCAACTAAACCGCTTCGTGTTTGGGCTCGTTTGATTCGTCTCAACAAGATCTTTGGCACAAGGTAATACTCAGGGTCTGATGATGGAGCCGGAAGGTGGTCACCGGTACCAATCAACCATGCAACTAAACCACTTCGTGTTTAGGCTCGTTTGATTCGTCTCAACAAGATCTTTGACACAAGATAGTACTCAGGGTCTGATGATGGAGCCGGCAGGTGGTCACCGGTACCAATCAACCATGCCACTAAACCACTTCGTGTTTAGGCTCGTTTTATTCGTTTCTATAAGATCTTTGACACAAGATAGTACTAAGGGTCTGATGTTGGAGCCGGAAGGTGGTCACCGGTACCAATTAACCATGCAACTAAACCACTTCGTGTTTAGGCTCGTTTGATTCGTCTCAACAAGACCTTGGACACAAGATAGTACTCAGGATCTGATGATGGAGCTGGAAGGTGGCCACGGGTACCAGTCTACCATGTAACTGAACCACTCCGTGTTTGGGCTCGTTTGATTTGTCGCAACAAGATCTTTGACACAAGGTAGTACTGAGGGTCTGATGATGGATCCGGAAGGTGGTGACCGGTACCAATTAACCATGCAACTAAACCACTTCGTGTTTGGCTTCCTTCGATTCGTCGCAACAAGATCTTTGACACAAGTTAGTACTCAGGGTCTGATGATGGAGCTGGACTGTGGCCACGGGTACCAGTCTACCATGTAATTGAACCACTTCGTGTTTGGGCTCGTTTGATTCGTCGTAATAAGATGTTTGACACAAGATACTACTCAGGGTCTGATGATGGAGCTGATGATGATAGACAGGTACCCGTCGCCACCTTTGCGCTCCATCATCAGACCCTGAGTACTACCTTGTGTCAAAGATCTTGTTGAGATGAATAAAACGTGCCTAAACACGAAGTGGTTTAGTTGCATGGTTGATTGGTACCGGTGACCACCTTCCGGATCCAACATCAGACCCTGAGTACTATCTTGTGTCAAAGATCTTGTTGAAACGAATAAAACGAGCCTAAACACGAAGTGGTTTAGTTGCATGGTTGATTGGTTCCGGTGACCACCTTCCAGCTCCATCATCAGACTCTGATTATCACCTAGTGTCAAAGATCTTGTTGTGACGAATCAAACGATCCTAAACACGATGTGGTTTAGTTGCATGGTTGATTGGTAATGGTACCTTCCAGCTCCATCATCAGACCCTGAGTACTGTCTTGTGTCAAAGATCTTGTTGAGACGAATCAAACGAGCCCAAACACGAAGTGGTTTAGTTGCATGGTTGATTGGTAATGGTACCTTCCAGCTCCGTCATCAGACCCTGAGTACTGTCTTGTGTCAAAGATCTTGTTGAGACGAATCAAACGAGCCCAAACACGAAGTTGTTTAGTTACATGATAGACTGGTACCCGTGGCCACCTTCCAGCTCCATCATCAGACCCTGTGTATCTTCAGTATCAAAGATCTTGTTGAGACGAATCAAACGAGCCTAATCGTGTTACTACATGGTTGATTGGTATCCGTGACCACCTTAATCATCATCAGATCCTCAGTACCAGTTCGTTTTTAAACCCTCGTTGATACAAACTTTACAACCTATAGGTACCAAATGCAATGACGAAACATGTAAATAAGCGAGTAGGTACCTATAATTTCTTTCGAGTAATATACCTTCATAAGTACGAGTATGGGGCTATTCATAAATTACGTCGTTTCAAATGGGAGGAGTGGGGGGGGGGGGGTCTGGACATCGGATGATGGTAACATGACGTAGGAGGAAACAGATTCATCCGAAGCTTGATTTTTGGATGATTTGAGGGGTGGGGGGGGGGGGGGTCAAAAATCGTCAAAAATAGATGACGTAATTTATGAACAGCCCCTATGTACATTTGCACTGCATTTAGTATTTTCGTATTTACCAAATAACAGTTTTAGAACTTTAAAAGTTAAGTACAGTTAGTGTTGTTATGGTTGATTTCAATATGCTTCGCGAAGGATCAAGAATGTTTAATCCATCATTGTAGTGCGAGTGTGGTAGAAGGGATCGGCATACTGAGCTCGCACGCCCTGCCGCAGCGCGTAAAATACCTAAACTCGCTCAACGCCGAAATGTAATAGCGCTCTTAACCGACTTCAATTTCATAGAAGGAGGAGGTTCTGTATTCGGTTGTGGCTATTTTTTTTTTTTTTTTTTTCTATGTACGTTCACCGATTACTCCGACATCCGTAGTCCGATTTGAGTAATTCTTTTTTTGTTTGAAAGGAGCTACCTCCGAGTTGGTCCCATTTTAATTTGGTTCTGTTCTGATGATGGGATCCATGAGGAATTGAGGGAACTCCTCAATTTTTAAAGGCACATGCATGGTGTTTTGGGCGTTTTCTTAAGCAACTCGAGCACTTTCTCCCGAAAACCACTAATTTGATGAAGTAGACCTGATGATGATGATTATTTTGATGATAATGATGATGATTTCTTTAAATGTAAGTATGTTCACCGATTACTCCGGCACCTGTGATCCGATTTGAGTAATTCTTTTTTTGTTTGGAAGAAGTTACCTCCACGGTGTTTCCGTATTATTTTTGGTTCTGGTCTGATGATGGAATCCATGAGGAATTGAGGGAACTCCTCAATTTTTAAAGGCACGTGTTAAGTGATTTCGGGGTTTTCTAAAGTGACTCGAGCATTTGCTTCCGAAAACCACCAATTTGATGTACTGCAACTGTAGCCTTACCACGAGTTTGACATTGACATATTCGCTAACGTCTTATGCATCTAAATGTAACTTTTTATGCATCTCGCTCACACTAAGGTTAGTACGAGCGAGATGCATAGGAAGTAAGTTACACACATGCTAGCGAATATATCAATGTCAAACTCGTGGTAAGCTGGTAAGGCTATTACTGATCGGGGGTTAGGGTTAGGAGTTAAGGGGTCAGAGATTAACGGGTCGGGGAATGGCGGTTGAAGGGTTGCTGGTTCAGGATCGAGGGGTTCCTGGATCAGGGGTTGATGTGCTGTGAGGTTGAGTGATCGGGGGGCTGAGGGATTGGGTCAGTGGCGCGGCGGGCGGATGGATTTAGTTGACAGGAAATATAATTTCCCAGACGGACTCGAGAAAATTCCTGGTTCAGGGTCGAGGGGTTCCTGGATCAGGGGTTGATGCGCTGTGAGGTTGAGTGATCGGGGCGTTGAGGGATTGGGCCAGTGGCGGGGCGGAGGATGGATTTAGTGTAGTAGTGACAGGAATTATAATTTCCCAGACGGACTCGAGAAAATTCCTGTTTACATACATATTTATTAAAGTAATAGGTACACGAATTTAGTGTTAAACATGATCTTGTTTTTCATTCATGCGTCGCGCTCTTAACAATGCGTTAAAACTAAAAATGGAAAAATAAAAACTTTTTACAAAAAAAAGCAAACCGACTTCAAAAAGGATGAAATAAAATTTTATCCTTTTTGAAGTCTATGCGTTACCAACTGATATGTTTGAAGTCGGTGCCAAGCCAAGTAGTAACAATACCAGTCAAAATAATCAGCTTTATGGCTATAAATCCCATTAGTTATTAATTTTGTCTGCCTCTTTGTCGCCTTTTCAAGGCTAAACAACTGAACCGCTTTAGGTGAAATTTGGCAAGAAGGTAAATTTCTTAAATTGTTTTATATTTTGAAATGTAGTCCTCTGGATAAGGGACAGGAAATTACTCAGTCCCAATCTCACACTTGCGTGCTATAGACTGTTCGAGCATTAGTAAGAAATGCTCTTTAAAAAATACGACGAAAAAAAATGCATTGGATTTCTACTAATGTGCCGACAAACATGGTACAGACTGCGCCAAGAAGGTTTGATCGTGTGTTCTGAGGTGTGTTCTTAAGCCTCCTCCACACTCATGCCCGAATCGCGGCGCAAAGCCGCGAACGCGAGTGTGGAGTCCTGAACGCAGACCTGCGAAATCGACTCCACACTCGCGTTCGCGGCTTCGCCCGCGATTCACGCGCATAGTCTGGAGGGGGCTTTAGATACAATCGACGTCAAAGATATATTTACACTTTTGCACCTTACTCCTTTGTAATAAGGCGAAAAGTGTAAACATATTTTTAACGTCGACTGTACCTACAGAAAGTACGTTCATTGTCGTCGTGTAAGGCAATCCAACGTAGGTACATCCTTATCGAATCGCACCAAAATCATGGTATGCTTCAAAATTTGGCTTGGCACCGACTTCAAACATATCAGTTGGTAACGCATAGACTTCAAAAAGGATAAAATTTTATTTCATCCTTTTTGAAGTCGGTTTGCTTTTTTTTGTAAAAAGTTTTTATCAGACATTGTAGTTTGTCAATATTACATGCACGACCACAGATAAGATAATCACTTGAATTTTGAAAACCCTAAATAGCCGAGAGGGATAGTGCCATATATTAGAAAGGGATAGCATGATTCGACCCTGAACCGCTGTCAAACTTCGGGTTTGTAGGAAGTGTCCTTTCTGTACGGTAGTACTATTATTTCTTCTGTGTCAACGGGTGACTGAGGAAAAACTACACTGTGCAAAAACTACCCACTTACAAAATAATTATAATATATGATCCTAAATTGTAGGAGGGAATTAAATCTTCTCGGGTCGGGTTAAAAATGTAACACGGTTCAGACAGGTTTTTGTAAGACAAATGTTCCTTCCAGAACATCTATTGCCAATGTCTAAGGCCAATATCATATTTTTAACTGACTTCCAAAAGTTCCAAATCTCAAAAGGGCGAGGTTATCAATTCGGTTGTATGTTATTTTTAAATGTTTGTTACTCCATATATCCGTCATTACTGGACCGATTTTGAAACTTATTTTTTTGATTGTATGTATATGCATACAGTCCAGAACAAAAGTAAAGAAAGGGGCAAGCTACGATGGCGCCATCTATGCAATGCGAACCTTTGACAGTTGCCAACCCTATTAGATGGCGCCAATAAAGATTACAGAAAAGTACTAAAAGCAGTAAGATTAGCACAACAGCATTAAATTATAACTTAGATACGTACCTAAGTAGGTACTTGTTTTTATCTACACACATATCATAAACCCTCTATGATGCCTTCAAAATCCGTAAATAATGGCACATTACGATAAACTGTTTGTTACAGAAAATTTATTATCTGTGAAAATCTGCTTCATTACTATAATCAGTTCGTAGGTATACTATAAGTGTGTTAAGCTGGCCATACACACTAGGGTACGCCTGCGCAGTTTTACCTGTACAGTTCAACTGCGCAGTTAAAAAGGAGCGTCTGTGCCATTCGACTGCAGTTTTTTTACGACTGCACAGTTGACCTGCGCAAATATGAAAATAGATATTTATTACCTGTGGGCTCTTGAACAGGTAAAACTGAGCGTGTGTGGCGTTTGCCTGCGCAGGCCTCAGTTGATCGCGGAGATTGCGATTGCATAAAAATGTCTGGCAACACATTCGTATGACCTTCCGGTACCAAGCAATTGCAATGTTAAGTACTGTTAATTTCTCATGAGGAGTTATAGCGGTTCTCATAACAGTGTCCTGCTTTTTAATAGAGGGTGTCACCATTTAGAAAAAGGCGCGAAATTCAAATTTTCTATGAGACGATATCCCTTCGCACCTACATTTTTCAAATTTGCCGCCCTTTTCTACTGACAAGATCTGCTTGACCAACTATAACTACCTATTTTGAATTCTTTCAATAAATTAACATGGCTTAGGCCCACTTGCACCATTCCACTAATCCGGGGCTAACCAGTTAAACCTGGAGTTGCCAAAGTTACCAGTACAATTTGACACTAGGTTAACGGTTTAACCGCTTAACCCCGGGTTAGTGGGATGGTGCAAGTGGGCCTTAACCGATTTCTTTTTAGCAGTTATTCCTTACACCACACTTTACGGTTCTTTTTTTTCTTACTTGCTTTGTCTTTCTGGCGCCTTATAATCAAAAACTTACGTTTATAATGCTGCGCCAACTTCAAGCACAGCTGACGACGGTGCCATGGCTACACAACTGAGAGTTTGTGCAGGTTTACCGCTGCCGTGTGTGTGCTCCACCCAGCTAGGGTTTACCTGTGCAGTTGAACTGTACAGGTAAAACTGCGCAGGCGTACCCTAGTGTGTATGGCCAGCTTTACAGTAAAGTTGCTTTTTATAAAACATATTCATCAAAGAGTAAAGTAAGTATATATAATATATATTCATGATGGTAAGTACTTACAACGTACATATTTGTAGGTACCTACCAGCTAAACTATGGATATATTTTAATTCCATTCGGCTCGTTTAAAAACTTGATTAATTATTAATATATTCAAACAAACATTACAAATATAAAATATAAACAATATTTTGGCGCGGAACTGAACGTGCGTAGCAATAGCGCGAGCGTCTGACAGTCGTGTGTCGAACGGCGCATGAAGTAGCCGATTTCAATACGCTGTCATTTTTACTGCGAACAAAACGCTACAGACAGAGTTCAGCTGTCATAATTTCTACTCGTTATAATAGTGTTTTAGCTATCAATTTTTATATTTAAAGCAATAATAATAACATAAATATATATTAAGAGAATTAAAATAAAGTTTCTTTTAAATCCAATTTACCATTAGTGTGTGAATTATGGGGTCGTGATAATTACTTCGGGGTTGTCAAAATTAAAATTGTTTCGTTTCAAATCCACTTGAACTTGGTCGAGTTTTGATATAGTTAAATAGCGTTCAGTGCCAACAGTGTGGTGTGTAAGATTCTATTTTTTGTTCCGTTCGTGAGCAGACTGTGAAATAATTCGACAATGTCTAAGGTGTCCCTACAGAATATACCATCAAATCCAAGAATCAATCGGCTGAGAACGTACTCTAGGGTGAGCAAATTTATTTTACTAACTAAACTTGCATGAGCCCTTCATTGCTGTTGTGGCTAATAATAGATAATTTGAGGTTATTTCTTTGTTAGCTATGTTTGTTTTGGTCTTATGTAGCCCTATAGCCTTGGTAGAACTCAAATAACAAAACAAAACCGTCACTATTAGAACGGCTAGCAGTATATTTGAGTGATACAATAAGAACAGGCCCTCACACTGATGTATATGTTTGCATTGTTATGAAGATGCTTCATACAAACAAAAGACTAATGCTCATATGTGATAACAAAGGTATCTCATATAAATATAATTATGTGGTTTTGATATTCATTTGGCAGCTATACATTTTTTTGAATATTAATAATTCATATGCCTTGCATGAAACCCTAAATTTGTGTAATTAGCCTTTAAATGTAACCTCACATACTATAAATGTTGGTTTTTAATTTTTATACTAAAAATTGCTGGGTTTATAATTTAAATAATCTATGGGCTGCTCTGGGATATGTCTGGTCAACGGCTGTTAAACTTAATTTATGAACATAGGTCACTTTCAACAGACTTCTGGACAGAGTATATTTGCTATGATGTGACAACAGAATTAAAATAAATTTATGACACATTTACACAGTAAACTTATTTGTATCTGCTAAAGTGAGCCAAATGACACATAACCACCAATTAATTATGCTAATACCTTAACCCATTGAAATAAGGTGAAAAAATTTATACATATTTATGTCCTCGACTGTACAATATTGGAATAACAATGCCTATTGTCTATTTTTTTAATTTAATGAATATCTCTATTGAAATAACATTACAAATATCTCTAAAGCTAGCTATTAAAGTTGTTTTGTTTTTAACAAAACTCTACAAATGCATTAATTAATGTAGCAGTTAGTATTCAATATTCAAAGCAACAAATGCTGCATTATGAATCTAAGATCCATCACCATAATCCTTGGCCCTGTATGGTAGCACAGTGATTAACATACATTTATAATATTTCAATGTATAATTTTAGTATCAATGTAGATGCAGTTTGCCAGATTTTCATATTGATAGAGTTTGCCTTCAGTTATATTAGATGTGTATGGATAGCCACTGGTACATTTATATCAAATCAAATATCATTTATTGTCATGCAACTAAGACCCATAGATACCTATACCTATAAGCATACCTTCCAGACTAACATACATACAATAATGATAATTTTAAAATCTAAAAATTATTTTGCAACTGCGCTGCGGTGGCAGCATGGTTGCATTTTTATCGCCTGTCACTATGTCCGTCACTTTTGCACTCACATACTTGTTAGAACATGACAGGCATGCAGACAGGTGATAAAACTGTGACTGTGCTACTGCCGCTGAAGTAGGATTCTGCAGATTCCCACGGACCTACCGAAAGTCAGTACAGGGAGCATGCCGTTATTGTGTGATTAATTGTATAATTGATGTTTTATACCCCACTATATTATCATGTTGTCTCGATGAAAGCAGCAGTGATTACAAAGTTTATTTAGTGATGCATTAGTGACTACGGCAACTGAATTTCGCAACCCGTTTCCAACGAGCATAAAGTAATGCAGAATCCATTTCTGGTATTGATTTAGTTTTTAATAACTATTCCAACTTATGATTGTACATAGATAATGGAAATGCCATAAAACATTTAGACGGAGAATCAAATTAAATGCAAAAATAAGCAGTAATTAGCAAGATACCAGAATTAACTAAATCATATGCATGCGGATTGTATGTCCTGTGTATCTGGTTCAGCATTGGTCTACCTATACTAGGTTCTTAACTCAAAAATTTGAAACTTAAATCTTTCATTAACACCCGCTGATATTCATTTAAGTACATAGTGAGGGGACTAACGGGTTCATGTATTTCGTTTTTCTTTGAGTCTATCAATCACCTCATTAGTAAAGTTAATGTGTGCTCTATTTTTCATAGTCCTAATTTGATAGGTGTGTGCAAAACCTCAGATGTAAGCACATCAACAACATATTGAAAAATGTGTCTTAGCAAAAATTTCTTAACAAGTCTGCTGTTATATGATTAGTGCGTCTGCAGAAGGTAGTCCAGGCATTTTTCCTTGTATATAATTAGGGAAATAAAAAAGGAAATTTGTTGTTAAGATTTAGTTACATATACATTTTTATAACTGAATATAAAAATTTATACTTATGACTAAATTAGCTATATGTACTTACTTAGTTGCCTAATTGCAATTTCAATTTGAATGACAAGTAGGATGCTGCCACAGCGGTTGCTTCTGGTTATCACCCGAAAGTTGAATTATCATGCTCTTGAATGGCTATCAGTCTCATAGGATACACCCAATTTGTTAATTGCTAGTGCCGGAACTCATTACATTAGCTCATGCTTTACTGTCATACCTATATATATCATTAGTTAAATTGCTTTTACTTATTATTAAATGAATCAAGATACGAACCTTTTGCATAAAACTAATGACGAGTATTGCTTCAATTTGCCCTCTGAGTTGAAAAAAAATTCAGTCGCATTTGCAAAAACAAAAACGGCAGTCGCTTTTGCATTTTGGAAGCCAGAGCTAATTTGGGTTTTGTTTCACTACATACCTTCGCCATAATAAAATAACTCAAAATCAGGTAAGCCGATGGGAATCGAGTCCTGCGGATGCTTCGCCACTGCCGCCTGGTGTGTCTACGCCAATTTTTTTAAATTGGCGTACTATCTTTATCGATTATCATTTACAATAAAAGTGCTAAGCTTTTACGCTAAAATCGGAAGGAGGACATTGTAAAACGAATGCTAAATGACATGATTAGGTATTATGTATGGAAAAAACTGTAATTTCCTAGCTTAAAGTCCCTAAATTAAAGTATTTCAGAAACCCTTTGGAGCCTCCTCCTACCTATCAATTTTTTTAAATTGATCATTAAATATACCATGTCAATGTCGATTGAATACAGTATGCGAGTATGTGACACGATTCTATTACCAAGGACCATATATAAATTTATATATGGTCCTTGCTATTACCCAAATAACTTGTTTCGCAATTTCGTTTGTTTGATGCAATGTAAAGAAAATGCTCTTGGTCATACATTCATTAGATTAGGTTTATATAATCCTACCCCTATATCTACCTAATATACGATATGATATAAGCCTTAATTCATGCTCATTTTAAGGATAACACCATATCTTCTACAAAAGTCATTACTAACGACTCATCGTTTTGGGTTATTCTTAGTATTCACCAATCCCAGTTCGGCTGGTTCCTTAAGTAGTTAAAGCCAGAGACTAGGCCACAGGGCACTCCACAAACTGGTCGAATACGCGGCTTCGTTTTGGACGCCAAAATGTTTAGTGTAAGCATGTTTTTATTTAAACGCTGGCAAATTTTTTTGCTATAGGTCTACATATTCTTATATTCTGTCTCATACAAGTTACAACCCTTTTGGCCACACTAACTTAAATCGCTTCGATTATCGCGTCTAGTTGACCTCACCCCATTGTTCACGAGCTCGCAGTTCATCAAATTGATTCGCGCAGATCTAACCGCGTCGCGACTCACTATCGTTGAGCGGGAAGCGTACACAATCAACTGGCCCCACATTACCAACACATACCGAGCTACCAAATAAAACCAGTATAACTTTGATCTGTCACAACTGTGTAATCAGAGAGTACATCTATACTGGTGCGCCTCAGTCAAACTCTCGCGCTCGACAAGCATTTAGATTCCTGGACATTCCATTAGGCTGTCAACTAGATGCATGCGCGTAAAACATGATTAATAAAATTGTTGGCCATTGTTATTTGATAGTCGATTTAGCCGCTCTTTTGATATACTTAAGCGAATTATTGAGGCAGTTGTAGGGTGAAGACTTTACTAAATACACATTTGATGATACTCTTTTCTAAATGTGAGTCTCTTTGAGGTTTAATCTAGATATGCAGTAAATAATCCACAGCAGCCTTCTAAGTCCAAACTGTTATATTACCGATTTTAATTCAAGAGCTGATATTCACATATTACTGAAACATAAAAAACGCATTGCGGGGGTCTAAATTCGTAGTAGGTGTCGGTGTTGTAGGTCACACTATGAAGGGTGCCAGTAATCGTTCGATATCACATTAAACTAACGGCTCAAAATGTCCATGATCACACTAATATGACTAATAACAAGTGTCATTGGCAATGGCCATGCCTTTAAACTTTCACAAGGCTATTGCGGAACCTCCGTAGAGGACAACATGTTGAACGTACGAGGTATCACTGACACAGAAAACTGTAACCTATTGTCACTCAACAAAGACCACTGAAGGGAGACTTCGCAGCCGTTGGGATTGAATTATTAAACTATAATCAATAGTAGTAGCGTGCTACCTATATGCTTTTGACCAAATGGGAAGGTTATTAAAATCAAGGCCGTGGAGGTTATTAAAGTTCCATTGAATGACTGTTTCAGTTCCGCGATCAAGTATTTTTTGAATACCTAATGTTTCTTTCCTTCTGTATGTCAGGAGGAAGTGTGTCCATAGAGCAAATTTCGTGGTTCTTTTCTAGAAATACAAAGAGAGGGAAAGGGTTGTAGACACTTCCTTATTGGGTCTGTACGAAGGAAATGTCTCTATTGTCTTTAACCTTTTCCCTCTTTCCCTGACAGACTCCGCCGTCGATGTGTATTCTTGAAATGGCGCACATGGTTTAGACCCGACTAACTTGACCATCCTGACATTCAGTATCGAGCACTTCGTAGAACTAACAATTCCCACCGGCTTGCCCTATTTGAGAGAATTTAACATCTAATCCTACATGTCTCAGAAATAAATCTCAAAGTTTTGAACGCCTCTGTGACCTTCTAAATCTAATCCATAAAATAGGTACGTAGCTTTGGAATGGTCTTCGTCGAGGTATAAACCAGCATTATCTCAAAAGATTCATAGTCCGGTGGCCGGCTGCATGAAACAAACCTCATCAAAAAATAGAATATACCTACCCTGTAGAGGTACCTGACATTTAGTAGCTTCCAACGCACTTGGTCGGCCTAGGCTTAACCTGGCAGATTTTGTACAAATGGCAAAAACGTTGGACAAAAATTCATCAAAAAAAACCTCATCGAAAAATAGAATGAAACTTGTATGGTAGGATACCTGACCTTGAGGACAGTAAAAAAAAATTGGTCGGCCTCACCTTAGCCTGGCAGTTTTTGCAGTCCGACCAGATTTATTGGGTCACGTGAGAGCTACAATTTACCTCATCGAAAAATAGAATGAAACAAACGGATTATAATAGCTAAAATAAGCCCGTTGACGTATGTCTTGGTCGGCCTCACCTTAACCTGGCAGTTTTTGCAGTCCGACCAAATTTATAAAAAAATCATCAAAAATTTTTTATCGAAAAATCTTATGAAACTGGTATGGTACGATGGCTGCCTTTGAGGACAGTAAAAAAAAAAGTGGTCGGCCAAATCCTGTGTTGGCAGGTTCCTGTGTCCGACCAATTTTGTGGTACCACGTGAGAGCTACAAGTTTACCTCATCGAAAAATAGAATGAAACAAACGGATTATAATAGCTAAAATAAGCCTGTTGACGTATGTCTTGGTCAGCCTCACCTTAACCTGGCAGTTTTTGCAGTCCGACCAAATTTATAAAAAAAAAAATCAAATTTTTTTTTCAAAAATCGTATGAAACTTGTATGGTACGATAGCTGCCTTTGAGGACAGTAAAAAAAAAGTGGTTGGCCAAATCCAGTGTTGGCAGGTTCCTGTGTCCGACCAATTTTGTGGTACCAAGTGAGAGCTACAATTTACCTCATCGAAAAAATAGAATGAAACAAACGGATTATAATAGCTAAAATAAGCCTGTTGACGTATGTCTTGGTCGGCCTCACCTTAACCTGGCAGTTTTTGCAGTCCGACCAAATTTATAAAAAAATCATCAAAATTTTTTTATAGAAAAATCGTATGAAACTTGTATGGTACGATAGCCGCCTTTGAGGACAGTAAAAAAAAAGTGGTCGGCCAAATCCTGTGTTGGCAGGTTCCTGTGTCCGTCCAATTTTGTGGTACCACGTGAGAGCTACAATTTACCTCATCGAAAAATAGAATGAAACAAACGGATTATAATAGCTAAAATAAGCCTGTTGACGTATGTCTTGGTCGGCCTCACCTTAACCTGGCAGTTTTTGCAGTCCGACCAAATTTATAAAAAAATCATCAAAAATTTTTTATAGAAAAATCGTATGAAACTTGTATGGTACGATAGCCGCCTTTGAGGACAGTAAAAAAAAAAGTGGTCGGCCAAATCCTGTGTTGGCAGGTTCCTGTGTCCGTCCAATTTTGTGGTACCACGTGAGAGCTACAATTTACCTCATCGAAAAATAGAATGAAACAAACGGATTATAATAGCTAAAATAAGCCTGTTGACGTATGTCTTGGTCGGCCTCACCTTAACCTGGCAGTTTTTGCAGTCCGACCAAATTTATAAAAAAATCATCAAATTTTTTTTATAGAAAAATCGTATGAATCTTGTATGGTACGATAGCTGCCTTTGAGGACAGTAAAAAAAAAGTGGTCGGCCAAATCCTGTGTTGGCAGGTTCCTGTGTCCGTCCAATTTTGTGGTACCACGTGAGAGCTACAATTTACCTCATCGAAAAATAGAATGAAACAAACGGATTATAATAGCTAAAATAAGCCTGTTGACGTATGTCTTGGTCGGCCTCACCTTAACCTGGCAGTTTTTGCAGTCCGACCAAATTTGTGGTACCACGTGACAGCTACAATTTCCCTCATCGAAAATAGGATGAAAAAAAAACCGGATTATAATAGCTAAAATAAACCTGTTGACGTATGGCTTGTTACGGACGGCTTTCATAAATTCAATGTGGCAGTGTGCGGCAGAATCCACTTGCATCAAATTTGATGCAACACATTGTGGCTGGACATTAAGAGATGAAATGTATAAGATCAAATGGTTTGAAGGACACATAACGCTTTTGCGAGTCGAAGAAATAACAATAGATAAGTCGGAGTCTGGGGAAAGTTCGTCAGACTTCGACTCCGAAGATGATTATGATTAACAGTAATTATTAACTATAAAAGGGTTATTCCCACTAGTTACCACCAAGTTCTTATCAGTGGTAACTACTGGGAATTATTTTCCCACCTTTTACCACTGGTAACTACTGGGAATAAAAATTCCCAGTAGGTACCACCAAACCGAGTTGGTGGTATGGTGGTAACTACTAATCATCTTCGGAGTCGAAGTCTGACGAACTTTCCCCAGACTCCAACTTATCTATTGTTATTTCTTCGACTCGCAAATGCGTTATGTGTCCTTCAAACCATTTGATCTCATACATTTCATCTCTTAATGTCCAGCCACAATGTGTTGAATCAAATTTGATGCAAGTGGATTCTGCCGCACACTGCCACATTGAATTTATGAAAGCCGTCCGTAACAAGCCATACGTCAACAGGTTTATTTTAGCTATTATAATCCGTTTTTTTTTCATCCTATTTTCGATGAGGTAAATTGTAGCTGTCACGTGGTACCACAAATTTGGTCGGACTGCAAAAACTGCCAGGCTACGGTGAGGCCGACCAAGCCATACGTCAAAGGTTTATTTTAGGTATTATAATCCGTTTGTTACATTCTATTTTTCGATGAGGTAAATTGTAGCTCTCACGTGGTACCACAAAATTGGTCGGACACAGGAACCTGCCAACACAGGATTTGGCCGACCACTTTTTTGTTTACTGTCCTCAAAGGCAGCTATCGTACCATACAAGTTAAATACGATTTTTCGATAAAAAAATTTTTGATGATTTTTTTTATAAATTTGGTCGGACTGCAAAAACTGCCAGGTTAAGGTGAGGCCGACCAAGACATACGTCAACAGGCTTATTTTAGCTATTATAATCCGTTTGTTTCATTCTATTTTTCGATGAGGTAAATTGTAGCTCTCACGTGGCACCACAAAATTGGACGGACACAGGAACCTGCCAACACAGGATTTGGCCGACCACTTTTTTTTTACTGTCCTCAAAGGCAGCTATCGTACCATACAAGTTTCATACGATTTTTCTATAAAAAAAATTTGATGATTTTTTTATAAATTTGGTCGTACTGCAAAAACTGCCAGGTTAAGGTGAGGCCGACCAAGACATACGTCAACAGGCTTATTTTAGCTATTATAATCCGTTTGTTTCATTCTATTTTTCGATGAGGTAAATTGTAGCTCTCACGTGGTACCACAAAATTGGTCGGACACAGGAACCTGCCAACACAGGATTTGGTCAACCACTTTTTTTCTACTGTCCTCAAAGGCAGCTATCGTACCATACAAGTTTCATACGATTGCTCGATAAAAAAATTTTGATGTTTTTTTTATAAATTTGGTCGGACTGCAAAAACTGCCAGGTTAAGGTGAGGCCGACCAAGACATACGTCAACAGGCTTATGTTAGCTATTATAATCCGTTTGTTTCATTCTATTTTTCGATGAGGTAAAATTGTAGCTCTCACTTGGTACCACAAAATTGGTCGGACACAGGAACCTGCCAACACAGGATTTGGCCGACCACTTTTTTTTTACTGTCCTCAAAGGCAGCCATCGTACCATACCAGTTTCATACGATTTTTCGATAAAAAATTTTTGATGATTTTTTTATAAATTTGGTCGGACTGCAAAAACTGCCAGGTTAAGGTGAGGCCGACCAAGACATACGTCAACAGGCTTATTTTAGCTATTATAATCCGTTTGTTTCATTCTATTTTTCGATGAGGTAAATTGTAGCTCTCACGTGACCCAATAAATCTGGTCGGACTGCAAAAACTGCCAGGCTAAGGTGAGGCCGACCAATTTTTTTTTACTGTCCTCAAGGTCAGGTATCCTACCATACAAGTTTCATTCTATTTTTCGATGAGGTTTTTTTTGATGAATTTTTGTCCAACGTTTTTGCCATTTATACAAAATCTGCCAGGTTAAGCCTAGGCCGACCAAGTGCGTTGGAAGATACTAAATGTCAGGTACCTCTACAGGGTAGGTATATTCTATTTTTTGATGAGGTTTGTTTCATGCAGCCGGCCACCGGACTATCACCATCGCTGTTCTTCAGTAAACATCTGAGAAAGTTAAAATGGGTGATAACTGAGTAGTCTTGTTTGCGACCGGTAAGAGCCTATTGAGATAATCAGCTCTTCGAAAATGTTGATTGTAAATGAAAGAGCTCGTAATTCTGAGTGGAAAGAATATGAAAAGTTTAGGTATGGCCACAAATAGAACCTTACCACAGCTTATAATATTGATCTTTCTGATTCAACGTCAAAACTTTGATGTATTAACTTGCCCACATATCGGAAGGCATCGGGCAAGTTTACGGAAGCAATATTAAATTTCGTGGCAGCACTCGAGTCCATTGTTAACTAGGTACCTACCTACATCATTTTTGATAGTTAACACTTTCGGTTCGGTTTCGGTCGAAGACGTGGATAATACCCAGCGTGATAGAGACATGCAGATGCGTGATAGAGCGCTTTTGGAATGTGGACATGGAGAAAAATGGAAGGTATAAGCTGGAAAGAGAGGAAAACAAATACGGAAGTACTTAATTTGGTAGGTGAGAAGAGATCTCTGCTGAGAACAATTGAAAACAGAAGGGGAAACATATTGAGGCACCTGATACGTGACGATACTTACATAAAATCTATAATTGAAGGAAGAATAGAAAAACAGAGAGCAGAGGAAGACCGAGACGTGCGTATTTGGACCAGCCCAAAGAGAAAATCAATGTAGTGACTATCAGGAGCTCAAAACAGTGGCTGAGAGAAGAACGGAATGGCGATTACTCCACCGACAAGAGCCAAGAATAATGGTGATGATGAACACTTTCGGTGCCGGGCGCCCCGTTTCCAGTACAAAATGAACACACACACGGTGTGTTCTTGGCAGTGAATGTGTTAAGTTAGTAAAAACTACACTATACTGGCAGACACTGAAATGCCATGTGACTTGTAACTATTATGAAATATACTGGATCAGGGCATCAGTGTTTACACTCATTGTTATCTAAACAAACGGAGACTCTAAAGTGCTTTACACATATAGCTAAAAGGTAAATACCTCATCACACCTGTTGCTTACAGTTTTATTTATTTTATCATATTTATAAACATGCATGTTATGCATCCGTTTAGATAGGTCACGTTTTGAACATGACACTGACACGTGGCGAGAAGGTTTAATAGATCATACATAATGTTACTTTAATGGTATTGACATTGACTCACTCGAATGAATAAGTTGTTTCTATCGACAAACACATTAAGTTCATCCTTTATGACGAAACTGATTTATTTAATCTCCTTGTTAGTTTTGATGAATATTATCTTTTATATTTATTACCTGAAATAATGAAAAGATTCATTTGAATTGGCTTATCAATTGCTAGATTAGGACTATGATTTCTTGTTCTTCCCTTCGTTTCTTCGGTCTTTTTCCTGACATTCATATTTTTGACGACCGGGGGGGAGGGGTCTAGCCGTTAGCGATGGCCACCCGATTGTGCATTATTTTGGTGAGTTAGTACATTCTTTTTAATCACAGAGGCAGACGATACTTCTTATTATATGTGACGTCCCACGGTCAAAGGTACCTTATGGCGGGTATGGAGTTATGCATACCCCAGTAATCTACAATAAATAAGCTATCGATAACACAAAAGATCAACCTTCTAGGTTGCGTAGTTACAGAGATATGATTTTTTGAAAATAATGTTGTGAAATGAGCAACTTTACGATAGAGAAGTTTTAAGTTTAGCCGCCTAAAAAACTATGTTCCTGAAGTAAGTTACATAGTTGACTACAAATAATAATACCTTATATATCTGAGATTAAAAAAATATTGCGACTTGTTCTGTAATGCAAATAGAAACTTTTGATATCGACTGATTTATGTGTATACTAACCAATCTCTTGAAAATAAAGTTTTATTTCATTTTCACGATTGATTGCAATGAGCTCTCAAGATTTAAATTTTATCTATTAGAAAACGACACTGACAGACAGTTTAAGCAAAAAACAATACCGATTTAAAGGTGAAAATGTATTTTCTGACTTTTTCATATAAAATCACAAAATTGAATATTTTTACTTTTAATGTGAGACACAATCAATTTTTCTGAGCACATATGAAAGAAATTCTGTCATTCAAATGAAATAAATCCTCAAACCCCAACTAAATACTATATTTAACCCCTTATGCCACTTTAAACTTACATAACAATAACAGTATTTGCTCCATACATTTACGAAAAGGTACCTTATGGAAATAAATCTAATAATACATCACTACAAAATATCAATCATATTACAGTTTATCTTTTATGAATAGAAAATATTAATTTACATTAAACTGCCCCAAATTTAATTAGTTCTTCGTCATAATAATCTTAAAAAAGACCAATAATTTGTATGTAATGAAAAGGTACCTTGTGATTAAGTTACATGATGAGGCATGATGATGATGGAACAGTTAGGATAAACTAATAATATTTTGGTAATGGTATAAATCGTCTATTTCTTATCAATAATATATTTCGGTTGCTATTGAAGATAAGCGGCATTGAGGTTCAATGACCTCAGATATTCCATAAGGTAATGCGTCGGGTATTGGCATTTTTCAGCAAACCAATGGCTGATTTACTGCATGCGACCAAACCAAATGAAGATTATTCTAGTTAAGAAAGACTTGACGAGAGTAACTTTGGTATAATAGCAGGCTACTTGGATTTGTGATGTCGGTCTATGTACGGTTATAATATTTGCGAGGCGCCCCAACCAGAACTGAAATTATCAAATTAGTTTTGCAGAATGCTGATACAGTTCTCTACCAAACTTCTTTTCCCGTATTGACTAGTTTTTTTGGGAATTTTCAATCTTTTTTCCATAAGGTACCTTTTCTACTAAACTCTGAGACGACATTACTAGGCTTATAACTAACTTATAACAAAAATAAAAACAGGTAAACAGACGTTACGCATTAAGGTTGCAGATCACACAATAAAAAAAAATTGAGCATTTTTTCACCTCTTTACAAAACATTTCATATCTCCGAAACTAGAAACCCTCATAAGGTACCTTTTCCCGTGGAACGTCACATATTGTTATCTTTGCAAATGCGAATATTAGACATGATTTCGATTTCTACAACATCTATGTATTATGTATGCTTGAGTAATTTGTTATTAATAATTACGAAGTTATTGATAAGTTGAGTGGTATACTCATTTATAATTTTTTTACAATGTTTTTGGATTAATTTAAGTAAATAAAAAGGTACTTTATAAAAAAAGTCTATCAAGTCCTGACATTTTCGTATTTCGTCCCCATTCCTGACAAAAGACCAAAATTCCTGACATGTCAGGAAAATTCCTGTCGTCTGGTAACCCTACGTACAAGTGACTTTAATGTCCATGATATGGACAGCACGAGTACCTACCAGTCCTACCACCACCCATCCTAGGTATTTGAACTTGAGAGCTTTATAGATTGTTATTTTGGGTAATTAAACCAGTGTATGTAATCAATCTTTGTAACCTTTAGCAGATAAAGCATAACCTAATCGACTGAATAACCAGGTCTGATGGTTTTATTTGTTTACATACTTAAATACGTCAAAGATGATTATAATTAATTATATATGCGTTTCCACTTCGTTGTTAGGTATGCATTAATCCCTGTGCATTACACGAGTGCCAGGCTTAGCTGATAGGGCACAGGTGTTATCTGCTGCAATATAAATGTAAAGTAGATCGCAGAAGTTAGCAGCGCGTGTCTGTCTATATGAATCAACTTATTAGCGTTACTCGTTGCCATGGTTGCGGGTAAAACCGGTGCATTATTGTCCCTTGTACAACGGGATAGAATAACAAGACGCTAAAAGTTGATCCACCCAGGTTGTCTAACCAGTGTCACCTCCATAAAAACCTAATTGGAGAGCAATCTTTACTCAATGATGAAACATAGTAACTGTATGCAAGTCATACATAATTACGGTAATTTTAGTTTCGTTGACAGTAGTTTTTATCGAAATTCGCTCGGATCGTTTTTTTGACCCTCGATTTTGGTAGACTCGCATGAAGTCGGTAAGCGATTGGATTGTCAGTCCTGAGCGTGACACATTGACGTAATGCAGATAAAGCTGGAAGAAAAGCTGAACACCAGCTTATATTTTTATTTGTTTACTATTCATAATCAGTTGCAGATTTATATAACCCCCTGCTTACAAATACGTACATATAGTTTATCCATTGATGCAGACTTGTTTAAGTTACGTGCGCATTTTCCGATGGCAAAAGATGCGTATAAAGTCCTAAAAAGTGTGAGCTAATAAAATGTACTTAGGGGTCATCCATTAATTACATCACACGTTTAGGAGGAGGGAGGGGGTCAAGAATATGTGACATGTTGTGACAAGGGGGAGGGGGAGTCACAAACTTTGTGACGTCACTTTAACTTCATCAGCAACCGAAAATTTACTTAAATTATCGCTGTACAGTTAAATAGCAAGTTTTTGTAATGATAATCGTTTTTATTCGTTTAATATTTTTTTCCACTCAATTTTGGGTTATAAAATTACTAATATTACTTTTTTCAAAAATATTTTGATATAATATTAATAATAGGTACTTAATTCGATTGGCCGATTGCGTTGAAAAAATGTGACGTTACACTAAGGGGGGAGGGGTTTGCCAAATGTGACCAAGTGTGACAAGGAGGGGGGAGGGGTCAAAAAACCTAGAAATTCGTGTGACGTAATTAATGGATGACCCCTTAGTCTTAGTACTTATGGACACTGTTGTTGAAGGTAATGTTATAAAGACCTATTGTAATTTTGTAAAATAAAAAAAATATTAATAGATAAGTATTAAAAGTAAATGGCACATTTTATTTCAATGGCAAATCGAATAATTAGTTCATTGATAAGATTATGCGATCTGTGTTGATAAGTAAGTAATGTAAGTATATCGAATAAGTTCGTACATATCTTTATCACTGCTAATTGTCTTTCCAACGAAGTGCTTGTGTTGTGCACTGTGCAGTGTTCTAGTTCAAATAGTGTGATTAAAAAGAATGGTGAGCTAATTAATTAAAATACATAATTATAATTACATTTTAAGTGTAATTCAACTGAACTTGTATCGCTTCGCTGACATTTACGCTTAGGAACTTTGCAGAAAGCTGAGAGTTTGTTTCAGTTGTAATAGTTATGTTAAATAGTGCCTCTAGAGTTAGATAGTTCAATAACAGGGAATCAATACGCTGTACTAAAAATTATTAGGATAGCATTTTTGTATATTTGTAAAAATACTCCTACAAATTATTTATTTTTGATCAATTCAATTTATTCATTATTGATCATCTCTTATTCGTTTGCAACCCACTAGCCACGCTGAAGTCAATAGCGACGCATATTAAATTATAATGAAATCTTCTCTGATATTTCGATATAAGTAAATAGGTTTCTTTTTATTATTACGGCTACTCTATTCTGTGAAATGATGCCCATTTGTTTTTGTCCTGAAATCACTTTCTTTTTTATTGCGACATGTCTCTTGTTTTCGATGGCTTCATCCCGTGGTGTTTAATAGACATTCGACATTGTTTCTTGCACTTTCTTTGCTAGTTTTATAAGTCTATATTATCTTCATCAAATCGACAATGAAATGTGGCGTTCTTGTAAAGCTATGCACAAGAATAAGGAAACTGCGAGAGCTACTTTGACAATTATGAATGACCTATAGGGTTGCCAGATCGAAAGGCGCTATTATCGGGAAACAATATAATTTTTTCGGGATTTTGGGACTTAAGTCGGGGAAAAAAAATTAGAGATGCAACGATTGCCACTATGCCATGATTCGGCAACTATTCGGTATTCGGCCTATTCGGACACTTTGCCCAATATTCGGTATTCGGCCGAATGTTGCCTACTATTCGGCCGAATACCGAATAACTGTTGCATCTACCTAAAAAGAAAAATAACAAAAAAATTACCAAAAACTAGGTATATTTAATATTTAAAATGTATTCTTGGAAAGTAGTTAAATACGAAGGCACGTTTTTGAGCATTTATCGATTACAAAATATTTTATTTTTATCATGGGTCTGATTTGATTGACTCTAATATACATTCATTAATTCTGTTCAACATAAAAATATATCTTAGCAAACGTAGATATAGTGCTTTATTTGATGCCGAACAGTTTGCATAATAATTGCGACTCAAAATGTTCGCATGTCATGCCAAATATTCGGTCGCCAAATATTCGGTCGAGAGAGGGGCCGAATATTCGGTATTCGGTATTCGGCCAAATTCACTATTCGGGGCATCTCTAAAAAAAATACATTCAAATTAAAGTTATTGTATTAAAAACAACGATATTTTACATTATTGGCACTACGTCAGCTCGCTCGCTCGACGACAGTTCGGAACTTGAAATTATTGTTTTATAACGTGAAGCTGTTTTTCGGGACAGTTTACACTTTGTCGGGAATCGGGAATACCTGCTAAAAATCGGGAGAATCCCGCCAAATCCCGACCATCTGGCAACCCTAATGACCTATAATCACGAGCTGGCTAGTCTGGCTAGTCGTAAGTCGGGAGTCGTAAACGTATTCATGAGTAATTTTTATGGACTTCAGTGCCTATATTATATATACTTAACTATTAATAACCGCATACCCGAACTAAAGCTTATATAAACGTCGCGTCGCTACGGCCATTCAGGCCTTAAATCTAATATCTCGCGCAGTTTGCGACAGCGCGGCGCTAATCAATTAGAGGCAATCGACATCACGTGCGGGGCGCCACAATGGTGCACGTTGTCCATACTACACCGTCTGAAAGGGAAAGGGTTTGATGTTTGATGAAGTTTATACTCGGTATAATGTATATGTAGAAATTTCATAAGTCTACACTATACATGACCGTCGCCCGTCTAATCACAAGCTCCGTCGATGAGTGGGCATGTTGGCTGTCTATACTTACACCGGCTGGCTGAAAGGAAAAGGTTTGGATGTACTCGATACATTTCACATGTAGAACTCCCAAAAAAATTGCTATATATTATAGAATAGTTGCCTTTTCTGTTTGCCCCTTCAACAACGCACGTCACGTTGGCTGTCCATTCTGTTCATACTACACCCTCAGAAAGGGAAAGGTATTGACATATAATAGTCGAAACTCGAAACGTGTCACATTTAGAACTCACATGAAATTGCAATTTATTTATGTCGGCAATGGGTCACGTTGCCCGCTGCCCAGACTTATTAAACTAACAGCCTTAAAGGGAAAGGCTTTGACGTCGATACGCGTCACATGCAAAATCCTCACAAAAATGTTTCAGTAATGAAATTGATCGTATTGAGCACTTTTGCAGCGTCCAGCACAACAAACATAACCAACAGGTACCTAATCATCGTTTAGCCTATGAAATTTTGAATCGCAAAAAAATTCAACTAACGTCTTTCTCGCACTTACATAGTTGTGTTGACGAAAAGGCTGTAAATGGAGTAAAGGCAAATCTACTTAGGTAGGTACTAAGAAGAGCAAAAAAGTGCGCTGTATAAAAATCTCCGGGCTTGCAATTACTGCTTATTTGGTGCGATCATGTGCCATAAGGTTATGGTAGGCACACCAACGACAAGGCATCTGTTGAACTCAATTACTTTACTTAATTTTAACCAAACAGATTTGGCTCGGCTAACCTTCGATTTTTCATGACCACTGGCACAGTGGCCATCAATGACCCATATGGAACAAATTGCTGCTGCACATAGTTACATATAGCTTAATGGAAAACATTCGGATGACTGCAGCGTTGCTGTGCTGTTGCGTTGCAGTAGCAGGAAATGGGAGATGACACCGTAATTTTTTTTATTGCATTGCTCTATTTACCGCATTGCTATCGCGATTAAAACGTTTAATCATCTATTGATCAAAGAAATTGACAGTGATATCGCCCCGTATACACCCGTTGTATACCGCCCCTTAGTATCCATCCGAAAGTCCACCTTAATGCGATCTGATTTTCAAGTTGGGTTGATCTGAAAGGGAAAGGTTCTCAACTTCTGACGTATGCGATATAGTTTTGACGTTTTCCGTGCGTGTCACACAAATTACATACATATACGAATAATACATCAAATTAGTATTACGTATATCAAAATTGAAGTACAACTATCCCTAAAATAAAACACCGTTTAGTACTTACTAAACATGCAATCGGTTGAAATATATTTTCCTTAGAAACTTCACGTACGTAGACGTACTTCGATCTGATCGGATTTTTCTTCAAAAGAAATGTTACGATCTTATGATGTAATGTTTCAATGTAAGTAGTCAGCAGATAATTTAATCTTTCCTTTTGAATATATTCATCCAATTGAGTAACAGATATCTTATACTATTGTCCGATAAAGAAACTCGGGCATTGTGATTATTCCCTTTGGTGTTTTACCAGCGATCTATCCTAACTGCTTTTGACTGGCATTAACTAGCTTTTCTTAGTAATGTTCGATAACTAATGGAATATTATAAATGTTAAACATTATTTGTTATTCCAATGCTAATACCCTATCAAGAATATGTGTTAAAAGTTCATTAGACTTCGTTGCTTTGTTTTCCAATAGTACCTACTTTTCGTATCGATTTCGTGTTTCTGTTTCTATTTAACTTTAATTTAGGTTAACTGGCCTAATAATTACAATGATTCTTAACCTGGTTAAGAAGTTAAGAATCAATTCAGAGAAACATTCAATAGATTTAGTAAAACGCCTTCTAGAAATAGTTATGCATTCACCATAATTAATTTCAGTGTTAGATTTGTTGACGGAGGATTTTCCTCCAGTTTACTCATACGTTTTCGCTTTAGCTCCGTGACACGGCACCATTTCAGATTTACATATCAGCTTCAGGTTCTTCAAAAAATATCCGACACAACACAATGTATTTGCAGAGCTAAACATAATAACATTTATTGCGGCTTGACTTTGCCTCTATTTTTCCAATAACAATAATCATTATATATGCTGTAAAGTGATTAGTGTATTTTCTTGGACCAGGAACAATTAATTTATATAAAGTAGCACAAAAACCGTATGATATGTTCTTAGTTTTGTCGTGTCGGATATTTTTTCGCGCTTCGTTGTACATTGTGTCGTGTATGTCGAGGAAACTAGAAGGATAACCAGAAGTGACCTTAGGCATGTCAATAAATAACTAACGTGCGAAAAATACAATATTGCTGTACATGCAATGCGGAATCTTGCGATTCCCGACGATTCAGAGTTATTTACTTACTTGCAGTGCCGCAGTCTCAGCGGTTATGTAAACCACAAACACTTTGGAGGTCAGTTTCTGCTACGCATTTTAAAATTTCCGCCTTATATAGAATGCGGGAAGGGTATATAATTACTTATTTACCATGAGTAGGTACCTATACTGTTCATAGTCATTACACATCACATTAACGTTAGTTTACTATAGAAGGATCGATTTATAAATAATGTACCTACTTTGCCTCAAATTCTACTAAGTATCATTATAATGTACTGATTATTATAGTTACACGTGTAAAGATCCCTCTATATAAATACATAATATGTATACAGTTTGTCGAGATATACAGTGAGTCGAAGTGGTCGCCTTGGTCGAAATCGGCCGGAAGGATCATCATCATCATACAGTTAGTCCTGCTATGCCATGGCTTGCTAGACCATGTCTCGTCCATCGCCAATTTAGTTGTCTGTTTTTCGTTTGTATGATTACATATTTATATATTATTACATAATTATATTATATCCTCTGCTCGTTTGCGGTTTATTAGCCTCACGCCTCCTAATTTCGATTCTTCTCTAGCAACTACTCAGTTTTAAGATATTATCGCCCAAGTTTGACATCCATACGTTACGCAACATAGGAAACACGAGGTGAATAACTTTTTACCTGTCTGTCATATTGCATTAGTGCCTAATGCAATATGACAGATAAGGCACATTTAGCCATAGTCCAATATAATTTTCAAACGTATTTATACTAAGCACACTAAGGAAGATAAATATTGTAATTATTACGAGCTATCGAACAGGAAGCGTTGCATAGACGATAGATGTCTTGAACGCTCGATTTACAAAGTTAATTGACGTTTGTCTTAGCACAGGCGATAAATAGTTGGAAATATCGACTGCTATTGTATTAATATGCAAACGTTTCTCTGTTTCCGACAAAGAACAACTGGAAACTTCGGGAACTGGAACATATAGGTTATCGATTAATAACGATAACAGTGGCCTGGTACTACATCCGTAGTTCTATATGATCCTTGCATAATTGAAAGCCTCTGTTATAGTTTGGAGCAACCGTTTTGACACGTCTTTGTTTTCGGATGGAGAATCTTTTAACTCCCGGCTATGCTAAAAGTGCTTTGTAAAAAAGCTATCGGGTGAAATGGGCGACTGTCTATGATACTTCAAAAAGATATGCTACAAATACGCAATTTAAAAAAAATGACGTCATAGTTCAGCTTTAATGAAGTCTGCTGCTTTTAAAAGTTTTGAAAAGGAAACAAAAAAAGGCTTGCTCATATAATCTATTTTCATGATTGTTTTTAGAATACAGTACATATGTCACGGCCAAACGAAGCCATTGGTATTAGACAGAGATACCAACCACAAAAACGCTAATACGTGAAGGCTGTGACATTGACAATGACCGTGAGTCCAGGTACGGCGGCCTCGGAAGTCGCTGTACCCTACCACTTTGTCGCAGCTAGGGACACGCCATGAGCTGCGGCAATAGGTATGGCGATCTATATATAACACGACAAGATACTAATGGTTTTTTTTATTTATTTATCTTTTGTTTTGAGTCGTGGATGTGAGGCAATCGTCCTCGTCGCAATTTATTTTAAAAAGATGAAAATGGAAGGAAAACAATGAATAAATTTAATTATGGTTCCGGCGTTTCTGTGTAAACAACAAATGAGTCTCTTAATTACAAACTCGGGTAAATCCATCTGTCAGATGTGCCATTTTGGTATTAAGAAAAGGTAATAGGGTAAATATTTGCTGAGAGGGTCGAATGGATTTACCCGAGTTTGAAGTTAAGCGACACAAAGAAACGAGAAGGAGTAATACCCCTAACTTATGTTTAATGTATAAAATTTATTAGATTCATTTATTTTATACCATAGCGTGTCGATCTAATTCAAGGCACACCCGTGTGGGTGATGAATGTAGACAGAAAAACCATTGTAGTTTTGTATGACCATTATTCGATAGCGGATTAAAAAATACCTATATCTACAAGTACCTACATTTTTTATAGGTATGTAAATGGCGTGAGGATCGTAATTAAATGTAATGGTTACTAATTACATTGAAAATGCCCTTAATGTATTATGTCTGTTACACTCGTATAGTTATCTGTACCTACTACGTACTTTATGCGCGTGTTAGATTATTTCCTATGTAAATTAGGTTAATACATATAACTCACTGTAATAGTTTATATAATAATTTGGATAAACCCTGGGTCTTTATTATGTTCTACATCTAAAACACTTCTAAATACGGCCTTATCGTTCCGAATTAACATTTTACGGCAACACTCGCCAAACTTAACGATGGAACAATAAAAACAAGTCGAATATGTATAAATAATTACGATTTCCGTGACGCAATGCTCTTAAATTTATGATTCGTTGATTTTGATGGGTGTATTAAAATCAAGCCTTCATTGTTATTGACTCGATGAGATCATTTGTGTACTTTCGGGATTTTTCCGACGCAAGGTCGTAACGTGCTATCGAAAGAGAAATTGACTGATGGTGTTCGTGCATTTTTCTAGGGGATTTTGTTGTGTTCATTATCTAAATCGTTTGTTTGTTATGTGACGGAACTACGTAATGATATATCACCGTTTGGTTACCTTGATTCCCTTCTAATCTCCGTATAGAAGACGTGTATTCTAAAATTAGATACAAGCATGTTATCTCATTTGACTGTAATAAGTGGTAATTTGTGAATTACAATGTTAAATAAAGCACTAATCCAGTATCTTTTACTTAAGATATGAAAGTATGACGCACAAAAGGTTAATAAGTCGTTCCATATACCTAAAGTAGACAATTTCGTGTGCTTTCATGTATTTAGATTTTCATGGAAAAAATAGAGAATCTTGGTACTCCTAGAATAAATAAAAATGCTCACGGTTTCATATAGTAAACTGTCAGGAGTGATCGTATTTAGTTGTTTGCTTTAGGAAATTAACCTATTACCTATGATTGAGTTGCAATTCTCCGCTAAGCAACTTTTCGGTTGTTACAGACTGAAAGCGAAACA
Source organism: Cydia splendana (assembly GCF_910591565.1). Taxonomy (NCBI): domain Eukaryota; kingdom Metazoa; phylum Arthropoda; class Insecta; order Lepidoptera; family Tortricidae; genus Cydia; species Cydia splendana. The sequence goes on along the minus strand of NC_085969.1, from coordinate 9,506,748 downwards.
TCATGCGAGGAGGCGGCGCGACTGACGGCAGAGGGGGCCGAAGACGATGACGAGGCTTACGACTACGGGGCTCTACCCCCGCCCCCCGACGGGGGCTACGGCTGGGTCGTGGTCTTCGCCTCCTTCATGTGCAACCTCATAGTCGACGGCATCGCATACACATTTGGAATATTCCTCCCAGAGCTCGTCACGTACTTTGGAGAGGGGAAAGGAACTGTGGCGTGGGTCGGAAGTTTACTCTCCGGCGTGTACTTGGCTGCCGGTAAGTGGTTGTTTTCCTTCTTTTAATCTTTAAGCAATTAGGGTGTTACGACTACATTTAAAGTACCCATCTCTTGCTCCGAAGAAAGACGCCAGATAAGCGTTTTGGCATTTGGAATTGTTTACACTTCGTTTACGTTAACACCGTTGAAAAAATAGTTTATTTTCGTCTAATGAGATGTCAGAAGCTGATGTATGAAATCTGTTTCGTTTTGACGAATGCAAGTACAATCTACTAGATTTTGCAGTATAAATGAACACGTCGTTTTATAACGATTGACATTATAGTACCTAGTTGTTTTTTTGCGCGTGTCAGGAAAATCATAATGAGGGTCAGCAAGCCAGCTTTCCGAAATGGACATAAAGTACAACAAAGTCCGCATTTTTCAGTACTGACTTTTGCTGTGTTCGTATGCGTTGTGCAGGAGCGCGCACCATAAAAATGGTTTAGCTCGTATTTTTTTTTAAAACGCCGCGATATATTTTCTCTGCTTTATTTTCAGATTGTTTCTAAACATTATTTTGTAATTTTGAACAATTAAATGCCTTTACAATATAAACAAATAAATAAAATGTATGTTTCTAATAAAATAATATTTTTAATCATAAATTAGTTTAATGATTCATTGTGTTTTCTTAACCATACGACATACGACAATTATCAAACTACACAACGGGACTTAATCGCGTATTTAAGTTTTAAGATTTACCTCCAACGTTTCGAGGACGGCGTTGTCCCATACATGTGTGGTGTTGACATACGACAATGCTCATAAAGATAATAATAAGCAGGTATAAATCGTTGACGTCGACTATACGGAAGATTATATTTATCTACAACGTATGGGAGATGGTTTTATATATAATATAATATGAAAGATTAGTTATAAGATAATTATATAGATAGTTATAATATTAGATAATCAATTACTAAAAATACTTTCGTAAAAGTAAAAGATACCAATATTTCGGTTGACAATGACAAGTTACAGCCGACAACAGACAAATATTTTTAAGATTAACTAGTTAAATCAGGCAATACCACAGGATGTAAAAGTAAAAAAATCAAATAAACGTCTCCTAAGAATAAAAATCTACAACTCCTGTAATGAAATTTATCTTCCATCTCACTAAGAGCCCTGATTCCAAGAGTTTTCCATTATAGCAAGGAATAAGGAAAACCGAAAATGCATTACCCTTAAACCAAGCTTTACCTAGCTGAATTTGGCGCAGAATTTTCCCCGTAGCTTTCATCAGCCTCGCATTCTAATCCCCTCATGGAATAGGCTATTTCCTGTCAATTGGGTCACGTTTGGTGCAATATCCACATGTCCACTGCTACACGCATTGGTGCAATGTGCTTTACATTAGCAAATCCAATGTGGTAGATGGTACATTGTTTTGTATGAGATGAAAGAATACCTTGACGCTCATTCATTGTTACAAAGTCGACTTCTTCATTAAAACGTCCACGAGTAAGTAAAATAAATAAATGAAATAACTTTATTTTCTCGAAATCTACCTTTTTATGTCTATTTTACAACAGTACCTACCTATGAAGAGGAATAACTCGACAAAAATTAAGGATAGTTAGGTGTAAATTCACATACTCGAAAACAGAAGTGGGCGTGTTATCTAAAATTATAATAATTTACAGTCAAGAACAATGCAAAACAGTATCTTTCTTTGGAAACTCCATCAAAAAAACATCACCCTCGATGTAAATACTCTAGAAAAGGCATATAATTGATTTAGCAGAGGTATTTCAGATTATTCATGCAAGTGAAGGCCAAAAGATTCGTATCTATGTAATTATTACTTCTGAAAATGTTACCTTAGAGCTCTAATCTTAATCTAATCGCCTTAGATAAATATACTATCTGAAAAGTATATAATTACCTGCTTAGCAACTATGTATTATCAAATTGTATGTATATAGTCTACTGGCTTGATAACGATTGCACAAAAAAAAGATTCCCGTTTTTATGACTGGTATTTTAAATACCGAGTAAAAGTAGGCGTTTTAGTCAGAACTTCAATAAGCCGGGCTATCTATGAAATGATGAAGTGTTTAGTACTCGTACCGAAGTAATATCGTTATCTGATTGTAGCCTGACATAGTAACCTACGCTTTATCTTTAAGTATTGCCTACTTACTAGTAAAATATGTAATAGTATATTTGGGTGATTTTGCTTTCCCAGCTTTGCACCGATAAAACAACAGAGATGTAATTTCAATTGCTCGGCGAGGGCGGGATATTTGATCACTTGTTTTAACCAGCAGGCGCAGCATGTTTCCATTTTTATCGCCTGTCATTATGCTTGTCACTTTCATACTTGTTACAACGTGACAGACATGGTGACAAGCGATAAACATGCAGCCGTGCTACCGCCGCAGTTTAAAAGCCAAGTTGAACACGTTTATTGTTTGGCATCTTGATGCCATTATTATGTATTTAGCAAAACGGGACTTTATTTATTTATTACTCAAATAAGTGACACAGCATGCGGACAGATTTCCGACGTTTCGAGGAAGGTGTTGTCCCCGTGATCTCGGAGAAGACTGGCCAAAGTTGACATCAACCTATTCAAGCCGCGCGAGTTTTTCGAACTATCCGCACTTGGTCGTTTTTATCAACTTGAACTTTACGGAGGTAAATTAAAAAAAAGAATTATACGCGATTAAATCCCGTTTTGCTAAATACATAATAATAACTTAAGTAAAAATCGTGCAAGTTTAAATCAGTATCTTGAGGCCACGACTGTTTTTCCGAAGATTCAGACTTGCCTGCTCCCGGTACACATTAAGTACACAATGAGTTTACACAGCCAGAACTAGTGTTTTGAGTTCTGGGAGATAACGATTGTTTCAAACTACGAATTGGAATTTGCATATCGAATAATGTTTGCGCCAGATAACTTTCCGTTTATTGACATAAAAAATATACGCGTCGACTTGAGAACCTCCTCCGTTTTTTTTTTCGTCGGTTGATAAATAAATCGATCTTTCTTTTGAAACACGCATTGTATGTCATGTTTGCTATGTATTTATACGCCACTGCAATCATTTCAGTTAGGTACACTAGATGCAAATGGGATGCAGGGTTTCTTGTTCAAGTTGGAAATTAATTATAGTCTGGCTACACTCATTCTCTACTTTTAATTAAGGATACGAATGGCCACCCTTCAAAATTTTATTTCATAGCCCGTTATGCTTTGAAGCTTGGAATAGTTTTTTCAAGGTAGTAGTAAATTAACACGTCGCATAGTTGTAGTTAATACATAATGCCGCATAAATGCCCTTAGTAGTACAAAGAGATACAATATGTAAATACTTATATGCATTATGCATACTTTGCAATCTTGTATACCTGCTTGACACCAAGAGGCATATTTATACAATTATAATTCAACTCCTTATGAGACAATGCACGGTAAACAAAGCATCATGATCCGCCTAATAAAGTTTTCTTAGTATCGTCAACTTGATATTGCAATAAAAGGACAAATGTGACGTCCCACGGTCAAAGGTACCTTATGGCGGGTATGGAGTTATGCATACCCCAGTAATCTACAATAAATAAGCTATCGATAACACAAAAGATCAACCTTCTAGGTTGCGTAGTTACAGAGATATGATTTTTTGAAAATAATGTTGTGAAATGAGCAACTTTACGATAGAGAAGTTTTAAGTTTAGCCGCCTAAAAAACTATGTTCCTGAAGTAAGTTACATAGTTGACTACAAATAATAATGCCTTATATATCTGAGATTAAAAAAATATTGCGACTTGTTCTGTAATGCAAATAGAAACTTTTGATATCGACTGATTTATGTGTATACTAACCAATCTCTTGAAAATAAAGTTTTATTTCATTTTCACGATTGATTGCAATGAGCTCTCAAGATTTAAATTTTATCTATTAGAAAACGACACTGACAGACAGTTTAAGCAAAAAACAATACCGATTTAGAGGTGAAAATGTATTTTCTGACTTTTTCATATAAAATCACAAAATTGAATATTTTTACTTTTAATGTGACACACAATCAATTTTTCTGAGCACATATGAAAGAAATTCTGTCATTCAAATGAAATAAATCCTAAAACCCCAACTAAATACTATATTTAACCCCTTATGCCACTTTAAACTTACATAACAATAACAGTATTTGCTCCATACATTTACGAAAAGGTACCTTATGGAAATAAATCTAATAATACATCACTACAAAATATCAATCATATTATAGTTTATCTTTTATGAATAGAAAATATTAATTTACATTAAACTGCCCCCAATTTAATTAGTTCTTCGTCATAATAATCTTAAAAAAGACCAATAATTTGTATGTAATGAAAAGGTACCTTGTGGTCAAGTTACATGATGAGGCATGATGATGATGGAACAGTTAGGATAAACTAATAATATTTTGGGGTTAAGATGGTATAAATCGTCTATTTCTTATCAATAATATATTTCGGTTGCTATTGAAGATAAGCGGCATTGAGGTTCAATGACCTCAGATATTCCGTAAGGTAATGCGTCGGGTATTGGCATTTTTCAGCAAACCAATGGCTGATTTACTGCATGCGACCAAACCAAATGAAGATTATTCTAGTTAAGAAAGACTTGACGAGAGTAACTTTGGTATAATAGCAGTCTACTTGGATTTGTGATGTCGGTCTATGTACGGTTATAATACTTATAATATTTGCGAGGCGCCCCAACCAGAACTGAAATTATCAAATTAGTTTTGCAGAATGCTAATACAGTTTTCTACCAAACTTCTTTTCCCGTATTGACTAGTTTTTTTGGGAATTTTCAATCTTTTTTCCATAAGGTACCTTTTCTACTAAACTCTGAGACGACATTACTAGGCTTATAACTAACTTATAACAAAAATAAAAACAGGTAAACAAACGTTACGCATTAAGGTTTCAGATCACACAATAAAAAAAAATTGAGCATTTTTTCACCTCTTTACAAAACATTTAATATCTCCGAAACTAGAAACCCTCATAAGGTACCTTTTCCCGTGGAACGTCACAAATATGCTAAACTATCAAATATATCAGATCCCTATAAGAATGAAGTTAGCCTTCGCATGGCACAATATTGCATAATAGCGTAATATTACCATTTAAATTGATACCGAACCATATTAGGTGTATGTAAACGGCCCTATTGACCCGTTTTGCATTTCGATGACGTGTTCGTGAATTAGGGCAATCGACAATTGTGTCGCTTTCATTTATTATTCCATCATCATTGACACACCGCCCTGCCCCTGGAAATAAATTATCCCAATTTTCTTTTTCGTGTCATATATTTTCATTTTGGCAAGTCTGGTACTTATAACAGTTGTGAAACTAAAAGGCAATAAGTACAAAAAACAACTAGCAACAATACTCATACAAATGTAAATACAATAAGTACCTACTTATTTAATATTACAACATAAAAATAAAATACAAATTAATTCACTTGTAGTAGAAAAGTCCATTAATCGAACGCTGTATGCAAGGTATCTCAGCCATTTGCTCCGCCATACCATATTACTGCGATAGCTGCTGTCTATTTTTGTTTCAAAAACCTAATACATACTGCTTGTTTAATCAGTGAACTAATATTGGTCATTAAATATGTTAAGCGAGGGAATATTCCAATGTACTCTAGCTCTTCGCCCTATTAGCATTTACAATAAACGAGAACAAGGTAAAGCTGCGGACTAGAATCTTCGTCTGTGCTTCTTTAACTTACCTACGGCCCGATACGAACTTTAAGATACGTCAATTAATAAATCTAGAAATGATATGGATTAGATATTTCAGTGTCAAATGTGACGTTTCTTCAAACAAAAACGTCACTTTTGACACTGATACATCTAATCCATATCGTTTCTAGATCTAATAATTGACGTATCTTAAAGTTCGAATCGGGCAGTTACCAGTGGGGAGACACTCCTATTTTCGGGCAAACTCGGCTCCGTTCGGCTCAGCATTGCTCCGAGCAATTTGGGTTGGCACCACTTGACGTCCTTTTGCGTGCACGACCACAGATAAGATAATGACTTGAATTTTGACAACCCTAAATAGCCGAAAGGGATAGTGCCATACATTAGAAAGGGATAGCATAATTCGTCCCTGAATTGCTGTCAAACTTCCACGCCGCCGCCGTGTGTCCTTTCTGTACGGTAGTACTTACTATTATTTATTCTGTGCAGTTACTATCTTATATTATATTATAGTTGGCATATAATAAACTACTTAGGTACATGCTGATAAAATCTAGATTTTATTACCCATGACGCGTACGTCTCGGCAGCCTAGTTGTGTGTTGTGTTGATTGAATAACTAAGTTTGTCGTTTCATGGTCATGGCGGGCGTGATTTACCATTGATAAGGCGTTTTTGTACGAGTACTGAGACATTTTTTATACTTACTGAGAAATTAAATAACAAAAACAAATGACTAATTTTGTATCAAAAAATGAATAAAAAAAATTGGAGTGGAAATTGTAAACAACCGTGTCCGGTTCATATAAGTATCTATTTATTTATGAATCTTAAATCACTTTGGATTTGTTATGTTAGCCACTAGAACTTTATTCTTGAACATTAATTATCCATTTAGGTATGTACGTCGTTCTGTAGCTCCGGGTATTAAACTTACACTACGGCCTATATGTTTTGAGTCTTTATTTCAACATATACTTAGCTAGTAAGAATAAGAAATAAAAGACAATGGAGTTGATTTCAAGTGGTGGGATGCATTAACCAATTACATATGTCGAGTCGATCAACTTGAAATATATGTACCTATATGTATATATGACTAGGCACAATCAAGGAATTTAATTTCTGTGCCAATTTGTGCTTTTGACAATCAAGACAAAACCCGCTAAGGATCTCATAATATTGTCACTGAACAAGATGGATATTGTACAGAAATCAAACTCCTTGATTGTACCTACCTGGTTGCAGTGGTGGCTGTTATTCTACAAAACGCCAACAAACTGTCATGCAGCTTGGCGAAAAAATATGTATTTCATATTGCTGTGTATTTTTTATTATTAAGTAAATAAAATTAAAAAAAAAACAGTCCCTAATTTTTTGTTTTGTTTCCAGGTCCCATAGTATCAGCGTTATGCAACAAGTACGGGTGCCGCGCGGTGTGCGTGGCTGGCTCGCTGGTGGCGGCCTCGGCTTTCGTGCTCTCCACCTTCAGCAAGAGCGTCACAGTCATGATGATCACCTACGGCCTGCTTGGAGGTGAGTTTTCCCTGCCACGAAACCTTTGTCGGCGTGAAGTTGGCATAACTTAGCAGGCGGACAACAAGACTATCGCTAGTCGTCGACATACTGTCATCATCATCAGCGGTGTCTTTAACCAATTACAGAGGAGAGTGTACTTCTCGCTTATGGGCGTCCAGCTGCAACCTAACCTAACCCCGTAGGTTCAATCTTATGGCTTCCGGGTTCTTTCTTCCAATGTTTAAGTCGATTAATGGTATTGTCGTTCCTAAAACGGATCAATTTTTATTACTTAATATATTTATGCGTCTACAGTTTCAAAGTAAAATGACCGTGCCATGTCCATAGTCGGGCGGACGTAAATGAATATTCATATTCAATTTTCGTATTTATTTTGTCTGCCGAACCTAAAATATTGCATTGCCTTATTGTTATATTTGGGCTGTCAAAACCATTGTTGTAGAGGTAGCCTATCATTTCTTAGCTCACTCACTCACTGTAAAAATTTTGATTAACAATCGGTTTCTAACGCAATATATCTATGAGGTTTGTTATCAAAATATTGTAAATTAACTTCCGCTAGTGTTTTCATAGTGACTCACTTAAGAGCTCTATATTGCCCAGTTCCTAAACATTCAATTAGCAATTCGGAGAACAACTGGCCGCCATCCAGTAGATCTATTATGTCATTCCTCTCAATCCTTTCAACCGAGCACCAGTCCAACGCTAAGATGGACCAGTATATATGTATTTCCTATATAAACACGAATTTACCTTTTGTAAACCTTATTACAGTGGTATAAAGTCTACCAATCGTTGACAAATCTCGAGATCGCAATGGCTATCCGATTGAATGATTAGCCAGCGCTCGGTAATAATGGTCAGTCACCTGGCAGTTACTTCTCGCCCTTCACAACTGTTTGTATACAAGCGAACCGCCAACCCAATTTGCCGGGTTACCACTCGGATTTCGTAAACAACTAGATATTTTCCTCCATGTTTATCGATTTAATATAAAGCGCCTGAAGAATTTCGCGCCGGAAAACGGGGATTGCTATTTACGGCCGGCAGAAATATGAGAGCTATCGGAATTAAACTCGCAGGTACCGAGATTTGTTGTGAAAATCAAATATTATTCTATTCTATTCTATAACTAATTTTAGTGACGTAGATGAGTGACATCACTAGAGTATATCTTTAATAAACATTGTTTATTGACTGAGTCTAGTTTCGATTTACATAATAGTGATTTAATTCTCATCTGTATTCATAATGCATATTACCTACCTAGATGTTATTTATCTGTCAATATTTTCATAGTAATATGGCGCCGGGTTAGGTCTGATAAATTAGTGCATGTAGTGGGCCAAATATAATTTGCACCGATCGATGTTTCGAACAACTTGTGTAGAAGCGCTTAAAGAACTGAATAACCAATAAAAAATAAAAAATGAAGACTGGCATTTTACCATGGCTTCAGAATCGCATTTATTTATTTATTTTTATTTATTCTTTATTCTTTATTCTGAACAATAATTATTGTGTCGAACATTGAATTGTTTAATACCTAATTAAAATTATGTACATTGTTATCAAAAAATAAAATAAATACTGGAGTATATAAAATTACAGAATTACAATTACAAATGTCAACAGTTATTACAATATTATTAGAATGAAAATTCATAGCACACATCCAAATTAAAAATTAGTCACTTACTAGAAAATAATTACAAATGCCAGTCTCCACAGTCAAATGTCATGCAACTTAAAAATAACTAAATAAATCCCTATCACAATAATATAAGACATTAAAAATTTAATTTCAACATTGGAGACAAGTTTCTAAGAGTAAACACTAATATTGCTCGTCTGATACAAAATCTGCTATAGAATAATATGTTTTTTTTTTTAAAAGATGCTGTTTGAGTCTTATACTAAACAATTTGCTATTTAAAATAGATTTTAATTCGATTGGTAACTTATTGAACAGAAAAATTGCTTGGTAGCTGGCGGCTTGCTTCATGATATTAAGTCGCGGGACAAGGTTACATTTCAAATCTTTCCGTCTAGTCGACAACCTGATTTCCCGATCTGTAATGCTCTCATATTTATTTAAATGCTTGATTAAATCTGTTAGGAGTACGAGGATATAAAGCGACGGCACCGTGAGGATATTGAGCTTTATAAAATGTTCTCTGCAAGACTCCGTCTGAGGTATTCTAACAATTATCCTAATAGCTCTTTTTTGAAGTATGAAAGCTGCATCGACATTATATTGATAACTATTACCCCATTGCTTGATGCTGTATCGCAGTTTAGACTCCACTAGAGCATGGTAGACTGCTTTAAGTTGAGTCATATGAGTCAAATCTCGTAAGGAGCGAAGGGCATAACATGCAGAGCTTATGGAATTGGTTAGTACCTGTAGTTCATGTTTCCAATTCAAATGGGCATCAATATGAACCCTCAGAAATTTCACCACATCAGCCTGTAGGATTTTGCTTCCGTTTAAAGTAATGTTTAGTTTATCCGAATTGTTAGAAGTAGCGGAAAACAAAATCACATTCGTCTTTTTTGTGTTAAGTTTTAAGTTGTTGACTGTGAACCATATATTACAAGCCATCAAAGCAGCGTTTGCTTTATCGTTTAATTGTGTCATGCTTTCCGCTGTGACTACCGCATTTGTATCATCTGCAAACACTACTAGCTTTGTCTGCGGTACTATATTTTCTATATAAGGAATGAGGTCATTTACAAAAAGTAGAAAAAATAAAGGGTCATTACTTTTCTTACTAATTCCAAACCCTTCGGTCGAGAAATTCGACCACAAAAGTTTTGTTTTAAGCAAGATCTTTTGGCATACAAAGTAGATTTGTTTGGTGACCTACTTATATGTCTGTGATTGTGGTTTCGGTTCAGGCATAAACGGCAGGATTTACAACTAAATGTGATGATCTGATGATGGAACGCCTTTGTTTTGTGCGTTCTCTTTTGTATTGAAATTACGGATCAGAGCATCCTTTCAAAAGGTTTGATTGCTGACTAGGCTAGGTTATTGCTGACAGAGATCTGATAGCCAATCCCCGGAGTGCTTTGTAAATTATTTTATTGCGAACAAAGAATACGAAATACACCACTCTTGAAAAAAAGACACATTCGCAACATTGAACATTCGAGTGTTTTCTCTGCGCGGTGACCAAAGGGCTTTGAACTTTCGGCTTTTGTGTAGAGTTGAAAGCACTTTGCTTGCTGCGCGTTTATTTGCGTTCGTGTGTAAGGGGCTGTCCATAAATTACGTCATCGATTTTTGACGATTTTGGACCCCCCCCCCCTATAATCATCCAAAAATCATGCATCAAATGACCCCATTTCCTCCTACTTCATGCTACCGTCATCCGATGTCCAGACCCCCCCCCCCTAATTTGAAATGACGTAATTTATGAATAGCCCCTAATGAAAATTAATATTGAGTATTTATTTCTCGCAAGGGAAATTTCGCATTTGTATAGACTATTGTAATCTGTGTTTTAGTGCCACAATTCCAAGCTGTTCTAAGTAAATGAGTGACCTTGGTACAATTCTGGCTTGCCATAGCGTAGTGCAACTCGTCATTTTGATACGTCTAAGCTAACTTTGCACAGCGGGAATATGTAGAAGTGCCACCATGATCGGTAATATTTTAATAGAAATTTGTAAGTTTATGTTTTACAATTCCACACTTATCGTCAAGTCGGTGTAGAGGTATGAGTAGCTTGGTTTGACTATATAGATGTTTTATTTAACCGTCCTTAGTTACTTCGGTATTTCTGACAGATCATTAAAATAATCTGTGTTATGGTACAACTCGTATGTCCGCGTGTGGCCTTGGCACAATTAAGGCATACCATAGCGTAGTGCCGCGTCACATCCTCAGTTGAAATACTTCTAGCAGTTCTTTAGTTATCTTCAACAATATGTCTTGTATGAGAGTGTCGAATCTGCTCTTGTTTAATGTAATCTGTGTTTTGGTGCTACAACTCCAAGCGAACGAGAGCGTGTATGTAAATGTATGGCCGCGTGTGACCTTGGCACAATTTATGGCATGCCATAGTGTAGTGCGGCGTGACGTCCTTCGCTTAGATGCTCCTAACAGATCTAACCTGTAGGTAGATGTCGTATTTGACTCCTACAACATTGCCGGCTTGACATTATGAGTCAGCTGTCTGTTAGGAATTAAGTACTTATCTCAATCTTTTTTTTTTCAACCCAAGCTATGGTATTTGGCATGGAAGCCCAAATCGAGCAAATTACGCAATACCAGTCCAACGCGATGGGGTTGCGATATTTTTTTACAGAATTCCTATTTCTGCATCATCAGATCAGTATGAAAAATTTCTTAAACTTAGATAAGATGAATGTAATTAAATAAATTACAGTATAAATATAGCGGAAGTAATATTTTTTTTTTTTATTGTTCTGTTAAAATCAAAGTTGATAAATCTTTAAAAAATATTCTATTTTTCAATTTGCCATAATGTGGTTCGGTTACATAATCTCAGATCTCCAATGTCTTTCGTTTGAAATAGGTAAACTATTTCCCCGCCGCTTCCGAATTGCTATTAATTTTCTTCATTAAACTTGGACTCTGGTACCGCTTAGCAAATTATTTATCAGTGAAAATCAACCCCAAGGGAAATTCCAACAAATCGATTAACGGCACTACAACTGTTGCTATTCCCACCAGGCGACGACGAGGGTAGTATTTAATTACAAATTGTAACCTGCTTCTCCTCTATACAACTTAATTATGTAATTGCAATTTATTTAGTAGCAGGTTTTGAATTATGCGTTGGTCTCTCCCCCTCATCTCGGTTGCGTCCTCAGCTACTGCGTTATGGAGCCCACAGGCTCCGCTTTCCGACTTTTTCTCTTCCAATTCGTTCCGTCTTCGGCATCCTCTTTCGTGGCTATTATGCGCTGCTGGTAACTGTGGTATTTAGTTTTTAAACTGGAGATCCAAACCCCGACTTGTTAGTTGTTACCCTTACCAAAGAGTTTCTCGGGAATCTCGGGATGTATATTAGGTATGAAATATTATTTGACACGTAAGTAATTTACCTGTTGATTTTCAGTTAAGGATAACATCGCGAGAAAACCTGCACCTGCGAATAAATTCAAATGTGTGTGAAGTTTTTATCCGTATCCCACGGGCTATAGACCGAATCCTCTTGTACAAAGGACCTAAATAAATAAGAACCCCTTTAAATTTAATTCAGATATTAGTATTATTTCTTAGTATCTCTCTCCTATCCGTTATTCGTAACGAGTGGTATTTATAACCTAAGTAATTGGAACAGTGTGAGCGAAAACTTATAAATAAATACTTATCTAATAGGAACATGCGATATTACTTCTCAGTAAATAGAATTACCTACCTAAATAAAACAAGGTTGTCCTTTCGAGATGATTCATTACCGTCTGAATCGCGGTATAAGAGAATACAAAAACCAAGTTTTTTTCTCAAAAACTTCGGTCTTCTTCTTATCAGCATATTTGGGTCCACTGCTGAACATATGCCTCTTTTATGGATTTCCATGTTGCGACGACAATGCGACGGTTATATGCCAGGTCGGCCCTGCCGTCTTCAGTACTTATTTCTTTCAGTGATCTAACTACTCATCGACGTTAGAACCCTCCGAGACGAACAGGGCCGTCTTAAAATCAAATATACTGTTACTCTCTGTCCTTTGGGGCCCCCCGAGGATGGGAGCCCTGGGCACGGGCCCCGTGTGCCCTTATGGTAAAGACGGTACTGGAGACCAGTCCAAAGTCAATTAGGATAGTCTACATTGTACTAGTACAGTCAGCTTCAAAAGTAACGGATCAGACTATGCGTTAAAAGTATCTCCCATTCTCTGATTAATAAAACGAGATATATATGTCTCTATATGTGAACCAATCAAACTGTTGCAGATACCTTTGATTTGAGCGGAAACTGTCAAGTTATAGGTATCTCTATTTGGAAGGGTAATTGATGGTGGCAGATACTTTTGGTGCGTTGTATCATACGTTACTTTTGATTTGACTGACTGTACAACCAACTGTCGCAATTCCCATCACAGGCGGCGCTCATTTGTATAACTTCATTGCAATTGTAACCCGCAGCAGCAATTAACTGCAGCTATTTATAGCTTCAGCACTTGTAGTAGTTTAAATAATTTAACATCCGCTATGTAATCCACGGCACTATTTGGTGTGTCACGATGAACGAAGGTATCGCCATGAAAAAATTATAAAGGACTTGGATCCTTTTTTTTCCTAGCCTATTTGAGTGTCCCACTGCTGGGCAAAGGCCTCTCCCCTTAATTTCCAATAATTTAGATCCTTTTAGACGTTTTATTTAGATGTGTCAGTAAAGTTTAAAATTTGAGCTACAGAATTGATTTTCTTTCACTGACGACCTACCAAAATCATTTGTTTGAAATGCAAGTTGACTCACTGGAAATAAAGGGTTCAATCGGAAATAAGGAAGCCCCAACATGGTTGAACACATCTGTCGGTATGTGTTCAAGCGTCTCAGGTCTTCTTACAGTACGGTGGGATGTGGGACGTAACAGACCCGTGCTGTTCTGGTGCCAATTTCCTCGGCTAGAACAATGCCACCTTTAGTCACAAACTTGAAAATGTCACAAATTGACATTAAAAGTTCCTAAACTCTTACACGCGTTTGCAAATGATTCTTAGATGCATGCACATGCACAATCTTCCTGCTTAGCGTGATAAATTCACATAAGGTAATGGCATCATATTTCACATTAACATGTAGGCAACTTGTTATTCTAGGTACCTATTGTTTTGAATAGGTAGAAACATATTTTCCTGGCGGTTTAATGGTCGTAGGATTTATATTGTCCGTATATCATTCACGTTTGCGAAGGTGACGTGCGATTTGAAATGGAATTAGTTTCCCTACCTCTTTGTTCTCGAATTTTCGCTGAAACGGCAACAAAAGCGTGTGTGAAATTGAACAGTTGCCAGCGACCCCGGCGTTCGAATGTTAGCGTTGTGTCCTGAACGGCTACTCCTACAGCTTACCGAGCGCTGGCAAATTGAAGCGGTGTAACCGAAATCTGCTGGACTGCTGATACTAGTTATCTACCTTTGAAGAATACCGCATTTATACTGGTTATTTTGAGCATTAGAATCGCCCACACTCTGTAAGTTAATAGAATACCCCTGGACAATTTAAAATTTAAAATGGTCGGTAAACGTGGCTTGAGGGCGGTCCTTTCCGTGAATGCGGCACTGCACATAGATTGCCGTGCAGCATAAATGCCGCTGGTTTTCCCGGAGTAATTTAAAGCCTGACTTATGATAATCGTTACAAACTGATAATCATTTTAAACAGTCAGTCATAGTACAATTTGCGAGTACATACTATTACTCGTAATATGTATTATGACTGACTTTTTTCGCAGCACCTCCTACCGACTAACTATCTATTTAAAAACTTTCGCAGATATCTGTTGATCAAACAATCGCTGACAAAAGCTACCCTATGTTCTTTTTTTATTTCGAGACCCTATATCGATTTAAATTAGACAGAGTTACTTTCGTAGTGGGTCTCGACCAATTTTGTGGAAAGGAAATCCTAAAACTACAAAATACGTCATTCAGCCCTTTATCGTCTGTTCTTTGGCTTCCTCGCGAAAGTAGGCAACACCTACATCATTAATATCATTGTTAGGGTTCCGTACCCAAAGGGTAAAACGGGACCCTATTACTAAGACTCCGCTGTCCGTCCGCCCGTCCGTCCGTCTGTCACCAGGCTGTTATCTCACGAACCGTGATAGCTAGACAGTTGAAATTTTCACAGATGATGTATTTCTGTTGCCGCCATAACAACAAATACTAAAAACAGAATAAAATAAAGATTTAAGTGGGGCTCCCATACAACAAACGTGATTATTGACCGAAGTTAAGCAACGTCGGGCGGGGTCAGTACTTGGATGGGTGACCGTTTTTTTTTTTGCCATTTTTTGCATTATGGTACGGAACCCTTCGTGCGCGAGTCCGACTCGCACTTGCCCGGTTTTTCTGTAGCAGCGTGGCGGGGTATCAGCTATACTAGTGCAAATTTACCGCGTTATGACTATTTCAAGGTCGCGCAGCCGGGATGTTGGCACCTAGCCAGCAATCACAGACGACGCGGCGCCACTGGGTCATGGTGCACTCGTGTACCTACTTGTATAATTATCCTCAAATCACACATCTACGGGAAACGATACGGCAAGATTGCCAGCAACACATGCAAACTTGTGAATCATATTTTACTTTGAATGACGAGCTTTGACGAGCTCCGTGAAAAAAGCTATAAAATAGTTCATACTTTAAGCGCTGAGCGTTGGACATGTACGTTGGAATTGGTCTCCTGTACTGTGAATGATTGTCTCTTAATATAAATAGGTACAGTAAAATAAGGTCATGGTACTCTTGTAGCTAGGTATTATCCTCAAATCACATTAAGTATGTACGGGAAAATGATCAGCAAATACGTTGCCAAGTTTGTTAACAACACTTACAAACTTGCAATGCATATTTAACTTTGAATGAAGGACTTTGAGCTGCGAGCGAAAATATCGACAGATTATTACAAATCTCGCGACCACTCTTGCAAATCGACATCATGGGATTATAGAGTAATTTATTACTTATAGAATTAGATTGATAATCTGGACGATGTACGGTCAGCTACAGAGACAAAGCACCCCTTGCCAAAGTATGTACAAACTTCTATGCAGGAGCTACTTTATTTCAGCAGCTGACTGTACCATTTCTCCTTAAAATGATTAAACATGTTTGGCGCTTCATTATTCAAAATGCAAAAACATGACGGTTTTAGTTTAGTCTAGTGTCAATGCTGTAAACACAACGTTCCCGATGACATGACATGTGCGACGAATTGACCTAATTCTTCGCGTCGTGCAATCAAGGCGCCATTGTGGTTCAAGCATGCGTGTCACGAACATTTCGTCTTTGTCGCTAATTCATGTCTTTAAGTACAGTCTGATACTGATTACTGAACATCTTCCTGTCGAGATACAATATTGATACAACGTTTTTGCAACTCTCACGAGCCAGATTCGTTAGACCCACATCAAGGCAGCGCGAACGTCAAACAGAATCCCTTGTAAACTCGAAAACTAGATTCATTAGCACTGTTTAGCGTCAGTCGTCGAATCCCAGTTGGCAGCCAAACGTGAGATCATCGAATTTCAATGTCGGTTCCATACGTAAACGTTTCGCCACGGTTATGAGCTCGAAGCTTTGGACTATTTTTGTTTTATCGCATTGATTGTCACATATTCAAGTATTAAATTAATTTGACATTAGCAAGCAGTAAGCTTTATTATCAACTTGTCAGCAGTCATTCAGTTTTTGTCAGTCAGACACGAAGATTTGCCTATACTCCTATAAGTAGCATCACATAATGTCGTTTTTGTTTCCAAAAGTTAAGGATATTGGTTAAACTAACTTTAATAATATATGTCCACTATTTTGACAAGAATTATCGGAGGAAGTTATGCCCAATACAATTCACGACTACTTTTGTTAAGATAGATTTTTGTTTTTATGTAATTGGATGATCGATTTAAACCGCGAAAGATAGTACGAAACGCTGAATTATTTTTGTTTCATAGATTTGTAGCTGTGGAACTCATATATTGACACATTTTCAAGTATTAAATGCGTTGGACGGTTGCAGATCACTCCGTTATCACGTTATCGACATGTCAACATTCATTAAACTGCGAAACATTTATCAGAGGACTTTAAAACTCTGCATTTGAACGATGAAACATTTATATGGTATCAGTCCCTCCCTGAATATCCCTCGTCTGAACTTTGCATTTTCTTTTCCATTGAGAAGAAAGGGGTTCAAAGTTTAGTGACATGTTAATGATATTCCAGATTTGTCTCAAAAAGGGCTTGTTTGTGCATTCATGCTGTTAAATTTAGCCGAAATTGCAATTAGTCACGCCGTGCCACGAGTTCGTGACTTTTGAATTCACTAATGCTAACGGAAATAGACTAATCAAGTGATAAAAAATATAGTACCTACACATTTCCTAGTGATTTATTGAAATACCTACGAATTTACTGAGGGTTGATAAAAATCCGCTAACAGTTTACAAACATGCTACCATTTGTTTGACTGTCTTTTTATCCGATTTATTCGCATTTTATCCTCCTCACAAAGCATTTATATTTCATCCACTTAAGTCCATAACTCGATTGGCTCAGGAAACAAAGAACCTTTAGCTCGTGTGCGTCTTTTGTACTTTTTATCGAAAGCTATAAATCATTTTAACTGTATATCAATCACAATTATTAACACCTATGATACAATTATGTATATACTAATTAGTGATCAATTTGTGTGATATATAGTTCGCTCAATATGACGCACCGACCGTCGACCCCGGTTCGCAACAGTCCATCTGCTCCTTTGTTCGGTTTCAATACCGATTTGTGGGCCGACAGCCTGACTCACCCGCTATCATATTCTACTATTCCATATTTCTATACAAATATAAGGTAAATTAAATGTAATTATAACATCATAACGAAAGTATTTGGAGTAGCGACTGGGTGAGGTAATTTGCGGTATTGAAATATTCTTAAAATGTAACCGCAAGTGTCATTGGTCTCTCATCGCAAGGTATGTTGATAAATAAGTACATGTAACCACTTTGACCCGGAATAATAGTTTAATTAGTCGACTGTACATAAGTACTGGCTTTAAATAACACTAATAACGAAACTATTTGCAGTAGTGACTGAATGAGGTAATTAGCGGTTCCTATTTATATAGGTACCGCTTTACTGTACCCGCAAAAGAGGCTGTTTTGAACTCAAGTCTTGTAAAAACATAATGATAATTATTAACCCGTTGATTTATATTGAATGGCGAATTAATATGATATAATTGTCAAAACTGAATTATATTATGATATTATTGAAGTATATTTCGAGACTCTTGGTATCTAAATCATGGGGCTGATTACTTGTTAACACATCAAAGCGGGCTAATGAGCTGCTCTTCGGGTAATGCTGAACGCTGGTAAATTGGGCAAAGTCCTCTTATTGGGCGCTGAGCCAAATTGCTCGTGATGATTGTCGGCAACCACGTTTTTATCTTTGGTTCCTGGTATGTTTCTATTTAGTTTGTTGACCGATACAATTTGCTTTTGCAACTGCGTTTAATTCCGAATCAATCACAAAAAAAAAAAATACTGCCTCGTATTTGTCTGTATTTCAAAAAGGTTCCCATTCGTTCTTCTTTCAGGCATAGGCTTCGGTATGATCTACCTCCCGTCAGTAGTGGCCGTGGGCTACTACTTCGAGGCGCGACGTTCCCTCGCCACCGGCATCGCTGTGTGCGGCTCCGGCGTAGGCACGTTCAGCTTCGCGCCGCTCGCCGCCATCTTGCTCAACGAGTTCGGCTCATGGCAGAACGCTAATCTGCTGCTGGCTGGACTGATTCTGAACTGCGCGGTGTTTGGAGCGCTCATGAGGCCGCTCGTCTATCCTAAGGTGGGTTCATTGTGACAATGTTGTCGTTCAGCTTCGCGCCGATTGTCGCCCTCTTGCTCAACGAGTTCGGCTCGTGGCAGAACGCTAATCTGCTGCTGGCTGGACTGATTCTGAACTGTGCGGTGTTTGGAGCGCTCATGAGGCCGCTCGTCTATCCTAAGGTAAGTAGGTAGTGACAAGAACTGTTGAACATTGTTGGCTGGCATAAATCCTCAAGCGTTTGACGCACCCATGAGGCCCAGACTCTTGTAATCGAGATCGATGTGCGTTTACGAGGCCTCCTTTGGTAGTGTTTAGGTGTCTGAAGGCGAGTCGTTCTTATTTCCTCCAATACCGGGTGGAGTTCGGTTATACCGTCAACGTAGCTTACTCACGGCCAATAAATTTAGCTGTGGCTGCAGTGTTCCACCATGATTCAGTACCGGAACTAGATTAGTATTGTCAGTCCTTGATCTAATATTTGGTATGGTGTAAATTACTTTTAAATGGGCTCATATAATTTAAAACCCATTTCTCACATTTCAGTCATCTGGAGAGAAGCCCCTCCTACAACGCATGGCGGAAGAGAAGCGACTCCAAATGGAGCGCGGCTCGATCGGCGGCTCATACTTCGTGGTCCAACTGCCCGACGGTACTATGGAGAAGAGGCTGAAGGTAATGTCGACCTCCAACTCACTAACCGGTCGCTTTGGGCAGCATGGTAAGGGTCAAGTGACGTCTGACCGTCACAGCTTATACATTTGTATAATTTACTGGAGTCATGATCATTTATGTTAACACTTCTGTTACTAAGAGGATATATCAATTATATCATACGTTCGAAAAACATGCTCGTTGTGGAAAACAAATACCTACTGTTAATTTTTTTCAAAGAGATAGCTGTATTGGCAGCTTAAGGAACAAACGCAAGTTTCTCTCCGTCAACTCTGTTACACATAGTATGGAGTTTTGGCATCAACAGTTAATGCAACTTTTCGTACAGATACAAACTGCATGGTCAACCCTAATGGTAAAAATACATTATCATAAACAACTTTTATTCAACACTATAGACCACGAAATGTTCACGAAACCACCAAGTCAATAAAAAATTAATAAGGTTTATTTTCATTTTATTGTATTAGCTTGATGGACCATGTTATTATACTTAAGTGATTGTACACTTAGCGTAAATACGCTTAGGCAATTATCAGGAGCAATTGACACGAAATGTCTATGAGGTCACTAAGCCAATAAAAGATGCTCTATGGACAATTTTTATTGTATGTAGGTACCTAGGTAATAATTATGAATAGTATCTACATTAGGCAATCATCAGAAGCAACGCTAAAAACAATTGAAATTGTACATCAAAACCGTGATACGAATTTGTGACTCATTATCGTACCTACTACCCACACATTTTAACACAATTCATACTGGTGTAAACAATAATTTTTACGGGTCATCTAAGTACAATATTGTTAGTCAGCTATCTTACCTTTTCATCGGGATATTGGTGTATTGGTTTAATGTATGTATTCCTTAGAGCATTTAGTAACTGAAGACGCCTTGGCTGTCATTTTCTGTACAAAACAGTCTGCTGATTTTTGTGGGGGAGGGGCACGTCAAATATATGGCTATTTGTACATGATTCGTACATAACGTACAATAGCTATGTCCATGTCAGATAAACGTCAGTCCATACAAAAGTTTGCACAATAGTGCAAGGTTTTCGGCAGAGGTGTAAGCTCTTAAAGGCGACTCCTGTTATTAAATGCTCTAAGATGTATTAAAATCATTACCGGTATTATAAGCATGGCATGGCATCTTGTAAATATTCCATGATTGGTCTCCATTCAATCCTAGCATCCCCATTATGTATACACCTCATACATGCACGTTGATCAAGATACATAGTGCAGATAACCGTTTTAAAGTTCCAAACGGATCATCTGTCACTGGTTCCCATTCCATCGGGCGACACATCGGTGCCACAGCTATTGAGCTAACTCGCGTACTCCACCACTGTGCATATATTAAGAGGTTGTATGTCGCCAGGCCACGGACAAGTCAGGGCAATCTTTGCAGGCCCCGCTGAACGTGGACCCCGGCGTGCACTCGTCGCTCAACCTGGAGGCGCTGGCGCGCGTGCCCACGGTGCCCAACATGCCCGGCGTGCCCACCGTGCCCACGCTGCCCACCATCACGGAGGCGAGGGTTGTGGATGATAATGGAGATAGGAAGAAGGTAATTTTACGATGAGATTGTTTGTAAAAAGGGTCAGAATCCTGACAGTTTTTGTTGATTTTAATTTGAGCCTATAGTAAAAAAATCTGCGATTGTCCAACGACTGGTAGGAGGTATTGTGTAGATTCTTTTTATATTGCTATTGTTGTTTGGTAAGTCGTTACTGAAAAATTGTTGCTATATAAATTTTCTGTAGCCGCTGGTATACTTAATTGCTGCAATGTGTATACAATTTTATTATCTATGCTAGGAACACAGAGAACTACACTCAAGAGCAACAAAAAAGTGTACCTTTTGTTAAAACAATATATAGGTATGTTAATTAACCTATAAAATTTCGATTGTTTTGCGTCCCATAAATTAGAAAATGAAATAATTTTGATGATAACAATCTTTTAGTTATTATGTTATTTATTAGGTATCGAAATCTGTCGTATTTGGCTTTCGCCACGGCAGTGTTCGAAGACCGAGGACACGTGAGGTACAGAAGTGTGAACGGCATACGTCAAATAAAATTGGCAGCATGCTCCAAAACTCTTCATTATCTATATCTGCATTCATCGATTTGGTTTGGTATCTTCTTACATTATCAGGCCACTTCGCATGTAAAAATATGAGTGCATTCAACTTTCCATCCACGTCCCATAGTTCTTAATTCGCTGACATAAGAGCTATGCGACATCTTTTTGAGTATAGGCCCCGTGCATGAACTATAGAGGGTAGCATAGGAGCCGTCAGATTATTGGTGCGAGGCGTATATGTGTCGTTTACGCTTCCGATGTAGCCCACAAGATAAGATGGCAGAACCTACTATGCACAAGGAAACGTACCGACGAGAACGGTAGATGGTAGCACTTGCTTTGGCAATGTACATGTGCACATATGTTTCCGACTCAGGCCACAAGATGGCAGGCCCTCCAACGCCTCATATTTTTACACTTACACAGACATCATAATGAAATTTGAATCATGTTATTTAGTTATCGTGTGTCTCCCCCGCGCCAATACATGTTAGACAAGTACGCGAGCGAAATGCACGATAGCTTGACATCAGTTAGATGCCATTCTGATATCAGTGTACGTCCGAATTGGCCTGTTTGTTTCATAAAGAATATCTTACATGCTTATGTTATTTCAAATGGTCCCTTTTTCTCTTGCATATAGAAAGTGACATACAAATTAAAATATAATTCTGTCAACTAACATAGGTTTGTCATAAATTTATGAATAACACATAACTTTCTTCATATCTTTTTGCGTGAATTTAGTTAGTGAATGAAAAACATTTATTTAAACGATACACAATGAATACTTCACGAGTCAGATATTGTGTACAAAATACCTAATACATTTCCATACATAAGTTTTGTACTTTATGCACGTAATGATAAAAACCCTACCATTCGTATCCGTGTGAATTCTTGGTGCTAGAAAAACTGTAACAAATAAAACGGATAATATTTATAAACTGTCAAATTATTAATAAGGTATTTCCTCGTATAACTTTTTTTTATATCTATGATAGCCGTGATAGAAAGAAAGAGACAAAAAAATTTTTTACACCATTTTTGACAATAATGAAACGAAACAGTTACCTACACAGTTCTACACAGTTTTCTATTCTTATTCTTGATAAAAGAAAAGACGTTAAAATTTTAAGATACTTCACAATCTTATAAAGTTCAAATCATCCGAAACGCTTTTCGATTCCAAAAATACAATGTAGAACACGCCCGTCGAACTTGTCGTAGAGTAAGTAGTTTTGTTTTTTCAGATTATCACACTTCCTTATATTTCTAGGGGGAAAACGGCGTCACCAACGGCGGCAACCAGATGTCCCGCAACGTGTCGTCGCCGGCCTTCAGCGCGCAGGCGCCGGGGTTGCCCAAGAACGGCTCCGTGCCGTTCTTCGACCGCCAACGCAAGCAAAGCACCGGCGATAGGTCAGGCGATAGGTAGCGTAGACGACTTTTATACAGGTGGTGGACAAGGAATGTTATGGTGACGTGTCATGGGATCTTGTTTACATATTATGTTGTTGTTGTCCTACGGTACCCCAGAGGTGCAAAGGGCCTTCACAAGCTCGCGCCACTCCTTCCTATCTTCAGCGACCCTTCTGGCCTCGCCCCAGCTCAACCCGACCGCTCGTAGTTCATTTGTGACAGACCGCTGCCAAGAGTGTACAGGGCGCCCGAGGCCACGGCTTCCGTCCGGCGGTTTCCAACCGAAAGCGATGGTTGCGTTATTAGTTTCCCCTCTTCGAACAGTATGTCCTATCCATCTCCATTTCCGTGTCGCGATTTCTTCGCCAATGGGTGTTTGCCGGCATATACGCCATAGGTCTTCGTTACGAATAATTTTTGGCCAGAAAACGCGAAGGATCGACCTGAGGGACTTGTTGACGAAGACTTGTAGTTTATTCGTTAGGCACTCTCCACGTTTCGCAGCCAAAAAGCAACACAGATTTTACAATTGATTCGAAGAGGGAAAGTTTAACACGTCGCGTGAGCACAGTCGACTCCCTTCCCATCCCATTACATATTATGCTTGATCATATTGCGGCAAGGTATTGTTCCCCGCGTTCAGAGCGCAGGCACCGGGGTTGCCTAAGAACGGCTCCGTTCCGCTCTTTGAATGCCAGCGCAAGCAGAGCACCGGCAATAGGTCAGGTCAGGCGACAGCAACCAGGTATCCTGAACGTACCATCGACTTTGTTCAGCGTATTATATTCTAAACCTCACTGATGTGTTTTTGCAAGTAGAATATCGCATGTTGTATAGTTGTTGCTTTTGTGAGTGTTAGTAATGTGAAGTATAATCAGACCGAGATAAGTCTGCAACGATTTTGATAGCACACGCAGTGCAAGTGTTATTTTAAACGTCAAACTTCTATGAAACGATAAATAACACTTGCACAGCGTGTGCTATCAAAATCGTTACAGACTCACGTCGGTCTAACTCTAAGTAGATAACTAATTTCGCTTTTTTGTTTCAGATTCAAACCGTCCTTAGCTGCTATTAAAGCCACGTCCAAAACTTCCATGAATAGTCAATACAGAATCGATGTAAGTGCAAACTATTCCAATTGGCTACTTTCCTACCGATTTGCTAATATGGAATTTATATGAAAACGTGTATAGTGACGTCACGGTCAACTCAACTACTTTTTATATTTCAATCCGATTTATTAAATAGAAATTGTGGTTAAAAATAACTGCTATCTATGTTTTTCTAATAATTATCTGGTGCTTTATTTCGTGCACAGTGTGAAATAATTTATTTTAAGTAGAGGAAAGTACCCAATTATCCTGTATATAAAATAGGATAATTTAATTAGTCGTCTACAGGAGCATTCGCTTCACTAAATATTATTTATTTCTTGAAGTAGTTGGACTTAGAATTTTGGACTGTATAGATGAATTCCCCAAATTTTTTTTTCTCCGGTATTTTTAGTTCCATTCGCGTTTTCCCCCATTTTCTTAATTTTCTATACGTTATTTCTGCCAACAGATAATTTCATCACACGCATTTTTTTCTACTCGTTATTTTTGCTACACGCAACTTTACCAATGCAATTTTTCACCAATCTGTTTTATTCACATGCGTATGCTTTACCCGTAGAATATATCTGCACTGGTTTATTTTTGTCACACGTTTTAATATCTAATCTTTTTTTTCGCTAGACGCATCTTTACCATGTTTTAACATGAATACTAAGCAGGCGGGGTCGTTAGAACTACTAGAACTATTAGTCTGTACGGAAAGAGAAGAGTCGTGGAATGTATGGGGCCCAATACATTCCACGACTTCTGTCTGAACAGACTCTAGGTATAAGTATAGATGGGTGATGATAATAACATTAATAAGCACTAGAAACACAGACCAACCCCTATAGACCGAGCTTATAGGACGACTCGCGGTCACCGCCCGTATGGTGTATAGGTCAAATATAAGATTGTTCGCGCGCCGCTCCGATCAGTTGCGCCCAAGGTTACATGTTGGCAGTGTGCACGAGTCTAAGAAAATAAATCGTAAAGTATTGAATTCATTGGGAAATCATGGGATATTGCAGCGTAAATGGTGTGGCAAGTCATCTAAGACATCTACTTACGAAACAGATGGAATAACATCCCACAGGAAAGTCAAATTCATTATTTCATTGAATAATGTTTCTTGTCCGCGGGGTTCATTTTATACTGGTCGTAAGCAGAGGCGAAGTATGTCCGTCCCTTTTCGTCAACTTGAAAATGCAATGCGCTATCCCTTTCCCTTTCGACTAGTGATGTGACGATGATGGTTTTTCAGTTGCGGAAACTTCGTGCTTCGTCATACCGTATTGTTGGTACAATAGACATAATATATAGGTAATATGTTGTGTAAGTTTTTTAGAATCCTCTAGGCCAGCGGAGCAGTTAGGCCGCATGTCACGAGATGGACCTGATGATGAACTTCAAAGAAGTGCGAGGGAACTCGGTGTTGGTTTGTGATAGACATATGTTGTATGGGTTTTTTAGAATCCTCTAGGTGAGCAATTAGGTCTCATGTCACGAGATGGACCTGATGATGAACTCCAAAGAAGTGCGAGGGATCTCGGTGTTGGTTTGTGATAGACATTGTTGTATGGGTTTTTTAGAATCCTCTAGGTGAGCAGTTAGGTCTCGTGTCACGAGATGGACCTGATGATGAACTTCAAAGAAGTGCGAGGGAACTCGGTGTTGGTTTGTGATAGACATATGTTGTATGGGTTTTTTAGAATCTTCTAGGTGAGCAGTTAGGTCTCATGTCACGAGATGGACCTGATGATGAACTCCAAAGAAGTGCGAGGGATCTCGGTGTTGGTTTGTGATAGACATTGTTGTATGGGTTTTTTAGAATCCTCTAGGTGAGCAGTTAGGTCTCAGGTCACGAGATGGACCTGATGATGAACTTCAAAGAAGTGCGAGGGAACTCGGTGTTGGTATGTGATAGACATATGTTGTATGGGTTTTTTAGAATCCTCTAGATGAGCAGTTAGGTCTCATGTCACGAGATGGACCTGATGATGAACTTCAAAGAAGTGCGAGAGAACTCTGAGTTGATTTGTAATAGGCATATGTTATTGGTCCATTTGAATATGTTTTCAATACAACCTTCTATGACCTTAATAAAACGGACAAAAGAAAATAATTGTATGAGATTTTGGCGACACTTTTTTCTCGTATCGAAAGAGATTGCGATTCTGAGTGGAAATAATATAAAAATTCTAAACTTTAAACAGAAATGCCCTAATATGTTAAGTAAACATTTCAGTTACATTGTTAAATTACTTATTGAAATATTAAATTAATCAATATAATTATTAAGTAAGTTTACTCTAAGTATACTAAATTGGTAACAATTTTACTACAATAAATTTCGGTACCACTGGTAACAGTACCCACTACCTGTAATGAACATGTCCCATCCCTACGCTTACACGTGTCAGCGCGCCGTGTTTGGAACGACCACAGACCAACCCCGATAGACCGAGCTTATAGGACGACTCGCGGTCACCGCCCGTATGGTGTATAGGTCAAATATAAGATTGTTCGCGCGCCGCTCCGATCAGTTGCGCCCAAGGTTACGACATGTTGGCAGTGTGCACGAGTCTAAGAAAATAAATCGTAAAGTATTGAATTCATTGGGAAATCATGGGATATTGCAGCGTAAATGGTGTGGCAAGTCATCTAAGACATCTACTTACGAAACAGATGGAATAACATCCCACAGGAAAGTCAAATTCATTATTTCATTGAATAATGTTTCTTGTCCGCGGGGTTCATTTTATACTGGTCGTAAGCAGAGGCGAAGTATGTCCGTCCCTTTTCGTCAACTTGAAAATGCAATGCGCTATCCCTTTCCCTTTCGACTAGTGATGTGACGATGATGGTTTTTCAGTTGCGGAAACTTCGTGCTTCGTCATACCGTATTGTTGGTACAATAGACATAATATATAGGTAATATGTTGTGTAAGTTTTTTAGAATCCTCTAGGCCAGCGGAGCAGTTAGGCCGCATGTCACGAGATGGACCTGATGATGAACTTCAAAGAAGTGCGAGGGAACTCGGTGTTGGTTTGTGATAGACATATGTTGTATGGGTTTTTAGAATCCTCTAGGTGAGCAATTAGGTCTCATGTCACGAGATGGACCTGATGATGAACTCCAAAGAAGTGCGAGGGATCTCGGTGTTGGTTTGTGATAGACATTGTTGTATGGGTTTTTTAGAATCCTCTAGGTGAGCAGTTAGGTCTCGTGTCACGAGATGGACCTGATGATGAACTTCAAAGAAGTGCGAGGGAACTCGGTGTTGGTTTGTGATAGACATATGTTGTATGGGTTTTTTAGAATCTTCTAGGTGAGCAGTTAGGTCTCATGTCACGAGATGGACCTGATGATGAACTCCAAAGAAGTGCGAGGGATCTCGGTGTTGGTTTGTGATAGACATTGTTGTATGGGTTTTTTAGAATCCTCTAGGTGAGCAGTTAGGTCTCAGGTCACGAGATGGACCTGATGATGAACTTCAAAGAAGTGCGAGGGAACTCGGTGTTGGTATGTGATAGACATATGTTGTATGGGTTTTTTAGAATCCTCTAGATGAGCAGTTAGGTCTCATGTCACGAGATGGACCTGATGATGAACTTCAAAGAAGTGCGAGAGAACTCTGAGTTGATTTGTAATAGGCATATGTTATTGGTCCATTTGAATATGTTTTCAATACAACCTTCTATGACCTTAATAAAACGGACAAAAGAAAATAATTGTATGAGATTTTGGCGACACTTTTTTCTCGTATCGAAAGAGATTGCGATTCTGAGTGGAAATAATATAAAAATTCTAAACTTTAAACAGAAATGCCCTAATATGTTAAGTAAACATTTCAGTTACATTGTTAAATTACTTATTGAAATATTAAATTAATCAATATAATTATTAAGTAAGTTTACTCTAAGTATACTAAATTGGTAACAATTTTACTACAATAAATTTCGGTACCACTGGTAACAGTACCCACTACCTGTAATGAACATGTCCCATCCCTACGCTTACACGTGTCAGCGCGCCGTGTTTGGAACGACCAATCGCAACGCCGTGAGCACCCCTCCCGCACCTCACAGTTTGGTGATTTGCGTCGGGAACAAAATGGCCAATATTAGGTTTCTAGAGGCGGTGTTCTGTGACTAGAAATAAACCTCTTTAGATAGGTAACGAGTTCTATTACCTCACCGTCATTATCTGGACAACGTCAATGTCAATATGTTTCGAGTTTCAGGTTTTAATGAATATTGGTAATAAATTGTTTTATGAATATTGGTTTTAAATAGACAAGAGAAATATGATGGATCCGAGTGATGAAACCCATGGGCGATCGTCAGGACCATGTGCATTTACTTTTTTGGAAAGTACTCATGGAGGGCGTATATTAATACAAGGTGGATATCATAGGGATATCGCCATTATTTTAAACGAACCAAAAATTGTCAGGTTCCTCCGTGTGGAATTGCCATAAAAAGAATTCGTGCAAGGGATTTGTAGTTATACGAGGGGCGTTCAAAATATTCTCGGTATTGATATCTTACAACCTCTTCTTAAATTTCTTTCGTTACTGGCCGCTAAGGTTTATTCATTGACATTAAAAAAAAATATAATTGGAACCGAGATGTTCTTTTGTTTTTCTGCAATTGCTGAACAAACATGAACATCATGTGCGAATTGACAATGTTAACTAAATTAGAACATCAATGCGTCATAAGATTCTCGACAAAACAGGGTAAAAATCAAAAAACCATAAAAGAGGAAATGGATTGTGTTTACCGTGAGTCTGCTCCTTCTCTATCTACCATTCAAAAGTGGTCAAGCGAATTTAAACGTGGAAGGGAGAGTATTGAAGATGACCCTAGACCTGGTCGGCCTGTAGTAGCTACTTCACAAGAAAATATTGATAAAGTGGAAAAACTTATATTGGAAGATGGTCGAGTGAAGGTAAAATCTATAGCTCAAGTAACCAATCTTTCTATTGGTATCGTACATGATATTATCCATGACCATCTTAATATGTCAAAAGTAAGTGCAAGATGGGTTCCGCGAATGCTGACTCGGCTTCAAAAAGACATGCGTGTAGCGTGTTGTTCCGATGTTATTGACCTGTGCGGTGAAAATCCTAATGAGGTGCTGCAAAGAATAGTTACTGGAGATGAAACCTGGGTTCATAATTATGACCCAGAGAGTAAACAAGAGTCCATGCAGTGGCACATTAAGGGTTCAGCTCATCCCAAAAAGTTCAAGGTCGTCCCTTCAGCTGGCAAGGTCATGGCCACGATATTTTGGGATTGTGAAGGAATATTACTAATCGATTATAAAGAAAAAGGTGTAAATATCACACGACAGTACTACGCTAACATTCTACGTCAATTAAAGGATGCAATCAAAGAAAAGAGGCGAGGAAAGTTAACCAAAGGTGTTCTGCTTCTGTGTGACAACGCCCCCGTCCATACTGCTCATATTGCCAAGGCAGCTATTGTTGAATGTGGGTTTGAAACTGTTACTCACCCACCGTATAGTCCGGACTTAGCCCCCAGCGACTTCTTTTTGTTCCCCAATCTTAAAAAGGATCTGCGTGGAATTTTTTTTTCTGACGATGAAGCATTGAAGGCTGCAGTGGAGGAGCATTTTTACACCAAAGATAAAAAATATTTTTATGAGGGATTAAAAAAAAAAATTGATCGATCTTTTAAGGGGATTAACATAGGGGGGGAGTATATTGAAAAATAAAAATATCAAACTTTTCGTACTTGTTTGTTTTCATTCTCATACCGAGAATATTTTGAACACCCCTCGTAAATGCAACAGAAACGAGCATTTTGCGAGATAACAACCATTCTTGTGTGCCGGATTACGAGTCTATCGATATTGAAAAAGAAATTATAGAGTTAAAAAAAATGTTACTACTGATTACAAGCCCATCCCTACGCTGTATAAACAGCATATGAAACAATTTATGCGTGAGGAATATGCTGACAAATTACCACCGTTTCATACTGTTAGGGATGCTTTGTACAAAGAACGTCGAAGTTCGAGACATTCGAAGATGTGGCCATACTTATACATCTCTCTGAAAACTTTGTGTGCGTTCACGACTGTGACATTATAATTTTTATAACAGATGAGTGCAAGCAGTGGATAGCTGGGTTAAAAACCTTTTTTATAGATGGAACTTTTAAAATAGTGCCTGAGCCGTTCATTCAGTTGTACACGATACATGGCGACATAGGTTCCGACGAAAATTGCACGAAGGTAGTTCCCTGCGTATATGCGTTGCTACCTAACAAGCGGCAAACCACGTACGAACGAATGTTTCAACTCATAAAAGAAAATATACCTAGTTTTGAACCTGATCATATAAAAATTGATTTTGAAATAGCAGCTGCTAATGCGATTAAATGTTTATACCCGACAGCTAAAATAAGTGGTTGTTTTTTTCATTATAAGCAGGCCGTGTACACCAATGCTGATTCACTTGGAGCAACCAGTACACGTGAAGGCTGCAGCCATGTCGCAAAATGTGCCGCGATAGCACACCTGCCTGCAATGAAAATTCACAAAGCGTGGATATCGATTCTGGAAATGTCACCCCGAACAGACGAGATCCTAAGTTTTAATGACTATATGTTAAAACAATGGGTAAAAGTTGATATGATCCACATGGTGTCTTGTTATGGCCACCGCCACAGGACAAATAATGTAGTTGAAAGCTGGCACAGAAAGATGAATAATCGGATTCATAACAACTCCAGCCTATTGTTTTTATATCGCAATTAAAAGAAGCAGTCGAAGTTAATTTTGTAAACATGCAAAATGAAATGCGAACTGATGTTTTCCGAAAACGAAATAGAATGTATATTTCGATGGACAGAAAAATAGAGGGAATTGTAAATAATTACCTCATGGGATCCACCAACATAGAAAAATGTGTAAGGCTGTTATCAGTACTCAAATATAAGTAAAACTTATAACACACACATTAACATTTAGAAAATATTATTATAATTTTTATGTTTGTATTATAATAAGAACGAAGTTAGGCCAGCTTTCAACTGCATTATTATATCTGATGGCATGTTTAAGTTCCTAAAGCTAAAGTACAGTTTTTGTTTTATTTCGTCCTAAGTATACATGACTAGCCGCGTTTTAATAATAAATATAAAACTAACTGTTTGTCTTTTCCTTTCCACGGATAAATAATTGAAAATATCCAGGTGAATAATAGAGCCTGGTCGGTTTCGTTACTACTGCCAAGGAACATTACCTTTATACAGTCCTTGCTACTGTATACTCGTAATAGAAAAGTGACGGTAGCGAGACGGGACACGTTAGTTCATTAAAGTGTAGGATTAGGGCTTTTAGTGTTTAAGGCGTAGGTACCTATATACATTTAGAAGCTTACCTTTTACATAATATTTGATAACTTTTTGACATAGCCTAATAATGGTCTCGTTTTTGCAATACTTTACATGAAAATGTTTTT
The DNA here is from genome assembly GCF_910591565.1 of Cydia splendana. Classification (NCBI taxonomy): domain Eukaryota; kingdom Metazoa; phylum Arthropoda; class Insecta; order Lepidoptera; family Tortricidae; genus Cydia; species Cydia splendana. The sequence goes on along the minus strand of NC_085969.1, from coordinate 9,474,883 downwards.
GGTGGGATCAATTACAACTAATATAATATAATATAACTAATATAACCTTTTAATATAACCAATATAACTTAGTAATAAAAATCATAACAATCATAATACATACGTAGGCAAAGGGGTCGATAATACATAGGTAGGGTAGGGGTTTCAATCGATAGCTTTTGCTCGAACCCCGCCCGCTTAGTATTCATGCTAAAACATGGTAAAAATGCGTCTAGTGAAAAAAAAAGATTAGATATTAAAACGTGTGACAAAAATAAACCAGTGGAGATATATTCTACGGGTTTACTTTAGCATACGCATGTGAATAAAACAGATTGGTAAAGATGCGAGTAGCAAAAATAACGAGTAGAAAAAAATGCGTGTGACGAAATTATCTGTTGGCAGAAATAACGTATAGAAAATTAAGAAAATGGGGAAAAACGCGAATGGAACTAAAAATACCGGAGAAAAAAAAATTTGGGGAATTCATCTATACAGTCGAATTTTGAATGTAATTATTTGTGAAACGAAATTTATGTCATCGATAGGAATTAAGAACTCCAGTATTTTTTACAAGACTTAAGTGTTTTCAATCGTGAATCAAGTTATATTCCTAAGAGTCTTTTTGAAACTAGATAATGAATCGACGCCTACAACAAAGGCAAGATTCATCAGTGTTTATGGTTATTATATTAACTAGAGTAATAAATACATTTGACAACTTGAAACATGTTGCAAAAATGATTTTTTTCGTAGGAATAGGTTCGTTAAATATTACAGAAGATCCAAGTCCAACAACTTTTTAAGAATTAAAGTTTCGACATAATCCTAAAGATAAAGGCTCCAAAAATCAGTCTTTGACTCTTCCATTCTTCCAGCTTCACAAAATTCCCTAGGCGCCTATCAATTATAATGTAGGTAACACAATAGGGTATTTGACTGTATTTAAAATAAATTATTTTATACCATGCATGAAATAAAGCACCAGAAGATTAATAGAGCAACGTAGATAGGAGTTATTATTAGACACAATTACTATTTTAAAACCCGTATAAAACTATAAAGAGTAGGTAATTTGATTGTGACGATCACATGCTAGTGTTTCATATAAATTCCATAGTAGCAAACTTTGGTAGCAAAATCGTATTGACAGTTTGAAAAAAGAAAGTGATTTGACTAGTAGTCAAATACCCTATACGTTCTAGGGCGACACGGAGAGCGTGATGTACAACTCCAAGCTGTCGGTGGCGGCGCCGCGCGAGCCGGCACGCATGGTGCGGCCCATGTCGCGCAAGGACATCTTCTACTCCGGCTCCGTGCTCAACCTGCCGCAGTACCAGAGCCAGAAGAGCCTGCAGGCCTACCGGAACTCCGTGCTCAGCCTGCCCCAGAGCAGGCAGGCTGGGGACGCGGAGGCTCAAGAACGTGAGTTGACAACCAGTTTATTATGGCCGATGGCCAAGGGGAGGGGGAGGGGCCATACATTTAGTTACAAATTTTATTCAGCTCATTCAGCATCGTACATCAATTTAGACAAACTTCAACTTCCTTCGGTTTAGAGGCCGCACGATACCAGAGATTACTTAATACCTAATGACATTTTGTATAATTCAATCATAAAGGTAAACAAAGACAGGTTAATGTGTTTGAAAAACGAAGTGCAAAAATAATCGTATTTATTTTGAATTCTATATTTCAGAATACGACCTATGCCCGTGCTTATCGCTGCCCCAATCCTTCAAGTCCGCCCTGGGGTCAATGCTGGACATGAGCCTGCTGCGTGACCCCGCCTTCATGCTCATAGGCGTTTCCAACATCTTCGGCATGGCCGGCCTCTACGTGCCCTTCGTGTACATCGTGGACGCCGCCATGCTTAATGTACGTAATACCAACTCTTCAAGTCCGCCCTCTGCCCATGCTGCCTTCTAACACTAGTGGGTAGCCACGTTTAGCGAGACTATCGACAAAAACAAGGATTAGGTAACAACACTTTTGACATTGTGTTAAGTAATTGTATTCAATAACTCTGCTTTGCTCCAAACTAGAATGCCTTATTACATGATAGTATGAACATAGCTGTAATAAACTAAGCAATGTTTAACTTTATTAACATTACTTAGTACTCAGTAAAATTGTTAAAATTTCTAACCTCGCCAGCCATACTTAACCTCCTAAGGCCCAGCCATATAGTGTAGGAAATAAAGTTGATTTTGCATTGTTGGAAAATTGAACGAAACAGAAAAAGCGACTCTGTTCCAATTGAATAGGATTTAAATTTCATCGAACTTGGGCCTAACGTCTAACTTGAGCCTTAGGAGGTTAAAATCAAATACATTACAAATTTTATTATGCAGATATGTAAACTTATTCTTATCCCTTTCGTCAATTTGAATAATATGTTTCTTCAGACTTTTGACTAATATTGTCTATTTGTATATTTCAGGGTGTAGAATCATCGCAAGCTTCCTTCCTCCTATCCATCATCGGCATAACGAACACAATCGGCCGTATCGCTTGCGGCTGGGTCGCTGACTTCCCCTGGATGGACTCACTATTGCTCAACAATGTCTGCCTTGTCATTGCCACGGTAAATACGACTTTATGTGAAGATTCCTAGGTTCACATCGGCATTGATGACACAATCAAATAACTTAAAAATGATTTTACTATTTTCAGATATCTGTTGCCGCGACGCCATTCTGCGCATCTTATGGTTCTTATGTCGCAGTGGCCATATTCTTTGGGATCGCTATTTGTAAGTAGTATTCCAAAAATTAAAATAGCTCCTATAAGAAAATATTTACATACAGAAAGTACTCGTTTCTTGACTTGATAGATCTGCAATTCTGCAGTTCTGTTCGGGGGCGTTAAAAATATTCATTAATTATTTGGACGAATGCCGCGAAGCATACTGACCGTTGATATGTTTAATTTTCCAGCGGGCTACATCTCCCTAACGTCCATCATCCTGGTGGACCTGCTGGGGCTGGACAAGCTGACGAACGCGTTCGGGCTGCTCATCCTGTTCCGTGGAGCGGCCGCCATCGTGGGCTCGCCGCTCGCCGGCGCCGTGTACGACGCCACGAAGAACTACGACGCCTCGTTTTACATGGCGGCCGCGTTCTTCCTCGCCGCCACGCTCACCTCCTTCGCTGCTCCTTTGTTCAGAAGGTAAGTCAGCATCAAAAGTGGCCATATATATCTTAACACGTCTTTGTTGCTATAGAAAGAACTATCCATCTGTTTTGTACTGTATAGTAAACATTGTTATTTATATTTTTTATACTTTATAGTATTTGTTTCGTTCCGTTCGTTCGTTTGACATAGACTAAGGTCTATCTTCTTAGGTTTAGGTAGAGTCGAGACTTTATTTTCTTCTTAAAAATATATAAAAATATATGTGCATAGTGTAACTTAGAGAGCGTGGTAATTGTAATGCAAATATCTATAGCAACGATATTAACCTGCCTCGGCGAGCGTCGCAGTAACTTAAGTATTGCGAGAGTCTGAAGGATTAAGTAGATATTAGCGGTTTTCGAAATTCCTCTAATTTTAGTAGATGTTAGAGGTCCCCGGGTTGCAAATAGTAACGTCTCACTTTTGCCACGTTTCTCAGGAAACCTGACGAGGTCCAGCAGCCCGTGGACGTGCTGACCCCCATCGACGAGGACCTGGAGGAGGCGGACGAGGACCCGGACGACACGCCCATCACCATGGGCATGGCGCGCGGCGCCGCACCCGCCATCACGCGCACCGCCGCCTCGCCCACTGATTGCCCGACTATTGCCGAGCTCAGTCAGCGGGAAAGTGTACTCTAAGGACTCGATATAAGGTCGGATTCGCCTCGAACGTTCAGGGAGGAGTAAAACGTGTCTTGACGCGATGTTGTAGCTCCGGATGTGCGAAGTTGCGGAAAGTTTCCAATATCTTGACAAGAAACAAACGAAAAGAAAATTGTTTGAAATGGAAAATTTCAGTATAAAAATATAGAAGTTTCCGAAATTATTCCATATGGAAATTTTGTCATTTTGGAAACTTTCCGACTGCACATCGTTAAATCGCGGGATATTTTTTAAAGATAAATGTGATACGTTTGGTATTCACGCGTCGCTATAAATAAAGTATAAACTCGCGAGTTGGTACGCGCGATCGTGAATACTGTACCTACCTTATAGTTTTCTTTGACGCTACAGAAGTTGAACTTGGCTCGTAAAAATGGTCATAAAGATGTATGACTTCACGAGTACATTGTACAAAGATTAGTAGGAATGCGCGGAATAACTTGGCTCATTATACATTGCCTGTTTCTAAAACAGAAATGATACTTCACGAGAGAAAACTGCACATTTAAGAGGAGAGATAAAACTGCTGAAGTGGATGCTCAATATGGCATAGTTACTAGGCTCCATATAAAGGCTGTTATGAAACTTGTACAAATATTTTGATAAGGACCTTAGCGACTGTGCCATAAGAAGCATTTTTAAATGGCAGTTTTATAAAACCTTACCTTTCACACTAGGTATAGGTAACATATAAGTATAGTTATAAATATAAAGCGTTGTTGGTATTAAGCAAAAAGTATGTTCAATCTTAATGATACCTAGGTTGAAAATAACATTCAACAACTGCTTTACAGTAAAACCTATCGTATGTCTTTTCCGAAGGGTTCATTTTGTAATGAATACATTACGTATGTGCAAATACATCGCTGTGTCATTACTCATTAAACTAACCTAAGTTTTAATTAAATGTGTACAGATTGTATTGATGTATGGATCAGACAAAACCCGTAGTTCAGTTTGTTTAATTTTAAAGTATTTCTTTGCTATGTATCTTCGATATTTATATTAATAACAAAAATACGATCTCATAGCCCGAAGATACTAGCAAAGACCACTGACGATTATGACCGATATTTTTACCGCAAGTAACTTGTATTTTTTTACCGTAGTGTTTTAACGACAAATACACCAATATCGATAAATACCGCCTTGCAAGCCCATTTGGAAAGCGCGGGGCTATTTGGAATGAATAGATATATAAGTATACCGTATAAAACATTTGTTCCAACTATAGCCTCCTAAGGCCCAGCCATACAAATGGAAAAACCAGAATTAGTCACTGAAATTTGAACCTTTAGTGCAGGGAATAGAGTTGATTTTGGTTTTGTTTGAAAATTGAACGAAAAAAAACAAATGCGACTCTGTTCCAATTAAATATGATTTAAATTTCATCGAACTGAATAAGTTCTATGGGTAGGACCTTAGGCCTTAGGAGGATAAAAATAGTGAAAATATGCGAGCTGTACAGTCAGTAGCAGAAGTTGTTAAGCAGGCGAGGTGTTCAAAATGATCTTGACGCGACTTTATTGTTAAGAGAATAAGACCTTGTCAAGGTAATTTTGAACACCTCGCCCGATAGCAACTTCTGGTGCTGACTGTACATTTATAATCCTTTTAGTCTCAACTAACCCCACGGCTTCCGTAAAGACTCATGAGTCATGAGATGGCACATTAAAGAGATTCTAAATAATATAATATGTTAAAAACGATATTCAACTATTTAATAAGAATGGTACGATAGTGGAATTGACTGCAAGCAATAATTTTACACAGATTCGTTGCAATTTTGTCTAGGGAACTAATTCTGACGTGCCATATGTAACGTGCGTTGTAGTGCTAGCGGCGACACCGATCGAAACTACCACTCAATACTCAGAGGGAAATGCTTAAGAGGAAACAGCGGGTTGACAACACGAGGAAAATATATGTACTTATAAATTTACAATAATATATTTGGAAAGTGCGATGGTGGTCGATACGAAGTCTAAAATGTCATTAGCAATAATATTTGTACTTATAAGCTGTAAGTACTTAGATTCAAAACAATATAAAAAGTAAAAAAATATTAGAACCTTTCATCTGACCCCTTTTCAACAATCCATATCTATCGTACTTCCTCTGACAGTTGAAATTTCTAAGAGACAATAAATGATTAATTTACTATCTAAATACGCCTAATTTTATAGGGTTCCGTGTTAGAATTATATTTTCCTATTAATAGTGGAATACACAAAGAATCCAGTATTTTCAAATGCAGTCGTTTTGTAAATATATAGTACCATTAAATAATGCACTATTGTACATACACAAGTAGGTAGGATGTTTGAAACAATCATGGCACTGACTACGTATACTATCTCGAACACTTCCTCGCTATCCTCTATTTTTCTATCCTTTAAACGTAGCTTGCAACTATCCTCTTATTGTTATTGACATAAGGTTGAAAATGTCAACCTTACAGTAACGATGTCAAATGAACTGCTGTACGATAGAACTAAGAAGACTATAAGTCGTTTTAATGATACGTGAATAGTTCGGTATATTTGTATTGTGTGTTTACTGTAAGATACATTTTGAAACTTGCTATAGCAATGTGTTGAATTTTCGAGCTTGGCTTTTTCCTTATATTACTTGTGAAGTTTAGATACTGTTTATGTCTCGCTGGTAGCATTCGGGGTCATTTTCGTTGAGATTTTTGTCTCGACGGCGTTAGGTAGGTATAAAATGAATTTTGAACCGCCGTGAAATCTATGTCATCCTATTGATATCCTGATTTTGAAGTAGAGTGTAGACCTGCATCGTTCCACGTGCCATGGCGAACAAGTTTATGTAAATAAGCGGGTAGTAACTTAGGAGACAGTGAGTAACGCAACGCAGTCAATTTCCGACTCCCGGGCCTGGGACTTGCCACTCATGTAGGTAGCGGACGCAGAGTACCTAAGTATATATTAATATATTTTTGTGTAATTGTGTATAGATATTTTTCTGTCAATAAACTGCATAATTTAGCTGTAAGTTGTACGTATAGGAGCGCGTAAGGGTTTCAGGACGTAGGAAATGGTATTATGTGATAAATATAATACGAATACCGTTTATTTGTTTTGTAACACTTATAATGTTTTATTAATAACGATATGCCTACTATGAAACATGTAATATTAAAATTAGGTTTTCATTTATAAGGTTTATTAAAGTGGGATAATGTTACAAATTGTGTAAAGAATCTTATTAAGGATTATTCTGAAAGTTAGTAATGTTACTGTTGTTATAGCTTTATGTAAAAAACCAAAAGTGTTATTATGTTTTTAAGATTGAAAAAAAAAAAGTGTTATGTGTACTATACCGGGGTTAGACAATTAAAGCCAATGTGATGAAGTCCGAAACGCATCAAATGTCCGAGGATCATTGGTTTTTATTTAGTTAAGACTCAATTTATGTCTATGTATTTTAATATCTAGTTCAATTTTACTTTGCAAAAATGTTATGTATTTAATTCAGTATTGGTTAATAAGTATTGTTTTTATCTAAGAAACGCTGTTTACGCATTAATCGGCTAAACAATCGCATAGTAGTTTTAATCGGCATACCGAAAGTTGAACACTACAAAGCCATTACGCTGCAAAATTATCCGTAATTTGGCGTAGTATTTGCTCGTAAATAATGCTTGGTTCATTTTTATAAGTTAGACTGGCTCATCCATCATTAAGTACATATTCTAACTTAGCTTTATGATTTTTATAATGCTACGCTGTATGCTGTATGGAATATTTTTTATTTAAGTGTGTTTTATATGCTTGCTTTACAGCGATAGCTATTTTCGTACAATCGAAATCTAAAATGTCAATATCAAAATTGCTCAATGCTATAGAGCGTAACTAAACATTGTTCCACATGTGGTGCTGAGTGTATTCCAAGTCGCTTAGACTCAGATTCGGACAATTTCGGATATATACCTATTTCATGAGCTATAGGTACGCACTGTAGTATACATTAAAGATTTAGAAAAGTTATTAATGCATCTGTACTTTTAAAGCACATAGATCATGATCACATCGTACAATAAAAGAAAACCTACTTTAGCACTAATTATTTCGAACATCGTACTAAACTACAGTCCATCGTATTTTCACGTAAACTTACGAACGTGTCTTGCTATTTCAGTCTGTCTCGGTACAAAAAGTACTGACATTTACTGAACTAGCATGACAAATACGAACGTTTCCGAGAAAATACGATGGAAATCAATTCTGCACTACAACTGTAAAAGAGGTCTACTTGACAAGGTTATGACCAGTGCCACATAAAGAGGACATGTTAGTTATCATGTGTAAACAGCTTCATGTCCAAAGTTAGCGAACCGAGTTATATAGCAACCGCTTCAATAAATGTACAAAACATGCTATTTGTTGACTATATCCACCGAAACTTTTGTATATAACAGACTCATTAAATATAATGATGACTGAATTGCTGTGTTATTGTAATAAATACCTTCCCATAGAAATGTAGCTACGCTCAGTGGTTTGATGGTTTCCGCTTCACGGTTTGTGGTGTTAATACACTAGGGCTAGTATTATTCTAGCTAGTTTAGAACCAAAATTGTAAATAAAGCCTTTAACGGTTGGCTGTTGAAAGAATGGCTACCGTACTGAGTAACAATCAATAATATACTTAAAAAGTAAACATATATTACAAGAATCATACTATTTGACGGCTCTTGTTCAATGTCGACTTTATAGATATACTTATGTAGAGTGATTTAAGGTAGAAATCGAATGTATAAAAAGTATCCGTCAATAACAAATTATATCGAAGGAAGTTATACGACCTCTGCCACTGGAGGGCTTGGTAACTTTTTTCTTTAGTAGGTACTTACCTATGTGACTATATTTCAGTTTATATGTCCAATGAAGTTGATTCCGCTCTTTGGTCAGTACCTACTGATTTCGAGTGGGTACGTCAATTGTTTTTCTTTCAGCCGACCTCAATGTTGCATGTTATGAGGAAACCGTTAAGGTATATTGCATAAATCAAAGCTAAATCAGGTCACGTAGAACGGGTCGGAATCAACAGGCTATATTTGTTGACAATCTTTCAGGTCAAGTTAATGAGATAGTAAATAGATTTGTAGATCTGTTTTGAAAACAATTAGATCTATTTGTTACTGTCATCAGGCCAATTAGATATGTAGCCACATAAACGTAAACATTTTTGTTATTGACCGAAGCGTAGCGAAGGTCTACGTTTTGACTCGAGCAATTTGCTTTCGTATGTCCGGATGTTCTCCTCTACAGGTCGCAATTCTTAACCGATTCTCATGAAATTTTGTGACCAGATTCTATGACTAAATAAAAATTTTTTGTCAATCCGATTTTTGGAAATTTTTAAAAATGGCGGAGTTGTGATACCTAGCGCTTAAACAAATAATCGTATCGATATCATAAGAGTTTTTTTAGATTTTGACACTGGCACAAATAACATTGGCACTGCGTGTGCTGCCAAAATCTCTGCAGACTTTTCTTGGTCTAACTCTATCCACTTTTCTATACAATTAGTATGGCGACGTGGATACTTAAGTTGGGGCACCGACCGTACACTGACATCGGAATGATATTTTTATCATGTTATTTAGTAGTCATCGTGCGTCTCGCTTGCGCCAATACATGTACGGACAAGAACCAGCGAAATGCACGATAACTAAATGACATCAGTTAGACGTCATTCTGATATCAGTGAACGTTTGAATTGGCCTGTTAGCCAAAAATTGTTTCGTATGTCCATCTGTTCTACTCTACTGGTCGCATTTCTAAACCAATTCTCGAATTTTGTAAGCAGGTTCGATAGTTAAGGTTTTAATTGTCAAATTAGATTCTCTAAATTCTTCTAAACAAGGAAGCCATACATTTACTCAGTTTTAAGCTCAGCTCGCGAGGTCTACAGCTCACAGAGCCACTAGTCAGTAGGTAGGTAATAGTAGTAATACCTATTAGGAAAAGACGACGCCTCCATTATAAACATGCCATGCTGTCCGTTTTCATTGGAGGTAAATGTGCTTATGTTACCGATGTGTTTATCCTAAAGGATAAAAAGTTAACAAGAAATTTCCATAAAAAGTGAGCCGTTTTCATTCTTCTCGAGGTACCAGCAAATTTTTCGGAAACAAATATGTAATCACCACAGACAGACCATAATAAATATTGAACTAGACTAATCAATTGTAGAGGGCGTGCACCCAGTAGATGGTCAGATGTGGTCCAAAATATTACCCAGACTTCGCTCCAGGCAACGATGCAGATGGCCGAAGATCGAGAGGCCTGGAGAGCAGTGGTAGGAAGAATAACCCATAGGAGTCACGTCCCTCAGATATGAGGTCACGACCATGAAGAAGAATCAATTGTAACAAAAAGTAATTTCTAGTAACCGTTACATAAATAAAGAGGCACTAAGTATTCGTCCTTATAAATGGACTGCCAATAATTTAATACAGTCGGCATCAGAAGTTGCTAAGCGGACCAGTTGTTCAAAATTATCTTGACGCGACTTTATTGTTAAGAGAATAAGAGCGTATCAAGGCAATTTTGAACGCTTAGCAACTTCTGCTGCACCTGTAGGTACCACAAAAATGAATTAATTGACTTTGTTTATCAAACCATTGTTTTAGGTACCTATTACGAGTTGAATCTGCACTAATTGGTATTCTAGTTACCTACCTAATTAACGCGCTAATAATTGATTTAAATTCCGTACCTACAAATGAGTGTGGATTTAATCATTCAGCAACAGTATACATAATAAGTTTTAACTATTCTTCTTCTTCCTCGCGTTATCCCGGCATTTTGCCTCGGCTCATGGGAGCCTGGGGTCCGCTTGACAACTAATCCCATTATTTGACGTAGGCACTAGTTTTTACGAAAGCGACTGCCATCAGACCTTCCAACTCAGAGGGGGGAATAAGTTTTATCTATGTCTACATAAATGTGTTTTCAAATATGGTGTAGGTATATTCCTACCTAATGTAAGTGAGGCGGATTAACATAGTGACTTTTAAATTTGAAACATAATACATATAGGAGTTCTTCAAATGTTACCACCGCTGGTGGCCTAGCGGTAAGAGCGTGCGACTTTTGATCCGGAGGTCGCGGGTTCAAACCCCGGTTCTTAGATACCTACCAAAGAGTTTTTCAGAACTTATGTACGTTTATCATTTGATATTTACCAGTTGCTTTTCGGTGAAGGAAAACATCGTGAGGAAACCGAACTAATCCAATAAGGCCTTGTTTCCCCTCTGGGCTGGAAGGTCAGATGGCAGTCGCTTTCAACAGGACAGCGACAAGAAATAAGGAAGAGTGTACACAGGATGAATATCCTCCCATGACCTCTAACATACTTCAATATCAAGAGTCATATTTCAGAATGTCTTATCAAAGCAGTAATAAAATTCATTAAACAACGCAATGCGGGCCAATGTCTCGCTCTCGGCCGATTACTGCCTATCTAATAATGGTAGCGGCGTACGCGCAGATAAATTATCTGTAAGATAGTTCACTCTGCATAAGAGACTACTGGTGGTCTAGCCAAGGTGACAATCGCTATCGCTTCGCCATCGAATCGCTTTGTGTCTCTCTATCATTCTTCCTTATTAGTGCGACAGTGACAGTTGAGTTTCGTTCGCTACGCAGCGTTAGCGATTGCCATATTGTCTACGGGGCCTGGTGCGATCAGCAGTCAGCTTATTTACGGTGATACGGTGCTGGGCGTTGTTTTAAACAAATACATCATTTTGAAATCGACTTTACGCCTATACTTTTTAGCACCAATGTTTTATGTATATCATAATGACAATAATGCAATAGTATGGGAGTACCTATATAGTTAGTTGGTTTCTTTTATAAATAACTGGGAGACCGAGCTATGCTCGGAAAACATATAAATACTATAAAAATGCGCGTTTTCCGAGAAATAAGACCTAGGTAGATCGATTAATCGCCCCCGAAAACCCCCATATAGCAAATTTCATCGAAATCGTTGGAGCCGTTTCCGAGATCGCCGATTTTATATATAAATAAACAAGAATTGCTCGTTTAAAGGTGTTAGATTATTTGGCTTTAATTGCCAAATTTTCTTTAGCCAACCATCTAAATAAAATTTACAAATTAGGTTCAATTCCAACGAGCACAAACTTATTGTTTTTATGTTATTTTACTACCTGTAGGTCTTCAACTCTTCATTCCCACACCATCAGTTTGACCAGCACCATAAGCATCCCATTGCATTTTCGCCAAACCAACGTAATCCATACTAATATTATAAATGCGAAAGTGTGTCTGTCTGTCTGTCTGTCTGTTACCTCTTCACGCTTAAACCGCTTAACCGATTTTGATGAAATTTGGTATAGAGATAGTTTGAGTCCCGGGGAAGGACATAGGGTAGTTTTTATCCCAGAAATCCCTCTTTAAGGGGGTGAAAAAGGGGGTGGAAGTTTGTATGGGGAATCAATAACCGCTGAACCGATTCGGTTGAAATTTGGTATACAGATAGTTTGAGTCCCGGGGAAGGATATAGAATATTCTAGAACATTCGAAAGTATTCTGGAATGTTCCACAATGATCTAGAATGTTCTCGAATATTCGAGAACATTCCAGAATGTTCACAAATGCTGTGGAATACTCTCGAATGGTCTGGACTGTTCTAGAAATGTAGCCACCGAGACCCGAGACGGCTTCGATTGATCCAGAATATCCCACAACATTCGAAAGTGTTCTGGAATATTCCACAACATTCAAAAGTGTTTTGGAATATTCCACAATGATCTAGAATGTTCTCGAATATTCGACAACATTCCAGAATGTTCTGAAATGCTGTGGAATGCTCTCGAATACTCTCGAATATTCTGGACTGTTCTAGAAATGTCTAGCCTCCGAGAGCCGACACCTCACCAGGTACAAATTTTTGTAGGTATATATTTATTTAAACACTATTGGACAAAATACAAATAAAATGTACAAATGGCGGACTTAATGCCTAAAGGCATTCTCTACCAGTCAACCATAGCCAACCATAACTTCAACTACTCCTACTTCTTCAACTTTAACTTCTCCAACTTATTCAACTTCAACTTCTACTACTTCTTCAACTTCAACTTCTCCAACCTTTTCAACTTCAACTTCTTCAACTTCTCCTACTTCTTCAACTTCTCCTACTTCTTCAACTTCTCCTACTTCTTCAACTTCTCCTACTTCTTAAACTTCTCCTACTTCTTCAACTTCTCCTACTTCTTCAACTTCTCCTACTTCTTCAACTTCTCCTACTTCTTCAACTTCTCCTACTTCTTCAACTTTAACTTCTCCAACATTTTCAACTTCTTCAACTTCTCCCACTTCTTCAACCTTTTCAACTTCTTCAACTTCAACTTCCCTACTTCTTCAACTTCAACTTCTCTAACCTTTTCAACTTCTTCAACTTCAACTCCTACTATTTCAACTTCAACTTTTCCAACTTCTTCAACTTCTACTTCTGTAACTTCAACTTCTCCAACTTGAACTTCTTCAACTTTTTCAACTTCTTCAACTTCTTCAACTTCAACTTCTATAACTTAAATAAATAAAAAATAAAATAAAATGTTTATTGCCAAAAAACGAAATCTTACAGTATAAGTACATTATAGCTTACAATAGACAATTATTTATACTAACAAGTTTTACAAGTGCAGGACAGACTTTCTTTTGGTACATAGGCAATGGGCACCAGTCTCAAGTTTTGCTAGATTGGTGGTATTATCCAGCCCTGATTTTCAGCCTGATCCCTCTGGTCGGAAGGCGTTTGGCGCGACTGTGTGTGCGTGTGTGTGTGCGTGCGTGCGTGTGTGTGTGTGTGTGTGTATGTGTGTGTACCTAAAAGGTGTGACTGTTACAGGAGTGCTTGTGTGTATGCTATACATATACATAGATATCCAGTACTTTATTTTCATATGAATATATATTATTATTTATCTATATTTTGTACACACAAAACCTACTAAGACAGGGGAAGGTTCTGTTTTTGTAACTCGAGAAGGTGTAATTTTACAAGTTTTTTAAATTTTATCAAGGGCATATGACTTCTTAAGGGTGGTGGCAAGTCATTCCATATTTTTCAACTTCAACTTCTCCTACTTCTTCAATTTCAACTTCTCCAATCTTTTCAAGTTCTTCAACATCAACTTCTCCTACTTCTTCAACTTCTACTTCTTTAACTTCTACTTCTCTAACTTCAACTTCTCATACTTCTTCAACTTCAACTTCTCCAACCTTTTCAACTTCTTCAACTTCTCCAACTTTTTCAACCTCTTCAATTTCTCCGACTTATTTATCTTCCTACTTCTTCAACTTCTACTTCTTCAATTATCCAACTTCTTCAAATTCAAATTCTCCAACTTTTTCAAGTTCTTCAACTTCGACTTCTCAAACTTCTTCAACTTCTCCAACTTCTTCAACTTCAACTTCAACATCTCCTACTTCTTCAACTTCAACTTCTCCAACCTTTTCACCTTCTTCAACTTCAACTTCTCCAACTTCTTCAAATTCAACTTCAACTTCTCCAACTCGAACTTCTTCAACTTTTTCAACTTCTTCAACTTCTCTAACTTTAACTTCTCCAACTTCAACTTTTTCAACTTCTCCAACTTTATCAACTTCTACAACTTCTTCAACTTCTCGAACCTCCAAGTTGCAGTGGAGGTGGAAGTGATGTTAAGATACAAAAATATGGTTGTCTGTAAAGTCGGTTTACGGACGATAATTTTGCGTGATAACGTCATAAAAAAACATTATCATTACATTACGTAACATTACCATGGAGATCTGTCCACAACGTTACCATGGAGATTTGTCCACAACGTGACACTTTTTCGTGCATGCTACCGGTGTTCATCGATTTTTAAGACGTTATCACGTCAAAATAAATAAATAAATAAAAAAAATAAGATCTTAAATTAAAAAGGGCTCAAAAGATAATCTTTCATTACAAGTAAAGAAAGTTCGCATTTTTGACTAATAATAGTCATCCATTTTGGGGGTGAAAAGAAGGATGTAATAAAAAGCAGATTTGTTTAAAAATTATGGTACCCAAATTACTAATTCCACGCAGACGAAGTCGCGGGCAAAAGCTAGTAGGTCTATAAAAGTGATCTATCTTGTTGTTATTACGTCTATAACCGTCGTCATATTATTGACCTCCGCAAATTAGTGGCCGTCTCGTGAAACAGGTTCACTTATTACATCAGTAGTTCAACACTTTCAATTGTTTCCGTTGACCTTACAATGCCATGCCCGCGTTCATTGTAATTGTAACATACGAGCAGTGGCGTAGCTAGCATGGGTGGCACCCGGGGCGGAAATTGTGGGTGTCACCCCAAAATTCAATAAAAATTGTAAAATATAATTATTTAAAAAAGTAATAGTAATTTATGTTTAAACTTTTCGACGCCGTGTCAATCATAAAAGCTGTCACTCGGACGCCACGTCACCGAAGTGTCAAAAGTAAAATTGAACTTAATGCATATGCATGTAGGTCTATGTTGCTCTGTGGTCTGTGACGTATTAATCGGTTTTTGGCGTTGGACCTGCGGTGGGGATATATCGGTAATTGGCGTCCAAAAGGTTAATATTCCATAGCTCACAATTTACTCCATCGCTTTCATTTTAGATTCCATGAACTCTCAATAGTCCACACCCTGGCGGGTGTTGCCTCTGCGCGCGGCGTTCTATGACACGGGCAAGGACAGCATCCTCCGCTCGGTGTAACCCACATTTCATAAGTGTCAAAAGGGCATCTACGTGTTGGGTTGGGCTCCGCGCCTGCCTCCCAAAGGTCCGAGTCATCACTGTCCCGTAAAAGATATACAAATAATTTATGTAAAAAAAATTATAAACTTTTTTGCTAAGTGTGAGATTTGGAAGAGATTCTGTAAAATCCCATTTCACAATGAATTTCAAATAGTCCAGAGTCACCCAATTAGAAACAGTGACATAGTTTCTCAATTACAGAAATAATCACATAATAAAAAAAGACCTACGAGGCGCCAACATATTATTGTTACATACCAGGTGCCCACGAGGAACCCGAGAGATTTTAACCACGCATTTCTGAGGCCAAAATAAGGAAAAAAAAATACTAATAGAGTTTACGTCAAATTCGCCAAAAAAATTGTTTTTCGATTATTTTGTACGTATTTTTACATAAAATGTAAATGCTATAATTTGTAAAAATATCACCAAAAATTTTTTTTTGTCAATTACAGAAATAATTACATAATTTAAGAAAAAAACTTTTACAATGCTCCTGAATTAAAAAAACCTACGATGCGCCAACATATTATTGTTACATACCAGGTGCCCACGAGGAACACGAGAGATTTTGACCACGCATTTCCGAGGCCAAAATAAGGTAAAAAGTATTAAAAGAGTTTACGTCAATTTCGTGAAAAAGAAAATCATTTTTCGAGTTTTTGTACGTATTTGTACATAAAATATAAACTTTTACCTTTTTTTGTAAAACCTAGTTTTTACAAAGTGTATTGTCACTTTTTAGGGTTCCGTACCCAAAGGGTAAAACGGGACCCTATTACTAAGACTTCGCTGTCCGTCCGTCCGTCCGTCCGTCCGTCCGTCCGTCCGTCCGTCCGTCCGTCTGTCACCAGGCTGTATCTCACGAACCGTGATAGCTAGACAGTTGAAATTTTCACAGATGATGTATTTCTGTTGCCGCTATAACAACAAATACTAAAAACAGAATAAAATAAATATTTAAATGGGGCTCCCATACAACAAACGTGATTTTTGACCAAAGTTAAGCAACGTCGGGAGTGGTCAGTACTTGGATGGGTGACCGTTTTTTTTGCTTTTTTTTTTCGTTTTTTTTTTGCATTATGATACGGAACCCTTCGTGCGCGAGTCCGACTCGCACTTGCCCGGTTTTTTTACATTCTATCAATAAGGATATTTGGACTATGTCCCATAGTAGCAACATCGCCATCAAAAAAACAATTTGCACTAAGTAATAATAAAAAGATATTTTTTTAGCTGGCTGGTGGTACTGGACTCTGAAACTAGGCGAATTCCAAAACAGTTTATAGGACATTTTAGTCTTTAAATATGATCAGGAATATACTGTCAAAATCTCTGGGGTTCCTAGAGGGCACGTTGTATATTATTTCCTTAATGGTGGTTGTGCAATCTGCCACAGTTTTACGAATTTTTATAGATGGCACTACTGATGTTCACGGTCGGGTGTCACCCCTAAATGGGTGACACCCGGGGCGGGCCGCCCCCGCCGCCCCCCCCCCCCTCTAGCTACGCCACTGCATACGAGTATAAAAGGCGTGAACAAATGTATCATCTCCCATTATCAAGTTATTCACGGCTGGCAGACTGTTTTACGTCATTCACTTTAATTCTTTCACTTTGGCCTTCATTATAATAAAAGAAAGATTCATTGATTTGTAAAGTAAAAGACAAAATTCGTACTTCAATATTAATAGCTGATGTAGATGGCGCTGTACCTACTGCTCCTTAAGAGTACGAACCCAGTCGCTGCATGCCAATGTAGGTATTGTAAATCATAGTACAGTCAGCAGCAGAAGTTGCTAAGCGGACCAGGTGTTCAAAATTACATTGAGACGCTTTTATTCTCTTAACAATAAAGTCGCGTCAAAATCATTTTGAACACCTGGCCCGCTTAGCAACTTCTGCTGCTGACTGTACCTACATACATTCGAAAAACATTTTCCTTCTTAACAAATTAAACAAATTAAAAATAGCATAATTCGCAGACGTTTCTGCTTGATAAAACATAAATTTCCCCTACTTTTTCGTTTTTCGAGTACAAAGTAACATTATTTCTAAAAAGTAGGTAAGTTATATTGACTAACTGTCCCATTGTTATATTAAATGGTGACTAAAGTATCAAGTCTTTTAAAAAGTTACTGTTCTGAATAGTGTTCCGTTAGTTCTGGTTTCATTTAAATTTCTCCTGAAAAGAAAGTTAATTATAACAAAGTTTGAATGGTGGATTGTTAATTGTTCTAAGCGGAAAGCGGCTCCGAGACGATGATTCGCTTTTGTAATAAATGACTTTCGTTAGTTAGGTACATTACCTAATCTAAATATAATTATAAACGTGAAAGACCTGACTGACTGACTGACTGACTTAAATCAACGCATAGCCCAAACCGCTGGGACTAGAAAGTCCAAATTTGGCAACTAGATTCCGTATAAGGTCTAGGGGTGCACTAAGAAAGCATTTTTCAAAATTCATCCCCTAAAGGAGTGAAATGGGGGTCCAAAGTTTGTATGGGGAAACAAGATTAGTTAGACTATTTTATTCCAAATTTCACAGGAGTATTCCTAAAGATAAATGAGTAAACACGTGTTTCAGGTTTTTTGAAAATTGAACCCCTAAGAGGGGGAAAAGTCCCCAATAGGGTTGATATCTCAAAATATCAAAATGGGTATCGTTTTCATTGTATTTTGAGACGCTAATAACAAAAATGGCATCAAAATTAAAATTAACGTAGCCGTAAGTGAACAATCATCCCCTGGTGGGGGTGCAATAGGGTTGAAATTTCAAAATATCAGTATGGGTATCATTTCCATGATTTTGTGGGATTAGTTAGACTATTTTATTCCAAATTTCACAGGAGTATTCCTAAAGATAAATAAGTAAACACATGTTTCAGGTTTTTTGAAAATTGAACCCCTAAGAGGGGGAAAAGTCCCCAATAGGGTTGATATCTCAAAATATCAATATGGGTATCGTTTTCATTGTATTTTGAGACGCTAATAACAAAAATGGCATCAAAATTAAAATTAACGTAGCCGAAGTGAACAATCATCCCCTGGTGGGGGTGCAATGGGGTTGAAATTTCAAAATATAAATATGGGTATCATTTCCACGGTTTTGTGGGAGGCTAATTACAAAAATTACAAAAATGGGATCAAAATTAAAATATAACGTAGCCGACGTGAACTATGGCCCCTGGTGGGGAATGCTAATTACGAAGATAGCGTAGACGGTTGTAACATACACGCTGATTTACAGCCACACGTGATCCAGACTTTTGAGAATGCAATCCCTTAAAGTAAATTTTTTGAGCTACAAAATTATAAGATTACAAATACCTTCTCTTAAATATATAATCTTCTAAATATATAAACGTGAAAGACCTGACTGACTGACTGACTGACTGACTGACTTAAATCAACGCACAGCCCAAACTGCTGGGACTAGAAAGTCCAAATTTGGCAACTAGATTCCTTATAAGGTCTAGGTGTCCACTAAGAAATAATTTTTCAATATTCATCCCCTAAAGGAGTGAAATGGGGGTCCAAAGTTTGTATTGGGAAACAAGATAAGTTAGACTATTTTATTCCAAATTTCACAGGAGTATTCCTAAAGATAAATAAGTAAACACGTGTTTCAGGTTTTTTGAAAATTGAACCCCTAAGAGGGGGAAAAGTCCCCAATAGGGTTGATATCTCAAAATATCAATATGGGTATCGTTTTCATAGTATTTTGAGCCGCTAATAACAAAAATGGCATCAAAATTAAAATTAACGTAGCCGAAGTGAACAATCATCCCCCTGGTGGGGGTGCAATGGGATTGAAATTTCAAAATATCAATATGGGTATCATTTCCATGGTTTTGTGGGACGCTAATTACAAAAATTACAAAAATGGGATCAAAATTAAAATATAACGTAGCCGACGTGAACTATGGCCCCTGGTGGGGAATGCTAATTACGAAGATAGCATAGACGGTTGTAACATACACGCTGATTTACAGCCACACGTGATCCAGACTTTTGAGAATTCAATCCCTTAAAGTAAATTTTTTGAGCTACAAAATTATAAGATTACAAATACCTTCTAATAATTGAACAGTACACAAACATCGTTTTTAAAATAATTATCATCTTAAACGGTTTGTTTACATTCAAAATACCTAAAACCATTAAAGTACATAGATTATTAAAAAAACTCTCCTGCGCGTGCGAAGCCGCGGGCAAAAGCTAGTTCCTTATGTTATGATATTGCATCAATGTCAAGTAGTCCGCGAATGTACGAATCTACCCTACATTCGTACAGACAGCGTCATATAGTAGGTAGCATCCAAAGTATTTAAATAGTTCGGTACGCCATACAAATTATATGGCGTTCCGAACTATTTGAATACTTTGGATGCTACCTACTAGGTATTTGACGCTGACTGTACATTAGGTAGAGGAACGTTCAGACACCATCAAAATAATTATCAAATATCGTCTTGATTGGCCATGAAAATAGCAATGAAGTCCGCTATTTCCATCAATGGTATCAATGCATCAATAAATAATATTAGATTTTTTATCTACTTCTTCCATCCACCGAATTGAGGTTAGACAAATAGAAATCAATAAAGAGTGACTGTCAATTTTATTGATTGTCCATTAAATATGTACTCGTAGCAAATCGAACAATCGGTTGTTTCAATCGGATCTCTTCGGGCAAGACTTGAACTTACGGCCATTTCGAAACACCGGTCTAACCATCTGAGCTACCGAAGCTGATCAGAAACGTGTGAATTTTTGCGTTCCATTTGGTTACACGCCTAGGGAGACGCATAGCGATATCTATGTACCTTAAGAATGTTCTATCTTAACAGCACCGGCGGAGTGTTGAGAGAATTCATCAGTAACGTGTTACCTGTCGTGGCATCACCGAATGGGCTCTACGGAAGACCAGCGCTGGCTTTATAGCTAGCATTATGCTGAGTTGGGTCCATTTCGTGATGCACACTTATTGATGTCTTATTTCCTTGCTGTTGTTGTCTGTACATGTTCGTTGTTTTGTGAACGTCACGAATAAATATCTTTTATCTTTTATCTTAACGCATTACTCATACAGATACAATACATTACTAACAATAAGTAGGTACCTACATTAAGTATTACATGAGGCATATTTTTGTGTTCACTAAATAGGTTAAATAGTAAATTACTGGCCACTGTTTAATAACTAGCCACCTTCTACTAAAAATGAATTCTGTTTATAGGTAAAATGATTTCTGTTTACAGATAAATAGAATTCATTTTTAGTAGAAGGTGGCCAGTTATTAAACAGTGGCCAGACAGTTGACGATTTACCCTACATACACTGTGTGTAAACTAATGTCAAGCCAATATCAGATCAAGTTGAGATATTTAAAGTTGGAGTGCCGCTACAAAGTGTCCAGAAAAGCTACGAGTGCTACGCCGTAGCAAGGTTTTAATTCAAAAACGATACTCTAACTCACAATCCAATTCTGGAATATAATTCAAATTCATTCTGATTAAATATCATTGCGATGCGCATAATATGTTGTATATCTACATTAAGAATACTTAATACATACAATAATATATTCATATTCAATTAAAATACTGACGAGATGTCATAAAAAGTTTTTACTGAGGAAGTACGGTGATAAAAATAATCTTAATTTACCATCAAACTGTGTAAAGATGGTATCGGTGTCCTTTTTTGCCAAGAGGTTTATTAAGCACTATTATCATCTTAATAAAAGGGTGACCATATTCATCAATACCTATAGGAAAATTACTAGAGATGCCCCGAATAGTGAATTTGGCCGAATACCGAATATTCGGCCCCACGCTCGGCAGAATACCGAATATTCGGCATGATGTCCGAACATTTTGAGTCACAATTATTATGAAAACTGTTCGCCAACAAAGCACAACGTTTGCTAAGATATATTTTTAATATGTTGAACAGAATTAATGAATGTAGTTAGAGTCAATCAAATCAGACCCATGATAAAAATAAAATATTTTGTAATCAACAAATGCTCAAAAACGTGCCTTCGTATCGTATTTAACTACTTTCCAAAAATACATTTTAAATATTAAATATACCTAGTTTTTGGTTATTTTTTTTGGGTAATTTTTCTTTTTATGTAGATTCGGCCGAATACCGAATATCTGTTATTCGGTATTCGGCCGAATAGTTGGCAACATTCGGCCGAATACCGAATATTCGGCAAAGTGGCCGAATAGGCCGAATACCGAATAGTTGCCGAATATTCGTGGCATCTCTAAAAATTTCCGACACTTATATGCACACAAACGAGCACATGCATTTGCATACGTATCTACAACATAATAATTTGCCTGTCTCCAATATACGTGCTGAGGGCACAATTTCTAAGCATGACATTCCTATGTCACATATGAATACCAGCTTAAATAAGAAAGATAGGATAACCATACTTTTGCTCTCGAAAGTTGTTTTAGATTATAATAAACTATACTATATTATTGGCCCGTATCAAAAATCATTTCAGTCTCGTTCGTGATCAAAATGGCTAGTCAGCAAAGATGACCAGCTTATCCACTCACGCGCATATCGTCTACGCAAGGTCATTGACCGCAAGCTGGCGCAACACGCGCGGCTATTACATCAGCCGACCTTTCTACACGGAACAATAGCTTGCTGCAGGTACAGTTCAGGCATTTCCTGAAGTATTTTTTAATTAATAAAAGCCTGAGATAAAATTATATTGTTCATGAATACAATACCTAGGTTAACTGACCTTATTTAAAACTAGAGGTATTAAAGAGATCGCAAAAAGTGCGAAATTAAATTAGAATTTTATTAAATACAATAGTGAATTCATTGTAAGAGTACACTTAGTTATACTACGACGAAATATTAAGCATTTATTCGTCATTATTTTACGTTGTTTATTAAAACAAATTATATAATAATATAAAACAATATCACCATATCGGTCTAAAAATAATAAAATGAAAAAGTATGCCGTAAGCACTTTTACGGGACCGTCCTATATGTCCCTGTTTTATGGTCACCCTACTACACATGTAGTATCCATTTCGGATCGTATCAACATCAAAACAGTCTCAACTTGTTATGAATCAGCACTTGTTTATGTTTACGGTGCACTGGCCTCATGCCGTCGAAACTATGTCACATCACAACACCTCTGTCACGTTGATGGGTGAAAAGTTATTATAGGGTATTTGACTACTAGTCAAATCAGTTCCCTTTTTAGAACTGTCAAAACGATTTTGCTTCTATGGAATTTATATGAAACACTAGCATGTGACGACACAATCAAATTACATACTCTTTATAGTTTTACACGGGTTTTAAAATAGAAATTGTGTCTAAAAATAACTGCCGTCTACGTTTCTCTATTAATCATCTGATGCTTTATTTCATGCATGGTGTAAAATAAATTATTTAAAATATAGTCAAATACCCTATTGTACAGATGTAGTGCATAATTGTTTTCCAATGTATTTTCTCGGAAATGTTCGTATTTGTCATGCAGCATGACAAGTCACTCACTCATGTCACTCGAGTCACTCATTCTACTTCAGTCAACCTCAGTAGTTTGTGTACCGAGACAGAATGACAAAAGCAAGACACGTTCGTACATTTCCGTGAAAATACGATGGAAAATAATTATGCACTACATCTGTATTCACTGACAATCAAGTCGGGCAATATGATGAATGGTGATGTAGTACTTACCGTATTCGCAGGTTACTTTAGCCACAAGGGGTAGCCCAAGAACGGAGCCCATAAAGTATATGGCTACTTTTTGACAGTTCGGCCTTGACGTCTATTCTGTAGATAGAAATGAACTACTTATTCATTATTCGTAAATGACTCGTAAACGGTGGCCCATAGCAAAATAGGTTCTTAATGTTCTTGTAAATAAATAATCGACATAAAAAAAGCTATTAAAGCGGGAAAGTTAAATAATGTGTATAATTGATTATAATTAACTTTCCCCCTTTAATACCTCATTAAATATTGATCCTAGCGAAAAAGTGTAGAGAACCCTTCGGTACACGGCGGGAAGAAGTTGATAAATCGATATATTTTATTCATAAGGTCATTAAGAACCTATTTTGCTATGGGCCACCATTTACGAGTCATTTACGGATAACTAAAAAATAGGGACCTGGAAATTGATTATAATAATTAACTTATCCCCTTTAATACCTCATTAAATATTGATCGTAGCGAAAAAGTGTACAGAACCTTTTTTGTGGACAATTTTATGTTCAATATTTATGTATAATATGGTTTTGCAACGGGCCACCGTTTAGGAGTTATTTACGAAAAACTAAAAAAAAGTGACCTGTGAACTGATTGTTATTAACTTTCTTCCTTTAATATCGTTTTAAATATTGATCCTAGAGAAAAGTGTTCAAGATGTTTTTCAATTGGAGGAAATTTTATGTAGATAATTTATTCTTAAAAACCTATTTTGCTATGGGACACCGTTTACGAGTTATTTACAAAAAACTAAAAAGGGACTTCAAAATTGATTATAATTAATTTTCCCGCTGCTTTGTCTTTTTAAATATTGATCCTAGCGAAAAGTGTTCTACATGTTTCTTGTAGGAAATTTTATGTTTATTATTTATGAATAAGATTTTTTTTTGCTATGAGTCATACTTTACAAATTATTAACGAAAACATAAAAATAAGGAACCTTAGAATTTATTATAATTAACTTTCCCTCTTTATTATCTTTTTTAACATTGGTCCCTGCGAAAAAGTGTAATGAATATTTTTTGTACAAAATTATTGTAGTTGTAGTTTAGTTGTAAAAATGTGTAGATTATTAACTTTTAACAACATTTTTTGATATAGGCCACCGTTTACGAGTTATTTACGAAAAACTAAAAAAGGGACCTTAGAAGTAGGGTTGCCAACCGTACTATATAGTATTGTACTATATTTTGGCTCTCTGTACTATATACTTTTGGAAAAATATATAGTACGCTAAAATACTATATTTCCGATTAAACGTATATTACACTCATGTTTATAGTAATATGTATATCTAAAAGTACTATATTTTTTTGAAATGTACTATATTTTTGATGCCTTATTCTGGAAAATACTATATTCTACCAAAAAAAAGTTGGCAACCCTACTTAGAAGTGATTATAATTAACTTTCCTGCGTTAATATCTCTTTAAATATTTTCCTAGCGCAAAATTGTACGGTATCTTTCTTGTATGCAATTTTACGCAGATTACTTATCTAGTAGAATATTTTTGGCTATGAGCCACCGTTTAAGTTACTTACGAAAAACTAAAAAAAAGGGACCTTTAATATGAAATATCTCACTTCCGGTCAAGAATTCGATCAAGCAACCGGCAAAATCGGATTCAGCGGGGTCTAATTAGGTTAAAAAACCCGGTTGCCAAAAAATCGAAAGTACGATTTGCCAGTCGAAATCGAATTTTACAAAAATAAGACCAGTCTAATATGTATTAAGTACCTAGATTAGATTCAGAATAGGTCGCGTAAGTACTCGCGTATCGTGAGCATTGCATTGTACCTATGATGGGTCCACCCAGGGTATGTTTTATAGCAAGCTAGACGTTCTAAAATTAGCCTGTTAAACCTCTAACTACAATGTATAAGTAAGTATGTATGTTCATGGCTCTATTTGCCGGGTAGGTATATTTTGCTTCGTGAGAATAGCGAGATATTCCGTCATTTAGCACGTGCTGACCCACGTATATAATTCATCTGATTTTCATCATGAATGTTTGGTAAAGTCCCGAACACATACTTTCAAATAACCCGCAGTTTAAGTATTGATATATTATTTATCTTGTCATGACGTCTTTGGTCTTCGGGTAGGTAGCTAACATCTTTTTCCTTGTATTTTGCGCAACCATTAGCTCGTGCCTCGTGTCTCATTACCCACAAATGTGGCCTCGTAGGTAGCCTTTTTACTTTTTATAGTGGTTTTACCTAGACAAAAAATGGGTAAAAACGTGCAGTGCAATATTACAGTGAACTTACATCAACTTGTCTGCAGCAAACCCATCTATCATTTCATTATTTTACCTTTGTCATTACCGCGCAGTTCATCTAGAATCAACTAATTATTTACTACTTACATAAAAGATTATTTATAAATTATAATTTTATAATTCAAGTCGGCGTTAAGACGGCACGCTAGCTAAAAATCTAAACGTGACCTAATCAGATAAAACAATCGACTATCGAGTCTAGGCCACCGAGTTCAGTGTATGCTCACAACATTTGGCTCATTGAACGATTCAAAAATAGCATGTACAAAAGTCACAGAGATCCATCGTGGATGCATTCCAAAAGCAACCAAGCAACACGATACCCAAACAACTCACACAACAACAAACACGTTTACCAATATTCAAATAACATACGTCTCCATTGACTATTTCAAGGTTACTCATCGGAATTACACCCAACGGACGCAGCAATGAAACTTTCAGACGCATACCACGTTTTATTGACGCACGTTTCATAGTCACGCACGTGAATGATGTAATATCTCGCAGACTTACACCAGACGAATTCTTGTAAGCGTTTCTGCATTAACAGATTATCAGCAAAAAATGCAATGAAAAATGTTACGCTGCAATGGGGGCCTTCGATCGAAAATGCAAGTCTTAAGTCGGGCCGAGGAACAGGAAACTGCTCAATGGGTCGTAATAAAGCTAATGTACCCAGAAGTATTTGTAATATTTATAAAAAATATAAAATATATGTAGAAAAGAATTGACTTTTACAAGTCCGATGTATTTAAGTATATATGATTATTTTTTACATCCTACGTCCTACAGACGTCATATAGCAAAGGCGATTTCCTTTTTTACTGTATTAGGTAGCATGTTACTTACTGTAAAAACCCGTTTGTAGTGAAAACCCGATTACCCCAATTAAAATTAGTTTTCCGTATCGCCTCAGCGTTTTCACTGTTACTTGTTTTAGTTTTTTCGCACCAAGTGCCTTGGACATCTAGTTTTGTGATTGACATATTTGTTTAAAAATGTATTTCAGAAAAAACTAGTTTTTACTAGACGATGCACGTAACATAAAAAAAATATTTTTCTACGTTAACATTATAAAAGATTACTTAGTCACGGTTAACCTAACATTCTCTTCCTCGCTTCGCTCGTCGTCGTACTTATCTTTCGACTCTACCATATAATTAATCTAGGTGATGTAAGTACAAACAATGCATTTTATTTTTACAACAGCTATTGTAAGTCAGTAAGTTGTTCCATCGAACCTGGCAACTTCGTAACAAATCGATAAACGATTGCGTTAAAACGCCTAATGCCTTAACAGGAACGAGCTGATTTCAATTCATTGTTTTTTTTAATCCTCATTACCACAAACGAGCCAATTAGTAACCGATATCCCGCCATGATTAGAGCATGCAACATTTCAGCGGATTCCGCCAGATGATCTGAATTCAAGGCTACAGATCCATAACGGCTTATGAAGTTACATCGACATACTCGTACGTACTTAAGACATTTAGATTTCGATTAAGCGTAACGTTTTTCATAGTGAGCAAATCGGCCAAGGCTCAGTAGAGGCCAGTAGCACGATAATTGTAACGGGTTTTCGCATCACTTATGTGACGTATCATCATGAAAGCGAATTGATATTATCGTTACAATTGGCGAAAGCCCATCATAGCGCAGGATCACTGTGACCTTAGACTCTACATTTCAGGAACGTATTATATAAAATTATATAAAAGGAAGGTGGGGTATGGAAACACGTGAATGGAATTTCCATGATGTTCGCTTGCCCCGGGAAAAATAAAATGTTCCGCAGTCCATGCCCGACTTTGGGGTCTAGCCGATGCGATGTATTATATTGCCAAACGAAAATAATGTATCGGGATGACATATGATAGGCACTATAAAAAAGTTATGTGACTATTTCCATACATTATTTAAGTTTCGATTTGCGTTTTCTATCCACTACTGTCAACTTGGCTAGGCCCCCTTACCAACTTTCGTTTACCTACTTACCTACTCGATATACCTACAGTCACGAGTAAAGAAAACACGCATCTCTCCCAAAATAAAACTTTCGTCATTAGGTTAGTTTATGCTATAAGTAATTAGGCACTCTATGTATTTCAGTGGTTTGGTAAATCACATCTATGAAATCTTACCAATCTCTCTACTCTAGTTTATTTAAAGAGTTACCTAATTTAGATTTGAACTAAATTCATTACCGTAAAATGGGGTGAGTAGGGTCAAAACTGAAATTCAAACCTCGATAATATTTTATTTTTACATATGAAAACTGAATGGTGTATATAATAAGTGTTCCGGACGTTTGTATTTTAGTTTTTATTTTATTTTGGGTAGTTCCATTTCATAACTTTGACGATAAAGAGGAAAACCCACCTCACCCCGTAGTGCCTCGTATTTGGGGTGAGAGGGGTTTTCATACAAAGGTGATTTTGGAACATTGTTGGACCGATTTTTTTTTATTATGCGTATTACTATAGCTCCATTTTAAATTGGAATACATTATTTTTGTAGCAGTAGCCTTAAAATCCCTTCTCACCCCCCTCTCACACCTTCTCTCCCCATTCACCCACCTCTCCCCGCGAAACCTACTCACCCCGTTTTACGGTATTTGTTCGCTGAATACGGGTGTACAATATGTGAACAATAAAATATTTTAAGATTAAATAAAATACACACTTTGCCACCAGGAATCGTGAAAGGGTACCTACTAAAAATAACAGTTACTTTTGCGTTTACAGTACGTTATTCATTGATATGTTTTCCGAATTAGAAATTGCGTGTCCGCCATTTAGATCACTGGTTCATCTGTCAATTTAAAATAAACATTTAGTTTAAACACTAATTTATTTCAATTAAAAACTTGTGCCGCAACTTAAGACTGTCAACCGAACCGGGACATCGAAAGTAGAAGTGGACTTTCATGAATCATCAAAGCATTTTGATAAAGTATAAAATTGTCTTGTGCACATTATTTTTCAAAAACCATTAGATATGAAATAAATATCTAAGACATATCTATCTCGAGACATGAAATAAACGGAAGGATATACAAAATCGTGTAAGATACTATCAATCAGTCACTGTCTATTAAATCTGTCGCATTTTCTTGTAAGATCTGACAGCTGTTTCCTTCTTAAAACTAGGCATTTCTGACCTTACAGCGTATGATTGTATAAAAGGCCCAGTGTGAATTAGACTCGCGCCTAAGGGTTCCGTGCTATTTCACACTTTTTTTCCTTAGGACCAACGGAGTGTACGTTTAACCGCTATAGGTAAGTATAGGTAATAGAAAAATTATGTACTTAAGTATCCATTGTTTTAATTTTATGTAGGTATGTAATGTACCTAATTATTATTTTTTGTTTTTGTAAGTACATGAAAGCAAACGGAGTAGCCATTAACCGGCGTTCCCCTCTGTCGAAACTCTATGACCAATGGTCATACACACACTGACGTTTATCTGACATGGCTATTTTTACGTTACGTATACATTTTACGTGCCCCTCCCCCGCCAAAATCAGCAGACTGTTTTGTACAGAAAAATACAGACAATACCAATACATTTTATTATGTGGTTAACCGTCTATTTGTTACGGTCATAAGATAGAGCGCGCTGAACGACAGAATAAACACCGCTGACAGCCAGACGAACGGTTTGTCACTCTTCGGTTACGGAATCCTAAAAAGATACGCATAACTTAAAAAAAACTCGGCAGTAATTAAACGTGAACTAGCTAGGTCATGGAGTTATCATAGGGATCATATTCGTGTCATATGTAACGCATTAAAAACGTGATTTAGTAGCGATTTCGGTCGTGCACTGTCAGAATCTGTATATTTTTTTACTAGTTCAGTGAGCGGCATACTTTTCCTTTTTTAGGACAATTTTAGTAGATAGGGTTACGATGTATTCCAATGTGACAGTAGTCAAATTGTAAGTATCACAATAATAAAGACGGTAAATGTATTTAGCCCACCGTTCACGATTTTAACTTGCAATTTGTAACATTGACAACCTTATCACAAAGATAAGATTCTGTTATGTATGAAAAATACGTTTTATTGACTATTCCTACTTATTTTATTCTAATGTGAATCTATATAAAACCCGATAGTATCTCCACGTGTGGACGATACAAAGACAACCTAACATGTTAGTTCATTGTCATACATCATCCTTCCTATCATATATCATACGTCAATTCTTACTATAGAAAAGCATATATCTGAAGGAAATATGTCTGAAGAGACATTTACATTTTATGCCTCAGTATCTGCTGAGGTAAAAAGGTTTTAATATAAATAGGAACCACGTGTACGGGTTTGGTACCTACGTGGTCCGGTTGTAAAGTCTAAATGCTTCATCAATCAAAAGTCCGTAAATGTACAGTCACCATCAGATATATGATATATCGGAGTGGCCGAGGTGTTCACAATATCTGAACACGCACTCTAACGCCTTGACAATAGAGGCGTGTTCAGATATTTGTGAGCACCTTGGCCGCTCCGATATATGTGATTGCGATTGTACTAGAACACTAGAACAGAAGATAAAGCCTGAATAAAGTGCACCGACCACCGACGATCACGTAGATCGCTAGCTAGATGGATGAGGGTAGCCAAAGCCAACAACCCATATATACGCTGTGGTGATTCAATGAAAGGTCTATTAGCAGCAATCTTTCGGCTGGCAAAGTACCTATTCAATTATTTAAAGAATATCAGATGTAGTTTCCTATTTCCGCAAAATACTACTATAACATCCGGATGTAGGAAGTAGCGATAGGATAGGACCATGTATGGTCTGTTCATGTATCAGATATCACACAACGCAAAAAACGTAGGTATGATGCAACAGCGGCATGCGCGGAAGCAAACAGTTAAGCGAATTACTTATTTTAAATAAGTAATTCGCTTAACTATTATTTATTCTAAAGACACATAATGCTTTACTCGTACCGTAATCGTAAATATGTATAATGCTCAAACTGCATGCGATTAGCGCGTTAGCGTTACGTTTAATTATTTTTATTAGATGGTGATCCTTGTGTTATTATGCAGCCGTGCGATGGCCAAGTTATTAATGTTATTATACGTATTAAAAATTAAAGATATCTTATTGATACGGTTTAACACCCCCTGGCACTGAGTAAAATAACCGACTTGGTTTCACATTACATCTCAAAACTTTTTTGTAGTAGAAGAATTGCGTTGCGAGATTTGCATCTTTTTACATGTAATGTTTTTGATGGGATTATTTATTCTAAAGAAATTAACAGTCTTTATAGTTGACGTCGTTAGTTTATTATTATTATTTCTAATTAAATTTATTTTCTTTTTATTACAGGGTGGCCCAAAAATACGTTGACAACGTTTTTTCTAATTATTTTATTGAGTACTTACGTCACTAGTACAAAGTAAGTTAAAAATTAAAACTACAGTCTTTTTATGCAACAAAAAATTAATTGTCTTCAAAATACTTATCCTCCTTTCGCTTTGATACACAAACGCAAACGTTTGTTAAAATTTTCAACGAAATGCCGCAGCTCCTCCAAGCATATTTTGTCCAATTCTTCGGTAAGTGCTGCTTTTAGAGCGTTTACACTTTTGTGTTTAGTAGCACAGGCCCTTGTCTCTAAGATTGACCACAAACTATAATCCATTGGATTTAGATCAGGCGACTAGGGTGGCCACTCTTTAGAACTTATGAATCCGGAAAAAATATCTACGCACCACTGCTAATTTTCCCGGATTCTTTGTCATCTGCGTGAGGGGAGCATTAAAGAGTAGGTACATATACCTAGTTCGCTATGCTCGTGGTTCAATTTTGGAATTTTTCGCTTGCTTGGATAGGTATCAATATTAGCACGAGGGGTTAAACAACAACTTGGCCCCCTTGTAAAACAAATAACTATTACGTTATAATTTCAATCGGCGCTGACTAATATCTCAAATTAGCAATAATTAGGGTTAATTACAGCTATTTTAAAGTCACGCTAGTAAAACTGCCGGTACAGTTCAAACATGATAAAAAGTTAATCGGATCTCTGAGATTGGGTCAATTGTTAATTGTACATTTACTGCTAATAACTACCGAGTAGAAATTGGGACAAAACACTTAATCCTGCGGTCAACTTCATGGCTAGGCTAGCTACGTAATGGCTGGCAGATGAGTCATTTAGTTGCAAAGAATTGAGATTGAATGACCTATATTAATAAAAGAAGAATAGGAATTTATGGTACTGACAATAATGTGATTACTTATTACAAGCATTACTAACTAGCACACCTACACCTACCTACGTAACGACTTACTGTTACACTGATCTGTACGTCTACCACCAGTTTTGACATTGACATAACGCTCAGCTCACGTCTATGTAATTTACTTTCTGTACCTACATCGCGCTTGCACTAATATGCGAGTACGAGCGAGATGCATAGAAAGTAAGTTACGTAGACGTGAGCGTATAATGTCAATGTCAAAACTGATGGTAGACGTACTGATGATAGATATAATAAATAATAGTCCTGATGAGTAGTGAATGACTGTCTTAAAGTACAGTCAGCAATAAAAGCTTGCTTCGAAAATGTTTTTTTTAAATGCTTTTTATACTTAATCGAAACAAATATTTTCTAACTTTACAATAACTCTGTATTTCGTAGGTACAGTCAGCAACGCTATGAGCTTGGCACCCCTGAACACACCCAGCAACAACAGCAACAACAACAACAACAACAACAACAACAACAACAACAACAACAACAACAACAACAACAACAACAACAACAACAACAACAACAACAACAACAACAATTATACACATATTTATAAAATCACATACAGAGGGACAAGGTATAAGAGGAATTGAGATAGGGGTAAATTATTTACAAAACAAACGAATACAATTCCACGAAAACATCAATGAATTTAAGATTCATAAGATGATAAACCGAGTATGCCCATACTATGTACACAACATGAATAATGTATATATAACCCACCAATTCCACGCAGTCATTTCTAAGAAAATCGGCCATTGTACAGTCACCATCAGATATATCGGAGCGGCTAAGGCGCTCACAAATATCTGAACACGCCTCTATTGTCAGGGCGTTAGAGTGCGTGTTCAGATATTGTGAACACCTTGGCCGCTCCGATATATCTGATGGCGACTTTACAGTCAGCATGAATAGTAGCGGATAAGACTATCTAATTGTCAGCTACGGACTGATTGAGGGCTTGGCTGAATAAAGTTGATTTGTATCATGTTATAAACTAAAAATGTAATACCTAGAAACTCAAAATTCAGATACCTATACCTCCTACTAGAAAATTCTAGTAGACCATAATAACTTTACAATAATTATTTTTTTCTTTTCAGTGTGCTATTGTTTTTTGTTGGTCGACTCGTTTCGTGTTAGTGCCGGTTTTTTTATTTCCTTTTAGTTTTTTTTCGGCGGTTATTTTTTTTGTTAAAAAGTTTTTATTTTATAATTTTCTGTGGCTATAATTTATACAAATTATTACATGCTTAATTTTTGATTACTTTTAAAATAGCTACCTACCTTGCTTTAGCTATTAACTGTTATATTAATAAACCTACTTTAACTATTATTTTGTTCTGTAATATAAATAAATTACCCCTATTTTCCCACCCTTAGGGTAGGATTTTTTTCCAATTTTTTATTATTATTACGACTACTCTGTAAAAGGTTATGCGTGGTCATACGTTACAATCGGTGAGTGAAAAAATCAATCATCCCCTATTTTCCTACCCTTAAGGTTGGATTTTTTTTTCCAAATTTATATGGGACCAACTTCGGGGTATACCCTTTCCAATAAAAAAATAATTATCAAAATCGAACATCTCTGTAAAAAGTTATGCGTGGTCATACATAAAAAAAAAAAAAAAAATATACGCGTCGACTTGAGAACCTCCTCCGTTTTTTTTTCGTCGGTTGAAAACAGATATTTCTCTTGATGATTTGAAACGAAAACTGTGTAAATCTCTACCGATTGTAAAACTATTAGAGGTTCGCAGATATGCTTGTACACACATAGATACAATACAATGTAGATGAAATTGTCCTATAATATTTATTTATTAAATTATAGTTACAGATAAATTGAACATAAATAATACTAATAAGTGTACCACTTTAAAGTAAATAGCTTATTTGTTACTTGTCATATGAACGTGGTATAAATTTATTATCCATTGATACAATTAAATTCCAGGAAACCATAGATGATTGTTATTTATTGGATAGTCAGGAGCACTGATAGCATGCCCTTGATCGTATAAGGTTATTCAGCCAATAGGAAACATCATCAGTATCATCACAAACGTATGAATACCAATAAAATGCCTTGACATTGTTTTAGCTTTTCCGTAAACATCGTTGGAAGCGAAATGGCATGGTGCGAAAATGCTTGGTTACGGCAGTCATATCACGCGTTAAAGTTTTCCCAATCCGTATTTCAATTTCAATTTCAATGTTTATTTGCAATGCAACCAAGTAGGTACAGTGGGCACATGCAACTTAATGCTAGCTCTAGGTAGGCACATACATAACTACTAGGTCCCGGATAGGGCTTAGAAAATAAGGTTAAAATTTTTTCCTAATCTACATTTCAGTAGCAATAATTATTCAATAATTCTTTCTACCAGTTGATACACAATTCATTAGTATTTTTAACCGACGAAAAAAACGGAGGAGGTTCTCAAGTCGACGCGTATATTTTTTTTTAGATAAACTATTACTGGAGAAGAGCTGATAGAGCTACTCGAATAGCTATAGGTACCTCTTTCTTGCGTATGGCGTAGGTACTATTACCACAGATTATATAAAAGTTCTTACGAACAGATACTTATCTCTCAAAGAAAACGCAAATACCTACCGTTTTGATACCTACACAAAAATACAATGGAGTGACCTTCAGCGCGCCGCTCCCCGCACCGCGCGCACCGGCACAACGCTAGGGTTGCTGACGCTTAGAAATGATAAATAAATACCTACTTAAATAGCGGAGTGAATTTAAAGGAAAGCTAAATCTTAATTTATACCTAATATTCCGTTTATGCGTTAGTGTTTGCGAAATACTCATTTTTAAAGGTCATATGTCCCTGCAGTAACCGCAGTGTTTACGCCGTTTTATAAACCGCGCAATGATCCCAGCAAGTATTAGTTTTAAAACTTCGTGTAATTTAAAACCAGACAGAGATTAATGTTACACAATAAAGAAAAATCATAGAGAACCCATGAATACAGGTAATTAATTATAAGTTACCCAGAGCATAAAAAAGTAGGTAGTTTCCGATGTAAAGTTAACTTACTGTCGTTAAAATAAACATTTACCAAAATTAATTAAAAATTTGCTACCTATTTCAAATATTCATATACCGGGTGTGGCCTGTAACATGAGCAAAAAATTAAACTGTAGGCTGTACTCCTTATACTGACCAACATTTGTTCAGCGACTTTTAAAAATAACTTGTGGTTGGATTTTTATTACACTTTAAAGTTTATTCTAAGACGCAATGTATTGCGAATTTTGTTATGTTTAAGGCGTGACAAGCAACGTCAATCACAATAATATGGCGTGGCGATGGCGTCAATTGAAGATAATATTTATTTTGTATGAAAAATAGGGAGTCTAAATACTTCATAATTTTTAAAACTTGTTGAACAAAAGTGTCACCGTTTGAGGAGAACAATCTACGTTTTAATTCTTTGCTCATGTTACAGGCCACACCGTGTACATTTGTTGTAATAAACATTACATGTTTAATTAAAGAAATTCAATAGTAACTACGTAGCTTGTAACTATCGTAAAAATTGACAGTGCGGCGCGCGGTGACGATGACATATGTGTGTGAGCGCGTGTGGCAACCAACTCGCTTGCTTTTCTACCGTGAACGGTAGCAGATTCGTAGGTATAATTCCGAGCTCGCGCGGATAGTTCCATAGGCCTGCTATTACCTCAAAGAAAAAATGCGCAGTACTTAAGCTAGTATCTTTACCGGTTCAGCATATAATACTTAGCCTTTACCGGTTTTATAAATAGTATATAGACTTTGATTTAAACTTTCACGATTATTAAACATTTTCAAAGTATACAACGGGACTTAATCGCGTATTTAAGTTTTAAGATTTACCTCCGACGTTTCGAGGACGGCGTTGTCCCCGTGGTCTCGGAGAAGACTGGCTCAAGTTGACATCAACATCTTCTAGCCGCGCGAGTTTTTCGAACTACCCGCACTTGGTCTTGTTTATCAGTTTGAACGTTTTGCGCACTAGGGATGTCACTCTGTCGACACACAACACTAACGATATCCGATTTATCGACTGTCGATATTCGTTTCCGCTTACATTTACTAATGACCGGATTCCATGTGGATGAGATCTTAAAACCCTCGTCCCGATTAAAATTGCAATGTTTTTTAATTTCAATGGCTTCCCGCACTTTTCTACTGTAGAAATGGCGATCCGTGGAAAGGATTTTAGGGTTATGCAGCTCAATCCAGTGGTTTGGTCCTGACTCCAGCAAATGCTCAGCCACGGCAGACTTGTTCACCTGACGATTTTTGACAGCTGCGATATATTCCTTAACTCTTTCTGCTATGGTGCGCTTAGTTTCTCCGATATAGGAACTACCACAACTGCAATCTATTTTATAAACGCCAGGTGACTGGAACGGAATAACGTCCTTCGGTGACCTTAGGCTTCCTGCAACTTTGGATAAAGGAGTGTACACCGTCTTTATAGAGTACTTTATCCAACTTTATCCGTTACCCCTTTTACATACGGCAAAAATGCCGGCTGTCTGGAGACATCAGGACGTTTCCCTCTTGCCTTACGTCTGGGTTGCCACTTTTTTACCTTGTACCCGTTCCTCCTTAGTACCTCCTGAATATGCGACATCTCACTCTTTAAATATTCAGGGTCACACAAATCATGTGCTCTGTTCACTAGCGAGGTAACCACCGATTGTAAGTGACGGGGATGGTGGTGAGAAAGGGCGTTCAAATACCTGTCAGTGTGTGTAGGTTTCCTATAAACAGTATGAGTTAGGGTTCCGTCTACTCGACCAATCACTTTCACGTCCAAAAACGACAAACTGCGCTGTGATTCTAATTCATACGTAAACTCTCGTCACTTTATAGATATTCTCAAGGAAATAACGCTGGAACCAGATGAGGTAATGGTGAGCTTTGACGTTGAGTCGCTCTTCACCAATGTTCCCGTTAAAGAATGTCTAGAAGTAGTCAGAAGGAAACTGAGCGATGGGGGTATATCGGAATCAGTAATGGTGTTGCTGAGGAACTGCTTGGAAGGAAGCTACTTTTTGTATTGTGGAAAGCATTACCTCCAGATTGATGGGGTAGCCATGGGTAGCCCTGTAGTACCGGTTTTGGCAAATATCTGGATGGAGCATATCGAAGCCAGTGTAAACCTGCAGCCTTGGGCAGTGAAGTTGTGGAAGCGATATGTGGATGATGTTTTCTGTATTATGAAGGGTGGGAAGCAGGAGGTGGAGCAACTACTCCGATATCTAAATTCAATTCATCCGAAGACGAAGTTTACGTATGAATTAGAATCACAGCGCAGTTTGCCGTTGTTGGACGTGAAAGTGATTGGTCGAGTAGACGGAACCCTAACTCATACTGTTTATAGGAAACCTACACACACTGACAGGTATTTGAACGCCCTTTCTCACCACCATCCCCGTCACTTACAATCGGTGGTTACCTCGCTAGTGAACAGAGCACATGATTTGTGTGACCCTGAATATTTAAAGAGTGAGATGTCGCATATTCAGGAGGTACTAAGGAGGAACGGGTACAAGGTAAAAAAGTGGCAACCCAGACGTAAGGCAAGAGGGAAACGTCCTGATGTCTCCAGACAGCCGGCATTTTTGCCGTATGTAAAAGGGGTAACGGATAAAGTTGGATAAAGTACTCTATAAAGACGGTGTACACTCCTTTATCCAAAGTTGCAGGGAGCCTAAGGCCACCGAAGGACGTTATTCCGTTCCAGTCACCTGGCGTTTATAAAATAGATTGCAGTTGTGGTAGTTCCTATATCGGAGAAACTAAGCGCACCATAGCAGAAAGAGTTAAGGAACATATCGCAGCTGTCAAAAATCGTCAGGTGAACAAGTCTGCCGTGGCTGAGCATTTGCTGGAGTCAGGACCAAACCACTGGATTGAGCCCTAAAATCCTTTCCACGGATCGCCATTTCTACAGTAGAAAAGTGCGGGAAGCCATTGAAATTAAAAAACATTGCAATTTTAATCGGGACGAGGGTTTTAAGATCTCATCCACATGGAATCCGGTCATTAGTAAATGTAAGCGGAAACGAATATCGACAGTCGATAAATGGGATATCGTTAGTGTTGTGTGTCGACAGAGTGACATCCCTAGTGCGCAAAACGTTCAAACTGATAAACAAGACCAAGTTCGGGTAGTTCGAAAAACTCGCGCAGCTAGAAGATGTTGATGTCAACTTGAGCCAGTCTTCTCCGAGACCACGGGGACAACGCCGTCCTCGAAACGTCGGAGGTAAATCTTAAAACTTAAATACGCGATTAAGTCCCGTTGTATACTTTGAAAATGTATATAGACTTATCATAGAAATGGAAAGAAAAATATTTGACGATTTGTTTCTACTTTTTTCGTGTGTCGTACGTCAAAAGGAAAAAACGGAACCCTTACCTTATGTAATTATAGGTTTTCGAAACTTAATTTCGAGAAAAGCTCGGAAAAAACAGCGAGACTCGATTCCTGAACTATTTAAAATATGGACTTACAAATTTATACGGAACTCTCGGTGGGCGAGTCCAACTCGCACTTGGACGGTTTTTTAATACTTAATAAGCAAGCCAAGTTTCATGTTTTCTGCTAGATGGGACCATAATTTAAATTAAGAACCTGCACTGTGTGTTACTTATCTTAGAAAGAAGTTACAAAAATTTAGAAAAAAAAACCCATCTTCTTAAATAATTTTCCACTGATGTTTTAATCAAAGGAAACTAAACTTTGATAATGATAATAAAAGACGACCTAAAATATATGTATTTTATATAAATACCTATGTTGGAAAAGCAATTATAAACGCATATCCTCCTACATAAAAATTGTGCGTTTTAGTCCTAATGATCCTAAGGAATCAACATAATCACGATAAACAATGATTTATTAACTGATCTGTTTTAAGATTGTCATGTCATTATAAATATAAAGACCAAATCCCAACTTACTAAATCGTTTACAAACGTTTACCATGTTGATATCACGCCTATCATTTCTCTTGATATTTCAACTATGTTATTCTGGTGCAATATTAGAAATAAATATTGAGAATAATTATTCTATGGCAAATGAATGTATCAGAAGTATAATTAATGAACATTACAAGTATGAAGTTTTGACGTTCTTCCATTTTAATGCAAGAAACCTGGACATTTTACAAGCCATCCATGAAACAAATGCCGTCTCTATTATAACTAGAAGTCCGCACAAAAAAAGTCCACTTCACAACAGAGGATACCTCATTTACGCATTAAACGCTGACGACTTCTTATCACATTTCTCTTCTTTGGTAGCGGAAGGTACTTGGAAGCCGGATGCGCCCTTTATAGCCGTTATGGAGCACCTGGACCTTGACAAGCTCTACCCCGTATTCCGCGAGTTACTGAGGGTCCATGTCACAAATGTTGCAATAATTGACGCACTCACGACTAATGCGTACTCCTACGATCCCTTCAGAAACCATGGCTGCGGGAAAAGTTTCGATATTATCATAGAATTGGGAAAGTGCTTCACCCTCACCCCTCCTTATTTCTTTTCAAATTCAAACAAATCTCTTCAAAACTGCACCTTGCAGGTAGCAGCGACCAATTGGCCACCTTTTACCGTTGATCGTACAAAAAACGACGTTAAAACTATCGGAATGGACGAATATATTTTCTCTGTGTTGGGTGAGCTCGAACATTTTAAAGTTAATATAACTTATTTTGACGAGTTGTCCGATGTAGTATCTAATGTTTCGCAAGACATGGAGGTGAGCGGGCCGCTGGGGTGGCTGCAGGAGAACAAGTTCGACGTGGTGACGGGCTGCCAGATCCTGTTGCCAAACCGCGCCGAGGCATTCGACTACCTCTACGGACATCTAGTTATCGACGACTATTTTGCACTATTCGTACGTAAATCTGGGTTTGTGCCTGGTTGGAAATTACTTATACTGGCGTTCAGTCCTCTAGTTTGGTTGCTGCTTTTAGTGACTTTCGTAATAGTTATTAGTCTGCTAACTCTTGCAAGTAGATCCAGAGATAAAGTTGTAATGATATTCTGTTTAATAGACAACTTGTTACTGCACACGTGCAGGATTCGGAAAACAAACAGAATACAATATATACTTTTTAGTTGGATTATATTTGCTAGTTTAATTCCATACCACTATTTGTCTGTTTTGTATAGTTTTACCACGAAACCAGTGCATGAATATCAAATCGGGATGTTTTCGGATATATCTGAGTATGGGCTGCGACCCTGCATAAGTGACGCGTTTCTACTGTTTCACAGAATTACTTCAAATAACAAAACTATGCACTCTCAAACTCTATACGACGCGCCACAGTCACCTTTGTGTGGCACATTAAGTGGCAGCCTCGAAAAAGTGGCCAAATCTGATGATATGTTCACCGTGTTACCGTATTATATGTATTACGCGGTAATGTACGATTACTACGATAAATATGGACAAGACCTTCTTTACCCGTTTCGCCAACCTCAAGGCAAGATGATGTACGCCAGTTATATGTACAAAGGGTTTCCCCATCGCGACAGATTTTTTAAGCAAGCGCTACGGATGCAGACAGCCGGTCTTACACTGAAAGTTTGGCGAGACTATGTTTTTGAGCATGAAAAAATATTGTACACAAGAAAAGAAAGAATTAAAGGCTCCAGTATGATGATAGTACCTTGGCAAATCATTGTGTTAGGCTCCTCCATCAGTACTCTGTGCTTCTTGGGGGAAATATTCACGAATCGTTTTAAAATCAACAGAAGTTCAAATACATAATAAAATTATAATTTACTTTTGCTTAGAATAGGCCTTTATCTTTCCACCTAAATGCATCTCAGCAAAATTTATTTAGATTTCAGTAGGTACCTAATGTTTATTTCAATTGCTTGTAAATACCTGACCCATAACACAAGACATATTGTTACATGTGTACATATTGTAGTAACTACTTAATCGATTGGTCGATTATTGTAATAAAAATTAGGTATCCTCGTTTGGTTTCTCAGTGTGCTAATCAATTTCTTCTTCTTCTTCTTCAACCTAGCGTTTTCCCGGCCTATAGTTCGTTATTTTTAGTATTAGAAAGAACTTGAAAGAAGGTAAGCGATCTTGACATGTCTTTTAATTGAAAAACGCTTTTTAAAAATCAGTAACTATTACTTATGAAAGCAGAAGAATATAAATGATCGTATTAGATTCATAATTGTTACATATTTGCCGTAACTTATTTTTAAAACGTGTATTTCAATTAAAAGACACATCAAGATTGTTTACCTTATTTCTAATGCTAAAAAAAACGAACTATAGCGCCAGGGTCCGCTTTCCTGCTCAATCTTCTCCACTATTCAATTTACTTATAAAAAAATGTGTAGGTACTTTAATAGAAACTCGTTATAAATTTGATTCTAGTTGAAGGTAAGTACTAACTGTAATAGTAAGTGACCGAGCGTTAGCGAAGGTGTCTGTTTCAGCCTAGGCAAAAATGTTCTTATCTTTGGATGTTCTTTTTTGCGGATCGCATTTCTCAACCGATTCTCGTGAAATTTTTAGAGCAGGTTCGGTGGTTAGTTTCGTTTTTTTGTAAATGTTCAACATGGTGGTTTTCCACCATGACTTAAGTGCCAGTAGAGTCCACTAGTAGTACCTAATATACACGCGGGTTGTCCATCGCGGTTCAACGTGGCAACGCGGCGAGCGTGATGGGCTCCTTTGCATCTGGAGGGGCGCGGGGTGAATTTTGTGAATAGTTTTTGTGTTGTTAGTTTAGGTTAAGACATTTGTAATTTTGTAAGTAGATTTTAAGATTTTTGAATTGTATATTTTGATTGTAATAAAATGATGTATAAACATGGATTACATTTAACTAACTAGGCATAGTTTCCCAATTATTGTAGTCGAAGTAGAGGAGTTTTTTTAGTATTAGAAGGAACTGCACAGAAGTAATCGTCACAGAAAAAAATACTGCAAAAAGTGCTTGATTTGAACTGCAAGCATGCTTGTCTAAGTACCTACTTTCTATCAACAAAATCTAACTTCAAATTGCTCCTTACGCCAGTTGAGGGTAGATGAAAACATTACATGATCAAATAATGTAGGTTAAAGTCAGGTCGTTCAGTGACAGATTCAGGCAGTTTTGTATTTGGTTGGTTAACCAATAAATGTTATAACTACCCGAAAATGTACAAATTATTTGTTTACTTTTATTTATATAACTACCTAAAGATGCAGAGTATAGTGCTATATAGTAGAATTAACTTCCTTTAGTTAAAATGTTTTAATGAGTATTGATATATATAGATTTTATTCGTACCTATTCCCTTAACATCAGGATTTAAAGTGAAATGGATTTATTTTTCACTACTTACTGTAAAAAAAATATTGTTTACTGACGTAAAATTGATTTATTATTTTATCAACTAAAATAAGTAAACATTTGAAACTTATCTAAAATACATATCTCTAAATAAATTAAAAGTCGCCACGCAAATTAAAAGAACAAATACAACGTTAATACACAATTTGTCAAAATTAAAATAAATTAAATTAAAAATTAAATTTCTTAACAAAAATCGACTACAACATAAAATTAAATTAAAATCAAACAAAACTATTACAATTAAAAATTATTTAAATTTAAATAGAATAAAAATTTGCACTAAAACTTACCCATAAAAACCCCGATCCCTGTAAAATGGTATTTATAATAAATCTCAAAAAAAAAAAACAAAGAGTCGTAAAAATAAAAGCTTAATAAATACTTTCAATGAAAACTATAGCGAATATGATCGGTCTAGCCGTTTTTGAGTTATTGCAAAATATCTTCCCAGTAAAAAGACGTAGGTATAGGTACCTACCTACCTACAAAGCGCTGCTAAATGCTTGTAATGTACATGATATTTACCACTTAGGCCCACGGGCGTAGCCAGGTTTTAGTATCGGGGGGGGGGGGGGGGGTTCAAGAAAATAAAACGACTAAAAGTACATAAAATATTCTATGAATGTTAATATTCTGAACTTTTCGGGGGGGGTTTGAACCCCCAAAACCACCCCCTGGCTACGCCCGTGCTTAGGCCTATTCATTCTGACAGAATGGTAACTACGAAACCCTACACTGAGCATGACCCGACATGCTCTTGGTAGATTTTATTCATTTTTTAATCATCATCGAACGATGATGACCTACACCACATTATGCCAACTTTTACAGAGATAAGACAAGTTTAATTTAATTTAATTTTAGTGTCAAATTGTGAAAGTGATTAGTCGGTAAGCATTAAATTTTTTACTCGATTAACTACACAGCTCTCATTAGACATTAAAGCTACTGCTCTTAATTTTACTGGAACAGATGTGACCAATTCACGCGGTAAATTAGGAACAGTTCTTGACGTTCTCATCAAATTGACAGACGACCATCCTTTCCGGTCTAGATAGAGCGGCAAGTGTCACGCTAAGACCGTGCGACGCTTGTGTTGCGAACTAATTTTAAAGGCTTCGTCACACAGGCGCGTTTTCCGGGCGGAGCGTGAGCGTTTTACATATAAAACGCTCACGCCCAAACGAAAACGCGCCTGTGTGACGGAACCTTAAGTGATTACTGCCAGTTTAATACGGTGGTAGTTTCCTACAATTTGATGTCTATCGTCGGTATCTATCCAGCCAAGTTCAAAGAAAAAGGAACTAGCGACGCAGCAACTGTGTGTAATATTACACGAACCATTTCGAGCTACTTTTGACCCCTTCACAACTTGAAACCTACTTAACCTACACACATGAAATTTGGCACATTTATTAAAGCCCCTTAGCTTGTCTAGAATACAAAATTTTATAAACGTAGTTCAAACAGTTATTGACAAATTAACGTTTAAAAACCGTCATTTTTGTGACTGACTGACTTATAGATCAAAAACCTAACCACAGATCAATTGTAAGCTTAATTAGTACTTAACAGAGTAGGTACCTAGAATTTTCATCATCAGCAACTATCTTTACACAATAGGCATGTGTATTTTAAAATTACATGGGAACTAAGTTCTTATATTCGTTTAAGTACTTGTT
This sequence comes from Cydia splendana, assembly GCF_910591565.1. Taxonomy (NCBI): domain Eukaryota; kingdom Metazoa; phylum Arthropoda; class Insecta; order Lepidoptera; family Tortricidae; genus Cydia; species Cydia splendana. The sequence goes on along the minus strand of NC_085969.1, from coordinate 9,430,793 downwards.
AGAAACTTTCAGCGCGTACAAGCGTAAATTGTACCTGATTTGCTTTCGCGTAACGTAATCCGTATTAAAGCTCCGTGCTTCCGGCGGCCGCGTTAAACTGTGTAAACAATGCTCTGAAATCGTAACAAAATATATATTTTATCGGATAGTTAGCTCACCGTAGCGTGCCTTACGATAAACATGGCCGCAGCCCGCGCGGACGCTCAGTACACTCGCAACCGGGGCCGCACGCACGCGTCGCCACATCTAACAAATAAACCGATAAAATATCAATTTATCATCAAAACTGTGAATAAGTGTCCAACGGATTTTTAACTCGGAGTCGATAAAACGTGACTTTTTAAAAAAAGTTCGATTTCGCGGGAGTGAGTTTTGGACGCGTTCTCGTGGATGCCGGCAACGCGGATTCGAAATTTGAATTCGTCAAGGTCCTTTCAAGTTATTGGCGCGGTTTGTGCCTCCGCACTTTCGTTCAGTTAGTGCATTACAGGTGAGTGACATCTCAAAAGCTAGTTATAACTTTATTTTTAGATTTTTAGACTAGCGCGCTCACGAGATGCTCCGACGAAACTATTTTTGGTCCACACCCGTAACCTAACTGAATTCTCGTGTTACCTGCTCTACATTCCTACTACCTAACAGCAACTTGATATTGCTTTAACATTACTAGGCAATACTGACAAACAGTGTCTAGGTGCTTAGTTAAAAACTGTTAGATACACCTATTTAGTAAATTAAAGATGAAAGACCTTTATTTCATAATTCATTCATTCATAGAGTTTTCAAATCATGAACGCACATTTACATTGTGTAGCGTGAATTATAACGATATGTACGTCCTACATTCGCCGGTGGCATAGATTGCTGAACACTTTAACCACTGTCGCACGACGTGCATTTCTGTTAGCATTAAGTATTTTTTTATTTGTACACGTGAGATAACAAAAGATAATTCGATGTAGAGTCCGTCTAATTAACTCTGCCTGCACCGATTTTACTTGACAACGTCTGGGGGTGCCATAATAAACGTCACATTTTCATGAAATGTCAATTTTGACGTTTTCACAAAGCCTGTGTAGAGTAAGGTTGGCCGGACCAAGCAAGCAACCTACCTATGTAAAAAAACAGAAGTTGCAGTTATTGTTCGAAGATGCCTTGAACTCGGAGGCAAAATCTCACACTAATTGTTAACGCAGAAGGTATGATCATTAATTGAACAATGACTTTATTAATGTGTTTAATTAATTTACTAAGATATCGTCTTTGGAACATCTACTTAAAGCATTGTTCACAAAATACATTACATACATACATAGATTACGTTACATTTGTGTGAAATTGTATAAAACAGGATTATGACTATTATGAGAAATGGGAAATATTAAAAAATAAGCAGTTAATGAGAGATTACTTTTCCATTACACAACTGAAATTCAGTGTCATTTTAGTCTACTGAAAGTAAACTACTACTGAAATAGAATTTAATTTAAGATTAAGTAATACTCATTTTAAAATTTAAACGGTAAACGTACTGGTGCTCGACGCGGTCCCAGTACATGTCATCTTGAAACTTAAGTCATTGTCAATAGAGGTGACAGCAAGGTGTCATCTATTGGGCATTAGCATGTCGAGCACTAGTACGTTTACCTTATAGTCTGTAACCTACTTACTAAAAAAATACATTGAAGCGACGGAGTAAACATTTTCGTAAAACATGTAAACTTCTGATATTTATTACATTTCTTCTATCCGATTTCTCTAAACAATGCAGTTCAATTTATTGCAAAGATTCTGTGTGACATGGTATAAGTACCTATATAACATTCCTCGATGTCTTCTCGATCAACTCTCTTATATTTCTTACTTCGTTTGTATTGTAATGTAACTAAAGCAAATGTAATAAAATCCTGCAAATCAATTTTACCCTATTTCTAATTCTATTTAATAGTCGTATCGACACAGAATTAATAAAATTATGTAATAGCCCACATAATTTTACCCATTAGTTACCAGTAAGCTGTCACCAGTAACTTGGTGGTAACTAGTGGGAACAACTCAAGTAGGTATATCAATATGAAACTTTTCTAGTCAATGTAATCCAGGCGGCTTAGCACGGTCGCGTTTTTATCCCTTGTCACCATGCCTGTCACGTTCTAACAAGTATGTAAGTGCGAAAGGGACGCGCATAGTGATAGTCGATAAAAATGGAACCGTGCTGAGCCCGATGACAATATAATAATGTGATATCATGGTTTACATGGATTTAACATGCATCTGATCAATCATCATCAGAGATGACAGAGATGGTGAAGCCAGCATCAGCAGTTGGATTCAAGAACTTTTCGGTAGTCTCCCTCAAGTTTGAGATAATTAGATTCTTTTTGACGAGTTCAACGCCTTGGTGTGTAAAGTACAGTCGTTTATAAAAATTGTTTGCAAAATTACATTCTTATAAAATACTTTTGAACCAAAAGTTAGGTTTTTCTTGTCCTATTTGCGATGTAGTTAGGATATATTTCCGTATATTGTAAATGTTGAATATACCAAATATTATCAACAATTTACACAATTCATATACTTACGTGTCCTTCATCTGTTAGGATTGTTAACGAAACATTTTAGTGAGCAATGTCGGACATAAAATTAACTGTTACATACCTACCTAGATAACGGAAGGCACAAAATGGTTATCACTGCGGTCATAACGTTAGGTATGTCAAGCACAGACAATTTTTTTTAAACTTTATTTTTATATGGGCATAGCATTAGCATTATATTTAGCATTTTTATATGGGTTATAACAATATATAGATCGAAAACGAAAAATTATGGAGGCGTTGGTGTATATGGATATTTCTTTTCCACTTGACGACGGTTGGAAAAATCTAAAGTGAAGTATGATTGGTAGTAGGAGTTTTTTTTTAAGTAAGCCTTAATTCGTCTATAATTAAATCGATTCCTTTGTGTAACGCAAAATAGCCATGTCTACAATTCTACACCTGTGTACTGCACTTTTTAAATCCATTCATAATACCAATAAGTGAGTGAGATAAGGTCATTTGCCTCTTTCTAGATACAGAAGCCAGGATTTTGGTCAAAGCTTTAAACAAATAGACGCAACGAGAAACGGTGCTTATCGAAAGTGATAACGCGTTTTTATCTTCCGAAGCTGTTTGCGGGTCTGGATACGACTATCTCAAACAGATTTCATTAAGTAAACTAGAGTTTAGGTGTTAACAAGCAACAGGGGATTATTTAATTATATGTATTTTGAATTGACCACAGTGATGAAAGGTAATACATGTATATTATTAAATAGTAATGGTATTATAAAGTGCAATTTATTTTTGTACTTCTTTTGATTTAAATATCTTGATATGGTATGTATGTGTATGTACTCGTAGTATGAATTAAATACATGCTCAATTACATTTACGTAGTTGGATTAATTGCAGTGAATTGGGATATTGAAATCCTATCATCCCTAAATTTAGTTTTTATTTTGGCAACTAAAATACAGAGGAGACCACTCATTTAATTTAAAAAGTTGCGAAATGTTACCGATTAACTATTAGATATCTAAGGGGCTGTCCATAAATTACGTCATCGATTTTTGACGATTTTTGACCCCCCCCCCCCCTATCATCATCCAAAAATCATGCTTCAAATGACCCCATTTCCTCCTACTTCATGCTACCGTCATCCGATGTCCAGACCCCCCCCCCCTAATTTGAAATGACGTAATTTATGAATAGCCCCTAAGTGATCTTTTCGAAATGCAGATCATAGAAAGTTGAAGTAGGTATATCCAATAACAATTATACTATTAGAAAAATCACGTATTGGAACTAGATCTAGACAAACTAGCTAACTAATCCGAGGAAAAATACAGCTGGGAAAATTCCAGGTCAAGTAATGTGGTTGCGACCTCAAGGCAGTTTACTCGTGCTTTCCCCGCGAATGTCAAAAGGTCGTTGAACTCAAGAATTCAAGTTCGTAACGTAACCCTTGTCTGCGATTCATAATGACTCTTGTTATATAATAAGTAAACAACAACTTAGTAAACGTGTTCTACGGAACAACGGCCAGTCTTGAAATGAAAACTAAATTAAAAATCGTATATAATAAAAATAGAACTAAACTAAGGGTAAAGTTGGATATTGTAACAAACCAGGGATGTTGCGAATATTCGCATCCGCATCCGCATCCGCCGAACTTCCGCATTATTTTTAACATCCGCATCCGCATCCGCGGATGTGAGCCTTTAAATATCCGTATCCGCATCCGCGGATGTCAAAAAATCTGCATCCGCAACATTCCTGTAACAAACATTGCGATATGTCACTCTTTTGCCTCAAAATTGTCAACCCTAATTCCCTATATTTGCAAAGCTTCATCCGTGTTTTTCTTCTGCTTACTGTACTTACAAGTGTACATGGCCTGCGAAGTTAATAATTTAACTTGAAACTCGATCATTCGAACAATACAGAGCATAAAGTAAATAAGCGTCCATCATAAATTGCAAGAAAAACATCGTAAAACTATTCTTCTCTTAAAAGCTCTTTTGTACGAGTACCGTAAAATGGGGTGAGTAGGGTTCGCGGGGAGAGTTGGGTTATGAATGGGGAGAGAAGGGATGAAAAGGGGGTGAGATGGGATTTTAAGGCTACTGCTACAAAAATAATGTATTCCAATTTAAAATGGAGCTATAGTAATACCCATAATAAAAAAAAATCGATCCAACTATCTTCCAAAATCACCTTTGTATGAAAACCCAACTCACCCCAAATACGAGGGACTACGGGGTGAGGTGGGATTTCCTGTTTATCGTCAAAGTTATGAAATGGAACTACCCAAAATAAAATAAAAACTAAAATACAAACGTCCGGAACACTTATTATATACACCATTCAGTTTGCATATGTAAAAATAAAATGTTATCGAGGTTTGAATGTCGGTTTTGCACCTACTCACCTCATTTTACGGTAATATAATATAACATGAAGGAAAAATTATAGTTTACTATTTAAAATTACAATTAAATAGAATTCCCACGCCGGCGTTGACCACAATGCAGGCATAAAACCTTTGGATTAGAAAAAAACCGCAGCCGCAATACTGTTTATAACTCATATATGCGCAGTGCGCAGTGGGTTAAGGGTTAAAAACCACTGGGTAACTGTGACGTACTGTTTAAATAAGATACTACTTAGACAGATACTACTTTATTTAATAATTGAAAGCGTAAACAGATAGGTAACTAATTTATAAAAGTAAAAGATCTAGCAGGACAAGAGCCCACGTTTAAAAAAGTTGGCGTCGCTGTTGGCAAATAAAAATGTCACTGTTAATGAGCGACACCTACTTACAAGTAGAAGTGAATGTCGATGTGGTTACTAGTACATACCTATATCCGATAGAACATGTCTGGGTTGAAACTCACCTTTGCGAAACGTATAGGTAATACACGAGTCCTATGCATATTTTATACTCTTTTTTGTCTGTAGGTGTTGATGATATTATTCCCTAGTAAAATAAATATTAGTGAAACGGTTGCTTAAAATGCGAAATACTGATTTCGCACTGATTACTGTACTGATTTACTGATTACATGTACTGACATGTAAGCATTTTTCGCACTAAGAGCATACTAAGAGTTAATTTTCCCGAGAAAAAATACATTTTATAATGATTTTATGCCAAAAAAGTTTTGCATTAAAATATCCGGCTCGAAGGACCAAAGCCACGACGCAACGGCATCGATTATATGAATTATATTAACGTTTTGAATACAAATTAGCATCGGTTCAGTAGTTTTTGTGCGACAGAGCGTGTTATCGCTACAGTTAGGTATGATACATTTAGGTACAAAGGATAAAATACCGGCTTTTGATTATATTAATAACCAATTTAGTTTAAATGTTGTACTTAAGTGGTTTTGATAAGATTTATATTGACTGATAAAGAATTTAAGAACGAGGAAAAGCTGAGTAAGTATTTTATACGAAGATTCTTAACAATTGTGATGTGACAATAATATTATTACTATTAGTTATTTAGAATTAGTAGTCCGTTATTCAGATACGTTGGTGAAAGAACCAAATATGATATGTACCTAGGTACATATCATATTAAGCGTGTGTAATTTTTTGTATACAAAAACAATAACATAATTTAGAAACATCTTCCCTAATATAATGTCTTAAAATCTTATAATAAACGGTTTAGATTCTAGGACCATTAACAAGTGTTGGCGCCTCTTCATTGATGTTAGGGGTATTTTTTGTCGGGAGCGTGAAGGGTTTTATTTATTAATGTCGTTCCTGGAAGGCCCACTCGACATCCCTAAAAAGGTGAGAAACTGTGGGATACGCCGGATTTTTGACGTAACGATGGCGCCATTATTGTGGTAAGCAACTTGTTGTGTGAATGGACCTGAAGGCCCGGTCTCGAAGGAATTTTACGGTTTTTAAATTTTAAGCCGTTTCAATAATAATGGACGGTTCGTTATGAACGTCTCTGCAAAATTTATATTTAAATATTTTGGATAACTGGATTAGTAACTAAGCATGTGATCGCAACGAAAACAATGCTTTCGTCATACTGGATTTTCACTGTGTTTTGGTCACAAAGCATTTTGTGACAATTGTGACCGACGCTTATTTAAAAAAAATGTTTTTTTTTATAGTCATTTATTTAGGTATATACAGTGGTAATGGGATTTAAACAATTTTTTTTATTGTGGTTTAAGGTATGTAGCAGGATTTGGTGTTATTTTTGTAACAAGGCTAAAGGAGCCACAATTTTGTATTCTCAATGCTCAAACAGAGCATAATGTGATCATTTTTACGCAATGCAAGTTCAAATATAACTTAAAAACAAATATATCACAGACAAAATGTTTTGTGAATGCTGCTCTATATTAAGTATTCAATATTACTCGTCACATGACGATACTCAAAGAAAATGACGGGGTATCCGTGGCTTTTGTGTCCCCTATGTAAACTTCTACAACAAATATCCATACTGGTATCTTGACTTTGTCAACTCCTTAAATCCTGTGAAGATCAAACAACGAATTAGTAAGTGATGATGGCAAATGCTGTATCTGCTAATCAAATGGCATATTTATTTTGTACGTTTAGGGGCAAGGCTGCCAAAAACAAGTTCAATATATGTACTTATGTTTAGAGACATACAAATAAAGGCATAGTTTAATGTTTATATTACAGTTTACTCCACGCTTTAAAACGTACTTACCTCTACTTACTCATATACATAATACTTTTGTCTTATCTATGATTTTTTTTCGATGATGTAGGTAGGTATTAGTGTAGTTGTGTGTGTGTGTAGTTGTCAAGCGGACCCCAGGCTCCCATGAGCTGTGGCAAAAATGCCGGGACAACGCGTGGGAGAAGAAGTAGGTATTAGTGTTAGTGTAATATGAGACGAAATAGCGTAATATGTACTATTGTTGGATAATCTCAATAAAAACCGACACATTTTGACTCCACAGACTGCTTAAAACGCTATTGTTACCGCACCTGTTTAATTGTTGTTTCTCATTGTAAGTAAGTGCCGCAAAGTGGAAATTTCCAACGTTTTCTGAAGACAATAAAAGCACCTTAGCAAAGCATTAACCAGGCAACGGCTTTCTCTTACTAAAATATTGGATTCTCTAACGTCTGGTATCAATAATGACATTCATTTAATCACTATAAATTAATAAAAATCTAATTAGCATTTTTGAATATAGATTTGAAATTTGATCATTCGAGCCACATAGGTAGGTACATAAACTTAGTTTATATTTATTAGGTAATTTAATTGACGTCTTCCTCATTATTCTCACATAGCGATATATAGTCACATAGTCTTCAAAAATTATTGTCACTATCAACAAATACGTTCACAATTTTAGTATTCATATGAAAGTGTGGTTCATGCGATAATAATTATTTACACTCGTATGTATATAAACAAGATAAGTCGTATAAATCGTCTTCGACAAGCCGATGCACGTGAGATCTTACGCAGAACTTGTAACTTGTACAAGTTATGGAAAGTCGCTGCGACCACATTCCGCGCAAAACGATCTGATTTATTTATGTTTTGTATCAAGGTTGTCGCGGCTGGATTGTATAGCTTCCTTGTTTCCGAACTTTTTTGCTGAAACAAACCTCTAAGTTTACGAAACAAAAAAATATTAGGTAAGGACGTTATAAATAGAGAACTAACTATACCTATGTTAGTCTTAAATTAGATTTGCGAGTTTATATTTCACATTTATTTCAGCGTCGAATAGTAATTTGAAGGTATATTGAATAAAAAATAGACACACTAGGTACTTCCGTAAATGCCTGCGGCAAATCAATATGAATTGTCAACAACCCTGCAACATTTAAATGTCATAAACTTCATAATATGTATGTATACAAATAATATAAATAGGATTAACGTTTCTATCTATTACATTATATTTATTTTTGAACACCATCGAAAATAAAAACTGTAATAGCTAACAAACTGAGCGAAAGCATTATATTTATAAATAACGTGACAGATGCGTATAATTGCGTACATGCGTGGGTCTATCACGCAAGTCAATTCTATACATAGGTAGGGTAAACCCTCCAGTGAATGAACACCCCCCAGTGATTGAACAAAATCACGTTTTTTGTCTAAAATAAGAAATATAGCAATTTCTACCAATTGTCGTATTTTTTTACTTATTAACGACTCTATTTCCTATGCAATGGCAACCCGCGGTTACTTTATTTTCGATCAGTTTGAATGTGACTAGTGTTTGAAGTTTACGTGTTTCTGGTATTGAAGTTTTGTATGTAAAAATTAAATCCCAGATAAGAACAGTGTACGTTTGGAGCAACATATGAAGTGCTTATTTAATGTTTACCTGTACAAATTTACGTTTTTTGGTTAGATTAAGAGTTAAACCTTCAATAAATGTACAGTTTGTCAGCGTATTATGTGATTAAGTCTTTATTTTTTATAGTTCCATTACTGGCTTATCAAATGTTCTGAAACCAGTAAATGAACGGTGTGTTCATTTACTGGTGTCGTCTAGATATAATTTTTTTTCTAAATTTATATGTAAACGAAATGGTATTTAGCTTGTTTTTTGTGATTCTGCATAGAAAACGATTCTGATTCTTTCAGCCAGTATTGGAACAAACCAAATTTCTATAGTCCATTTACTAGATTTTTCATGCCTATGTATGAACAATACAAAATTTGGCATGTTCATTTATTAGATTTCTACTAATTCTATGTATGAACACTGTAACCACGAACAATGCAATAACAAGTTTATTATTTTAAGCATTATTTGCTGAGCCTGATCTTTTTACATCAAAATATGCACGTTATTTCTTGATTTCAAGATTTATTCTCTTTTTATTATTAATATGTAACAGGTTTCTGTGTTATATGTGAAAAACCATCATTTTATTACATTCTAATATGTTTGAATTAAATATGGAGGGGATATAAAGATATTACCGCTTTCGCTATACCTACTAAAATAGAGCTGGAAACAGTTTTTGTGTTAAAAATGATTTTTTAATGCTGATTAAAAAGATCTAAATAATGTTCATTCACTGGGTTTTGTGGTGTTCATTCACTGGATTTTATGTTCATTCATTAGGTTTTTGGGTAGTTTTTGATAAATTTTGCTATTACTCAAAAACTATAAAAGTAATAAATAATCGCAGAAATTACTTTCTTATTTATTACATGAGGATTCATTAAATTGCAATTCATTATTCCAATTATTAATGAATGCTGAGAAATGATTTTTCAAACTTGGAAAATTGCTTAAGTGTTCATTCACTGGAGGTCTTACCCTACAATCCTCCATTCCTTGCTAGTTTTTTTAATCTTTATCAAAAATGCATCGGTTTGCGTACCATAACTACAAAATGGTTTATTAAGTTGAATTGAGTAAGTGTAGTCACGCAAAAAACAAACAATTGTGATGGAAAACTTATACCAGATGTTAATTAAGTTTAATAAATAAAATATAGTTACTCTCTGCTCAGATGGTGCCAAACGAGCGTGTTTGACGCTTTTAATCTTCATTAAACCGACAATAACACAGCATTATTTAAAAGTTAAAATTATGACGCAAGTCGTAAAACTCACTGTAGCTTTTTATGCCTTAACGCGCTAAAAATTAACCTGTTGCTATCTGCGGACGAGGCTAATTTGTATGTATATTTTCATTATAAAATGGAATTCACGTTAGCCATTAAAAAAAGACATTAAGAAGCAAGAGCGACTGTCGACTTCAACTTCCCTTGTTAAAATAAACTAAATACATTAGCGAAGTCACCTCCAGATGCTATATAACTAAATGAATAAAAAAGATCTTAAGTACGAGGGGCAAATAAGACAAATTGAAAGTTTTTAGAATAGAGAAATCTCTAGTAAGTACCTAATTTCGCCTTCATTTTAAATTTTCATGTTAGAAGTTACTGGTAGAAATACTGCGGGATGCCAAAACCTGTTGATGTGCTTTTGTGTCAGTCTTTTTTATTAACCAGACAACTACGATCGCTGTTGAATGACTTGCTTCTTTATGATATGATCATCTGGTAGAGAACTTTGAAATGTTAAGGGTAACCGTCCTACGAGAACTAGGGCTATATTATAAAAATATAACTGAAGCCTATTAAGGATGACTAGACCGGGCCGTGCCCGGGCCTAGGCGTTCGACATGTAATTTTCTATGACGGCTGATCGGTGATCACGTGGTGCGTTCCATAGAAAACGAAGCGCCGGAAGCTCCAGCTCGGCCCCGGCCCGGTCTAGCATGAGTCCTTTATAACTGAGCCCACCATGAAATACGACGCAATCCTGAGGACAAAAGAAGCAACAAAATGGATGTCTAGACTAAACAATTAGTGACAACATCGAAACACAAAGTCTTTTTCAGTTCAAATTTGCATTTCTTAATGGCCGCCGTAGCCTAGTCCGTAGTGTCTGCTTACGAAGCTAGATAAAGCCAGGTTCGTCTTCCGGCAAGGGCATTTATTTGTGTGTTTATCACGAATATTTTGTTCCTGAGTTTATGGATTTTACCTATGATTCTAAGTTTTATCTATCTAGGCTGGTCCAAACCTTGACGTCCAAAAATTTTTTTTAGATTCCTCACGTCGTGGGCTATCAGAATATACCCCATGTATGTTAGCCGATTTTTCGTAGTTTTGCAGTTTTGATTTTTTTTTACTTTTAACTTTTGTTATGAAATTCCGGGTTTCCCATACAGGATGGCTTAAAATAACTGCATTCCCGTTGCCAGAGAGGTTTTGGGATTATACTGAGCAACTTTTACTATGGGACCAACCGCAAAATCGCGAAAACAAAAATTAACTACCCTCCCATAGAAAATGGACCAGCAACAAATGTATGAAACAGCCAAATTTTTTGTGCTCAACTGGAACACCGGATAAGAAGATTCGCTTTTAACTTCATCTTCTTGTTCAAATATAATTGCGTAACTAACAATTTGAAATACAACAACAAATAGAATCCTTTGCTAAACCAGCTCAACCAGTGACGATTACCATAAACATTAACATTCGACATGGGCTATAAACATAACCGTGCCTCCGCGATGTTCAGTCGTCATCAAGCTTCCTTGGTGCTACGTATTCAAGCCATCTTTCAAGTTGTTGAAAAGTTCAGCTATTTTGCAGCATTTTGAAGGAATTGGTGAGAAATCTCATTAAGTACTTATCTCTGCACAGACCCACACTAAAAGCCGGTCCAAATTTAACTCAGAATTAGCTACCGCCTGACCAGTATCATCACTGGAGGCTTTTATCACCAGTACTTTATTAGGTCGGTGCTTAATTTTATTGTCTGTTAGTCTAGTGATGAAATGTTATTCAAAAATCAGACTTATATTCGATTAGTCCAAACATATTTGTGCAGTTAACACGCTTAGCTTCGCAAATTATACGGTAGTATTACGTATTAGATTAAATACGCAACTCATCGTCATCGGATTAGAGTGGAGTAATGCAAATTTAAAATGTATTTGTGCAGAATCGATTTAAGTTTTAAACTATTGTTACCAGGGGCGAAAGTAAAACTTTTTAATTTAACGCTGAAAGATAATAATATCTCGCTGTCTATACTAGTACTTAAATCAGTTTGCACCGTAAGATTTTGATGCCTGGGTACCTATCTCTTAGTAACAATGTTAAAAAGTGACTAGCTTTCATCATAAGGGTAAAGCAGTGTTATCAATAATTGTTATTTTGCAACGGCGCCAGATAACTTGCTCCAGAGTTTATCTGCTATCACAGAATGTAAACAACCCCACGCAAATACTTAAGACGGCCATTTCGTCACGCAGAACTAATTACCTACTTGTGCATAAACAATTCCATAGCATAGTGTATTTTTTATCATTCATACGCTAAAGATTAGAGGAGTGGCAGGGCTCCTAAGTGTTAGCTACCTCATTAAAACGTCAATTATTAAAATATTTAGGTACCTGTTATTCCTAAATAATGGTAAAAACTGACAAAGTGCTCAATGGGCTCTAAAGTTAGATATAAAGTTTCATTAGTTAGGTTTCATTTTTCTTCTGGTATTATAAGATAAAAAAAAACCGGTCACATTGTCGTGCATGTCTCAGACGAGCGCCAAAAGTCACGAAAAATGTTTTGTACAATTTGTACCATCACACGATATTTTATAACTTTTTTTTTTGTGGATTCTCTCAATTTTATTCTTCTTTGTTGTTAGTAAAGTACCTATATTTTATTTCATAATCACACAACACAAAAATATCAACAATAAACGTTGTCTCGTTGATACGTTTAAAAATAATTGCCAAGTTTGGATAAAGGACGGGGTCGGGGGGGGGGGGGGGGGGGGGGGTTGTTGTTATATAAGGTGTATAGTGATGATGTAGATATAAATTAACGGTGGTGCCAGTTTTATAATTTTAATAACCCTTGTACCTTCTCGCAAATACACGTATTCTATTCTACGAGCTCAATACATTAGGACCTACCTATTCAGTTCCCCCTAAAAGTCATGTGGCAGCTGTTATTCCACCTGTCGAGTGCCATAAAACATCTTATCAAATAAAAAGGGCCATGGCAATTCACCTACTTTCTATCAGCACTATCTGCTGCCCAATCTGGTAGATGGGCTTTTAACTTATACCTGCCAAATACTGGGCAAAGCGTACCTAATGGCAATCACGATAATATAGTTTACTAATTACTTTTTGTACCTAGCAGATACGTCTGCAAGCGACATAACGATCGACGTTAGATCGGGATTGGATCGGTGCTCCGAAAGGTCGAGAATACGAATCTTGCCAGAAGCGGTGAATTTTTTAAATGTTTCCCTTAATCTAAGTTTCTAATTTATGCGGGTAAAGTACTGACAATTTATCCAAAACAATGATCTTAAAACAGTAAAAGTAAAATATAAAAAAAAAATAGGTAGTTAGTTTTTCAAAAGTATTTTTATATATTATTTCTATCTAAATTACACAATAAAATTGGTAAAACTTTGAGGGTAATATTTAACACATTCACTGCCCCCAACGCACATAATGTGCGTTCACCGTCATACAAGTTTGTTCCTAGGCCGCGCCCCCTGGCAGCGAATGCGTTAAACAAAGCAAATCAGCCGTACACGGTCACAGAATAAATAATAAGAAGACTCACTCTCTAACAAAACGCGTCTGTTACGATCAGCACAGATATGGCCGCTAGGTGGCGACAGCGCCACGCGCGGCTTATGGCAAACCCCAAAATTGGGGCCGAACGGATGTACTTTTAGCTACCTGTAGCAAAGCGACGATATCGCGGAGTGAGCCACGCCTGACACGGTTTATAGTTAGATCTAATAAATTAGAGATATTGTTTTGTATGTTATTCATAGGTAGATTATAAGTAGGTAAATGTATTACTACGGTAATTTAACATTTTGTTGATGATAAATAGTATGAAAAAAATATCAAAAAGAGTTAACACATCGATCGTTTATCATGCACATGTTACATTATTATATGACTATAGTTATTCCTTACATTATACTGGCAATAGCATATGGCGCTAGCTGACATGGTGGTCAAATGACGTACGCCCCATTGTTCATGTTTTCAATGTATGCAAATTACAATTATTTAAAGTAGGTACTACGCTGTATAACTTACGCCTATATTTCTGTACCGTTGAAATAAAAATAAAAAGGAATTGGGGAAGACGCGTTGTGTTAAAATGTTACTTTACGATCCAATCATTGGTCAATTTCTATTCGATTTAGATTAGTTAGAGATCTTATGAGTAGAATATACTCAGACGTATTAAACGTATGATATTACGTATATTGATTGAATAAAATATGCGACTTAACCTGTTATTATTCTGTAAACGATTAATAATCCCGCATATTAAAGATAGTAAAAGACTTATGCTGCTTCTTAATGCTGGTGGTACTTAAGTATTTAGTGTAAAAGTAAACCTACTTCCAAGTATCGATTTTATTATAAATTTTCGAACTTCTAAACAACTTGTTAATTATATAAGAAAACCGTATTATTAGAAATACGAGAGCAACAACTTCCAAGTTCAAGTTATACTTGCAAGTCCACGCTCAGCCTTGCTTTGTACGAGTAGAGGTTACAACGTTATCCCTTATCAGAGCAGTGCGGGTCGCACGGTCGTCGGTCCACATTACACTTGTTCAATAGACCTTCTTATCAGTACTAAATAAAATTAAGTGGATTTTTCCACTTAGACTTACTTGTAAGATATGAATAGATATGACTAGCGACCCACCGCACCGGCTTCGAATAGGTTACACAAAACCTTATGAAATTATACACCTAAACATCACTCAGATAGGTGAAAACCGTATGAAAATCCGTTCTGTAGTTTTCTAGTTTATCGCGAACATACAAACAGACAAACGCGGCGGGGAATTTTGTTTTATACGGTGTATAGTGATGATGTAGATATAAATTAACGGTTGTGCCATTACAAAGGATGGTATTAATAATTTTGCAGTATATCACTTCAAATACTTAAATATCGTGCTCTGGTTAATGGCGAATTATATGTAACTATTTTAATTGTAGAAAGCAAAAAAATATTTCCTTTAAATTGTCAAAATCGATACCGTAATCGTGGGGTACCTATCCCAAAGAATTCGATTACAATTTGAAATGCTGATGCATGTCTGAACAGCACTGTCTTATATATTTATAATCTTGGATAAACGGGAATATACCTAGTTAAGTACTTAAGTAAGTTTCAAATTATACAAATAGTTTTAATAGAAATAGTAATGCTTCTTGTCTGTAACCATAGTACCTAAACGACACGCGGAACCTTAACAATGAGAACAATTTTTTTAATGTGATATACATATACCTACATATGTATTACACATTAAGAAGCATAATTAGTGTAGATAATTATTTCAACAGTTGCATAAAAATAATGAACAATCCACTGTTGAGAAGCATCCAGATTGTTAAGAAGCAAGTCGTGATAAAATGTAGGTACCTACTTATTCGTAAAGAATGTACATTGTTAATTATGAACACTTGAACACTTTATTAGTATGTGAAAACGAAGACCGGATTCATCCTGAGGGTCGCGAAGTTGGAATCTCGACACAATGCGAATTTTAATTCGTTTGTGGTGAGCGTTCCGACTGACCATCTAGCGACCTTCACCAAGGAGGAGTTTTGGCCGAAAGGTGTCAAGTTTCGGCGGTTCCGCGGCCGGCTCCCTGACACTGCGGGGTTGCGTAATGCATCGCAACCATAATGGATATGTAGTGTTTAGTTTTTTAAAATATATTTTTATATAATATGTATGCTAGTTTTAAGGTATTTATGTATGGGCCATTAGTTGCCTGAAATAAAGATTTTCATTTCATTTCATTTCATTTATTAAGTAAGTACAACGATTGCTTACGTTCGCGCAACGCCAAGAAATAAATTCATGGGAATCCAAACTGTGCATAATTAATTAAGTTTGTGGAGAAAAGCGCATGTGTAAATTATCGAATTATTTATCCTAACCTAGCTCGAAAACTGCGAATAATAAATACTTAGGGTAATTAATACTACAGTGTGACGGCGCTAGCCGCTAGCAGAAAATTCAAATGATAAAATTTATAGCTTACCTTACTCGTAAATTTAAATGGCAACTGACTTAATAAACTTACATAGTTGTGAATATTGTGTCAACGATTTCTAATCAGCAAAAAAATACTATCATTGCAACATTATGTATTACATTTTTTACAAACAAACAAACACGTTCCAAGGGTTAAGGTACCTACATAAAAGTTTTCCGAAGTCATTATAGGTTCATTATAATCGTAACTGCGTCAGAGCTGTCCTATAACCGTAACTTAACGAATATATTGTATGAGTAGTGTATTTAATCAGCTGTATGTTAATGTTTAAGCATAATCTATTACAGAGTCATGATTGTGATGTTCGTATATATGTATGTATATAAAAACGTAAATTATGTAGTTAACAATCGCACACTGTACTTACTTTACCATATATTTGATAGACTTCTCAAACGTACCACTTCACGTGGTCTAGTCCAATTCTAGTCTTTTCAGACGCTGGATTGAAACTACCTCATTTAACTAAACCGAATTTTCGATAAATTAATTGATACTTAACGCTTAGTCCACGCCGGACGAATGTGAAAAGAGTAACGTAATCGTGTCAGAGAAAAACATCCACACAAAATTTAACAATAAATTCGATTTATGGCAACCTGAAAATGTCTAATTTAATTTGTGCCTATACTAGTACATATTTCTGCAAATACGACGAATATTATTATTTGTATGCTAGGTTTAAGGTATTTATGTATGGGCCACTAGTTGCCTGAAATAAAGATTCAATTTTTTTTCTTTTCAAATACCCGCATAAAATTGCAGTACCGCAAACTGCACAGTTAATGATTGAGATTATCGCTATTCGATTGTTTATTGACTTAGCTAAGGGCGTAGCCTCTGGCCTCACTTCCTCCTAGCGCTGTGGCAGATGCTACTCGTTGACGACTCGCTGTACCTACATTCGCATGATAACTGGTACAAGGCCCTCACTTAGCTTTCATGAATGGTAATTAGTAGGAAAACTAGACTTTACTATCGATAGTGATAAAACGTAACGTTATTAAGTTATTAAGTGATCTTTCTAACCGGTGGATCTTTTATAGAAAATATGATTTAAGTACTTAATATTTATAGAAAATATGTTTTCCCTTCTAATCCAATCTGACCCCAAAAATTTGCTAAGGAGATAAATATTGAGTTAAAAATACATTCGGAAAAAGCAGAACCAACAAATACCTGATTTTAAATATTTTCTCATCTGTTTCAAAAAATATTAATTAGAATCGTAACCTACAAGTTATATTTAGTTAACTACTTTCGAGCTATGATTTTGTCATTTTGTTTCATTGTAGTACTAAAGCTATATTGAAAAACTGACACACCCCTATGAATAAGGTGACGAAATTCGGCTACCTACTCATTCTCGAGTGAAAACTAAATATCTTAATACCTAGCTAAAACCAGCGATACAAATTTGCATTTTTTGCCATTTATTCTGTAAACATATCTCAAGAGGAACTCTTATGATATCGATACGACTATTTGTGTAGGCGCGAGCTATCAAGACTCCACCATTAAAAAAAAATTCCAAATACCAGATAGACAATAAAAATATTTTAATCATAGAATTAGGTCACAAAATTTCACGAGAATCGGTTGAGAATTGCGACCTGTAGAGGAGAACATCCGGACATACAAAAGCAAAATGCCCGAGTCAAAACGTGGACCTTCGCTACGCTTCGGTCAATAAATGCAAAAGCAACGGTGTCTGTCTGTCTGTTACCTTTCACGCTTAAACATTTGAACCGATGGAGATAGTTTGAAGCCTGAGGAAGGAGATAAAATAGTTTTATTAATCATCATCATTCCACCCAGACAAAGTAGCGGCCAAAAACTAGTAGGTATACTTATACATATAGACATGCATACATATATTTTTAAGTATATTCATTAAGTGAAAAATAGGTAGTTGAATACATGCTACATAGTAGCTAATTAATTTTATTTTTATTTTCAGATCCAAGATGGTGGTGCGAGTCGCAACGGACGAGCGTCCGTTCGAGACGCCCTCGTCGGACGAGAGCGGCCTGGGCCGCGACTCGCCCAGCGAGGAGTCCGAGCCAGAGGCAGCACTGGTAAGCACATTGAATAGTATTTAAGTATATTTTATAACCACTATCAGTCACAAAGTAGCTTCAAACTTACCTAGAAAGTAATGCCGAACCCCGAAACGCGGTACCGTAAAATCAGGTAACTTTAGTCCGCAACCACAAACTATGGTCGAAATCACTATTAAGCGTTTTATACAGGGTGATTCAGGAGAATCAGGAGACGTGAGCAGGACTAACACTGCGCATATCGTTAATTATAAGCAATTGTTTCGTATCAGTATTAGTGAGGTTAACGTTAATTTTCTAGTCGTGTTGAAAAAAAAAGTTATTATTTTTTTTACGACTTGCATGGTCACCCTAAAATTAGAATACTAAACTACCGATATTCTGTGTCAAATTGAATGTCATTACTGTCATCACGGTCTGGTTACTTTTGAAAACTCTTATCTCACTCAAGTTTGACAGTTTATTTTCTTCGTAATAAAAATGCCATTACGGTTAAAGAGGTTTTATGTTTATTAATTAGGTCCTGTAGGGTGACCATGAATGTTGAGAATTAAATTTGCCCTCACCAAAAAGTAAAAAAATAGGAAAAAGTGTTGTTGTTTCTCCTAAATACGACAGTGATGGATCAATTATCAATTACTGAGTGTGCAGGATTAGTCCTGCTCACGTCTCATGAATCATCCTGTATATTTATCAACATTTTATTCAGTTAGGTTAGCATTTTTTAATAGGGGTATTACTGCAATGTTCTGCCGCCAGAGTGCAGCACCAGCGCCTCTAGTAAACCAAAGAGTAACTTTTTGACAAGTTTTCACAGACAATTAAATATGACATTGATGCATCAAGGCCTTAGAGCATTTAGTAACTGGAGATGTCATCGCTGTCATTTTCTTTATGAAATAGTCTGCCGATTTTTGCCTTGGAGGATATAACCAAACGGAGACGCCTTGTCTGTAATTTTCTTTACAAAACAGTCTGTCGATTTTTGCGGGGGAGGGGCAAGTCAAATGTAAGTATACGTAACGTAAAAATAGCCATGTCAGATAAACGTCAGTCCATACATTGTGTATGACCATTGGCCGCCTATTTTCGAGAGAGGGGAACGCCTGTCAATGGCTACTCCGTTAGGTTATATCCTCTAAGATTTTTGCGGGGGAGGGGACGTCAAATGTATTGCTATTTCTACATGATTTGTACGTAACGTACAAATAGCCATGTCAGTCCATACAAAAGTTTGCACAATTGTGCAAGTTTTTCGGCAGAGGGGTAAGCTCTTAAAGGCGACTCTAGTTATTAAATGCTCTAAGATCAAGGCGGTTTGTTAACAAGGGCCTACCGGGAAACGCGAAAATCGAAATTTAGTTATCTGCCTCTTTATCGCTCGATATGCAAGAGTGATAAAGGGGTTAAATAACGAAATATCGATTTTCTTGTTTCGCTGTAGACCCCCAGATTGTGATGGATTGTGGTAGTGGCGCCCCCTACGCAGAGTTTCGCGTAATATTCCCTACTAGCATCAGTGAATGCATATAACCATGGAAACATTCTGTCCGCTCAATTATGACCCAACGCAAACTACCCCGCGATAGGCGGTACTTACAAACCGCTCGATTGGCAATCTCAGTACGACCGAGATGACAGTCAGTGACAAATGGCTAAATTGATTTATAAAAACAACGTTTTTTTGTAATTAAAAATATCTTCATGTGTCGTGAACTGGTGCAGAAGTTATTTTAGTTCATACCAAGGACAGTGGAATCACTTTTCACTTGTAGTAAACAGATAACTTCAGTAAAATTTGGAATAAACATAACAATATTTTTTCAATACTACTGTGCTAAGCTAAAACGTAACAACTGCATACGACTTTTCAAATTGCGAGGATAATAGGGATGGTTTTATGCCAAATGAAGTAGACTATTTTATTAACTTACTAGCTGTGCCCGCGGCTCCGCCCGCGTGGAATTCGGTCTGTGTCAGTAAGCGGCTAATTTCTAAGCCTAATTTCTCTCCCTCTCCCCTGGAGGCGGAACTTGAAGTAAAGTTGACAGATGGATATGCTAGAGGACTGTAGTCCAGATAAAATATTTTACAATTAGGTACCACTAAATAAAACTACACTCCAAAATCAATAGTTTATTTCGCCCTTATCAAATTTTACACGTGATTTAAACGACAGAGTAGTAGATGTATATCGGACGATACAGTAAGGTATACGCGCGCGAGCGTAAGCGAAGCGGCCTGCCTGGCTAGAGCGCCACCCACTCATCGTGGTCTTCTTCAGACTCCTGAGGAAGATCACGTGCCCCTTGTAACCTCAATGCGTTGCGAGACTTTCGCGAATGATTAGATTTTTTTCGGGAAGGCATGGTAATGCGTATAAAATGCGAGTCCCACATCGTTTCACTCCGCAAACGACCGGATTAAGATATTTTGATGCCCTAATAAGCATTTCTAGACCGTGGTGCCCCCTCTCCCTAGGGTCATCGAGATTACATTGAATTTTTTTGGTAAGTTGAGTGACGTTCTTTGCCGCATTACAGCTGAGAATGGAAATCAGTCACATAATTTTATCACGAAAATTGACAGTGCTGCAGCAGTAACGTTGCAACAGAGTAATGCTGCTGCAGTCGTCACCTGAATGACACCTTTATCATATCTTATAATGTAGTCGCCATATCTTAGAAAGTTATTAATAACGCGAGCGAAGCGAGCGCGAAAATGTTTTGATATAAAAACGCAATTTGATAGACAGTTCAGTTGTACATTTTTACTTTTAGTATGGAAATCAGTCACACAATTTTATCACGAAAATTGACAGTGCTGCAGCAGTATTGTTGCAATAGAGTAATGCTGCTGCAGTCGCCATATCTTAGAAAGTTATTGAAAACGCGAGCGAAGCGAGCGCGAAAATGTTTTGATATAAAAACGCAATTTGATAGACAGTTGTACATTTTTACTTTTAGTATGGAAATCAGTCACATAATTTTATCACGAAAATTGACAGTGCTGCATCAGTAACGTTGCATCAGAGTAATGCTGCTGCAGTCGCCATAACTTAGAAAGTTATTGAAAACGCGAGCGAAGCGAGCGCGAAAATGTTTTGATATAAAAACGCAATTTGATAGACAGTTGTACATTTCTACTTTTAGTATGGAAATCAGTCACATCATTTTATCACGAAAATTGTCAGTGCTGCAGCAGTAACGTTGCAACAGAGTAATGCTACTGCAGTCGCCATCCGAATGTCACATTTACCATATCTTATAATGTTATTGAAAACGCGAGCGAAGCTAGCGCGAAAATTGTTCGATATAAAAAACGCAATTTGACTTAGAAAGTTATTGAAAACGCGAGCGAAGCGAGCGCGAAAATTGTTCGATATAAAAACGCAATTTGATAGACAGTTGTACATTTTTACTTTTAGTATGGAAATCAGTCACATAATTTTATCACGAAAATTGACAGTTCTGCAGCAGTAACGTTACAACAGAGTAATGCTGCTGCAGTCGTCACCTGAATGACACCTTTATCATCATATCTTATAATGTAATTGTAAAAGCGAGCGAAGCGAGCGCGAAAATTTTTCGATATATAAAACGCAATTTGATAGACAGTTGTACATTTTTACTTTTAGTCCCAACCAGGCGCGAATCCAGAATTTCATACAGAGAAGGGATGGGACAGTTTTCTATCAGCCTAGCTTCGCATAGGGCTCGATATTTAAGGGTCTCAGCGAGGTTGTTTTCATACAGAAAAGATGCAAGAAAGCAGAGCTTGGAATTGACCAAGTGAATTGAATTGGCTAAGTGTGAGCAAGGCAGAAGGCCCAGCTGCGAAAGAGGAAAGCTTGGATTTGGATCCTCGCCCAAGTGTAATTAAGGCAGAAGATCAACTTTGCTATAAGGCAGAAGACCTCGCATAAGACCTTACGCCGAACTGTAAAAGAGTGGCTTGAAATCGAATCTATGCATGTAATCACAACTCTTCTACTGCTCGCTCTTTGGCTTCACTCGAAAGCGCTACTTGATATGAGGATGCTTTTAGTTTTCGGCTTTCACGGGGCCCCTTATAACACTTTGACAGTTAAGTCTCAGGATCGCGGCTAAGGAGCAAGTGAGCAACTCGGCTTGGCCGACAAATCTGGCGTGCAAGAGAGCAAAATTCGCTATAAAATCGGTAACCTATGTCGAAAAAATCGGCTGGCCGCAAGCCCGAAAGCAAGATTTTTTCCATTACTTTAAGGGCCTCCGCGTAAGGTCAAATCGAAAGCCTACGTTGGAGATGTTCTTACGTACCCTCACTCTCTTACTTGATCCCTACGACCCTTCGTTATTAGATGGGTACTTGTACACGTATAAAAGTTTCATGTAGGTACCTACTCCACGACGACTGCAATGCTGATGCAGCCTGCGCATTTTTTTGCCTACGGTTTTAGTGCCCCCTAGACGTCGTGCCCTAAGCAAGTGCTTATTTTGCTTAAAAGGGTTAATCCGGCACTGCAAATGACAGAGGTCAATGTTTTTTTTCTTCAAAGTACCCACCTTCGTGGCCATTATTAAGTGCTTAAAGGAGGCGATACCTCCGTATGAATACGGATTTGATATGGGTGCGATATAATTACGATTAGGTATAATTCATGATGGAGAAAATTTATAATTTTAAATAATTATGCAATTATACGCGTGTTGATATGTGTGTTTATTTTACCACTACGTAACTATGTAAACTCATTTTTAGTTTTCTTGATTACTTAATGTTTACTCAGTTCCCCAAAAGATGGCACTGTGCAATGAGGGGCAATTAATTTACTGTCGTTTAATTTTGTTGTATTATTAATTTATTAAATCAACATAATTATTCAATTATTTTTGTTGATATCCGTAACCCCTCTTCTAAACTTAGAGTTAATTTGGCAAAATCTTTCCTCGGTGGCTTATTCATGTCACAACGTATTAAATTCAGCGCCATCTGTTAGTTTACCAGGGTACTCAATAGTGGTAGCACATATTTGAAAAAAGTTTGCCCCTCCTTCCTAAGTAGCGCCATAAGATTCAGGGGCAAACTCAATCGAATGTTGTGGCTACCCCCCCTTTTAGGGGTTGCATTTTTATAGCCTATAACCTGGCCGGGAATTTTCTCGACAGATTAGTAAAGTTTTTATCAAAATCCGTTCAGCCGTTTTCAAGTGATGCGCGTTCAAATAAACAGACAAACAGATAAACAGATAAACAGACAAACAGACAAAAATTCTAAAAACTTTTGGAACGTGTTCTGTTATCGATTCTAAGTATCCCCAGCCAACTTTTTTTCAAATATCTTCCATGTACAGACTTTCGACCGTCTTCAGCTTTATTATATGTATAGATGTTTGGGTTAGGTATTTTCTATATCATTATAAAGGTAGTAATAAATTGCTTCTTACAGATGTGTATTTTCCTTTTTGTTTCATGAGATGGAGCTATAAAAAAACTACCTAGTTATATCAAATTCATAATCAAAGGTATTGTATACATACCTGTACTATGGCGTACTTGATCTTAGAAAAACGGACAGACTATACCTGAACGTGACTTCGCACTGCCATACAGATTGATAATAAAATATACAAAATACTTATTATAGCGGAATACATTTATACAACAATGAATATTTACTTATGTTGAGTTAGTCTGTCATTTCACAACAACATTTTAACTAGTTATCTTTTAATCTGCATTAAATTATTATACGTGAATTATTTGACTGGTTCTTCAATGTATGGCATAAACCTATCCCTGTCCTAGTCATTCTAATCAAATATGAACCGCGAACTCTCAGCGGCCAGTACGTACAGCAAGAAGGTTATTAGCGGATTAATGTCGCTGATTGGTAGTTATTGACATTATATGCATTTCATCTACACTTAGCTGTGTACGTTAGTGTAATAGAGATGACTATTATTTCGTTTACCAGCTTTGATTACAGGCTCTGTAAACGTATCGTCATATTTAAATGTAGGCGTAATTGTGTATGTGTGCTAATTTGGCCCGAGAATTTGAACGGTAATGTTCCCAAAGGCGGTATCCATGGTTATATGCGATCACTGACTAGCATAACAAAAATGGTAAATATAAAAATCTTGATTTCAGTAAGTTCCAAAATATATAAACAAAAAGGTTTTAATAACTAGGATACCGACCTTTTACTACAAACTAAAAATAAAAAGAATTTGACACTTCGTTTTTGACAAACGTATTATCATTCATAGTTATAAATTCAAAAGTTTAATATGGTCTAAAAATTACAATATACTATACACATACATGGGGTTCACGAAATACATTGAACCCCATGTTTCTATTAACTCCCGTGGTCACGCTAGCAGTAGCAGTTCACATAGGTGTTGTTTTAATAGGTTTTGAGTATATAAAAAGAATAATTCAAGATCCAATCCGTCCAGAGAAATGTCTTTCTACGTGCAGTTGTTTTAAACAATAGCCTCAATGAAGTAAAGACTACCACAACTAGCAAATGCCAAAATTTTAGTAACGGAATCTTAACATGACCTCACAATCAAAAAAAGAGAAAAGGAAGAGGTATTTGCGAAACGCGGCACAGAGTGTTATCAACGGGTGCATAATCGGAGTTGTAACCCTTGCGTTTTCTGAATTGATCCTGACCGTACTCCTGCTGCTGTTATAGAACAATAAATATAAAGTATTCTATTCTAACTCGTTCAAGATGGCCATGCAAAGAGCTTGGAAAAGGCGGAAACAGATTTTAGCCAAAACGGCTGATGTTGTTTTAGAAACTTGTGCTTGGGCGTTAATGATAATAGGCACGTACATCATTCTTACAGTTTAACATAACCATTCGTCTAAATACAATAGTCATGTTGATACTCAATTTTGTAAACCTAATGTTAAATAAATAAATATTGTAATAATTTGAGAGTTTTATTCAAGTGGCTAGTTCCATTGATAGAAGTTACAAGAAACGGTAAGCAATTAGTTGATTAATTGATCGCCTATAGTGTAAGTGTAATGATGTTAGGGTGGCAACAGTTACCATCGGCGTCGAGGCCAGCCTGCTTTGGACAAGGTCACATAGAAACAGCTAAGATAGTTTGGGAAACTAATTTAGGCTAGGCTTTATAAAGATAGGTCATCGTCAGGTAAATCATCAGTAGGTAATTCCAAAGAGTTTTTGGTAATTTATCAACGTTTACGTAATTTTCCGCAATAAGGTGTAGTTATTCATTGTAGGTGTTAATTGTAGGTCCTTCTAAAAATTAAAGAGTCAGTTCGTAATATATTATGCAAAAAACCCCTTCTTCTTTTAATCCGTTTGAAAGCTACGATTAATAAGACATACAGTCAGCAGCAGAAGATGCTAAGCGGGCGAGGTGTTCAAAATTACCTTGACACGCTCTTATTCTCTTAACAATAAAGTCACGTCAAGATCATTTTGAACACCTGGCCCGCTTAGCAACTTCTGCTGTTGACTGTACATAAAAAGATACACATGTTCAGTATAAATATGCCCCTCTTTTGTAGAGTTGGACCACGCTATGTTTTCATGCCAAGTACTACGTCAAGTATGGAGCTTATATGGATATGTATGTACTGCCTATATTGTGCAAAATACAAGCGTGGTCAGAGCCTATTCATATAATTATGTATTTTAAAATATTGTATGATAGGTACTCTTTGATTGCGGAATACATTTTAAACTCTTCGCTCACAAAAGAATATTATATCAGCGGGCAACATCCGAAAGTAAATACTTCAACTTCAAAATGTCAATATGCCACTCATAAATTATACTGCTGGAGATGGATAATGTTCTTATAATATCTGACAATAGTACCGTGGATGAGGGTCCAGGTCGAGTAGAAGAATCTTTGGTAAAGTATAGTTTCGTTAGATAAATCTTGTTATACAAAGGGTTCCCCTCGCCCTAACCCAGGAACGTGGACCACGCCACGCTAATGCCTGAACTAATTTTCTTCCTGATTTTTTACTTCCTCTCTTATCGAGCTAAACCCTGGCTAAACCTCATATTTACAGCGTTATGACGTCACTCAATCTGATGTTGATTTGCAGGTGGTCCCACCCGATGGTGGCTGGGGCTGGGTCATCGTGTTCGCCTCCTTCATGTGCAACGTCGTCGTGGACGGCATCATATTCTGCGGAGGCATGCTCAACGATCCCATCAAGAAAGAATTTAACGTAAGTGAATTTAAATTATAGTAAGTTATGACAGATCGGAATTTCTAGATTCTAATGCCCAACTACAGAATCATAGAAATTTTGAATTATTTTTGACAACAGTGCGAACTCGAGAGTCAAGAGGAAAATGTTATTATATTTTTTTAATGTACCTCTGTATCGGATTAGAGTCCAAGAAAGATTTTATGGCTCTAATCTCAACATGTAGATATGTATGAAAGAAATAATTGCCCTCCGTAACCTGACCAGTGATCACTATCAATGTTTATTTATATAAGTACGGTAATGAATGAACAAGACTTTATTTTGCGTGATATTTCTGTAGCCGTTAAGTAACTAGATATCAAGAGCTCTAGTGCATATGCATGTTTTGAAGCAATAATAATATACTTATTCAATTGGCCAATTAAAATAATCTGAGCTGCAGACATCTGTCTGCAAAAGTGATCTTTGCTACTGAATGACCGGTTTTGAGCAGTCATAATAGGTTAATGTTGAGGTCATTGCAAAGTGATGGTCAGTATACTGCATTTGTACAGGACTTTGTAATACTTATAATGAAGTAGTTAGTATTCACGAGTATACATATTTAATTACACAAACGGGTCTACCGCGATATAATTTCATTGTTTTTACCTTTAATTCCGACGTTCCAGCTGAGTTGCACCAGCTGTGGTCACGGAAAGACTGGCGTCGTCTGGTGCAACTCAGCTGAAACGTCGGAATTAAAGGTAAAAACAATGAAATTATATCGCGGTAGACCCGTTTGTGTAATTAAATATGTGTACAAAACGCGAGAGTTTAAAGTATTCTATTCACGAGTATAATGTCGATTGAGTTCGGAATTCGAACGTTAAGTATACAATAATGACATGTGTCTGCGCAGTTATTTTCGTCTTCAACCACACCCTCGGCGTCGCCACTTACGTCATGGTCGGGCCTCCATATGAATTCTTGGAGAATTGGCAACAAATTTATGACGACCACGTGATCTTATCATGATCATGACCTCTTTGATCATTTTGTTTGTACTTCTCGCTATCGAAAAACGAACGGAGATCAAGTTGAAGGGCATTAAAATATTGCGTCATCGACTTTTTTTGCCATTTTTTATGTTAATGTCTGGCCATTAGTATGTATACATAGCGTAACAATTTGTTGTGTTTATTACGTATTTTAAACATATACGTACTTACTCGGTTTTTGACCGTCTGATTCTTAACCTTGTATTCTTTTGCGTCGTTTTAAATTCCTTTTTTTATTTGTATCTACATATTCTATTATATATATATTATAATAATTGTCTTTAATGATAGTAGATTACATAATATGGTCATGTAGATACTTATCTAGCAAATATCAAATTTGTTGTTACCTGCAGTTAGTCTCACAATACACGTCATATCAGCAATAAGTAAGCCTCACGTTAACTATTTACATCCTGTAATATAACTGCAGCTTGTCATGGCTGAAGTTTTATAATTAAGACTAGACAATTGCACAGATCTAGACCGAACGTCACAGCGCGCGATCATTAATTACCATAACGCTAAGGCCAAGGCCCGCGCCGGCGCAGCCCATTCCATTCATTCATTCACTCCATTCTCGTAACCGATCATGTAGTTCCTAAATACTATTTGGAACAATGTCAAGTTGTACTATTACTATTTCTCGAAGTTTGTACTTTACACACAAGCATAGATTATATAATAGTACACAAGCGAGTAGCACAAAACTCGTTATAGGGCCTTGTCATTAAAAATGTTGTTGTACGGAAGAACAAATGTGAAATCATCTTCAATTTCTACTATATCATGAGATTCG
This sequence comes from Cydia splendana, assembly GCF_910591565.1. Taxonomy (NCBI): domain Eukaryota; kingdom Metazoa; phylum Arthropoda; class Insecta; order Lepidoptera; family Tortricidae; genus Cydia; species Cydia splendana. Next base: position 9,402,493 of record NC_085969.1, on the reverse strand, counting down.
GAACCATTTATTTTTAAATTATATTACGTACGCCTACATATAATTAGGGACGTATAATATGTATTCATATTCATATTCATATTCATTTAATCCATTGTTCTCATGCTCATCAGTACAATAGGTCTTAACATTTTAGTTTTCGTAGGTGCATGACACCCTGCTAGGGCATACAATACAGGACATGTTACTTACTTAATAACTAAACTTAATAATTAAAAAAAATTTACAATTACATTAATTATAATAGTAAAATAAATGATTTAAAGTAGTTGTCATGCAATACTAGGTTTAAACTAAATTTAAACACTAGAGAATTATCTTTTTTATGTCAATTAATTTTATACACGAAAAAAAAAAACAAAAAAATATATATATTAATAAATTGATTAATTGACCATAGTTATGCAGAAAGCGACCAAAGCCATATTTTGCTGAAATGAGTTAGCTAGTATGCTATAAAGTAGATTTTTTGAACTACATTCTGCTCAAAGCGACTAATTTTTAGCAAATGATTACACAGATTTATAAGAAATCGCTTAAAACGATCAATAACAAAAATGTGTGTTCAAACCGGTTGAAAGCAGCCAACTTGGTCGAGTTGGTCTAATTTTTCCACTAACATATCTATTTTTTAATCTGCAGAACACAGCCAAACCACTCACGGCAATCTGGTCGGTTTCGACAATAACCAAAAGTGCCAATGTTCACAATATTTAATTCTGCATAAAACGACTAGGTAGACGGTCGCTTTCATAAAATATAGGTTTTGCGTCTTACCCGCGAATTGGTCTTTTTCTTGTTTTGATATGAGCAGGTAGACCAAGAAATAGAAGACGATATAGGTGGATACAATATGCCAAATTTAGATTTTGAGATAACAACTGATTAATGATATCCTTATTAAAAATGCCATCTAAAGAACTAGGTAAGCATGTGAGTGTTTCACGGTACATGCAATCATAGTTTCAAGAAATTATTATTGTAATAAAAGTTATGTATACTAACCAGTTTTTTTACAGGTCAGTAGTTCACTGATTGCTTGGCAACATAGATATTATTATTTTGATTTATTTGATTTCATACAAATTAGGTACCTAGCGGACTTTGACAAATTTAGATTATAATGATAGTTTACAAAGAATTTCTTTTTTTGATTAAAATACTACTTATTAAACCTCGATGTTTTACTGAATACAGCCACCTATAACCGTTTCTATAAAAATCGAATGTCTCATATCGTAATTTAGCACAAGTCGACTACAGGTATGGTCGTTTTCAGTGAGTAACGCTATTATAAAGATATATTCTGCAGAAAACTACCAACTCTTTTGTAATCAAGATTTTTCCCTGTAAAGTCACACTAATGCTTGTGAAATCTGTTTAATATCCTGCATAATGTTGGTATCTGCCAATGGACATCATTTATCTCTAGGCAAATACTAAGGGAACTTAAAAAATAAATAAATAAACTGAAAACGTCCATAACTCGAAACTGATTTTTTATTATTGGTCTCTTTTTGCATAACTCCGGTCAATTAAAAAAAAATAATAATAATAATGTTTTATGTCATGTCATCTTCTAAAAATTCGTCTATGGTATAATAACATTTCTCGATAAGCATCTTCCTTAATTTTTTTTTTTTGTAGGCAAAGTTATAATAAGTTTTCTTTCCTAAAATTCGTTGGTCCATAATGTAGTAAAGTACAGTAGGTACCAACTATTAAACGTGCAATTATACTAATTGTCACAACTGCAGCTGTCACAAATTGCTCTGAAACTTTCGATACTATTATTTACAATACAAAGACGAAAAATTCAGAAATGTCACCCATGCCCACCGCGCTTTCCCAAAGGCATTAATACAATATGGTAATAACTATTATAATTCAGCGGTCGGTGTGTCAAAATGCCCCCAACGTGGGCAACGTGGGAACGTAGGAGCGGTCGGAAGCTAACAGAAGATGCATAATAACGACTAATATCAAATTGTCGATCTTCGGCCTGGGCACGTTCTCATGGAGCAAAATTATTGCGTGCGATAGAGACAGGCACAGAGGGCCTATCGCGAACCACGTTCGACATGTTGCCTCCCTGTCACACTTACGTACGAATTTACAAATGCGACAGAGAGGCAACACGTCGTACGTGGTTCGCGGTAGGCCCTCAGGCGGGTCAATGTACGAATTTCTTCGTAATTAACGCCCTTACTTTAGGAGACAGTCACACACGTCACTCGCCGGTTTTCGCAAGAAGTGTGTGCGTGTCGTATTGTGGGTAGGTATCTAAAAGATAAGTGTATGTGTAAGCCTTATTTGATTATGCGAACTTTGTACGTACGTCACTGAAGCCCGAGGCAGACAATTAATTGTGTAAGTTATGTAGCGACTTGACATTGGAAATGTACTGAGTCAGTTTTGTAAGGGTCGCCAAAGAGTAGTTAGGTAGTGAATTGAATAACTTTTTTTTTCTGGGAGGCCAGTTGATGTTACCCCATATGTTTATTTACGTAAAACCAGCCAAATCAGTTAAACCTCTGCTGCTGCAATAGACAGTAAACAAATACTGAATGAAGTACAATGCGTTTTTTCTCGCTATGGGTCGAATCTGGTTCAAGTGGAATTATGTTTACCTTCGATCTGGGTATGGTTTGAGTGGGTTTAGTTTGTTTTGAAGTATTTCTGCAAGATTCTGATTGCTTTAAGGTGCCGCCAGGGGTGCCAAACTCCTGACTTCGGCCAAACTCGGCTCCGCTCGGCTCAGCATTGCTCCGAGCAATTATTAGGGTTACCACTTGACTTCCTTTTGCGTGCACGACCACAGATAAGATAATCACTTGATTTTTGACAACCCTAAATTGCCGAAAGGGATGGTGCCATGTATTAGAAAGGGATAGCATGGTTCGACCCTGAACCGCTGTCAAACTTCGGTTTTGTAGGAAGTTTCCTTTCTGTACGGTAGTACTATTATTTATTCTGTGGTGCCGCTTATTATTTATGACTTGCTTCAGTTAATATGTTTATAGACGATTTTAGAAGCATACTCGTAAATCCCTAGCACACCTCGTGTGCACATTCGCGGAGAGCAATGGCCGCCATGCAAACTCGAGACGTATCGATGTAAGTACCGATTCGGAAACAGCGGGACATTGTTACTAAATTTAACTCGCCGCATTCTGCCTGTACATTTGGCATTCCATTTGCCATTACATACACTCAGGAGCAATGAAAATTGGTCACTTATTACACAGAACAGAAGATTTAATCCGAAACCGGTGTCCTTAAAACTGACCAGGACTGATACATATAATTTTATACATACATATATGGAACAGCTAGCTCTTGCAGCATTCCACTTCCACGAAGTTGCCTACCGTTGTCCCGTACAAACGCGATGTTTTCAAGATTCTCAGATATGCTCTAAAAATTAAATGCGGTTGACTCTCCATTGCATGCTTCTCCTTAGCTTGTGAATAAGTTATCGATTGGACCCCTAGCTTTTAGTAATTTCAGAAGTACCTAATTACGATTTTATTAAATAACTTTTTCATATCTCATGCTCTGAAAGTGGGTCGTTGTTGTTCTAAAAGGTGCGCAGAAAGTGATATGTTTATGCTCTAGCGCAGAAAAGTGGTGTACTCCTCTGCGTACCCGTCCCACGAACGACTGGGTGGAAACAAAATGGAAAAATAATGTCTTTATTTCCTCGCCTGGAACAATTGGTAATTGTATAATTTTACTAATCCCACGTTGATCCTTTTTTTATAAAAAATGATGTAAGTAAATTGTTAAAAACAAATTATTCTTGATTTCTTTCGTTGAATTCTATTTACTCGATTTCATAAGGCGGGAACCAAAAGGAATACACCAAAAATATTTTTTTAAACCTTACACTTGCGTAAATGAGCAAAGGCAGAATCTTATACAGCCACAGTTAAACGTTTCTACGATATTAAATTGGTATTTAAAGTTATTTGTGTGCTACTCTGCAGCGGCGCCACCATAATGAATACCAATGAATTATATGGTGAAATGATGTACCTAAAAGGTACATCATGTACGTATAATGTTTATGGCTGTACCTGTGATAGGAAACGAAATAATCGGCATTGAAAGTGGCGCCGCTGGGGAGCATACTCCCCAGCGGCGCCACACAGTACTCATAGATGGAAATGATATTAGCTATTTTTTTCTTAAGTAAATTGATGTACTAATGCTGCTTATTACGTACCTATTGAAAAAAAAGAATTATTTTTCATTGATTAGTGATTTTATTTACATTTCAATTCCGCGTTCCACCTAAACGGTATGAGTTGTAAGAGAGGCGCGCGGGTGAGCGAAATGGTGATAGAAATTCTTCCCGCGGAACCGCGCTCCCGCGGCCCGTTCCGATTTTCAATAATAAATATTTTTGTTATTGCTTTCGTTATGTTTCTGTGTCTGTACTTCTGTATCAAAAGAAAAATTATATTAAGTACGTTGTATTTTTTTTTATTTAATAGTATATAATTAAATAACATTTTCTGTATGATAGTTTCAGATAAGAATTACATCTTGTTTCATTGCGATTTTCAGTAGTCGGGTTTTAGTTTTTGAACTTATTTTCATAAATAATATTTTTGTATTGGCTTTCGTTATGTTTATGTGTCTGTAAAAAGAAAAATAGTTATTCGTTTTACGAGGGGGCAAAGTTGTTGTCCAAGATTCCAAAATTATATAAAAAAGCGAATTATTGGTTCGAATAATGGATTCTTGAGCGTTGCGAGAGTTACAACATTTTTTACCACACCAACCCGACGAAAATACTAATCTAAAATATCAAACAAATAAATAAATAAATATCATAGGATTTTTTTACACAAATTGACTAAGCCCCACGGTAAGCTCAAGAAGGCTTGTATTGTGGGTTGTGGGTACTCAGACCGCGATATATATATAAAATTTGCACTGCTTGGGCTATCAAAATCGCTGCAGACTTCTTTTGGTCTAACTTTATACGCGATATAATCCGTTTTAATAGTTTTATTTCATGAGTAACATATGCAATCGCGGTAACCGAAGACAATACATATTATAATACGTAACGTATAAGTTAACAACTCAAAATTTGCATTAGGTAATTTAATTTTCACCACACCAGTTCGGAAAGACTTACTTTGCACTTCAAAAACGGATAGCAAAGTTGCACTTTGCTATAAGTAATTCACATGTGAGGCAAAGTAATCAAATGCAAACTTTGAGTTGTTTTCTTATGTTTACTGGTAGAATTGACTTTTAAATGATGATTTTGGATGATAAAGATTTAATAACATTAATTTGAAATTGATTTGATTTTGTTTGATACCGTCATTATAGCCAACTTTGCCCGCTTTTATTGAAAAAACACGAATTTCTCAAAAAAAAATATAACACATCATATGACTTTTTTTGCTCAGCACGTCCATAGTGATCAAACGCATCAGTTTAATTGAAGAAAATTTTTAAATCATGTTTTTACCCACTTTTTTGGCGTTTTAGAGGGCGGGCAAAGATATCCGGGATTTGCGCCAACATTGCCCACGTCAATTTGGTGTTCAAATACAGCTAGTATGTATGATGATGATGTCTAAAGGGGCCCACTTATTAACAGTCCGCCGGACGGTATCGGCCTGTCAGTCGTTCGGAACTGTCAAAATTTTGTTCTAACTGACAGGCCGATACCGTCCGGTGGACTGTTAATCAGTGAGCCCCTTAAGGATTATTTAATGGTTTTGGGCAATCGTACCGTTCCCTGTTAATAACTTAGCGATAACTTTTGAATTGGTGGGCAATGTTGCCTACCCGTTTTTGGCCATTTCCATACAAGACTCACCTAAGCATTTTACAAAGGCTAAGGTTGTCACTTTAGAGAAAACCTGTAGTTTAATGGACTAAAATATGAGTTTTGCTGTAGTTTTCATGCGTTAAAGGGATAAAACATCTAAATAAAGGATAATAAGACCAATCAAATACAGTATATAATTATAAACTTACTTTAGTGTACAAGACATAACCATAACATTCGCTTACTTGCGAAGTTGGGTAAATTTGTCAAAAGTGACAACCCTAAGCCGTTTTAAGTGGTGGGCAATGTTGGCATCCATAGGTCTGTAAATTACCGGATTACATTGCCCACCGCCAAAACTTTTGTGTCTTTAGGCCTTTTTAGATTAAACCTCAATGGACATAATCTATGCTTCATGTTTTATAACTGAAACCCGGAAATATTTGTCAGTGTTCTCATTTTTTTTCTACTTGCATTCATTTTTCAACAAGTTTTGCCCTCCGAAATATACCCTATATTTGACAACTCGCTGAAAATTCCCAAGTCAAGTTGAGCATATGTTTGGTATATAGTTTTGTCACAAATTTAACCTATTTCCTTTAAATATTTAATAATTTAACCTATTATTTAATGTTTAAAATTGTCGTTTTGGGCAAAGTTTCCCCTGGTGGCAAAGTTGGCTATAATGACGGTATTTAACATTTAATATTTGCTTCGGGTTGGTGAGGTGAAAAATTTTGTGTTTCACTCGGAGACAAATTTTGTTTAACCCTCGTGCTTTAAAACCCTCGCAACGCTCAAGATTCCATTTTTCGAACCACTCGCTACGTTCGTGGTTCAATTTTGGACTCTTTCGCTTGCTCGGGTATCAATATTAACACGAGCGGTTAAACAACAACTTTGCCCCCTTGTAAAACAAATAACTATTATTATTGAAAATCGGAACGGGCCGCGGGAGCGCGGTCCCGCGGTAAGAATTTCTATCTCTATCTCGCTCACCCGCGCGCCTCTCTTACAATAGGGTATTTTCCTACTAGTCAAATCAGTTACTTTTTTAGAACTGTCAAAACGATTTGCTAATATGGAATTTATATGAAACATTACATCGTGACGTCACGGTCAACTTACCTACTTTTTATATTTCTATCCGATTTATTAAATAGAACTTGTGTTTAAAAATAACTCCTATCTGTGTTTTTCTAATAATTATCTGGTGCTTTATTTCATGCATGGTGTAAAATAATTTATTTTTCTCAAAAATGGACGGCAAAGTCGACTTTGCCGTTTAAAAAATAGGTCGCGAAGCGCGTAGTTTATGGTCAGTCAAAAATTAAAAAGTTAAAAACATTGCAGTCTCGATTTTGGGACTGCAATGTTGCATACAAATTCCATTATTTGTCGAGTTCCAAACTTTTTAAAGTTGAAATGGCCATATCAAATGAAGGCACAGGCCCATTAAACAGCCAAACAGATGATTAGTACCGCGACTATTTAGCTGTCTCAAATAGGTTGACGTATTTTCGGCAGAAAAATACACTTCTATTTTTTTATTAAAAAAATAAAAAGGCGGCAAAGCTAATTTTTCAATTGTTTCTACTTTTTTCTGTGAAAATATATACGTAAGAAAGTTGCTTTTGTAAAATATTTCTATGATATTTATATTTCTTGCACCATTTTTGAGAAAAGCACTATATATGACTCGGCTGGAAGGCTACTTGCTGGCTTCGGATTCAATTAAACGGACTCCCAAGGTCGTCCGTTTAAAACAAATCCTCAGCCTGCAAGTAGCTACTTCCGAGCCTCGACAATAATGTACTATTAAATACAGTATAATACCCTATTCATACCGTTTAGGTGGAACGCGGAATTAAAATGTAAATAAGGGTCAAACAGATCACTGTGTTATGTCTTTCCTGTAGACATACACAAGAGTTAAGGGCTATAAAGGTTAATTTTCTTATTTAACCCTTATCCACGTGAAAAGGTCCTCCTTTTATTTAGAGAACTATGATAAAATCATTGCTTACACGCCCACAAGCTGTTAACTATTGCCCACAGGAGAGAAAAATGTGCTGTTCGCGATAACACACTAGTTTTCTCTCCTGTGGGCAATAGTTAACAGCTTGTGGGCATGTAAGCAATGATTTTATCATAGTTCTCTAAATAAAAGGAGGACCTTTTCACGTGGATAAGGGTTAAATAAGAAAATTAACCTTTATAGCCCTTAACTCTTGTGTATGTCTACAGGAAAGACATAACACAGTGATCTGTTTGACCCATAAAATCACTAATCAATGCAAAATAATTCTTTTTTTCAATAGGTACGTAATCAGCAGCATTAGTACATCAATTTACATAAGAAAAAAATAGCTAATATCATTTCTATCTATGAGTACTATGTGGCGCCGCTGGGGAGTATGCTCCCCAGCGGCGCCACTTTCAATGCCGATTATTTCGTTTCCTATCACAGGTACAGCCATAAACATTATACGTACATGATGTACCTTTTAGGTACATCATTTCACCATATAATTCATTGGTATTCATTATGGTGGCGCCGCTGCAGAGTAGCACACAGTTATTTAGCACTATATTCATGAAAATAAAATAAAATACAAGATAAAACTTTCTCATATTATTAATTAAATTGTTATTTAATATTTAAAATACTTTTATAATGTTATTACGTGGTGTGGCGCACCAAGTTCGCGGTGCGGTCCGGTAGTCTGTTGCGGCTTTTAGAACGAAAAAGTATAAAATTAAAAAGTAAGAGGCAATCCCGCTGCTTTTCATATTATAATGAACAAATAATTTTAAAATTACTGCAGTTTGTTAAAAAATGTGTGCTGTCGTAAATATTGCAATCTAAATGATTTTCGCTAGGGGTTATTAATCTTCACACATGTAAAGTCTCTGATTGCAAGTAAGTAAGTTGTAAGGAAAAATATCATGGCCGTAGGTCTATTAGGTACTTCAATTACTGATTTTGCGAAATTGCCTTGTCTTGTTTGGTTTCCTCGCATTCGATATGAAAAGTAGAGTGTTTAACTCGGGTGAAAGGCACCATCTCTGTCTCGGACTATTGGCGCTCTCACTGCGTTCGAGCGCCAAACTACCTCGACAGAAATGGGTGCCTTTCAACCCTTGGTTAACAATCTACTATTTCATTACCTTTTTTTGCAAGTTTCTTTAACTCATTTACTTTTCTAAAATCGTGATCTTAGTATTTCATTTAAGTCTCTAAAAATACCATATTATAATTATACGGTATTATTAGAGATTTTTATGATCTTTCAGATAAAGTACGTCGTATCATTAATCTACAAAGTTATCTCAGTAAATGCATCTGTTTATTTATATATAAATCCACTGATTAAGTCTTATATATATACCTAGAATTGTTAAATACAAAATTCCTCTCGTACAATTCGTAAATTTTCCACGGGTCGCATAGAAAACTCATTTCAGGGCACACGCGCGTGAAAGTTTATTTATTAATATAATTAAAATAAACGCATAGGAGTGAAGAAAGGTGACAGAGTAACACATCTACACAGCAGTGCGGGGCTGTAATGGTCAAAGTTAATGTTAGAGGATCCCTTGAGGCAATATAAATTTAAATTACAGTTAGTATTTTTAGTGTTAGTTTCACACTTTTTTTGATTTTTATTTGTAATATTGATGATATTTTACTCATCTTCTGGCCACTCGTCTTCCCATCTACATGGCAACCGGCCAGTGGTAATGCGATACTCAACGCTACTGTAATCTCGCAGTACAATTGCAGGAGACTGTCACTTTTTAACGCGCGTTTACTCCCGTGAAACAAGTGTCACGCGACGTTCGTACCTAATAGCAGGGACAGTGTTGTAATGCGTCTGGCGGCGGCCCAAGATCTAACTGTGCTGGCGTCTAGTTATTTTGAGATCGCACAATAGTGTCGCTAGGTGTGTAACTGATGATGCACTTCGCTGTCTGAAATTTATAATAAGTCATATAATTAGGTACTGACGCGTGATTCTTTGAACCCCCGACGCAAAAAGAAGGGATGATATATATTTGACGCTGTCTGTCTGTGGCATCGTAACTCTCCAACGGATGGACTGATATCGATGTGGTTTTTTTTACGTGAAAGCGAGTTTCCTTGCGGTGGCTCTAAGCTGTTTGATAAAAATCGATCCAGCAGCTTGAAACGTACCTATCAGCTCTTTTCCAAAATGACGTAAGGCATTATTGGCGTAGGGGGTTTTTAATTTTTTTTATATTATATTGCTATCCTATTTATTTAGAACTATGATATCTAGATATGCTTTAACCCATTTATGGATCAAATCAAAATCAAGTCATAAATTGGATCATAATATATGTATAAGGCACGTATTTAACCGGTCAACTAATTAATCGAATTTGGGCAGGTATACTTTAATAAAATAGATATGAGTACTAAAATTAATAGATTGGCAACAAAAACGGAGCCTTAAAATATATCAATATGAGTTGTATTTTAATGCCGTTACAGCTTTTGATTATTTTTAGGCAGCTACCAAGTATTTATTCTGCAACTGAATTATTATATTGGAGACCATGTATGAAGCACATTTTAGAAAGAAAACGGCTATCTATTAATTCAAAAATGAAGTTCTTTTAAAATATTTTGTTTGGTCACTAACACAGTCAACCTAACACGCTCCTCCTCGCTTCGCTCGTCGTCGCACCTATCTTTTGGCTCTGGTAGAACACAGTGGTAACTATTGAAATTAGTGATTAAAAATTGAAAGATCTAATGGTATAATGGCGATTAGGTGTTTCATGATTAGGAATTTCGACTATAAGTATACGGACCATTGCGGTTTTGTAAATTAATTTGAGGTGTTTTGTATAAATAGTGACCAATATTCATTAAATTTTTGAACTGCTTTTGTGTTAAAATACTACCTGAAACGATATGCTCAATATGATTAGGTACTTAGATGTGAACAAGTAGATGACAACCAAATTTTATTATCGCTTTTCAATATTAGTTGCCAGCTTATTATTTTAGACGCCAACTTATCACTTCAAGTTCCCTATAAACTATTCGGGTGGCTTGATTTTGCTGCCAGTGATGCTTATATTTGAGACTAATATAAATTTATTGGTGCTAAAATATTAATGCACAGCCAAATTATATTATTATATGCCCAATGAATGTTCGATCCTGTTTAATATTTTAGTTGCCCGGTTAATAATAAACCTATGTTATAATGCTCATTACAATCAGTAGAATACAGAGCCTATCCTTTCAAGGAGCTCAACCAAAAACTAGTCGTAGTAAAAAAGTAAATTAGTAAATAGTCTTAAGATGATTCTTGTTATAATTAACAGCATATAACATTACTATATACACGGTGTAACATGAGGAAACCGAATAATTTTAACAGCGTATTCCTGATCATATTTAGAGACAAAAATGTCCTATAAACTTTTTTGAAATTCGCCTAGTTTCAGAGATAATATTAATTTAAAAAAATACAAGTTTTTATTGTTACATAGTGTAAAAGGCCTTTTTGATGGTGATGTTGCTGCTATCGGACGTGGTCTAAATATCCTTATTGATAGATGTCATGAAGTGACAAGTAACACTTTGCAAAAAGTAGGTTTTACGAAAAAAACATGTAAAAATCAATTTTAAGTGACAAGTTTACCAATAACATTTATTTTTTATGTACATTCAAAAAAATTAAAAAACAAAACAAAAAAACATTTTTTTTTGGCGAAATTGACCTAAATTCATATTACTACAATTTTTCCTTCTTTTGACCTCAGAAATGCGTGGTTAAAATTATACGGTTTCCTCATGTTAAACCGTGTATATATACATATATGTTTTTAGTTCTTACTAGTCCAAGCTAGGTTTTAGCGTTATTGAAAGGAATTAAGTAAGTACATAAAAACGCTACACATTTCCGTTCATAATTAATCTAAAATCTTTAGTTTCGCTTAGGTATAATTGTTCTGTAAAATATACGAGTGCTTGCAACGTTACAAGTAATATGGGCGTATTAGATATTCATAAGTAAGTACGTGAATACACGGACGACGATATAGGTATATTAGTTTATTTACGTTTATGGCCTTCTTTATAGACGTCAACATTACACAACGGAAAAAAAGTTTGCTATTTCTGACCGAAATTTTGGACAATTGATTATTGATGACAGATAATTATTACAATCACGACGCCTATGTGTATTAATGCTGACGTGACTGAAAACGTGAAAACAAACCAATTTAATTGAGCGTTGCTAAAATGACGTACACATTTAATACGGAGGCAAGGACAATCATGCAAAGTTCGGTTAATAGCAGATCAATGATATAACTGTTTACGTCAATTAAATGTGCCCATTTTAATCATTATGTGACTGGTTATTTACGGCGTAGAACTGACTAATGACGTTTATTGGCTTACTTACCAATTGACTATAGGAGTTGCAAAAACACGCTTAAAACTAAGCACTTAAGGTTCTACGACAAATTTTATTTGCCGTCTATTTGGATCCCATGCTAATATGTACCTAGAAGACTGTTGATAAATTAAGGAGGAAGGAGTCTCAAAGCTTTTGTTCTCAGAATGACTAGTTGGAACCAATATAAAATAAATTGCAACGTATCCAAATTTCTAGGAATTCTAGGATACACAAACACATGCACGATTGTCTCGATAGGCAAGCCTGTAGGAATCTAGTATTTAATATGTATAGACGCCGTGCCATTGCAACGAGGTATTAAATATGTTAAAAGATAAAAATTTAGGACTACACTGTTATAATATTTTGTACTAAGAATATTTCTGGTAACTACTACTTAATGAGAAACAATGTCTTGATTCGAAAGCGCTCCAGAATAGGGTGCCAAAATAAACTTACAAGACGTTACGAAGTTTGTTATATCGCTTACACACTCAAATGTTATATTTACATAACAGTTATTTTTGTCCAAATCTAATTCAGTGCGATAAAATCTTTACATTAAATTGCTAATAACAAAACTGGTAAATGTATTCGTAAAATTTCCGTTCAAGTTGGCTAATGATGGCGACGGGATACTTACGACAGAAGAGAAATGACGTAACTGATGAAGAGTCTCATATGTTATAATGCACTTTAGTTTTGGGCACGAACACGCAGACATGAATGAATGCAACGCGCATGCGTAGGAAGCACGGAACATTCTAATACAGCAGGCGGTTGTGTTTGAATATTTCATCGGTTATCTATTCCCAGATAAGTCGTTTTAAAAATAGGTATTTGGTTAGCAGGCGTCTACTTGCTGAATATAGAAAAGGGGTAGCGCTTCGTCACTGTTGATTTTTTGATTACTTGGAACCATGGTGCCGTTAATAACCATAATAATATACTCTTACGGTAGATGTCTCTATGCAAAAAGGTGCGAATAACAATAAAATTATGTTAGAATAATTCGCCGGGTAAAGAGGGTTTGGTAAACAGGCAAGCTTGGATCCTTGATTCGTGAGCGTGAGTTCGAGTCTAGCTAGCCCGAGGTGCTGAATTCCTGGTTCCTGTTATACTTTTATTCCAAAAATTTCAAATTCAACTAGAACTTATCAATTTTGCAATTCAACTGGAATGTTCTTGGAATCTTCTTTCAATAAGGGTGATTATATAAAATCACATCGGTTTCAGTCGGCTCTCATAATTTGCAATGCAAACCGGGCAGGGTCAGGCAAGCGTCTACTGATTTACTGCGAAACCAGGCCGGCTAGAGTTCATTTACATAACTGTTGTCCCGACCAAGGAAACAACATTGCAGTTATAATCAAATATACATGTAACGATATATGGTTAGACAGAAACAAATATGTTAACAGGACGGACGTGTGTATGAGATGGCAACCCGTGCATAGCAAAGACGTTAAACGTGTAATTAATCTAATAGATAAAAATAAAGCGCCGGGAAGCGATCTTGTACGCATGTCTGACCTGAAGCTAATCGTAGATAAAGTAAGTCCAGTCATAGCCAAATTAATGAATGTATCAGTTGCTCAACATAAATACCCTAATAAGTTAAAAGAATCTCTAGTTCGTCCAATCCATAAAAAGGGTGACCGTAAAGTATACTCAAATTATCGACCGATATCCATTCTCTCCAGTATAGACAAAATAGTTGAAAAATGTATAATCAATCAAACAAGCTCCTTCCTTCAAAAAAACAGTATATTAAATGATTGTCAACATGGTTTTCAGAAAAATAGAAGTACTGCCACTCTTTTGTCCAAATTCACTGATGAAATTAATACTTATTTAGACGATAAAAAATTTGTTGTAGCAATATTCTATGATTTTAAGAAAGCATTCGACACCTTAGATACAAACACCCTTTTAAATGGAATGGCCGAATGTGGTGTGGGGCAGCCGCTAAACAAATGGTTTCGCGACTATCTCACATCACGTTCATACCGAGTAAAGATTGGTGACGACCTAAGTGATGAGACACTGGTACATTGTGGAGTACCACAGGGTTCCGTATGTGGCCCCGTGTGTTACTTAATGCATGTAAATAGCTTATGTGGAGTTCTGCGAAACTGTTCCGCACACATGTTTGCTGACGACCTATGCACCCTACGCGCAGGAACCAATATGATAGAAACTTGTCGTCTAGTCCAAGAAGACATAGACTCAGTAGTAAAGTGGTCACATGACAATGGCATTATATTGAATTCAGATAAAACTAAGCTCCTAATTATACAATCGCCATATCTAAGCCCAACAGAAATGCCACTCCCTATGTATACCCATAGCTTTACTTGCCTTCATAATAACTTACACGATTGCCATTGTAGACCAATAGAAAAAGTTGATTGTGTTACATATTTAGGTGTTAAAGTAGATTCCGCATTTTCTTGGCAACAACATATAAATTATATCTGTAGCAAACTTAGAATTTTATTAGGTAAATTTTACCACCTTAGCTTTAAAGTACCAATTAATGTATTAAAGTGCTTATACTTTGCAATAGTTGATTCCGTGTTAAGCTATGCCCTTGATTGCTATGGTCTCACTTTTAAATCGTATATAGATAAAGTAGAAGTGCTACAAATTAGATTCTTAAAGTTACTCGTCAATAAAAAAACTAGAAACAGTTGTAAAGGTAATTATAATAAACTATTTAAAATTTGTAAAATACTCCCGGTCAGCTTAAAACACAAATACCTCTTAGCAATTAACAACCACAGCAATAAGGAGCATATCTCGACACGAGTAGAACATAAACATAATACAAGATCAGCGGCTGTGCGAAAATATGAAATACCCCGCGTCACCAATTATTACGGAGACCGAACTCTAAAAAAAAGGTTGCCATATCTTTTAAACAGTCTTCCAGAAAATATCAGGCTCGAGCCCAATAAAACTAAATTTAAAACAGCAATCAAGCAGCACCTATTAAAAATGCTTGGGTGACAATTGTATGCCTGTGCCTGCAAATGTCACCCAAGTAAAGTAAGGTATATCTGATTATATTAGTTAAGTGTATGATGTTAGTTTTTATAATATTTTACATTGATTACGTATGTAAGTAATTATATAAGAGACTCGCACCTGCAGACAAACTGTGTAAACAGTTTTGCAGGGAACTGAATGAGATCGTAAGGTTATTTCTTGTATTAATAATAGTAATAAATAAATAAATAATAATAAATACATTGGTAATTATCCTCTGGCGTCCCACGACGGTTCTAATGCTAGTACAAATTACCTCCAACGAAATTTAAATCATTATTATATGGAACAGATATGCTTTTGTTGTGTGAAACAAAATTCAATTTTTCCACCCAAGAAAGTAGCGTACTGTCATCTCAAAGGATGGCACCGCACTTACAAACCCCCTGGGTTGCGGGCGGGTGTCTGGCCAGTATTTAGATTAGAACATCGCTTAAGAAAAAAATAGTTTAGAGTTTTATAACGTTAACACCGATGCTGTAAAGTAAGTAATTAGGTATGCCCATAATTACTAGGCATCTAGATATGTATCTGTAGGCAAATATACTAGTACCTATACCTAGTATAAAATCACTACACCTTATAAAACAAAGTCCCCCGCCGCGTCTGTCTGTTTGTGTGTTTGTTCGCGTTAAACTCAAAAACTACTGAAAGTATTTCCATGCAGTTATCACTTATCAATAGAGTGATTCTTGAGGAAGAGGATTAGGTGTATAATTTGTTAACCCGTGCGAAGCCGGGGCGGGTCGCTAGTATAAATGATATTATAGCTGTTCGTCGACCAGTACTAATTATTACAGGTTTTTAGCAATTTTCTCTGACCTAGTGCAAATCAGCGAATTATAATAACAATTTACAATCGATTATTCATTGAGATATTCGTCCACATCTTTTCCTTGTGTCAATAAAGCAAGCTTCGAGCCATAAAAATAAATAACAATTAATCATCTGGTAAAAATCGTGTAAAAATCAAATTCGCAATGTATGAAATGAAAAGCTAGGCTAGCATCTAGGTAAGTAGTGCATGGATGTCGCTGATCATCAATTTTCAATTTTCATTAAGTAACGAAACATAGATCAAAATATTTAAAACGAAATAAAACGAAGCAATCTATACACGCAGCCGAAAAACTGCATGACCACTTTATAAATGAATTGATTCATAATGTATCCATGCAATTTTGCTGCACGCTGTACCTCTACGATAATACTAGTCTATGGAGATAATCGGTCGGTTAGGTACTTACTAACTTTGATGACATTAAACCAATTAAGACCTAATCTACTCAATCCATCGATATAAGTACCTGATTATAATTAATTACTGGTAAAACTACCAATTAAGAGTATCACGTCCTGCGGCAAACACTTATTTACCGCTATTTCTTAGAGCCTCGATCAATTTATGTGATTTATAGGTTTTCTCCCGCGCTTAGATCGATCGATAAACGTCGAATAGGGAATCGATGGCCTCGTCTTAGCTTAGTCACGTATGGACACCTAAACCGTGCTATAGTATTTACGACTTAATTGCCTTAGGTTTCAATACAGATTCCGGTTGCAATAAAATGCAATAAAACCTGAGTATATAGTTGAAATTGCTGTTTTCTATATGTAAGAGCTATCTCTTTTGAGCGTTGCATTTAAGACACGTATTTTAGAATTACATTGAAGTACATCACTGTCAACTCTTGAGGAAAATCTGATTAGATATAAATCTGGGACGTACGACATACCTATCTATAGTGGTCTAGTTGGCCGCCTTGGTCAATATTTCGGAACATAGTAAAAGCTTACCTACTAGGTACATAGTTGCAAGAAACTCTAGAGACTCAAAAGCTTAGGTACTTTAACCAACAGCGGTGCGGTATCAGCTTCGTTTCGTAGGTAATTAGGCACTAATAGTCGTGATGTTTTAATTGAATTGGTGTCCAATCACATGCATAACACACTTACATAATTCATACCTTTGCACGATCTTCAACACTGATCACTGATAATACATAAACCTTATTTCAAAGATATAAGGTTCACCAATGGTGAATTAAGTGTTTCTGTTAGTACCAAGTCCCATCGATTAGCTTGCACCGACGGCCCGACGCCCTCAAAAGCTTGCCGTGAGCTACGGCCGGAATGCAGGAATGGGTTCCCGTTAGAACTTAGAACAAATCTAGCCTAGCCTCCACAAGTGCACAAAGGCCACACACGGCGCACACGCTGGATGTAGGTACAGACGCGTTAGAAATCATCGCAGTCAGGGTAGGTATATCCTATAATTTCCTATACGTGATCTTACATTGTAACATGTAATTTAAGCTAAGTGCATACTCTTTGGAGCGCATTTAAAAAGATGTAGGTAAATTTGAGGCACAGGTACTTGGTACCGGCATTTGTATTACAAGTTTAGTAACAGATAGCAGTAGCACCCGCAACACCCGCATTTAAGTCGTCACGTGGGTACCTGCGCAATAGGAAAATTATTATTATGTTTTCCTGAGCAGTTAACGAGTATCTGCAGTAGCAATCGAATTAATGGAAAATTACTCGTTAATGTATGTTCCTCTGTAATAAACAGATAAAGTGAGTACATTATATTCAGAGTTCAGAGTCGTCATTTGTTTATTACCGCATTAAAAGTGCAGTGAATGTCCATTATCATACTTTCCCAACCTCGTGATTTGCTTAACTTATATTTATTAATACCTTAATTTGTAGCTCATAAAGTTCACTTTATCAAATCAATCTGGTATTTACGAGGATGAGAAAAAGACAGTCGGTTCATGTAGGCTAAGGTCAGTTAAATAGGGTGCGGTGTCGGAAGCGTCCAACCGGACTTCCCAGTTGGTAAGCCTTCGTTGAGCAGGAAATAGAGATTCCATATCACTGGTCTTAATTGATCAACTTTTTCTGAGACATAGCATACAGACTTAAATAAAAAAAAATAGTTAATAATGTATTCTTACGCACAATGGGGCCAGTTTCCGATGTGTATTAACATTGCTATAAATGTTGTAATAATAGTAACCTATATTAAAGAAGATACTGCAATACCAGTTCACCTACAATAGGTACCTATTAGGCTGGGATGTTACTATTTAGCACATTATTGTCTTGTTGTTTTAGTTCCTCATCTATCCTATTGAAGGTTGATCAAAATTAAATCAAAGATACTTTGTATTTACATAGTATAATTTTCTTATTTCAGGCTAGTGATGGTCAAGTGGCGCCTGTGCAGTCTCTGTTGGCCGGCTTCTATCTTCTGGCGGGGCCTTTCGTTTCGGCCTTAGCAAACAAGTAAGATTCTTCAATATTTACTCACCGTGTTTTCTCATTAGGTACCTCGATTTCCCTTTCGTCTTTGAGATAGGTCCTGTGTCATCAATGTCCTCTATAGCTAAAACAAAAGCTAGCTAAGCTGCCAATTATTTATACTTAACATGAACTGACAGATGACAGACCGATGTGATTTAAGAAATGTTCTTGATATGAAACTTAACTTCCGTTCTTTCAGGTACGGCTTCCGAGTGGTGACCATTGTAGGCAGCGTGATTAGTACCGTTGCATTCGGACTCTCCTACTTCGCGACCAGCGTCGAGTACCTCTACCTAGTTTACGGCATCATTGGAGGTATGAATTTGATTTTAGATCGACAATACATTTAATAGATCGTTAATTAGCACACTAACTATATACCAATGCAAACATGAAGAACCGAAATGAGCGACGATGATGCAAAAAAATTCTAAATATTTTTTTCTGTTTCAGGTATCGGTTTCTGCATGATTTACATGCCAGCAGTGTTAACAGTCGGGTTCTACTTCGAGCGCTGGCGCGCCCTCGCCACAGGCATTGCGCTCTGCGGATCTGGCGTCGGCACTTTTGCGTTTGCGCCGCTTGGTGAATACCTTCTCAAGTCCTATGGATGGAGGGTCACTGTTGTTATGTATGGAGGTAAGCAATCAAAAGACATGTTTTTATCAGAATTCAGAATTATCAAGCTCTAAATGACAAAATTTAAGTTAGGATCCTCTTTTTCCAGGATTCATTCTCCTATGCATCATCTTTGGTGCACTGTTCAGACCCATAAAACCGGTACGAGTGGCGCTGGCTGATCAATCCGGCGATGATGACATCGCTCGTAGGCACGAGGAAGCCGTTGAAAAGCTCAACTCCATGCTCAAATTGCATAGCAAGCTGGACTCCGGGATTTCAATGCCAGCCGAAATGAGATTCAGTAACAAAGTTAGTCCACACACGTGGGTCGGAGTCGCGAATAATACACGATACCCGACCGCCGAGGAAGTCTTCCGGGGCAGCAATTCTCATCTAAGCCGACGGTCATCAGCAACAGCAGGAACGATTAAGAATACTCTTGGAAACAGACCGATGTTCATCACGGGCCCGGTCGCCGAGAAAGATGAAGACGATTCCAACAGCAATATCGATAACACTGAGCCACTCATCAGCGCCCCTATCAAAGTTATACAGAGAGAGGTCAGGCCTCGTCATTCACACGCCGATCTAGTCGCTCGGCCACTATACAGAGACGACATTTTCTTTAGCGGCAGTTTGGTCAGACTACCCCAATATACGTCTCGGAATTCTCTGGGTTACCACATGGCAGTTACACACGTGCCAACTAAGGAAGATACTCAAGAAGAAGAGTCGGGCAAATGCCGTCTGTGCCCAGAAGCAGTGAAGCGGACCCTCGCGACCATGTTGGACGTAAGCTTATTCCGATCACCGACGTTCGTGATTCTTGCCGTGTCAGGTTTCTTCACGATGCTGGGATTCTTTGTTCCTTACATGTATGTCAAACAGAGAGCGATGGAAAAAGGAGGCATTGATGCAACAACTAGCACCTTGTTGGTGTCGACGATCGGCGTGGCGAACATCGTGGGCCGTATGACGTGTGGTCTGGTGTCATCGATGCCCAAAGTATCTCCGCTGTGGCTGAACAATATTGCGCTGACGGCTGGTGGAATAGCGACTATGTTCAGTGGATACTGCTTCCATGCGGGCTACCAGTTTGCATACTGCGCATTGTTTGGACTTGCTGTTGGTAAGCATTTGTTTGATTCACAAGTCATAATGTTTGTTTATTTGTTCCCTAAGCTGAAATTAACTGCTATCAAGCCAGGCTGATGATGAAAATCGGAGCATATTAGGAACTCCGTAAAACGACAAAGCATTTTAGCTAGTAATATTAGATGATTGTCAAAAAAAAATGTCAGTGACAAAAGATTGTACATATTTAAAATGAAATATTTGACATTATTAGTTGATCATATAGTCTTCTATTTTCTGCAGCTTGTTTCGCGTCGCTGCGGTCGATCCTGGTGGTAGAATATATCGGGCTGGAGCAGCTCACCAACTGCTTCGGGCTCTTCCTGCTCTTCCAAGGTTTCGGCGCGTTATTAGGTGCTCCAATTGCGGGTAAGAGACATCATCTCAGTTATTATTTATTCAATGTTAAGCTAACAAAAACACAGCGAACCTGCACGTTCTTGTAAGTACGTAGTAAAAAGCGAATGCGGTTAAATTAAATGACATTTTTCTCCTCTGTCACATATTTGTTACAAATATTTTAAGACTTCGCCAACTCACTGATTTATGTTGTTCCCTTACAGGAGCTATAAAGGACATGACGGGAGACTTCGTGGTCCCATTCTACGTGGCTGGAGGGTTCCTGCTGTTCTCTGCTCTAATGTGCTACCCCATCGACTACATCAGTCGGTGGGAAAAGTCGCGTTCCAAGCTCGCCACGCCACCTCCCAAAGTCTGATCCCTTCCAGACAATACGGGACCATGATATACCGGACTCATTTCGGTTCAATAAAGACAAGGTGCCAAAACCCCGGTCGAATAGTGTGCGTTAGACCCTGCGGATGAATCTCAGGCGACGACGTGACTACGAAATGTACAAATTAAGCTGTTCAGATATATCGGACGATACCTCGAATACGAAATTCATAAGTAGAAACATTCCCAGTAGAATTGGACAATGCTCGAGATTGCTTTGCAATGGCTCAGTTAAGTCAGATCTTGCATTTAAATATAGAATTAGAATTTAGAAAGTACAAAGACTCGAAATATTTATCGTACCTAATGACAGTTTTGTCAGTGTCCAGTTGTTAGTGGATGTGGTCTGAAACCAAAACGTACTTTATTATTAAGAATAGATTTGTACTTACCGAGTGAAATCCCGAAGGAGGTCTCGAAGAGATTACTCCTAATCCGTCTTCCATAAAATCTAAGTTAAATATTGAAATTATCTACAATATTGATAATTATGTAGCTAGGAAAATACGAAGCAGATATTTGCAGAAAACTATTTTAATACAGCAACGTTTTGAATCCTGCACGCAAATCGCATGCACCCTAGTGTAACAAACTTACAAGTAGGTACGGAGTACATATTATAAGACTTTTACACCTAACAACGTAATTTAATTGCATATCATTATGCAGAGTGATTTTATATTATTTAAAGGTTTGCTAGTTGTAATACTTGTAATGTTCGTGCCTTATTGAATGAGCGGTACTTACTTATTATAGATTATAATGTATTGTATACTATTTTATATACAAGTCCCCGGATGGGAAGGAAAGTTCCAAATGCCGTTTGTACTATACTTACAAGGCCTTTTATACTTTTTTATGTGTTTGACATAAATATTATATTTAACTTAGAATAAGAATTACTGCTGTGGCTGTGGTATATTAGCGTATTCTAGAGCTTGTAAATAAGAAATCATAGTCATCGGGTATTCTATATATTGTACTCGTATTTTGGTTTGTTAAAATCGCGCTGTCCTATGTCAACCGGTGTACCCATATCAAAATCGTCACATATTCGAATTTGGTGATGTTGATAGGGGTATATACCTAGTAGAAGAAGGCTTCTTCTGGTACCTATAAATATTTCCACTCTTGTATACCGACCTACCTTAAGTGATACTCCCAAAAAGTGGTTTATTTACAAAATGCATTAGGTATTATTAGCAAGAATGACATTTTGCTTAAATAATTTGAAAATGAAGGGGCAGATTGGACCAGAGTTATACCGAATACCGCGCTGTATGCCTAGCATGACAGCCTGTCTATACAGGCTGTACTACAGCACTGTATGGCGAAAAATAATAATACTTTTTTATTCATAACATATTTACAAATTAATTACTACGAGACATTTGTGCAATCATGCCATATTTTAAATTAAAATATGAAATCACTGCCAATATTTTAATTTCTTTATTTTTTTGTGTTAGTTTTATCAAATGATTTATAATATGATGCTGGTCATTGTAAAAATATGAAAAGTATTTACATCATAACATCAATATGAATCTTATAAAAGGAAGTCATTTTTATAACTCGTTGATATAGATTCCGGAGTGGTTGTATATACCTACTTACCTACTTATTGCCTTATTTTATTTATTTTATAAGTAGTTTTGTGTTATGACTATGATTTTTTGTGTGTATTGAGTGTGGATACCACAGTGCCATAAATGTTATGTCCAGTTGCTTGCGATGTTCCTTCACGAAAAAAACGAGGCACCTACTTTAATGTAAAAATCACGCGTTGAGCGATGAAACTATAGTGGTGGAATTTTAATATTTAAAAAACTAAACATAATCTGTTTTGATCCAATCTTTCACTTTAAAAGTAAATAATATATGTTTAATTTATGAACAAATACCTACTCTATAACACAACAGTCTCCTTTCTTGTAACATTGTTTTTTTGTTGATGCAAATAATATAAGTAGGCAAACATTTGTGACTAAAATCCAAAAGGCGCAAGTCGATCTACGAATTTTTGTCAAAAAAACGAAGCTTTTATGGGAGTCTCGGGAGTCAAGAAACCTCAGACAGAATACCTACAGGTCAACGTTGTGAAAAATGTAGGCATAATTAGCCATGCGAATGTTTTAGAGCACCAATGCGAAGATAACAGAATAATAATGAAAACATATATAACTAACCGAAGACAATATAATATATAATATTTGTAATAAATACAGGGAATAAAAACGAATTACCTACACTCCTAGATTAGGAATATGGAAGGAACGCAAGCAATGTAGCCTAGTGAAATAGATGAGTGTTTTAACCAGGGTTTTCCCTTTGCAACAATTTATACAAATATATTTGTTGAACTATTTTCTTGTTTTATTTTTACCGCTTAACTTATTATAGGTGTGCTTAACTGAGACGGTTTGCGATAAATTATTGTGGTTGACTATATAATATACCTACCTACCTACCTACCACACACCCAGTAACCAGAGATGTTACTTATTTGAAACTAGCTGTGCCCGCGGCTCCGCCCGCGTGGAATTCAGTCTGTGTCAGTAAGCGGCTAATTAATTTCTAATCCTAATTTCTCTCCCTCTCCCGAGGCGGAACTTGAAGTAAAGTTGACAGATGGATATGCTAGAGGACTGTTGTAGTCCAGATAAAATATTTTACAGTTAGGTACCACTAAATAAAACTACACTCCAAAATCAATAATTTTTTTCGCCCTTATTCAAATTTAACACGTGATTTTAACGACAGAGTAGTAGGTGTATATCGGACGATACAGTAAGGTATACGCGCGCGAGCGAAAGCGAAGCGGCCTGCCTGGCTAGAGCGCCACTCACCGTGGTCTTCTTCAGACTCCTGAGGAAGACCGCGTGCCGTTTGTAACCTCAATGCGTTGCGAGACTTTCGCGAATGATTCGATTTTTTTCGGGAAGGCATGGAAATGCGTATAAAATGCGAGTCCCAAATAGTTTGACTCCGCAAACGACCAGGGGGCCGATTTTTGAAGTTCGATCACTCGATTTCGTGTATTTCGTTAAATAATACCTCCACTACTAGGCATTTAAACTCTACTAATAGAATTGAAATCGAGTGGTCAATACCACTCGATTCCAAATTTCTATCGTTCTTATTTCAAAAATTAGCATTTTGCCGTTTGCCACCGATTTTCGAGTGACGAATTCGAGCGATCGAAATTCAAAAATCGGCCCCCTGTGCCGGATTAAGATATTTTGATGCCCTAAGCATTTCTATGGTGCCCCCTCTCCCTAGGGTCATCAAGATTACATTGAATTTTTTTTGGTAAATTGAGTGACGTTTGTTTTTTTTTTTAGAGATAGAGATATTTATTATGCATCCAATGTACATAAGGTAAACGGCCCCAAGTTCGTGTTAGTACGTTATTTCGTAAGTTTTGTTTCTGGCGCAAATAATAAGGAAATCAATTATTTTTTATTCTAATTATACATATGAAAAAAATCTGTATTATTTAATCTCTTCAATAAAGTAATAACCAATATTTTAGTAATTAAACTGAGAGTAATACGACGGTCGAAACTGTCAGAGGGCCGCGAACAGCTGTGTTGTATGCGTGCACTTTTTTTAGGCGTAAGGTGCGCGCTCTCACTTGTTAAGCTTATAGGAAGGAAAAGCTAAACCCATTCGAATAAAAGTTTTTGGGAGTGTTTCTGTGGGTTCCTTAGTAATTGATTTGATAAGAAAAAAGATTGAATATATGCATAGAAATAACTTAAAATTGCAATAAATCGACTCACGAAATAGCGGTCATTTTATTTTACGTGTGTCTCCTATTTCGTGCCACTAACGAATCAAGGATTTTCTAGATACATTTTGAGTGCTTGTTTTTAAATATAACAACGAAGATAATTAAAAAAATAAATTAGTAAACAATTAATGTATTTCATGAAGTTTCGTATGAGCGAAATTCGGTATATGTTTTTTTCACTAGAATTCTCATAAAACGAGTTTGAATGTGACCCGAGTTAAAAATTTTAAGGTATATTCCACGTATATTCTCATATTAACTACTAGCACAATTTTATTTATTATTCAATTTATTTGATTTATTTTTGTGTATGTTTATATTTAACGTATAAGATAGTAAATTATTTTTTGTAAATAATTTTTATTTTTTAATTTATTTTAATTTGTAATTTTTATTTTATTTATTTAAATAGTTTGGCTCTTAATCACGTATTAATGTACCCATATGGTTTACAAAGTCTTATTTCAACCATTAAAGACGACGAGTACAAAAAACTTTAAGCTAGCTCTCAATTTTATTTTTATTTTATATTATTTTTAATTTGACCATACAATTATTCGTAAGTAGGTAAGACCGTTAAATATAAATGATTATCAGCAAATTATCACCAATTACTCTAAGAAAACTTTATGCCGAAACAGGGGACACGAATTCACGAACTTAGGAGCTGACCTAAATTTGTATCACGAAATGGGAGCCAAATAAGAGGTTCACGACAAAATTCATATAAAATAAAGTTTCAACTAAAACCCTACAGTTTATACATTAAATTACCAACAAAGAACTACTATAACTTATTCAAAAGCTTTCAAGGTAATGATATGCTTAGTAATATTTAAAAAAATATACAAACTCTCAACTCACTCTCAAGAGCCTTAACCTGCCGAAACAGGGGCCCTTTACCTTATTTACTTATATTACATACGAGTAAACTACATAGATAGTAACATACAGGCACATGGACCCTGGTAGGGTATCGCAAAAATATTAGTAACAAATCAAATTATAAATTTTATGTGACAAGCATAACATGACTTAAAGTAAATTAAGAGTAGGTAACAATTAGGAGTAATCAATTTAATATTTTTTAACTAAAATGTGTTTTCTTACTTACATATACTTATAATTATAACAAGGTATCTTCCATAAACTCAGATATACTGTAGTAGCACTTTTCGACCAGCTTACTTTTTAGATTTGTTGCAAATTGGTTGTATGATGTTTTTAAATAAGCGGGAATTTTATTGTATATTTTAATAGCCCTGTAATAGGGGCCGTTTTTGTAGATCTCTAGTATCGGCTCCGGTAGTTCTAAAAACTGTTTGCGCCTGGCATTTTGGCAAAATTAAAAAAGATGTATATTTTTGTGGACGAATATGGCTACTTCCAAAATGTAAAGAGAGGGGAGGGTTAAAAGTTTCAGATTTTTAAAATAAGGTCTACAGCTATTTGGTTGGTGGATATTGGCTAGGATTCTGACACATTTTTTCTGCATTACAAAAAGTTGCTGAATATCGATGCTATGGCCCCATAATAGGATACCATAACGCAGCCATGCAACTGCCTGTGAATGGTACACTGCTAACGCGCATTCGAAGCTGGTACTGCTTTTTAATATGCTCAAGGCATAGGTAAACCGCGACAGGTTGTTTTTTAATTTTTCTATCTGACCTTTCCAATTTAAATGACTATCCAATGTGATGCCCAATAGACTGCAATCAGTAACCTCTTCGATGTTTAGATTTGTTGACACAGAATGTAGGTTTAGGGGTTGTTTCTGTCTAGGTCGGAATTGAATTATTTTGGATTCGTCGTTGTTAGTTAGTAGGTTGTGGTCCTGGAGCCAATGCGTTACTGAATTAAATGTTTGTTCTATATAAGAGTTGCAGTTATTGTCTGGACATTGAAATAATAGAGATATGTCATCGGCAAATATTATTATCTTGTGAGTTGTGATTTTTGGAAGGTCGTTCATGTAGATCAGAAACAACACGCATCCTAGCACACTTCCCTGAGGTATTGAGTTGTCCACATTTAGTATATTGGATTTTACACGTTTTAGTTTTCCAGATTTGTTATTTATATGTTCTGTTTCGACATATTGCTGTCTTGTTGTAAGATAAGATTTCATCCATTTATGTGCCCTACCGCGTATGCCGATTGCATTTAACTTATTTAGTAAGATTGTATGTGAAACTCTGTCATATGCCTTCAACATATCTAACAGTAGTCCCACTGCATGTTTTTTATTTCTCAAGTATTCTACGACTGTTTGGATATAATTGTAGGCTGCAAGAACAGTGGAATGTTTTTTTCTAAAAGCGTATTGGTTCTGATCTAGCAGATGGTATTTTTCTAAAAAACTATATATGCGATTTGACATACATTTTTCAAAGATCTTTGATATGACGGGGAGAAGCGCTATAGGTCTAAATTGAGCAGGGTTTTCACCTTTTCCGCACCGAAAAAAATAATTTTCTACAATACTACCAGAACGTATAGTAATTAAAAATATAGTTATACCTACTAAAATCCGGTAGTAATAACAAAAAATGTTGTATCGTGTAAAACTTGTTTTTTAAACATCACTGTTTAATTCTAGTTAAATGCAATTTAGTACTGCTTACAATTTCGTTGTATATGTAAAGATGCAAGTGTTGTAAATATTAAACGTTTGTCTCGTTTAATATATGCATCGTAACACTAACTATTGATATGTAAAAATAAAGATACGAGTGTACACGTTACAAGTTATTATGTTGTGGTTACTATAATGCATTGTATTCTGAACGAATCAAACAGTTGTGCCAACACCACGGTGTATGCGCGGGTGGCGGGGGGCGGAGAAAGGAATTGCGCAAGTCACAGAACAGCAGCCATTACGCCAGCGTCTTACGTTGCGGCCGGTCGATGTTTTTATTTACGTAGATCCTGTCCATAATTTTATTGTAAACTAGTACAAGTGTATAGTATAAGTGCGTGTTGTTTGCGTGTTGCTGACACAGTGAAATGTGCGGGCTCCGATTAAGGAAAAGTCCTCCCGCACCGATGTGGATAAGGAGGGATTCACACTGGTGGAAAGGAAACACAAGGCGCGCAGGGCGCCTCGTAAAACTCTGTGTGGCACTCCGAGCCGGTTATTTCTGGCCTACGAGTTGCGACACCGAGTAAGGTGCTCTACGTGTCTCGCCTGCATTACTCCGCCGGGGCCGACGAGTTGGTGGAGTACGTCCGCCGGAAGACTGGCTACACGCTGAGGGTGCACCAGCTACAGTCGCGTCACTATGTGCACTTCAGTTCATTTGTAGTGTGCGTGCCGCGGCCTCTGCAGGACACCATCGCAAGCGCGGACTTCTGGCCGAAGGGTGTGGTGTTTCGGCGGTTCCGGGGCAACCTGCCGAATCCTACGCCGAGTCAGACGACGCTACGGAGCCACGCTGTTACGTCGTCGCCCAAATCCAATGTTTAATTTGTATGTCATTTTTGTGTCTATTGTTTTCTTTGTGGAGACAAAATGTTTTTTTCATTTGTAGTGTCACAGTGCCTTGGTTTTACTGTAATGCTGTGTTACTTATTTGATCAATAAAAAAAAATAAAAAATAAGTGTGCTTAAAAACTTGTCTGTATTTACTAGAAGAGCAGTGTACTGATTATAATTATATTGTTCACGTAACCAGAACCCACTGTGCTGAAGGGACTTCTAAACGGGCCATATGTTCACTGCAATATGTGGCCGGCAACTATTAGTGTCCCTCTCTAACATGTGAGTAAGAGGACACCAATAGTTACCGGCCACATATTGCAGTGAACATATGGCTCGTTTAGAAGCCCCATTAGCACAGTGCGTTCTGGTAACGTGAACAATATAAAACCAGTACCCCGCACAAATCGTTCAGTTACATATACTGAATACCTTGTTATAACAACAGGACAGGAACGTATATGTTACTGTATTATTTAGTAACCATTAACAGACCGGCTAGTTGGGTTTACTAAAAGTCTTATACCCACTACAATACACTTCATAGAATTAACTAATTTAATTTAACAAGAATGGTCTGGTTATGTTTACAAAGTGTCCTGTCGTCACATATACAACAAGACAATATAGTACAGCTAACCAGATTCTGGTTACCAGTACCAGGTTTTTTTTTCAGTGCGTTCTTCTTTAAAATGGGTTTTATTTTAGCTATTTTCAATTTGTCCGGGAAGCTGCTTTCGTCAAAGGATTGGTTGATTAATTTAGTAATGGGGTGTGTGAGTTCATTTATACAGGCTTTTATCAGTATTGAGGGGATTTCATCTACGCCGCAACTTATTTTGTTTGGTAAGTTTTGTATAATTGTGTATACTTCTTTTTCAGTTACCGGCTCTAAATACATAGAATTTACAGAAGATTGGATCGCAGGTCGGCCAACAGCGGCGGTGGCGGCAGCCCCACTGCTGCTGCCATCTGTTGGGGATTTTCCAACGGAGGCATAGAAATTATTGAATACATTTACAATTTTCTTAGGGCATGTCTCTAATTTATTATTTATTGTTAGTTTTATATTTTTATGATTTTTTATATTATTTTTCTTGGTTACCTGTTTTACTATATTCCACATGGTTTTATTTTTGTTATTTGAAGTTTTCATTTGTTTTCATTGTGCGTTCATTGCCGCATTACAGCTGAGAATGGAAATCAGTCACATCATTATATCACGAAACTTGACAGTGCCGCAGCAGTAACGTTGCAACAGAGTACGTAATGCTGCTGCAGTCGCCATATCTTAGAAAGGTATTGAAAACGCGAGCGAAGCGAGCGCGAAAATTTTTCGATATAAAAACGCAATTTGATAGACAGTTGTACATTTTTACTTTTAGTATGGAAATCAGTTACATAATTTTATCACGAAAATTGACAGTCTGCAGCAGTAACGTTGCAACAGAGTAATGCTGCTGCAGTCGCCACCTGAATGTCACCTTTCAAAATTTTTCGATATAAAAAACGCAATTTGATAGACAGTTGTACATATTTACTTTTAGTCCCAACCAGGGTTAGGACAGTTTTTTATCAGCCTAGCTTCGCATAGGGCTCGATATTTAAGGGTCTCAGCGAGGTTGTTTGATGCAAGAGAGGTGAAAAGATGCAAGAAAGCAGAGCTTGGAATTGACCAAGTGAATTGAATTGGCGAAGTGTGAGCAAGGCAGAAGGCCCAGCTGCGAAAGAGGAAAGCTTGGATTTGGATCCACGCCCAAGTGTAATTAAGGCAGAAGATCAACTTTGCCGTAAGGCAGAAGGCCTCGCATAAGACCTAACGCCGAACTGCAAAAGAGTGGCTTGAAATCGAATCTATGCATGTAATCCATTGATGTAATCACATCTCTTCTACTGCTCGCTCTTTGGCTTCACTCGAAAGCGCTACTTGATAGGATGCTTTTAGTTTTCGCCTTTCACGGGGCCCCTTATAACACTTTGACAGTTAGGTCTCAGGATCGCGGCTAAGGAGCAACTCGGCTTAAGAAAATTAATAATTTTAAATAATTATGCAATTATACGCGTGTTGCTATGTGTGTTTATTTTACCACTACGTAACTATGTAAACTCATTTTTAGTTTTTTTGATTACTTAATGTTTACTCAGTTCCCCAAAAGATGGCACTGTGCAATGAGGGGCAATTAATTTACTGTCGTTTAATTTTGTTGTATTATTAAATCAACATAATTATTCAATCAAATGTGTTGATATCCGTAGCCTCTCTTCTAAACTTAGAGTTAATTTGGCAAAATCCTTCCTCGGTGGCTTATTCATGTCAACACGTTTTAAATTCAGCGCCATCTGTTAGTTTACCAGGGTACTCTATAGTGGTAGCACATATTTGAAAAAAGTTTGCCCCTGCTTCCTAAGTAGCGTCATAAGATTCAGGGGCAAACTTAAGTCAATCGAGTGTTGTGGCTACTGAGTAATCGTTTTCGTATAAATCTGGGGTGCTGAATCCATTTAAGATATCACATTGACACCATTCCACAAAATAAAAATAAATCTTTTTAGGGTTCCGTACCTCAAAAGGAAAAAACGGAACCCTTATAGGATCACTCGTGCGTCTGTATGTATGTCCGTCTGAATACACAAAATAGTTCTTTACCTATAGATGACAGGAAAACCTATTAGAAATGTGCAGTCAAGCGCGAGTCGGACTTAATGTACGGAACCCTTAATACGCGAGTCCGACTCGCACTTGGCCGGTTTTTTTGAAACTCTTCTTGACGCTTAACCGCTGAACCGATTTCGTTGAAATTTGGTATAGAAATAGTTTGCGTCCCGGAACAGGACATAGGATAGATCTTATAACCAAAATCATCTTTTGAAGGTGTGAAAAGTGGCGTGGAAATTTGTACGGGAAATCAATAACCGCTGAACCGATTTATATGAAATTTGGGATGGTCTATCTATCTTTGATTTAGTTAAAAATGATGAAAAAACATGACTTCAAACCTAAACTTAAACAGTATTAACTTCAAGAAGTCAATTCTGAATTCCCCCCTACACCTTTAAAGGATGATTTTTGAGATAACTTATTATATCCTGTCTCGGGACTCAAAATATATGTGTACCAAATTTAAATTAAAACTGTTCAGCAGTTTAAGCGTGAAGAGGAGTTTAAAAGAAAGTATTTTAATAAGTTTATATGTTTTTACTTCGGAATGGTGTCAATGTGATACCTTAACTAAATTTGGTACTGCGAATTTATACGAAAACGATACCAAACATGGCCTCGTAGCTTTACTGTTGTAGAAGTCAAAATAAAATTGAGAGCCCTAAATTCTTATTACTTGGCCAAACTTGTGTAGAAGGAAAAGGTAAAATAAAAGTCTTCGGCAGGAATATAAGACACAAATATATTTTTTTTTGCGTTACTATTTCATTCATCAAATATAAACATACCTTGATTATACTATTCTAGTGAGATCCTCATAGATAAACAAAAACATTTACTTAAAAAATTACAAGGTCGAAATGTCACGGAACTTGTGAGAGTAATATGTGGAAAATAAAAACTTTTATGACAAAAAAAATCTGGACACAATTTAAGAATCACCCAATTGCGTCGAGGAATCATCTGTATTTTTGCTTGTTTCATTACCTCCTCGCTTCTTTTTTGTCCTTTGTATTCTGTAGCAATTTGTTAGATCTGAAAATAAAGATAACTTGCGTCGTCACGGATGTCGATTTATAGGTTTTAGGGAGTGCAGAATTCGAAAACGATGATCATTTTATAATCCAAGATGGCGGCTACGTATTTTGTCATAAAAGTGGAATCCAAAATAGTCATCATTTTCGAAATCTGCGCCCCCTAAAACCTATAAAACGATATCCATGACGACTTTTATGACATAGTGCATTGTCGCCATTTTGAAATTGAAAATGTTATCATTTTCGAAATCTGCGCCCCCTAAAACCTATAAAACGACATCCATGACGACTTTTATGACATAGTGCATGGCCGCCATCTTGGAATCCAAAATAGTATAATATTAACATCAATAAATTGCTCTGATAATTAGATTAAGATTAATTACGATTCATAAGAGCTTGTTGCTAGGCCTACATGAATAAAGTATATTTTTGATTGATTGATTGATAGTCATCATTTTCGAAATCTGCGCCCCCTAAAACCTTTAAAACGATATCCATGACGACTTTTATGACATAGTGCATTGCCGCCATTTTTAAATTGAAAATGTTATCATTTTCGAAATCTGCGCCCCCCAAAACCTATAAAACGACACCCATGACGACTTTTATGACATAGTGCATGGCCGCCATTTTGGATTCCAAAATGGTCATCAGTTTCGAAAGCGGGGCCCCCTAAAACCTATAAAACGACATACATGACGACTTTTATGACATAGTGCATGGCCGCCATCTTGGAATCCAAAATGGTCATCATTTTCGAAATCTGCGCCCCCTAAAACCTATAAAACGACACCCATGACGACTTTTATGACATAGTGCATGGCCGCCATTTTGGAATCCAAAATGGTTATCATTTTTTAAATCTGCGCCCCCCAAAACCTATAAAACGACACCCATGACGACTTTTATGACATAGTGCATGGCTGCCATTTTGGATTTCAAAATGGTCATCATTTTCTAAATCGGGGCCCCCTAAAACCTATAAAACGACATCCATGACGACTTTTATGACATAGTGCATGGCCGCCATCTTGGAATCCAAAATGGTCATCATTTTCGAAATCTGCGCCCCCTAAAACCTATAAAACGACACCCATGACGACTTTTATGGCATAGTGCATGGCCGCCATTTTGGATTCCAAAATGGTCATCATTTTCAAAATTGGGGCCCCCTAAAACGTATAAAACGACACCCATGACGACTTTTATTACACAGTGCATGGCCGCCATTTCGGATTCCAAAATGGTCATTATTTTCGAAATCGGCACTCCCTAAAACCTATAATCGACACCCATCTCGACTTTTATGACAAAGTGTTTTGCTACCATCTGCATGCAAGACATTTCTATTATTTTTACGTACAAAAATGGCCCCCTGTCAACTTTCAATCGAGATTTAATCGATAATTTATTCGATTAATATTCAGATTAATTCAATTTCAATCTATGTTAGGTCGACTAAACTAATCGCGATTAAAATTTGAGAATTAACTTTTTTTATTCCATTAATTAGTCGAATAAACAGTTAATCGATTAATGCCCATCTCTGACCACGGCATTTTTACACTTTGAGAATATCTGAAAACAAATCAACACAAGGAGCCATTTTGCAAATCCAGTAACATACCAGTAACTTTGTTATTACTTTTGACAGCGCGTGTCATGTGTCAACACAGAGTCGACACAAAGTCGAAACATTGCAACTACTTTGTGACTGCAATATTTCTCAGCCTTAAACCATATTTATACATCATAATTAACAAGTTTCGTAGTATGTAAAGCGTTATTTCTGTTATTTAAGTATAGTATACGCATCGAAGTACTAAAAATGCTTCAAATAATATAGTTATGAACACAGGCACTGAGAAGTAAACAATTTCATTTCCGGCTAAACTAAAACAATGTGGTGGCGCGTTGATTATATTACACTTAGTTTATCAAATCACTCGAGCAGTTTAATTCCCCATAATAATTTAAGTCCTATTGTAATATAAATGCAAACAATATATAATTACGTCTTGTAATCCGTTTTAGAGATGGCGTATTAATGTCACTTATTTTTATTTAAGTATTTTTCCATCTGACAGTTTCCATTTGACAGGAACAAAATGAACGAATGAACGAATGATTTTGGCATAAAGTAGTCGCAAACCCGAAACAATGTGTGCACACGGCGACCACACTTTATGTCACTTTGTGTCATGTGTCGACCCTTCCCCATTTCTGGTAACTGTGTCGACACGGCGACGACTCTGCGACTGGAATTGTGACCGAAACAGACGGTGTCGACACAAGATGTGTCAACACCGCGTCGTAACGGCGACTGGAAATGGTTGTATGGGCAGTTTTATTATATGTATAGATACTTGTATTTAAAATGCAAATACAAAATGCAAAATACCTATTTTGTATAATTTTTTAAATACTTTATAGGTAGTAGGTAATGTAGGTAGGAGTTACAATCTCTTCTGATGTTACATCCTGGCAACTCTCTCATTCTTTTAACATGGAACTGTTGAATCTGTTTAGTAACGCCGCACATGACCACAAGCGTAGCGAGTGGTTAAAAAAGTGGAATCTTGAGTGTTGCGAGGGTTTCAAGGCACGAGAGGAGAGCAAACTTTTCTGCCCTGGTGAAACACAAACGAGACGTTTTCATCACACTAACGAGAGGCATTATACGAGCTGTAAAACATTACAAATCTAAATTAATGCTTTAAAAATTGGCCGTTAAAAACCATCATCTGTCCATCCTACCGGTTAATATGAGCAAACTACTACAAATAAATAAACAACTAGAAATTTGCACTTTAGATAGAGGACTGATTGACAAACTGTTTGTAAAGAATAAAGAGTCTTTTCAACTCGAAAATTCCGAGTAATACTTTTTAATTCAGATTAGGTATTCACTATTCAGAGTACCTTTTATCGTAAAGTATTTTTATTTTTAAGAAGTATTTTGAAAATACCTATTTCGTATTTTGTATTTTAAATACAAATTCATTTGTATTTTGCATTTGAAATAGTATATCAAGGAAGTACCTATTTGTATTTAAATACTTTTTATAACCTACCCAACACCAGCGTTCCACTTTTAAGGCTGACACCTCTTATCTCTATTGATATGAACACTAGCAATATACCTACGGTCAGCAAATATAGACCGCGGGCCAGGAGCATATACCTATATATCGTCAGTCATCTTGTCTTGTACCGGTTGATATTTTGTCAGATGATAGTTTAGATGCTATCATGAATCAATAAAAAAATAGTCAGTTGATCTTATTGGAGGTGTGTACGTAAGTATATGGATTTAAATACACGCCCACTGATCAGTGCTTAGATATTCGAAGGGTTAGTTTAGAAACTGCTCTATGACAGGGAACTAAATTTTCTAAATCGTCCAATTAGTGGCCACCAAAGAATGAAATTTTATTATAGAATAGTTAAAAACTAAAACTTTATGTATGTGTAATGTGTATGTTCTCATCATTATTTATCAAGTTACCACATAGGGATCTGTTTTCACTTAAAAAAAAAACGAGGTGGTGCAAACAAGATGTTATATTTGCATTTTATATACAATATTTTTAACCTACGAGTTGGAGTTAGGTCCGCGGCGACGGCCGAAGGTCTGCACAACGTTCACAAATCTGTAGAGGAAAAAATCACAATTATATTTAATGAAATAAAATTTGTTCCATAGCAAGCAGAAATTGAGTCTAAAGGCGTATCCAGACTAGTCAATTTTTCGCCAATCTGGTTAAATTGCCCGATCGAATCAGGACGTGCGGACGCAAAAGCCAATTTGGCTCGCCGAATTCAACCGCCGATAATGACCGATATTACCGATAAAATGAGGTGCGGACGCAAGAATACCAATTTGTGACGCCAGTATTTTCGTTCTGGGCATTTTTTCAATTTAGAGGGCTCTAATATCACCATAAATCTAAAATTGGTGATTAAATTGGAGATTGACGCTAATTTCATTTCTGATCAAATCGGTCGATTTGATCATCCCGTCTGGATACCGCTTAACTCCGACCAAAAGCAGCCGCAATTTTAAAAGACCGTCATTGGGCAAGAACTCTCGTATTTGAATATGTACATATTTCGTTCAGACACGCTTAAAAGCCAGAAAGGATGAGCTTCACCCCATCTTTAAATGGAATATGATTACAAACATAAGAGCTAGGTACAACGGAAGAGCTTGTAAACAGTCTTCTCCACATTGACCTTAAGAACATAGGCAAGGAATGAACTATATTCACCTCCTGTTGTACTGGATCCTGCGCTTGGCACGGCCGGTCTTCTTCTTCTTCTTTTGCTGCTTCTCCACCTTGGGGGTCTGACCCTTCACCTTACCTGTAAGGAAATAAATTACATATCATTAATACTGACACAGACTGACACAGACCCCACAGACCGAATTCCACGCGGGCGGAGCCGCGGGCACAGCTAGTAACTATGCACAGTCTAACCAAACAGCAGGTCCAGGACTTGGGAGCTTCTTTCTCTTGCTTGCTCAGTGGCTTAATTATTAATAAAACGCGACTACGCGATTATAGTAAGTTCGCGCGATTTTACTTGCATGTCGGGCGATTGTCAATTCGGATTAGGACACCTACTCCAGTTCAACGTTTGATGACGCGCTCGCACGAGTCAAATTCGCGCGAACTTGCGATGAACGCGTAGTCGCGTATATTAGGATGACCCCTAAGGGCAAGTTAGTGGATGAGGGCACAACAAACCATTGTGGAATTCATGGTCTAGTTCTTATAGCTGATATGGTGATATGACCTTTATTATTTATTTCTTAATTCTTAACAAATGTGAGATCAATATAAGTATTGTTTTGATTTAGAACCCAAACCCGATTTAGAATTTAGAACTGCTGGTATTAATGCAAATGTTTAACGCCAATAACAAACTAGTAGTTCATTATTTTATGAGTCTATTAAATTATGGAATAAATGTATGTTATGTTCTTATGTTATTGCCAGGGCTGTTCACTTGATGTTATCTAGTCTAGTGATAGTAACATGCTATTTGGGTTAGTGCATTAGTGCAGTCATAAAACTACATTAACCCCTGGAACGCCGAACCGACAAACGTACTTGTACCCGTCAGATGCCTAGTGCCGGATCCGTCCCATCCCCCTCAAATGCCGGATAGGCTCGCGTACGTGCACCCGTCAACTGCCGCGATAAATGCAAGTGCTATAGTGCAAATGATATAAAACTCTATTTGTAAGTGTTTAGATCTCAAAATTGTAAAAATATAATACAATAAATTTGGTGACTGATAAGGCACAAGGCAGTTGAGACAGTTTGTACAGATCTGGGACTAGGCAGTTGACGGGTACAAAAATTGAAGACCCTCCGGCAGTTGACAGGACTGGTATGGATATGGCACTAGGCGTCCCAAGGGTTAAAACCTGCGATCATATATAACCATGGATACCGCCTTTAGGAACATTACCGTTCAAATTCTCGGGCCAAATTAGCACACATACACAATTACGCCTACATTCAAATAAGACGACGCGTTTACAGAGCCTGTAATCAAAGCTGGTAAACAAAATAAGAGTCATCTTTATTACACTAATGGTACATAGCTAAGTGTAGATGAAATGCATATAATGTCAATAACTACCAATCAGCGACATTAATCCGCTAATAACCTCTTCTTGCTGTACGTACTGGCCGCTGAGAGTTCGCGGTTTATATTTCATTAGAATATGACTTGGACAGGGATAGGTTTATGCCATACTGTGAAGAACCAGTCAAATAATTCACGTATAATAATTTAATGCAGATTAAAAGATAACTAGTTCAAATGTTGTTATGAGATGACAGACTAACTCAACATAAGTAAATATATCATTGTTGTATAAATGTATTCCGCTATAATAAGTATTTTGTATATTTTATTATCAATCTGCATGGCAGTGCGAAGTCACGTTCAGGTATAGTCTGTCCGTTTTTCTAAGATCAAGTACGCCATAGTAAATGTATGGCGAACTTGATCTTAGAAATCGGACTTGCTACACAGTCTGCAAAAGGACCATGGGCAAATTTGTATGGGCACTGTCCCCACCCACCAACAGAAATGAAACATGTCTCATTTAATAGATCTTGGCAAACTGATGATTTTTTACTATAACGAGAATCGCCCTATGTATGGGGTTTTTTTCTGTCTCTAAGCAGTTATTTTTTCATGGCGGTGTTCCGGTTTGAAGGGTGAGACATGGCGGTGCAATTTGGCATTGTGGCATAAGATCTTTACGTCACATGGTCGGTAACGCGTATTACGTGATAACCATGAGTTGTTACATCCGTCTATAGGCTGCGGTAACTGTTTACCATCACGCAGCCCCGCATGCTTGTTTATCAATCAACTAGTATAATAAAAAAACAAAAACTTTCAATGAAATGAGCAAAAAATATGTAAAAACAAAACACGGTTTTCCAAGAAAACCCCATACATATGGCGATCCTCGTCATAGTAAAAAATCATCAGGTTGCTAAGATCTATTAAATGAGACATGTTTCATTTCTGTTGGTGGGTGGGGACATTTCTG
The DNA here is from genome assembly GCF_910591565.1 of Cydia splendana. Taxonomy (NCBI): domain Eukaryota; kingdom Metazoa; phylum Arthropoda; class Insecta; order Lepidoptera; family Tortricidae; genus Cydia; species Cydia splendana. The sequence continues at coordinate 9,363,832 of NC_085969.1, read as the reverse complement.
CCCATGGTCCTTTACATGGGTACACGAATCGGGTCAAAAATATTTGAACAGGCGGAGTCACAATAAATCCCCACTTTCAGTTCAGAATATTTTATATGTATATAGCCGGTCAAGCAAGTTTGTCAGTAGAAAAAGGTGCAAAATTAAAATTTTGTATTTGCGTTTTGAACACATATTAACTCACATTATACGAAACGAAACTGATTTACGTCGGTAAATCAAGGTAATTGAATATAATTCGCGTTAGACCCGTCTATAATGTGAGTTAATATGTTTGCCGCTCTTTTCTACTGACGGAAATGGCTTGAGAGAGAACCTACATATATGTGACAGTAGAGGGTGGATTCAAATGATCAACATTTTCAGATAATGTGTGTATTTGTCAAATTAATTCAGTGAAAGCATGATAGGAAAAATGTATCTACATATAGGAGACCGGGTATGATTATCTCACGGGTTATATCTCATGAATAGAACATATTCTAGATATCTTGCCAGGCATCCGCTCAATTTCATGTCTCTCTAATTGGACAGCTTTTTTCCATAGTTCTCTGCGAATAGCATCTTGTGGGAATCTGAATGGAAAGTAATGTAAAATGACAATACCAAATTTGATTATTAATTTGAAATAACTAGGTAGTTTTTTTATAGCTCCATTTCATGAAATAAAAAAGGAAAATACAAATCTGTAAGAAGGAATTTATTACTACATTTATAATTATATAGAAAATACCTAAACCAAACACAAGTTAATAAAATAGTCTACTTCATTTAGCATAACACCATCCCTATTATCCTCGCAATTTAAAAAGTCGTATGTTGTTATGAAAGTCGTATGCAGTTGTTACGTTTTAGCTTAGCACGGTAGTATTGAAAACAAATCGTCATGTTTTTTCCAAATTCTACTGAAGTTATCTGTTTACTACAAGTGAAAACTGATTCCACTGTCCTTGGTATGAACTAAAATAACTTCTGCACCACTTCACGACACATGAATATATTTTTAATTACAAAAAAACGTTGTTTTTATAAATCAATTTAGCCATTTGTCACTGACTGTCATCTCGGTGGTACTGAGATTGCCAATCGAGCAGTTTGTAAGTACCGCCTATCGCGGGGTAGTTTGCGTTGGGTCATAATTGAGCGGACAGAATACTTCCATGTATAGCATTTCGCTGGTTAAAACACATTAATTCTTAAAACTAAACCAATATTCTCGAGTTCTTACCAAAGGAGAGTTAAGTTCTAAGAACAAATTAAATTACTTTTTATGAAAATATTTTTTAATTTGTGTTATTTTAAGTAGACACACTATGTGATTTCAGTACCATAAGAATATACTTATTACAAATAGAGTGTCTTACCAGCACGAGCCAGGGATCCGTGCACTTTACCACCGAGCAGTGGCACTGTGAAGTCCAGCTCAGCAGAGGAGAGCTCCGACACGAGGCAGGCATCCTCAAGGGGAGCGCCGCAGAGCGAGAGGGTCACCTCCTCGGCCTCAAATCCCTCAAGGGCGCGCAGGCGCTCCTGAAATTCAAAAATGTTGGTTATTTCAATTATGCAAAAAATACTTTTATAGGGTGAGATTAATGCACGTATATTATCTGCATATACGTGCATTAATCTCACCCTATAAAATCATCAATTACCTAGAGTTGAGAGTTCTGTGAACTAGTACTTACAACTTGACAATGGCAAAATATGTATTAATGAAAATGACGTATAATATAATTATTATATATACATGGAATGTTACAAACATAACCTAAAAATGCTCTGATGCAATTTTAACATTATTGAATTTATTGATGTCGATTTTAGTGACTAACTCAAAACCCACAAGTAACAGGCAATGTGTGGATAAACTAACAATTCAATAGTCAGCAGTTATTGCATAGAATAGGCAAAAACGATTATACAGTAACAACCATCATGCCGTGATGGAATCTTCACCAAAACATTTCGAGAGCAACATACCTTGATCTGACCAATGGATTCTTGTCCATTGACGTCTAGAACGTGCGTAGACTGTCCTCTGATGTGAAGCTGCATCTTGAGGCCTATGAAATAGAAAAGGCAATGAGCAACAGCATGGTCGCAACACGTCAATGCACTACGGCGATGTTTTTAACACATAACACTGAAATTTTAACACCTACATAGAAATAACTACATATTTTATGCTTAAAGACACTTAAACTCACCCTACACTTGTAAATTTTATAAATTAAATAGTAAATCCGTGAAATACTAACCTTATCAGTCAATTCTGACAAGCGAAAGAAACAAAGATGGCGGTTTTCGGAAACGGATACAATAGTGTTGCACAATACCGTATAATAATAATTATATTGCACGACTACTATAGTTGGTCAAGTAGATCTTGTCAGTAGAAAAAGGCGGCAAATTAAAAAAATGTAGGCGCGAAGGGATATCGTCTCATAGAAAATTTTAATTTCGCTCCTTTTTCTACTGACAAGATTTGCTTGACCATCTATGGTATTATATTATAATATATTGTAAAAAATTAGAATAAAAACTAACTGCAGTTTGCATGTCTAGCTGCGAGGCATCGAACTCCTATACGATTTTTAGGGTTCCGTATCCAAAGGGTAATTAGGGATCCGTACCCAAAGGGTAATTAGGGTTCCGTACCCAAAGGGTAAAACGGGACGAATTATTTCCACGTCAACAGATTCCCAATACTACAGATTTCCAATACTACAGATTCCCAATTCTATAGCTTCCCAATACCCTATTACTAAGACTTCGCTGTCCGTCCGTCCGTCCGTCTGTCACCAGGCTGTATCTCACGAACCGTGATAGCTAGACAGTTGAAATTGGTTGAAATTTTCACAGATGATGTATTTCTGTTGCCGCTATAACAACAAATACTAGAAACAGAATAAAATAAAGATTTAAGTGGGGCTCCCATACAACAAACGTGATTTTTGACCGAAGTTAAGCAACGTTGGGCGGGGTCAGTACTTGGATGGGTGACGGTTTTTTTTTTGCCGTTTTTTGCATTATGGTACGGAACCCTTCGTGCGCGAGTCCGACTCGCACCTGCCCGGTTTTTGGTAAATTGCAGCTTTTAAACAATATTTTTAGTAGAGGCCTTTAGTCCGGTCCATATATATCTTTCTCGCTTTACCCCATACATACGTCCTTATCGGACGTACTTTTAGCTATCTTCCATACTTTCGAACAAGCCTCGGACCGGAGCAACCAACTTTGTAGTTCCGTACTTACGTCTATTAGGACCTTTATTTCGGTTTATTATGTTGGCGACACTGCATTTACACATTGAAGCTTTTGATTGGTCGCCTAGAAAAGCGGCTGACTAGCCGTGTGATCTGTCCAATTTTGCCGAAAATTTCGCGAAAATATTAAAATGATCAAATAAAACAAGTGGTTAACATTTATTTAAAGGGCCCAAGTTAATGCATCGAACATGCTGTCGAGATTGTTAGGAGAATTTCTTTTATTTCTCGTACATTTGATTGTAAACGTACTTGTTGCTGTTCAGAATGTTTATCACCAATTTTGGGCTAAGAGGGATGATTTACCAACGTGTGAGCTGACGAAGAGGGACATCAGTATTGTCATGGAACATGTGCCAAGATTGAGAAAGAAGTTGCATCATCTGGTTGTGCTGGCCCACACGGAGTACCACTCTCTCAGCGATCTAGCACGCGTTGTGATCTGGAGTCTCGTGGCCGGAATACCGTACGTCAGCTTGTATGACGTCACAGGTAAACATAGATCTGACCATTAGGTATCCAATAGTAATCTACCTTTTAATCCACTGTTATGATGCAATTGTCTAATCTAAGAGTGCGCTGGTGGCCTAGCGGTAAGAGCGTGCGACTTTCATTCCGGAGGTCGCGGGTTCAAACCTCGGCTCGTACCAATGAGTTTTTCGGAACTTATGTACGAAATATCATTTGATATTTGCCAGTCGCTTTTCGGTGAAGGAAAACATCGTGAGGAAACCGGACTAATCCCAATAAGGCCTAGTTTCCCCTCTGGGTTGTGGAAGGTCAGATGGCAGTCGCTTTCGTAAAAACTAGTGCCTACGTCAAATCATGGGATTAGTTGTCAAGCGGACCCCAGGCTCCCATGAGCCGTGGCAAAATGCCGGGATAACGCGAGGAAGGTGTCTAATCTAATAACCTTGAGTATTGGTTGTTATCAAGTTTGTTAGACCAATTAGTAAAAATAAAGAACTGTTGTTACCAAATTACTAACAAAATCATCACCTAAAACTATGTAATACTTGTACATTTAGCAGGCTTAAAATGATTTAAACATCCATTGCATTATCTATTCATTACTGACAACCAAAAGTACTTAACTATAAGCTCAGATCTGATCCACAATTTATCTTTTCTGTTTGCTCAGTTGGTGTTAACTGTCGTCTAAATCAGATGTTTAACTTACTCCATATGTTACTTACACATACATATTCTATTACGGTTAACCTGTAAGAATAGTTGCTAAGACAAGTGATAATAAATAAAATAAAAAGAATAAAATATTACATGCTTCATATTTTTTTTGCAGGTAATCTAAAGCAAGATGAGGAGAAACTGTTTCATAAGATTCAACAGCACAAGAAAGGTGTTCCCGGCTATATTAAATGGGCAAATAAACCAGATTTAAATGGTTATACCAATGGTATGAATGCACACACAGTGATTGTCAACATATTTGATTCTTATGACGGAAGACCCAAAATTGCGCAGTGTGTGAGTCATATTGCCGCAGAGAGTAGCATAGAAAACTATAAAGAACTCACAGTAGAAGAATTGAATTATAGACTTAACCTCATGTACCCTTCCATTCCAGACCCAGATTTAGTTATTTATACGGGACCAGTGTGCCGTACAAGTGGTCTTCTACCATGGCAAATTAGGCTTACAGAATTTATACAATTATCGTTAGACCATAGTGTAAATGTTAAGAGTTATATAGGTGCTCTGTATAAGTATAATAAATGTGATCAAAGGTTTGGTAAATGAAAGTTTGTAACTTATAGTGCTAGGCCTAAGTGTTATGATTAGGTAATTATTTATTATTTTAACATCCCGTATAGCAATTGAAATAAAATATCACAAATTATGATAACAAGTTAAATTATTAGAAAACTATTTTAAACAACAATGCATGGCCTTATTGTCGTCACTTGTCAGTAACACTAAGTTAAAGTGCATTTACAAAGTCTTTGTGGAGAGTTCAATAGTACTTAAATAAATAGCCATATAAAATTAATAATTTTATACAGCTGTATTAGGGGCTATTCATAAATTACGTCATTTCAAATCTGTCTGTCCATCCATCGGATGATGGCAGCATGACATAGGAGCACGATTTTTAGATGTTTTTAGAGGGGTCAAAGGGAAGCGGGGGTCAAAAATAGATGACGTAATTTATGAACAGCCCCTAAGGGGCTAAGCTAAGCTAGCTAAGCTATTGCAGGGGTTCCCAAACTGCGCCGCAGCGAACTTGGGAACCCCTGAGCTATTGGTTCAGTTGCTATCAGATATCCAGAATCTCCAGTATTCAAAAATATCTGAATTGCATGTTCACTTGCTCAGTTATTTTTGAGCACCTTGGCTGCTTTGAAATATCTGATGGTGACTGTGTACTACTTGTATGTTGGTATGTAAAACGATAATTATTATTTATTAGTCCCATTAGCGTTTTACTATTTCCAACTTAAGTACTAGGTATTGTTTGTTACCAAGTTAAACAACATGTTAAGGCTATATTGGTATCTACTTATCTTGATGAAGGTAATGTTTATAACTTTTGTAAGTTTCAAATAAAATCGCTACAGTTTGGTTAGGACTTGTTATTCCCAGTGAACACTACTTACATATGACTTAGACTTAATTTTTGTATCAACTGTGATATAAATAAGTTCACCAACCAATATTATGTTTCCACATATAAATAGCACACTATATTAACAAAAATAGCCAAATATAAAAGCTTAATAACATATTGCTTTTTTTTTCTATATCCCGTTTTCCTGACCAGTCAAAATAAAGGGGGTGTTTCTTTAAATTAACCCTTTGACCGCCGTTGGCATGTATACAAGACAACGATAGAACGATACACTGGCGCCGCTGTCTTGTATACCAGACAAAAATTCAACCGCTCGGTAAATGTGGAAAAAATATCAATTATACATTTTTTTAGGTAAAATTTTTTGAACTGATCTTGTTCACTTACCTGTACTAACAATGGCATTGTTCTATTACAATCCTATTATCTGCTTTTGTTCTCGTAGGCGCCAACCAATTTACTTACAAAATAAGTTGGAAGTACATTGCATGTATATTGAATTCTAAACCTTATTTCTTGTTGAATGGTCTAAAAAGATAATATCATATTCAATCTTTTGGAAAGTCACATGCACCTTAGCCACGACAAGGACGTATTCTGGTGTTAAATAAAATATGTAGAAGGATAAAAATGTATAATTATTATACATAATTAGTTAATGTCCACTTGCACTCGCATTGACCCACGGTCGCCACATAATTATTATCAAGTCCAGTATAACGTAGCGTTTTTTATTGGTGTGTCGCTCGCTCTTTTATTACAATTGTAGTTAGGTATAGGTCAGAAAAAAATACCACTAAACAATATTCAGACATAAACAGATAAACCACGTGCTTATCAATTGCAACAATGCGAGTACGACCCTGGCGGCACATCTGTTATCTCTAAATGCAAAACGTATGAAGTGTTATTCTTACCTTCAAAGCATTTTTATCCTTATGATAAGACTGTAGAGCCGATAATATAATGGAATTTTATGGTATCTCATAGCTGTTTTTCTACTGAGTGCATTCTTTTCGAGTGTCGATGGTTGTTAAATGCAGAAAAAGTTAGGTTAACCATTATTTAGTTAGTGTATTTTGTAGTCTATTGTTTAAAGAAATAGAGTCGTTAATCTATACTAACATTTCAAGGCGGTTATAATCTACTTTTACTACGAGGTGATTATCCTAATTTGTGGTTTACCACTCAATGGTATTGTATTCTTGAGACTCTTTGAGTAAACTAGATCAGATCGTTTGATTCACACTATACACTCATGTTAATGATTTAGGTCTTTGTTTTAAAAATTGCATTTAAAGCTGCTATATAAATCCATTCTTTTATAATAAGGCTATCAAAATGATCGCTCCAGATTTCAACTTTTTTCATGTTCCTCGTCGCCGTTGTCTTGTATACAAGACAGCTAGGGATGGGAATGTTAACTCGATATGAGAATATTCAAAATAAATATGAAATAGCAAATCTGGTTTTATTTAAGCATTTGAACACTTGTTATATGCCAATTGGTGGTAACTAGTACGAGCCCCGATGCAAATTATTTCGTCTAGTTCCACGCAACAATTTTGTTTAATTCTAATATATTTTACACATGAACATAAAATGACCCAGTAATGGGAACCATAATAGTAATGTTTAATGTAGTTTATTTTGATCGTATAATAAAATTGTATGAGACTTTTATTGCTGAAAAAACGTACTTTTCAAAAACGTTGTGCAAATCGTATTGTCCTCTCCTCCATGGGCTCGAAACAAAACTGTCAATACATTGGTACTAGTAATAGCCCTTTTCACATATGTTGCAATCCTACCCGTCAATAAAAAAAATAAAACTCGTTATTTTTTTTCTTTCAGTACAAACGGTATTTCTTGTATTTGGATTTAGTTATTGCAGAGTATTGCCATATAAAATTAAATTACATTAGTATAAGCATTAAATATTAGTAATTTTAAACTAAAACATTATTTTTGAACAAACGCGAGAACCTCAAAAAATGGTCTCTTTAGACGAAAACATGTGCATCGGGGCTCGTAACTAGAATACGTAAAACGAGACGAGAGAGACAGGCATAACTATAGCTGAAGTTCAGGGGGCTTCTTCAGCTGCTGTGGTTTATTTGCAGAACAAAAGATTCATTTTAAGATGATAGTGTAGCGGGGAGTGATACCCTGCAGTGACCGCTTCGCACAAGAATGGTACAGGCGGACGCTAGGACTAGTCAGTGTCGCCTAACTATGAGAATGTTATATATTTGAAATTGACGAAAGATTGACATGGTAGGGAGGATGTAATACGGGAACTGAGAAGCTAAGAAACATGTCGAATGTGAAACATGCATTCCCGAACATTTCCGATCCCCACCCTTTTCCAATATTATTGTTCTTCACTCATTGACAATTCAATTTTATTAACCCACGTGTAATTTTCCCCAATGCAGTTCCGGTACTTACATTTATATTATCGACACACGATGCGCGGCTCTAACGTTACGCTTATAAAGTTTACGTACCGACAAACGCTTACGCCGTTGACCTAGAGACTATTATTACTTAATCCGCGCGGAAACAGTCCTTGTAGGTGTGTACTGCGGACAGTCCATGCGCGCCGTTGTCTTGTATAAAAGACTTCTCTTACAGCCTAGTGCGGTGATATTACGTCATGAATCGATATTGTTTAGTGGTTGTTTTTGATGATAAAGACCTTTATTTTTAACATTGTCGTGTGTAAAAAATATGTTAATTTTTGGCATTTTCGAAATAAATTAAAGTTGGTTAAGAACAAAGCCAAATTGAGAAGATTTTTACCATAAATTGTAAATATCGATATTACCATTTGCAATCCCTAAACTTTTTATTAGTTGTTTACTTAAAATTTGCTCTGGCGTGTGAGTGAGCGTCTTTGCGGACTAGGTCCGGCGGCCAAAAGGTTAAAATGAAAAATGCTCATCTCATATTTAATATATAAATACCCTTACCCTACATATTTTCATGACTCGACAATATTTTTTAGCTAAAACCACCAATACATTATTTTTTCTCTACGCCAGCTCATAAAGGCTTCCTTTATTCTTCAAAAACCGTTGAAAAAGTTGCATTTTATCCACAAGAGTGGCAATGTAATTAAAAATTAGGATGCAAATATGGACTTTACACTTTTGCGGTTGCAACCATGGTTGCAATTCTATGGTTCATATTCTATTATTCATGGTCCAATTATAGTCGTAAATAAAACAAGTTTTGTGTACTTGTAGATTTATTGGAATAAGGGTAATGCAACAAAGCTAGTGCACTTTAATTATTATACACAAATACTAGTATATACACCTGAAGCAAGCCCTAATCGCCACCTGCAAGAGAAAAAAATAAAAATAATATATCACAGCCTTTTCGCAATGTGGTATGCCAGAAACACAATCGTCGCATCAAGTGCATGTCAATCTTATCTTTAAAATCTATTATTTTTATATTTATCATTATCGTGAAATATATGATTGCAATTATATTGTGTTTCTGGCATGTTTACATTACTTTATTCCTACGTTGGACATGATTCCGCTTAAAAGTGTAAAGTATAAATATAAGTTTTAATTAACAGAAGGCACTAAAAAGCGCAGTTAAAACTAATGTTAAAAACTATTCGTTATCTTTTACGCTAATTAGTGGCACTTATCGGGTATACACCGTGTGCTTAATCTAAATAATAGAAAAGAAATACAACCTGTAGCGTCGGTGGGTTCAACGGCGGTGTCGGGAGCGGCTGCGGCTGCGATCGCGCCGTCGGTCGTCCCTATACCGCTCATACCTATCGTACTTGTCGTGCTCGCGGTCGCGTTTGGAGCTGCTTCGGTCGTACGACCTCTTCTCCCGCCGCCGGTCCTCCGACCGGTCCCGCGACCGGTAGCTCGTCGACCGCGACCGCTTCGACCTCTTCCGAGGCCTTTCCTCGTCGGACTCATCCCTATATTTATCCTTGTGTCTGTCGTAATCCCTACTCCGTTTGTACTTGTCGTAGTCGTCTTTTCGTTTAGATCTAGATTTCTCCTCATAATCGTCGTAGTGTTTCGTTCTGGAGTGGCGGTCTCTGTCGTCTTTCTCTGACTTGTGAGACTTTTCCTTCTTTTGTTTCTTTGATTTGTGCCGGGAGTCTTTGGAGGAGGATCGTTTGCGCTTTTTGGGTTTGGTTTCTACTTTGATTTCGGGCTCACTAGGGGAAGAAGATTCGCTGGAGCTGGAAGAGTCTTCTTCTGAATCGCTGGATGGCGAGGAAGAGCGCTCCTTGTTGTTTTTGAGCGGGCTCGGAGTGCGCTCGCGTTTGCTCGACTTCTTTGGTTTCTCCTCTAGGATAGTGTTCAGTTTCCGGACTCCATCGACCTTGTCTACGGATTTGTGGTTGTTCTTCTTGTCTCTGGAGAGGCGACGTTCCGGGAGCTTTTCTGGCGTGTCGCTGTCCACGGGTGGCGGCGTCGCTGATGCACCTGGATTGGAAATAACTTACTATATACTAAATCTATTTGTGTAGCAGTAAATTGCGCTCTGCATTTATTTCTAGAACTTAACGTTTCCAACGAGTTACATGGAAAGCAATTTGGGAATGGAGTAGTCATACAATAAGAGGTGGTTTAATTTAACCTTTTGAACGCCAAACGGCGCATCCATTTGCCGAGCCACTGACGCCACAGGGGTGAAATTTAGTTTTGTGAATAAATAATGCCAACCTAAAAGTGGGGTGTTTTTCAGTAGATTTTCATCAAAAAACTATCGACGTCAAATGCCGTCTTTGGCGTCGTTGTCACGATTTTGCGTTGACGTCATTTGCCGTCTGTGGCGTTCAAAAGGTTAAGGAATCTAAGTCCATTGTGATTTAAGCGTTCTACAGCCTGCACACACGACAGGAAAACCCGAATCACATGGATACGTAGTTCACAAACGAATCGTCGTGAAGACACTAAATCTGACTGATGTGGGTTTAATAGTGCATTACGATACAAGTGAGAAAAGTAGGAAATTCGCAACGAGTGGCGATAAATTGAAACACGAAGGGAGTGTTTTAAATCGACACGAGAGGCGAATTACCTTTTCGCACGTGTATTGTACAACGTTTTACAGTACATATGGCCCTTTCAATTTTTGACATTTTCCTTAATCCCGCTCTAGGGCGGTAAAGTAGCACCATATCAAAAGTTGTCAATACAGTTGGTCGTGCGCAATGTATGAATGGCCTTGATTTGCCGCTCGCCGCTTGCGTCCAATCCGTGGCCTTACGTGTGTGCGGCTCCGGCGTGGCGGGCGGCGATGTTTCGCCGAGCTCCGCCCGTCGCACCTCGGCCTCGATCTCGCGCGACGTCCGCTCGAACTCCACTCGCTTGCGCTTGATTATGTCCTGTGAGATAATGTCATTGTCAATTTTTCTGAGGTCATTTTACCTATTGGTTGTAGATTACCAATTAACTTGGCACGAGTTACACAGTCAACAAAAATTAGATGCTAATAAAGCGGAATTTGCGAATAGGTATGGCCAGGGGAATGAGGTTTTTTTATAATGACCCCTTCATATATTTGATATCTTGTGTTTCGCTGTACGAACAAAATTAAACCTATAGTAGAATAGAACAGAACCTTGGTTGCGGGACAACAATGCCATGCTTTAAATTTAGGAGCAGCTAACATCTATTCCGGTTTTAATAGTTCTGTAGTGTAAAATGGTGTAGAAATGTTCCGCTGCTCGTCGCCGCTGTCCTCGTTGCTGTCGTACGCGCCCAGCCCTGCGCACACGCACATCGGTGACATGGCGTCGCTGTAACTGAGACGGTAATGTTCACCTGCAGCTGCTGGTCCGTGAGCTCGTCCCGCTGCTCGTCGCCGCTGTCCTCGCTGCTGCTCTCGTACGCGCCCAGCCCTGCGCACACGCACACCGGTGACATGGCGTCGCTGTAACTGATACGGTAATGTTAACCTGCAACTGCTGGTCCGTGAGCTCGTCCCGCTGCTCGTCGCCGCTGTGGTCGGTGCTGCTCTCGTACGCGCCCAGCCCTGCCCACACGCACACCGGTGACATGGCGTCGCTGTAACTGAGACGGTAATGTTCACCTGCAACTGCTGGTCCGTGAGCTCGTCCCGCTGCTCGTCGCCGCTGTCCTCGCTGCTGCTCTCGTACGCGCCCAGCCCTGCGCACACGCACACCGGTGACATGGCGTCGCTGTAACTGATACGGTAATGTTAACCTGCAACTGCTGGTCCGTGAGCTCGTCCCGCTGCTCGTCGCCGCTGTGGTCGGTGCTGCTCTCGTACGCGCCCAGCCCTGCCCACACGCACACCGGTGACATGGCGTCGCTGTAACTGAGACGGTAATGTTCACCTGCAACTGCTGGTCCGTGAGCTCGTCCCGCTGCTCGTCGCCGCTGTCCTCGCTGCTGCTCTCGTACGCGCCCAGCCCTGCGCACACGCACACCGGTAACATTGCGTCGGGACACGAAACATGATACAGTACAAGAGTCGAGCTAAAATGACGTCTAACACTGCATACGACAAACGGCTACCCGAGTCACGGCTGTATGGGTAGAAATTACACGAACATATGCAATTTTCATTCCTTGCACTACCTACTTTAATTAGATCTTCAGTAACAATATTGAAAAGGACACAATTATTTTAAGTTGGGACTCTCACTATTATTATCGACGACGTTTATTATTATTTGTGCTATATAATATTTCAGATTCCTAGAAAATGTGTTAGCGAAAACATTAGCTTGTAAGTCAAGACAGGATGTACTCTAATCTTTATTTCTAATCTATGTCTTGTCCTTATTGTTTTGATGTAGTTTGCAGTAAATTGTACTTATATTTTTTTTGTATAAATTGAGATGTTGCACGTCATTTTAGCTTTAAGATACTATTGGATCTTTCGAATGACAAATCAGAAGTCTGTATTTTATTTAGAAATGACCATTACTAGTAAATATAGGCATAACAGGCACGCATACAAATAATTTAACATCGAAAATAATTTATTCGTTTCTTACCAATTAATCCATAAAAGACAATGTATTTAAACATTGTCAAATTAAACTGTATTGCCAAGGACAATACAAAATTTAAAATTTTGACGAAGAATTTCTGAAAAGAAAAGGTTACCTGGCGCTATGATGGTTATGTCATTAACTTTATAAATAATCTTGCTTTAAAAATACTTTATAAACATGAATAATGTTTATTACTAGTGCAACTTTCATATGTGTAAAGGTGGCAGTAGGTATATTCCCCGTGATGTTAACCGTCTAGGTCGGAAACTCAGAACGGAACCGACTTTCAACACCGTTCCATAGGAAAGTTCAGCACCAGAGCGACGAAAAACGCTCAACGACGAAAAATGTATTGCTTTGTCACTGTAACAGTTATTCATAAATTTGACAAAACCATCATAAACGGTTTACGTAACAATCTGGCAAACTTCAAGATTAGGAGATTGTTACATGCTTAAACATAAACAGTGCTTAGATATTAAGGTATGTGCAACATTTTCAGTTTGCGAGAAAGTCCGTATATAAATTCCACAAGAAAGTAACTCACCAAGACCACTAGCGATAGCAGCGAGCGCCTTGGACTTGCTAGCTTTGATGGCGTTGAGACGCGACGCTTTTACCATATAAATAAAACCAATATTAATCACACACACCACATGTATTCATCTGTATCTGAAATAAGACTTTATTAGGTATAAAAATAGGGCACAGTTTAGCACATCACAGTTTCTTGATCACAGTAAGTAAGTATATCACTATCAGTGCACTCGTTGTATATGACAATGTCTTCCGGCCGGTAAGGCAATATGGTGGATAGTGGAAATACCTTGTGCGGCGTTATACCGGGCCAACTCTTCTTGGCTCACCATATGAATCTCGTGGTCGGTCACCTCCAGTAGGATCTCAGTGAGTGAACGCCGAACTGTCAGCATCTATAGACACAAGTTTTGAGTATTTTCGTTTCTTAATCAAGTCTCACATTTTAATCATTTTATGAATCAGCAAATGGAACGAATGATGAATGAAATAATATACAGGTAAAAAGAGTATGGAGATACGAATTGTGAATTTAAAATGGCGCTGACGGATTTGTGTGTAGCCTTCTTGTGTATATTTAAGTTAATATTCTTCTTCTATATATTTAAGTTAATATTGTTTACCAACTAAGGCTAAATTAGAAAGAAAAATTACTGTTGTGTGTTGAGATAATTAAATGAATGGGATGGCTTTAATGAGGTTTCGATCTATTACTTTTTGTAGCCTTTTTGACTCGATTAAAACTGACTTTCAAAAAGTGTAATGCAGCACACAAGGCTGCAGATTGGACGCACGCTGCCGTTCAGAACGGGCTCATTCAATTCTATAGGTTATATCGCGTCGTTCAAGCGGGGCGGCGCGAGCGGTCGGTGCGTAGCCGGTCGGGTGCGTTCAGTCCGCGGCACATTGTGGAACGACGCCATACTCGTTGCGGCCCGAGGGTGGTATTCCATCTGTCCAATGTCATTGCGTCTCTCTCTTATTAAGCAAAATGTGAGACAAAATACACATTGGACAAAGAAATTGGACAGGTGGAATACCAGCCTGAGTAGTAAGCACTAACCACTTCCTGCATGATCTCCTCCTTGGAGCGCTGCGGAGGCTCGGGCGCCGGCGCGGGCGCGGGCTGCGAGTAGAGCGGCGGCGCGGGCGCGGGCGCGGGCGGCGCGCCGAGGTCGGGCGGCGGCGGCACCTCCACACCCTCCTTCTCTTCCGATTCGCCTTCTGAATCTGTGTCCTGTGAGAACATATGAAACTTTTAGGGCCAGTTGCACCGACCACATTTGACAGACTGATCGACGTCAGCCGGCGCGCCCCGGCGCTTTACTATGAAACTTTCCATACATAAGAATTTAGCGAACTCTTTAACGATACGAACAGTTTGGTGCAACCGACCCTTAATGGGGTAAAGGTGTAGAAGGCCCGGGTGTTAGGAACGAAAGGTTAAGGTTCCGTCACACAGGCGCGTTTTCCGGGCGGGGCGTGAGCGTTTTATATGTAAAAGCGGCGCGCCCCGCTTACGACCCGTCCGGAAAACGCGCCTGTGTGACGAAGCCTTTAGCTTGGTTTAAATTTCGCAAATAATAGATTAAGCTAATTCTATTTTACGGTTTCACTCACGTGATTTTAGTCACTCGCGCGACATATTTAGGAGAGCCTAGGTCTCCATTTTCAAGCACTATCTAACAGTGCATAGCGGTCACGACGAGCGGGCGTCACCTGTCACGCGAGTGACTAAAATCACGTGAGTGAAACCGTGATAACCGTATTGAACGTACGAATTTGCTCTTAGGCGGCGGCAGCGGCTGCCCGCTGGCCTCCGCCTCGGCCTTCATCCGCTCGAGTTCCTGTTCTTCTAGAAGCTTCTTTTGCTTCTCTGCTTCTTCACGCGCTTGCTTCTCTTGCTCGCGCTCGATCGCACGCTGCTTTTCTCGCTCCATCTTTTCTAGACCTGTGTAAAATTGCATAATTATTATTATATATTGCGTGTTGCAACCGCTAGTTAAAATATTCACATATAATCATGTAATATCTGGGAGACCGAGCTTTGCTCGGAAAACATATAAAAACTCAAAAATGCGCGTTTTCCCAGAGATAAGACCTAGCTAGATCGATCTATCGCCCCCGAAAACCCCCATATAGCAAATTTCATCGAAATCGTTAGAACCGTTTCCGAGATCCCCGAAATATATATGTATATTGTATAACCGCGGGTATCCACACAGATCGAGCATACGCGCGAGGCATTTTCCTCGCGCACAAAACGGCCAGTGTAGACGTGCCTCGGCCGAGTCGGGGCGCGCAAGGCACGTCTACACTGGCCGTTTTGTGCCTCGCGCGTATGCTCGCTCTGTGTGGACCCGGCTTATGATACAGAGTAGTTTTGAGTGGGCCTTATACCTTCTCTAATCCACGCGGGCAGCTGCCTTCGTTTCGCCGCATCGATGGTGGGTGTGGGCGCCACCGCCGGAACCATCACTGGCTCTATCACTGGCGGTGCTACAGGTGGCGCCTTTTCCCTGTACATATGCAATGGTTAAAAAACTGCCAATAGTTCCCTATAGAAGTCGCTTTGAGGAAGGGGCCGTGGACTAGTGACGACAGCCTATTATCTCTCTTTAGTAGTAGTACAGCAGCTTTCACTTTATTATGGATACAATAAGAATAAAAAAGAAACATGTTTTAGGGACAATCCCTAGCTAGCTAGCTTTGCTGAAAATCATCGCTCATTGGAAGTAAGTTCGGCCAGCGACGTCATTGACAAACTATAGTTGTTGAGTTATAAGAGATGAAGTTTATGCATTCTATGATGCCAAATATTAATTTTTATATGGTAAATTAAAAATGTCAGGACTCCAAATCCTGTCCTGTCATTATTTTTTTAAGACTCTTGTGCTTACTATAAGATTACGTATATTGATTTTCAATAATGTTCTATGAAGATTGTCCACGAAGGTACCTTGGTCGATGCGAGCGGTGGCTCCTTGATGATTTGGAGTCCCTGTTGCTCCGCTTGGTGCGGTCGCGCGAGGTGCTCCGGTTGTTGTTCTCGGGCTGCGACGCCGTCCAGTATCCGTGCTGGAACGTCGGCGCTCCCACGCCCGCTGTTGTGTATCTGTAGTAAGGAGAAGTTTGAAACACCATTTATTTCAAAGACGCCCACACATACACATACCTAGTATAATTTTTTGTCTAAAATGTCTAAATCATAGGTTCTATCTATGAAATCTTAGTTGTATTACTTAATTAATATACAAAATTGCAGTAAGAAACCATCATGTGTAACAATCATGCCTTGCGTGAGCAATTTCCTTTCAAGAGGGCTCCTTCTGTGTGACCCCACCTACAATCCCACCAAAGTATTAAAAACTAACAGCTCCTGTAGAGGATCCTAATATAATTGACTTGAATGTGTTCACCATTTTGCACATTTAGGTTTAGAATTATTAAAATATTGTCTGAGCCTCATGGGCAATGTAGGCATTAAATATTAGACGGAGAGCTAGGTTTGCAATTTATAGAGCAACGAAATCCCTCTAGTTAGTGTGCCATACTATCATTATCAATTAATTCGGGCGCCTGGCAGCTGTTCAGCGGATTTGCGGCTCTTAGACCATATGGTTGTTGGTCCATTTCTATAAACTATGGAAACCACCAACCAACCATATATTTGATAATAGTGGCTGATTATCCTGTATGAACTTCTAGAAGCCAATGCAAAATGAGAAGAAATTAAAGTGCCCAGTAAATGTTCCACACAGATAATAAAATAATTAATTACACAAACGGGTCTACCGCGATATAATTTCATTGTTTTTACCTTTAATTCCGACGTTTCAGCTGAGTTGCACCAGCTGTGGTCACGGAAAGACCTAAAGAAAACACTGACTGGAAAGTCTTTCCGTGACCACAGCTGGTGCAACTCAGCTGAAACGTCGGAATTAAAGGTAAAAACAATGAAATTATATCGCGGTAGACCCGTTTGTGTAATTAAATATGTGTACAAAACGCGAGAGTTTAAAGTGTTATAATAAAATAATTGTAAACAAAATATGTTTACCCAGGCATTGCAGTAGAGCCATCTGGTGGTACAGTGTAGCCATCTATCATGCCTGGAATCATAGCAGCATCTGACTGCATGTTGCCCCATCCTGGAAACAAAAGTTACAGCAAGGAATAGTAAAAAATTTTTAGTAAATATGACAATTACTCACTCCTTGAAGGAGCAAATAGACTTATTATATTATGTCCTGAATCGGTGCCAGGATTTTTAAGACTAGTTTTTAGGGTTCCATACCCAAAGGGTAAAAACGGGACCCTATTACTAAGACTCCGCTGTCCGTCTGTCCATCTATCTGTCTGTCTGTCACCAGGCTGTATCTCATGAACCGTGATAGCTAGGCAGTTGAAATTTTCACAGACAATGTATTTCTGTTGCCGCTATAACAACAAATACTAAAAACGGAATATAATAAATATTTAAGTGGGGCTCTCGTACAACAAACGTGATTTTTTTGCCGTTTTTTTGCGTAATGGTACTGAACCCTTCGTGCGTAGTCCGACTCGCACTTGGCCGGTTTTTTTAACCCCTGACAATTTTCCTATTACTACAGCTCTTCTATATCTACTTATTACAGTGTGAGAGGGATAAATCCTTATACCTAATGGTGTACAATAATCATGCCATTGCCATGTTTGTAGAAAAATGCAAGTGTTTTTAACAATATCAGGCCCTTTATGCAATATCAATGTACCCATAATAAGCGGAGACTCAATTCCTACAAAATCAAATCAAATTTATACAATGTATCAAGAACTGTAACTGTAAGAGAAGAGTCGTGGAATGTATGGGGCCTAATACATTCCACAACTCTTCTATTTCCGAACAAACTCTATCGCTTATAGTTTTCATTGTTTTTATGTTTATCAGTGTTGCATTGTAGAACAAAAACACTAGGGTATAATAAAACTAACCAGTTAATTTTCTTCAAGGTGAGTGAAATCACTGTACTAAGAAACTTCAATTAACAATGTTACAAAATACACTGATATGAAATTAGATTTCTATTAATTAGTAATTTAGAATTTCATAAGCTTGGAATTTTGCTGTTTAATTTTTTAGGGTGTATTAATTCAGCATCATCAGCAAAGATATAAATTACTACACTTATTATGTCAGTTACATCTCCTTCTACTGCCTTTGAGATCAGGGTCCATCTACTGTACTTATATTAAATAATCATGGTCATCGCCATCCTGGCATATTTAAAAGAGTGATGAGTTAAAAATAGCTACAGCCAAACCAACGGCAAATGTTAATTTGTAGTACTGTCTATGAAGTGCCCTACACTTAGTATAGAATTGTGTTTATTGAATAAGTACCTTATTAGTACACACTAGCTATTGCCCGCGACTTCGTCTGCGTGGAATCAATAACAGCAGCTAGAGTAAGTATAGTGGATACAGTGTAATTGCAAACATTCAGTTTGAGCATAAGCTTAATTGCTTACATCAATTATCAGGCAATTCATTAACTCTCTCAATTCCATCCCTTTTTTCACTCTCTTTAGGGATGATTCCCGACATAAAAACTAACCTATGTCCTTCCCCGTAACTCAAACTATCTCTATGCCAGATTTCAACTAAATCGGTTCAGCGGTTTAAGCGTGAAAAGGTAACAGACAGACAGACACACTTTGGCATGTATAATATTAGTATGGATTTATCTTGCTGGGACCTAGAGAAAACCTTAAAAGTAGTATCCACATTGAGCCCGATCAAGGGTTATATATATACCATGCAACGTCAACATCGTAAGATATAAATAAACAACAAAGAATGGAGAGATGATTTCTATGGGAGAAATACCTAAACTATCTGTACTTACTTTAGAGGACAAATATGAGACTGACAAGTATCAGAAGCCTTACCCCACTGATTCCAGTTATTGCCCCAAGAGTTGGAGTTGGCGTTCCAGTCACCTGGCCCCGACGCGTCGCTGTTCGTGTCGGGATTTTCCACCTCCATGGGTGCTTCGCCTTCTTCGATGTCGGTCTTCGTTGGCACGCCGACTATGGCCGCTGCCTCTTTCATAGCTATCCATTGTTGAGCTAATGAGGCCCAGTCTACCGAGTTGGAATCTACATTTTGATACGCAGTGGGATTCAAGGCCCACTGCGTGGGATAAGACGGGTTTACGGCATCTTTGCCGGAATACATTTTGGCTAAAATTTATTTATTTACACTGTAAATATTAAAGGTACTCTTAACATATAGAATTAGCACTTTATAGATTGGATTGGCACTTCATAAAACTAAGAAATAAGGGTGAATAATACGATTCACGACAAAATATCCACATATCACAGCAAAAATCGCACATTTCATTTCATTTCATTTAGAATGAACTTTTTTTAATGTCGATTGATAAAATGTTGCCTTTAGTAAAAAAATTGTGGAATAGCAACCCTCTTCGTTTCCCTTTTATTATGTTGGCTCCCACGTTTCATACGTCAAATGTAAAGGTTGGTTGTACTGTTGAGTGGCACGTTTACAACTAGGTTTATTCCAATGCCGCCAACCTATAAGCAAAGACGTTGTTGGTATTTCTACTGAACAACAGATGTCACTGTCATAGTATCATAGTGTCATTATGATACCTATAGATGGCACTGTTGTAAAATGCATATTGCGGTATTTTAATTTTGTTCTGGACGTTCTGGTACTAGTAAAGTTAGCTGTGCCCGCGGCTATGGTAGCATTCAATGAAAGCCAAAGAACATTTTAATCTAAAAAATATGGCATTGTGAATGGTGATATAAGACTATAAAATTGAATTACATAATTTCTTTACACATTATTAAATTGTACAAGGGCACTTAATCGCATATTTCAGTTTTAAGATTTACCTCCGACGTTTCGAGGACGGCGTTGTCCCCGTGGTCTCGGAGGGGGTCTTCTAAAGTGTTATTCACCCACATATGTAGATATCAACTAACCTCGCGACGTAATAGTGTCATACACATTTTTTAGCAAACTCATTCGCGTCTTTCCTATATACTTACCTAGAGATCGCAAATAAAGGGTGTTTTTTTTAAAGGTATACAATTTCAAAATGATATAAAACAGGTAAAAATGAATTTTATTATCATGGTATTGGTTTTATTTAAAAGATATTCTTATGCCATTACGTTTAAAAATGATTTCGGGCATATGGGCGCCACGGCTGGCTGGAATGAAGCGTAATCGGGAAGTATTTTCGACCACTTTTTCGAGCAACTGGGGCCGTATATTGGCAATAACGCGGCGAATGTTGGCTTCCAAGTGGTCCAACGTCAATGGTTTATCTGCGTAGACCTGTGATTTCACATATCCCCAAAGAAAGTAATCCATAGGTGTGAGATCACACGATCGTGGAGGCCAGTTCACAGGTCCATTACGGGAAATCATGCGCTCATCGAATGTTTCCCGCAATAAATTGATGGTGTCGCGCGCTGTGTGGCATGTTGCACCATCTTGTTGCCACCACCCACCAACCACAGCTCTGCACATCAATACCATTCAACTGAGGAACAAAAAAGTCAGTAACAATGGCTCTATAGCGCTCTCCATTGACGGTAACATTCTGGCCCGTATCATCTTTATTAAAATATGGGCCAATGATTCCCCCTGCCTATAAAGCGCACCAAACAGTGACTTTCAATGGATGTAACGGCGTCTCAACAAAGGCATCTGGGTTTTCTTCACTCCAAATTCGGCAATTTTGCTTATTGACGTAGCTGTTCAACCAAAAATGAGCCTCACCACTGAACAAAATTTTGCATTGTAAACGTGGGTAAGTTTGGCAAACTGAACCATGATTTTCAAAATAAATTTGCACAATTTGCAATCGTGGTTCTGAAGTAAGTCTATTCATTGTGGAAATGGCAAAACGTACCGACCACAAATATCCCGCCAACTGTTAAATTGACAATCACTAGAAACAGTGTCGCCAATTTAAAAACCAAACCTCTAAAAAAACATCCTTTATAAGGGAACCTAAAGCAAATTTTTTACGCGGCACTTTTACAGGCGGGTTATATTTTTTCAGTACTTGAGACTCAAATAACCCTTCAAGTGGCGGTCAACCCGTTAATGGTCGGACCGAAAAGCAGTAAACTGGCGGCCCACCACTCACAGGTCGATGCGAAAACCAGTAAACTGTCGGCCACCAGTGAGTAGTTAAGAGGTGCCGTATTTAGAGGTGAAATTGAACGCATTTATGTTATAGTTACGCTCTTCTAGCGCCCAAAATTAGGTAGCGAGTTAGACAAGGATAGCATACCGTAAGAAACACAAATACACTTGGTATAAAATTTGTTGGTGAGGACCATTCATTCGGGAGCGACCGCCTAGTTCGAGTTCAGTCTTGATTTTTAAGAGGTTGTTTTGTAAAATAAAATGTATGTTAGGTCCCTTTGCAAGCACCTCCAATCATCAATTTGTTTTATGGTGGTATTCATTATTATAGTTGGTCAAGCAGATCTTGTCAGTAGAAAAAGGCGGCAAATTTGAAAAATGTAGGCGCGAAGGGATATCGTCTCATAGAAAATTTGAATTTCGCGCCTTTTTCTACTGACAAGATTTACTTGACCATCTATAACAAGGAAACTGAAAAACTGTCATTCTCCCGGAGTTTGATTAGGTCTGGCCAAATGTATAAACATTATAATAATTTAATTACTTCATTCAAATAGCGTATTTAACACTGATTATAACGATATGTGATCTAATATACCTACTTTCAAACATAGAAAAGCTTAAATCGACGATTTTGTTAAATTATTTTAATCTGTGCTGACCACCCATCGGGGCCCCGCCACGTGACTGCTTTTGCGCAAATCCGCGGCGCCACATGACTACTTTTCGCGTTTTCGCTGGCGCCACTTGAAGGGATAACAAGCGCTGGTGGTCTAGCGGTGAGAGCGTGCGACTTTCAATCCGGAGGTCGCGGGTTCAAACCCCGGCTCGTACCAATGAGTTTTTCGGAACTTATGTACGAAATATCATTTGATATTTACCAGTTGCTTTTCGGTGAAGGAAAACATCGTGAGGATACCGGACTAATCCCAATAAGGCCTAGTTTCCCCTCTGGGTTGGAAGGTCAGATGGCAGTCGCTTTCGTAAATACTAGTGCCTACGTCAAATCATGGGATTAGTTGTCAAGCGGACCCCAGGCTCCCATGAGTCGTTGCAAAATGCCGGGATAACGCGAGGAAGAAGAAGGACTTGAGACTCAAATAAGGAAAACGGCATATCTATGTACCAGAGTCGTTAACTGTGATTGTATTGTCCACAGAAGCGACCTTTTTCTAAAATGTGCAAACCTTTTTCAACCAACTCACCAACATTTTTATTGTATTAGGTGGAACAGAACAAGGGACTTTTATGCAAACCAATGCAATGTTTAGGCTACGGGCTACGTACTTTATCTTATTCTTCACGTTAATATATTTCTAACCGTTTTTGAGATAGGTACAGTTTGTTAAACATTAGTGCAAAAATCTGTATGTTTCAACCCTAGCAAGAAGATCCTATTAATTAATGACATGACACGTGTCAATTTAAAACGTACCTAAATAACTGTAGGGTTGTCACTGATATAAAAAATATTTCATTTTAATGATTCTGTTTTACTTTTTAAGCCAGGCGGCTTAGCACGGTCGCGTTTTTATCCCTTGTCACCATGCCTGTCACGTTCTAACAAGTATGTAAGTGCGAAAGGGACATAGTGATAGTCGATAAAAATGGAACCGTGCTGAGCCCGCTGCTTTACGATTAAGTATATTAACTCGATTGTAGATCACTTCGATAACACTATCCTTACAGGCCAGTCCCTAGAAATGTTCCACCCTCTACTTATTATCATTTTCTGGCTGGCTACTAGGCCTAATAGACTCTGCCTATGAAGCCGCCGATGGTCATGGGTTCAAATCCTGGTAAGGGCATTTATTTGAGTGATGAGCTCAGACATTTGTGCCTGAGTTATGGGTGTTTTCTATGTGTATTTATACCTATATTACATATATCGTTGTCTAAGTAAGTAACTAAGTACCTACAAGAAGCCTTATTGAGCTTTCTGTGGGACTTAGTCAATTTCTGTGATAATGTCCTTTAATATTAATTTATTTATAATAGGTAATAATATTTTAAATATTTACACAGTTTTACTCACCCAAATAAGTGCAGTGCAGACTTTTAAAATGCCAGAAAACTGGCTTAGTGTAACTCACATGTAACTGGCTAAGTGTAACTAAACAGTCGAAACCTTGAATAGATAATTCGAAAGTTTCGCCGAGATATTATTTGCTTTATCAATATGAAACGTAAATATTCGATCTAGTTCAATTTTGTAACCAGCAATCTACTTACACCACCTGTAACATTGCCAGTTGCACATCTCTTAGCTTGATTAATTGAGGGAAGTATGAAAATGAAACTAGAAGCTTAATTAAGGTTCTTAATTTAATTTATTATTTGAATTCTCATTCAATAGCAAACCGCGCGCATTCACTCATCTTCACATAACAGCTCATATCGCTTACACAAGTAGACTACAGACAACACACAAATTAAATTTAGGCAGCGGCGTTTCGACACTCGACGCACTTGTCACACCATTTTTCTACTGGTACCTACTTCAATCACTTACGTAACGCAAGTCTTTGTATTTACACTGGTTTTAGCTTAAAGCTAGCAACGGCTCTTCCGGATCGTGCTTTGGGCTTATATGTTTCGAGTTCGCTTTCTTCCACTGCTCCTTTTTGTTAAACTTTTGCTTTGTTGCTGCTAGCTTCGCTTTAGATTTCGTAATCTTTTGCGGCTTATGTTCGTCTAGACGTTCTAATGTCTCTATAATGTTTTTAGGCTCTGAAACGACCCGTCTAGTTTCTTCGCTAATTTCGTCCATCGTTGCATTTTTGTTGGCGTAAACGACGACGAAATGTGAGTAAGCGGAGTTGGATGGAGAGTTGATGTCGGCGAAGTCTCTGAAGTTAGCGAACTGGTCTTGATTGAAATTAGGTCTAGGGTTAGCTATGTAGCCGGATCCGGTAGACGGTCGGCCGTGGCCATTGTTGTAGAATGAGCTGAAGCTGTCGTGGAAATCGTCGGTGTCCTCATCGTTTTGGGCGAAGAAAGTTCCTCCTCTAATGATTCCAAAGTTTCCTGAGCCAAGCAAGCTAGAGCTTGCATCTACTAAAGGCGCCGAAGCAACGCTATTCTGCTTTCCGAAACCATCAAGACTTCTGTAGTTTCCAAACAAAGGGTAGTTTAGCAATGATCTGTACGATTGCGGTTTCTGGCTGTACGCTGTCTCTTGATTTCCAAAACCGCCTATTCTGTAGCCGCTTTGCTGTCGAGGTTCGAAGAGGTTTGCGAAGGAGGGAAAGAAAGTCTGTGAGCCGCCGACGAGCTCGATCGAGTGGTCGGTCTGGACGGCCGTCGAAGCCGCAGATTGAGGCTCATGCTGTTGATTTTGCCACTGCTCATGCGGCGCCGCTACCATCTCTGGGACAATCTCGGACGACTCTGCACTGAGATCCGTTGCATCATCTGAAACAAACAGATTTAACGTCAGTCAACGTTGTCTAAAATGCCAACAAAAATTATGGAAGACCTTGATAAGGTAAGACAATACGATGCTTGACGTATGTAGGTTTGATAGGTATGTTGTAACGGAGATTGCGGCTGTTAATACATAATGCATGTATGCATTGGTTTGATTACACTTGTAAATTAAGTTCTTTGCTGCGTGGGTGCGGGGGTGACGTTTCGACTTATTTGCGACACGCTATAATAAAACACATGTTTTGTGACGCTCATTGTCTTTCAAACGGAATAAGTTAGCTACCGGAATATAAAACGTTTCCTGAATATACATTTGTAATAATTTTAGACCTTGGAGTTCAAAATGTAAATAAACGTACCAACAACAAAAATATGAACCTAATCAGACCCTAACATAAACACAAAGTATCTAAAGCACTCGCGTTAGT
Source organism: Cydia splendana (assembly GCF_910591565.1). Lineage (NCBI taxonomy): Eukaryota > Metazoa > Arthropoda > Insecta > Lepidoptera > Tortricidae > Cydia > Cydia splendana. The sequence goes on along the minus strand of NC_085969.1, from coordinate 9,338,383 downwards.
CTGCCAACAAACTTATAAATCTCTCGTATAATTTATTGTTTTTAGTAAATTAAAATTGAAGATGTTTCGTATATTCGTATAAGGAAACGCGAGGCGTGCAAAACGACGCTATATCAAAATGTAAATCTTTATTAGGCCGTTAGTCAATAAATTGAGAAACTCGGCTCGACATTGTTTCCTGACTCCTGAGTGAATTTCTCAACTTTAGCTTTCAATCAAATCCTTATATGAATAGTAAAGCCATAAGAAGCCAATAAGCTTTAATGACGCAGAATGAGTTCGAAGAGTGGGTAAATTATTACATCAGGAGGATGCCAATTTGCGCTATTTGTAGGTGTCCTATTTCTACTCTTTAGTTGTTAAAGTAACATTAGACATTTAGAAGTAGCTTAGTATTTTTTCTTGGTGCATTGCGATTTCTGATACATTCATCACTATTATAATTTTTATAAGTAGACTTAAATATAAGCTCTAAGTATAGATGGTCAAGCAAATCTTGTCAGTAGAAAAAGGCGCGAAATTCAAATTTTCTATGAGACGATATCCCTTCGCCCCTACATTTTTCAAATTTGTCGCCTTTTTCTACTGACAAGATCTGCTTGACCAAGTATAAGTTACAATTTTTAGGGTTCCGTACCTCAAAAGGAAAAAACGGAACCCTTATAGGATCACTCGTGCGTCTGTCTGTCCGTCTGTCACAACCTATTTTCTCGGAAACTACTGGACCAATTAAATTGAAATTTGGTACACATATGTAAATTAGTGACCCAAAGATGGACATGTTTTTTTGTATAATTTTAAAATACATAAGTTCGAAGTTATTTAAGAAAATAGCCAAGAAATGACCAATCAGCCCCCCTTTATCTCCGAAACTGCTGGGTCTAAAATTTTGAAAAAAATACACAAAATAGTTCTTTACCTGTAGATGTCAGGAAAACCTATTAGAAATGTGCAGTCAAGCGTGAGTCGGACTTATGTACGGAACCCTAGAAACGCGAGTCCGACTCGCACTTGGCCGGTTTTTTTGTCACTTACCTACTGTCATTTGTTAAAGTTACCTACCTATAGTTGGTCAAACCAATTTGTCAGTCAGTAAGAACCAGGAAAACTATACTCATCCTTTTCTTAAGGGTGCTAGTCTAGTACTAGTGTAAGACAAAGATAGTATGATTCTCCCTGTCTATGATTGAAATCACAAATTTGAAATTGAATTTGATTGAAACAAAAAACAGTCCTTTGACAAACTATATTACTTCTACCATTATCTTCTACCATTCGGTGCCGTAAGTCTAAGCATAATTATTGTCCCACTGTGGGTAGTACCTATGTTAGCTGGCTGAATGAATAACTACGTCTGAGCCTTTTGGACCGAAGAAAATTAACTCAACGGTTATGTCATTCCTAAGTACTGGTCAGTGAAGTGCACACTGTGGTTTGCGGTCGCCTTTTTTAAATTTTGAATCTGGAACATAAACACATTCGAACGCAACATCGAAGCATGTTGCTGAAGATTACGATTACGTTAAATATATTCATAATTCTCAACCTTTATGTCGTAAATATGACGATAACCGCTGATCTTTATAACCTTTAACCTAGAGGGGAATTTGAAACAAATCTGCATTTTTGTTAGGAAAACAAGGCAGTATTTTGAAACTGTGCCAAAGGTCAGGAGAAAGCTAGGGTTAGGGTATAACGAGGCTAGATCGAATAGACGCCTTATGAGAGACGTGGCAGGCCGACGCAATAATTTTGGTCACGTCTATTCACGTAACTCTGAATGGAATGTGCGTTTTGTATCAGATTAGAAGACAGACTTAGGTAATACGCAATTTGCGTAGGAATTAGGATTTCTCTACGTGCATAGTTGCATACCTATACTGCTTATGCGTTTCTTCCTTGTTTATTTAATACTAAATTAAAAATAAAATAGAACAGTTTAGTACCTAGGTATTTTGGAATGTTGTCTATTATACTGACCGTTATGTTGTGTAGGTTATCGGTATTTTTCAAACCAATGAGCTAGTGAGTAATTAATAATGTTGAATTTTGACTGATCATAAAAAAGTTGGAACGATTACTATGGTAAAATATACTTACATATTAATTCCAAAATTATGTCATATCGCTTGGTTCTTGTACTTATATCTATTTAATATAATAGGGTCCGAATCACTTCACTAGACTATTTTATCTTATATTATATGTAACATATTAGGTACATACTTATCTATTTTTAGGGTTTCGTACCCAAAGGGTAAAAACGGGACCATGTCTGTCACCAGGCTGATGTATATTATGAACCGTGTGATAGCTAGGCAGTTAAATTTTCCCAGATGATGTATTTCTGTTGCCGCTATAACAACAAATACTAAAAAGTACGGAACCCTCAGTGGGCGAGTCCGACTCGCATTTGTCCGGTTTTTACTCATTACAGCAATACATAACATACTACTTTAATGCGACTCGTACGTTTAACGAAGAAGACTTTACACGAATTACACGTCGCAGTAATTTCCAGCTTTTCCGTAGTTACGTACAAACAGCAACACTCCTACCTGTACATCGGTGGACCTTATTACAAAAGGCATAAGGTCCACCGATGTACAGTTAACAGTGTGGGCGATGGTACATCGTGTAACGGGTTGACAGTTTCCACACGAATTGCTAAACCATTCACACACGTTGATGACATAAGTGGTTCAAACCTATGCACCTCTGCATTTATCTCGAAATAGGAACTCTATAATAATGTCTTTATAATTCATAGTAGTGCTGTTTGAGAACTTTTTAACCACTGTCGAAATACTCGACGATACGACAGCGACTGCGACCATAATTATTAAAATACGTACCTAACCTATTTACGAAAATGTATGGGTTGCAGTCGCTCGACCGTAAGTAGGTACGTTATACTCGTAGAAGTCGTAGACGCATGATCACATTACTTAAAACAATAGGCTACATTCCTACTAGTCAAATCAGCTTCTTTTTTAGAACTGTCAAAACGATTTGCTAATATGGAATTTATATGAAAACGAATGTAGTGACGTCACGGTAAACTCACCTACTTTTTATATTTCAATCCGATTTATTAAATACAAATTGTGTTTAAAAATAGCTGCTATCTATGTTTTTCTAATAAAGATCTGGTGCTTTATTTCGTGCAAGGTTTAAAATCATTTATTTTAAGTACAGGAAACATCCCTATTGGTAAAAGTAAGTTGCCCGCTCACTTTACACTTTACTTTACAGGTACAGAGTTTTGGTTAAGTAGCGTATCAGACTATGCGTCAAATCAAAGTATATCACAGAATGAATGCGTACTTTTGATTCATTCATTTTGTGATAGCTTAACAAAAACATATGTTTTTGTAAGATATGTACCTACCTACATAAATCAATTAAACGCTTACTACTACTAGATACACTATATCAGCGGTCGGCAACCTTTTAGCAGCCAAGGGCCAAATAGTAGTTACCGAAGTTGACGCGGGACGCACTTTGTTAATATTCATGACTTTATCAGACATTGTCGTTTGTCAATATTACATACAAAATAGCCAGAGAGGCTCGCGGGATGCTTGTTGCCGACCGCTGCTCTAGATAGCTACTTTTAATCGTAAACCATCAAATTTTTTTTGCGTGATATTTCACGCGCTCTTATGGATGCTGACTGTAGCATGTTGCCGGTTTAATAAAGTTCTAAATGTTTAACTTGTACTAAGGTTTATACTCGTAAATTGCTGATAGCTGCGTAATAGCTGAATAGTAGCTTTCGTAAAAACTTAACTGCGTAGTCCAGCTGATCCGGGCTCCTTTATAATGGTGGCGCTACGTTAAGAGCCTATCAACGTGCACACTAGCGCCACTGCTAAATAATCGTGATTATTTAAATTTAACGACAGGTATTTAACAATGTGACATTTAAAAATGTCGTCAGAGGATTGTAGTATATGTAGGTAAATACTTAGCGTATTTTTATGCCTTAAGCAATAATACTATAATAGTTAAATTATTTGTGGGCAACCGATAGTTACAATTACAGAATAGTGACTATATGCGCGTTTTAGTTGCCTATATACCACATATAAAAATAAGTATTTATAGAATCGTGCACTACACACTTATATGTAAATTGTTTCAATGTTTACATGTCCACTGTATCTAATAATAATGCAGTTAAATTACGAGAAGATGGGCAAAGAATTACAAAAATATTTTCCGCCGTGTAATATATTATAAGTAATTGAGTATACATTTATTCGTTCTTCATACTACTAGCACTGAATACTTCCTTTTATTAATGTACGGTATTTACTGCCTGCCTAAGGCAAAGTACCTACTACCTAGCTAAAATGATTATCTTACAGTTTCCGGTGCGATAATATACATAAATATAGTGCTTCGTTTACGCAGGTTTAATTCTTGTTGCGTAACTATCTTGTATCTAGATGGTTTTCTGCAGATATTTATACTTTATGTAAATTTTTAGTCTATTCTAGGATTTCATAAGTGATATTAGCGTACATTATCCAGCACAATATTTATCAAGATTCTTTAAAACAAAATGAAAAGTTAGGCTGCTATGTTACGTTCATATACATATCGCTGCCCCAATATTACAGGGTTCTATGTTACATTTTAAAGATAGTTGAAATTCGACTTAATGTCATTATGACAATGTTCAAATTTCAGTTCGATAAAAGTGAAACATAGAACCCTGTAATATTGGGGCAGCGATATGCCTGCAGTTTCATTATCGAATAAAAACCGTCTTTCTGCTCGATTCGAACTTTAAGATACGTCAATTAATAGATCTAGAAATGATGTGGATTAGATGTGTCAGTGTCAAAAGTGACGTTTTTGTTTGAAGAAACGTCATATTTGACACTGACAATATCTAATCCATATCGTTTCTAGATCTTTAATTGATGTATCTTAAAGTTCGAATCCGACCGCAGTGTCCATCTCTTGCAATCGCCTGATGTCAAAAAGCGAAATTTATTTTATCACGTGCATAAAGCCGTCCAAAATACGCCTGCTGTTCAAATAATAATGTTTTGTCATATTCACGACAAATTACAAAATATTAAAACTGTATGAGTAGACACATTCCGTTGTATAGCACAAGCTAATTTGGACCATCCATATTAACGCTACGCATCTTGCAATGTTTGACATACTTGAAATCTAGAGCACGACATCGATTATTGAAACAAATACGCACACTTTTCTAATATGGTAACACCGATTTTCTACGGTTCCGCAATGGACGCGCTATATTGTTTTTGTCTTCTTTTGCTGTGCGAAATTAGGTTTCTAAATGCGGTTGTTTTAAACATGCAATAAGAAAGTAGAAAAAAAAACCGGGCAAGTGCGAGTCGGACTCGCGCACAAAGGGTTCCGTACCATAATGCAAAAAAAACGAAAAAAAAGCAAAAAAAAAACGGTCACCCATCCAAGTACTGACCACTCCCGACGTTGCTTAACTTTGGTCGAAAATCACGTTTGTTGTATGGGAGCCCCACTTAAATCTTTATTTTATTCTGTTTTTAGTATTTGTTGTTATAGCGGCAACAGAAGTACATCATCTGTGAAAATTTCAACTGTCTAGCTATCACGGTTCGTGAGATACAGCCTGGTGACAGACGGACGGACGGACGGACGGACGGACGGACGGACGGACGGACGGACAGCGGAGTCTTAGTAATAGGGTCCCGTTTTACCCTTTGGGTACGGAACCCTAAAAACAGACACACACAAATTGTTTTGATATAATCATGTCATTCGCCTTCTAATGTGCACATATGAGTGCATAATGGGATAACTCTTGATAAAATTTTGCAAGTACCGATTAGCCTTAGCGGCGGGTGCGTTGTATCAAAACAAGATGACGATTTTATCAAAATTTTAAACAGAATCGGCCTCATTCTTAAAAGGTGACGGTTAGTATTAGATCCGTTGATACGAGCTGAAAGTGTTCCAGCTGCACTATTAAAAAATAAATTGCAATTGATTGAGAAATATGTCTCGAAGGCAGAAAGTAAGTAGGTACTTAAACTAAATATTCGGAAATAAACTTATGAGACAAAAATAATCATATATGTATGGCTAATAAAATATTCATAAAGGTTATATCAGCTGGTACTGTCCCTATAGTATGTCTCCCTATGAAAGAAGTTAAAAAAATAAATAAATGAATATGTAAACAAATATATGGCCTAATTAATGTACCGTTGGCATTGATTCATCTAGACTTTTGATTGTTTTCAAATGACGTCCGCGTTTCCTACATTTCCGCTTAAGTACGTCCTTTGACGTTAACGATAGCAATTTGTTAGAAGGCAGCACAAATCCCACGTCACTCGACATCCACGTAAGGATTGTGCATTTACAATTACTTGACAACCAGTTTAAGTGAACACAGAATAAATGAAAAAAACATGACATATAAAGGTCTGAATGAGCTGGACTGGGGCGTTCAATGTCGTCCCTAAATAATAATGTCTAACCCGGAACGCACTGTTGAAGTCATGTTACAAATTACCATTTGTGTGTAAATATGAACAGTTAATCAGTGCGATAAAATCAAACGCATTTCTTCCTGATCGAGGGCTATCGTGACGTCTGGAAACATATCGATACTACATCCGAATATACTTATAATTGAATTATAATTATCTTCTTTCCGCAGTTTTGTTTACACGAATTGTTTTCATTGGTTCATTATTGGTTGGTTCATAAGTGTTGACTACACATATGCAAATTGCAGAAATGTCAGGTAAATCTCAAAGAAAACAAAGGAAATTTTCATTCCGTAAATGGAAAATTTCGGTTGCTATACAAAATAGGATCAGAGAATAATATGAGTTGTTTTTGAAAAATTTCCAAGTGCAAATTTCGCAATTTTGGAAACTTTCCGACATCACATCAGTAGTGTTGACACTTGACATGGTCTTGATGGTTTTCAGATTTATTTAAAAAGAAACCGAAATATACATATGATGTGAACTTGTCTTCAATTGTGTGTATTATTTGGGCAGTTATAGCAAAGTTTGGGAACTTCCACTTTAACGGGTTTTCTAATAAATGTTTCATCCATCACATCAAATCAATCGTATCATATTTCATATGAGTACACTGTACAACCAGAGAGCGGTTTTCGGTCACAACTACTTAGTAGCTACTTACTACTTCGTAAGTATTACTTGCATTAGCGAGTCAGACGGGTTCTTTCATTTTATTTACACTGAGATAACAGTAAGTATTATGTAATTTGAACTGGTTGTGCCTGTTTAAATAGTCACTCGGAAGCACATAATAAGTTACGTCCCATCCCATACCATGTAGTTAGTAAGTAAAATTGTAGATATTTTCGATTTATCAATTTATCATTATAACTGATACGGTACATTGTTTCCTAGTTAAAGGTATGTAGTTTACTTTTTAATGTTGACATTATTTCGAGTAATATAATAAAATAATGGTTTTAACTTTTAAACAGTTCAATTAATTAAAACGAAATGTAGAATGGAGATTTCGGTCTCCAACAAGGATAGGTAAGTTTCTTTTCACGTCACCTATTCGAAAAAGGGCTTTTTCTTCCCCGCTAGGAGGGATCAAAGTGGCACTTTTCTTCCCTGCTAGGAGCAATCAAAGTTATACTTTTCTGTTCTAGGACACGATTTTTTCTTTCTTGCATATCTACAATTTTTTTGGTCAAATAAAACATATTTTGGAACATAACAATTTCCTCATAGTTGATGTGAAAAGCAGTATGTGTCACACGGTATCAAAATTATTTCGTCTTGGGCGTTAACACTTGAATCCCTCATTACGATCAGGATTCCACGTACGCCCTTGACAGAAATATATCATTTTGATCCCTTGTAACACAAACTACTATTTAAACCCGGACCTAACCTGCTGAAGAGAGCGGAAGGGGGAAAGTTTTTACTAGAGTGCGATTAGCGACTAATTTTACTACATAGGCGCATGGTACACTGCATTCGACTTGCCCTGACAAAGTCCGGGTCTTGAGAACTGCTGTGCCAGGATAATACTCAAAAATTAAAAAAAAATCGGGCAAGTGCGAGTCGGACTCGCGCACGAAGGGTTCCGTACCATATAAAAAAAAACAAGAAAAAAAAGCAAAAAAAAAACGGTCACCCATCCAAGTACTGACCACTCCCGACGTTGCTTAACTTTGGTCAAAAATCACGTTTGTTGTATGGGAGCCCCATTTAAATCTTTATTTTATTCTGTTTTTAGTATTTGTTGTTATAGCGGCAACAGAAATACATCATCTGTGAAAATTTCAACTGTCTAGCTATCACGGTTCGTGAGATACAGCCTGGTGACAGACGGACGGACGGACGGACGGACGGACGGACGGACAGCGAAGTCTTAGTAATAGGGTCCCGTTTTACCCTTTGGGTACGGAACCCTAAAAATCTACAAACATTTTCAAACACTTGTACCTAAACCCCTTCGGCCGCGTACGCAACTGGAGCTTCGTAACCAGTTGCGATCGAAAACTTTTTCGGTCTTGTACGGAACCGGTTGCGATCAAAAACTATTTTCTTCTCATACGTAACCAGTAACGATCGAACATTTTTTGTTTTTGTACGAAACCTCTCGACCGTTCATGAAACCAGCAAAGACTTTCTTATTATAAACTTTAATGTACTAATAATGCACACGTTATACAGGTAATTAAGCCCGTTTAAGCTAACTCTGCACCGTGTTTGATAGCATATATTATGGAAGTATTATTTTAAACGTCATCATTGCATAGAAATTAAAAAAATCGCATCTTTATTATCTTACGTAAGAACTATGAAAACCCCCTCCCTCCCCCTTGTAAGAAAAAATGCGATTTTTCGACCCCCTTCCCCCCTAAATCGTCTTACGTAATAAATGAATGGCGCTCAAGTAGCTACTTCCGAGCCTCGCCCAACAATAACGTACTATTACCGATTTTTGGTCTAGGTAAATGTAAACATAATTGGTTATGTAAATATAAAAAGTTACATATGTCTAAAATTAATCTAGTATAAAGGTTAGTTTATGTGAAACATCGTCAAACACGGTGCAGAGTTAGCTTAAACGGGCTTAATTACCTGTATAACGTGTGCATTATTAGTACATTAAAATTTATAATAAGAAAGTCTTTGCTGGTTTTACGAACGGTCGAGAGGTTTCGTACAAAAACAAAAAATGTTCGATCGTAACTGGTTACGTATGAGAAGAAAATAGTTTTTGATCGCAATCGGTTTCGTACAAGACCGAAAAAGTATTCGATCGCAACTGGTTACGAAGCTCCGGTTGCGTACGCGGCCGAAGGGACCTAAACAATGTAACACTATAATAATTTAATAATTACGCGCAATATCTTACTTAGTTACGTACAATGACACAAGCTAATGACTTACATAATGTCTTAATACTTATCGCGAAAAGTGTACCTATAAAAAGACGGTTACTTATTGTGACGAAATATACATTAAGATTGAGCTTCTTTGCCATGAAACGAAAGTTCTTTTGATGTTACATTCATTGCGAAAAAGCCTTTAAAACAAATAATGCACAACATAAAGAGTAATGGATTGATGCATTAGTGGATTGGTTACTGTATTATATTGTTTGATGGCTCATATGACATAACATTTTAAAGACAAGAGTTTTTTTATCTTGTAACGATTTAAGTTGCGTTTCATTGCATCAGTATTTATGAAATCAAATTTTATGATTATTTTATGAGGAAGATCGCAATACTCAAAGGGCTCAGGTTACAAAATAGCAGGTTAAAATGAAGCATTTATCAATAATATAAATATAAAATTGATTGGCAGTGAAAGCTTCAAGGCATTTAAGCCCATCATTTCTATGATGTAATTTAGCTCAACTAGGTACTTATCGTCGGGTGACAAGCAAAAGTCACTAACTAACACCATTGAAATTATTGGTCAATAAACCGTGTTACAAGTGTAATAAAGTGCATTGTTACTTTAATTTTTTGATAGTACTTAGTGACTTTTGCTCGACGTTATTATTTGTTACCTACTTCAGGCTCGTTTTAATAAACCAGGTCCGATTTGATACAATATTTTGTTTAATAAGTCAAGTTATGAACAAATGACAGGAGTCGATTGTCACCCACATCTGCATAAAATTTGATGACATCAGTTATCCGCAAGTAAATTATAGACTTGCTTGACTTTATATGTGAGAGAATGCGCTGCGACTGTTCAAAACGAGCTGAAATAGAGATAATTTAGTAAAATGTAAAAGCCAGATTTAAAAAAGAGTCGTCATTAAATAATGACCTAGTTATTCAATAAAAATGTACCTAAGAAATACCATCCGTAAAGAGTCAATTTATTGAACTTCTTTTAGCTTATAAAAGTACGCTAAGGGCCTTAGAGAATTATTAAACTTAAAAAAAGTTTAGTCATACTTTCAAGCTTTGCTGACAGCCTTAAAGCTGTTAGCAAAGCTTGAAAGTTGTTAGATCGTATATTTATTCAATAACCTCCCGTTATTGTAAAGTTATAGACATATTGATCGATTATTAATAACAATGACCGTAAACGATCATGATTGCAGTTATTTATGGCCCGAACAATACCTACTGATGCTCGAATTGGTTTTATCAAGCAGTCATCTTTGGAATTAGAGAGGGCCTTTCAAGGTTCGGCCACAGTAGACATGACTGAAACAGAACAAAAGCTCTTCTTATTTTAACCGACTGCTTTATCCAGAAGGAGGAGGTTCTGTATTGGGTTGTGGCTATTTTTTTTTAATATTTAAGTTCAGACACAAAATTAGGTTCATGCAATGCTAGCTGGTAGACATTATACGTTTTAAATCGTAGCTAATCAAGCATTTATCGTAGTTGCATCAGCAGCATATTCTTATTAAATATGTAAGTATATATGTATGTAAATACCTACTGAATGTACCTATTACTCAAATAGGAAAGATATCTGTGGGTATAATTAAACACGCTATGAACAGACACGCTAGAAATAAAATATAAAGCATAATTTATAAAACATATATGTAATCGAAATGGCATCAGTAGAAGCAGTAAGGAAATAATAATTCCTTTAATAGGTAATTAATGCAGCACCAGACTAGGAAACCTGCCTATGGGTATATAATGAATCAGACAACAAAAAATCGCTTGTAGAAATCTCATATATTAAGTTTTCATTTAACATTTCTCAGTCAATATTTTTGCATGATAGGTAATTCACGAATTCGTTTATAAATGAATTTGGCCGGTGGAAGGGTGGAAGTTTCACTTCCTATTCCCATGACATTTAATTTAAAACGTAACATTTTATTAACTGTAAAACCATTCCTTGAATCCGCCTCCAGTAGGAATTTAAGATTGGTTGAACTTCTTATATATCTGTTACTGATGTATTTAATAATGAAAACAGAGATTAAATAACAAAATAAATAAATTATAAATCTAGCCCTAAATCAGCCTGAGGCATTGTTCCTAGAACGCTGGCCGCGTTCCCCCTACTGATTGCCTATATACATTGGACAGTTTCTGATAATTATTTATGTTCTATTTTTGATTGACAAATAGTTACCTAGCAACGAAACACATAAGGTATGAATTCATTTGATTAAAATCTCGCACGTATCAGATTTGGTAAGCGCAACGACGATAAGCGTTGGTACAGTACCTAGTAGTTCTTGTGAAAAATTGAGAAAATATTAAGTTTCATTTTTCTCATTTTTTATAACAAAAAATATTTTTGAATATTAAAATTATTACAAGAATTTATATCAGCTAGTAGTTAACCGACTGTCTGTACCTAAACGCAGTTATTGTGCCATCGGCTGCACTACGTAGCATCATTTTTACTTCGGCCGCACTGTTTTGCAATCTGTGCACCGCGGTGAATTCGCGGCATACCGTCCGATTACCTAGCATGCAGTAGAACGTGACTATGAAATAATACGTATCAGAGCAATCGACGATCTCTGCACTTTTGTGACGTTCCGTAGGAATTTGATTAAGGTGTGGTTTGTTGACTTACTTTAATCATATAATGAATTTAAAAGTGGAAAAATTACTGTCTTGGGTGAGACTTGAACTCACGGCCTCTGGATCGATACTCCGGCGCTCTGCCATCTTAGCCACCAAGACCTCATCCATAGCCAGCTAATCTTTCCACCATATGGGTCAAGTGGACCCTAGCGACATCTACCGTAAGAGCGTTTTGATGCTGTTACTTAAAACCTGATTAGAACGGGTTGCTTTTTTTGTTTAGTACTTATAAGATTTGGGGAATTATTCAGACCTGCGAAAAATAATCTAAAATGATTTCGTAAAGAGCTAAACTATCAAAGTTACCCCACAATGCAAAGTAACCCCACAATGGTGTGCAATAAAGAGTATACATATGCGAATTGTAAGGTATTGTACATCGGGTAGGCACATACTCTTCTTTTGAAAAGGCCATAAGCCCTCCTCATCTTAGCTTATTCCCGGTTTCATCATAGGCAACGGGTTTTATAGTGGTAAGTAATACTATTAAAATTAATAGTATTTCTTAAAGATTCTACTTTAAGAATGACTCACGTTAGACCGGGCCGTGTCCGGGCCGGAGCTTCCGGGGCTTACTTTTGTATGACATGACAGATGATCACGTGACGTTTTCCATAGAAAACGATGCGCCGGAAGCTCCGGCCCGGACACGGCCCGGTCTAATGAGTCATCCTTTAAGATGGTACACAAATGTAGAATAAAAAGTAAGTATTGTAATAAACTAAAAATACCTGCTTTTAGTACTTAAAATAATAAGTTTTAATAATTCCTATTTTATTATGTAATATAAATATAAATACTATAGCCATTCAAGTGCATGCACACTAGCGTGCAAGCCATAAAAATAAGTTTGTTAATTATTTAATTATAATCCTTATACCTTACATAATGGCCGCAGGGACGACACGGCTATTAACTTTACGGGTAATAATGTAATTATTTAATTATTTGGTCGTTTTAACACCACCTTATCTTCAACGTTTGTACCTGTAGGTACGGTAAATTATAAATTTGTTATAAGGAAAATTTCATAAAATATTTAAATGCATTTGAAGGGCAAGTTAATATTAGATATGACTTATCCCACTAATTACTGTAAAAAAATCGTTCATTCATAGCAATTTGAAGCGTTGGTAGCCTAGCTGTAAGAGCGTGCGACTTTCAATGCGGAGGTCGTGGGTTCAAACCCCAGCTCGTACCAATGAGTTTTTCGGAACTTATGTACGATATATCATTTGATATTCACCAGTCGCTTTTCGGTTAAGCAAAACATCATGAGGTAACCGGACTAATCCCAATGAGGGCTATATAGTCTTCCCTCTGGGTTTGGAAGGACACAGATGACAATCACTTTCGTAAAAACTCATGCATATACCAATTCTTGGGATAAGTTGTCATGCGGACCCCAGGCTCCCTTGAACTGTAGTGATAAGCCGGGACAAACGATAGGAAGATGAAGTTCATAAATTACAATTTATTACGAACGAAGCTCACAATGTGTGACAATAGTCACAAGCCCTGTTGACTATTGTCATACACAGCTACGAGTGCATACGCAACCCTCAAGCACCGCTGAACGCATCTTACGTACTTCCTCATTACATAACATCAAACTCAAAACCATAAGCAAACGATCTCATTTGTCAAATCATTGGTTCTCACTGTTCTCAGTGAGGCAACCGTTCGTTCGTAGTTATAAGACGAGTGGTATTACAATCGTTAACCGAGCCCAAGGTGAGTCCAACGCTTAGGTAAACCAGTATAATAACCGTCGTGATACATAGTTATAGTTACTTGACTTATCTTAAGGTCAACCTTACCCAGACTTATCCGAGTATGAAATTCACGTCCACTCGGTAAGCGATTGAAATAGATACACAGCGAGTGCACTCACTTGTATAGAGATTATGAGATCACATAATGAGATTAATGTCGGATTTAAAATAGAAGCATGTCTTACAAACCGCTTGTACCTTTGAGTGATTAATGAGGTATTGAGTTGATTGATATTATACAGCTTTGTGTAGGTTTTGACAAGTTAAAACGGAAATGCAGATTTTGCCGACGTTATTGCTATGAAAACTCATTTACAAAGTAACCTTCCACAGCCTATAACGGTTTTTTTTAAATTGGTAACATGAAGCATACATTCGACGTATTTAATGAGTTCGCGACAATATTTGTAGGTACCTATTAAAACTAAATAAATCTTATTGCTCAAGATCAATAATGTATTAAATAAATGCTTTAAAAAAAAGGGTTACAATGGTGATATGACACTATGACATATCATGCCGACCGTCGAGTCATTTCCTCCGAGTGCGAATGGCTGGCAAGCAGAAAATCGTGTAACCTGACGTGTTCTTCCGTGAGAGTGCCGATACCTTTTTCACACCACAGAACCTTTTATTCTGTGAATTCGTCCGTAGTATAACATGACCCATACATTCTTAACAACTCTTAACAACCCGAGTTCAACCTAACATTGTCAGTGGCAATACGCTCAATAGGTGCTAAATAACAGTCATTATCATTAACAATAAAATACGCGACGAGAGAAATATGAAGTACACGGATACAAACGTATATGTAAATCATAAGCGCAACACGCCTTCCGCAACATGTAACAGAGTGATAAATTAATTCTGTAAGAAAATAAATTACTTAATGTCGCTTTCGCTTTTGCAGGGTAGGTACCTAATGCTTTGCAAATTGACACCCAGAATCTACCTAATCAGATCAATTAATCTAGGTACACATAAAATCTAATTTTATTTTACATCACTGGATGGATTATGGCCGAACAATAGGTTGAATAACGGATCGATTCGGAAAATGAATTAGATTTCTACTAGACTTCAACAAGTTACGATACGGATAATTTAAAGATATTTGTAAGATAGATATGTACAGTATCCACAACTAAGGATTTAAATTCATCACCCTCATCTGCTGTTACATTATTAAAACATAACGCTCTAGAGTGTTGTGGAGACCTTCATTTTGAACATGTTTGTACCTCAGATGTAATAAAGGCGTTTAAATCAATTAATGTCAAAAAAACGAATAACCTCTGGGGAGTCTCTGTCCATGCTGTCAAATCCTTAGTAGAAATTGTAGCGCCTGACTTGGTAGTTATATTTAACAACAGTGTTGATTGCGGCGAGTTTCCTGATCTAATGAAACATAGTAAAGTAATTCCTTTATTTAAATCTGGTAGCAGCTCTGACCCCACTAACTTTAGACCGATATCTGTGTTACCAACATTTAGCAAGATTTTTGAAAAATTAGTTCTTTCTCAATTAGTACGACATTTTAACGTTAATAATTTGATGCATAATAAGCAGTTTGGTTTTACACGGGGTCGCTCAACAACCGATGCCGGTGTTGAGCTAATTAAGCATATTTTCGAGGCCTGGGAGGAGTCACGAGATGCTTTAGGTGTCTTCTGTGATTTATCTAAGGCCTTCGACAGTGTTTGTCATGAAACATTAATCAGGAAACTTCATTTTTACGGAGTTAGAGGATCGGCACTGAATTTACTTAAGTCCTACTTAAATGGTAGAATACAAAGGGTCGATGTGAATGGACAGCGATCACCTGGGTCATTGGTCTCTATGGGTGTACCACAGGGGTCAATATTGGGGCCTTTCCTGTTCCTTATCTACATAAATGACTTGCCATTCCTTGTTAAGACCCACCATGATATAGTATTGTTTGCAGACAAGACAACAAGCTTACAATGATGTTAAACAATGCCATTTCAAAAGTAGTAAATTGGTTCAATGTTAATAATTTATTGTTAAATGAGAAAAAGACTAAATGTATTAAGTTTGTCACTAGTAGTAACGTAAGGCATGTGCAAACAAGTGTCATTGTGAAGGATGAGGAATTGGAATTAGTTGATAGTACAGTTTTTCTTGGTATAACTTTAGATTCTAAACAGTGGGGTCCCCATATTGCTACTCTTTCGAATAGACTGAGCTCTGCAGCTTTTGCAGTGACAAAATCCGTCAGTTAACTGATGTGAAAACAGCTCGATTAGTATATTTTAGTTACTTCCATTGCATTATGGCATATGGTATTTTACTGTGGGGCGGTGCTTCAGAGATAAATACCATTTTTGTTCTGCAGAAGAGGGCTATTCGAGCAATATACAAAATGAACCATAGAGATTCACTTAGAGATAAATTTAAGGAAATTGACATAATGACAGTGCACTGTCAATACATTTATGAGAATATTCTGTATGTACATAAAAATATTGTAAATTTTAGGAAAAATTGTGAAATTCATAATATTAATACTAGAAATAAACATAAGCTCGCAGTGCCCTTCACTCGGCTCCATAAAATTAAAAAATCATTCATGGGTAATTGTGTAAGATTTTATAATAAACTTCCAAACCATATCACTGAATTATCTATTAATAAATTTAAGAATTATGTAAAGCGTAAACTTATTTCTAAAGCTTATTATACCACACTAGACTACATGAATGATATTACAACGTGGGATTAATTGTTATTCGAAATGATTATTTATTTATTAGGTATATTTGATTATTGATGAGGAAATGGATATTCCGATGTAATACTATCTACTTCTTTTGTTACTTATGCTTTTTTTTTGACATTTAGATTTTATTCTAGAAATTCTAGACTAGTATTTTTTTATACAATCTTTTTAATGTTTGACGATCGTTTTGTGAAATTCTTAGTGTTAAATTTGATATGTATAATAATCCAATTTTATTATGGAATAATATTAACATCAATAAATTGCTCTGATAATTAGATTAAGATTAATTACGATTCATAAGAGCTTGTTGCTAGGCCTACATGAATAAAGTATATTTTTGATTGATTGATTGATTATGTCAAATTTGACGTTTCCGCGATTCTGGAGGTCCTCTTGAACGATTTCGACAAGTTATGACTTAGATATCCACGTCACATCTAGTCGATATCTAATGTAGATCTAGTTGTTCTCTAAATCGTCTCAAGATCTTGTGATTATCTCGAAATCCGAATAGGCCTGTTAGACTTCATATTTCTATATACAATATAGATACTTACCTAAACAGAGCAACGTAATTTAGAAAAACACAACTTTTATTTTTGATAAAACAAATACTTATACATATAATAAAGGTAGTTTCAAAACAATGAAATACGATTTTATTTTCTTAATTTCATGAAGGACTGTAATTAGACCACCGGCTAAATCATAAACTGCGAGTGTTTATTAACAACTCAGTATTTGCCTTAATAAAAATACGACGTTCATGATCGCCTAGACTCATACATAAATGTATGAAATTAGCTAGATTCTATTCCACTGTTACATTAGATTAACAACATCACGATCCGCTGAGCATGAGATTGTAGAGCATTTTACGGAAATCGTTTGTGACGTGACTAATTTCAAGGATAGGTACATTACGTAGGTATTATATACACTGGTCGTAGTGACACTCTCTTTGTTGCTGCACGGATTTAGGATTATTAATGGTTCCTCGACTCAGGTTACTTTTAGCTAAGTTTTTTGTGACCAAAGTCTGATCGACAATCTGATGTTTCCGAGAAGACAAATGTTTGATACAACATGAACACCACAGTCACCAAAGTGGCACTAAATAATAGTTTTCATAATATCGAAAATCGCATTTTAGAAGGGCAATTGCAATTTGACGTGCCTATGTATAGCTGACGAAGACGCACTTAATTATAAAATTAATATTTTTAAAGGAAAATGAAATAAAAACCTAGTGTAAAATAAACTAAAGATAATAATATGTTTATTTGTTATAATAATAGCAGACTTATTAAATAAATTGAATAGGTAAACTTAAGGGAGTACCAAACTGAAGACATGTAAGACGTCTATACATAAAATAACATCTTTACCATCTGTAACATCTTTAGTTTGGTAAAATGACATAATGATACGAAGCAGAACAATGTGCCTTAATTGTAATGTCAATGGGGCTAATTCCGTCATAGGGACTATTCCGTCCACTAGCGTTTTTCTCGAACAACATTGATAATTTCGTCGACAAAGCAGCGATTACTTTTAGTTTCAGCAATCAAAAGCAAATAGTTTTTTTCCTGCGATTGAAAATCAAAGAAATACACGCTCGTGGACGGAATAGTCCCTATAACAGAATTAGGCACATTAACCTAAATTCAAGTACGGTATCGAAAGCAGGAAATACATTTTCGTCTAATTAAAAAACAACTGTGATATTAATTAATAACCCATCGATTTATACTGGTTGCCCAATATCTAAATGTCACGATAACTCGCGCTTTATGTCACGAACGACAATTTACTATCAATTTATTTTGGCACCAATTTAATTTTTTCACTTGTTTCCTATGAAACCCTAATGTTATCTAATTTGAGTTAAAGGGTATGTCAGAGGTCATTTTCAAAGATTTGTTAAGTTTGATCATTACATCACAAATTCATTACCATCAATAACACATCAGCAATATCAGGTAAAACTTAAAAAAATTAGGTTATCCCACAACTCATTTTACAGTTTCACTTCTCATTTGTCAATATTTTCAAGTACGCAACTTGGGTTCATACATACTTTATCAACAGTTCATCTAAATTGAGATTCGTCTTATTTTATTATTACTGAAGCCCATTTTTTTTGTTTTATAGCGAAAGCTAGTAAGCTAAGATAGGTATTATAATTGATTTTTACTGACACAAAATTACGACGCTTTTCAGTAGTTCAAAAATAATATTCACCCAAGAATTGAACGTAAATGGTAAGTGCAAATACAATCCGAAATCAAAGTTACAAGGTTAGTAACCCGATCAGACCTGATTGTTTGAGAAACATAAAACGATTTCGTGTGGTTGACCTGTTCACAATGTGGTTCAAACATTCCGTGACTGCGAGGCCTATTAAAATTTTAAAACTAAATCTTAAACTGTTTTTGATGTGATATCTTTCTCGCACCAGTTGGCATACTGTCATGGCCTAAAATACGAAACTTGAAGTTAAGAGTTTCGTTTTCTATCGCTCTGTAAGTCTGTAACTCATAATCCTTTAGTACTTATTTATATTCGCGCATTGTCAGTATACCTATAGTTTCATTAGGAGTTTTAAAGTGTTATGTTGCAGGTTGAGTTAATATGCTACTGAGGTTTATCCAAGCAACCTACGGTGCTGAGTATTTAGTGTTGTTCCTTAACACATTCACTGCCAAGAACACGTATGTGTGTTCATTTTGTATTGGAAATGGTGCGGTTGGCACTGAAAGTGTTAAAAAAAGAAGTGAACAGGTCTTAAAAAGTCTACTTACATGCGCTAAGAAATAATAAGATAAGCTACGGTAACTACTAACGGTAACGGTGACCAGTCGTATGCCTATTTAGTACCAACGTTGGTATTAAAATAAATTTACTAGTAGGTATCGTATTTTATTCATCGAACTCCGTAGTAGGCCTCAGCTCCGTCGGCCTTTCGGTTTCATCGCGTGGCGCACTCGCGCTTTCACTCTTTCCTTATCGGAAGTTCAAGGTGAAGCCGCGAATGAGGTAACAGTTGCGCTAAGAAATAAATAATAATACGATTGACGACTGGTCTGGCCTAGTGGGTAGTGACCCTGCCTGAGAAGCAGATGGTCCTGGGTTCGAATCCCAGTGAGGGCATTTATTTGTGTGATGACACAGATATTTGTCAGATGGCGGGACTTGCACAGGAGGGCCGGCAGCGACTGAATGCATAAAGCGGCAGACCGGGCCACGTGGCGTACCTTGGGAGAGGCCCATGTCCAGAGCCTCTACCATCAGTTTTGAGATTGACATAACGCTCACGTCTACGTAATTTACTTTCTGTACATCTCGCTTGCACTAATATGCGAGTACGAGCGAGATGCATAGAAAGTAAGTTACGTAGACGTGAGCGTATATGTCAATGTAAAAACTGATGGTAGACGTACAGCAGTGGACTGAAACGGGCTGATGATGATGATGATGATGATGGTATATAGTTGTCTGAGTACCCACAACACAATCCTTCTTGAGCTTACTGTGGGACTTACTCAATCTGTGTAAGAATGTCCTATAATCTTTATTTATTTATACCGCTGCCCTATTTTTGGTGACGTCAGATGTGAACTGTGCCATCACGCTCCGCGATTGTTGCGCCATTTAGGGTCCTAGCTAAAATGTTTGTTCAATACTTACGCTATAGAATTTCCAATTTAGTAAGAACCATACATAGGTATATGGGTTTAAAACGGCTTTAAAGAAATATGAATGTTCTATGAATAACATGAAAAAGAAATGGTTTGTCTAACAAGTTAACGAAGATACAAGTTTGTGTAATCTTATTCCTAATAACGATAATTTTATAGTTTGAATGTTTTAGTTTAGATATTTAATTCTGTAAATATTATTGTGGTATTGTAAATAAAAGGATTGTGGTCTTTCACTCATACATTAATAATGATAACGTAATATGAAAGTTATTATGTTTAGATTTTTGTTACTTAACTACACCAAAAATGCGGATACTTCAGTCATTTTACGGTCCGTGAGAAAGGTGGAATGGAAATAATGTATAATAATTATAGCTAAATAATCTCTATATTGGATTCTTAATGATTCTAATATGTGTTTAATACGGGCATAAATACGTACACAGTCATATCAGAAGCATTGTTGTCTGTAGGATTTATATGAAAATGTCTTTATCTTATAATATTTTTCAAACTCGAAGGGTAGAATGACACCTGTCATCTACATATAATTTATGACCTAAAAACGCCAAATCTCGCAAAATTGTGTTGAAATTACAGGTGTCATCCTACCCTTCGAGTTTGAAAAATATTATAGTTCTTGAATGAACATCTCATCATTCATCAAATACCGACCTACCTACTATTTGTTTCAAAACTCGACCATTCCATAAGCTGTTTAGAAGCCAATGGGCACGCTTGACCCCTGTCAAGTTAATAATATTCGTCACTTAGGTAAGAGAGGTTAAAGATCATTCGCACTTCGCTGACATAATGAACTGAGAAGAATTATGCGTGAAGTAGCACATCGCTTATGCGTGCCCTACATGCGTAACGGTACGGGCAAAGAGAATTTGAAATAGAGGAGTATTGTTAAAGTAAATTATGTAGTCAGTACATTTACTGCCATCTTTCGACACAAATGAATAACACTTAGAATGCCATTTGACTTTGATCCTTATTTTTTCACTGATATGTGTTAAATTTGTTAAACGTCAAGTATCGCCATCTACTCGACGATAGGCCAAAGGTATGGTCCATCTTTTCGAGCGATGCGAGCGATCTCATTTGTGTTGAAAGATGACAGTAAATGTAACTGACAACATAATTTACTTTGACAATATTCCTAGTCTAAATAGTAGTCGTAACTAGTCTAAATTCTCTTTGGTACAGGCATATGTATAATATAATGTCTGTTTCTGGACATGGAAAAGGCCTTTGACTGTGTCCCTCGTGAGATGATCTGGTGGGCGCTGCGGTCCAAGGCTGTACCTGAGGCCTATATTGACACTATCCGGGACATGTACCACGATTCTGATTCAATAGTCAGGACCGCTGTTGGTGACACCAACCCCTTCTCTGTCACTGTTGGAGTACATCAGGGCTCTGTGCTCAGCCCGTTTCTGTTTAGCGTGATATTAGACGCCCTGTCAGCCAGCATCCGAGACTACCATGAGCAGCCACCGTGGCTATTCATGTATGCTGATGATATCGCGCTGACAGACTCTGATAAGGGCCGACTTGTCCAGCGTGTGAACAGATGGAGGGGGTCGCTGGAGAACGGCGGTCTTAAACTAAATGTGGCGAAGACAGAGTACATGGCCTGCAATAGTACAGATCCTCTACCCGTCCGCATAGGCGTGGACATGGTCGAGCGCACGGATCAAGTTAAGTACCTAGGATCTGTACTTAGCACTACCGGGGACATCGACAGCGACGTCAAAGCCCGAATTTCCGCTGCTTGGGTCAAATGGCGGGAGATGACTGGGGTTATTTGTGACCCCAAAATGCCGATTAAGTTGAAGGGACAGGTCTATAAGACCATCATTAGACCTGCCCTTCTGTACGGCAGCGAGACTTGGCCTTTACTAGAGCGGCACAAGCAGGAACTGCGTGTCACGGAAATGAAGATGCTGCGGTGGATGTGCGGAGTTTCACGCAAGGATCGCGTCCGAAACGCCCACATTCGGGGTAGTCTTGGCGTCCGTGACATTGCAGACAAACTGCAAGAGTGTCGCCTTCGTTGGTATGGCCACGTCTCGCGCAGACCGGCAAGTTACGTGGGTAACAAATGCCTGGCCATGCCGCCTCCTCCCGGTACGGGAAGAAGAGGCCGGCCCAAGAAGCGATGGCTTGATGTCGTCAAGGAGGACATGCGTGCCAACGGACTCACTACCAGGGATGCCGAAGATCGGGCAAAGTGGTCACGAAGGAGTCGGAAGGCGGACCCCGGGTCCTCGCGCCCCGCGCGGGGGCACAGCCGGGATTGACGCCAGGATGATGATGATATGTATAATACAATTTACAATTGACGGGTGCACGCCCGTGTCTACGCCGCACACGTCTGGTGTAGTTCAGACTTTACGTATAGATGAAAATCACAACAATTTTTACAATATGCCTTCGCAAAATGTTTGAGTATTTTTGCCAGGTGGCCAGAAAAGGCAATAATAAAATGGCCAGAAAAGACACAATGTCGGATGTGATAAAACGAAATACAAAAGCCCGATACTCTGGACTGATCAAATTAGCTCAGTTCTTGACACTCAAATCCATAATACTTGCATTCGGGGACAGATAGAAAGAAACGGCGGCGGATTATGAAAAATAAATTGTATTATTAATATTTGCTATGACCCTCAGAGAGATGCAAGAAGGCTTTTAATAACAGTGACAATATCTACTAGATTAAATGGTCCATGCTCAGTAAATGCTCCATAAAGACCTAACTTAAGCATTCCACGCGGGCGGTACAGGTCACGAAACATGATATATTTGCAAATAAACCTAACAAACGGTGTTATACGTATATCATAAAGTAATAATTTACATGCTGACCTCACGTAACTTCTTATAGGCCTTTGACCAACGCGTTATATCTTTTAAATACCAACATATAATAATGACTGTCCACTGTCAATTTAAACTGTTACGTGTCTCAAAATTGTTATAGATGACGCATTAACTCTCTCTGAGAGTTGTGTTCTTCTTTTTAGTAGTGTATCTCACATGAAGCACTCGAGTCTGTATGCAAATCAACGCTCTTTATTATTTACTTCACCAACTTGAATGAAGCGTTGAAGCGAGTCATCAATAAAGGTCAACACATGAAAGAGTCGCGTTTGTGATAATTTTCATAACAATAGACATAACAAACGCTAATGCGTACTTCCGGCAAAATGTCAATGTGTCTATTACGAGTATGGGGTATTACGCAAATGATAAAGACATTTTAATGCACGAAAGCGCTTAACCTTTTGTTAAAAAATGTAGGTACATGAATATTTTTAATGGTTATTAGTTGCATGTATTCGTAGATTGTTAAATAAGATTTCTAATCTTAAAAAGGGGTATTCATTAATTACGTAAAACATAAATTCATCGCTTACTTTTATATGGACACTTAATCTACGTTCTACGTAATATCTAGGTACTTTGTAAGGATCTCAAAGCCATAATAATTATGTAAGCACCTATTACATCTACAAGCTAAATTATAACAATTTAGTCTAGTACCTACTCCGCACCAAAATCTGTGCAGAGTTAGCTTGGTCCGACTCTACCAATATCCTATATCAATTCTGAAGGGGTATGTGGCTGATAGCTGTCATCACAGTAAAATTTTAGAAAATCAAAAGATAAAACTAAATTTTATAAGAATGACAGCTATCACAGACATATTTAGACTTAGAGAGATTTGAAATATGATATAGGTATTTAATTTAACACAAAAAGTGAGTTAAACCAGCCACATCACAAACTAATCCTAATACAGCTACTGAGTATGACAACAATCAACACCCCAATTAAGTAATTCTTTAGTATTCATTAAGTGCAATCTTCTTGTTGTTAGCAACTCATTATAGTTAACTAAAGTGACACTTTGATTTATATCTATAAGTGTACTGATACGCTAAACATTACAATCGTATTTGCATTGAGTAGTACCATAAATGTGGACTCTATTACGTGAGGATAAGGTATAAAATTAAACTAGGTTTTCGACGTACTTGCTGTTATGTTTCTCGTGACAATATTGCAAACTGTGTGCACTATCGTAATTATCTATACTGGAGTAATTTATTGCATATGTTTATACACAATTGCGTTATTAGAAACCATTTAATGGAAATATCACAAGTAACAATTGACGTTTAGTTTATTAAACTACTTTGATAATCTTCGTCATCTTTGATTACGAAATGATGACTTTAGCAAAACGCAAAAGGTGTATTTTTTCTTATTAATACAAGAGAAAAAGAAATCAATAATACGATCACGTTTAGTACGCTTTCCCGCGAATAATGCGTTTTTGACGTGTCTTATTTAAAGCTGTTTCCCACTGACGTCCAGTTTTTTGCAGGTACGGTTTTTTGCAGGATCCAGTTTTCTGTAGTATGCATGCAGGATCCCGCAAACAGAATCCTCGTGTAAAAGTTACTATATTAGCACATATACTACTAAAACGGGATCCTGCAAAAAACCGTCAGTGAGAAACAGCTCGAACGCGAAGCGGTGTGGTGCAGCGCGGAAGACACAAACCTAGAAGTTTCCTATATGGGAAATAGTTACGCGAACAGTCGATACTTAAGCGGATTTTATTGAACATACATATTATCGAATCTATCTTAAATATTCTGATCAGGACTAAATAACTCTTTTGGCAGTCAGGGAAAAAGTAGGTGGTATTTTGTCATTATTTTTGCTCTGATTCTTTATTTGTTATATCCTGTAGATATTTAATCAATTAAATTATAAAATGTTTGAAATTTACAAAAAGTACTTTTAGTTAAATTAACTTAAAAGGCTGCATAATTACAGTGTCTTTGATACAGATGATATAAATATATTGAAACGGATGTAGCGAACGAGGATACAATCAGTAAATATAATTGAGTCGTTTACTTGTCACATTATAATAAAGTTCTATAAGAGCAGAGGTCAATTATAGTAGGTTATGATTATGATTCAGTCGCAGTGAGTCCTGTCACAGATTACTACCAGCACTAAACTAAACAGATGCGTTAATAATAAAAGAAAAAAAAAAGGGAAAAAAAAAAGAGAAGCCAGTTGCATGTCACATACAAATTGGGCCGTGGATGATCGCAAAGTCCATAATACTCGTATGATTCACGCAGTGTTAGGTATGTTGTATGTTGTAGTTTAGTTACCAACTTACTCGTATCATCAATTATAATAAATTAATAATGATCAATCCACGTTACTTCACGTTGAAATAAAATCTATGTTAATTAAGCACCGATGGCAAAATATTTAAATAGAAATATGCGTTGGTATGCGCCTTTTCTTTCAACCAAGTTGCAAGATATATAGTATTTGGCAAGCAGTGTCAATGACTGGACCTTTGACCTCAAGCACAGTCACCTGCTGAATAATCACGTACCTAACTTGACAGCAGAAGCAAGCTGACGTCCGTAATACTGAACTGAATTTGAGGTACATGTCACAATATGCGTGTCATTTAATGACAGTTAAAGCGTAAGGACGTAATAGTATATTACAAGTGCGAAAAGTAGGAAATTACCTTTTCGCATGTGTATTGTACAACGTTTTACAGTGCATATGGCCCTTTAAATTTTCGACATACGCACGTATAGTGCTACTTACCGCACTACGGTAAATTAGCACCATATTTATGTACTATACATTTAAGTTACGTGATTGTATCTGATGTACCTACCTGATCTACCTTTGAATATCGAAATTTATTATTATTTAAACATAAAACATCTTGCCATGTTACATGGTTTTCGCTTGCAAACATTTTATACGCGACCAAGCGAAAAATATCGGACACAACTTTAATTTATTATTTCTGTGGAGCCTATTGTGTGTACTTACTTTTATTTTGGTTTGTGTATTAATTGTACATTGTAACTTAACCGTATTGTCTTAATTGTAGTTCAACATAGATCCAAGGTCTAAATCAAAATCGACGTCCGGCTATTTTGATAGATAGGCCTATTAATATTAATAGATTTATCTAATAAATCTAAAAACTATCAGTTCTCGTTACCCAAAACGCGTAGGAGTTTGCAGGTGCATTCATTACGCAGCGTAGGTACTCGTATTTACGATAACGACCTAAAGTACGGACAAATCGATATTTGATTAATTGATTTTACATTAATTTCAATGTTAATTGAGTTTAAAATCTTGACTGTTTGCCCTACCATGATCACTATAGCGCTAGAACAAGATATACATTTTAATATGTTTTCTAATGTAAAATCATCATCATCATCATCATCTGAGGCATTACAGCCGCGGGTGGGCCTTAGCCTGGTCAAGCAAGTATCTCCATTCCGATCTATTTGTGGCCTTCCTTCTCCAACTTTTCTAATGTAAAATACGGTTGTTAAATATGGTGCAGCAGTGTGTAAGTCCCATAAATAGATAATGTTTAGTATAATTGGGCCCGACATTGCTCACTGTTTGTGTATTAAAATAATATTAAGTTAGTTATTCATATTTCTTGTGTACCAAAGTAAAAAGTAATTCCTTATAAGAAATGAAATGTCTGTAAACCGAATTTACCTACTCCAGTGTAATGTTTGGCTCAACCGCCCGAAGTAAATAATGGCTTTTCATAATATACCACTACAATAATAATATTTATCTATAATGTCATACCTTTAACGCTAAACCGTCGGTTCAGTTATCCATCGACCTCAGACGTCATTTGAATATCATCAAGTCAAGGTGACCGCACCTAGCCTGAACTGTTTCCCGCGATCTACACTTAAGCACTGCCATTAAAGGTCTATGGCGTTATTCATAATCGTCTGCCAATTATAACAAACCGTTGATAATCGTTTGTCCTTATCCATCATTTTGACATTTCTGTTTGTTAGCAAGAGACAAAATTTTAACAAAGGTTTGTATGAGGTTGCTAAGTTTTATGAATAGGCGTTTGTGGATTATATGTATCTAAAATTGATAGGTACAGTAAAGCAAATCCAATGTTTAATTTGTATCTCATTTTTATATGTATTGTTTTTCTTTGTCGCCTTGTATTTTATTTTATTTGTAGTTTCACAGTGCCTTCGGCTTTACTGTAATGCTGTGTTACTTATTTAAACAGTAAAAAAAGGTCGACAAAGTAATTTGTATCAGATTTATCGTGTAACGTGCTTTTTAACTGTGTGTCAATTATTTTATCTCTTGAATAATATAATATTCAAATTATTACATAGGTAATAATATTTACTTAAATTATACTACAAGCCCGCACTTCCATCTCGCTTGAGCCTAATAATTGCATTTCAAAATCTAAAGAGAATCCATAGCCTCGTGAAAATGACTACCTACTCGCGTCATATTAGGTAAAAATAAACCGCGTATGAGTAACTTGTCAATATTGGAGCACTTAACTATTGTTACGATGCTTAAGAAACGGTAAGCTACAAGGTTGGCAGTTTTTCGAAACAGTAGGTCGTTGTTTTCGACATGCTTCATGCTTTGATGGATTGACACGCGAGTTTGCTGATAAGTGGTTCCGATCCTGAAGATTATGCCTAGATCTAGTTACGAAATTTGGTTGGAGGATATTAGGAATGTTATGTCTAGTTAAAACTTGTGGCCCTGAGAGCTGTAAACCTCGTTAACCCCATGACTCCGTCATTTAAAAAAAAATCCAAAAACTTCATTTACTTAATTATCGATTCTTATCACCAAATTTATTGACAATCGTTTGAAAAATGCGACCTGTGGAAGAGTATATCCCGACATACGTAAGCATTTTTGGCCGAGCTGAAATCGAGACCTTCGCTTTCGCTCGGTCAATTAATCGAATTACACTCGTGAACAAAAAATCAGTTACGTACTATTTTCCCTTAAGTTTCCGAGGTCTATAGGAAAAACGCTAACAATTTACGTAAGCATACTTTACAATGTGTATGACCCTTTTAAACTACCTACTTAATGCTTATCGGTTTTTTGTACGTCGTATTACAATCAATTTAATTTACTATCATATCAATAGTTCGTATTGTAGAAATTACTAAACATTTGGGTACAATCTTAAACAGATCAATCTAACCCCAAACTAAGCAAAGCTTGTAAATAGTACTTTTACTAGGCGACAATATATGTACATACCTACTTATATACATATTACCAAAATATGTACATAGATGACATTCATAACCCAGGAACAAATATTAGTGATGAATTCTTAATATCTTACCGGGATACAAATGCTGAGTAGGCAGGATACCGACTAGGCTAGGAGGTAGTAAGCAATATTAAAAGCACTAAGCTAAAAAAAATGAAATAAAAATTATAATACATATATGCTACGTTGATTTTATTCAAGGTAACGTTACACATTAAAACCACGGTAATTTATCAAATGCAACTAAATCAGATAGGAAATTATAGATTAAGTAAGATAAAAAGCTTTACATAACAAAATGACAAGTACTCCAAATGATTCATCATCACAAGGACAGGGCGGGAAGGCGTGCTATATAAATAATAAAAATCATCGATAAAATCTAGTTTTTAAGTTAATTATTTTTATGTGAACGAAATGCGATGTTACAATAATTAGTATATTCAGTCTTATGCGTGACAGAAGTTGCGCTTGAAGGGTTCTGCATATTATGTTGGCTTAAAAAAACATTTTATTATATTTGTGTCGGTTAACTTCAAACTCGGGTAAATCCATTCGACCCTCTCCCTATTACCTTTTGTAATACCAAAATCGCATAATCTGACAGATGGATTTACCCGAACCAACTCATTTGATTTGATCTATCTATACAATACAGTAAAAGGGAATAAAATAGAGTATACATAAATACATTGTCTGTTTTACATATAGGCAGATAATTGCGCTAGTTTGATGCTAATATGTTTTACTTAAATAAAAAAAAACAATTACTTATGTGGATATGAAAACTTTACATTTATTATACTAACGGCGCGATTCGGGAAATAAATTAGAGATTAACTAGATACGATATAGTAAAGATATGTGACGTCCCACGGGTAAAGGTACCTTATGGCGGTTGGCGCTTACGCTATTATTAACGGCACTCCAATATTATTGCGGCGCTATACGACGTAAGCGCCAGCCGCCATAAGGTACCTTTTTCCGTGGAACGTCACATATATTCACTATTTCATATCTAGTGAGTCTCTAATTCGTTTCCCGAATCGAGGCGCCAGCCGCCATAAGGTACCTTTTGCAGTGGAACGTCACATATCTTTACTATTTCATATCTAGTGAGTCTAATTCATTTCCCGAATCGAGCCGTAACATTCTATCTAGAGACACGGTCATATGTAACAATTAAGTATCTGAAAATTTCAAACAGCTATCTAATTTACAGTGTCATTTAAAGGTCTAGGAGTAGGGAATGCAAATCGGTTATTTTTTGTATGGAAATATCCGCGGTTTCGGTTAATAACCGATAATTTCCATACAAAAAATAACCGAAAATAACCGATTTGCATTCCCTATCTAGGAGATAAAAAGATTCACGGACAATGTATCCAGACAAGGCTTGGTAATGGACTAATGGGCTTTCGTTACCCTTCGTATATATATAGAATCCTAAAATCGTAAAGATTGATAAAGAATAAAGATAATATGGTAATAATGGGACTTTTAGAAGAATTAAGTGTATTTGTCGTAACTCGAGCGAAGCGCCAAGGTTTGGTTTCGTGTACACCGATTTCGTAATGCTACCTTTGCTTGCTTGACTTAATATTTGATTAAGTTTTACACCACTTCGCGTTTGAGAAGTCTGATGTAAGTATGACATTGTATTTATTTCACATCGCCTTTTCATTATAAACTTATTTAATTATATTACTTAAGGGCCGGTTAACCCAACCGCCGCGGTAGTATAGTGTATGGGTTTGGATATCAGTCACCAGCGGCATAGTTAACGTTAAGAAACTTATCAATATCAACAATTACAAATTATAATACTTACTGCTGGATAAATAGATTCCTGTTTAGGTATTAGTATTCGTTGTATATGTCAAAAATGTGTTCTATTTTAACTAACAACAGACTGTCCAGTTATTGTTCGTTTACATCGTGTGTTAACGAATATAATAATGTTCAATTACATATCTCGACAACACTTTTGCTATTCACCTTTTGACCTCTTGACAGGTAAAATTATATCTCCATTCAAATGTCTTTGAATGGCTCGAAATAAGGGGTCACGTTGGAGAAAATGTATGATGGCACGAATGCGGGTCAGGCGCAGAATGTCGCGACCCGAACTCACGCGCATCTGTAGTGTTTAGGCCTTTGTTTTTGAACCTAGGGAAGAAGTACCTTTTCTGGCCACTTTAGCACCCTTTTTGGCCAGTTGAATTTTATTAAATATATTATAATTAAATATATTTTTTGTTTTTTAAGCTTTATATGGTAACGAATTGAGTTTGGAATGGCATATAATGAATAAAATTATTTTATATTAAGTTAAGACTTAACTTTAATTAAAGTTAATTAACTTGTAGTCAGTGTATAGCAAAATAAATCTACGTTGCATTACAAATACATTTAGGTACGGCCTACTCGAATGATCGGAAAATATATCAAAAATTACCATACAATTGTTAATACTATTACTAATATGTAATATTTTATTCAAAATTATGCAGGTTATTAGGCTATTTGTAATTATCAACGGCCATAATGAAAATTGTATTTTAATGCGGGAAGCGAACCGACGACCTTAGTTTCCATAGTCCAGTGAGAAGCCAATAGGCCAAGGAAGCGGCCCATGCAACTTATGGTTAAACTAATTCGTAATTACGCAAACTGTGTAATTAATTTACTTAGGATGTAATATCGATAAAATTACTAATTATGCAATGATAAATCTTGTAGAAAGATATGCAGAAGTAAAAACTATAATTTTTCGCCATTTTTAGCTAAGTTATAGCGTTTTTTGTGAAATAAGAAACTTCAAAAACATTAATTTTTAAATTATAAAAACATATATATATATATATATATTTATATTAAGTGTTTTCATTTGATATGTGACACGAAATAATTTCCAAAACTTGTTTTATATAATTTTCTAATTTATACTCAATAGTTAAACCTTATATATGTCGGCGGCCGATCGTAAGATCAAGCATATCGTGAAATTCCTAGGCATATCGTGAAACGTGAAAATCTTTGACTCGTTCCCTGAGTCGACGGAGCCCCGCTACGCGGGGCTCCTATTTCTGGGCAGTTTGCCCTTCGGGCATCTGAAGCAACCTAACGAACAACAAACATGGTTTAATGTGACTATCGTCAAAACATTACACAGGAACATTACGATCTGCCTGATCTTACGATCGGCCTACGAAATATACACGCCCGTCTTTAAGTCGCCGATTTACGTATGATTACCACAATATAAGTAATCGGACCAGCAATTACTTTTGTAGCAAATTGACTGTAACAGACGACACACACACGAATGATCCTATAGGGGTTCCTTTTTCCTTTTGAGGTACGCAACTTCTTATACAATAACATGGCAATCTCAAGAAATACACAACCGTCAATTTATACTTTATTTTTTATGAATCACCTGATGGTAAGCGGTTACCGCCGCCCATGGACACCTACAGCACCAGAGAGGTTACAGTGCGTTACCGGCCTTCGAGATGGGAATACGCTAATTCTAATTCTAGATACGACTAGGTATGGCATGATATGCATGAGTATCCACTAATGACTTAGAAAAATGTTGCTAATCTACAATTCTTTGCAGTTTTAGTGGAGGTCGGGTTATGAACGAAAGATTAAACGAGTACTTAATATGGGCTTTTAATTAATTAATAATAAATTACCGCATATGCGGTAGACGTGGGTGTCGTGGGTTGATAGTTAATTGCCTTACAATGAAAAGAAGACGTTAAAAACCACAAAAATATTAAAATTTTAGCATTTATTTAACTGTATCCTAATATCCTTGTGATATAAGTTTGTTAACATATAGAATAAGTATATATTAGGGAGGTGAGGAGGATAGTTTGGTTAAGTATTAGGTACATAGTAAATTTAAATAAGTACATGTGCCGTTTACCCCGCTATCCTTTTTAAATATCATCAACAGATAGAACTTAACAAGTCTAATTAACCCGTAGAATGTAACCAGCGGGTTATGTTTAGCGCTAATTACAAGGAATTCCAATAAATGAAGAGTGAATCTAGGTTATTAGTTAAAACTTACGTAAAAGGATTACAGCATTTAATAAAGTTAATGATATGAAGTATAGGCTCTTACACTAAGTAATAACATACGGGTTACTTTTGCTAACTAAAATGTAGGATTTTTATTTTCAAATTATGAAGAAACATAAGTAAAAACTTAATAAAAAATGACTTAATGTAATGTATAAATAAAAGTTATATTTTATTTAAACTCTAGGTTTTTTTTCTCGGTAATCTATCAAGTTCTGCGTTACTAAAAGTAACGTTGCCGCCACATTTCAAGCAAGTTTGGTAAACTTTTTTTTTAGTTCGATACATAAATAAAAAATCGATTTGCATAATTACGACCGATACGTGCAATCGCCTACAGGCGATAGTAGAATGTTCAGTGGCGCGTAGAAAAAGATATCAATGAATGCACATTGCATCAGAACAAAGTTATCATTGCGACTTTTGTAATGGTAGTCGCAACTATAGCTTTTACGCCGGTGGAAATGCGAATGCGAACCTTCAAATTCTGACTAGCATGTAAGTATCCGCTTCAATAATCCAGTGGTAAATAAATGATAAATCTGCGATACTACCGCTATTGTTAATATAAATTAAATAGCTTCCGACCCTGCTAATGAACGCATTAAGGACTGCACGTGTTTACATGTTTATGTCCGGTGTCTGGCCGATTTATGGTCTCATTGTGCTGGGCCAAACCTTGAACTATCTGACTAATGTCAATAAAGATTACCATTAGCGCCCTACTTTCAAAAACTACGATAGGTACTGAACCTAGAATATTGACCCTCCTGACTTGAGGCTCTGTGTGTGTCCATTCATTTTCCTGTGCCACCAGGCACAGGAAAATGGACATAATAATTCTGACACATCCCATTTTTTTTGTCTTATTTCTATATTTAAATCTGGTTTCTTTGTTTTTTTCTTATTGCATATACATTTACCTGCTAGGACTTACTACTTAGATTTAGTCAAAGATTTATTTAAATTTCCCAAACTGCATTAGGCAAACATATAGGGCCATTATAAATATGATACATTTAAAAATAATTTAAGAGTTTTTGGGCAACTATATTTCTGCCCAACGAATCTTCCTAAACGTCAGTACCTATAAGTATAAAGTTTATAGCTACCATTAAGCATCGTAGTAAAAATACCGGTTCTATGAATCTGACTGGCTTGAGCTATAAAAATTACTAAAATTATCAGTAAATAAATTTCCCTAAATAATTATTACCCGTTCCGTACAAATACTCCACTCTATAATAGCCAATTAACCCCATTATTAGACATGTTACCTACTATAAAAGTATTCAAATATTCAAAACGCTGAAATCTGCCGAATCGTGACAGCTAATCGTCGCACTTTTTCTGCGACAAAATCATAAAATGGTTGCGGAATAGCGCGTGCGGCGTCACGCAACTCTTTAACAAGACCTTGGACTTATTGCCGAATGGTTTCTAATTACTATTGGAAAACCATTAATTGTTTTAATTACTGGAAATTGTTACTTTGTTGGAAAGCACGTTGGAATAGAACATCGACCCTTGTTTAGAAGTACGAGTTCTGCGGGAATAAATGAAGAAGCGGGTGGGCGCGATTTTGTGTTAGATGAAAAAAGGCACCGGGTTATAAATCCGGTGCCTTTTTATAATAATAATTATGGTTTTAGGTCTTATACAGAAGAGGAATGTACGATATGGTAATAAATGTCTGTCTTGCTTAGTCCTGCACAACTTTATACATGACTTACATGAGTTCCTAATCTAACTCCAATTCGAGTCATTCTCGTGCTGAAAAAATTAATTTCCTGCCTTTAATGTTAAAATTGAATTTCTACTAGAATATTATATTAAGCATGTACAGTCACAGTTTAGTCTAGATACTTACATACACATTCACGTCTAAGTGTATTTGATAATACTAACTACTGATGTGACCGAGCTATTAATAACATGGCCCAATTATCACACACATAGCATTTTCAGGATACTTGTAAATAAATATAATAGCTCTGGCATTTAACCGCTTCCCATAGCATCCACTAATCGTATACTATCCTTGAGGCTTTTACCAGTAGGTAAATAGGTAATTGTTTCGTGCCGTCCCAACTACTATGCAAATGGCCAAAGACAATGCACTGTGTCTCTCGGCTTGGGAATCGTGGACAAAATGATTTCAAATTCTTATCTTTCTGATTTATATTATTCATTTAAATAGACTGCATTTTATTGTAGGTATCAAGTAGGCTTTAACATTCTTAACCATTTGCTTGAGACATTAAACATTGTGGTTTATATTACGATGCAATATAAATCATCTGTGCGAATGTATCATTTATTGGCGTAATTTATATTTATAGCTATAAACAGGTCGTTATTGAAATTAAAATTTAATAGACTGGTTTTATTATTTACGGTTAAAAAACGTGGCATATGATTCGATCAGAATCTTCTTAATCTCGGGTAATTATATGTTAAAACTGTAGCGTAATTTTACCTTAAACGAAACATAAATCTGTAATATGGATGTAAATCAAATTAGCCGATAAGTTATGTTTGTATAGAAGAGACAGAGTCAGAAGTGAAAGAATAAGAGCCAAAACAAAAGTAACAGACATCCTAACCAGAATCGATCAGCAAAAGTGGAGGTGGATTGGACACATGATGAGGGAAAATCGAGAGAAGTGGAGCAAAATTATAACGGACTGGTACCCCAGAAACGCTAAGAGGAATAGGGGAAAACAACTCAAAAGATGGGAGGATGAGCTAAAACTTGCTGCGGGATCCAACTGGAGGAGAGTGGCCCGCGATAGAATACAGTGGAAGCAGCTAGAGGAGGCCTTTGCCAAGAGGCACACTGAATTGAAAGACATACTCTGATGCAAAAATAAAATCACAAACTACCAATATAATAATATGTTTGTAAATAAAATTTCCGACATTTTCTCCTCAGATTAGCACAATCTTCGGTATTAGTATGTAAAGTTAAAATAAATAAACGATAGCATTACAATAAATAAAGTGCTGTCTGCTGAGGTGAATCACCTCTGCTTTAGATACGTCACGCTCACTGGATTGCCAACAGTTTTAATGTAGCAAAACTAAACATAATCAGATGGACTGACGGACTCATATGACATGTGTGTCCTTGACCGCAAGAGAGACAATGCTAGCGTGCGGATGCAGCGTTGTGTGAACGCAGTCAATGACTTAATGACTACATATTTAGGACGCTATGCGCCATGTGGTGCTGCGTGGGTAATGTGTGGACATTTATAAATTGATGACGATGGATTAATGATAATTTTATGTGTTATCTTGCTCGTGTAGGCTTATAACTTACATATTATTTTTAGCTCTAATCTAATGTAATGATGTATCACACGTGCCACGAGATTTGTTTTTGAGTAGGTATGATATTTGCACAGCTTTCACATTTCAGCTATATTTGGTGTATGACCGTACTAACCGAGATCTAATTACTTACATAAATATTTGGAAGACATATCCGAATTATGTAGGTTAAGTACCGTGAAATACACCATCATTTATCCATCATGACATTGCAAATGAAATATCTCATTCATCTTCTTTAACCGTGTCAAGTAGAAGTACTCGACGTCAAAATCAATTTAAGATGTACAAGTCTTTGTAGTTTGTATCGTATACATTATAGCAAAATCATTTTAAGTATCGTTATGATAGAGTATTCGCTAACAGTTATTTTGAATGCGTGAATAATTTCCTGGCATATTTCTTTACCACAATGTACCGGTGTTGAAGTAACAGCGGAATTGATTGTGGCATTTGTGGCCCAAGAAGGAAGTAGCCGCGGAGGAATTTCGATACGTTTTTTTAGACGAAGGGAAGCAACATAGTATTTATTACGAATGTAAAATTATTGATTCCTAATGCTAATTGATTCAATCATATACATTTTTCTAACTGACATAATATAATTATATTCAATAAGTAGAAAAAATAAACAACTAACTTAACTTTATTTTTATTAGCATCTTTCTTTAATATTATTGTTCACATATCAATAACATTTCAACGACCTGTTAAACTTGTGATGCAACTTGATTGGGCCTTCATTATCACAATGACATAACAATATCTCATAATAATGACATGCTTAATAAATGCCGTAGGCGCAAAATATGAATTCAAATGGTGTTTTAACTGATAACAGTTTGACAGCCAGATAGCGGCAGAAAAGCCAGTTTATTTCTCGGGAATATACAATGACAGTTTGGTGACATTACGGAAATTACTCCACAGGTTACTGGGGCAGGGCCAAACGCGTAGTATATGTTATTAATATTATGTAACTTGAAGATAGTTTCAAAAGACGTGGTTTGGTTTTATTGACAGGTTTGGTAGGTTTTATTAAGTCATGATTTGATTTAGGTACGAAGATTTATTTGGTCTATAACCTTTATAATTTTATATTTAACAGATATAATCTAATTATACTTGCAAGTAATAGACAGTTTCAATTATGCATGTAATTTTAAAATGATAAAACATAATTGTGAATATGTAAAGTTCTGTCCAGTACTAGCAGCTAGGAGTCATTAAATTAAAGAAGAAAAAATGTTTGACAGTGATTTAATTTAGTTAATTAGCGATGGTGAGGCCACCATGCCTAATTAACTAAATCAATCACTAGGTCAAAAAGTAACAGTCTAGCTAGGCAATGGCCTCACTATGGGTTACCAAACACCAATTATATAGTTTTTACACCAAATTCGCAACAACCTAATTATTTATTACCTTGGACCACAATGGCACAGATAGATCAACTCGGACTTAGCGGTTAGGCAAATAACTGGCAATACATGCAATATTACTTGTCTTAACAATGACTCAGTCATCGACTGGGCGTTCATTGACTCTAAGTGGCCTGGTGAACTTTATTAGCATGACAAATATTATTATTATTTTGTCCAGCATTATAACGGCACGGACTCATTGGGTCAAGCTTCCGAATTATTTAAAGATGATTTGAATGTCAAGACATGGTCATTACATTAAAGTATTGAAGTTATTAAGAGCTCTTAAATCAGTATTATTGACACTAATGGCGACTCGTATGACTTGCAATTCAAATATAATCTTCAGACACTGTTGTTAAACTCTACAATACTTCTACATACATACAAGACCAGTAAGTTTGAGCGGACCAAATCTTAAAAGGACATCTCCCGTGTTGTGTAAAGTCAAATGTAAAGAACCCGTGATGACTTAACCGTTAAACATGCCTGACGCATTTTTTACTTTTGATTACTGATTCGGGTAGGTAATAGCTTTAAAAGAAAAGTCATTTCTTGATTTTTTTAGTATCCCTAATTCAATAAAAAAAACCGGTGGTTTTTATATGCCCACTGCCCGTTACCAATAGTGTTACGTGGTCCTTATATGGCCACTGCCTTGTTAGCCATGCAGAGTAGTTTTAAGGGTAAGTCATGTGCACATCACATTTACATTTGCGTCACAAAATGCACTAACTGCCAGCAAATGCTTGGCTCGCGCAGATGTCGTGGCTCGTAAGATTGACCATTGAATAAATATTTAATTTAAAAACCAAAGGAAAGTATATTACTTTTGTACTATGAAGGTTCATTCATGCTAATAAACCTTACCCTTAAATTTCATGTAAACTCCCCGCAGGGCAGTGGCCAGTTGGCCACATAGAAACCACTTGGATGTGCCCCAAACGGGCAGAGGGTTCATACGAACCACAAACTTTGAGAGCGAATATTTTATCAGAAAATAATAACTAAGGTATATTTAGACTTACTATACATCCATTATCTAATAATCTACCAAAAAAATACAACACAAAATACTTACAGTATTTTTTTCGGCGTAGGGAACTTTTATAGCGGGCGAAACGTACAAAAACGGCCATTTGTTGTCGATTTCAAATTGACAACTAAAATGTCAAAAAAAATTGTTTGGACACCTCCCATTTTATTCGTTTTATTATGTTCGGAAATCACCCACTTTATAGACTTTACGGCAATGACATTTTGCGGTCGTTGTATTTACACTGCTCGTCAAAAAAAATCATATGTTATGTGGTACCGATAGATACACAACCTGTTTAAGGGTTAACCATAAATTGATTGAATGGTTACCTACCCCTGAATGAAAGACTAAAACTAGCCAGCGGCATATTTCCGTGAACTTACATAAGCTACGAGTAAATCCCTATGGGGGAAAGTCTTTCCTTTGACCTCTCATCTAGATAAACCTAAGGTGAAGAAGGTAGTCGTGAACAAACACTTATTTGGTAAAGACACGTACACTTTCTCTAATTGCCGTAATAGCGGTCAGTTGACATAACATGTTCGTTGCATTATGGTCATACGGGAACAAGTTACTGTGTATTTTCTTTACCTGCCGAGCACAAGCGATACAAATTTTGAATCAAACCAGGGTTAATGTGAGATCCACCAAGTCCAACGAGATGGTGTGACCAAATGTCCGCCCAGATGAACATCACACTAAGCAACGCTTTCCACAAAGCAACCGACAGGGAGAAGTGGAGAGCTGCCATAGGAAAAATTAGCAAGCGGAGTCACGATCCTCAGCAGTGAGTGACTGACTTAGAAGAAGAATAAGTGAGATCCACAGAGTGAGATGGGTAGGTATAGGTAGGTATGTACTTTCTCAATATATAAGCAGCAGGTAATAGTTACCTCCTGCTCTTGTAGGAGCAAACGGGATCGTGATGAGTATGTATCAACAAGTGGACATCTTCGCTGATCATTGGCTTAGCCTAAGGTTCAGTGCCTCGCCTACTGTGAGAATGAAATGAATTACCGTACATATAGTGCATAATTATTTTCCATCGTTTTTTACGGAAACGTACGAAAGTGTCTTGCTATATCAGTCAGTCTCGGTACTAAAAATACTGAGGTTGACTTATAAATACGAATAAAAAAGACATTGTGTTAGCGCCTCATTGGTGCTTGACACCTTCATGTACCTACGACGTTGCTGGCCGCCGTATGGATTCGGAATTCGATTATTGACATTGACTAGATATATATGATTGTGTTAATTCTGTTAAAAATTATTGATTTTTACAAAGAAGAAGAAATGTTATTTGTTTTACTAAAACGTTAAAATATATTAATAAAGTGATATGTTTAAATGAGTTGTATGTTCTTAAACACATTGTATCTACTAGATTTTACATATGAGCGTTTTTATTGTTGTAGGCATGTTCCTGTGTTCTTTAGATTACCAACAATTTTAAGTTATTCCTACTCAAAATCACGAGCAATCTTGATTTTAATCAGAAAAAAGTGTCCTTTTAAGAGTCCACGAACGCTACTTTTCTATGGATATTCGAAAATGTAACGCAATGGAAAATCGGAAATAGTAGGAATAAATTGGGATTATTTTTTCTCCGTTACAATAATGTTCATGATTCCGAGGAATAACCAAAAATTTCTTGGAAACCAAAGATTACGTAAACTTATTACGATAAAAAACGCCCTTATTGCTTTGTTTATGCGTCGAACTTGCTTTCGCTCTCGAAGCGATTGCAATTACTCCTATGCATAGTGCACATACGAGTATACCATCTATATCTTACTTGCTGGTAGAATGTGATTCCGCTTCCTGATAAAAGTTGTTCGCGTTCATATTTATAATGAGTTTAGTGCAGGCAGTACATGCACACTGCTAGTGCTTTATGTATCAGTTAGCCATATTGTGTTATATAACTACCTACTAGGCATCTGTAGTACTGAAAATGTTTTGAAATATGAGAGAACTAGGATAATTCAAAACTCTACATGTCACCTAATATTTATAATTTGTTTTAGATGAACTATTTAATTGAATATCTTTAAGGGCGAAGGAATGAAAGAAATACCGCCCATTTCCGATTATAAATAGTAAAATTGCAACCTACTTGTTTAGTCCATCAATAGAAGCTGCGTTGGTATTTGTGATCTTTACATTGAGAACAATATCTATTAAATAAAATATGAATTTTCATAAACTGTTCTGTAAATCAATTATTTTTTAAGCGTGAATGTAACGAATTCTACGTAGCGCTTACATGTACAGCTCAAATGTTTTATGTTTGCATAATATTTTGGAAATTTAATAATTTACTGGTTTTCCATTAGAGTTCACGGAGAAGGCCGCAGCATTGAACTAGTTTTTTTTACGCCGCTTGTTTTAGATTTTTTCTATCCAAATTATTCTGAGGCCAACGACAAATCTATGTGATAACATCAAAATAATAACAATAAATACTTTGGCTCATCCACATTTCTGCTTCTGGTGATGACATAGAGGTACCATAACTTTATATAGGTACATTTTATGATACTTCAGACTGCTTCGTAATAGATAGTAGACGTTATGTTTACTGACAAATAATTTTTTACTAAGTAGATGGAGTATAAAGGACAGCTTGCGGTCACCACGCCACGTATTGACGCATTTATACTAATTAAGTGTGTTAAAGTTTTTTAATGTTTGTTAAAATGATCTTTAGTTACTAAAGCCGCGTTGTCACTTAGTGTTCTAAACAGTTCTGAGCGAGCAATCGTTCGTTCGTTCGGATAAAGGAAGCACTTGCTCCAACAGTAAATGCGAAGAGCAAACATTTGCTCAAAACAAGATGTTTGCTCATACTAAATGATAACGCGGCTTAATGCAAATTACAAATATGTATTAACAAAAAATAGTGATAGATATTGTGTAAAGTAGTATACGATGCAAGTGAGTAATGAAGCATGTAGTACACCTATATGTTATGGTCTTCGTAAACACTTGATAAGGAAAATTCTGTATTTATTCTGGCTTCATCTTCCTGACGTTCCCTAGCTTTTTGGAACGCCTAGAGTCAGCGGCGAGGGAGCGGCTAAGAATTGGCGCTGGCACGTTATCACGAAAGCGACCGCCATCCTGGCTTTACAAGTTCAACACAATTTCATTGTTCTTAGAACTTATACGATCGCTGGGGAAAATAGTTGCTCTGGAATGGTAACCAAATAAAACACAGGGTGGATATCA
The DNA here is from genome assembly GCF_910591565.1 of Cydia splendana. Lineage (NCBI taxonomy): Eukaryota > Metazoa > Arthropoda > Insecta > Lepidoptera > Tortricidae > Cydia > Cydia splendana. Next base: position 9,296,775 of record NC_085969.1, on the reverse strand, counting down.
CAAGATGGAACGGCGATCTGGTGAGGGTTGCGGCAATATGTCGGAGAAGGACGTCAACGTCAAAGGACCGCTAGACGTTTAAGATGACGAAGACTATGGTTAATATGGAGCAAAAATGTCAAAGCACTTACAAACATAATATAAAAACGGAGTAATTCGTTAAAATACTTAAATACTTCGATTTCATTCAATCGTGCTTGCGAGAGCAAATTCACTTAAGATATAACAATAATTTAAACGGCTTCACACGTGTTTATAACATTTTACGAGCTTTGTCATATTCATCTCCATCAACAGGGACATCGTAGCTTCTAAGAATCGACAATTTTTCGTAAGAACCGTAAAATAAATACTTAGCGAAGATCTGTGATATTATGTACCTATAAATATGAGTACCTTTGTTCCACAAAATTAACTAACAAATCGTAAACCATACCTATTGCAAAGACGTAATGTCCTAGATAATCAGTTAAGAGAGTTGCTGTTAGGACATCTGTCTTTTAATTTCCCATGGCGAATGAAATTAGTCATGTTTCGTCTTGTCACAAGTAAGTTTAGTAGGTTAACGATACGAGTGTAGTAAGATGTATTTGTCCATACGCGTATAACTTGATCCACTGTTTTTGTGCTTTATCATTACATTACGTATGAGGTATATGCGTATTTCGAGAAATTTTACACAACATATCCCTACCGAATTATGCCTTATATTTGAATAAAATATTTGTCAAAAGACTTGGTTCAGGGGACAGACAATTGCAAGTAGGTGTAGGTACTGAGAATCTTAAAATACTAGAAATCTGAATCAGTCGGAAAGAAAAGTAGATATAACTTACGAATGTTGCTGTTTTTTGTACTTACGTACTCGGAATAGGTAATTAAGTCCTCCTCAGTGTGTACTTTCCGATAATTGTAGGTAAATCTGCTTACCTGTAAACAGAAATTATCACTTATTTTTTATTAATTAAATACACGCCTTATTTACATAGTATTGCGACAACAATATCTCTTTTCATGTTCTATGTTATCTTGGATAGGAATAAATAACTGATAATCAAAGAAAAAATGCTAGGTCTCATACTATCTATCGTACGTAATGGAAAGCACTGTGACCCACAAGTCGGCTAATGTTTGCTTTGATTCGGTTTGCTTTGTTATGCAAAGCTACCTCGTCATTATCATTGATTCCAATCGCGTCCGGAAGTACGTACTCTTTGACAAACAATCAGAATGCGTTACTCAAACGGTTACGTCTTCATCTATGAGTGAATCTAAGTAATATTCTCACGAACATTGTGTAATAGGTTTTACTTTGGATATTATTGTAATTTGTTTAGTTACGAGTTTAGTGCGAACTAATAACTGTTATGACATTTCTTTAAGTTTGTTATGAATTTATGAAATACTTGCGTAGTTTGGGCACGATTTAAGCGTTGTCAAATTTGGAAGCGTAAGTAGTGCAAAGTGCAAGTATTGTACTTAATTGCAAAATCCGCAGTAGTTTTCGTGGCGCGCGAGATATTGCGTGGAAATTACAAATTCACAATTTAATAAGTTTGTACAAAATGCGTTTTTTATTTGACGATACTCCAGAAATTTCAGTGTTAAACCTTTTTAGATTTTTGTAGCGATGTTTGTAATATGTATTTTTTAATCACGCTCTAAGTACCTAAGCACGCTTTAAGTATTGACTGCAAATAACTTTTGTCAAATATTTTTGCGTGCCCTGTCGTGCCAGGTATTAGGTATTTCAGGTGAATGTACTTATAGGATGCAGTGTCTTTAAAGATGACTCTTCACGATCTAATGAAGGAGTCACGATCGTTCTACTGAAGAGAACTACCGAATAAATCTGTTCTAAGGGCAACACGAATTACGAACGTTCACTAATTTAATTAATTGAATGTTTTCGCGAACGGTACGCCACGAAGCGCTAGGCCGTGCCACCGAGACGTAAATGGGTAAACTGAATACATCCACAGTCAGTTTTGTCTGGCATTGATTGTTTGATAGAGTTAGACCAAGAGAAGTCTGCAACGATTTTGACAGCACACGCAGTGCAAGTGTTATTTATATGTCATAATTTCATAGAAGTTTGACGTTTAAATTTAAAATAATACTTGCATTGCGTGTGCTATCAAAATCGTTGCAGACTTTTCTTGGTCCAACTGTATGAATCATGACTTGAGTTGGCTGCTTCCTACCACTATGCCTCTCGCTTTCGGTTGGACGTTTATCCTTATACCCTGGAACTTTTATTGTAGCGCTATAAAGCGCTATAAGCGTTTTAGAGTATTTTTTGGAGCCCGCGCCTACAGAGAGCGGTCTGGAATTCTGGGTTCCGCGTTCCGCGTTCAGAGTTCTGCATTCAATGTATAACTCTTTACTATAACGCACACAGGAGACGTTTAGACTGTGGCGGTCAGTGTCGGTAGTGTCCAACCGAAGTTTCGATTTTGGCATAAATAGGTATCATGTTTCGGTCGAAGATTCGGTTTCGGCCAAAAAAACCGAACGTTCCGCCCGTGCCAAAACTGTATTTTCGGTAGTAAACAGCCGAAGTTTCGATTTCGGCAGGTTTCGGCATAAAATTAAAAATTATTTTCCGGCCGAAACTAGAGCAAAACAGAACCGATACAGATTCGGAAATAAAAGCTAAAGCATGAACTAAGCAGATAAATTAATGAGTTTTTTGTGGACTAGACCAGGGGTCTCCAAACTTTTTTACCTGAGTCCCATATTGCTCCTCAGAATTTTCGCGCGGGCCACCGTCGGCGCCGAGGGGTAGGGGGGGTGTATCTGGTTGCTGCTGTTAGGGCTGAACACCTGGTGCCTGGCTCCCGCGGGCCGGATTGGACCGCTATCGGCGGGCCGGTTTGGAACGCTTCGCGGGCCGGATTTGGCCCGCGGGCCGGGGTTTGGAGAGCCCTGGACTAGACTGATTCATCAGGAGCAAAAACTTGATATACGATTTGATTATAAATACAAGATGCGACTTCAATAGTAATTAAGTAAATCTAAGTAGCACGCGAAGCTTAAAATTAATTAATTACTATAATTATACCTACAACATTGGCTTAATGTTTTAATTATATAAGCATATGTTTGGCCTTGAACATAGTAATTATTGAACTCTCAACGCCCAATATAGCCGACGATAGCAGTTGGAGAAGGTAACTGGTCTACTGGCGCCTCGCTCGAAACCGCAGTCGCCCCAGCCTACTAGATGCCCATGTGCGAAGCCCTCGACGAATATCTTCAACCGCCTCGCGTTAAGGAATAAACTACACGATTTAAAAAACTGACTTTTATTTACGCGGTACAAATATAAAAATACTCCTACAACGATTAGGCGGTACAGCTTCGGATCCCTCAGGTCTTCCTTGGTTTTCTTCCTTTGGTTTTCTTCCTTTTGGTTTTTTCCTTTTCGGCTGCTCCTGGTGTACTGTACGATCCGAAGCGGTTCCGTCTTACTTTTATACGAAAAATCAAGAAAGAGAGTCACCTACGATAGGGAGATAAAATCATGTCTTAATTCGCGGAATTAATCGGCCTGTGATTGGTCGCTTACGTCATACGGTCATTTTCGGGTGAATTTTCATTATCCCGCTATCGTTCTGCGACTCATATTACATATATCCGATTAATTACTAACTTAAAACTATTACAAATAGTTAACTACGTTCATTAGTTATAAAAACAAACGATAACAAGTTCACTAGTCCTTACGACTTGGTTTACAATAGATAGGAAAGCGGCCGAAATGAATACAATGGATGGTTTATGGCCCTTTGCCGACTCGCAGGCCTTTGTCTACCTGTGACTGCCTTATGATTCTTATCTAACTAGGTGACTAGGCTAACGACCTATAATATCTACAAATATTGTTATGATGTAATTTTAACAGGTTACGAATTAATTAATGAAACGTGTATGTTTCTAAGTGAAAATTACGCTGTATCGGAGCGCTGAGCTCGAATTTGGCCGACCAATGAGAAGCGGTCATTCTGTCCCTTTCATATTGAGACTTCCTTGTCTTGATCCGCCTTTCTTTGGTTAACCAATGACAGAGCCTACATTATTTTACCAAGTTTATAGTGATTACTTGGGAATTGGGAAATAGGTTTAACTTTGTTTTTTCCTAACTTACTATATGACCTAAAACTTATTACGAACCTACGACTTAAATAACGGATATTTTGAATACTTATGACTACTGACAATCTAATCGCGGTTTTCCCTACCTATCAATAAATTTTTATTGAGAATACAGTCTTAATCGAATTTGATCTTAATCTAATTTACAATTATCCGCGTCTTGTCGTAGCGTCGCTAACAGTAATCAAAAGCAGCATGATGTATCAGCCGATAGAAGTCCACAGCAGGAAAAAAGCATAGGATATCCATAACAACTGGTAGTGCTGTGTCCTCATCTTATCTCTCACTTATACTTTTATATCTTGATTTGATTATCGGTCTGCATTGTCTTTTTACAATGCGGTTCAGTTGGGTTTAGACTAGTAATTCAAACATGTTGTAATTAAAATTAATAATGTACCATCATCATCATTGCCGAGCTATGTTACCTGTGTTCCCTTATCAGAGAGTCAGCTGTCCTAATTATTAAGCGCCATTCCTGTTTATTTTGAGTTATCTCATTGAGGTCACGTTTCAGCAGCAGTACCTACATAACAGTGCATAATGCGCTTTTGTTGCCAACTTACATATATAATTAAATTATCGCATAAATCGTACTGCTGTAGGTATACTTACTCGTAATCCCATAAGTTCACGATAGTCGACCCTAGTAATCATAGAGCTAGTAAATAGAAACGTGATGGATCTTATTGAGCAGTCAAATAAATAAACATGACTAGTCAGCTTAACATAACTGAGGGCCCGATGCGGATTTTGAAATAGACATCCATTAGACATCTTTTAGACATCACCAAGATACGATAACGATATGTTTAAGATCTAACCTGTCAAATTTGACATTTGCGCGATTCTGGAGATACTGTTGAACGATTTCCACAGGATATGACTTAGAGATCCAATTCACATCTAATAGATATCTTACTCTATCTAACGTAAAAGTAACATTGGTTGCCCGAATTGCGCTGCAAAAGAGTACTAGTTGATATCTAAACTATAACGTATCTAGAATGGATCTAGTACGTGTCGTCTCTTGTGAATATCTTGAAGTTCGAATACAGCAGTGAGACGCACCTTGTTCACGCACTAATAAAATTCTGAGAATTGTAATTGAAAATGAAATTTATTCGCAACCAATTCAGCGCAGACAAATTAAGATACCTGAACAAATAAAAAAAGAACGGAATTACTTTTCGCAGAAATCGGATCCTGATGATATCTGTAGTTGTTTGCATATGAATTATTTAAGGGCCCATCAACGTGCACACTGGCGCCACTGCTAAATAATCGTGATTATTTAAATTTAATAAAAGATATATTAAAAAAAGGGGGCCGCTACGTACTGTATTTTGTATTTAAGTACCTTTTACATACATCAAACTAGTTTTTATGTTGCTGGATTCGTCGATCTATGAAAAAACAAAAAGCCCCGTTTTAACTTTGGACGCATAGATTGACGAATCCAGCAACATAACAAAACCGGACAAGTGCGAGTCGGACTCGCCCACCGAGGGTTCCGTACTTTTTAGTATTTGTTGTTATAGCGGCAACAGAAATACATCATCTGTGAAAATTTCAACTGCCTAGCTATCACGGTTCATGAGATACAGCCTGGTGAGAGACGGACGGACGGACGGACGGACGGACAGCGGAGTCTTAGTAATAGGGTCCTGTTTTTACCCTTTGGGTACGGAACTCTAAAAATTGTGTAGATTGATGTATTCAAAAGGTACTTAAATACAAAATACAGTACGTAGCGGCCCCCTTTCCGTTAAATTTAAATAATCACGATTATTAAATTTATTAATTAGCAGTGGCGCTAGTGTGCACGTTGATGGGCTCTTAATAAAAAATTTAATTCTGAATTATAGGTAACTTACGCTAAATCCTACTGACTCCTCATTAAACAAGGAATTTAATGTTTATAAAAAATTATGAAGTATCACGTTTTCTAGACGATAAACTTTATAAGTACATCGTCATACAAATAACCATTAAAATACCGCCTCATTGCAATTTTCTGTAACAACTCTATCTGAAAATATCTTACGATAATCGAAAGTGAAAGTCATGTTTATGAGTTAATAGAGGCGAATTACTATACTTTACGGTACACAGCACTTTTATGATAACTCTTTGCTAATTATACTCGTATTAGTCTATCCGTAGCGGTTGCATGATATTCCGTATCTAGTTGGAGGTGCATAAAATCAAAATCCAGTATTAACATTACAAAAATGTGACCTTGAAAGTAATTGGGAATAAATGCTCAAATTAATAATGCCAGGAAAATGTAGGTACATGTAGGTAACGTAGGATATTGTTGTAGAATGTAAACATTTAATGGGTATTCTATTGATTTTGTTTCCGCTGAAGGTCTACAGAAGCGATTAAATAACAAGATTTGCACATAAAAGTTCACGATGTTTACGTTAAGTAATTAATTCAATTATTTGCATTATGAACAAAGATGGTAGTTTTAATTAAGCACGAAACTTCAATTCCAAATACAGTCAAGATCAAGATAAATAATAAAATCGTGATTTTACTGTAATGAAAACTTCAATAGTAATAAATGGCAACCGTTGATTCATCTGATATTGCCTTAATTGGCAAATTTGCAATAAAACAAATCGAACAAGTAATTAATCAAGTGTAGGTATTGTCTTCATTTGTTATGTAAATAAAGCCGTTAGTAAACGAAGTACCTACAAGTATATTCGTGAAGTATGTAATTGAAGTGTAATACGAACAAAATGGAAATATGACTTCGTTTTATTGTAGGTACTTATACCTTATACCGAAACGTCATAACTTCATTATAATATGTAGAAGTAAAAACTTTTGACATAGCTCAGGTAAAAGGTAAATTAGTAATGTATCAAATATGTTCATGTCACAAAGGATTATGCCACTGAGACTGGACAGTATATTAAGCCTTTAGTTATGTGAACAGGAATTTAGCAGAACAAATAGTTGCTAGAAACTAGTTACATGAACATTACCCTACATCAAAAATCGACTTTTAATGCCAATGGTAACAGTAGCAACAGCAACCACAGTTAGTGTTAAAATTACGCTGTGTAGAACGTAAAAAATACCATAAGCAAAACAGATAATGCGTTCAGGGTTCTGTTTTTGTAAACATAAATTTACATTAAGTACATATTCATCGTTTAAGAGTTACCTTGATAAAATTTGTAATCTCCAGATAAGAATAGTAAAAAGTGTATTAGTAGATAAAAAAACTAAAAACGAATGCAATAATAATTACAAGCGATTGTATAAGATACTAAAAATCTTACCAGTGCATGAGAAGGTTAGGCATTTAGTTTGTATGGATGATTATGGTCAAGACAAATTCAAAACGCATAGACTACCGTTACGTAATCTCAGAGCAAGCACGCAACAAACATACGTAGAACATAAAGCGAATAATTACTATGGCCAAAGAACGCGAAAACATATGGTTCCTAAAATACTTAACCAATTAAGTCCAACAGTAGATCAGTGTAGCAGTAAGCAAATATTAAAGAAAAGGCTGCAAGCAAAACTTTTAGATTTGTATGATAATAGTAGTTAGTAGTAATAGTATATTGTTTGTATGGCATAACTCTAGTTAAGTAATGTATTAGGTATAAGTATGTAAGTTAAGTGGGTAGAACACAAAAGGATTGCGGCGGCGTGTTGTCTCCTCTTCTTTTTTCTATCTTTATAAACTCCATCACTTCCAACATTTTGTCCTCCTACCACCTTTACGCCGACGACCTTCAAATATACTCTCAGGGCTCTGTTGCCGATCTATCACAGACTATCTGCGCCATGAACACCGACTTGGAGAGCATTTTAGATTGGAGCAAACGTTACGGTCTCAAGGTAAACCCTACTAAAACTCAGGCTATGATAATAGGTAGCTCAAAGCTTACTGCTCGGATTGATTTTGGTTCTCTACCTGCCATTGTCTTTGACGGCATTCAGATTCCCTACTCTCTCCAGGTAAAGAACCTCGGTGTGATGATGGACCAGAGTCTCTCTTGGGCGCCTCAGGTGCGTGAGGTTAGCAGGAAGATGTTTGCAGCAAGTGCATCACTCCGCAGACTTCGAAATTTCTTGCCTTACGCCACTAAGATTGCGCTAGCTCAATCCCTCTTACTGCCCATATTAGATTATGCTGATATTTGCTATCTGGACCTTACGGAGGACCAGCTGAATAAGCTTGAGCGCCTCCAGAATCTCTGCATAAGGTTTATATTTGGCCTGCGCAAATATGACCATGTGTCACAATTCCGTTCTCAGCTCAAGTGGCTTCCTATTCGACTTCGCCGTGACTCTCATGTCCTCGCCCTTCTTTATGGCATTCTCTTTAATCCCGCTACACCACCTTATCTCAAAGAGCGTTTCAAGTATCTCTCTTCTATCCGATGTTCTCAGACTCATATTCTTGCTCCTCCTTCATCTACTTCAAAATTTTATAACACCTCGTTTACCTTCCGGGCTGTTCGGTTGTGGAATGCTTTGCCAGTAGAATTAAGATTAGCTAAATCTCTCCCCATTTTCAAAAATCAGCTGAAAGTATACTTTTTATCTCTGCCTTAAGTTGCCATTTTATATATTGTATATATGTAAGTATAAATATGTATTATGTATATATATATTGTATATTTATTTGTGTATTAGGTTTTGTTGTAATACTAATATAAGTAGTTTTGTAATATGTGTGTTTGTGTTTAATAGTCTCCATATTTTGCTCCGTGCACTACCTGTTGACTTTTGTTTGAGTTCTACATTTCCTGCTACCCAAAGGTTGTCTGGAAGAGATCGCTCTTTAGCGATAAGACCGCCTGTTGTTACCTGGTTCTATTTTTCCGTTAAAATTTCTTTGTAGTTTTACATGTATGTAAAATGTATAATTATTGGTGCAATAAAGAATATTAAAAAAAAAAAAAAAAAAAGGATTGAGAGCGCTTTATCCGCCAACAAACTGTCCTCAGTTTGGCGGAATATAAATATGTAAATACCCTGTAAGTTTTTTTGCGATAAATAAATTAAAAAAAAAAAAAAATCTTTGAGATTTCGATGCGGCAAAAGATTTAGCACATTATCGGTTGAATTTTATACTACTTACCACCACACACCTTAATGAGTTTCTTGATTCAGGAACAAGCAGATCGATAAGAATATTGAAGTAAAGAAAAACCTATTGATTAGCATAAAACTTTGAAAAAAAAGAAGTCACGCAAAGCACGATACTAGGCACAATTGTTTACAACAGCTCCTCATTAAACTTCAACAACTGGGCTCGTTTTATTTATTATAGACATAAAACAGTAAATTTATTGAAACGGAACCCAACATACCGGTTTTAAACGTAAAAGTAATCGAGTTCCGGAAGAAATAGACAAAGAGACGCGTGCGACGGCTTTGCATGCTAGAAGTAGGAAAAGATCGCGATTACGAGGCGGTGTGAAAAAGCAATTACAAATAACTTACGTAATTCAATAAGAGATGGCCAAGTTGGTCTAGATATATCAGATAGTGATACTGATAACAGATAAAAACTGCTTTGTGTATCCAATACAAAGTATGACAAAGTAAAAAGGAGAATTATAAACGACAAGCTTGTTGAATGTTGATGTAACTTGAAAAGAAGTTGCAGGTAATGTTATTTTATTGTACATTATATGACTAAAACTTAGTAATCCAATTAATGGCCAAACAATATTAGTAGATATTCAGTGTGTTAACCCAATACGGGTAATAAATCAAATCAGACATAAATAATTTACCCGTGTAATTATGATTTAAGAAGTTTTTTCTAAGTTACACTTAGTTATGACCCCGTAAATCATTATTGAAAATTTACCGAGCAGCAATGTACCTACTGCAAATATTAGGATACATAACATGACATTACGAGATACGAGATTTTTGGTTAATATTTCCATTGTACCTACTTATTTCTAGGCAAAAGTTATCTCAGTACCTATACTTCTTAGGTCCAATGCTAACCACCGTTTAAAGCAGCGGTCGGCAACCCGCGGCCCGCGAGCCTCCCTGGCTACTTTGTATGTAATATTGACAAATGACAATGTCTGATAAAGTCATAAGTATTAACAAAGTCCGGCCCGCGTCCCCTTCATTAACTGCTATGTGGCCCTTGGCTGCTAAAAGGTTACCGACCGCTGGTTTAAAGGATTGGCCGTATTGTATAATTAAAATATTTATACAGGAAAATGAATCCAGCTATAATATTTTGATATCTGCACGGAATTAGAAGGTCATTGCCAGTCTGTTATGTCACTTACCTATTTTGGCCTAAGAAACACTATACTAGACCTAATAGCAAACATATCTTAGCAGTGCAATTAATGCGCGTAATGGGTAAGCCACGTCGGTCTACTTCCTCGTATTTACTCGTAAACACATGTGACGTGATAGCTCTCGCCATAATTTCAATTCCATCACATGCACCGCAAGTAAGTACCTATTACAACTCGCTCGCGATTCCCCGGAATGGCTACTTAAGTTCGATCACGGCGTGATCTCGACTGCCTATACAAAATTACGCAATGTGCGACATCGAATATATCCAAGTTTCACTTTCGCGTGAGTTACAGTTTCACCCGCGGCCAAATCGACACATCGGGCACTCGGAATCAACGTACCGATTCGAATTCGGAACCGGTATTTTTTTCCTTAAACGTTTTTTGTTCGCTTGGGAAAGCTGATGAATCGCACTGATAAACCACTTATTGCAATCGTATTATGCCGTAGCGAAAGTCAGATAATCTGTAAAAGACTCAATCCTATTAGATCCATTGTCAGCTATCGCCAATGCACATAGTTCTGAGATTAAAGATAAGCAACTGCGAGTAGTAGAGACCGGGATAAAAATCAACACAACACCCACAGTCCCACATTTAACATTAGTAGTTATAATGGTGTATTGTTATATGTACCTATAGAAGGGAAGTCTAGTTAATGCAGACCACACTCTCGACATTAATTCAAAACATGTAAACCTCGTTGAAAAGCAGAAAACATTTCAACTTGTGAAGTGCGCTGGGTGAATTTAAAGACAGTATTGCAAATAGCGCGAATAACACAGATAACAATACATATCTAAATCAAATTACAAAATGTATTCTTGACCTATTTCAATCGACCCAAATGTCAAACGGTCCAAACAATGAGTCACCAGATGTAGAGGTGTGAGGTGAAAGCAATACATCGGGTGATTGACACGGAGTCCGTATCTTAAATGCCATTGGATCAAGGTTAGGCGGTGTGATCTGTTATTGTAATTAACGAGAGCTGTGAAGCATTCACGTTTTGTTTCATCAATAATAGATATGATAACTGATATACCTAATTTTTTTTTTAAAAACACCGTTTGTAGGTGTTTACACCAAAGTGTGAATATAATTATACTTTTTATTAGTATATTTGTAATAACTGCTCAGAGTAATAACTTTAACAGTCTTGTCTGTTATTATCGTAGATATAACAACTTTACGAGGCAGGAAGTAATTTGTGGGTCGGCCACTATCATTGCGAACTTAAATCGTGCTTATTTCTACTTAAACTAGTTAAACTACAATACTTATGATTTTAGTATGCTATGAGATCAATATTTCATTTCGGAGAAAATAGTTTCAAAGTTTTTGCAGTAGCATCGAAAACTAAAATATTCGTTTAATTTGAACAGTGTTTCTTAGCACAGCTACATTTCTTGTTAATATTCGTACAAACATTGAAATTCCGGCAAAGAAGGCCGTTTACTTTAAAATGCAAAATGCATTGCTAGATAAACACCGGACACAGGAAACCACCAAAGGAAATGATTAAAACCAGCAATTTTACGTAACAAATTATTAGGCTCCTTCCTTTGAACACAAATAACGCTATACAAATACATATAACTATTATAGATAAAACAAAATCTTAGGTATATTTTACAAAAAGAAAATACCTATGCCTGACAAAAATGTAAACGAAATGAGAATTATGATTAGATTTAATAATAAAGATAATCAATTTGACACGTTCTTGTTAAATTTAGCTATTCCCTCGTAGATTATTTAATTTTGGCACCCAGTGGCATAACCGAGACAGATAGAAATTTGTCACAGACGTCTGAGACCATCGGTAGTTTAACAGATTTTAATGATTCACGGTTAGTTTCACTAGACTTATATCGATCGGTAGTTTTGTTGTAGCGCCCTATTTCATGATCTACAAAGACCTATAAATATATATTACAAGTAGTAAGTACTTAATCTGATATACACGTAGTTGTCGATTAAACTATAATATTGACTACAACAGAAAATACATAATCGGGTTACGAATCAATATTGGAAGAAATAAATAAATGTTGAATGTACGGGTTAGGTTAGAACTTTTTGTAAATTCTAGTTGTTTCAAGGTTCATGTCTCATCTTAATGTTCCTCATTTGATTATATTACAAAACAAGGTCTGAATCACGAAATACTTTCCAAATTTCTGCCATCTTACTTCATCCAAGTTCGTTATAAGTGTTTTTATTTTTCGGTTTCACTATATCTTGATACTGGCAATATGAGTGCAGTAAGTATGTATGTAGGTACGTTACTGCAATGGCTACTTAGTAGCACACTATTATCTTTAGAATGGTATGTCAGTAAGATGAAGAACTGATGAAGAGTCGTATAATGGTGTCAATAAAGCATAATATTTACGTTGGTATGGATGGGCATTGGGCACGTCAGGCATAAATTGCATAATGGTCAATGTTGTAAAAATAAATATAATTGAAATGATTATATATATCTGTCGATCAGTGCCCAAAAATAGACGCGTTTTTATTGGTCATTTTTTTTTATTCTTGTTCGTTTTTTTGACCTATCGCAATAAGTAGCTTTCAAAATATCAAAAATATGTCAGTTAGTATAAATAAAACCTTAATTGCAGTGTACTTTATGCTGCATCACCTTTATTAGACAGAATGTATTATTCATATTGATGTCAGTATTTAATTTCAATAAAACCAGGCATGGACACGATTGCTTCAACGAGAAAAAATGCAAATAAAAGTAAAACTTTATTTTCGTGGCGTAGGGCAACGAACTTGAACGTCCTTTGGCGTCTTAAAAACAAAATTCATTGGGTCACAAAAAAATCTTAGCAATTGACGCACATGCATCCACGTTAGCGGGTGAGATTATTAGTCCCCTGCCTGCTATACGATCACATCTCAAAATTTATGATTATTGGAAACGTAACTTTATTATTTTTAATTAAGATTGAATCTTCAATGATCATAAATTTTTAGATGTGGCCATATAGCTGGCAGGGGACGTATGATCTCGGACCTGAGGGTCTACCGCGAAACACGAAATTTCGCTATCTGCCTCTCTATCGCTCGAATATGCAAGAGTGATATAAATATAAAGGCAGATAACGAAGTTTCGATTTTTGTGTTTCGCGGTAGACCCTGAGGACTTCCTAAAAGGTCGTAAACACCCTGACGAAGACATAACAAAAACGACCTTGTGCCGTCTGAGTAAAGCTTATATCTAGCTAGAACAAATAAATATCATGAGAGCTTGCTGTACTTAGTTTTAAATATATTTATAAGTACCAAGTTTATTAACGCTGTGAACTGTGAATTTATGTGTGGTTAAATCAGGTTTGCGAAAATGCGCTCCAGTCTTTAGAAATGCTAATAAATCTGCGTTTGTAAGAAATTTCGTAACCCTTAAAGTTCGCAGACAGGCGTTGCCGTACTTAGGCATTCCAGTTGTTGTCGATGTTTTAAATGAGACAGTAAATATAATTTACGCGTAAGAGGGATAAAGGTTGCTCTCGGAATATTTATATTTTATAGTTTAGCGATAAATAACATCATAGAAGGAGAACCTGAAGCTAAGAAAGGGAAGACCATACACAATAGAGACAGAAAGAGAGAAGTGAATTAGAAACAAATTGAAGAGAAGAGAGCAGTTAAATAGAAGGAAGTTAAGAATGCGGCATATGACAGAATCAGAAAGAGCCTACTTAAATTCCTATTGTACACTCACGAGTAATAAAATAAGGTCACTTTGTAAAGTTACCTGTTTTTTGCTAGTGACGTGTATGGATTAGGTTTGAATTGAATGTTTAATATATTGATTGAACCTAACATATAACTTTAAATTTTTCTCAAGTTCCGAAACAGGGAAGGTTTGAAGCTGATATTGGGAAATGTATCTAAAAGATCGATTTGGCAAATTTATACGTGCGTCGCCCAAAGCAATGTAAAATATTAGTAGAAATAAATACTGACACATTGCAGAAACTGATAAAGATAACTAGAGGTAGTCGCAGTTATTCCCCATAGCTAACTAACCTACTTATATACCTACGCTCTGGTGAGCCAGTTTAGTTCTTCTTATCTCAAGGTCTATAGAGTACATCTAAGCTATTTTTGCACTGACTGGAACTGAATAAAATGAGGGTATGTAATTATAAACGTCATATTTTCATATAAATTTGACATTAGTGATGACATTTTTACACTTTGTCATCGCAAATGCCATGAAGCGTTTGCTTGGTCGTACTCTAATAATTTTCGACTGATTTGCTTGAAGTATTAAAGGTAAGCTATGGGAGTAATAGCCCTGTTGTGATTATGAATGAGACGCGTTTTGCAATAGTTGGTAGAACTAGAACTAGCTCAGTTTGGGTGCGTATTGATTGCTAATTTGAATGCGTAATAGACCAACAAAGATTGTGCGAACCAGTTGAAAATACAATAAAGTGTTCTAGCAAAAAAAGGGGTTGTTATCTCCATTTTTTTGGTTCTTTTGTATGTCACGTATGTAGGTAATTAAACCTTATGAACAAAAAGTTTAAGGATCATTGTTTCGTTTTTAGTCTGATTGAGTTTTTAATTTTTAGTTATACAGAGTTCATTCTCCGTGACATACTCGTAACATACTTTATTACAACATACATGTATAGGTACTAATAAATATTGTTATGGACATTTTGTAAAATTGTCTTAAAAAAAGAAAACTCAAATAGTGCTCACATATCTCGTTGATCATTCAAGTATATTTTACGCAAATTACAGTTCACGCCGCCTTCAACCAAGGAATTCAATAATTGTGTGGTTTTTCTGAACCAAGTCCAATTTCAAGCAATCTCTATTCGATTCAAGGAGCAACCGTTTCCCAACCAATGATGACAGTTGATGGAACAACAGACGAAGGCCGTACAAATTGAATTGTTCTTGCCAATGACAATTTAGGACAATTGAATGTCGGCGACATAATTGCCTATTTTCGATTACACTCTCGGAATAATGAGGATTCGGTACTTAAATCATAGTTATTATGAGCGGTGTTTCAAGTCCCTGCGGTCACGATTTTTCGTTGGCACAATATTGCTGTAAATTGTCAGCTGATGGATGGTTGTGATGAAACAAAGTAAACGTTTTGTTTGACTGTGATGTTATGGCTCACGACTATATAAGGAGGGGTTGTAGTAATCTAAAGTGTCATTTAAATGACACCACTATTTTGCCGTGCTTAACATATACATTACGTAGGTACGTGTATTTGAAATCTAGTTTAAATGTGTAATGTGAAGGTACTTACCGCTCCTAACGTCTTTAACAGGCAGATATCTTTGAGAGTGAGTAATGTAATTTATCTAACCTAAAAACAAAATTATCTTCAGTAGAAGGCTGTCTTCTGGTTCAAGCAGGCCCTTGAGTCATAGTTTTAAGCTATAACCAGTTTCAAATACGATAAGTCATAAGTTTTTTTTTTTTAATCTTTATTTAAAGAGCTTAGTCACTTTTGTGACGATGTCGCTCTGTACGTATACAAAATTAAATGTAACATTATCTTCTACTTAATCCTAAGATCAAAGATACATGCTTCATACGATAATGTATTGATTCTGTAAATTGCGTTGGAATTTTGAACATAATGTTGCTTTGCTTTCTCTATAGTTAGTATGCATTGAAGGCAGAAATCTTATTATCTATTACAAAACAACATCGTTCTACAGTCAAATCGCAACTATGTATTATGTATTTCATTCATCCTGTGTTTCCTTCGAACAACTGCTACTTTTATTCTATACTTATTATAATCAGCAGAATTTCATTGTGTTGGTGCATAGCCGAGACAAGTAAATAATATAGACTCTTAGTCTCCATATAAATTCATCATCTAAACTATAGTACTGCAACGGCTATACATATGTGTACGGCCGTTCCAGGATCGTAGGATCAGTCGGTGTACACAGGGTGCAATTGTTATATTTGACCATACGCTGAGGGGTGAATATGTGGGTCATACTAAACAACTTTTACTATAGGGCAAACCCTGAAATCACAAAAACAGTATTTTCGATTTTTTTTCGCGATTTTGGGGTTTGCCCTATAGTAAAAGTTGTTCAGTATGACATACAATACATACATACCTATCTACCCCTCAGCGTAGGGTCAAATACAACAATTTCATCCTGTATATACTAAACATTACAGTCGTCGTTAGGTATTTGACTCAAATGAGTATTCATTCAGTAAGAGATACGGGAACAAATATAATATAAGGAGAGCTTTATTATGAAGACCCCGTACGCCAACCCCGCCAGCGGGCGTACAAAGCCGCTAGATGGTGTAACGCTTTTATTTAGGTACATACTTGAGACTACAATATGTTTTTATATGCAGATTAACAGTCGTCACCATATACTCGTCCATGTAGCATAGTGTTTATGTATTGCATTGTAATCGTGTTGCAAGCTCCGTACCCTTCAGACTCCGACATGGATACCTCTTCGATGACATTTGAAGATTGCCCAACACTGGGGTTAGTGTTTAAAATAGTTGACAGAGGACTTTAGTACCCACGCGTATAGAATTTTAATTAATCAAATAATTGTGTGCTTTATTAAGCCTACGGTTTATTTTAATCGAGTATGATCTTATGAACTGTACGGTTTTCATCATCCATCCGAATTACGAACAGCAATTTAATCCACATAAAGATGTTCATCTCCTTTCTCAGCCAGAAATCCTCGTGTTTACAAGACATCGTATAATGCAGTAAGCCGCAAAGTTTCACAAACAAGGAACACAAAGGCGGCGCCCGCGCAGAAGAAGAGCATGGCGAAACGGTGTCGCAACGCGAGAAGCCTGATTATCCATTTTGGCGGTAGATTAAATTTTGAAATGTCTGGAATCCCTTTTCATTATCATTAAAACTGTGCATTCGATTAAACATCCATTTTAAATGTATGTCTGTTGGTATGATTAAATTAACTCAATTCATCAAGTAAACTTGTTATAAATGTATCATTGGCAGATATCGTTTCAATTAATACCTAATTGATATGTGATGACTTTCTGATAGTATATGATTTGATTTCGACCGATATTAAAACCGTGAGTCATTTTAATGTATTTATTTCTATTTTCATTTCATACTATAATTAATTCATCTAGGTTGTAAAAATGATTCGTAGGTATTTAAAAATACACTGATAAACACGAAATTGAATTGATTTATCAAGTAAATATTAAATGATTTGTTAAATACCTGCTTTAAAGTTAAACCGACTTTAAAAAAGGAGGAGGTTATCAATTCGACCGTATTTTTTTTATTACTTATACTTAGTTCCCTGATTTGTCGTAAAGTGGACCGATTTGGAAATTTTCTATTTTAGTTTAAAACTCTTTTCAGTTGATCCCATTGTCATTATAAATCTCTATAATTCGTTTTTTTTGGATAAATTATATTGTATAAAATGATTAAAAAAGAAATCGATGTAGACAGATCTGAGGGTAATAGTTTACGTAATGTTTTTGCAACGTTTTTGTAATTATCGGACCGCTAATTAGTATAGTATCATCGTGCAATCTATGTAGAATATTCGTTATTTCTGAACACTGAGGAAACATGCGGTTATCGGTCGTAATAACTCGATTACTTTTGAAAATGTTGATTAGACATTCTTGCAAGACAAACATGACATAACATAATACAATAATGAACGATAATAATAATGAAATCAGTAATCAAATTCATATGGCAATATTTGGCACGATTTTGAAGTTTACGATAATGCATTAAGTAACAAAATAAAGAAACAAAAGCATAACAAACGCGACTTACGTAGGATGACGCTAAAAAGTGATAAAATAAGGTTACTTGTAATCATGGCGGACGTGTGGTATCTCAAATTGGATGAATATTAAAACAAAACACCTGTCGGATCGATAATTATCTTTACTGTGTAATTAGACAATGTTGTCTACAATGAGGTCGTCGGATAAGAGGTTCGGATGCGTTTCAGGGTCGAATGTTTGTAACCATTTTCTTGTTCGAACGTACTACTTTTAATAAAATCTAAAGCTTAGGGATAACAACAGATGATTCTGATGTGTTATGGGGTTACTACAAGTCAAATTTTATTCTTGATGATGATGATGATAATGAATTTAATTTTATTCTTAGTATAGTATCTGTTCAGTTTGTGTTCACGAAAATTGGCAAATAAATGACTACTTGGTGAGTTTAAAAGCAAATGGGCGACGTTCATATGAATAACAAAACAATACGAAACAAAGACCTGACAGTGTAATCTTCTTCCAAAACCACATTCTTGACCAAACTGCAAGTTTACGTGCAGTCGTAAAGTCAAAGTACATTGTCAATATTAGCAGAGGGTATTGAACTGAGAAAGGACCCAGGGCAATGTACAGGTAAGAGGCTGCGTCACTCGATGATGAAGGAAGATTTTTAAAAACACTAAAGGAAAATTAAAAATTCTTAATAAGAAATTATTGTTATTTAATGGTGCTTGAATCACCTTTGCGGACTGGTTAATTGAGTGGTTTGCGGTCGGTATATTTTTGGAGTTGCATATATTTTATCAGATGGACAACAAAAGTGCAGGCATCAAGGTTAATCATGCATGCATGGTAAGTATTTAAAGTAATTGAATAACGGATCGGATTAATCGATTACAGAATCGAGTCTATTACAATTCCGAATAAATTGAATTAAAATTATACTACCAAAAAATTTACTTTTACTTCCTGACGTGATGTTAGTAAAGACTGTTAAAAATTAAAGCCAAAATACTACTTACATCCCTACTGCTATTTATTATAATGTTTGATTCTGTCATTAGATGTACAATTAAATAAAGGTAGACTTGTAGTTTTTTATTATTCAAAGTTTGTAGGAAAATGTTTGTCTTATTGTGTTTTCATGACTTATTGTGTTTTCTTCGACGCTGATGATTTTACATTTACGAATAATTTAGAATGGAACAGTTACATTTAGCTCTTACATTAACAATAGCATTTTGAATCTGTCTGTAAGCATTAAAGAACCTTGCTGGGCTTCCATTGTTACTCGACAGTACTGGAGGTTGAAGCAATTAGGCAATATTAGGACTGACGCAAGGAAATCCTTGGCCAAAGAAAATCTGCTAAACGCAATTTGATGGACATTAAGCTTCATTGTTGGAAAATATGCGATCAATTAATTTCGTAAATGCATTACCAACTTCGACAAAACACAGCTTTTGTTTTAAATCTGATCGAGCTAAGACAAATAAGACAATGCAGTGACAACAATGGACTTTGAAAGAACTAGTTATTACGGACAATGGGAAACTAAAAAAAAGTTGTTTCCGCTAAATTGGGACACTAGGTTGTTATGAAAGTTAATTAAGACTTAGGCACACTCTATTCAGAAAATTGGTTTAACTACAGACGTATTTACCTACCTACAAAATATTATACTATTAACACAAATTTTTCGACCTGATGTTTGTCTTTTAAAAGATCGTAATAAAAATAGCAAAATGGAGTCGCACATTGCCTAATAAGTTACCTATTATCTAGATATCTGTTTACGAAAGGATATCGCCCTATTATTTCGTCTTTCGATACGTTAGAATATTTTTGAAATGCTCGAGTATGCACATAATGTCTTCTTAAGTAAGTATCTTGTACAACTTAGCATTCAATTTTAAGGGTAACTAATATTCATAAGCTCAATTTATGCCATTAAGGCTTGTAAAATGTTCGCTGGTCGATGTTAATAAATTTCACGGTGTTATCAAATATCAAATTTGTTTGGCGCCGTTAGGTATCTGGGTCGCGTCGATCGCTGCCTCTAATATGCAATGTTATGCTTATGAAGTGAATAATTGCTGTGACCTCTTCATTTGTTACTTAGCGTTTAAATTTCTACTGGCCTAGGAATAAGTTATATTTATTTATTGTATTTATTTATTACCAATTGTATTTATTTATTTCTTGTTTAAAATTCAATTAATGTTTGTTATATTTTATTTGTACACTTATGACTTGTTAAAAGTGCTTATTTTTAAGCCTGCCTACTTGAATTTTTGAAGTTTTAAGTTGCATTTGATTGACAGTTGACACCCAATTCATTGAATCATACAAGACAGTATGAACCAGTTCGTTGTATCGATTCATAATTTAGATAACTGAATTGCTATCCTAAACTAAACTTACGAGTATATCAACCGGGATATGGACCGTGATAACCTTTTGATTTGTTTTCGAGATCCCGAAATCACGGGAAAAGGTAATCACGGTCCATATCCCAGTCAATATAAGTCTAGTGAAACTTACCGTGAATCATTCAAAACTGTCATCCTTAAACTAAAACTAAAATTGAACTAATAACCATATTTATTTTTCTCCAATATGCTCGGAAATGTTCACCTTATTGTAGCAAAAATAGTACGCGAAGTTCTTCGTTATTGTCAAACTCTAATAAAAAAAAATCAAACTATCGCTGTCCTGCTCTAGCGGACGGGAAGTAAAAAAACACTACAGTAATAACTTATTACTGTAGTGTTTTATACTTTTTAAAAATAAATACGCAAACAGCCAATTATTATAACCGCGAGCCGCGTCTACACGTCCCGATCAGCATTTCAAGCTATAGGATAGAGTGAGATAATAAGATAAACGACCTTACTAGTCTCGTTCTTACAAGACCGTTGTGCTCGTGTATGATCGTGCGAATACTGCTTAATAAAATCAAAGATTATTTTTATATTTTTTTAAGGATCTCATCGGTGTTCATAAAGCTTATATAGTTTGTCAAAGGACTTTCTCATTTCAATCATAGACAAAGAGAATCATACTATCTTTGTCTTACACTAGTACTAGCACCCAAAAGAAAAGGATGGGTATAGTTTTCCTGGTTCTTACTGACTGACAAATTTGTTTGACCAACTATATTGCACAATTATATTGAATGAACGAATATTGAATGGTACTGAATGGCAGAATAAGTTTGTGCCTTTGGCTTTTAAAAATGTAAGAGGGAAATAGTTTTTGACTTGACATTTTGATGTGAAGGTTCGATTTGAGTGATGCTTCATGCTTAAATAATTATTTTACCTTATTTCCTCGCATGTTTGGAGAAAAGCACTATATATGCCTCGGCAGGAATAGCAATTCGTGGATTCGTCTTCTTTGTCGGACTCCGCTTCGCGTCGTCCGACAAAATCGAAACTCATCCACGAATTGCCCTTTCCCGGCCTCTGCAATAATGTACTATTAAATGTCAGGTCAATGCCCGACTTCAAATTACTCTGATTCAAAATATGCCGCTTCTTTTGACGTCGACTGCAACGAGCTTGATGTTCCCGTGCAAAATTAAGCAAAGTAGTCTTTTGTAGTTGACTACCATGCCATGACTACCACGTAAAACATTATCATCTCGTTGGTTTTCTCTCATCAGCGCTTTTTTGTTTTTAACGTTTTTTGGTTATTCTTAGAAGTGTATCATTATTTACTTCATAGTGTTGTTTTCTGTTACATTTTATCTCATGACATGACCATTTGAGCCATATTTAGCATTTTTAAAAACAACAATTTATTTAATCAAATTTAATGTACGTTTCCAGCATTGCATGCATTATCAAAACGTCGTCAAAGTTTTGCTACATTACCTATTAATTTGTTTCTATGTCAAATACGTCTAATCTTTTTGTAATCGTGAGGCGTGTCGGTAAGTTTCAGGTCATTGTCAAGCGTGCAGTCATTTTTTCTGCGTGAAATTTACCGTAAAAGTTGTTTATAAATTAGCTTTTGCAACAAGTTTTCGAACAGTTCGTGAACCCGTTTGTGTAATGTCTACTTAATTTTTAGATTTCATTATTGTTAAATTATTCTGCGTGTAAATTGGTGTCTGCAAGTCTATTCGAGATTTTAGATATTAGGGTTCCGTACCCAAAGGGTAAAACGGAACCCTATTACTAAGACTTCGCTGTCCGTCCGTCCGTCCGTCCGTCCGTCCGTCCGTCCGTCCGTCTGTCACCAGGCTGTATCTCACGAACCGTGATAGCTAGACAGTTGAAATTTTCACAGATGATGTATTTCTGTTGCCGCTATAACAACAAATACTAAAAACAGAATAAAATAAAGATTTAAATGGGGCTGCCATACAACAAACGTGATTTTTGACCAAAGTTAAGCAACGTCGGGAGTGGTCAGTATTTGGATGGGTGACCGTTTATTTTTTTGCTTTTTTTTTTGTTTTTTTTTTGCATTATGGTACGGAACCCTTCGTGCGCGAGTCCGACTCGCACTTGCCCGGTTTTTTAGATTATTTTTTATACTTAATTATAAACATTTTTTGGAGTTTCCATGATCCGCGACTATTTCCAGATTATTTTATATTTAATTGAATAGGGTTACCTATTTTAGTGTTTCAATGTTGAGCAAAGACCCCTCTTTTCCTTCATTCGACCCTATCTTTTGGATTGTGTCACGATTCCATGTGGAATGCTTCAAGTCGTTACACCATCTTTCGTTTTTAGGGTTCCGTACCCAAAGGGTAAAACGGGACCCTATTACTAAGACATCGCCGTCCGTCCGTCCGTCCGACCGTCCGTCCGTCCGTCCGTCCGTCCGTCCGTCTGTCACCAGGCTGTATCTCACGAACCGTGATAGCTAGACAGTTGAAATTTTCACAGATGATGTATTTCTGTTGCCGCTATAACAACAAATACTAAAAACAGAATAAAATAAAGATTTAAATGGGGCTCCCATACAACAAACGTGATTTTTGACCAAAGTTAAGCAACGTCGGGAGTGGTCAGTACTTGGATGGGTGACCGTTTTTTTTTTGCTTTTTTTTTCGTTTTTTTTTTTTGCATTATGGTACGGAACCCTTCGTGCGCGAGTCCGACTCGCACTTGCCCGGTTTTTTTCTCATTCCAGATAGTCAATAATTTTATTTTGGTACTTATATGACAGATTTTTATCTTTCCGCCAAAATTTGCGTTGTGGTCCTTATAAGTTTGTTGCCGAAAGAAAAATGATGATGCGGAAAAAAGAAGCGTAAGTAAGTTAATATTTTTAATGAAATTAATATGAATTTGAAAACATTTTACATGTAAAATTATAAAGAAATTAAAACGAAAATTACATATAACTAACAGGCAACGTATATAAATACTTATAGAAAGTTATTATTTTAAAGTTCTATTATCGCAAAATATGTTTTTTTTTTGTGAAATAGAAACCTCTTGTTTCTTTATTTTATTAAAATCAATGACGATCAAAAAAAAGCTAACTATGTTACGAGATGAATCACCGAAAATTCCTTCATATCAAGAAAGTATACACACGTAGTAATGATGTTTTATTAATCATAATCAATGAATAAAACTAAATTAAAACTAAGAAATCTAAAACTCTCAAACACATTATAAAACTACTGGAAAATGGTACCACGTGCAACCCCCGGTGCAAAGGTAATACGGTTTCGATAACAGGAAAGAGTCTTTTTGTTCATAGTGGGTATATAATTTTCAGTTCCTTGATTACTTTGATTAGTGTTTGATTGTTTTAGTGCACGATTACAGTCATTATTAGGTACTCAGGTTTTTGATATTTCAGCTTGCAATGAGGTTTAACGATAGGATATCCTTATTTATGTTATTATACTTTGTTCTTCGCTTGAGCAATTATGTTAATGTCAGGTACGATATTACGAATATAACATAATATCGTAATACATACTTATACATAATATAGATAGGTACTGTAATTACCGTGTTAGATAAAACACAGTTTTACGATTTCATTAATTACTATTTAAATACATTTTTACAGTTTCTACATCGTGATATTGACGATCATCATCAATATGATACATGGATAAAGTACTACCTAAAATTAAATAACCCCAATCGATGCCATTCGATGTTAGGCCTTGAAAACGGGGTCGCTTTTTGGTGAGCCACTTAAGTATTTACTGTTTTGCTTTGTCAATCGCTTTACCTTTTTAGCGCTAAGTTATAAAAAATATAAATAAAATGACCGAGATCACTACCTACCATATATGTACCCACCTATTTGTACTTTTAAGATTTTCACTCGGAAAATTTGAAAATAAATTTGAGCGTAAGTTTATTGACCGTTTACAAATTAGCAAGACTTTAAAAAAAGAAAAAAAATAGCATGTAAAAGTTAATACTTACGCCAAAAGGCTCCAAAAACTTTTTTTAATGGAACTGACCGTAGAACATTCACTTTAGACTAAATATTTAAAAAAATAACTTACCTATAGCTGGCTGTTTCCTCGAGTTTCCCGCAGGAACGGCGGCCGCAACTGACACCAGCAACAACACGGCAAAAGCACTGGCACCCATTTCGAAAAAAATATCCGACACGAAAATTAAAAAATCTCTTTTCACGATTTTCAGGACGCAACTATTTCCCGCGTGCAGTGCAGTAACATTTGCGCCGCGCGTCGATGTCTGTGCGCGCGCAGTCCTCGACTAAATCCGCTGCGGTACTTTCTATTGGCTTTATGCGCGTGCGTCCGGAGGGCTTTGTAATGCGGTGCAGGAAAATGTTTACAAACAAAATAAAAATAAAAATCGGCCCAGTCCGACCGCGCATATATAATAAGTTAACCCGGCGTAGTTAGTGTATCGTTTTGCAAAGAAGGCATAATTATTTGCGTAAATTTAAAAACAACAGCAACAACAACAACAAAAACAAAACTTTTGTCATAAATATATGTATGTTTGTATGTAGGTATATTCTTTATTGTACATAAAAATAAAAACACGAGAAACACAGTTACAGAGTGAATTAAATATAAAAATATAAATATACATTTATAAAAGTATTTTGTGGATGTATTTTAGTCACCACATACCTGTACCAATTTTCAAAACTACACGAATTATTTCCGCAGATTTTTCTAATTTGCTTAGGCTAATAGGACTTAAATTACTATGGGGAATTAAACTGCTCGAGTGATTTGATAAACTAAGTGTAATATAATTTATATAATCAACGCGCCACCACATTGTTTTAGTTTAGCCTGCAATGAAATTGTTTACTTCTCAGTGCCTGTGTTCATAACTATATTATTTGATGCATTTTTAGTACTTCGATGCGTATACTATACAGAAATACTATATATAAATAACAGAAATAACGCTTTACATACTAAGTACTAAACTTGTTAATTATGATGTAAAAATATGGTTTAAGGCTGAGAAATATTCCAGTGACAAAGTAGTCGCAATGTTTCGACTTTGTGTAGACTCTGTGTAGACACATGACACGCGCTGTCAAAAGTAGTAACAAAGTTACTGGATTTGCAAAATGGCTCCTTGTGTTCATTCGTTTTCAGATATTCTCAAAGTGTAAGAGCCATGCCGTGGTCAGAGATGGGCATTAATCGATTAACTGTTTATTCGATTAATTAATGGAATAAAAAAAGTTAATCCTCAAATTTTAATCGCGATTAATTTAGTCGACCTAACATAGATTGAAATTGAATTAATCTGAATATTAATCGAATAAATTATCGATTAAATCTCGATTGAAAGTTGACAGGGGGTCATTTTTGTACGTAAAAATAATAGAAATGTCTTGCGTGCAGATGGTAGCCAAACACTTTGTCATAAAAGTCGAGATGGGTGTCGATTTATAGGTTTTAGGGTGTGCAGAATTCGAAAATGATGACCATTTTGGAAACCAAGATGTCTACCGTACACTTTGTCATAAAAGTCGTCATGGATCTCGATTTATAGGTTTTAGGGAGTGGAGAATTAGAAAATGTTGACCGTTTTGGAATCCAAGATGTCTGCCGTGCACGTTGGTCATGGTCATCATTTTCGAATTCTGCACTTCCTAACACCTATAAATCAACATCCGTGACGGCTTATATGCCAAAGTGCACGGCAGACATCTTGGATTCCAAACTGGTCATCATTTTCGAAATCGGCACTTCCTAAAACCTATAAAACGATATTCATGACGACTTTTATGACAAAATGCGTACCCGCCATCTTGGATTATAAAATGGTCATCATTATCGAATTCTGCACTCCCTAAAACCTATTAATCGACATCCGTGACGTCGCAAGTTATCTTTATTTTCAGATCTTAGACCAATTGCTACAAAATACAAAGGACAAAAAAAGAAGCAAGGAGGTAATGAAACAAGCAAAAATACAGATGATTCCTCGACGCAAATGGGTGATTCTTAAATTGTGTCCAGATTTTTTTGTCATAAAGTTTTTATTTTTCACCTATAACTCTCACAAGTTCCGTGACATTTCGACCTTGTAATTTTTTAAATGTTTTTGTTTATATATGAGGATCTCACTAGAATAATATAATCAAGGTATGTTTATGTTTGATGATTGAAATAGTCACTCAAAAAATTATATTTGTGTCTAATATTCCTGCCGAAGACTTTTATTTTTCCTTTTCCTTCTACACAAGTTAGGCCAAGTAATAAGATTTTAGGGCTCTCAATTTTATCTTGACTTCTACATCAGTAAAGCTACGAGGCCATGTTTGGTATCGTTATCGTATAAATTCGCAGTACCAAATTTAGTTATGGTAGTTTCAAACGGGAAGGGTAGGATGATGATTATAGGGTTGTGACAATGCAAATTAAATGAAACACCTATAATTAATTATTTAATTTTTTATTATTTTTTTGTACACAACTGACATGTAGGTAATATTAATATTATACAATAAATGATTATGATTATACAATCGATGAAGCAATATTTTTTTTATTTCATCATCATGGGTGTAAACACATTTAATACTTACAGCTGTAAGTAATAGGGTGTTTTACATGTAGCAGGTATGACTATGATGCCTTTCCGGCGTACTATATTTAAAATACATATATAGCTAACTAAATATATTTAATTTAGAATTTAAAAACGTGACGTTATCTATTAAAAGGGACCTTATTGTCGATGGCGCTTACGCCATTATTAATTACGCTCCGATATAAGTAAATACAATGCCGCGCGACGCTGTGCGGCGTAAGTGCCATCGTCAATATGGTCTCTTTTCATAGATAATGCCCCATATGCGTTACAAACTGTAAAAATCAAATAAATAAACAAATGTCAATCAACCTTACGTACTATACTACAATTATTAACAAGAATGTAGAAAGTCAGTTTCAAATTACATAAATTACAATTAGGAATAATATAAAAAATTCAATGTCAATATCACATAAAAGATGTTGTTAACAAATTAAATCAAAGATTGGTGGGCAACAACGAACCCGACTAAATTACGAAAAACATCGCAAATACGACCTGGCTGCAGAAGATCTCAGAGCCTCATTCACTCCTCTTGTGGTCTCCTGTGATGGCGCTGTAGGAACGGAATATGAATCCTTCATAAAAAGAACATCCCTTAAGCTCCATGAAAAATGGTCCAAACCATACTCACAAATAATCAACTGGATCAAAGTCAAAATACAAATATCAATCATCAGAGCTGTCTCTCTAAGAATTAGAGGAACGAGAAGAAGGATAGAAAGATTTGGATCTGAAGACGGCTGTGGAATACCCATCCTTGAAGATTAGATCTCTCTTCTTTCTACCGCACAACTGTATTGAAATAAGCTTAAAATTGTATTATTTAACGTAATAAATGTGTTATCACACAAATTACGTAGATTAATTTTGTCATGTTGTCAGCAATGTTAAAGCATCTTTTTATTTTTGTCGCATTGCGTATGTTCTGTCTACAACTTCTGCAAGGTGAGAAAGTGCTCCCGGTCCTGGTTTTCTATACAAATAGGTACAATCACGAGCTTTAATTTGGGACCCACCTAAGGTTAAATATCGTGTAGCAAACTGATGGTATTTAGAGTTAATATTTTAACGTAATGTCAAAATATTAGCTCTGCGGCAGAAAGTTACAGACCGATAGCCGTCCTTTCCACACTGGCTAAACTATTTGAATCCATACTCCATCGGACCCTATCAGCACAAGTGAGGCCGTTTTTATGTGACGCTCAACATGGTTTTAGACCTAATCGTTCCGTAAATACAAATCTCCTCATCTTAGTAGATATAATATCTGAACATCTTGATAGAGGCATCCAAGTTGATGTCGTTTATTTCGATTTTAGGAAAGCTTTCGATCGCGTAGATAATGATGTGTTGCTGAAAAAGCTGGGTGAAATTGGCTTCTCTCCCAGGTTGATGTCTTTTTTCGCAAACTATCTACGTGATCGGCAGCAATATGTTCGACATGGATGCTTCGTCTCGGCTCCATATCACACTCGATCTGGGGTCAGTCAAGGCTCCATATTAGGACCTTTCCTGTTCGGAATAATGATCAATGACATCCACTCAAGTCGTCTCAATGTCTCCTTTATGCTGACGATCTGAAGTTAGTGTATGGTGTGGAGCAGAGAACTGATTGTGAGTCATTGCAAAATGATATCAACTTGGTCTACCGATGGAGTGTGGAAAACAAACTTCTTTTTAACTCTGCCAAGTGCTGTGTTTGTAGTTTCAGCCGTGCGCGTACTCCTATAATTGCGAATTACGTGCTGGGACCCGAGCCCATAACTCGGGTCTTCTCGGTTAAGGATCTTGGAGGTGTCTTCGATACGCGCCTCACGTTTCACGAGCACCTGTCATCACTTGCTACGAACTGCTATCGAAGACTAGGCTTTCTAATTCGCAACATGCGCGACTTTAAAGAGCCATTAGCACTGAAACTGGTTTATAACGCCTTAGTTAGAAGTAAGTTGGAGGCATCGTCGGTCGTGTGGCACCCACACGAGTCAACATATGCCTTGTTACTCGAAAAGGTTCAAAAAGCTTTTTTAAGATTCTTGTACAAGAAATTGTACGGGTATTACCCGTTTCTGTACCCAACCAAATACTTGTTAGGGACCCTCGGTTATAACTCGTTAGAGGTCAGGCGAAATTTTTCTTTATTGACTACGGCTTTGCGGGTTCTGCGCGGCGAGTTAGACTGCCTAAAGCTGGTCTGCCGTCTGGTACGACTGTTTGTCGCTGACGTTCCCAGGATAGGTCTCAGGCCCCGCCGACGCGACTTATTGGCAGTGCCGGCGGCTCGCACTGTGTCGCGTAAGAACTCGCCACTTCTTCGTGCTCTCACATTGTTGAATGCGCTCCTGACATCAGCTACTAACTGCGATATGTTTGCGTGGCGATGGACGGCTGTGTGCAGTGAATGTTTGAGGTATTGTGAGAGGATGGATGATAGTCGTTGTTCAACTGTAATAATTTAGTCAATCTTATACATATATGTATACTGTAATCTAAATGTAACTACTTTCATGGCGCATTAGTTATACACTGTAATGGCATGTAAACGTGTTTTCAATAAATAAATAAATAAATAAATAAATAAATAAATAATTCATTGACATAATGTTTACCATCGACATTTACTTACGTTTACGTTTCTAGGGGCAACCACTCAATTACGTCAATAGGGGATATTACTGCAATGTTCTGCCGCCAGAGTGCAGCACTACCGACTCTAGTAAATTCATAGACTAACTTATACATACTCTGCCTTAAACTGTTTTTTGACAAGCTCGCCATACAAACTTAGTACCGGGAGTACTTTCTCACCTTGCAGACAGAACATACGCAATGCGACGAAAATAAAAAAATGCTTTAAAATTGCTGACAACATGACAAAAACAATCTACGTAATCAGTCGGGTTCGTTTCTTGCCCACCAAGCCAACTCTATACTTGCTTTTAGGTGTGGATTATGCTACAAATAGTTCATTTGTTATTAATAACTAATGCCTATAATCTTAACCGTAAATAGAGCGTGCTTCTGTTAATCGCCAACAATCACCTACTTTTCATGGATTAGTGCACGTATTGAATAGAGATTGGTGTAGAAACTGCGCTCAATGCTCAATTAAAACTGCCAAATTATACTATTTAAAGTACATTTTGGTTAAACTTGGAAACAAGTTAAATTATTTTACTCAATTAATTGCATATAGGTACTCCGAAAATTGGGATATGAGCCGACATGAGCGGATGACCTAGAGGTCCTGGATGGTCATGTGATTATGGCGCTAGCCACGAATGCTGCAGACGTCGATTCAAATCCGGTCGCAGCCGCTAGGGGTTAGGTCACTTTTCTTTAAGTATATTACTTACGTCTTTCGGTTTATCAACTTTTAGGTTAGGTTAACCTTACAGATGCTGTTATATATATTCAAACTCCCGAGCATGCCCCGATATGCTCCTGGCTGGTTTTATATTTTTATTTGTAATAAGTTTGATTTTTATTTTAGGGTAACGTATATATCCGTTATCTTATTGTTGCAGTTGCATTCCCTATGCCTTCGTCTACACGATACCTATGAAGTGGGCGAGCCAGCCTGTGCCACCGTTGTTCATATTCGTTACAAATACAATTTTCACATAATTATCATCGCTGGTATAATCCGCTGGAGTCTCATCGCAATACGTAGATATTATGTCTCCGTTTCGTTTAACCAGTTTCACATAGTTTTCGTTACACGCAGCCCCCATGTCGAATATTGAGAAATGTAATCTCAGTTTAGTACCGATAAGTGTTTCCAATTCCCACTCACAGTTGTTCTTCTGACGGTAGGCATTTGGATACAGGGGACTTGTCACTAGTCCGTACTCGTTTTGCATTTTTCCGCCGCAACCTTGTCCTTTGTTTGTTATAATATAATTTAAATCGTAGCCAACGCGATCACCGTCTACCTGGTGATTATGCAAGAGAAGGTACCTTCCAGTTGAAAATACTGCTAATTCGGAGTCGTAGTCCCCGGACACTTTGACTAAACTTTTTGAGGTCGTCTTATCACCATCGAATATTTCCAAGTATACGTTTTCATTCCAGTAATCGGGATTAACAGTAATGAAATAAGCAGATACAGTATAATTCTCAGGAGCTGTAATTAGCGTGTAACAATCTTTTTCAGTTTCTTCGGTATCTCGTCGTGATGCTCTAATGCGGCCTTGTGATTCAGTGTAGTTTCTACCACAAAATTCAACATGCGATACTTCTATTTCGAACCCTCTATGTTGTTTAGAATCGAAATCAGGAGAAGTATGTACATTTATAACAGTAGTGCCATATAAATAATAATCCCCTGAATTGTGAGTACCGCACAGTTGTAGTTCTTTTGGTAACGTTAATGCTTCCTCAAAGTAGTAAGGTGTATCAAATACGTCTCTATTTCCATGTTCTTGAATGTAATCTGAGCCCAGACTAAGGTTTCTTGGGGAATTCTGGCCAGATATAGTAAGTTTATCTGCTGTACACTGTTTTCTGTCAGGGTCGCTAGGTTGAAGGTCTAGTTGATTAATCTTTACATGAATTGCTCTGTAAGAATATTCAGACAACGGCATAAATTCATAAACACAATTTAATCCTCGGGGAATGGAGCCCGTTTGGTAACCTGGAGAGCGTATAACCAGCTTTTGCGTAGATACGGAGAAAGTAGACTGACCGCAAACATTAGGAATGGCAGTTAAACGAACCTTGAACCCCGAACTGTTAATTTCACCATCCGTCGAGAGCCTAAAGCTCATTTGGTTTCCGGACGAAATTGCTTCAGCTGGTGTTGTATGACCGCAATAAACACCAATTTGCGTACTATCTGGATTTAACCCATCCCTGATTTCAACAAAGTCACAATCGCACTTACTATATCCCAAAGCTGTTTGGTTGACATTCTGGCAAGGGGCAACATGAAAATTGATGAATTCTAGTTTGATAACTCGGTCATCTGGTGCTGTTACGGACCAGTGACAATCCAAGAAGTTTTCGTAAACACTACTACTATTTATGAGTGGAGATGAAAACGTTTCAGATAATGACGTTTCTGTCAAATTGATATATCCACCGCAACCAACAGATTCTCCGTAGCTGAAAAAAATACCAGCTTTAAATCCCTCATAGTTGACACTTCCGTCCGTTACGAAGTGTAAGAGCATTTTACTACCAGTGCCCCTAAAAACGGTGTTTTCATTTTGTAGGAAACCGCAAGTCTTAATTATACGATTGTTATAGTCAAGTAAGTGTCCATTAAATAATTCTATGTAATCGTAAGAGCACGAACGCCCTTCAATCTCTATGGTGGTGAATTTTACAATGACGATTTTATTGGAAGGAGCCTCGATAAACCACGTGCAGTTCAAGTTTCTGTCATAATTCTCACCTTCACCAGATGATATGACAGTAGGTTCAGTTACATTGCCACCACAAGAAAAAATCGAATACGATAGTTTAAAACCTTTTCTCTGGATGAATCTGTCAGTTCTAAATCGAATTGATATTTTGTCTCCGTAACGATTAGATGTCGGCGTTTCCGTTCCGCAGTATGTATTATCAGAATAATAATACATGTTATCAGCAGAAATAGAAACGTTATCATAAGAACATTCCGGATAGGTCCCTTCAAGCTCAAACTCTAGGAATTTTAATGCGATTTTCTGTCCCGGAGCTGAAATTTCATAGCTGCAATCTAATGATGGCATATAGTTATCAGGGAACCCAGGGCTGTACAATATTTGTTGTTTTTCTTTGGCTTTGTATTTACCTCCACAGATTGGGGTCCATAGAGCTTTGAATCCGTCTAGATTAGTGTTACTGTCTGTCCGTAGAACTACTTTCATCCTGTTGTTAGTAGAGTTGTAAACGGGTGGCAAATTGCGGCCACAGACACGAGCTATTTCTGTGTAGGAATTATCGTCCCAGTCGTAAATAATAACCATATCTTTTGTGCAGTTCGGTGTGTCTTCTATAACGAAGCGATCTATAAAATGCAAAGATACTCTATTGCCTACGTCAGCTTCTATTTCCCATGCGCATTCTTGATTTTCAATGTAATTCTTGGGATAATTGGGGGATGTAAACATTCTATCATACCTGTTAAGGTATCCTCCACATTGGTGGTTAACAATTTCTGCCATAACTTTAATGGAAGTTTTGTTTTGAATATTTGAATGGTATTGAATATAAATTTCTCTAAATGATAAAACTAAATCAGTAGTTTGAATTTTGTCTTTACAGTAATCTCCAATAATGGGTTGATAAGTTTCTAAGCCTTGACTAATTTGAATAAACTCATCAGAACAACTTAATTTAAATGAACCTTCAAGTTTGATTTTAATCCTATTTCCTGAAGACCCTCTAAGTATCCAGGCACAATCTAGTGAATCATTATAATTATTTGGCACGTCTAGAACATTAACAGACTCCTCTCCTACTGTTACTACACCACCACAAGGTTGTAATTTCCAATCTAGATGAAAGTTAAGAAACGTTCCTTTATTTTGAGTTGCCTTTAAGTCGATACTATCTGAAGGTATACGAAATTGTAAGTCATTATTACCGCAGAGTTCTCTTTTGAATATGACATTTTTATCAGCCATTACGGCGTTAATACTTAGTTTTGGGTCACTATAGAGGCATCGAGTTCTAGCAAAAGATGAATTGACTTTAGCATTGATTAATAATGTGCTGTATTTAACATTGTCAATATTGTCACTGTCATCATATTGATCTATATCTGCAGTAATATATCTGCGATAGCTCCAATCGCAAGAGTAGGATCTGTTCAAAAGTGGTGAAGCTAATTCGCCGGTGTCGCCCGTTAAAGTACCGCCACATAATGTCGGTTCATTTGAGCTGAACTTTGCTTTGAACCTGTTATGTTCCGAAGATAATGGGGACATTATTATATAAATAGCAAGTTTATTTCCAGATGATTCGAATATTTTCGACGGATTCAAATCTTTGTTCGTAATGCTTTGGACTAAAGTTTGGAAACGGTTGTCATTGTAAATTGCTATTCGATAAGTATCCGTACCTAAGTTGTAATCCTCGATCTCTAAACGTACTCTCCTGGATGTATCAGGAACAGTGATGACCCAATAACAGTAGTGCATTGTGGTTTTTCTAGGATATCCAGGAGTCATTATGTAGCCTTCTGGTGTTGTAATGGGTCCTCCACACATGGGTCTGGACGAATTGAATGTGAACCGAAATCCTTTTGAATCTGGATTGGCATAATAAGATCTTTTACCAACATAGTATTTAATGATAACCTCGTTAGAAGATGTTTCGATAGGTGCGTAAAAATCTTCTGTGTCCTCATTGCAAAATGTTTTTAGTGTTGTGTTGTCCGATATTCTTACATTTGTATTATATTGGTTTCCAATGCCGTCTGTAATAGTGACTTTAGTAGCGCATAAAACTACGGATTCGGGTAAATCTATAGTCTGTGGTTTCAGCTGGAAAACATAGCCTGGATATCCTGTTATACGCCATTCACATATTGTGCCCTCGCTAAGCGGGGTTAAGTGAGGAAATCCGGGCGACGACACTTCTCCTGAATTAGCAACTATCGTTCCACCGCAAACATCGATCGATACGTTAGCTTTCAGACCACGGTTCGGGATATCACTTTGAGTGATGTATCTGATATATAGGCTGTTGCTAATAGACTTGATGGATCCAGGTTTGTCATAACAATATCGTCCTATAAGTGGAGCTATACTCGATACACCATTTCTAACCTCAAGGGCTTCTTTTCTGCAATCAGTGTCGTATTTTAAATCAAAGTCAGAAAAATCTACTCTTAATATTTCTCCCACAGGACCGCTAAAAACCCAAACACATTCAGAATATGGTAGAGGAATGGAGGGATAGTTTGGAGTACTGAAGACCTCCCAGCTATGATCGGCATCTAATGTGGAAGTCACTCCGCATTCTATGTTTTTCTCTTCATAGTGTAATCGAAAAGTTTGCACTTGACCTTGGTTTCGCATGCTATTGAAAGTTACAAAGAGAGCGTTACTTGACGTCTCGAATTCTTCACGCTTTTCATGAGGGTATCCGCAGTATTTACCACTTCCTAAAAGAGGGGCTTCCTCAGAATCGCCATTACGAACTGTAACGTATTTATAACAGTCGTTGTCTCTATTAGTAATGTTAAACTGCTCAAACTTGAATTTTATTACTCGGCCTGGGCGAACTTTAATTCTCCACTGGCATTTTATGTTAGGTAGGTATCCTTGTGATAATTCTTGCCAAGTGACTCCGATTTCACCTGAGGGTTCTGATATATGACCACCGCATTTTGAAGAGACGTGAGCTTGGAAACCCTTTTCAGTCATCGAGTAATCACTTTTGAAAATCAGTTTCATAAAAGAAGTGTCAATGTTGATGTTCCGGGCTGCTTCATTTGTGCATAGAAATTCTTTTATGGGTTTCCATTGCATCCCGGTATCTGAGCCCATTATGGAAACGTAGTCAGCAAAACAATTTGGCCTTTCTTCAAGCTGAAAGTCAAGGAACTCCAAAGCTATGTGTTGGCCGGGTAGAGATTTATATACCCACTCACACATTAACTCATCAGCGTACGGCTCAGGGTAACCTGGAGACGTCACGGTGACTGTTTTCCCTGGTCGTATTAGTTCAGTTATATTTGGACTACCACAGTTTATGGATTCTGGAGGTTCGGTCTCACTAGAGCTTTCAGCCCATCGGATGTGAAATATAGATCCAGTGTTAGAGTTGTCTAATTTAAGTTTAATAAATACAACATTTCTGGATGTTCGAACTTCCTGTATTCCGATCTGTATACCGCAAAGCTCTTGCAGAACCGGAGCACTATCATCAAATCCGTCGTATATTGTCAAATGATTTGAGCAGCGTGTTCCATATGTATGTATTTCAAGACGATCCACGATCAGAGATAAAGATTCACCTGTCGACATAATTCTCCAAGCGTATTCACCTGTTCCTTCATATGAAGCAGGATACAACGGAGAAGATATCTCACCACTCTCTAAACCGGTGATTTCATTTCCATGTAGAAAACCGTAATGCACTAGAAACCCATTTCCAGCATTCTGACTGTCACTGTGGAATTTCATATATATTTTTGTTGCTGAAGTCGTATTTGTTGGTATAACGTTTCCACAATATACTCCTATCAATTGCCCGGCTCCGTTATTTTCTCGTAATTCGAGATAGTCTTCATTACAACCTTCAGAAAATGCCAAATCGAATTTTTCAAACATAACGTACACCTTGTTACCCGGTGATGTTCTTAGGATCCATTCGCAGTCCGCACTACCTGGGTATGCTAGGGGATAGTTAGGTGAAGCTATTGTGCCCTGTTCCGAAGTATAGGATCCTCCACAAGCATTACTTAGACTAGTGTAGTGAGCAGAAAACTGACCAGTGATATTATTGGTATAAGTGCCTAGTTCAACGGTGAGTGCACTTCCTTGACTCACTATCATTTGAGGTACTTTATTACCGCAATATTCACCAATGACAGGTCCGTAGTCATCATTTCCTTCCAGAACTCGAAGGTAGGAAGAAGGGCAGTTTCTATTACTAACGATATCAACATTTTTAGGAATTGAAATGTGAGTTATGGTAAGTGTAATTTTCTGATCAGGTTTTGGCGCTACTAAAGTCCATGTACAACTTCGGTTTGAGTGGTTTAAGTATTTATCACTAGTGATAATACCGTCAGACTGAGCAGTGATTAACGCTCCGCAAGTCATAGAAAAGTTAGCCTTGAAACCTTTAGATGTTCCGTAACTGTTGGACACGAACTGTACAGCTACTCTATTAGAGTTTGATATATATTTAGTAACTCCAGACCTAGGGCATATTAGCTTAGAATAATTTTTGTTACTAATATATATATTTGAGCCTTCATAAATCTTGATAAAATCATGGCAGTCGTCATCATTGTCATTGTCAAATGACGAGTATAGGTCAATGTCCAGAAAATTTATTTCAATACGATGGTATTTAGGAACAGAGATCTGCCAAGTACAGTCTGTGTCGGTGTCATAATTTTGGGGATAATTTTTGGACATAAACATTCCTGTCGGCGAATTAAGTCTACCTCCGCAACCAGTTTGATAGCTGCTGTATAGAGATTTGAAATAAGCTCCCCTAAGATTCGATTTTTTGACGTAACGTACCAGCAAACTATTGCTGTTTGATTGGATTGAAGAAGACTGACGGCGGCACAACTTTGTAATCAGTGGGTAGCTCAAAGTTGGTCCACTATAAATTTCAATGGCATCAGTCGTACAATTATTGGTTTCCGTTAAATATATATCCGTAAATGTCATAGTGATCGTTCTGCCAAGGGGTGCTTGTAATAACCATTCGCATTCCATCTCTTCATCGGACATTTCATTTATATCGGATGACAATGTCCCATACGATTTTTGTAAAATCCCTCCGCAGCCTTGTCTCACCCACTCCAATCGAAAGCCGGTGGCTGGCATAAAACCGGTTGTTACTAATTTAATTTGCAAAACGTTACTCTTAGTTGTGAATGCAGCCGGGATTGTGGATCCACAAAGCTTTTGAGAAAAATCACTATCAGGTAATTGTCTGGTTTGTAAGTAATCTTGACTGCAGTCATCTGATATACGCATGGTTTCATGTTGAGGCCAACCCCAGGACGGATAACCTCTTGTCGCTGTAACGCTACCGTATACCGGAAACCTCCTGATGAATGATGACTTGTAGATGTCAAAATGCGTATAAGTCACGTTAATTTTGTGTCCTTTTGGAACGGTAATAGTCCACAAGCAGTTTAAGTTACCCTTATACTTGCCCGGGAAATCAGGACTTTCCAAAACACCGTAACTGCCAGTTATATTGTTGTTACAAATAGTATTGTAGTTAAGATAAAATCCTTTGCTACCAATGTATATATCTGACCTAAATTTAATGTAGGCGTAGTTCGAAGACGTTACTATTTTATTTACAGAAGGTGACATTTCGCAGTACCGACCTAAAGTGGGGTCGTTTACCGTAAGACCATCGAATATTTCAACGTAATCGTCCCTACAATCCGGTGTCCGTTCTAGATCTAGATCGATGAAGGAAATTTGAATCCGTGACCCAGGATTAGTTACAACTTTGTAGAAGCATTCTGCGTTATCGTTATAGGTCTGTGGATAGTTCGGCGAAGATATCGACCCAGACGAACTCGTAAGCGTGCCACCACAACCTGTGATTGTACCGTCCCATTCAATTTTGAATCCTCTGCCTTGTAAATAACCGTCAGAATGAAAATGAAGAGAAATGGTGTTACCAAGAGATTTTATAGTCTTGGATTGGAAACTTCCGCAGAACTTTCCAGCTGGTGGAGAGTTTTCTGACGCACCGTTTTTGATTTCTAAAAAGTCACCGCTGTCACAAGATCCTCGTAACGGTATTTCTAGATCAAACTGAGATATATTTACAATAATTTGTTGACCAACAGGTACTGTAATCGTCCAAGTACAATCACGATTTCGTTCATATAGGTTGGGCCATCCTGGCGAATATATGTAGCCGTGAGTTTTGATATAATTTCCACCACAATGTAGTTTCGCATCTAAGAAGGAATACAGCACGGAAAAACCAGTTTTTCGTATACTGACATCTGAATGGAACCTCAGCATTAAACGGTTAGTAGTAGAAGTCAGGGCCGGCGGCAGAGTGGTACCGCAGTACTTCTGCGGATCATCATTCTGATTGGTATCATCGAACTCAATTATTTCTAGATAATCACTTTCACAGTCATCCATGTCTTCCAAGTCAAATCTATTCCATGTTAGTTTTACAAGAAATCCTTCAGGAGCTGTTAAAATCCAAGTACAGGTTTGGTCATTTTCGTAGTTCTCTTTAATTGATTTTGGATGATTTATAAGTCCAGTATTATCTCTGTAAATACCTCCACATTTTGTGTCGATTGTTGTGTAATTTGCGTAGAAACCAGTGCCAGAGAGGCTCATGTCAGAAGTGAACTTAATGTACATGAAATTATGAGTAGATATCAATGTGGGTGGCATGTGCTCTGAGCCTCCGCAGTATCTGCCCATCGAAGTTGCGTTTGCATCAGGGCCGTCACGTATTTCAACATTGTCGTAGCGGCAGTTATTATCTCCAATTTCCTCGAGATCAAAATCTTGGAAAGTTAGTATAATCGCTTTACCTGGAATGGTACGGATGACATACTCGCATACTCTATTTGCTGGGTAATTATTAGGGTAATTTGGCGACTTAATAACACCGCTATCTCCGAATATTGTGTGTTGGCAGACGGATTCGTATATTATTTTAAAACCTTCTGAGGCTACGTTATAGTCAGTATGAAACTTAATAAAAAGACTATTAGATGAAGATATAAATGAGGTTTTTGGATATGTATTACCGCAGAATTTGCCATACAGTCTCGAGTCGGGCGAAGGTCCATCATAAATTTTAAGATAGTCATACCTACAATGAAATGAGCGTTCTAACGCAAAGGATACAAATGTTATACGGATTTTAGTGTCTGGGCCAGTTTGAATTTTGTAGTCGCATATTAAATTATGTAGATATGTGCCATTGAATGACGGAGAGACGATTTCTCCTCTGTTCATAGTGTACATGCCGCCACATCCCGGGTGTCCCTCGGTAGGAGCATATGAAATTTGAAAGCCGTTTCCGGCCCCGTACGCATCAGAATGGAAGTGAATTAGAATATCTGAGCCAGCCGAGTGGATGGGCGCGGGAAGGGTTGAATTACAATATTTAGCAAGTAGTGGGTCGCTGCTGTGTTCTCCGTCATAAATAGCAATATAATCAAAACTACAGTTAGAATGCTTTTCTATATCTAGTTCATAAAAATGCAATTGTATTCGTTTGTTAAGATTGGTTTGCAAGTGCCAGTAACAATCTCTGTTAGGAGGATATTTGCCGGGCGAACCCGGGGAACTGATACGTCCATGTTTAGTCGCATCTATCTCGCCACCGCAAACCGGGGGGATACTAGTCCAATGCAAAGCAAATCCGTCTTTATTAATTGAACTATCAGATATAAACCAAAAATATAAATAATTATGACTAGAGACTATGGTACCTCCTTTCGGAAATGTACTCCCACAAAACCTCCCAATAAGTTGACTTGCCGAGGTACGACCATCGTGTATTTGCAAAAAATCGTAATTACAATCTGGATTGTCTTCTAAATTGAATTTACTAAAGGTAACATTAATAACTTTTTCAGGAACTGTACGGATTACCCAAGCGCATTTGGAGTCGTGAGTATATGAACTATTGTGCAAAGGATAGTAAAGGCTACCTTCTTCATTGTCCAATATGCCGCCGCAGGTTCGGACTTGAGTGTCGCACAGATCGCCGGTATATTGCGCCAAGCATTCGCACCTGAAGCCGTTAGTCATGCTGGAATCCTGTCTGCACACTCCGCCGTTGTAACAGGGGTTGCTTGCACAGTGGTCAGTAGGTGCGTCGCAGTGGGCGCCGCCGTAGCCATCGTAACAGATGCAAGTGTACCCTTGACGTAGAACATGACAACGTCCGTGAACACACGGATTA
Organism: Cydia splendana; assembly: GCF_910591565.1. NCBI lineage: Eukaryota > Metazoa > Arthropoda > Insecta > Lepidoptera > Tortricidae > Cydia > Cydia splendana. Next base: position 9,255,881 of record NC_085969.1, on the reverse strand, counting down.
CTTTCGCAGCCTTGGGTAGAATTGCCTCCAGTAGAAACGTAGCAACCGTGGGGCCCCACGCCGTCGCCTGCCATGCCGGCGGGACACACACATGGACTCGTCTGACCAAGGAAACCAGGGTTGTCGATGCATTGGGCCGAGGGATGACAACCGCCGCGGTTGACGCTACACGTACCTTTCCAGCTGCAGGTAACTCCGTCTCCAATATAGCCGGGTGGACAATTTCCGCATATACGAGAGCCAATAGTATTATGACATGTGACTAACGGGCTGCAGCCACCGTTTGGGATTGTCATGCATTCATCAATGTCAGAGCAAATGTAGCCGTCACCGTCGTAGCCGGTTGGACAAGCGCCGCACCTGAACGATCCCGGGGTGTTGATACAGTCGACTCTTGGGTTTACGGAGCAATGAATTCCTTGGCTGGGATCGCACTCGTTGACGTCTATTAAACACGCGGAGCCAGTGTCGTTTTGCGTCCATCCTTGATTACAGAAACATGTGATACCAGTTCCGGTTTTTCCTTCAACGCACGTTCCATGGCCGCATATTTCATAGTTACCGCCAGAACAATCTTTCTGTTTTCTAGTACAATGGACGCCAAACCATCCAAACTTGCATTGACATTCATACGATCCAGGTTTATTGATACAAGAGGCGCCATTCTGGCAGCCCAAGTCTGTGCCGGCAAAGTTACGGCATTCGTTGACATCCACATCGCAATCGGTCCCTTCCCAATTAGATGGACATAGGCAGTGGTAGCCTCCCACCAACGTTAAACAGGTACCGCCGTGAGCACATGGATTTGATTGACACGCGTCTCTCGTCAATGAACTGATCTGGGCTTCGAGATTAGAAATTCTTGTGATCATTCTATTTGTTCTTCTCCATATCATTGACATGTTCGTTTGACGATTATTTGTCGATATGCTATCACGGTTCTCTAGGTTGTCTAATCTGCGTAATATGTCAGATATATCCGATCGATAATTACCTGTATCATAATTTGAAGCAGGTCCAGAAGGTACAATGCTAGGAGAACTGCTCCGGTTGAAGGCAAGCAAGTCTGTGTCGCCGATAAATACTTTCGACCTGGGACCATTAGGGAGTAGATATATATTTTTGTCCAAAGCCGGCTGCAGTATTAAATCGCCATCTGAAGTCTTGATTTTGGGTCGGTCTTGATAAACTTCACAGTCGAGGAGCACAACCCAAACGGTTAAGAAGAGACATTTTATAAGTAGAGCGGACATGTTGTCCCGAGTGACCGGAGGAGCCGCTGTGACTGACTAGCATGCGCCTCTCTTGATGCTGACATTGTTGACACGGGGGGCGTTACCCGCAGCTGGTGTAAAGATCTTATCACTGGTCCGCCCCTTGATGATTATATAGTTTAGGCCATGTGGTTCCAGAAACATCTAAATATAACAAGTTGAACTTTATTTCGTTTGACTTTCAGACCAAAATATAATATGTATTGTATTTGGTCAGGCGAACGGTTTTATGTTGCATTTATTTTGACCAGCGGGCGCAGCACGGTTCCATTTTTATCGTCTATCACTATGCGCGTCCCTTTCGCACTTACTTACTTGTTAGAACGTGACAGGCATGGTGACAAGCATGGTATAATAATATACTCCGCCTGGTACTCCATTCCCGTCTTTTCTAGGTCACCTAACTGACACGGGCCTACGTCATCATGCGACAGCGCTATATGATAATATGCGATAGCGCTATATATAGCGGCCATGTTGTTGTGACGTAGGCCCGTGTCACTCTGGGAATGGAAGACCATGTTTTATTAGACTATGGTGACAAGGGATAAAAACGCGACCGTGCTATGCCGCCAGGATGCAATATGTATCGATAATTATGATACGTCAATGGTTATTACTCATTATTGAATGTCCAAATATGGTCTAAGAGCTAGCTACGGAAATAGGTTTGCAATTTATAGAGCAACGAAATCCCTCTAGTTAGTGTGCCATACTATCATTATTAATTAATCCGGACACCTCTCATACCCACCGCTGAACAGCTGCCAGGCGCCCGAATTAATTAATAATGATAGTATGGCACACTAACTAGAGGGATTTCGTTGCTCTATAAATTACAAACCTATTTCCGTATTTTCCATCTAATACAGACATTGATGCAGAAAGCATTTTTTTAAATCATGTATGTCTAGTTCCTACTCGTAATAACCTAACTCCATTATAGTTAAGTATGTAGGTATAACTGCCTTCCAAAACAAATAAAATAACAATAACATAAATTTAATGTAAGTTGACATTTGCGTATTGCAAATTGCATTTGCGTATTGCAAATTGCATGCATGATTTTTTTGGAAGATGTTAATCGATTCTTCTTTCCGTGAGTACTAGTGAGTAGGTATTTGTTACTCTATATTCTCTATAAGAAATAAAGGGTCTAGCAGGCTAAGGTAATAAGAGTGGCTTCCACGAGGGATTTGGTTATGTGGAGTAGTGGCTGGAGAGCACTGTATGCCTAATATCATCCTTCGATCTTCTTTAGTTTCAGATTCAGATTTATTCAAAATAATGTAATAAACGATTTATTCAAAAATATTAGCTTAACCAAGCATGCGAGTGAAACCAAATAAATTCAGAATTGAGGAAGGATAGAATGGGGTTAGTAATGCATATTTTTACAGACCTTCATGTCCTTAAACTTAGATGAACTAGTTTTTCTCGTTTCATTTTTTTTGCCACTTCTCGCGAAGACACAACTACCAAAAAAAATTACATGACAAGCCTTAATTGTTAACTACGTATGTATACATTTAAAAACATTTTCAAATATGATTGTTCGTCATGTCACAAAAATAAATAAACGAATGTAAGTACCTTTATTTCCTATATTTACTTATCATAATATATCACATCAATAGAGTAGTAGTAGCAAATGAGTATGTAAGTAGGTATAACAGCATAACATCATCTTTCGTTCTTTATTAAATATTTCATTGACATTAATACATTCGTATTAAGTACTTTTTTCCCTTAGTTGTATTTGGTTGTATGGAATAAGAAAGAAAGAAAAACATATTTCATATTTAGAATAATAGTATCATGGCAAATTACACCGTCTGGGCCATCAAAATCGCTGCTAACTTAGCTTGGTTTAACTTTAGCAATTTGAAGGGTAAGCTATGCGGATTTAACATCCCTGGAGTTGCAGGCGTCCATAGGGAGCGGTGACCGCCTACTATTAAGTGGGGCGTATGCTTGTTTGTTACCGACGTGGTATAAAAAAATAATTTCAAACCAAACAAAATGAGTTGTTGTTTACAGCGCCATCTAGTAGAAACATTAATAACTTCATTTAATTAAAAACACTAGACTCATGGTTCTTTGTGCTGCCATCTAGTGACGAGTAGCAAAATGAGTTCGTATCACATCTGCCTAGAAGTTCCTTTTAATGCCACTAGATGGCGACAGTCGTTCATATAAACGTTTTTGTTGATTAGGGTGGTATTCCACCTATCCAATTTCTTTGTCCAATGTGTATTGCATCTACATGTTGCTTTAATGAGAGAGCGAGACGCACAGACAGGTGGAATGTGGAATACCACTGTAACTCAAGGCAGGGGTGCAAAACTCCTGACTTCGGCCAAACTAGGCTCCGCTCGGCTCAGCATTGCTCCGAGCAATTTTTAGGGTTGACACAACTTGACGTCCCTTTGCGTGCACGACCACAGATAATGGCTTGAATTTTGACAACCCTAAATAGCCGAAAGGGATAGTGCCATATATTAAAAAGGGACAGCATGATTCGACCAGCATGGTACCTATGTGAAAATCTCATAGGTACCACTACCTCCTACACCATAAAAAAAGTCCCCACCGCGTCTATCTGTGTGTTTGTTCGCAATAAACTCAAAAACTACTGAACGGATTTTCATGCGGTTTTCTCCTATCGATAGAGTGATTCTTGAGGAAGGTTTGTGTATAATTTATTAACCCGTGCGAAGCCGGGGCGGGTCGCTAGTATACCATTAATTCCATAAATGTTGGTCTGTTGTAGTTACGCTATGTTCACGAAAAATACACTGCTGCAGCATAATTTTTTTTAGGTTTCCAATTTAAATGTACCTACTTAGCCGTTTAAAGAATTCCATGAAGGTGCCTAGGTACTGTTTTTTTTTGTTTGGGTCAAATGGCTTCTCTCGAATTGGTGAATTCCCATCTGTTCCCACCAGACCAGATAGGATAGATGTTTACATATAAATCATTCCCATTTGTCCCCGCCTCATGGCGGTCACGACTTACTGAAATGACATGAAACTTGGCATGGACATTCAAGTAACATAGTTATACACGGTGGCTAAAGAATAACTGCATTCCCGTTGCCAGGGAGGTTTTGGGATTATACTGAGCAACTTTTACTATGTGACCAACCCTGAAATCGCGAAAAAAACTTGGCTGTTTCATACATTTTGGCTGGTCCATTTTCTATGGGGGGTATTATTTTTTTCGGGGTTGGTCCCATAGTAAAAGTTGCTCAGTATAATCCTAAAACCTCCCTGGCCACGGGAATGCAGTTATTTTTTAGATATGTCTGGTACTAGTTTTCTTTGCTAGGAATTGTTAGGTTGTCTATGTTGCTCTGTGGTCTATGACCGATTAATCAGTCTTTGGCATTGAACCTGCGGTGCGTATATATCGGTCATTGGCGTCCAAAAGGTTAAGAACCAATAGAATCACTGCACGCTGAGCGAGGAAAACAAATGAAGTGATTCTATTGATTCTTGACAAACACACCCTCGCACAGCCCTGACCGAAACGCAACCTTATAAAAAAAAATAGATCGAATAAACTTTTTACATACTTTCTACACACTCTACACTATTTTATTTGTAAGTACTTATTAAAAATTTTGAGAGCGGCTTTTTCGGGCGGAGGATTTGTGAGACTCGTAGAGGGCTAGCATCCAGGCCATAAAATTAGAAAAAATAAACAAAAAATGTACACTATTCGTATGATTGATAAGTAAAACCTACGCAGGCGCCATCTATAAAATTCTGGGCATTGAGATTTTAATTTGATTGTCTTACCGGACGCGATATCGCCTGTGAAAGGTAGGTAAGTTCAAGTCGTGTCATGAGGACTTGTTAATTAAGAATTTGATACCTAGTAGGTAACTATGCAAATTAATCAGAGAAAGACTCTGATTTTCAAGTGTAGGTATTAAATATATGTATGTAAGTATCTTTATAAGTATAAGTAAGTATTTCTTTAGAAAGTTTCTGCTCGGAAGACGTGAATATGAGACAAGTTAACATTTATTTTTAGCTGTTTCACTTGCTTATATAAAAATGTGTATCAGTATTTTATAAGGTATTTCGCTTTATATTCTCCATTAATTTTTTTTTATTTCTTTTTTTTTTAGCCCTATCGCAGCCCTAGCCCTAACCCACCACTACCAACCAACTCGCTTCATATATGTATTTTGTATTTCGTTATTTCAGTTTAAATAAACTTTTTGTTGCCTTTTTTTATTAATTAATACTAAGGAAAAGAAAAACTGTCATAATATATTCAGAATAAATTTATTTTCGTCTTTCATTTTATATGCGGTAACAATATTCGCATAAACGTATAAAATATTATTTACATAATATTCGTAATATTCAGTTCATTTACCTATTTACTACGTAACTAACGGCAAATTTACATGGACATACGTACACTGTTAGAGTTTATGCTTAACCATTATTCGTATTTATTGAAATGAGTAAAAACAAATTGATTTGCTAATACATTAAATATACTTCAAGTTTTCAGGAACTTTCGAATAAACTATCAAACAGTAGTATATTGAAATAGTACGCGCAAAAGTAAGTGTTTATTCACTCCAATAAATGAATAAATAGGCAGAATCACTTACTTAAGATAAGTCTTTCTTGGATGAAAAGGCAAAGAATCTTAGCATAGTACCTAAATGAAAGAGGAATACAAAAGAAGAATACAACAATAATAATACTGTCCAGACTCCGGGTTATCAATACAAAAATGGTAATACATACTATCTTGTCAAGTTTGTTGAAGTTAAGTTTCCACAGAAAACAACTGGAATGTGTATTTAATCACATATAAAAATTTAATATAAACAACTATGTTATTCGTGTTAATCATGTATTTATGGACCATATTTTACTAAAACGAAGCTTTTAACAGGCTTCAAAATCTGAAATCGTTTATTTTGTTTACATGTATTCAATCTATAGTCTGTATCTTTAGGTATTTAAATAAACGTAAACAAAATCTACCCTCAAATGGCTCCTTAAGTCAGTTGAGGGTAGATGAAAACATTACATGATCAAATAATGTAGGTTAAAGTCAGGTCGTTCAGTGGCAGATCCAGGCAGTTTGGTATTTAGTTGGTTAACCAATAAATGTTATAACTACCCGAAAATATACAAATTATTTGTTTAATTTTATTTAAATACCTAAAGATACAGAATATAATACCGTATACAAAGTGATTCTAACTCGACAACATTTTTTTTCTTACGTCACGAATGTTCGTGGAGATCTCAATAATTCTCTTAATGTTTACTCTTTATTTAGGGGTCTATCTTAAGTCTCTGACTAATAATATATTATTAATCAGAATACTGGTTCTTATAAAGATTACTAAATTTACTGTTACCGATTTGACTATCGATAAAAATAAATATAAGATCGTTAAACATTTAAAAGTTACGATTATAAAAAAAAACAAAAGCAATGAAATTTTAAAATATGAAAGTAGAAAGATAATAAATAATTAGAAAGAAAACATGAGATGACAAAAAATTGTGGAATTGAAATAATGACAAAACAATGAAAGTGACAATGAAAAGGAACTTATTAAAAGTGCTTAACCTAAAATAAATTAAAATTATTTACAACGGATTACTAAATATCACAGAGAAAGTACCCAATACTTACAAAACCGTTACTTCAAACACTTCACCATTATATGTATCGATCACTGCATGTTTCGAAATATTGACGAACAATACTGATTAAAATGATACTTACTTAAAATTTTATCAAACCATAAGAAGTTATCAATGTTCAATAACTCGACTGGGCAATCATATAATTGCTACCAATTCACAACAACTATACAAAAGCTTAATGTGTTACAGAGAGCATAAACTAAAATCTAACAATAAATAATACAGACACTAAGTAGGTAATAAAATAAATAGCTAAGAGTTAAAATTACATAACTATAATACTTATAGTCTGACTTTAAAAAAAGTCCTATGACTCATTATCATTGGTTAACAATCTGTAATATCAACCAATACACAATACAATATGATTACGAGGACATGTCGCGCAGGCTAGGCTCGACTCGTAGGGTAACATACATGTTTGTCTAGTTTTAGATGAATTCAAATCATTGGAATGCAATAAATTTGTTACAACTTGACGCAACACTGAGTAACTGAACTACGGGATTGATCTAAAATGCCGGTGCCTTCTTTGCCTCCTGTGTCGTTTAGAACTGCCGTTGCGCTGTGGAGTTCTTTTCGTGAACAGTGCCTGGTCAACTCTTCTGCATTGTTCAGACAGTTTTGGATTCGAGTCGTCTGGACACCGTAGTTCCCAATACCACTTCTTCAATGTATTGGCATAAGCTCTAATAGCAATCATGTCTTGTCGAAGACAGAGAGTGGTTTCTACGTTGTCTTTTTGTAAATCTTCTAGATTTAGTTTGTTAATGTTAATATGTGGTTTAGGGATATTTGCTTTATCCATGTCATCTTCGATTTCTGTAAGAAGCTTGAAAAGTTCGTCGAGTGTTGAACGAATCACAGATTCGCGTTTTTTCGCGTAGTTCTGTTGGAAATGGATGTCTAATTGGGTGATAGTGACGTTGCCGAGGCGCTCCCAGACCAACTTGAATTGTACTAAGCTTTTGTACAGCTTCGGCACGATGTACTCAAACTGAAACAAAAGAAAAGGGAAGTCAGCAATGTTATGATAATCTAAAATTGTTTGTGCTCTAAGTTTACAAGGGAAGTTTTTATTCAGGCATTGTTGTCTCAGTTCTACTCGTAAGCTCGAAGCAAGTATATATTGTTGGCCGTTAAACATGTATAAAGTCCGATATTTTACTGCGAAGCTAATTCGTGTCGAGGTTGTATTATCCGTTTTTGTGATCAACAGGACTGTTCAACTGACATTAAGAGAACTTTACACAATCTACGACCGATTGCCTGGTCATTAGCCAGTTTTTCTCTAAATTAATTGCAAATGAAATCATACTTTAGAATCTTTAGATCATACCAGCTATAAAACTGATTTAAATATTATCTACGTAAGTAACTAAATTTGTTTAGATAACTACAGGTCTAATCTGGTCTAAATATAAACAAATATGTTTGCTCGTATTGCAATAAACATTAATTTTAATCATTGTCTTATTATCGCTGACAAAATTAATCACTTCATTAAATGTTCAACACTCCTCTAAATTCAGGTTTCAAGTTGAAATACGATATCCGTTAATTTATTTGTCTTAGCATTGAATATCTGCTAACCGGTGAATACCCAGGTACGTCTCGACGTAACTACGTGTATAACTCAAATTTAAAACGACGAAAACGAATTGAGAATATTGGGTGCTTAGGTTGTTTAGAGTTAGGTTAGAGACATAGCTCGCCTATGACACAATCTCCCAAGCATAATTGCAAGTGTCGTATCCAGTTGCAGTACCAATAACATTGCAATGGCCAGTGTGCGATTAGGCTGATAAAGAAATATTATCATAAATTGAATATGCCAAGAATTGACATAATGTTACAAACTTGTGATTGGAAAAATATCCAATAGGGCATATACTCGTAATCCTGTCTAGGTCGGTCCATTAATTGGTCTGACTCCATTGTTCCACTATCAGTGACAGTTGTTTAGCATTGTTGGCAAGCGCTCAGCACTAAGGTAGCACTTGGAATAGAAATTGCATTAACCCTAAAGTCAGTAGCGGTAACACACTTTGCCATCATATTTAAAACAAAACCGTATCTATAAGAATTACGGTTCGAAATCGAATGACTAGAAAGGAATGTCACATGGTTAAAGGGTTAAACCCATTTGGCAAGTCTTTAAAGCCTGTGTTACAGGGGCATTAGGTTACAATATTTGTTTATTTGTAAGCATGTAAGTGTCTATCATATTTTCTTTGGTCCTACGACAATGAGATTTACTGTGAGTATGCTTCAGTCTACTACATATATTCATTATAGTTGTACTGAAGCGCAGAATCTAGGTAAATACAAGTTGCTTAGCCGGTTATCCTCGACTCTTGTAACTGATCGGTTATTATTCTTTTAAAACGTCTTGTCTTGATGCTAGTTGCGTTATTAACTTACGATATAAACACGTTAACGTTATATGATAACAAGATAAATCCTTCATCATCCTTTATTAATCATTTTATTTTAATACGCGAAAATATAATTCCTAAAACTTGGGGCTAATGAAACAGAGGTGTAAAAATAAACGAGATTAACAACTATATACATATATGTATTAGTACCAACATAAAACTAAACTGTAAATAACCTCTAAAAGATATCATATAACGAAATTACTCATTTAGTCTTTGTTTGTGTCATTTTAACTAACAAGGAAAACTATTCGCTTTTCAATAAAATTTGTGATTTACCACGCTACAATTTACTCCATTCAGTTTTGAGTTGTAATCCCGTTTCATAGAGTTCACTTTTATATGTGTAGTAGTTAAATACTGCATGAATGAACTCATCCAAAATAATTGTCACACTTCATAGAATATAATATTACACCGGACGGTAGAGAGACGTAACTAAATATTTTGTTTACTTATAAACATTGTCATTTGTAAACTTCCTCCCCATGAATGGGTGACTCACGATTCATGGGATAACGTTTGTGGAATATTGTCGCTTAGTGATGCTCTATTTATAAATACTGTTTCATGGTTTCATTTCAGATTTTATTAATATAATCCATTGTGTATTCTTGAAGTGATTTTAATATGAATACTTACAGTAACTTAATCGCACTTAAATAAATTTTAATTAGGTATTTTATAATTGTTTAAGAATCAATGTGTTGAAGTCGTAAAAAACACGTTTCACAGTTTCTTGTATGGAATTCTGAAGAAGAAATTGTCGAGCGATAATAAAAGCGTCGGCGCAAACGCAAGTATTAAAGCTGAAAACCGACAATACGCCGTATATTTGCGCTAAAGAGCGGCGCGAGGCGAGAACGTGTCCCAGACAAACGCCTCGCCCGGAATCGTAAGTTCACATTCGTCTCACTTGAGCAAATAATGTGTTTTTAACATTTCTTGTTGTTTTGTTGAATCGTAAATACTGAACAAACTCTAGCGTCTCCGGCGAGGAAATGCGCTTGTCTCTCGCCCGCCGTCGGCCGGCGCGGGCGCTGATAGCTTCGCGGCTATGCTTTAGTGAACGCTTATTCCCAGTGATTAAATATTCTGCAGGAAATTTATAAAAAAACAGTTATACCCTAAACTCATAGAGAAGTACCTACCAATAAAAAGTTAAACGTCCTCAAATATGCAATTCAGTTTCTACCCCTTTTTATTTCTTATATTATATACTTATGTAATCATAAAAAGCATGTCTTTTACGGATTATTTTGCATTTAGCCGTTAAAGAGACTGTATACTGTATACCTATAGTAGCATCTTTAGCAATGAAGTACGCAAAAATATATGACTAGCTTTTATGGCTCTACGAATAAGTTTAAAAATATCTTATATACAATTTTGCGCGCTTCATCATTACATCTTGTTCCATCTTTTTATTACATAATAAATACATCGATGTTTTTATTATCTAATCCATCTTGTGTTCTTGTTGTGTTGAGGGCTATTTAATTTTTAAACTGTCCGTAAGTCAACTAAAGTCGGAGCGGAGCTGAGATCACTTGAATTCTAACGCTTTCCTTTGCCCAACGTCAAATATTTGAATTTCTTAAGTGGCCATACATCGATGAAATGTCAAGTCGAACGTCAGAAATATTTAACATACAACGGTGTGTACACTGAGCGACTAATACTGTACCGCGTGAGAAGACAGTTCGACGGCTGGTGTTGGTCGTAAAACTCTCCTAATATGAACAGACACCAAACCACCAATACACACATGCTTATTGTCTCGTGTCGCATTAGTTTTGTGTACTAATTAGTGGGTGTCCAATACTAATACGTAATAGAAAGTCGCGGTCCAGATGTGTGTTCAACAAACAATAAAAGAGCTTAAGAAGACCCGTTACACATGCTTGTATATCTTATATATCGGTTGGAGGCGGCGAGAACAATCAATGGTCTAGAAGCAATTATCATACGCGGCGTGGACTGTGGTTATCGGCTCGCGTGCCGCCATGGACGCTGTCGATCTATGCAAATTTCCTCGAAATATTTAACTTGCTTCTTTGTTTGCCCGGCTCCCACTAACACGCACAGTAAAGCTCGGATTTATGAAGCACCAGCTTGACTTAAACCCTGACAATTCAACCTCTCCATTACGGATCTCCGTTTACCAAAGACCTTTTCTGCCTGGCTGCGCTTGGGGGCGGTGCTTTATTAAATTTGAAGCGATAATGCCTCCCAATTAAATTTTGAATTGATAATCGATGAGTTTAAATTTCAAAACTGAACTTTATCAATTTAATTTCATGAATTAGAGTGCCGATAAAGAATTTAAATGAAGTAATATCGACCGTTAAAAATTGCGTCAATTTTCGCGCATAGCGGTATTGAAAATAAAGGCCTGCATTTGTAGTTATTGCCCTTAAGTACAATGTGAAGTAAATAAACGCGCGGCGGGCCGGGCCCGTGTAATTTGGCCGACGGAGCCTCATTTAAGCCGCCGCGAAGCCTCGAGCGGGCTAATGTGCGCGGGAATCTTACCTTAAAGAGAGCAAAAATTAAAAAATAATTTTAAAACATTGAACGGAAAATGAGAGATGGGCGCAACCCGTCCTCCCCCGCGACGCACTGCAGCGGACTAAGTTTTACCAACTTGAATCAAGTAATAGCTTAATTGGACGAAGATTAAATGTAGAGCATTTGACAAAATTAGAGGTTCCAATATTCTGGTCTCCGATGGTTAGGTACTCACAAAAAACTAATCATACATGAAGTAATTACATTGGAAAAATGTAAGGATATAACTAACGTTACATTATCTCACGTAACGTGAATCACTTAATTTAAATTATTTAACCCAAACGATTCATCGGTGACCTATATAATAGTATATCCGGCGGCTGGTAGGCCGACTCGTTAGTCATATGCAAAAATTACGAAATAGGCCGACGGAACCGTTGAGAGGTCTTTGATCTAAAAGGTTACTCAGAAGTTTGCATAATATAGTGAAAATAGATACTTGAACATATGTATTTAGATCTATTATATATATAGAGATATTTATAAAAGAGATAAATAATCGGAAGGATTGAGTTTAGTAAGACTAGGTTAAAGTCAAAACTTACTTTTTTCTTAGACATCCCATTATTCAAGTTTTCGTAAGTGTGGTTATGAATCTCGGTGAATTTGACTTTAGGCAACCATTTGGGGTTTCCATATCTGTGCTCCATTGAGTCTCTGACTTCTTGTCGTGCGTCTTCGAAGAACCTCCTAGTGTTCTTCAGTTTTTTTATTATTTTTCTTGCTAGCATCGTGTGGAGGGGTACGTTCTTTGGCAGCGCCTTGGACTTCATTCTTTCTTCTTTTGGTATTAGCTTATTTTTTAATCTTTCTTCTTTGTTGTGTCTTGTTTTGTGTGGTGGTCGGGCTTCGACGGGCGTGAGACACATCGCGACTACTAGTACTATGCATACAGCTACCAAAAGCTTTTTGGAAAAACCTGCAACAACATAAACGCCGTTATAATTTCGTCATAATTACAGTGACAAGAAAGTAGACCGATTAATTGTTATCACTGTGGATGCTAATTAAATTATTCGGCCGTAGATAATCATAATCTTTACAGCGTGCTTGGTATTAACTTAAGAATTTCGCTTATACCTATTGGATAAATAGGTTATCAGTAAATGTTTTGCATACGTAGATATCAAAGTGTTTTTGTTTCAAAATTGTGAAATGGGGTATTACAATATCCTAATTAGTAAGGTAGCCTTCGTAGGTAACTAATATTTAAAATTTTTGTTAAACATAATTGTATGCTAACTAATAGTCATGCTCAGAAATCGATACAAGTTTGATAACATTGTAAAAGAATAAAAAGGGTTTTAACTCATTGTCCATTAACTATTTAAATTTGTCTTTTAAAAAGCGCATTGTTTATGTCAATGTTTTAGTTAATACAATTTTATACATTCTTGAACGTAAGATACTTCCGAAGTCGGTTCACACAGTAGCTCGCATTCCTCAAAGTACTTGAGGAGTCACATAAAAAATAATAAGCTCGGCGATTACCGGAGGAGCAGATATAGGTGTACCTCTGCGTACACTGCTATATGTATACTATCTTCATCTCAACGCACTTTCTTATCCATTTATAGACGGTGGACTAGGTCTTTTTAGGCTACATAATTAAAAATATATAAAGTGCTTGTGTCGGAATAGATGAACTAATTTTACAATATGTAAAATCAAACCAGTTCCGGTAAAACTTAGCCCTAAAAGTGATTTTACTTAAATCGCAAGTAACTTTCGATTTTAATGCTAAATGTTATTGACGGCTGAGATGTTTTGCAGCGGCCGTAAAATATGTTTTACGGTCCGAGGCCAGCAATCTGTGGATCTTCGTTTGCAAACTTTAAAAAAGTGCCACCAACAACGGGTCTGGGTGCAAACGTGTAGAAAGTGACCATTTCAGATTGCGCCAAAGTGACATTTTATGACCAAGGATTGGCTTCCAGAGGTTTATTACTTAGTTATGTACTTGGTGAGGTAGCTTAATATAAGTAACAAGTTATACCTTATACTTATTATTTTAGTCATTTTAGTAGGTTGCGGTAGGAAGGAGTACAATATTATCCTAGAAAATTTTGAATAAGAAAAACAATCGAAACATGTTAATTTTGCGGGTTAACTTAGTTAGCAACATCATCATTGTAAATGTATTTACTATTTTTCCCTTTTATTAAACTAATGACTTAATGTTTGATGTGTTAGAATTTCGCACGTAATATATTATGTCAGATAAGGATAAAGTAGAGTTTAATGGTCAGTGAATCATTGGGTCAATCCGTGTCGTTGACAATTTAATGTATGTTAACTAAACATGACGCTTTTTCACCACAGTATAATACAACCAGGCTAATATATTGTTGATCTGTTAGTTTGAGTTCGTTTTTCGCGGAACGGTTTTAGGCTGTGGCTATTGTGTACGATTAGTAGCATATTAGCATCGTGGGATGAATCGCGAGAACAAACAATACGGCCCGTGAAGTACCACGAAAATTGTAACATGACAATACTTTGGATTTTCCCGTTTTTACAGGCGTCATAGATGTCTGATTTCGATTTCCACAAACTCGGACGCGGTAAATTATATATACAGGATTATAATTTAAATTATGTCATGATAGTTATGCCTTATGGATCGTTGAGGTGTATTTACTCACTGTACACTTCTCTGTACTAAGCATTTTGTAATATATTTGCTAAGCCAATTCTTAGAACACAAGAGAGGAAAATTGAACATTATGTTGTGATAGCGACATCAACGCGTATGACGCTACCAATCGACAACCCGGAATCCTATTTGACGTTTAAACTAATTAAACAATTAAAAAGTTAATCATCCAATTTCCGAATCTGAAAAACAAACGAGTATCGGATGTCATCGCTGTCGGTTTCAAGGAAAAATCCTTTTGACATGTTGCCGACGGGTTGTTGAGCATTCCCACACGACTTGCTGAATAGGTGCACTTCTCCGTCGGGCTTCCAAAAACGAGCATCAATCGGTTTTAACAATAACAATGACATATTCAGAAAGGTATTGGAGCACTTGAATCGTAAATAGTGGTGCACATTCACTTGGGTGCGTTTCTGTATTTATTGCTATTGTTGTATGCATATTAATGAGTCTGCTGATTTATTGTTTATATATTTATGTAGTTTTGGTTAAGTTTCTAATGAATTCTCGATACCCTATATTTTAAATGAAATATAAAAAAAAAATATGTGTGTGTAATCTTAAAACTTAAATACGCGATTAAGTCCCGTTGTGCAGTTTGATAATAATATGTATAGAAAATAAGATTGATTGCATAAAAAAATCCATTAAATTATTATTTTATAGCTAATGAACACGAAGACCACTTTCCGAATTCAAACGTAATCCTTTTTTTTATACTTAAATATAATTTTGCTAATTATTAACAACACACACCAGTTAAAAAGACATCCATGAACAATGCATTGATGTAGCTCCTTCAGGCAAGTCCATATTCACGCGTCAAATACAAACACGGTTTCCTAATTATGGGAAAACAAATGACAGTTCAAACTATTCATCACTGGCCGGAAACTAAAACCACGAGCACTTCAAATTAAAAAAATACAACACAGATAATTTTCAAAATTGGAAGGCACTATTTGAATTTGCACTATTCGTTTCGAATCGTGTGTCACCGGCGTGGGGCGAGTCGCGAGTGCGAGACCGGCGCACAGGCAACCTCCACTCGATGAATGGGTACCGAAAAGCGGCACCGTACATGAAATAGCCGGTCAAACATTATGCGAAAACCCTTACCGCCGGGCAGGACTAAAGTTCAAGCGGATCGCGGAGAGGATGCTACTGAAAACTTTTTTGACAGTAGGAACGTCAAATAGTATTTTTGAATTCTCTTGTAAGTTAAATTTAACATTGTTCATTAGCTACGTAAGTAAATAAAAAATGTAGTACAATTTTTTTTACGTTTTCATTATTATAAAGATTATGCTAAGGTAATAAAATTACTGTATTATTATCAAAATCGCGACGCTAATTGAATATTACACGAAAAATAAATAACAATAATTTTATTCATTTTGATATTTAAAATACTTTTTTTTACAAATGATTATAAAAGCTTCTACTCCAGTCTCTTTCCAAATCTTGTGTAAGCGAACATTATTCGGCCGGCGGTGATTCATCGATGAGTCTATCCGAAGTGAGTTTTTATCGCGCGCCGGCACGTGGGACCGGCACTATTCGCGACACTGAGATAATTCATTGATTACGTTTAATTGCCTCGTAAATCATATCGGAAATCAAATCGGCGAGAGGTCTTTGTTGACATGTAAATTTCACAAAAAAAAAGCAGTGGTGGCCGAGTGGATATGACGTCTGACTTTCAATCCGGAGGTCGCGGGTTCAAATCCTGGCTCGTACCAATGAGTTTTTCGAAACTTATGTACGAAATATCATTTGATATTTACCACTAGCTTTTCGGTGAAGGAAAACATCGTGAGGAAACCTGCATACATCTGCGAAGAAATTCAAAGGTGTATGTGAAGTCCCCAATCCGCATTGGGCTAGCGTGGGGACTAATAGCCCAAGCCCTCTCGCGCATGAGAGGAGGCCTGTGCCCAGCAGTGGGACGTATATAGGCTGAAATGATGATGATGATGATGATGATGATGAAATTTCACAAAAATACAACATGACGAAATTTACTTGTGATTAATTTTATCAAATTAAATATGCAATCATGAATATAATGGCGAAAAAGTGATTAGAAAGCAGCCCACGTCTTCTCCGGTACACATACTATTTTTATAACTTATTACATACATACATATAACAGCCCCGCGGTGTATGGGTGAACAAGTCAAATACAAAGCTGTCAGAGTAACTTCAGTATTTATAATATTAGTAAGGATTCCACAAAAGCAAATTACTTGTGTCGACTGTCCTTCAAATATGAACGGCAAACACGATGCAAAAAACATAACAAGAAAGCAAACTACAAAACATCTCGAGTCTGGGAAAAGACTCGCCAACGACTCTGTGACACAGATTAAGGTAGAGATTCACGTTCATACGTAGGCATACAAAATAAACTACTATTTTATACTAACCTCAACAGAGACAAATATGTGGACATTCGTATCACTTTGTATACTGCTCGTCTGAGAACGAGTCTGGTCGTAACTTTTACCGCGTATGGTTCGGTACTGGCGGTCGCGCTATTTACTTTAACACGTTTTTTTGTCCCGTGTCCCGTGCTTAACAAGCCGTCGCTATTGTACGTGACCGCTTATTGATAGTGTCAATACAGAATTATTAAAGGTTATGATTAATAACGCACCAAATATAAAACCTTTTGTTTTTAGTTTGTGGGCGGTAGAACGTGGAATAGTTTTCGAAGTTCAAAATTTGAACACAACTTTTTTTGATTTAAATGCTCCGCGATTACTGATCAATAACGGCAGTGCGACAGACGGAATGCAATTTGTAATTGCGATACGAGTAGCGGGAGATTACAATTGTTTTTGCTGCGGTTTCCCAGCGCATGCGTTTTTGTTCATGTCTACTGACATAATGACACAGCTTTCATCAGTGTTTTTCAGACGATAATTAGTTTAAATGGCGGCTTTTCCGCCGATTGCCTCGCCAATGACTCACGGATTTCCCGAATTTTCGTGGACTCATCGCAAAAAAGGGTAGGGAAGCCTGCAAAAGTCTGGCCCGATATTACTCACGCTAGAAAGCGCGGGTACGGATCCGCGTTGATTCAGCGATTTCTTCATTGACAACCTTGAGTTTTGTAACAGTGAATTAGGCATGTCATAGGTGCTTCATGAATCAGACAAGTTTGAGGCTGGTTTAGCCAAGATTCTTGGCGTAGCTAATTTAAGTTTACCGTAAAGCTATAGTAGCAGCCGGCGGGATTGCCTGCGTCTGTGGCGTGGTTGCCAATAGTCGAATGGCATTGTTTGCACCGCAGTATAAATCACGCTGACTGGCGCGAGAAAGCTTTTGGCTGATGCGCAAGTAAACACGAATTTGAATAAGTATGAATAGAACACAGGCTTACTGGTTCGATTTTATAGTATTTTCTCCAGTTAATAGGATAAACTTTCATGGAGGACGTTTCCTTATATGACTTATGATGTAATTGTTAATTTATTTGCGGTCATCCTTTCCCGCATTTATGATACACATATGAATATGTATTGACGTGTTAGTCATGATGTAACTTTCTTTTCTGACGCTTTAATCGTAATATTTGTCATCGATTGAAATATTATTACTACTTCAAAGTAAATTTATATAAATGTACCAATTTGTAAAGTGCATTAATTTCATTGTTATTCTGACGAAGCACTGAAATGAGATGTAGCAGTTTTTTACAGATAAGATAATGGCTCTTAACTACGATTTGTTCCTTTTTAATCCCTGTTAGTATGTTGTTTGTTTCGAACTTTATCGTCAGTTAATAAGACAACACAATGCTTAGGTATGATTTAAGCTTCGGTAATCCAATAAATTATCTCATTGCTAATCACTTTGTTTATGCCAAAAATAGTAAAAAAAGTATTTAATCCCAGATAAGTATCATGTTCATCTTGATGTCCCATTGCCAATTCCCTGCCAAAACTTTAAATAATAATGAGTTTTCATCTCATCAAAATAATGCGTGATGAGTCAGTTTTTAGGGTTCCGAACCCAAAGGGTAAAAACGGGACCCTATTACTAGGACTCCACTGTCCGTCTGTCTGTCAACAGGCTGTATCTCATGAACCGTGATAGGCAGTTGAATTTTTTTCACAGATAATGTATTTCTGTTGCCGCTATAACAACAAATACTAAAAAATACGGAACCCTCGGTGGGCGAGTCCGACTTGCACTTGTCCGGTTTTTTGAACTAAAGCCGTCAAGGGATATAAATCTTCCTTCTCTCTCTCTCTCTTCCTAGCTATCTATCCCACATGATGGTAGGGGAATATAAATCTTCCTTAATTGAAGTTATGTCACGCCACGCGGTCAATGTCAGTAGGTAATGTTAATGAGTTGTCAATTATTATATCAATAAATTGTCGGTCTATTATCAACCAATCAGACGAGAGCTTGGATTATCTGTAACCTGGAAGTTTTCTGTTCGGGTATCCTACATAAGATCATTGATTGTAGAAGGGCTTTATAAAAAAATATTACCAAAAATATATTATTTAGGTACCAAAAATATATTTACATGCGTGACTTCATGTATTAGTAACAAAATTCGATTTTCTTGAATCATCATTGATAACAATTGTATGACCTAATGTGAATAACCTAAACCTAAAAGATATGACCTAAGACGTAATGCTTATCCAATGTTTAGTCATATTTCAAATAATGTTACTAGGCATTATAAATGATTTCAATTTCATACTTTAGAAGATCCTTCTAAAATCATGGTCTGTTTGTGTTACCTAATCATAATGTTTTGGTTTTGATGACTCTTGTAAGTACTAATCTAAGATATAGGTACACTTACAAATTTTATTATTAAATAACTATAATAGTTATACTGGGACACCAATCTCGTCAGTAGAGAAAGACGATATGTAAATTTGAAAAATCGCCCCAAAGATTCACCCTCCATACAAATTTAAAATTTCGCGGCTTTGACAGACAATATGTTACTTTCGGTTTCTGAGATAATATTAAACCTAAGAAGTCAATCACCGTTATACAGTTGTTACTAGATAGTAAAAGTAATATCATAGAAGATACATTACACGCTTGTGTGGGACAATATCTATTGTTTATGTGACACCGGTTTAGTGAAGATACGTCACACACGTAAGCTATATATAGATAACTAGTGTACTTAATTGTCTCAACAATAATTTTCTTAGTGAATAAAAATGACAAGAGAAGTATTAAAATAATATTTACCGTTTTTAAACGATTCCTGCTTTTCCGAGGAACATTTGTTGCAGATCGTGAAATCCATTTCTTCTAAATTAATTATCACAGATACAAAAACAATAAATAATCTTTGGTTCATTCACTTTCACAGTCAATATATCACTGGCACATCACAAATTCGAATTGCCGCGCGTTCGATATTTGAATTTGAAAAATGGCGCGGCGCGTCGCGTTCAGTTGGCGCTTGTTCAGCCGCTACACTTGTAATGTGTATCCTGAACGTTTCACACTGCTTTTATGTGGCCGGCGCACCCGCGATAAAGGGTGCAAAAAACTGTTTGGACTAGGGCTATTACGTCACGGATAACGTCGCTCGCGATTAGGACGTAAGACGACCAGATGCCTTAACGTAATCGCTTATCAAAATAAATAGGACATGTGCGTACGAGGATCCAGGATGTACGTGAAAATTGCCGGCGTACTTATGTGTTACGCCCATAATTTAAAACAAATTTGATATTAGCGTTAAAAATCGGCTGGAGTAGGATTTTTAACTGGTTAAACACAAAGTTTGTTAACAACAGGATAAGTTTAATGCCAGTAACGCACATGATCGTATTTGCCTAAATTACCGTGTTGCACATTATCCTTAATTATGGAGTGACGCAGCCACCCGCTCTCAGCCGCTCCATGTTATAATAACCGGCGAATAAGATTGCTCACATAATATTTTGAAAATCCGTGGGCTAGTGCTAAAAGTCTGTAGTTTTTTACGTCACATTAAAAGCTTTTTGTTACATAAGACGTTAAGCGAACATGACAGGATTTATTTCAGTAAATTTTAATTTAATGGCTCTTTGTGGTTATTAAACCCCGGAGGTGGCCAGAGCTTTCAAAACCAACAATCATAGTCACCAATTCACCATAATAAAAAAAAACAGATAGTTTTTATAATTAACCATCACAATACTTACACGATTTTCAAGAATGTTTCAGACGTTATTTATATATTCAGAGATTTTGGACAAAATAAATTAAATGTATCTTATTGTTATGCAAAAGGTGTATCCTGGCTGTACTGCCGGCCTAGCCAAGGTTACAATCGCTATTGCTTCGACAACGAAAAGCTTTATGTCTCTCTACCACTCTTCCATATTAGCGCGACAGTGACAGTTGCGTTTCGACCGCTACGGAGCGTAAGCGATTGGCATCTGGGCTACGCGGCCTGTAATAGTTATTTTCACATCACCTATTCGAAAAAGGGCTTTTTCTTCCCCGCTAGGAGGGATCAAAGTGGCACTTTTCTTCCCTGCTAGGAGGGATCAAAGTTGTACTTTTCTGTTCTAGGACACGATTTTTTCTTTTTTGCATACTATTTTTTGTTGTTGTCAAATAATACATATTTTGGAACATAACAATTTCCTCATAGTTGTTGTGAAACGGTATCAAAATTATTTCGTCTTGGGCGTTAACACTTGAATCCCTCATTACGCTCAGGATTCTACTTTAGAATCCCTCACTACGTTTGAGATTCTATTGTAGAATCCATCGCTTCATTTAGGATTCAATGTACGCCCTTGACGGAAATATATAATTTTGATCCCTTGAAACACAAACTAGTATTGTTTTACAAGGGGGCAAAGTTGTTGTTTAACCGCTCGTGCTAATATTGATACCCGAGCAAGCGAAAGCTTCCAGAATTGAACCACGAGCGTAGCGAGTGGTTCGAAAAATTGAATCTTGAGCGTTGCGAGGGTTTCAAAGCACGAGGGTTAAACAAAATTTGCCCCCGAGTGAAACACAAAATTTTTCACCACACCAACCCGAAGCAAATATTAAATGAAAATATCAAACAATCAAACCAACTCAAATCCAAATGAATGTTATTAAATATGTATCATCCAAAATCATCATTTAAAAGTCAATTCTACCAGCAAACATAAGAAAACAACTCAAAATTTGCATTTAATTACTTTGCCTCACATGTGAATAAAATGCAACTTTGCTATCGGTTCTTTTGAAGTGCAAAGTAAGCCTTTCCGAGCTGGTGTGGTGTAAAAAAAATAAGAGCAAACTTAAAATTATTTCATTTATCTATTACAATTAAAGTAAAGTTTGTTTTCGTGCGAATGTCTCGTAGTCATTGCGCTAGTTTCCGTCCTGCCTCTAGTTTTCGTCCACATGACGGAATAGCAAATAATTTTATTTCATTTTTAATTGCTAGATATCATTTTTACGTAGAAATATGTTTAGACAGTAAGGATTGCAATAAGTCCAAATTTGTGCGGGAAGATAGGTTTATATTCTAATTTCGCCATGTGGACGAAAAATGGAGCTGGACGAAAACTAGCGCTAACTAGACAATAATGACTTAACTATACGATATATAAAATAGCAATCTGCATACTTACAAAATAGTTTGTAAATAAACGTGTGTGAGAACTAACTTGTGAGCGCCTTGATTACTGCTGCGTCTGAAACAAACACATAGGTACATGTGATAAGAATTCAAACTAGTTCATACAGGTCGAACAAACCGACCAAGTGCGAGTCGGACTCGCGCACGAAGGGTTCCGTACTTTTTAGTAAGTATTTGTTGTTACAGCGGCAACAGAAATACATCATCTGTGAAAATTTCAACTGCCTAGCATCACGGTTCACGGTTCATGAGATACAGCCTGGTGACAGACGGACGGACGGACGGACGGATGGATAGCGGAGTCTTAGTAATAGGGTCCAGTTTTGGGTACGGAACCCTAAAAACGGCAAAAAATCATGTTTGTTATATGGGAGCCCCACTTTAATATTTATTTTAATCTGTTTTTGGTATTTGTTGTTATAGCGGCAACAGAAATACATCATCTGTGAAAATTTCTATCACGGTTCATGAGATACAGCCTGGTGACAGACAGACAGATAGACGGACAGACAGACGGACAGTGGAGTCTTAGTAATAGGGTCCCGTTTTTACCCTTTGGGTAGGTACGGAACCCTAAAAAAGGAAAATGAACATCATATACTACGTTTAGATACGATATGGATGAGATATGTCAGTGTATTTCTTCAAACAAAAACGTCACTCAATATTCTACTTTTTGAACCAGTCTTTACTGAAACGTGCTATTTTTAAAGGTAAATAAGATTGCAAAGTTCCGGCTTGTTCAATAAAGCATAGCACGTTAGCACAGAAAATAAAATTAACTTAATTAGAAAAAATGTGGTGTCAAAAATTGCTTGCTGGAGGAACCTATTTTGGGAGATAAAAAGTGAACAAATTTATATTTAAGGAACTTTATTTATTACTAAAATCTTGCCTATGCAATGTTAGTGGCTTAACCTAAACTTATGACCTCTGTGTGAACCTCTAACTTGATTTGACGACACCTAATGGTAGAACTTAGCTCAGTGGACGGCGGGGCCGCTTAATAGGTCCAGAATAAAGCTTCACACAGAATTCTACTTATTTAAGAACTAAATTATCGTAACTCTAAATTCGATGTACCAGGATTTTCAAATGTCTTTATGCTACTTTAATGGTTGCTCATAGTTTTAAATTTACTCTACACTTTACAGCTGGTGCTGATGCCCTACAAAATTAAAACATGGAAAGGACCGACCTCAGGATGAAAACCTTCCTCAGACGCTGCGGGGTGTCAGGCTGGTTTCCCCGAGAAGGCTAGAAGCTGAGCGGAGATGTAGAGCTCAGGGGCCGCGCACGTGGTACCAAGACGACGTGGCAGAGGCAGATGGGATGCTTAATTCCTCGATCCAGGAGGTCTCCCAAACAATATTCATAAATTGACTTCCAAGCTTTTGAAATGATGAAATAAATTTAATTTAAATTTAATTTAAATTCCCGGCTCCTGTAAACCGAGAAAAGGTTATATTAGCCGATGCCCTTTATGGCCGCTAGAGAAGAAACGAAACAATTGTAAATTTAGCTCACCGCACTGGAAGCTGCTAAGACTTCTGGCGGAGCGCTCCCTTCCCTCGAGCAGGAGTCACTCTGCAAAGAACCAAACCCTGGTTAAGACAAACCCACAACGTTTTGCGCCATTGTGGAGTTGATCACCACGAAATTTAATTAGTACTCACTCAGTGGAGCTTCCGAAGGACTCAAGCTGTTTCCATCTTTCGGACCACCATGTCGAAAGTGTGGTCTTCCCATAAATTGTGCTCTTGCGAGCGAGTGTCCCCAGAGGGGTTCCCAAAGCAAATGTGCAAATCATTCTCGAATGAACTCCTCCAATATGGAGGTCCCTGAGGGCCTAACAAAAGTAGGGTGGCAGTCCCTTGAAGACACAAATCCTTCGAAAATTCTATCTGAATTGTTTAGACAATTTCACTCCTGAGCCTAAGAAATATATTTTTATCATTAAATCCAATATTGTTTCATTCCAGAGCCACTTTGTAAGTCTGTAATTTCTATGTTTTGTTTTATATCAAAATTATTTTTTACCTGAAAAACATACCTAAATCATACAAAGTTTTCCTGGAGTGACAATATAAATATCTCAAGTTTTAATTATTTTTACTCGTATGACAACCCCGACAACAGATAAGCATCTAGAGGTGCATCTGAATGCAACAGATTATGCAAAGAAGTGCAATTAATATAGTTCGTTTCGGACACTGTTAAAAACGTTGAAATAAGAAAAGGTATTTTTCTTTTAATTATGAATCATCTCAATAATACTTAATATAAATTTAGAAAAATGTACTACGTTACAATACCCCCCTCCCCGATTTTAAGGTTCAACGTAGGTGAACCGCTCGCTGTCCTCAGCGACTTGGATCCTTGAAATAAGTCTATTGGACCAAACCAACAACAAACCAAAGGCAAAAAAACTAACCTACTACACAAGCTATTCAAATTGAACAAAAACCTAACGCGGCTTCGAGATTCTGACTCTCAGGAGTCTAAGGACTCTATGATACATATATCATCAAAAAGAAAAAAATTAAACTACCGTTTCTACAAACATGGATTAACCGAATCTAAAAACAACCGACCAAAAAGGAAAATCTCGAACCCACGTTAACATACGGAAGGTGAAAAAAACTTTGCGGCCTCTGCGCAACACATAGAAAAAACCTCCGTTTTATCTTACGAACCAGTGAACAAACCGTTGGCCTTCTCAGTACAACGCGGTAAAAGCTTGTTGTGCTGAGAAAGCCAAATCCAACCGCCAGGACCGATATTCAGCATTCATCAATATAAACTCTTCTTGACCGGGCAAAATGATGAAGTCTAGGCAATAACCATCACCCGACTCCAACAACCATAAATCCAAACCGGAAAACAATCCAACCAAATCTAAGTTTCAAACCATCAAAGTTGCTAACTTAAGTTTCAATCTCTACCTATAAAAGTTTGTCCCCGACTGACTTGTCGGAGGAAACGAAACGTCCAAAATCATGTTGCACAACACCCCCAAAAATATGGTATACCTAAACAAAACCGAGGTACGGCAACATGCGAAATAGTACTACTAAAAAAAATCATTAGGACTTACGCCTAACGACACGTGATTTAAAAAAAAATACACTAAGTTAAAAACAAAAACAAACAAAGTACTATTTCGATGTTTGTCGGGTATGGTAAGTACCGGACAAAGCGCAACAATGCGTTACCATTTGGTCATATTAAAGATAGCTCCGATGTTGGGGTTGAGAGGTACTTAGCAGGTGAGTGGTTTGTCGTCCTTGGCGGCACGACGACTGGTACAAGACGAGGGATCGTGCGTCCAAGGATAACTCCCCTACGCTCTAAAACCATACTAATTCCTATATCCCAATATCGCTCTGAGACTGAGCACAGCTTCGATCGCACCGCACATACATCACGCACTAACAGACTCAAACATTCATCGCCCATGCAAAAAAATAATAACGAAACAGTTTTTCCTGTTCGCCACATTCCGAACAAAATTCGTGAATTAAATATTTACCGAATATTTAACACTACTAACGATCTCAACTGTTTTTTTTTGTTATGTTATGAGAGGTAGGTGATAGTGGTTGTCAACTCTGGCGGCAAGACGACAAGCCAAAGTGACTCGGGGTCTTGCGTCCAGAGATAACTTCCACCTCGAAACCTAACTTCCATTTCCTACTTAAAATCTTTAATATGCCACGACCCAATTGGGTGACCATCCAGCCTTTCAAGCTCATAAACCAAAGGAGATAAAACCTTTTTAACCCTGCACGGTTCATACTTAGGTGCGAGTTTTGACATAACAAACTTAGAGGCGTCACTTTGCGTGTAAGTACGCTTGTGAACAATATCCCCTACTGAAAACTTCGCCTCTCGGCGTCTCAAATTATAATATTTAGCATTTGTTGCATGTGCTTGCAGCATCCGTAACCTAACCTGCTCAAAAATCTCTCTCATACAACCAAACTCGCCTGCATACTCCTCTCTAGGCATACCCACAGCATACTGTTTATCAGTATCTTTATAAAACGAGCCGTTAATGACGGGTTCCCTAGCGTGCACTAAAAAGAAAGGAGAATACCCGGTGGTCTCACTTACTGCACTGTTTATCGCAAACCTGATTTGGTGCAGCTTTTCGTCCCATGTACGGTGATTGTCCTTTACGTAAGACGCTACGGCGGTCATTACTACTTTATTATAACGCTCGACTAAATTTACCTGCGGAGTATAGCGCGGGCCATAAAAAATGTTAGGTACGTTGTAGCGTTTCAATAACTGCTTAAACTCTGATCCCGTGAATTGCGTTCCATTGTCTGCAATCACGGTTTCAGGAACGCCATGTTCCAAAATGACATGGTTTTCAAAATGCTTCGCCACCAAAGCGCTAGTAGCGCGGCGAAGTGGAAATAGCAGTGTGTGTTTCGCAAAGCAACATGTAACAACAAATAAAAATGTATAACCTGCGCGAGAGCGCGGCAGTGGACCGACAAGATCTATGCTAACTACCAACCATGGTCGTCGACATACCTTTGGCTGTCCCATGAGGCCTGCAGTCGGTTTTTGCGAATGCTTGTACGCTGCACAGACATCGCACGCTTTTACGAACTCGACTACATCCTTGTACATACCAGGCCAAAAGTAGGTCAACGCCAACCGGCGATGAGTTTTAAAAACACCTAAATGCGCAGCGGTTGCTTCGCAATGATTTTGCTGCAAAACTCTCTTACGATCACACTTCTTCACCACTTCCTTCCAATCGAACTCTCGCAACAGATTGTACTTTGACTTAGAAAGTCTAAAAAGTTTCCCGTCCTTTAAACAAAAATTTGGAAAATTTGCGGGAAAAGATCTACAACCATTGAAGATCTTATCATACCACTCATCCGGCTCAGCGTCATCATTCGTCACGTTTATTGCGTCTACTTGCATAAGTCTTGACAGTGCGTCAGGCACAACGTTAAGCGATCCCTTTCTGTGCTCAATCTCAAAGTCGAATTGAGACAGTCTGCAACCCCAACGAGCTAACCTCCCTGACGGGTTTTCAAGATTCATGAACCATTTGAGTGACGCGTGATCCGTGATCACTTTAAACTTACGTGAGCCTAAATACGCCTGAAATTTCTCCACTGAAAATATAACCGCAAGAGCCTCCCTTTCCGTGGCGCTGTAATTGCGCTCACTTTTGTTTAGGGCGCGGCTAACGTATGCGATCGGATGCTCAACACCCTCGATGGTCTGAGAAAGCATTCCACCAATTCCGTACGCAGAGGCATCACAATGTACAGAAAATTCTTTTTTAAAATCCGGTACCGCCAAAATGGGTGCCGTCACTAGAGCGTTCTTCAAAATTTTAAATGCTTCCTCTGCTTCTGCAGACCATTCGAAAGGTGGCGCCTTCTTGCCCTGTGACGTAAGTTTATTCAAAGGAGCGGCTATAGATGCGAAATTTCGGATAAACCGTCGATACCAAGAACACGTTCCTAAGAATGCCCTTACGTCACGTGCGTTCGTCGGTGTGGGGAAGTTTAGAACGGCAGAAACCTTATCAGGATCAGTACGCAACCCGAACTCGTCCACGACGTAACCGAGGTACTTAATGGACTGCCTGAAAAACTTAGATTTCTCGAAATTAATTGTTAAATTCGCCTTTTCTAACTTCGCCAACACACGATTTAACAAAAGCAAGTGCGTCTGAAAATCTGATGAGCAAATAACGATGTCATCGATGTAACAAAATGCTAAACCGGTTTCGATGTCACCTGTCAAATTGTGATCAATAAGGCTGTCCATCAGCCTCTGCTGACGCGCTGACGCGCCGCAGAGACCAAAAGGCATGACCTTGAACTTAAACATTCCACGACCGGGCACGCAAAAACTTGTTTTCTCCTGTGAGGTTTCAGCTAACGGGATTTGCCAGAATGAGGAACTTAAATCGATCGAGGTCAGGTATTTCGCTTCCTTCAAACTATCCAAAATCTGGGGTATATACGGAATGGAATACGAATCTCCCTTTGTGACCGCATTTAACTTCCTACAATCTAAACAAAATCGCCAATCACCGTTAGGCTTCCTAACTAACAGAGCCGGGTTATTCCACGGACTCTCACAGGGTGTAACTACGTCCAATTTTAACATGCGGTCTAACTCGGAGGCTAAAGCAGCGCGTTTTTCCGGCGACAACGGGTACTGTTTCGTTTTGATGGGCGTGGCATCGCCAGTCTCGATGACATGCTCGGTTAAGCTGGTTCTGCCAAGCCCCTTCTCCTCGAACGAAATGTTTTTAAATTTCCCTACGACGGTATCCGCGAGTTCCCTCTCGGCCGCAGTTAAATGCTCGTAAGACCGAATCGTGTGTACCTGTTCTGCACTTAAACCGTTGCAACTAAAATAATTTTCAGGTGGAGTCATGTGTTCCGCATTTTTTAAACATTCAGGCAATAAATCGAAAGCTTTCCAAAAATCATACCCCAAAATCACGTAATTTACGATCGAGGGTACTACTACAAACTTTATGACTTTCGTAGTATTTTCAAACGTAACCGGGACAAAAATGTACCCAATCGACTCGCAATTTACTCCATTTGCGACCCTACACGAACTAGAGTACGCTTCCTGAAATGTAAAACCAAATTTGACAAAATCTAAATGTGCATTGTTCCCTAAAACTGACAATGCTGAACCGCTATCGGCCAATCCATAAATCTCGAAATCATTCGCCTTAAATTTCAAATACGGCCTAATATCATCTTTATTTGGGGCAAACAGAATCGTAGCAATCGAACTAGCATTTTTATTTTG
The DNA here is from genome assembly GCF_910591565.1 of Cydia splendana. NCBI lineage: Eukaryota > Metazoa > Arthropoda > Insecta > Lepidoptera > Tortricidae > Cydia > Cydia splendana. The sequence continues at coordinate 9,226,791 of NC_085969.1, read as the reverse complement.
TTCAATCGATTTAAAGTTTAATCGATTCGATTGACACTTGCTACGATTCAACCTTAGACGTTTTTTGACTGTGGTTGCATTGGTTTCTGAACGCTACCCTTTTGACAGATTTCACATTCCGATCGAATTGTATTTGCTTTTCCACAACCAAAACAGCTATACGAATTTAATTTAGGCTTTTCCTTACACCATTTAAAGTTATGATCCGGTTTTCCGCATTTGTAACACACTCCACGATGTGGTTTCGAAAACTTCGCGTCCGAAAACCTTGGTTGCTGTTTCCGCTGTGAAAAGGAACTATCCGACTTGGTCGCGAAGCCTGAGCTTTGTTTTACAGCGATGGCATTCACCTGAGGTTGCTTGGCACTGGAGCCTTTATAAACGTGATCACGACAAAGTGTATGCTCGCTGACCTTGGGCGGTTCTACAAATAACTTCGCCCTTTGCTGTGAAAACTCAACCTTGCGACAATAAGCCTTCAGTTCGGCGACCGACTTAATATCCACCAATGCCAACTGCTGAGTAAAATGTGGGCGAATGTTGTGCAACAAGATGTCCAGTTTCGCCTCCTCCGGTAAGTCTGATTTTAATCTTGCAAACATTCCTGACATTACCGCAAAATATAAATGGATGGGTTCGTTTTCCCCCTGTGTTCTAGCTTGAATTTCCTGTCTCAGCCTAAAATCATAGTCTCCGGGGACAAACTCATCTAATAAAAGTGACTTTAAATCCTGCCAACTTGAAACCGAACCCTTGACACCTCTGAACCACAACAATGCCGAGTCTACAAATAAATGTGGTGCCGCCCTAAATAGTTTGGCATCTGAAACCCCATTTGCTTCCTTTAACTCCTCCACGCGCTCCAAAAATGAGCGCGGGTCTGTTATACCATTAAATTTAACCTGCCATTTTGAAATATTCAAATCACTTGAGCACTGAACCTGCATTTCCCTAATACCGCTTGTTAACATTTCAGAACTACTTCCTGAGACCAAAGGATTTGGATTTAAAACCTCCGCGCTGCCACTGGGTGCTGCTGGACCTGAACCTGGACCCTCAATCTTCGCCAATAAAGTCTCAAGCTTGGATTGCAAAGTAGTCTTCAGTTCTAACAATGTCTGGTTGCGTTCCGGCTGAACCCTGGCCAGACGGTGATAAATATGGTACCCAAGGGCTTTAGCGCGACTTAAAGAATATCTCTCCTTTGTCTCACAATATTTGTCAACAATGGAAGCCAAATCGATCACTTTCTCCGAGACAATGCCTAGCTCCGACTCCGCTGACAGTTCAGTTCCCACTATGTCCTCGCTAGGAGCTTCTAAAATAAGAGACCTAAGTTGCTTTCTCAAAGCGTCAACTGTGGTTGCAGGAGTTTCTGACCGAATTTGAACCTCATAAATCAACTCATCCTTCAAAAGACTGTGAAATTGAATGCTGCGCTCCATTTTTAACTATTTTATCAACTGTTGTATTGAAAATTCTGGTATTAACAATGTGTTTTGTATGTATGATTGTATCACTTATATTGTTTTTATAAAGAATAAATACTACTAAATAGTGTACTATTTTCTTTAAACCAATCTTAATCTACAAATAATGTAACTGTAATCCTTAATGAGTAAAGTATTTTTTCTACCGAAAATGATTTCTAACTGACAGGTGTACACTTTCAAACGTCAACTTTCTTTTTAAATTTGCAAAGTGAAAGCTACCATCAAATTGGTTCCAAACAATACCACAAAAATCCAAGAATGTAATATTTCCAACAAAATCCAATGCTTTTCACTTTAAATATGTAATAATGAGCTGACAGTATAAATGTAAGCAAATACTCTTAAAATAATTGTGTGTACTGAAATTGGAATATCTTTGTAATAAGTCCGTACCGACAAAAGAATGCACAAAAACCTTTTAAATTGCAATTTTATGCTTAAAAACGACACAAATTCACATCAAATGTTGAAATCAAAACTTAGTATATAAAATCAGTGAAATTTCAAAACATATACTTGGTGCAAAGTGCAAAACCACGTTATTTTTTACGGTTGGCAATATAACCTCAAAAAGTCAAAAAGTGTGTGTCACTTTCTCTTCCAAAAAACAACAAATAAATGTGTAGCAAAACAGCAGAATTGCAATCAAATCTTCAAATTATGATATCTAAAAACTATTCAATGTATAAAGAGCAACCAACACTAAACAAAAGGTGAGTAACACAGTAAATATTTCACAACTTTCCTGGTACATGAAATTTCCCCTATTTCCTACAGCAAGCTTATTCCCAGGGCGCCAGTGAAACGTGCTATTTTTAAAGGTAAATAAGATTGCAAAGTTCCGGCTTGTTCAATAAAGCATAGCACGTTAGCACAGAAAATAAAATTAACTTAATTAGAAAAAATGTGGTGTCAAAAATTGCTTGCTGGAGGAACCTATTTTGGGAGATAAAAAGTGAACAAATTTATATTTAAGGAACTTTATTTATTACTAAAATCTTGCCTATGCAATGTTAGTGGCTTAACCTAAACTTATGACCTCTGTGTGAACCTCTAACTTGATTTGACGACACCTAATGGTAGAACTTAGCTCAGTGGACGGCGGGGCCGCTTAATAGGTCCAGAATAAAGCTTCACACAGAATTCTACTTATTTAAGAACTAAATTATCGTAACTCTAAATTCGATGTACCAGGATTTTCAAATGTCTTTATGCTACTTTAATGGTTGCTCATAGTTTTAAATTTACTCTACACTTTACAGCTGGTGCTGATGCCCTACAAAATTAAAACATGGAAAGGACCGACCTCAGGATGAAAACCTTCCTCAGACGCTGCGGGGTGTCAGGCTGGTTTCCCCGAGAAGGCTAGAAGCTGAGCGGAGATGTAGAGCTCAGGGGCCGCGCACGTGGTACCAAGACGACGTGGCAGAGGCAGATGGGATGCTTAATTCCTCGATCCAGGAGGTCTCCCAAACAATATTCATAAATTGACTTCCAAGCTTTTGAAATGATGAAATAAATTTAATTTAAATTTAATTTAAATTCCCGGCTCCTGTAAACCGAGAAAAGGTTATATTAGCCGATGCCCTTTATGGCCGCTAGAGAAGAAACGAAACAATTGTAAATTTAGCTCACCGCACTGGAAGCTGCTAAGACTTCTGGCGGAGCGCTCCCTTCCCTCGAGCAGGAGTCACTCTGCAAAGAACCAAACCCTGGTTAAGACAAACCCACAACGTTTTGCGCCATTGTGGAGTTGATCACCACGAAATTTAATTAGTACTCACTCAGTGGAGCTTCCGAAGGACTCAAGCTGTTTCCATCTTTCGGACCACCATGTCGAAAGTGTGGTCTTCCCATAAATTGTGCTCTTGCGAGCGAGTGTCCCCAGAGGGGTTCCCAAAGCAAATGTGCAAATCATTCTCGAATGAACTCCTCCAATATGGAGGTCCCTGAGGGCCTAACAAAAGTAGGGTGGCAGTCCCTTGAAGACACAAATCCTTCGAAAATTCTATCTGAATTGTTTAGACAATTTCACTCCTGAGCCTAAGAAATATATTTTTATCATTAAATCCAATATTGTTTCATTCCAGAGCCACTTTGTAAGTCTGTAATTTCTATGTTTTGTTTTATATCAAAATTATTTTTTACCTGAAAAACATACCTAAATCATACAAAGTTTTCCTGGAGTGACAATATAAATATCTCAAGTTTTAATTATTTTTACTCGTATGACAACCCCGACAACAGATAAGCATCTAGAGGTGCATCTGAATGCAACAGATTATGCAAAGAAGTGCAATTAATATAGTTCGTTTCGGACACTGTTAAAAACGTTGAAATAAGAAAAGGTATTTTTCTTTTAATTATGAATCATCTCAATAATACTTAATATAAATTTAGAAAAATGTACTACGTTACATTATCGTTATGTGCTCGTGGTTTAAGTTTGGAATCTTTCGCTGGCTCAGCACGAGAAGTTAAACAACAACTCTGCCCCCTTCTAAAACAAATAACTGTTAAATTTGGAATGCCCCTCCGTCTGATTTGCAGACATTCCAATTTTAAATTCGCGGGACCGCCTCCGGGAGATCGGGAGGCGGCAAGCGGTTCCCAGCATTCCCTATTGGTCGCCCAGCGTAATCTACTCGCCTATTACGCACGTATATACCGGCGACCTAGTTAGCGTGCGTATGGGCATGTCAAACGTGCGTGTTTTATTTGGTAAGTACTTTTATTTATTCAGTAGTTTGGTGTACAGCTCTGTATGTAAGTATGAGGATTATTATCAGACACTTTTACGGTCAAATAATGAATCTTAAGTAGAACTATTTTAAATTCTTTATTCACTTCAACGTTATGTCGCATAAATTCGCATGGTTAAACCTCACGCAGTTATTTTCAATCCTAAATAAAATATATCTATCGAAGACTTACAGTAGGTACTATAAATAGTGAAAGTTGCCAACTCGGCACAATTGTTTTTTTTTTTTTTTTTTTTTAATAAGTTAAAATATTTCTTTATAATTTTATAATTTTCATTTATATGTATTTTAGCTTAAATTTTACAATAACACGTCATTTTTAATTACTCGTTAGCAATATCTTCCGATTCACGAAAGAAATTTCAGACTTTCGGGTAATTCTGTTTATACTACTGGCAACACAGGATAGCGCTGTGCACATTTGACAATTCGGATCTAGATAACTTCATGCCCTGACCGTCATCCTTGTCGAACGCGTGTTAATTGTTATTTCCTTCTCGCTCAGTGTCAGCAGTCGCAGTGTTTTCCAAACTTTTCACGTCGTAAGCTTGGTAATTAATGTGTAACTGTGAATTAGTTTTTTAAACGTTTGTCTTGTATAGATAAATAAAGTTTAATTTAATACATTAGATTTGTTTTATTTTACTATGTTTCTACATGAATAACTTAAAATTAATGCCGTTAAAATAATTTTCACCGTTGGTTAAAATTCTCCCACATTTCAAAGTTTGAGAACCTGTAAAGTGTAAACAGCATGATGACGTAGGCGCGTGTCAGTTAGGTCATACGCGAATCTCGGAATGGAGTACCAGGCGGAGTATATTATTATACCATGGCAGTTCTTATACTTGTAGAGCTTAAATAGTTAATGTAAAAAAAAATGGTTGTCTGTAAACTCGGTTTACGGACGATAATTTTGCGTGATAACGTCATAAGAAAACATTACCATTACATTACGTAACGTTACCATGGAGATCTGTCCACAACGTGACACTTTTTCGTGCATGCTACCGGTGTTCATCGATTTATAAGACGTTATCACGTCAAAAACTAATTCGTTCACGGCTATACATAGAAAACATCCATGATATTTCCATGATTCATCCGTGATAAAGACATACATAAATGCCCTTACCAAGATTCAAACCCGGGACCTTCTGCTTCGTAGGCAGGGCCACTACCGACTAAGCTAGGAGATCGTTGAATTTACTAATGACATAATTGCCAGTTAATGACAGGTTAAAGCCCGATATTTTCCTTAATGTCATTTGATGAATGTTTCAGTTATCCAGCTTACACTTACCTATAGAGTAAGTTATGTAACACGTCAATAATTATTCAGCACATGGGTTATCCCATAATGCGAAAATTAGTAAATAGAAATAAGTTAACGTAACTATTATACCTATTTACCTCGCGTGGAAGGAAGAAAGAGGAAACCATTATTAGTTGTAAATTAAAAAAAATATAAAATTTAGTTCTTCAAAGATTAAAGAGCAGAAAAAGTTGTAACTACCTTAATTAAAGTAAGCAATGGTAAATTGTCAAAATATGTTTGTATAAAATCTTTACTTTCGCTTCAATAAAGCGCTACGCTTGCTACGAGCATTGTCTACGGAAGATCTTAAAAAACGAAGGTATCTTTATGTATTTTATATTCACATCTAAATGACATATTTATTTATACTGGGTACCATGACATCGTCAAATATTACGAGTATACTAGTAACAGTAGATACATTTTATGTATTTTATAAAGCAATAACAAGTAATATAAACATAAAATTATAAACTAAAATTAAGAACTACAGAAAACTACAACTAACTACTAAAATTATTAAATAACTACATAAACTAAAATTATAAAAAAAAACTGGCTCCAGCTCGGCCAGCTAAATTACATACACGTTTTACAAAATAGCTTTGTTTCACAGTTTAGGGTTGTAAAAGGAAAATAATGTATTATGCTGCTTAATGACACTTTACACTGAATCATAGGCGAAAGTAAAATGGCACTGTAATTTTCCACAATATTATTAAATTTTACCCTCCTAGTGCTCATAGTGTCTTAAAAACACAGAAACACGTAAGACACGATATCGGGTTACCAAAGAAAAAACTTTAAAAATGCAAATTTCAAAGACAAATTTAGACCCTTGGGAGTTAGGGGTTAGGACCTAACCCTTAGGTATTCAGAGAAAATAAAATCACATCTCCAAATTTAAATTATTTTAGTCCTTAAAAAATGAGTAAAATCTCGCTTAGTGTCTCTCTCTTCCGGACCGATTTCCTGTATGAATTGAGCCTTAGGGCTGATTTAGACGGCGTGCGAACTCGCATGCGAGTTTCATTACATTGCGGGTTTTGATCGGTCGGTTGAATTGGACGTAACCCATTGTCCGCAAAGTAACTAAAATCGCATGCGAGTTCGCGCGCCATCTAAGTCAGCGCTTAGCAACGATACGAGTATGTCAACGCGTATCGTGACTCGGGCGCATTGTCTTACGCAGTAATTGCTACAAAACAAACGCCGGTGCAAATGCTAACAAAAGACCTAATTACGTATTAGAGATTATGTTACACCGTACAGAGCTGACGTGAGGAAAATGTATCGTTTTGAGAAGATTAGACTCAAAAGTTGTTCAGGGAGCCTAGACAAGATGATGTTCGTACATCGACAAACGTCAGACGAATAGAAAAAATGTACTGGCTACGATGCTACGGAAAGTCACGTGGCTATTTCCAGACATTATTAAAGTTTCGATTGCCGTTTACTATAGATAGATAGATAGATAGATAGATAAAAACTTTATTGCAAAACATTATCGTGACAAAAAAATTGAACTTATGATAAGAATAAAACTAAAACTTATGTCTAAGTACTATACTAAACTAATTACTACCTAATAACTAATTACTATCAACGATTGTCATGTTGGCTAGGCCCTCTGTTCAGATAATGTTGATTGAGTTATCGTAGATACCTACTTTGTTCATTGATGTGAATTTGGAAATGGTTTTTTAAGGGAAAAGCTAAATATGCCTTTCTTCCTAAATTTTTATTCGTGAAGGGTTTTGCAAGTCAAAATCTGTGTAGAAACTCTATCTCGATAGGTATGTAGATACCTATATTAAAGACTAAGGTTTGGATGCATTTACTTTGTATTATACACTTCCCTTGCATTGCATTACTATGTAAGTAAGAGCGAAACTGAAAGTGTTGTTTAAATGACATCTGAGACGCACGTAAATTAACCGTTTAGTAAAGTTCGAACAAGCCTCCTATATTTTTGAGAACCTATGAATTTTTTAAGTTTTTTCATCTTACGGTTCAAATAATGTCTTTTGTTAGAGGTGAATATATTTCTCATCAGTCTCCCTTTGCTCATGAACTTTGTAAAAATCAAAACGTCGCTATACGCGATATCATCCAATACTCAATGATTTATTTTCGTTCGGAACGGTGTAGACGCGTCCAGCGTAAGAAGCGTCCGACGCACAAAAAGCGCGCCTTTCTTAGGGAATTCTACGTCCGACGTAATTTAAATGCACTCATTAGGGTTTTAGAACATCCTGATTTGAACGATTACAAGGAACTGTTTACGGTGAAACCCCCACAACATGTCAAGTCATGTTTATGCAAATGGCAGCAAATCCGCAATCCGTGACAATAGTGCCATAAATAAATCTGGTTGCATGTAAATCTCAGTGAACCCGAATATTAGTACTTAGTGGTAAATTGCTTGGTTTTAGGTAACCTTATACATGCTATTCAAATATTTGAGATTGCGTTGAAATTAGCGGTACCTATCAAATGTACTTTAATTGTCTTTATTAATGGCTTAGCATATAAGGCGATTCACACTGCGATCTGCGATATAGGTACTAGTATAGTAGTTTTCAGTGTGTTGTATTGGGTGAATTTTAATAGCACTGAATCTTGAAAATAATAACTTAATTAGTAAATACAGTTACGTAAATGTTCCTAATTATTATAGTCTTATAGAATATCTCAAAATTTCGTGGAAACTTTTATCCAGGACTATTGGCCCAATTCGAATATTGCTTATAATATGTCACAGCGATACGATACCGATCTGTCAGTGTCAAAAGTGACGTTTTTGGTTGAAGAATTACACTTTTGACCCTGATAATAAATATTGTTTGAATTGGGCCGTACATTACATCTCCCCCTTTAAACATTTTTGATATTAAAGTTATCCACTAGTTGTCCCTTTGAAGACAAAAGGTTATTAATTACCTCTTACTACAATAAAATGTACTATCACCGTTTTTCCCCAGGATTCTTCATACCAATAACCAATGTTGATTGTGAAGGTCAACAATTATTTAATCTATTCAGCTCCAATTAAATCTACCGACGCTCTCCTAAATAGTAATGAATCACAGTTGACGATGAAAGATAGAATCTGAAATAGGCCACCAGGAATTTTCGGCGCTTTAGAAGTTTACTATACAACCTCTAAATCAATTTTAAATTACCTGTCAAGAATAATAATGCTTCCATCACCATTCAGAAATCTTCGTAGTCATGACAGTGGCATTTCTGAACCTAACGAGCCTTCTCAATTCCGAGCAGATTTTGATGCTAATTTGCAACTAAACTAGCAGAATGGCGCGCTATCTCTTTCGCTTACATTGGATTAATAAGAGATGCAAGTTATATTTCATGACGAAAGTTGAGAATAGGGAGCCAATTTCCAAAGTTCAGGTGTGACGTATGCGATGACTAACAGGGTCATGATAGTAATTCGCAGAAGGATTTCGGCCAGATACCTACACAGGAGGAAATGCCTTAACTATCTGATCATTATGACGTTAGAGAAGTTCCCGCGTCCTTTTATGGAGGTCTTTACTGTGCGGAATTGATGACGCGATAAAGAACTTAAAAGTATATCTGACTAAAGGAAAGTTTAAAGCCAAAAAAAACATTGCAGGAAAAGACTCGACGAGAAAGAATATTAATATAATAATTCAGCCTATATATGTCCCACTGCTGGGCACAGACCTCTCATGCGCGAGAGGGCTAGAGAGAAAAAATATAAATAGGGAATGAAAAAACAATGTTAGGTATTAGATTAGTGTTAGGATATTGTAAATATTGTATTGTATAAATAGTTAGCTTTAGGTTGTGCTAGCTATAACAATTTTTATCTTTAGGGTAATGAGAAATAGGGATTTTTCCGGCCGACTCAGATTACTATGTTAAAAAAAAAAGCAAGAAAAGGAAAGTAGAGAGTTTTCTGTTTCAGAATTTATAATGGGAGACCGAATTTTATCAGTAAAATTAGACACACACGCCAATATCTCTTGGAGTAAAGATAAAATTCACTAGCAACTTAGATGATGTAATTCTCGAGTCTGGACCTTACGCAGTCGTATGCGCACAAAAAAAGCTCCAAAAATGTACAGTTTTATGACGATAACTGTAAAATCACAGCTGCATATTTGCATCAAATTATGTTTAAGCTTCCTAAAAATATGAACTGTTACTTTAATAGTATGCGGCGCGGTTAAGGACATAAAGACAAGTTATTTTAGCCTGTGGCGTGAAGATGCCTCGGCGAGTATGAAAAATGTTATTTTATTAACTTCGTTTAAGTAACGAGGTGTGTTCCCATGATATTATTTAAGTTTATTTACATTTTCGTACTACTCTGTGATTTACCTTCGGGTACAATAATAATATTGTTTTAAGGAGCCCACTGATTAACAGTCCGCCGGACGGTATCGGCCTGTCAGTTAGAACAAAAAGATGACAGCTCCGAACAACTGACAGGCCGATATCGTCCGGCGAACTGTTAATCAGTGGGCCCCTTTAAATACGTTGTTACCTGTACGGGATTATCAGAAAAAAATTGTACCTACTTATAACTTGTTTTCGATATATTAACAATTTTTGGGTTATAAACTACAACGACTCTTGAATATGATCAGATAAACCGTGTCCTCAGTTTTTCATACAAAAATTGACGGTCCATAAAAATGTCTGTGAAAATGCGTTACACAACTAGATTCTAAGTAGAAATAACCGCTTCATAATAATAAACATGAAGAGTACATCCCAAATTGACTCTGAGACCTGATCGTAAAAAAATTGAATTCGATAAAAAAATATCAACTTCACCTGGACTATAGTTTTAAGGTCAACTACCAATTATGTAATAGTGTGCATTAAAGATTTTTTCTCATTTACTTTTAGGTCTTGTAAATTATAGCATCGTGTTGCTAAGGATAAATGACAATAAACTTAAATGTTTATCATAAACGCAATAAAACTTAAACGTTAGCCTAAATTATAACCCGTCAAGTAACCGCCGGATACCGACAAAACCGCAAAACCAGCTATTGGTTTAAGAACAAGATTAAAGACGAGATAAATTTGGTCTTGACCCTTGTTATAACCATAAATTTTAACTAAGGGATAAATATTTCGGTTGTGTTCAAAACTTCTGCGTACAAAAAGTGACGAGGGATGGAAGGTTTAATTAAAAGTCGTTTAGGGTTACATACTATTCGCGATTTGATTAAATACCTTTACGGTTACCACGAGTTTGACACTGACGTATTCGCTAACGTCTGCGTAACTTACTTTCTATACATCTCGCTCGTACTGGCATATTAGTGCGAGCGAGATGCAAATAAAGTAAGTGACGCACACGCTACCGAATATGTCAGTATGTCGGTGTGAAGCTCATGGTAAGGCTACTTGTTAAAGTTGAGCGTTTTAAAATTTGCAACCTGGAACAAATTACCATTACCATCTAACAGACAAAGAAGGAGTCGCAACCAACACACTGGGAAAGCCCATAGTTTAAAACGTAAAACAATTTATTCACAAAGGCTCATTTGAATATAAAAGTTGTCAGTAGTACAATTATGGCGATCTCGTTCGTAGTCATCTCGGGCACGATGCAACGTTACCGGAAAAACTGGAAAGGTTTTCCATAAAACGGTTTTTTCTTCAGTGAATCTATTTGAATACGGTGCATCGCTCCCACGGGGCTTGCAGTCCTTGGAGACTTAGATGGCGTCGATGGGTAGATGCGTCAGTCTTAGGTACTTACGATTCAAATCAAGAGGGAGTCTATTCGCGCCGGGCGTCCGCGAATGCTCTCGACAACTAGCTTTGTTAGTACATTATGCGTTTTTAGGACAATTTATTCGTTAGTTTTTTATTTAACGTTTTTTTTAATAATGTAATGTGTTGTCAAAAGTTAATTAAGTTAATTATGAAAATTTACCTAAGTATACTTATGTACCAAATCACGTTTTTAATGGTTGTGAGTCGCATATGTATAAAAGTTGAATTTAGGAAATAACGTGCGTATTTGACGTGACAAATGAACAGGAGAAGAATATTACGGTGTACTCATTTATCATCCGTTTGTAAAATAACCACTCTTACGAAGTTTGCGAAATATATGTCGCATCTATAATTCCGGTTACATCTAGTTTAGATGGGAAAAGAGCAGATTATCTTAACGTAATAGCCATTGACAATTATGCCGCGAGAATACTTACCCACGGAGCACTTACCTTAGTGATACACAGAAATGTTACGATGGTAAAAACTATAGGAATACCCGTAGCGTGACTGTGGTGTATGTAGGTACGGGTACATAACATGCAAATTGTAGAAATTGCTACGACGTTACGTGACTAAATTGTCGTAAATGTGTATTTAGAAATAGAATAGAAATATAAAATATTTATTTGGCGTAAAAACATACATTAGGTACAGAAAATTAAATAAAGAAACGTACACCAAATAGGATGCCGCTCAGCATAAGCAGTGTCTGTAAGACACGGCGCTGGTTTTCAGGGCACCCAAAATTAAAAACAAAAACTTAAAATTTAATGACATTAGTTCATTAAAGTATGGTTTAAGACATTTTATCTCTTATATCAAAGCTTATCGCTTCATTTCTCTTAGATCATCGCAATTATATATACGTAAATATTTTTATTCACATTTTTGCATAAATATACCCGAATCGAAAATATTTTTCTAATTACTGTCTGTTTACATGGCGACTGTTGTTGATTACTTACTTAAATTAGTGATATTATCTGCAAAAGAAAACTGCATTTATTTATACTTATAACCGCGCCCAAAATATGTGTTATCACGAAAACTATTTCTATTTATAAATGTCTAAAAACAATCCCTGATCGCTTTTCTATTTATTTACTGCCAAGATAACGATATCGATAAAGCCCAGGCGAGGTTAGGAAAAATAAAAGTGTGATAATAGCAATAAGCTTTATACAACGATCTTATACTGATCTGGCACTGAACAACCCAGGGTGAGTGGGTGATGATCGGGGTGTCGAATTGATATGTGAGCGTTAACCTTTAAAGTGCAATACCCGTATCATATAACAAAGTTATGTCATTTGCATAGGCGCGTGCCATTTATGTGTATGCGAACGTGCCATAGGATAGAAACATACTTGAGGTCCTTAAACTATAGATACCTAATGTTTTTAACTTTTTACCGACATACCGATTTCTACCTTAATAGGTATCTTCCTTGCTCATGCGTACTCTTATTTTAAAATACTGTACAATGTAGGTACAGTCACCTGCAATAATATGTTACTCTTCGAAGGCCGCAAAAATAAATGTGACACGCTCTTAGGGCTCTACAAATAAGATGGTGTCAGATACTTTTGCGGCCTTCGAAGAGTAACATATTATTGCAGGTGACTGTACAGTAGGCCCACTGGGAGCTATTTAAGATAATAAAGTTCAAATCTTCTATGTTATGTCGCCCCAAACATTGGATGATCTCATACAATATCGTCGACCGTAGATTCAATTATGTACGGCAGAAAATATCTACCGTATTTCAATCTCCAATATAATCAAAAATGTTCACATTATTGTAGCAAAAATAGTACGGGAAGTTCGTTATTATGGACAAACTAAAATATAAAAAACAAATCTTTATTGTACTGTTTTAGAGGACGGGAAGTTTAACGAAAATCTATTACTGTATTTTTACCTTTACAAACATGTCACAATTATGAAAAATCAAATGCAAATACAATAAGTACCCGATATAGCTATAATTTCAATCTATAGGATAAAGTGAGATAGGGATCTCAGTGATCACAGATCAATGATCTTACTTGTCTCATTCCTCTAAGACCGTTGTTTATGTTTATGATGGTGCGAATACTGCTTAATGAAATCAAAGTAATACTGCTTAGCGAGAAAAGCACTATAATTATGCGTCGGCAGGAATAGTTATTCGTGGGTTTATCTTATTTGGAAATAGATTGCGGAAGAAAATTCCCGGTGACATGCACCAAACCCTTGGAGGATATAACCAAATGGAGACGCCTTGTCTGTAATTTTCTGTACAAAACAGTCTGCCGATTTTTGCGGGGGAGGGGCACGTCAAATGTATACATATGTCAGATAAAGGTGAGTCCATACAATGTGTATGACCATTGGTCATAGAGTTTAGACAGAGGGGAACGCCTAATGGCTACTCCGTTTGTTTATATCCTCCAAGACCAAACCTAATGACCACGACTACTGAACTAAGCTGCACTGTCCACCACTAGCTAGCTGTGGTCTTGTATGCTCTTGAATCATATGCAGCTTAAAGTGCCACTGAGCGTTAAAGAGCAGGCAGTTTTACATTGCTGCAGACTCATCCAGGCTTAATTTACAGACCATAATGATCTATTGTCGACTATGACCAAGCGCTGCAGTTTAGAGTCGGACCAAGAAAAGTCTGCAGCGGATTTGATAGCCCACGCAGTGCAAGTGTTATTTATACGTCATAATTTCATAGAAGTTTGACGTTTAAATTAACACTTGCACTGCGTGGGCTATCAAATCCGCTGTAGACTTTTCTTGGTCTGACTCTACGTTTAAAATTTTTTTTTTCAAAGCGGTAGCAGTTAAATTTAAGTAAAAATATTATTAATAATCCAAGTATCTTTATCTCATTTTGCATGTTTTTATTTTACTCTAGGGTATGTTCTAATCCACTTCTTGAGACTGATAAGTTCTTCCAAATGACTTAAGCCTCCAACATTTTAGTATAAATGGTTCACCTTCTGTTAATGGGTTACTTATCCATTTTTCATTTTGCGATAGAAGATAAGAGGACGAAATGGACATACTTTATTTCTACAGTTTCCAACGTAAAACAAACCTGCCCCGCTTATTCAATCCTCGATAAAATTACGCAACAACATACATATTCAAACAAAGCAAATGAAAAATCTGAGAACCGATTTGCTTCCACAATAGTGATGGAATTTAAACTCTGAGAGTAATTTTGTACCAGCGCGGAACAGGAAATACAGGACGGGTTGTGGCATAAAGAGGCCGTCATTAACTGTCCAGTCTTGAGGAATTAGCCTTTTTTGCCGTGTCAGTTTTATGTAAGTATCTAGCCTTCCGCACGTCTTTTATTATTCGAATGCAAGGAATGAGAGAAAGTCTTACTCTAATTACCACGACTCACGAGAGTTACGAAGCCTTTCGAGAAAAAATGAATACGAAGGTACAAATCTAACCCGGACGGTCAACAGATGAACAGGTGTAGGTACCAAGGATTCATATTATGGGTGTCATACCAGGAAATTATTACGTTTAAGTTACGAAAGGAAGAAAATAGGACTTATTCTTTAATCCCCCCTAGAACGTAGTAAGCCTAGCCTAAGCTAGCTAGCTATGTTGAACGTACCGATAAATGGGAAGCTAAAAATATACCGCCTTCGCTTTTTGGGATTATAAGTTTCCCATTGTTGGCGCAAAGTCCATCTCCTCAAGTGGGTGGAAGGCGTTTAGGCTTGTCAATTAAAAGCCGTTACCAATCGTATTGTTAATAATTATTCACTACTGGCTAATCACAAAGCCACTTAACCATTAGTAAAAGAGCATAAACGCTTTAATGTCATTAAGGGACGTAAGCCTTTCCTGATAAATAAAACTATGACACTTAAATAAGAATTGTCTTAATATATTTTCATTTATAGACAATGGGATAACGACATTCCTTTTAAGGAATGGCAATCTTTTGGATATAATTTCTTGTCTCTTTTGCATGAAGTCATCGTCTACTTATTCATAAATATGTGATGACTTCAGGCTTATTAAAAGACCAACAATTTACATATAGAACACAAAAAAGAACTGAAAAGAAGCAGTTTTTTTTATAAATAATCATAGTAGACCTTTAGTAGACAATTGAATTTCGATGCTAAATTAATGTAGAATATCTATGAGACAACGAAAAGAATATTGCACTTAATATCCCACATAAGCATTACTTGTCGTCGTGATTCATTGTGCTAATGATCATTGTCTCAATTTAACAATAGTGAGCAAAAACTGATCAAAAGCTGACCGCATGTCGACAAGCGTGTAACGTGTTAAATTGACCTGACTAGAATTGTTTTTCGTTGTGGTACAATGTTTTGCGGGCTCATTCAAATGTGTCACAAAACCTGTCAAATTAATCGTGTCTTCTAAAATACATTACATGAGATTTGCTTATAAGGGGCAACTTAGTTGAAATTTATAGGTTCGATTTATTAATATAAATATAAAACATTTATTGATAAATAATTATTAGGTTTTAATTGTGAAATGTGTAGGTTTGTAATTCACTGAAAATTTCAAAATATATAGTTATCATATCACATCGTTTTTCAGATCGTATAAAAAGGAAACATTATTTTAGATAATAAATAATTCCTAATGTACATCCTATGTCTTTACAAAAATAAAAAAATACATTAGGAATTATTCCGATATTTGTAAGGTTGTTGTAATTGTACAGGTTGAAGCGTGGGTGCCGTTTACGTAAAATTACTGCCATAAGTTGGTATTAATTTTAGTAGCCAATAAATATTTACTGCTGTGTCCATGTACTATTTTATGTATGACATATACCTACTGTTCCCACGTAAATTGCCTAATACCTAAGTATATATTATGATTATGAAGATACCCGTTTTTTCAGATAAAAGTATAGTGAAACGTTTTTTAGTAATTCATATTTTGGCAAAGTAAGCGTCATTGGTTGACACTCTTGTAATAGTTCCCATCTGTAATCATAATTCTCATCAAGTGACGGAGCCAACCAATAAGGGCGGATGCAGACTAGCGTTTTATACGAGCGTACTAGGAATTTATAAGATAAAATATGTACCTACAAAATATTGAAAGAAAAGTACGACAATTACATGTTGGGCTAGGTTCTAACTGTTCTAAGGTATTGTAAAATAAAATATGTGTTAAACAATGACATTACAATACGTATGACGTATGTATGTCATTTAGCTAGTCTTAACGTCAGTCGTTTAGTACTCATAACTTTTATCATGCAGGTGATATATCACATTACAAAGTTCACTTGTCCTCATGTTTGATAGCTATGATCAGACTAAGAAGGGCATGTTCATCCTTGTGATTTTATATTTTATTCAACTTTTGACGGGTTTAAAATTGCCAATAGCTTCGTAAGAAGAGTGCTCTGTGAAACGGGTTTTTGATTATCCTCTATAAAATAAAATATTTTCATGAGAAAGTAATTTAATTTGTTCTTAGAGGTTGTCCTCTGTCTATTATGATTTATCTTTTCCGCTATTTGTTAACATGACTGTTGTGTTTTTTAATATATTCAGATATACAAATATAATTAAGCAGGGATAACTAGTATTAAACAAATCAATCTAGAAGGGTTTTATATACACGAAAAACAGCAACTGAATTTCAATTAATTACTGAATGAATTTCAGGTATCTCACCTCTCATTTCCACCGGTTTGATTTAAGGTCCACGTGAGCTTTGCACTGTTCAACTCTTTCGTCTTGCATCTTGCATCAGGCGTTTGCCGTATTGATTGCCACCTCGGTTGTATTCAGCCGGCATTGAGCGATGGTGTGTGCATGAGTTTGGGAAATGTACTCAAACACTAAAGCAGTCAGTGTGGACATACCTGAAAAACATATTAGACCATTCTTTTTAAATTATGTTAGAAACAAATTACGTATGCGCACTTTGGCTTCCATCCGGAGATAATGTTTAGTCATTTAGTACAGATCCTATTTTTAAACCGATTGTTGTTGTTTTGATCGTTAACTAGAAATGTGACAATAAAAGTAATTTACTATAATCCATACTTAGTAAAATACGTCATTCTGTTCACGAACTGAGAGGATGATTATAATACATCATCAATGTATTATCGTCACAAGTATTCAGACAAAACGACATCACTACTTAACAGCATTCGGGTTTCCTGTGAATAAATCGGTCTTTTCGATATAATAATACTACTTAGGAAAAAAGTTACTACAGAACACAGCAATAGAACAAGTTTAACAATATAAGTACCTAGGAAGTATTATTACCAATGACTCCAGATGCACGGCGGACATCAAGCAGAGGATTGCAATGGCTAAAAAAGCATTCAATAGCAAAAAACACCTGCTCAAAGCACACATCTCGAAGAATGTGAAAAAACGCTTAGTTAAGGTGTATATATTATCTGGAGCATTGCTTTATATGCGTGTGAGACGTGGACACTGACACAACGGGACAGAGAGCGATTAGAGGCCTTTGAAATGTGGTGTTGGCGGAGGATGCTAAGGATTAGCTGGACAGAGAGGAAGACGAACGAGGAGGTTCTGAGCATGGCAGTAGAGAAAAGATGCCTGTTAGACACAGTAGCTAACAGAAGGGGCAAGATGGTTGGCCACCTGACACGGCACGACAGATTCTTTTTAAACATCCTAGAGGGCAAGATTGAGGGGAAAAGACGCAGAGGAAGGCCCAGGCTCACATATCTCAGCCAAATAAAAGATAGAGTTTCTGTCGTGTCGTACGAGGGAGTTAAAAGGCTGGCCCAGAAAAAAGAAGAGTGGCGATTACTCCACCGACAAGAGCATAGCTCTTAAATTCTGATGATGATGATGAGGAAAAAAGTGCGCTTTTTTGTGCTTAATTGGATATTACCACAAAAGTATTGAAATATAGGTTTTCTAATAAAATATTGTTGTTTCAATTCACTTGTTTGTAAATGAGATATTGCAAGAAAAGAACATCTGCAACTCGAACAAATTTTAACTGGGTATATAAAAAAAGCCTAAACAGCGTTTAATAGTTCCAAATTTTCTGCATTGAAATTCGACCATTAGTAATATTTTTATAAGAAATACCTAATAAAAATTCGGATTGCTCGGTATCTTCTTTGGTTTTGGAATTATAGGTAACATACTTAATCGTAATATCACAAATATTTTCAAATAATTTTTTTTTGGAAAGAAGCAAGGAAGGCACGTGAATAAATGCCTGTCAATTATTATTCCTATGAGTGTGAACATATGAAGCGCTTCCATCTACTATTGCTTATAGCTGAAATGGGCGTCTTATCGAGTACCTACACAGAACTCGCCCGGGTCCGTAGTTATTCGAAGCTTCAGTCTTCATATCACGTGTCACCGACATCACCTGCGTTGCGCCAAAAGTACAAAATGCCATACAACCGCCTACGGCCTAGTAGAAACCAGTAGGTCACTATACTAGGAGCTCCCGGCACATACTCTACGCGCATTGATTCACTGGGCGTGGGCGACTATCGCAAGGTCGACGTACTCTTTGCGGTACCTATATTTGCATATGCTCGGGTCAGACATAAAAAAGTGGCACCAATAGATATTTTTATGCAGTGGTGCGAATCAGTATCAAGGTCATAGCCTGCTCTCTCCTTCAGTTACTGGGTAAGTGTAACATCAACTTTGCGTATGATAAATTGCTTATTGTACAACGAGATAAGTGTCGTTTATTTGAGTGGTTTCCGATGTCAGTGAAGTGAAAGCGTTTTAATGCGTGATGTGTAGGTTTTCATGATTGTATAGGATTAGTATTGATGATCATGATCAACTGATTAGTTTGTGTACCAATCGATCGTTCGTGAGAAAGATTGAGGGCATATAATTTTCAGTTATAATTTCTTTTCATCAGGTACCTAAAGAACTATTGACATTTCTAGACAAATATTCGCTAATTCCTGAAGACTAAAAGAGCGAAACCTTCACATAATCATTGACAACGTCTTGTGTATTTTTTTACGTTATGTAATGCCTTGCGACATTCTGCATGAAAACAGCAATTTCGAGCCTCTTATTAACTTCATTAATGTAGTATGTATTTAGTCGAAAGGGACAAGCAAGCTTACTTACTGATTATTTCTAGGCCAAAATAATTTTTGCATGCCAAAGGCAAGTAATTGTTATCATTATGGCCGAGCATAATTATACATCGGGGCATGTCTCGTTCGTTTCCTTTAAAATAATGGTAAATGCTTACGAATGTGTGCTTGAATGGGTGACAGGAGGCACGTACACAGCTTCTTCTCTGTGTATGTTGTCTGGTATTCGGGTATTGTCCTAACTGAAGAAATATTTACTACGTGGTGAAGGAACTAAAAATGATGACAACGCGATGCTACTCGTAGTTGATGCAAATATGATAGTAAATTTTCTAGTCACAGTAAATTGACTGCCATCTATCGACACACGACTAAAACTCAAAATGAAAACGTATAAAATTATCAATGAAATGTATATGGATAAATGATTTTATTATTTTTATATCATTTTGACCCATGTTCATTCACTGATATCTATGTGTTACAATTGTTAAATATGAAACGGTGTCGTTACGCCATCTAGCCGAGCATAGGCTAAAGGTGTGTGCGCCATCTATCCGAGAACGACTTTTTCTTGATCTCCGAGGCACGTTTTTTCCTTACACTTTATTCATCTTATACGAATTGTTACATATATCTTTGACTACACTAACGCGAAGAAAATACTAACTGTAAATATTATACGTCAAATCTAAATGAACACTATTAAATATTTATCATTCAAAATTATCTTCAGTTTTCGAAGAATAAAGACAACCTTTACGAGCTGGTGTGGTGACTAATGTAGGCCGTAGCCCCCAGAGCGGCGGTAATGCATAGAGCTAATATCTATTTCTCGAAGTACTTATAATTCGTACCTATAAATATAACACGAAATAATACGCAGACGTAAGTAATAATAGAAAAAGAAACTCCCTACACCTAATCATATTAGTCATTCTGATAGATACAGTAATTAATTTCACTTTCGAAGTAAGGTCACCGATCCACCTACTTTGTGAATCCTACGCCCGTAGGTATGTTTTATTACAACAATATCTATAAAGTTGTTTTGATTGCTGCACGTTGACTTTTACAAATATATAGCTGGTTTATATTTGCACATCAACTTTTATTAAATTTTATTGCTGTTTTTTTCACATTGATTTGTGAAGTTTCAACAATACGCAAATTACGCAATACAATATCTAATTTATTGTTCACCAATAGGAACGGAACTTAAACTATAATAGTAAAACAATTATATTGTAACTACTGTTTTAAAGGGCATCATTTATAATGTTTTCATAATTTTCATAACGCACTTTAAAAAATGGAATAAGTTGATCAAAAAATAATTCTGACCCAAAAATTATGCCAAAGTAAATATTGGCTTTAATGTGCTGTCTCATGGAAAATGAAAACGTAATTCTTTCGGGTTATTTCAACCCATTATGAACCTGATTTTATAATTAACTTCCAATAATATTCAGCTGTAATATGTTTTGTTTAACATAATCCTTGTATTAAGTTTACAAACCAGCTTTTGAATACGTTATTTTGGTGTGTTAAAAAAGGAAAGTCTTCTTGAGTAAAGACGTTGAAAGGAATATAATTTATTCAGATTAAGCAGTGTTAGTAAACTTTAAAATTATCGGATAAGCTAAGGAAAGGAATTTATTAATTTATATTATCATAATGTCACATTGTTAATTAAAGTTAAACCACTTTTTTCTGAAAGGTAATACTCTAAATTCTCATGTATGCATGTGCAAGGTGCATTCATCGTCGTAGGCATAACCTATTCATATAGGTAAATAGGTAACTAGTAGTATTAAATTAAAGTTTATATAAACTGCATAAGAACCTTTAATTAATGATCATTGAATACATAATAATAGGCTTAGGGTTTGCACGACGGATCCGAAATGTATGGGGAGATCCGCGGATCCGGATCCAGATCCGGATAATTTCATACATTTCGGATCCGGATTGCAAACCCTAAATAGGCTGTATATTACAATCCAACATATTTTGTCTGATAAAATCTCAATCACAAGATATTCATAATGAAATATGTAGGTACCTAATATGCATATGCATATAGGTATATACCTACTCATAGCTTAATGCATTATTTCTTAAATGATGTTAAGCTAATAAACAAAGAAGTACCTACAAAAAACTGCTTCGCTTTAATGCAATTTCCTTAATTAATCCTTTGCAAAATTAATTTGACAAGCCTTAATACAAACAGTAACAAGAATAAGTACGGAAAAGTAATGCTGTCTTCAACACAGTCACGTATAAAATAAGGTCTATTATTCTGCAACAAACCAAGGAGCGTATGACTTTTCGATTGGAGCGTATATTTTTTAACGCTCGCGCATAACGTCGTCGGATCAGTCAATCAAAGCGCACTTTCGCCCCGCCCACGCGGCGTACCTACGCGCTGACCAAGTTTCGGGGGATGAAAGCGAAATGGTGTCAATGACCTTCTTATCAAACTCAATTCTATGTGTCACGACTCTAATTCAAAGACATGTGTTCACCCGCAACGATTCGGATTCAATCTGATTATGCCATGGTGGCTTCTGTGTGACGCTTAATTTAGATTCATTAAAGCTGCTAAATTAATCAAATGATTCAGGCAAAGTTTTACATTGTGTGACAAAACCCTTAATATGTTAATGTGAGGAGAAATCACAGACTACGTCAACGACTATATGGAACACATAAAACAACCAAGGTCACCACACGTAAGCGCTCCCATACATATTTAGTATGGGAGCATGACAACTTATTTCAGTGCGCCCACAATTAAAACCAGTACTCGTGTAAATTAAAAATATTTATAATAATAAAGGGGTGTATATACCTGGGCTAAAATGGTGTAGAACACAACTCAGTTGCGCTGCTTAAATCAAAGCATTTTACAATTTAAAGTCTGAACGCTGGAATCTCAAGCGCTTAATAAATCCACAATTCAAAATGTTTTATCTAGGCAATCAGATAGTAGCCGACTGATTGGAAATTAAATTATCGTTCTCAGGCAAAAGACGTTTTATCAATAAGGCGCGTTTGGTATACAGATGGAATTAGAAATCGTCCTTATTGTCAACCGATCTAATGCTTGATGTTGTCAAATTTGTATGCATTGACCGATAAATCGTGCCCTAGACAGAGCACGTCATTGTGCAAGTTCGCAGACATTGCGTAGGCGCACGAAATGGTTCAGAATAGTTCATCATTTTGTAGCAATCATTTTCACGGACGAATTGATTCTTCTTATTGAAAATATGTCTGTTAATTATCATAATAAAGATGAAAAAAGTATTAGAAATAAATTAAGTAGGTACAAATACTTAGTTATGTAAAATATAAGAAAAAGTCAGGCTCAATAAGTTTGACTACTGAAATAGATGGCATTGTACTCTATATCTCATGTGGTAACTAAACGGTCAAACGTCAACTTTTAACAACCAAAATTACCGCATTATGTAGGGCTGCATATAATTCATATAAAGGGGCTGTACATACGAGTAGGTAGCTGTGCATATGTACATTAAAATGCAAAATTTATACATGTCGAATGCTTCAGTCAATTCCATATATGGTTAAATGACTCAAAGCGTTAAAAATGACTTGACTAATATGTTACGCCATGTGTTAACGTTTTGACTCGTCGACGTCATCGATTATTGACATAAATTATCTATGACGAGTCAATGTCCATGATACGATGAGCAAATACGGCTGAATTTATTTTAAGTGAGCGTGTAGGTACCGTACATTTCTGAGGTTTAGAATTTTTTAAATCTTTTTGAACTTTAGCACCTACGGAACAAAACATGCTAAGCATTAAATTTGTAATAATAAGTACTTAATTTAAAGTGTTTTTGTAATTTTTTGTGATTTGTGAGCTGCGATTGTCAATATTTATGTTATCTACCAAAGGTCGCCCTTTATGTAGGTAGGTTTTATTAAGACCACAATAGGTTTAATGATAATTGCTATATTGCAAATGCAAACATAGCAATTGAGGATTCATGTTTTAAAATAAGTCACTCAGAAAGAGACCTTAATAGGTAAGATGTATTTATTTAATTGAGAATGATTTCAGTTTCAGTGACACATAAATAATTTGGAAAATACCATAACATTGCATCCGTTGACGCCATTTCAATATAGTAATATGTTTTTTTCATACATTGTGTCACCTGTATTTCCTTGTCATCTGCATATGACTTCGTGTTCAAATTCCGAACGTTTGAAAAAAAAACGTTGGGATGACATGCCAGTGGTAGGTATGACAATTTGCAAGTCATTCATATAATGTTTCCTTATGACTGCGTACTGCTTCCTACCTTATGTGCTAAAACGTACTGAATTAGTACTCACGCTCCTGCTTGCAAGCCTTATGAAAATGGAAGACATCAGCTAACTGCAGAACTGTACAACTGAGAAAGTAAAGATAGGTAGGTAAGTATTAAGTATAACTAAGTAATTGTAGCAATTAGCCTAACCGCGAAAATCGCAGTTTGTAAATTACAAGCAACTCTGTCACCCTAATTATCCCTTAATTGGAGTAAAATAGAGCAATGCCCGAAATTCGCGTACTTCGGAGTTCTCGGTAGGCCCTCTGTCTCTTGGCTTCGGCATTCGAATTCCATTTTTGTCAGAGACACGTTTGACTTAATTTGACTAATCCTTGTCTTGAATTATTTTAGGTAAGTATAAGATTTGCTTAAAATTTTTGATTCTCAGTTTAATATTATCGAAAATTGCCCCAAAATCAATCAAATACCAATACTAATGGTGTTACATATAAAGTAGCGTTATGTTACGTATTTAACTCGTACTTTGACATCATCGTAGTCAAGGTTGGGCATATTCGCTGAGCAATGAATCACATAAGGTAGGATGCGAACGTGAGACAATATATGGCTCGTTCTACGTCATCCTCGCCTACGGTCATTGACACACCGACTAGCTATTCCAGTATTCGACCTTGAAAGAAATTATGGCAATATACTGCGGAAACGGAAATTAACTGTGTATTAAAAGATATAACACCAACGCTAAAACCACTTTGACGCACCGCTTACGTATCTCATCAGTTAAAAGCAAGAAAGGAAGAGAATGAACTGGTTAATTAATATTATGATCTAGACTTTACTATACCCGATGTATCTTCTAAGATCTATACGGTTACCACCAGTTTTGACATTGACAGATTAGCTCGCGTCTACGTAAATTACTTTCTATACATCTCGCTTGCACTAATATGCGAGTACGAGCGAGATGCATAGAAAGTAAGTTACTTCTTTATAGTTCGTTTTTTTTAGCATTAGAAAGAAGCACAAAGAAGGTAAGCGATTTTGACATGTCTTTTAATTGAAAAACGCTTTTTAAAAATCAGTAAGTATTACCTATGAAAGCAGAAGAATATAAATGATCGTATTAGATTCATAATTGTTACATATTTGCAGTGACTAATTTTTAAAACGTGTTTTTCAATTAAAAGACACATCCAGATTTTTTTCCTTTTTCTAATGCTAAAAAAAACGAACTATAGACGTAAGTGAATAATTGAATATGTCAATGTTAAAACTGGTGGTAGTGGTACTAGACTCTGGATGAATTTAACTACATAATGTATGTATTCAAACATTTGAACGTTCTGTTTGTGAGTCCGAGAAGTTATTTAATTCATAATTCTTTATTGCAACCCTGGTACAGTATAGATGTCAAATATAATATATGTACAATGTCTCACATGGACCCTGTAAGGGCACAGCATAACTTACTTATAACTATTATAATTTTATTGTATTGTATGTACTTAACAAAATTGTATTGTATGTATGTATGTATTTAGTCAGTATAGAGTACCTATTGCCAATAACAACCCTACATTGGGAAACGCATGCGACACTTGTCAACTTTAACTGACTCGGTGTAATCCGTCAAAAACCCATCAAGGAGAATATATTGACATGAGTTCACAACCATGATCTGTTTAGTCATGAGATCGCGCAAAATCATCAGAAACTAAGGGTTTCTTCAAATGTACTAAGGGGAGAACGTCTTCATTAGAACTTAGCCTTTACGACTCAAATATGTAGATAGTAAGTTTCTTTAAAATTAAACAAACACAAATCAACGTTACCAAACATATAACAATTTCATGAATTTCATGATTAAGCCACCACATAAACTTCGTACGGTATGGAACATCAGTGTAGGCTGAGCGTAATATAAATAAAATTCAACTACTTCTGCACCAGACACTGAAGAACCCTTACGGCTTGAAAATCTCCAGGGATTAAGAGTCTTCTCATTATTGGTTGAGTAGTACTACAAGCAGTGGTTACTGGCAGTTACTTCAGTCAATTACATCTCATTCGACGCCATTCAAAGGCGAATCATTGATCATTTTGAAAGCAATACGGATAGAAATGGAGACATTGTGTTGCAAGGATTACTCGTATGTGTATAGTTAAAGTAAGTACGATAAGCCAACAGGGATAAGCAGATTATAAAGTCTGGTAGTATGTACATCTCCATATGTTTTCGTCTCCATGTGTTGCGTACCATCTCATTTTAGTAGTTATGACATAGGTAGAATATTTTGGTAGCTGTAAGGTTGGTCTTTTTTGTTTATAGATACAGGTTACAAAAATATATACAATTTTTAATATTACTTACAGAACCCTTGTAACTACATATATGAATGAAATGTATACTTCTCTCAACAATCAAACATATGTAGTTTTTTTTTAATGTTTAATATTTAGCAATAATGATTATAAATATAAAAAATCATATCAAAATTTTCTGAATCCTAGAAGTCTCATTATTTTGGCAAATATTTACATGAATAATAATATGCCATATCACCGACAAGTACACTAACCAACGTTACGTGTGTTCTAAATGATTCGTAATAATCATCATAGTTCGTGGAATTGAGTTGTGAGTTCTTGGTATTTATACTTGAATGAATTTAATTACGATTGGCTAAAGAAACACTAATATTTTTTTGTCGTTTACAATTATGTAAGATGTTGACTTTATATTTCTTTAACTTTTAAGGAAGTAAGTATTATGGGGAAGAATTAATTATTCATGAATAAACATGTACCATAGTCATATAATTAAGTCATAAACTCTTAACGTCATTGCTAAATACTTTCTGAATGTCGTCATTTTATAAGTGGTATGAAGATGAAGACGTATACCTAGAACTTCTTCTAGCAAACACGGGGATCGACAAAATGAAATATAGTTATACGTAACTCTATAGAAAATACTAACATTGTTAAAGCTACCTATGTTCAGGTACTATGTTGAAAATGTAGGTAGGTATATGTTGAACACCGTATGCCTCATTATATGTAGTCTTCATTTTTTACAGGTAACTTGCTGCTTTTTATACCTGCCATTTGTTATTCCATTGGTCGAAGACCTGTCGGGTATATATTGGACGACGAAGTCTAAATAAACCTGAATGAGCTCCGGGCCGCTGGCTGGACAGAACGGCTTTGGACAGAGAAGCCTAGCGGTCTTTAAAGTACAAAGGTCATTTCGTACTGCAGCAGTAGGTACGTCTTCGTCAGTTCTTTCAAATTTTGACTTGACAAAGGTAGACCTCCTACCTTTCTTGACCAATGCCCGGACGCACCTTGGGCAAATGTGCATAGTTCCTAAGGCTAAGCGCCAGCTGTCACTCAGGTCAGTATAACGTGAGTCATCCTAGGTAATGTTATCAGTTCTAGTGCTGGGATATTATTTCACTAACATTGTCGTGAAATGTAATAGCAGTAAAACTTGTATACGTTAACTATTATTCTGGAGCAGATTTACAACAAGGCTACAACGTAAAGCATAGTGACACTTTAATAGTTTTGTTCAATGAGTGAGGTTATAGCAAGCCAGCTAGCATTGCTGAATGTAACTAACATGTACACCACAAACGTGATTTCAGGGTTCGCAACCTTTATTGCCACCGAATCCTCAGTAAGTCGTAAAGCGGGCATAGCAATCTGAAGATGTATATACTATTTAAGTTAATTTTTGTCACTATATTCAGGTTTCAACCTAGAGTTAGTATAAAATGATGAGGCCTAAGTAGTAAGAACTGACAAATATATCCAATGCTTTCGATCGAAAAGAAAACTTACGCAACAAAATGGTTTCACATAGCATTTCTCAAATCCCATTTATTCCGAATGTCCCTTCACAATGTACAATGGCGAGTAACAAAGTGAATATTCCTGGACAATCCATTCGCAGTTATTGAATGAAGGGGGAAGCGCGTACCGTTCGTGCTTTCGATTTGCTTGCGATGAATGGACTATAACTTGATAGTAAAATATTTACATAGAGCTGCTGGCACATATGAGATTGGTTTGTCATAGTTTTTAACCCCCGACGCAAATACAGGGGTATTATATGTTTGACGCCATAATAACTGTCTGTCTGTCTGTCTGTCTGTCGCATCGTAGCTCTCCAACGGAAGGGCTGATTTCAATGCGTTTTTTAAGTGAAAGCGAGTTTTATTGCGGTGGTTCTTAGCTATGTTTCATAGAAATTGATCCATCAGTTTGAAGAGTATCAGCTCTTTCCCAAAGTTATGTAAGACATTCTTGGCATAAAATGGATTTTGTTTGCATAACGTAGGGGTTTTTTAATTTAATAGTTATTAATATTATAACTATTGAAACTCTGTTCATCTCCCTTCTTATTTAAGAACTGTGCTCTTGTCCTGTAGCACAAAGTTAATGAGGTCGCCGTCGGTTCTGATCTTGTTCAACCTTCTTGACATTTATCAAAATGTCAAATAGTGGGTGTAAGATATGACATATTTTTTTTATTTTGTATGATCTCTTTAATAGAAAAGAAATAATAGTTCAGTATGTAAGTAATCAAATATAGTAATTTGTTAGTATTAAATCGTTTAACCATTTTTATTTCATATGATTAGGTATACTTATGTTATCATTATTATGCACATTTGGTTTGATAATACGAGTAAGTATATATTATTACATTTATAGGGTCTCTATTGATTCCCAAATAGTTTTAAGTCATAATATATTGTTTGTCCGAATTTTCGTTATTTTGTAATTGGTTTTTCTCAGAAACGCGTAACTTTTCAGGATTGCCATAAAACAAACCTAACCTAACCTATCTATAGAATAACCTTACGAAAATCCTGAAAAGTTAACGGTTTCAGTTTTATGACTAACGATAATATGACAAACAATACATTATGACTTAAAACTTTATGGGAAACAAAGGGACCCCACATTTATTACATGTTAGACAACGTACGCTATCTGAAACAGCTGAGGTGACAGTAATATAAGTTGAGAAACAAAAATTTGTTCGTTGTTTCTTTAACAAGAACAGATAGCCAGAGAGCGTTGTATCCTCTCCTATTCAACCGGCATCCGGCATTCGCACGACAGTCGCCGACTGCAATTACTCAAGCGCTGATGGATGCTCGGCGCTACTGCGCGGCCCACGCCGCACCACGCCTACTAAGCTTGCAGTTCGGCGGTTAGAACGCGGCGTTGTAAACGCTTACCACAAATTGGCCTTTACGGATTTGTATAAGCGGTAGATAAGTTTTCAGGCTTTGGAATACTAATACATGTAAAAGACTTGCAAGCAAAAATTAACTTACTAGCAAGTGCCAATTTGGGACTACTGCAACTAGTGGCTCTGTGAGCTGTAGACCTCGCGAGCAGAGCTTGAAATAACATGGTGCTAAGAGCTTTAAATACAACGTGTTTTTTTTGATTTCCGTTAATTTCAAGGGTGCATTCCTGAGCTTAAATCAAGTAACTTTCTCAAAGACACCGATGTTCTAATTAAGTCCATTTCGGAGATAATCCATAATTTATTTTTTTACTATAAGACCTCTACAAGCGTGTACACTTGCCTTAGGGCCGGCTTACATATTGATTAGTGTTTAGAATGAGTTCATACATTTGCTACTAAACTTAAGTACAATCTCGGTCGATTGATGTACGAAATGACATTGATATGTCACAGATTTCAATTGTTTGGTTGAGTTAAATGTAATGCCCGTGTTACAACAACGCTATATGCTACATTTAATTACTTTTTAAACAAAAAAAAAAACAAAAAAGAAAACAAAAAAAATTTTTTTTTTTGAAAATTAACTATGCCATTTAGTTCTTATAAACGTACTTAACTATACCCCGAAGTTAACGGAATTCAATAAAAACACGGTGTATAGTAAATTAAAGAAAAACAATACGAAATTTATGTGTAAAAAAATACAAAAAGTTATAATATCCCAGCATACAATTACTGGGGATCGAACCCAGACCCTCTGTGCAAACAGAAAAAGCGAACGTTTACAAACTGAGCCAAATAGTTCTTAGATGGGTTGACGAAATTTAGCTACTCCTTCTCAAATTAAAATTAGTTAAAATTAAATATCTAAATACCGCCTAAACCAGCGATAATTTTTTTCTGCATTTTTTGCTATTAACTCTGTAAACATGTTTCAAAAAGAAAAAAGTCTTATGATATCCATACGACTATTTGTCTAGGCGCCAGGTATCACGACTCCGCCATTTTTAAAAATTTCCAAAAACCGGATTGACAAAAAAATTTTATTTAGTCATAAAATTCGGTCACACAATTTCACGAGAATCGGTTAAGAATTGCGACCTGTAGAGGAGAACATCCGGACATACGAAAGCAAAATGCCCGAGTCAAAACGTAGACCTTCGCTTCGCTTCGGTCAATAAAAGTGAAATAGAAATCGTCCTAATTTCCATCCATCCATTTGAAAACCCCTCGTTCCCAATTTTATCACAATTATCAAGTTTTTATCATAGATATCAAACGATATGGTGATATTCTCTTAAAATAGTCAATACCGGAGTTGACGAGGATAATATGGAAAAATATACAAACATTCATTAAAAAACATTGGCACTTACAATTATAAAATAAAGTTAGGAATGTTATGAATATAAACTGTTAAAATTAAGAATAGGTATAGACTGCATGAATACGGAAAAGTTGGAAATGCCATGTAGACAAGCTGGGACCCATTTCTCGAATGGTATTAGCCTAATATTATTAGTGTGTTGCCAGGGCCTATTTCTCGAACGATATTAGACTAATATTATTAGTGTGTTGCCATGGTAACCCATACGATTTGACAGTTCGTGGACTAATAATATTAGTCTAACACCGTTCGAGAAATGGGCCCTTGGTAAAATACTAATACGATTTGACAGTTCGTAGACTAATAATATTTTATATTAGTATAATACCTACCGTTAGAGAAATGGGCCCAAGATGAAAGGGATTCTAGGCGTCAAGATTAGATACGATGGGATTTGTTTAAGGAATGGAGGCGATTTAAGAACAAAAATTTCTAGCGTTTTACTCGCCGCGTTCCGGTTGCTCGGTGTAAATATTACAGCAGCTATAAAGCTTAACTCGATTAAATTCTGAAATACGGTGGCGGCGAAGCGGTTTGTCATCTTGCCACTGTAATGTCCAACTCGATTTTCCTAGCTTTGTTGTTCAATAAATGCCTACAGTTGAACAATGTAAGTTATAGTATTACCTAATAGGCAATTAAAATCAAAGGAGCTAAACGGCTGAAATACTAAGTTGCGTGGTTCAATTATGTTATACTGACATTAATGGCCATAAATTGACATCGTAACATTTATTTAAGGTCAACCAATCTAGATTCTAACATTTAATGGTTTTCATTTTTATTGTCATTGTAAATTAGTTCCTAGTGACGAAGAATTCAAATAGGTTGAATTTCCACTACATAACATTAAGCCTTGACCATTGTTTTTTTTTGTTTTTGTATTAACCTAACTCGGAATCTGAAAATGCAGTTAGTTGACAGGTAGGTAAGAAAATACGTATTTAATCATATTATTATTTAGCTAATATGAATATAATTAGATGTCTTTTTTATTGTTTTTGTATGTATTTTATATTTTACTTTTATAATCATAAGTATTTTAAATAGCCTAGTCTAAGAAAGAAAATGAATTAAAAAAAAAATTGCTAACTTAAATTTGCGTTACATTACTATCGAGGTTTTCATATGAGCTTTATGTACCTATAATGCATGGGTTGTAAAATTCATTCATAATTTTCGCTCTCATTCAATGCTCGGGGCATGATTTAGTTTCATTCATTACCCCCTTTGAATGTTGAATGACTTTTACTATCAGATTTAAGTGGGTCTCAATGCTCAACGAGTAATGCCGACGCACACCCTTGCGTGCTTCTGTCCCGTTACCGCCATAGTATTTCCCTACAGACTTTTGATGACGTAACACTGTTTTCCATAATTCTAAAGTCTAGTACCGCCGACGCTGCGACCCACGTGGACGCTATCTCGTTTACCATCATTACGTAAGTGTCGTAGGTGCTTTATGCACAAAATAGATTATAACAGACAGTCCCTTTCATATTATCATTCTCTAAGGTACGTTTAATTTAAAAGTTGCAATTTTGTAAGGAGTAAGCAAATTTTTAAATGCGGTCTGTCTGTAGATATTTGCGTTGTGTTTTTAGCTAAGCCTTCAATGACAATGCGTAAGTGCATTGTTATTCCCCTTTACCATTGCTTATGACATGCGCTGCACATTTAACACATAGTTTATTCGTAGGCGCAAATATGACATAGGTCACGTACCGTCAGAGCGTCACCCATACGTAGAATTTTCAGTTTCCGTGAATTGCGTAGGTTGCATTTTAAGTAATAAGCAATTTCATTATAATTCTAAGTATTTTGACTGAACTCGTAGAATTCAGGTTGGAATTTACTTTTGCATTTCGTTTGTGACAAATAGGTACCTAGTACAAAAAGCTACCTCCATACTACGCCAATATAGTAGGTATTCTAATTATATTAGTTGAGATTGGTAATAAAAATGTTACGAAGTGATTTTGTCTAGTAAGTTGAAGTTGGCGAACTTGATGTAAAGTTACGAATTATTCACAAACAATATTACCTATTTAACTTTATGATTTATTTTTCTTTAATGCATCTCTTTTTGGTAGAGGAAATATTCTTGAGATAAAATAGGTAGGTATTGCCTGTACAAAAGCGGAAACATCCGCTCGAATGGCAAATCACTACATAGGTACCTACTCTAGTTAGAGAAGAAGAGCTTAAAACTTTAAAATAAACTATAACACGGATCCAAGACAAGCCCTTGTTGTTGCTTTCGAAGAAAAAACTGCAGACCCGTAGATCGCACCTTTGTCGTGCTTAACATAATAACACAACTTTATTTAAAATTTCATTCGATTGTGTACCTAGTTCTTTTGTTATAAGGTACACAATTGAGTGTCATTATAGATGTAGTTACTGCCTTTATGTTAGCATGATTTAAGCTGGTCTGCGTCATCCAGCGAGCTCTGACGCGCGGCGACGCCGCGTGCGCCGGTCCGGCCAAATATTTGATCGATAGACATGGGGTACTGGGAAATAGGACGGATATAAATAGATTTGTGCGAATATTTATGGTGAGAATTAAGTTGAATGTATCCACGTTATTGCTACATCTAGCATTTTAGCCCTCAGATTTTAAATATTATACTATTTTTACTATTGGCATTGGCAGCGATATAAATGTGCGCTTAATGTTCATGAAATACAAACCATGGAAGATGGGAAAATGAACAGCGTAAGCCCGATAAAAGGGTTCCGGTTGGCAGTCAGGAAGTACGGAACCCTAATAGGCTTGAAACTAAAAACAAACACAGGGCAAAATAGTACCAAGCGGACGAAAAACAAGAAGAGATTTTAAATAGCCGATTTTTAAATTGTTTAATTAACTATTCGTATTGTTATAAGTTATAACTGTCACAAGTCAATTAGGCACTTGTCCCACCAAGAGCGAGTAAGCGATTAACTATCGGCGATTTTCTCGCCCAAGAAACGAACAAAAGATTAGAATCCTGTGTTAGTAAAAGATACACATATATTAATAGTTCATCGCTGGCTGTTCACACTGCCGGCGAGAACACTCGCTAATTAGAACTCAAGCTGCGAGACCAATCAGTCTGCGTGTTCGGCTACGCTGCACCACCCGAGCGAGTGACGCGAGTAATAGCCCGTCGCACTCGAACACTCGCCTATAGCCGAGCGACAAAACTATTGGAGCTAACACTCGCTTCTCGCCGCTCGCCCACTCGTTTCTAGCTTATCGTTCTACTCGCTTATCGCTCATCGTCGGCGGTGGGACAAGTGCCTTAATCATCCGTAATAGCTTAATCAAATAGGATAATATGTAACGTAACTAACTTATAGAAAAACCAAACCCTACTATGTAGGTAAGTAAGGATATTCCTAGAAACTCGCTTTAAAATGGTAATTATATCATTGGAAGCCGATTATAGTCTGCAAATATTTCGCTAAACACTAGTAGTTAATGCGCTGTTTGCCATCTTGCGGTTACTAGGTAGCTGTTAGATCAGTATGTCGTATTGATTTTATATTCGTTATTTTTTTACAAGGTGGAAAAGTTCTTGTTTAACTCCTGGTGCTAATATTGACATTCAAGCAACCGAAAGATATCAAAATTGAACCAGGAGTGTAGCAAGTGGTTTGAATAGTGTAATCATAAGCATTGTAAAGGCTTTAGGCTCTCCTGATTATTGTTTAGCTGTGGGCGGATATGTCGTAGTGGATAATTTAAAACACTGAACATACTGTACCTACTATCCATTTGTTTCGGTATATAATAGTATATTTTATGTATACACGCTGAAATTTTTATCGTTTTGTTCCCGAAGCATAGAGGTTAGGTATCGATTATACAGTCAAATAAAATTGTCAAAAAAAATCTAGCTCTTCAAATGAAAAAAATAAGCAAGTGAAAAATCAGTTTCACGAAATGAGTAAAACACGTAGTAACACCGCTGACGTCACGTCGAAAAAGTCATAACCACAAGTCATAAGTCACAAGTCATAACCGCGGGACGTGCGGGGTGCGGGAGGGATAGCTCCTTAGAAAATCAGCACGAATGAAATCGCGGCGGCGGCGACGGTTTGAGGCGGCATTTTTCTGTGTTACTATTTATTCTCACGGCTTCGAGTTCTGTATTATTTTTTATTTATTTGGCAATTTTGAAACTAAGAGCTAGATTTTTTTTGACAATTTTATTTGGCTGTGTAATCGATACCTAACCACTACGCTTCGGGAACAAAACGATAAAAATTTCAGCGTGTATTACCCAGTCCATATACAGATTCCTTCGAATTCACATGTAAGAATAAATGAACTAGTGTATTTTATAATGCATCATTTAATAAGAACATCTTGCATTTCATTGGCAGCTAGTGGGGACTCCCCGATTCGCTTACGATAATTTGTTTAACTTGATTATGACCATGGTATAATAATATACTCCGCCTGGTACTCTATTCCCGTCTTTTCTAGGTCACCTAACTGACACAAGCCTACGTCATCATGCGACAGCGCTATATGATAATATGCGATAGCGCTATATATAGCGGCCATGTTATTGTGACGTAGGCCTGTGTCACTCTGGGAATAGAAGACCATGTTTTATTAGACCATGATTATGACACTGCACTTAAGAATAGTAGTTTTATCAATACTGTCCTTATCAGAGTTATTTGATAACTCAAGTGATACGTAGCGTGAAGGATATCAGTATCATGTTTTATTGATAACTTCCGTTCTAAATAATTTAATTTAAGTACTACTCCTGTGTAAATAAACCTACTCGTATTGTTCATCATCATCTTCCTCGCGTTGTCCCGGCATTTGCCACGGCTCATGGGAGCCTGGGGTCCGCTTGGCAACTAATCCCAGGAATTGACGTAGGCACAAATTTTTACGATAGCGACTGCCATTTGACCCTCTAACCCAGAGGGTAAACTAGGCCTTATTGGGATTAGTCCGGTTTCCTCACGATGTTCTCCTTATGTACGAAATATCAAATGATATTTCGTACATAAGTTCCGAAAAACTCATTGGTACGAGTCGGGGTGTGAACCCGCGACCTCCAGATTGAAAGTCGCACGCTCGCTAGGCCCCCAGCGCTCGCTATTATTCCCTATACTCGTATTGTTATTTTGTCACTCCCATGAATGTAATAACGTCTTGTTTATTATCATAGGTACTGCTAGGCACAAAGAAATGGACTGCGTTTCCAGCTACGGATTGTAGGTTCATTTATATTTTTCTGCAAATATACAGGTATATTCTCCCTATATTTTTCTTACACCTATATAAGTTTAGTCTTGGATTTGAAATTGCATTACGCATACGACCCGAGATAGTAAGTAGTACGAGTCAGGATTCCAAACTAAGTACTCCTGTCTGAAAATCGCACACCTGAAACTACTGGTTTATGACTGTATCGAACGCGCAATGAAAGGCATATTGTAGTTTGATGGTCGATAAGCAGCGTCCGCTTCGGTTGACGTCAGAAGACAGCAAACATGTCTAGGCGCCATTCGCAATAACACGCCCATGCGATTCTAAAGATAAAAATCTTATCGATATGTTCAGTCATTGTTGAATAATATAGTGTGTAAATTCAATACGGGCGAATAGTTAAACGGTGACTGTACGAGATACGAGCTTTTTAATAGTAACTGCCAACAACTTTTACTTTTAAAAGGTCGTATCCCGTAATTTGTGTGTTGTATTACATTGCGGGCCGAATTATTTTGTATGGTTAAAATTTTCATTGCATTTCTAAGCAATATTTATCTCAATATACTTCTTAGGTCCTATACTTAAATATACAATTTACACACTGTATCGCTATACAGTGTGTACCTAAATCCAATAGGGGTGAATATTTAAACGATGGTAAAAGCGCTCTTTTTATGAATTATTTTGCTGGTGTAAAAATGCTATTTATTTTTGGATCTCAAAATTCATTCTGGAATATGTTCCCAGCGCTACTGAAAAGCGACAGCTTGAAAGTTTTCAAAGGACATAATAGAGCGTATAGAGGCGGAGTTTACAACAATCAAACAAGTTATAATATTCCGATAATATAAATTGTATGACTAATTCCGTACGATCCGTCAAATCAAGGTAATCTTTAGACACATCAATCAGTTGTCGACAAGGTGGTCTGTAATCATATAGACATCGCCCACTTGGTTAGGATGACGTGTTAGCTGTTAAGTTCCTTCTATTTTTGTAACCAAGTAGGTACCCACACGAAGAAATTAGATTAGTTTTTATTGAGATGTGAATTATTACACATAACTTTCTAGTCTACTTAAAAAAACCGGTCAAGTGCAAGTCGGACTCGCGCACGAAGGGTTTCGTAACATTACGCAAAAAACGGCAAAAAAATCATGTTTGTTGTATGGGAGTTTTTAGTATCTGTTGTTATAGCGGCAACAGAAATACATCATCTGTGAAAATTTCAACTGTCTAGCTATCACGGTTCATGAGTTACAGCCTTGTGACAGGCAGACGGACGGACAAACGGACAGCGGAGTCTTAAATAGTGAGAACCCTAAAACGTAACAAATAAGAATCAAACAGGTATATTTCCATTACATACTTATGAACAAATACCTGCTTTAAGTGTGGGCTTTATGTAAGTACCACCAGAGATAGCTAAATCATTACAAATTAAAACTTAATAAAACAATTATGAGATGTCACTGTCAATAATAACATCTAGAGGGCCGACCGCGAATTGACACAAAAACATTGACAAGTGCTAACTACTTGTCGTATTGATTCATCATTGGTAAAAAACACAGATCAATTTCCTATTAGACTCAGCAAGATAAGTATGTAAAGGTGGGTTCCCACGGCCCGTGTTATTATAAGCCAGGCTGGATCGCGCCACGCCTGTGGATGCCTGTGCGGTTGATTACGTCTCTCGCCGAGACATTCCAACGGTGCGAGTCGGCCTGTACCCGCCTGTCGTTACTGCTAGTACAACATGTGTGATCATATGTGCGTGTACTGTACGCGCACGCGCTGTCCCAGGTGAAATGAACCGACGCAGACGCGCCCCTACAGGCCGCGACAGGCACCGTCGCGCCGCGCCGCGCCGCGTTTTTGAAGTTACCGACTCCCGACGGATCGAACGGGTGACGACAGGCGACCACAGGCCTCGTCGGATGCGACCGTTCCCACGATCTGTCGGCCTGTAAAGGCACGGTCAGATCTGTGAAACAACGGGCCGTGGGAACCCGGCTTAACTCGGGCTGATCATTTATTGACGCTGCAATACCCATATGTACTAATTTATGTACAAGGTACCTACTACCGCTCTATTAAATTGCATTTATGCTTACAACCTTTTTGGACATAACAAAATATTACGGAAAACGAGTTTAGAGATAAACTAACAATGGGGTAGTGTAGTATAAAAATGATTGGTTCAGCTCATGGCTTTGTAATTGACAGCAAGCGCCTAAGAACTAATACGTATGGTGATTGCGAATTCTCGTGCCTAAGTAACTATAATGCGTCATATTGTTCTGTGATAAAATGTTATGTTAGTCTATTAGTTGTATTCTTGTTTTGGTCCATTTTACTTTGCCACAATAAAAGTTTTTTTTCTGTTAATGCGGAGTCTATGTAAAGTAGTCTGTTATTAGTATAAAAACATGATGTAAAGGACTTCGATAACGGATCGCCCTAAATACAATAAAACGTACAGTTAGCATGATCGATCGAATTGGCGGACCAATATAGTCCGCCAGACGGACTAGCATTGGAGGTATCGACACTGTAGGTATCTTAGGTATTAAATTACCTTACTTAAACAAAGTTCCTTAATAGGGGCGCACTGATTAACAGTCCGCCGTACGGTATCGGCCTATCAGTTGTTCGGAACAGTCAAAATTTTGTTCTAACTGACAGGCCGATACCGTCCGGCGGACTGTTAATCAGTGGGCCCCTTAAAGGAGTCACTGAGAAAATAGCCAAAACTATATTATGAAAAACGCTCTTAGAAAATTTGATTTTTATGTCTTTTGTAAGTAGATAATAATCACATTTTAGTAACGCCATCGATGTCTATTATATAGTCTGTATCTTTAGGTATTTAAATAAAAGTAAACAAATAATTTCTACGTTTTCGGGTAATTATACTAAGTATAACATTTATTGGTTAACCAACCAAATACAAAACCGCCTGGATCAGTCACTGAACGATCTGACTTTAACCTACATTATTTGATCAAGATCATGTAATGTTTTCATCTACCCTCAACTGGTTTAAGGAGCCATTTGGGGGTAGATTTTGTTTACTTTTATTTAAATACCTACCTTTTTAGCTCACTAGCTCACTATGATACTGCTTAGTTGTCATGGTAGACTTATAGATACAATGTCCTGTATTTTATTTATTTGCATATGACGCAATGTAGGTTCTAGACACACATACAGTTACATGCATTTTTGCTAAAATAATAAGTATGAAAGTGTGTTGCGGCAGTGATCCATAACAAAAATATTAGACATTTTTTATATATTTACGTTAACGGCCTCCTCATCTATAGTAGCCGCAATCCAACTGGCGACTGAGGTCATAAAGCCATCTCTTTCACTCTTGCTTGATCTTAACAAGGGTAACGGAGACCGCATTATGAGCTCAGTCCCCAATTACTATTGCGGTGGGTATAGTCGATAATGCAGGAGGGTTATTATGAGAGCCGTACTTACATAGTGCCAAATAATTTAAATTAACTTTAAAATAATAAAATGTATAGGATTTCTATCCGATCGCAGCTCGCTAGCTGGCAAATTAAGTCATCCTTAAATAACTAAAATTTAATAATAGCAACAGGACAGAACGGACATTGTTCTAAAGCAAATCATTTACTAGGAACAAATATGAAGGCGCAAAATACATAAAGTCGTCCTCCGTACCTATGCGTTTATCTCGTTGTATGTAGGTTTAGAATAAAATGTAATACTTATAAATAAATCTTAAGTTTTGAAACATGTAACAATTGTTGCAAAAGTGCTCTAACTAAACTATGTTTTGTACACTCATAATTATCAAAATATTTTATCATTTAATTAAATTAATTCAAGATAATGTTTATGATTTCATTTGCTTACTTTTAAATTAAAATATTATCATGATTATCTGTTAACTAAGTACATACCAAAAACAGTATCTTATACAGCGTCAGAATCCGAAATAAAGTCAGTTGTGCGAAAATAATGGATAGTTTACCTACTCGTATCTGTGCAAATAAAACCTTCTGAGACTAGGTATTCGTATCTTCTCGCAGAATAAAGTGGATTTTTTATTTAGCCTATTTGCGTGTTCCACTGCTGGGCAAAGGGCTCCCCTCCTTTTTGCTGCTTTCTCAAGTGAAGGAAGGTGTCTAAGTCGTCTAGCCATCTCTAACTCTTTAATTAATTTATTTTCTTTATCATATTAGAACAATATTAATTCGATGTTAACATTATTAACACCTGAAAATGCCGAGCAACGGCATAGTTACTCAGACGCACCTCTCGCAAAGGTCACATCGCCGATGGCTCGAAAGCTGCTTGTATGCAAACAGACGTTCTATTAACCCTACATTACTGTATTTTCACTACGACTTGTGGCCACGGAAATAAGGCACAAGTTGGCTTAGCCTTTGTGTTACCATGGAAACCTTTGAGCAATTACTGCAAGATGGATGCCGTGTGACAAAACGCATTCATAAATGTAAAGTTTACGTTAGTAGGCAATAGGCGCGGTGTAGGCATTCGTTTTCTATAAATTGCACATATTGGTATTATATATGCAAGGATAAATAATGAGAGACTAAATATATCGTTATTAAGAAGTAAATCAAATAACGATTAATGGGAGCGAGTACCATTAAAAAACCAAGCATAATAAAATTGTTGTTTAGTCGTTGCCGAGACATATTTCGAACTCGTTTCATTGTACTTTTATATCTACTGGTTCTATATTACAATTAAATGTCGAGTTTAGGTTAATCATTATTAACCCTCATATCATTATATAAGTAGTTAAATTTTAAACTTGTAGCTTGTATAAACATTATAGCAAACCCATAATTTAGTTATGATTAATATTCATTACACGTAATTAAATACTATAGCTCGATTTAACTACATAATTCTAGTGTTTCATTTACCTTTTGT
Source organism: Cydia splendana (assembly GCF_910591565.1). Taxonomy (NCBI): domain Eukaryota; kingdom Metazoa; phylum Arthropoda; class Insecta; order Lepidoptera; family Tortricidae; genus Cydia; species Cydia splendana. The sequence continues at coordinate 9,186,175 of NC_085969.1, read as the reverse complement.
AGATTTACGTGCATATGTAAAGTAGGCAATCGTCACACACTTACAGGTTAAATAATGCAGCAGATTATGTTTATTCACTAGCCAGGTCTTGTTCTCACGACAAGTTGAATTTATAGTGTCCCCGAGAGATCACTTCTATTTTAAGACTCAAATAGTCGATTAATAGGTTGAAACGCGGGTCATGACATCACATTACACTTTTTGCAAATTTAAGAGCAGTACTGAGACAGTCATATTGGTACTCGTAGTAACTTATCTTCAAATTTAACAATTCACGAAGGTCTATTCAATATCTCAAGGGGCCCATATATTACCAGTTCGCCGGACGATATCAGAATGTCAGTTGCCCCAAAGGTGACAGTTGAACAACAGACAGGCTGATATCGTCCGGCGAATTGGAAATCTGTGGGCCCCTTAATCCAGAGTTTTAGCGGTCAAATTACACAAAATCCCGTTGTGGCATTTGTATCGTCTGATTTGTTTGTCTTATTTTTTTTTCATCGTGGAACTTTTTTATCTCCTTTAAACTCAATAAGTGCACAAAGTACGCTTAATGATCCAAATGAGTATGTACAACATGCTATCTAAAGTATAAATAATAGTATTTAGCCTGTCTACTTCTCATTAATGGTATAGTGATAACTTTTTCATAGATGATTAATTGCTGTAATTGTTTTAAATCATAACTTACTTATTAATACGCACTTCCTTACCTATGAGTAGATATGTCTACTTACTGGACTCCTATAACTCCACGGTAAGTTTAAGCTTAAAAAAACATAATAGTAGAAAGGTGCGCTCAATGAAAACTAGTTATACACCCGCTGTTTGTCGAGTTTTGATTTACAAACTTCAACACAATCTTTTGTTGGCCAAATGCAAACAAATTAAAAGCCGTGTTTGACAACCCTAAGTTAAAGCTTAAATTCCATCGTTGCAATACTAAAGATAAACAGAGTCATGCGACACCGACCATACCGGCTTCTCTGCTCTCTGGCTTAGAGCAACCGTCGAGTCTGTGCGGACAACACACATTCATTGTACAGTCACGTCTAAAATATCGATACGGACAAACTGCCAAAAATATGTATACAGTACGTTAATATATCGCTGGCCCAATATTTCAGGGTTCTATGTTTCACTTTTATCGAACTGAACTTTGAACATTGTCATAGTGACATTAAGTCGAATTTCAACTTTATTGAAAATGTAACATAGAACCCTGTAATATTGGGCCAGAGATATGGGTAAGAATGTCGTGTATACATATTTTTGACACTTTGTCCGTATCGATATTTTTAGAAATTTTAGACGTGACTGTAAGATCTGTCATGCAGCTTATGAACGCGAAGAATTCTATGGAAAATATTTGAACCATTGAACGTATTAAAAAATAAATAATGTACCTAATTATGTAAGAAATTTTTATAAAAGTTTAGTTGTTTATTCTGTAAAAATAGCATTCAAGTAAATTGCAAGACAGACAGACGAACATAGAGAAACAATAAGGGTTCCTATAGGGTATAGTATAGGCAGGGTTGGGCAGTATTTCAATTACATGTATTTGAAATACGTATTTGAAATACATTTTAGTATTTTGTATTTGTATTTCAAATACTACCTGGAAAAGTATTTTGTATTTGGTATTTCAAATACTGCACTCACATGTATTTTGTATTTGAAATACTTCAAGCTTTAAAATACATTTCTACAAAATACATTTTATTAAATTCTATGATCCTAAAATGGAACGTTTTTTTAAATATAATGTATGACTTGTACGAGGGCAAATAGGTACAATGCGCGAGCTATTCTGCGCGGAACTTTTCGTCAACAGCCAGGGGATAGGGTCATTGCAGTAGTTTCCGTCCATGCTCTAGTTTTAGACCACTTGACAGATTAGCAAATAATATATTTCATTTTTAATTTACTATTTGCGAAATAAAATGTTTATATGTAGACAGATATATTGTTTAACTAAGGATTGAAATCAGTCCAAATTTGTGCAGCAATGTAGGTTTATATTCAAATTTCGTCAAGTGGACGAAAACTAGAGTTGGACGAAAACAAGCGCAATGACTCTATAAGTTTTTAGGAAAGGATATTCGTTAAAAAAACTAAATGATTAAACAAAAAAAAATTAAAAGTATTTTGTATTTTGTATTTGAAATACATTATTTTAAACACTGTAATTTGTATTTTGTATTTCAAATACCAGTCACCAAAGTAGTTTGTATTTGGTATTTCAAATACTTTTAAAAATGTATTTTGTAATTTGTATTTGAAATACGTGGAAGCCAGTATTTTGCCCAACCCTGAGTATAGGGTATATAAAAGGCTACAGTTGACTACGGAAATCTAAAAATATAGTTTTGTTTAATACTTGGCCATCGCGACATAACGACGTAGCTTTGATCTAGGCGCCATAGCTTAGTCATAACTCATATTACTCTAAAAGTAACTAATAGACCTATTAAAGTAACATTTGTTCTCCATCGCGATGAGTAAACTCATCTCATATCCGTAACGTTTCTTTGCGGGATGATTCACTACTACTCATTTAGTTATTTTAATACATTATCATTTACTTGCGGTTTGGTCTCAAGTGGTCACGGTCATGGCATATTCATCTCAATATTGTGGAATTTACTAATGTGGAGATCCCTAAAACATTGGAGAGGAGTGATGTGAATATAGTTTTCTAGTTTTTAAGATATTGACGTGTAAACTTTACTTTGTGTTTATAAATAAAAAATCTGAATCTGAATCTGAATCTGATGGCTGATTACCTTAGCATTTAGTAACTGAAGACGCCTGGGCTGTCATTTTCAGTACAAAACAGTCTGCCGATTTTGGCTGTCATTTTCTGTACAAAACAGTCTGCCGATTTTCGCAGGGGAGGGGCACGTCAAATGTATGACTATTTGTACATGATTTGTACGTAACGTACAAATAGACATGTCAGTTAAACGTCAGTCCATACAAAAGTTTCCACAACTGTGCAAAGTTTTCGGCAGAGGGGTAAGCTCTTAAAGGCGACTCCTAAGCTGATCACCTATTTACCTATTCGGCATTTCAGTTTTAAAGTAGGTATCAGGACTTAATTGGCTTTATACCTATAAATAGGTTTCTATAGGTATGTATTTTTTCAAAATAAATTAGAAAAATATCTTACTATCGTTTACCCATAGGCAATAATTTAGAAAAGTGATTCTCAAGGTATGAAGAAACCTTTTTTTAAATGATCCACATTAAACAACAGTCCTTCAACTTCAAGTTTTAACACCTGGTCGTAGACAGATAATCAATGTGAATAATTGCGTTGTAATCGATTGTTAATTAATTATTCTGTTATAGTTCAATTTCATTAATATTTTATTAATAACATCTTCAATTAGTAAGTAATCGAATCGAGACTATCTTTGGTTGTTATTGGTTTTTCCTCATACCTATTATGAGATTTATGAGCTGAGTGATTCAATTCATCTTTTAAACAAATTAAGTACCTATGTGCAGAGTAGAGTACAGAGTTGTTTTAATTGCAGTTTTATAGGTTAATCAAATAACTTGCTTAGTACGTCATATTAATAGAATAGTTTTTGATAACTAAGCACAATTATTTAAACAACACAAACTAAATATTGCATTCAATAAACTCCTTTTTGAAGTTTGTTATAAACGAACACATTTATTTTTAACGAACAGCCAGGAGCCAGGAATCAGTAAGGAGTTAGCTTGCCTACAAGCACTTTACTAACTGGTTTTGCAAGCGCCCATAGGCTGTGGTGGCTGCTTAACATCAGGCGGACTGCGGCCCGCGGCAAGAGTGCGTACTTGTTTGCCACTGGAATCGTCAAAGTATAAAAAAAAACAAATTACAACTACTATTAACTAGATTAACTCACAGACAAAGACTTGGTCGTATTTCGTGACTAACCTATTTATTAGTCAGTAACTAAGGCTTAGATAGTCTACTTAATCAAAATTTAACAACTGGTAGCACTGGCGCTTACTGATCTATGAAAACAAATTACCCATTCGTAAAGTAGGTAGTACAAATTCAGCAAAGTAGGTACTTTTTGTAGAATGATCTAACCTAACACGTAAAAGTACATACATTCCGGACATCCTTTACAGCAGAAAAACACCAAAGTAAATCATCGAATGCAAATAAATAATAAGATTAGCCGTATCTAAACGAATTGCTAGATAGTATCTTGAAAACGGTGGAAATTCCGTAGGATGACATGCGTTATTTTATCCGACTCCTTTTTTGCACTTAGCAGTAAGTTCGTTTTAAACTACCATAACTAATTGAACCTATTGAAATACATTATTCGAAATATAGCCAAAAAGTTTTTAAAAATGTACGAAGTATCTCAAAAAATATTGCTGATCCTTATTTTAAGTAGGTTATATCTATGTATACACTACGTTACCTACTAAAATTAAGGATCTGTGTATAATTAGCGACCCGCCCCGGCTTCGCACGGGTTGACAAATTATACACCTAATTCTTCCTCAAGAATCCTTCTATTGATAGGTTAAAATCCGTTTAGTATTTTTTGAGTTTATCGCGAACAAACACACAAACACACAGACAGACAGGGCGGGGGATTTTGTTTAATAAGGTGTAGTGATTAATAGCAACGGTGTGCAGTAGTAATGTATGTAACTCGTATAGGAGCGCCCAACAGATACCTCCTTCCAAAGCGAAAAGCTAAATCATGCTAGATTATCTACTTATGCGTACTAGATAATATACTTTGTCTAGACCATGAAGCAAAAAACACTTAAAAAAAACTACCTATGAACCGAGAAGTTAAATTCCGGGATTAATTATTTATTTTCTTACAAATTAACAGGTATGTAAAAACAAAGTATTATTTTTGCATTTTAATTATTATGTAATCTTACCTATTTAATTACCATTTTCGGATATCAAAGAAATGGGTAATATACCGGTAACGGTTCCTAGTTTAAATAATTTATTCAACTGGCATCACTTTCTCGCGAAATTGCTAATTTAATTGTCAATTGTCAGCTATTGTGCCGTAAATTAATTAAGAACTTATCGCGCCTTAGACCTCTATAGGGCATTAACATTGTTAAACTGTCAAATAGAAACAATGGATGCCTTGGTTCCGTTCCGCAAAATTGAAATTTATTTAGATTATTACACCCGGATTTAGGATGGAGCGTCGGATTAGCGGCCACGCCTATTGGCTTCCATACCGGATCAACTCACAATGGCAGCTACATAGTAAAGAGTGCAATCACTTTTCACAGTAAGTACCTTGTTTTTCAACTATACTACGTCAAACATGCAGGCTTAAAATTTGCACATACAAAATATCCGTTACGAATTGCATGTAATTGTCATAGAATAAGTAGTACTACCGTACAGAAAGGACACTTCCTACAAAACCGAAGTTTGACAGCGATTCAGGGTCGAATCATCATATCCCTTTCTAACTGGCACTATCCCTTTCGGCTATCTATGGTTGTCAAAATTCAAGTGATTATCTTATCTGTGGTCGTGCACGCAAAGGGACATCAAGTTGTGTCAACCCTAATAATTGCTCAGAGCAATGCTGAGCCGAACGGAGCCGAGTTTGCCCGAAGTCAGGAGTGTCTCCCCACTGGTATTGTGAGATAGATATAAATGTCAGCTACAACATAGTGACAAACTAGCGGCTAAGTATAGTGGCGGACAAAATAATAACGAACAGCCGATATCGTAACAACTAATAAACGGTAATTTGACACGACAAGTCAATTACGAGCCGACATAAACACGTCGGCTTCGACGGGATTTCGCTGGTAATGCCACATGTGGGAAACATTTTCGCTTCATACTTTTTTAGGGTTCCGTACCCAAAGGGTAAAACGGGACCCTATTACTAAGACTTCGCTGTCCGTCCGTCCGTCCGTCCGTCTGTCACCAGGCTGTATCTCACGAACCGTGATAGCTAGACAGTTGAAATTTTCACAGATGATGTATTTCTGTTGCCGCTATAACAACAAATACTAAAAACAGAATAAAATAAAGATTTAAATGGGGCTCCCATACAACAAACGTGATTTTTGACCAAAGTTAAGCAACGTCGGGAGTGGTCAGTACTTGGATGGGTGACCGTTTTTTTTTTGCTTTTTTTTCGTTTTTTTTTTTTTGCATTATGGTACGGAACCCTTCGTGCGCGAGTCCGACTCGCACTTGCCCGGTTTTTTTTCACGGTAAGTGTATTTGGCCGTGGGAGCAAAGTATTTCCGGGAGTTGAAGACGGTGTAATATTCAATAATACTTTAATATAGCGTAATAATGATTAGTGTGTCCTCTCAAAAAGGAAAAAAGGACTGTATCAAGAATCACATAAGAGGGACTATAACCAAAGTATAAAAGTGTAGAAAATATGGTCTATCACACGATAGACGACATAAGCAAAGTCAAAAGAGATCTTATGATAGTTAGCGAATTGTAACAATTATTTATTTTGATATGACGGAAATCAATTATTTTTCCCAAATTTATTTATTTATTTATTCGTATGGCAAAACTACAATCGTTCATATACGATACAGTACGCCCAATTGCGCGCCCAACTTTATTAATTTATATGTAAGCATTGGTCCCGTGGATATAGTACCTCAAATGCATGAATAGCGCTGTAGGTACTCCTATAGTTTCTAAGTGCTTAACTATAGGTATTCAGCAACTCTGTTTTTATTAGGTTCCCTGACCCGCAGGGTGACAAACGTAATAGTTAGTAGTTAGTAATGAGTTCTGTTAGTTCTATGCAGGATCTTTAGCCGATTTTGTCAATTTTACATATAAGACCATTCGTGAAAAGTGTAGAAGTATTTGTTTAATCTAATTCTGAAACGGAGCGCGTCCTTCAAGGAAATACGAACTTCCTTAACGTTCACAAGACTCATTTCGCTTTTTCTTTCAACTTCTGCTACTCCGCGTCAATTATACTCAATCAGCACATTTCCACCAAACACGTTTTCAGATATCAACAGAGAAACAAGGTTAATTCACATCGTAAAGATTTCTCTGTGCAAAAAAATTACAAAGGCGGTACAGGTACAAGTAGTCGGCATTATGAGTTACCTCATTAGCTCAATATCAACACGTCTTGCGCCTTTAATAGATATATAATCATGCATATTATTTAAATTGCTTGACAAATTACATGTCGGTACGCAGTTCAAGTCGCTCAGTTGTCGGTTACGTTTGGAATCGCGTTTCTTGCTGGTCGGTCGGTAATGTAGCTATTTTTATAGAGATGATAAAACTTCTGCTATTTTAAACTTACTGCTTATGCGAATTTAATTAAACTATTCCATTATTTGCGGTAGGTACATCATGCAATTAACTTCTTAGAATAAGTTGGTTGTGATTGTTAGTTACATTTTTAATAAGTACAGACTGTCCTGTGACAATTGTTTCATCTGGCCCCTGTTTCACCACGCATTGTCGCCTGACAATTCACCGTGCATTGCTGGCAAGTAAGTATTGACGCCATGTACCGTCGTTACTCACTGACCCATAAAGGTATTATAAATTGTCAGTGTCAGGTGTCAATTGTCAAGTTGGTGAAATAGGCGCCTGATGGTAAATAACGACAGGGCCTAAGATATAGCACAATGGTTTAGAAAAAGCTTATACAATCCAGTATAATCTTCTCTGAGATCTGGATCGTATTTGCCAGGGATTATAGACGATGCCTACGGGAGTGAATTCCATTCCTTATTCCAAAAGACGAGCAATCCATTCGAATGATTAGCAATACTCAACAAAGTAAGACCTCTCCACTTCTGTAGTCGAAAATATCAATATTGTATCTGATTTTCATCCCCACTAAATTTTGAGTTATAAATAAACATCGGGTCACAATCTATCAAATTATTGGGAGCCTATAATGTCCCACTGCTGGGCAAAGGACTCCCCCCACTTTTTCCAGTCTTCCCGATCCTGTGCAGTCTCTGGCCATTCCCTTAAAAAATCTATCAAAGTCAAAGTCAAATATACTTTATTCATGTAGGCCTAGTAACAAGCACTTATGAACGTTTTACATAATAATATATTATCTTAAGCTAATTATCAGAGCAATTTATTGAAGTTAATATTATTCCATAGTAATATTGGATTATTATACAGATCAAATTTAATACTAAGAATTTCACAAAAAGATCGTCAAACATAATTTTTTTTTATAAAAAATAGTATATAAAATATCAAGTTATTAACATGAGACTAATCTACTTTATTGACAAAACATGAGTGCACTAGTAACATATTTATTGCCATGAAAATCGACTATTAAACTTAATGATGATAACTTTATAAGTTCTGTAAGTTTAAACAGCTCTATATATTTCCTGCATACAATCCATAGCTCTCAGACAAGGAGTTGCCAATTAGCATCGGAGGAAAATACGCCGTGGGGTAAAATTGCGTGTTCGTGAACACCTCACGTGCCGAGTGGTAAGCACTGCTACTGAGGATTTCGCCACTGTTCAATATAAACTATTTACCTCATTCAAATACTTATTGCAAATGATTGTAGCATATTATGTAATGTATAATGATGTCTGCCGAATGCATGATGAAAGATGGGCCAAAATAGCCACTAGCTGGCATCCCCAGGGTAGTCGAGGCAGAGGCAGACCGAGAAAGAGATGGCGTAACGACCTGGATGCATTCCAGCGGGATTGGCGGGATCTTACCCAGCACAGGGAGGATTGGAAAGGAAGAGGGGAGGCCTTTGCCCATCAGTGGGACACACACATAGGCTAATAAAAAAAATGTATAATGAATAATGACACATTTCCATAAAATAATATTGTAAGATATGAAGTTAGGTTAGTTAGTCAGTAAGGTATAAAGCTTGAGACGGCTTCTGTGATTGAGTATCTTGGAGAGAGTGATGCAGAAAGTATTCTTGCGCTATAAAATATGGTGAGTAAAAAATGTATGGAGAATAAAATGATTATCTTTCTAAAAAATAGTTTTTTTAATACTGATTCTAAAATGGTATAAAACATGCTACTTACATATACTTACAAATATTGATGGTGATTGAAGTGAAGTAAGGTATTAAGAAAGACAGGAAAGTTGATTCCTTTTTTTTTGTTAAAACTATGTAACTAAAAATAACAATTCGAAAGCTCAGTGCTGCGAGCTGTGTTAGAAGAAGAACCTCACGGCGCCTTCAAAATAATTTGATTAGTTCTCTAGATGTGTATAAGGTTTGAAGACAAAATCAAAGCGAATACCTATTTATATTTGATAAAACATATTTTCACATGAACTTGCAAAATATACGTTAAATATCCCAGATGTAACAAACTAATTACGAACCGGCTAAGTAATGTTGTTTATAATAATAATTTAGATATGATAATCTGTTGATTTGTATGTAAATGTACTGGCCGGTTGCGCGCATTGTAGTTCGAGGGACGGATGTAAAATTTCTCTCCTCGTCGACTGTCAGCTCGCTTCATCGAGTTAGTTTTATGATGATCATCAAATGTTACGCATGGATCTACCGCTATTATTCTAGCACTGTAGAGTAATACTGTCAGAAAAACTTTTTTAAATGACGACGGCTCCTTTCTGTCGGAATGTAATAATAATGGTACTCACTCGTGCCAGACACAGACAACCAATTTGATTTAATATATAGACCATTATGCTTCGCCAACAAACTGTCAGTTCGCCAACAAACTGTCATGCAGTTTGGCGAAAAAATAATTGTAATGGATATTGCTGTGTATTTTTTATTGAGTAAATAAATTGAAAATTGATTTATCTCGTCACAATGATAATTTATTTGACAGATTGAGAAAGTCATTCTGACAAGGCACAAAGAGGCCCAAAATTCTAATTGGTTAAATGTAGGGACTTTTAGAAATTATCGCGAGGAAATTGCGTTGAGATTCAAAGGCGTCCCTATGTAAATTTCTTGCGGCAGTCGTGCAATGATTTTAGTTACAAGATAATCGGGTATTTCCAATAGACGTTAGAATGCTTGAATAAAACATCAATAATTTAATATCGAAACATAAATGAAGATACCAATTCTACAATCTCAACCTCAGATAAATAATAGTAATTTATTTTATATGAAAACTTATAATCCACATAAAAAAGATTTAAAATTGTTTGTTTGTAACTAATGACACTGGCGCCACGTCGTCCGTCTCTCAAACTAAACTCAATTAAGCAAAAACTATTGAACACAGGCAATTTCCAACCGCGTTTGGTTGCGATAAGAAACTGGTATGTTTTGAGAGGTGTATATTAATGCATTATCATCAGTTATTAGACTGTGTCACAACTATTAAATCTAAAGGAAATTAAATACATTTACAATTTATGGTTTAACTTTATAGGGCAACGGTCTCAAAAAAGACCACCCTGTAACACCATCTTTTTGTATTTTTTTCTTGTACAGAATTTTTTGGACTATAGAATGGCGATGAGGTTTGAATTGAGGAATTATTTCAGTCTTGCCCGTTAAAGGGTTAAATGTTATAAAGCAAGAGTCCCTGTAATCTGAAGTTTTATAAAATTTTCTGACGTTTAATTTATTTTGGATGTTAAAAATGTAAATAAGTACGGATCTCTGAATTGTTTGTTGTTGTTATTGTTTACAAACTACTCGTTGAGACGATTCCAGTGTTTTGTTAGGTACAAACAGCAACACTTCTAAGTGTACATCGATGGAGGTGGACCTTATTACAAAAAGCATAAGGTCCACCGATGTATACCATCAGGTTTAAAAGTAATACCGCCGGCTTCATGGTAGTTTGTATAATTATGAGGTCAAATATTAAAGTAGTAAGGTTAAAGAAGTTTTAGACTAAAAAAATTAACATATGTCGTGTCAGGTGCATTGGTGCATTTGACCTTACTGAGAAAACTGTATGTAAGTAATAGTTTGTATACAAATATGTGAAGTTATGATTATTTAAAGTTAATGAAAGAAGCTTGTTAAATTATATTATCAGAATTATACAATCTTGTATAAAGTTGAGTGAATGAGTTGAGAGCAAACTTGATAGAGTGAGTGCTATGCAAGTAATTACTAGTTACTAGTTAGTTTATAGGAATTCAAGCGGTATAGAGTCAGAAGTCGGGACGTTATCTAACATTAACATAACCACAATCACATAAAGTTGAACTAAACGAGGCTCTTAATACCGCAAATAATCTATCCATTTGCATTTTATTGGCTATCAATGTATTGTCCAACGTAGGCGTTTAACCCATTAAGCGCTACTATTGTTAGTTTTTACAGAAGCTTCACAGTGAATCATTGTCCATAACCATTGTAGCAATTGTATTAATAACACTCGTTCGGCAGCAGCATATATCCAAAAACATTAATCTCGATACTTGAATCTGTTTCATCATAAAATATCCTATCTTTCTACAAAGGCTTATGTGACTATTACACAAAATTATTTTCAACCTTGTTCCTTTAAAACACGGATGATATTGAAACGAAAAGTGGATAGTTTCAAGAATGTAAATGAGTATCCGATTGGCACCTGCAAGTCTGGCAGAGAAATGACGTCACATGGTAGCAATGTAAGCCGAATTATACTGCCAATTAGGGACTCGATTTAGCATAAACGTTTTTGCTTTGGCCGGCTTTGGTGATGTAATTAATATGGTTAATCAAACATGAATAACTTGTGAAACACCGCATTAATATTTATTTGAACGTAGGCGATTTACATGCCGAATTTTCAAATATTTGAATCTGGGTTAGGGACGTTAAATTATATCGATATTATTGCACGAATTTGTCAAATTAGATTGAGTGAACCTGTCGAGGTAGTTTTGAAAGCAGAGTCAAATTTTACATAAACGTGATCAGTCATCAGCCTACATCTTTCCTTTTTAGGATCTTAGCGCTAATATGGTGAGTGTGAAACAAATTGATATTCACGAATGGTAAAACATTGCTATCCATTTATCATTGGAATTATTTAGATTTAGAGTTAAAGTACGATACCTACTAATTTTATTAACAATAACTATATACGTAACATTAACAGTTTTAGTCTATAAAATCTAATATTGCTCGGGGTATCGTCCCCAGGACGCTTGCTGCGTTTCCCCGATGGATAGCCAGACCTACAGGCCTATTCGGATTTCGAGATAATCACAAGATCTTGAGACGATTTAGAGATCAACTAGATCTACATTAGACATCGACTAGATGTGACTTGGATATCTAAGTCATAACTTGTCGAAATCGTTCAAGAGTACCTCCAAAATCGCGGAAACGTCAAATTTGACATATCTATCTTACAAATATCTTTAAATTATCCGTATCGTAACTTATTGAAGTCTAGTAGAAATCTAATTCATTTTCCGAATCGAGCCGCTAGCCGCTGAGCGAAATATTCACCTGCTCGAAGGTCGCCAGACATCCAGACAAGTTTATGAGAAATTTTCACAAATTGTCTGGTGTCTGATGAACATGGTTAAAGAACGCGGGTAAAAATTTCTTTACTACTGTAAATATAAATAAATAACGAAAGTTTTTAAAGTAAAATGCAGCCATTAAGAGAACTTAAAATCAGCAGTTTAATAAAACTGCCTATGTACCTGTATGTCCTTAGCAATTGAATTTATCTAAAGAATACCGGTTCTGTTGAAACACCTTTGAAATCATTGACCTCATGAGATACGGAGGGCGATTCGAATTTTATATTTTGTTATGAAACTGTTATGGACATGTATCAGCTGTCAGCAGTGACATTTTGTCAACCACAAATGTCACTTTGACAACTGAAAGTTCGTATCCATAACTGTTTCATAACAAGATTATAAAGTCACAGGTTTCACTGGTCGTGGGCGCGGCTAACTGATGTCCCAGCAAGCGCACCATAGAGTGGATCAGCTACACTCTAATAACACGAGTTAAAAATTTCCTACTCCAGAGGCACACAGTCGCTGTGGCCGAAATCGGTTAGGAAAGCATCATCATCATCAATATGTGTTCAAAACGCGAATGTTTTAAATATTATAACGTTATAAAGTTCGAATCGCCGTGTGTGCATGAACACGTTTATTCGATCTAATATTTTATATAGACGTGTCATTTTTAAACACAACTTGACATGACTTATGCTAGCTTCTGTGTTACCCGATAAATAATTTAAAGACATGATTTGGACAACCATTTGTGGTTAGAACACTTTGTTGACGCCTGACTGACTAACACTGATATCATTATTGTACAACAATTATGTCATTCGCTACAAAATTAAAATATAGTTACTTCCTGATTAGAATATATTTTAGATGATTTGTAGCTTGCTTTAAGGAAAAGGATTGGCTGATTTTACTTTATTAACACAATTACGAATATTTATGTATTTCTTAACAGATTTAAATTAATCTTAGGCTTAATAATAAGGACTTGAATTGTTGAATAGTGGCAGTTTTTGTAGATATTACCTACCGTAGACCGGGAAAATTTGGGGTTACTTTGATAGATTTAAAACGGCCATAGATTTACCATTATTCATTATTTACTGAAAATGTTCCTGTAACTAGTTAGATTAATATATATTCATATTCACCTACTGTAAAAAATCTCGCATAAATATATATTATGGCTTAAAAACTAGAATTTTAAAGTCGCCCCTACATTTCAAAGTCACCCCGGTCAATGGTACTTACAGGTTTGTTAGCGCGAAAGGAGTTAAATATTTGCGTAAATACTACCGATTTAGGTGCCAGCCTGATATTTAAAGTGATAATTTTGCTGTGTTTTTGTAGTCCAAAATGTCTAACACGTTCTACACTGTAAAATAGGTAGGGCTATTGATATGAATATGTTTAATTATCGTGTAGTTAGGCACAAAGCTTATAAATCGTGCTCTCGTTCGTGAATTATTCAAGAGGCCAGTTCTGACTAACAATTTGTTAAAGTTTTGATTTTGTTTTATATGACCTTGAAAATCGCTTACGCTGATTGGTTCCGGCGTGTGCGGGGTATACTGACGTGTCATTGGTATTTCACTTGCACTTATTGATGCGAGGGAGATGCACTGCCAGCCACGATAATAAGGTGGTATCATAACGAGATCAAGTATATAACAAAAATGTAACACCTGTATATATACGCTTGTTTGATGCAAATAAACATTCATTCATTCAAGAAATATTATACTACAATCTGCATCCAACTCTCTACGCATGACATATCGCTGGCCCAATATTACAGGGTTCTATGTTACAATTTCAAGATAGTTGAAATTCAACTTAATGTCACTATGACAATGTTCAAATTTCAGTTCGATAAAAGTGAAACATAGAACCCTGTAATATTGGGCGATATTACTTGTTTGTAATTGGTAGCTGAGATTTATCTAATGACACATTTAGAACGACTGTAGGCATAAAGGGGCCTTGCTGGTTATTCAATTTACGAACTTGGTCGAATACATTTCAGTCCAATTTTAAACGTGAAGAATATTTAAATATCGATATCATAGTGCACACTCCTTATATGTATACCTAAATTAAATCTACCTAAAAATACTTAATGATGCCCATGCAAAGTTAAATCAGCCGCCCGTACAAAGACATGTGTTTTAAATATTTAAATTAAAAAAAAACATTAAAATGTCCGTTTTTAGGGTTCCGTACCCAAAGGGTAAAACGGGACCCTATTACTAAGACTTCGCTGTCCGTCCGTCCGTCCGTCCGTCCGTCCGTCCGTCCGTCTGTCACCAGGCTGTATCTCACGAACCGTGATAGCTAGACAGTTGAAATTTTCACAGATGATGTATTTCTGTTGCCGCTATAACAACAAATACTAAAAACAGAATAAAATAAAGATTTAAATGGGGCTCCCATACAACAAACGTGATTTTTGACCAAAGTTAAGCAACGTCGGGAGTGGTCAGTACTTGGATGGGTGACCGTTTTTTTTTTGCTTTTTTTTTTTGTTTTTTTTTTATATGGTACGGAACCCTTCGTGCGCGAGTCCGACTCGCACTTGCCCGATTTTTAAAACAATGCTAATAAAACGCTTTATACGTTATTCGAACGTTTAATTATTTTTTAATCAGCTTTTCTAAACGTCTATTAATAGAGAAGATTACGCCTCAGGAGAAAATTCTAACCTACATTCTAAAGATCAATTAAGTATATTACCTGTAATGACACTATTAATGTTAAGGAATTGCTTTTAAATAGGTGCGTTAAGATTTATGAAAGGGTCATGTCTTTCCAAGTAATTCATAGTCTTCTTAAAGGTTGCTTCAAACAGTTCAAACCAAGCATAAATGCGATGTTACAAAACCAACAAATTAATAAATAGGTAGGTGATTTACTGATTTATTTTACTTTATCCATAGCTTTTCTGCAAGTATTGCTTGATATATTTTAATAAAATCCTACAACTATATAACTGCGCTTTAATATGTAGTCTATTATTTACTTTCTGTAGTGAATCATTAGCTAACAGAAGGGGCAAGATGGTTGGCCACCTGATACGGCACGACAGATTCTTTTTAAACATCCTGGAGGGCAAGATTGAGGGGAAAAGACGCAGAGGAAGGCCCAGGCTCACATATCTCAGCCAAATAAAAGATAGAGTTTCTGTCGTGTCGTACGAGGGAGTTAAAAGGCTGGCCCAGAAAAAAGAAGAGCGGCGATTACTCCACCGACAAGAGCATAGCTCTTAAATCTAATGATGATGATGAGTGAATCATTAAACTCGTTAAAGCATTAATTTTCATTACATTTTTTTTTTCGTTATCTGTTGACAGGTTTTTTTTAGATTAAACGCCCCATTTCCGGCCTTTTTTAATTATTTTGGTAGGTATACATAATTTAAGAATTAAAACTTATTGTCACTATAACTTTATACCTTAAACTTGTAGGTTAAAGTTATGGAAGATAGCCATTAACTGGTACCTGACTAATGGGTTATTAATGTTATTATCGATTTGCCAATCGTTTCACTTAGCTTAGGTCCTTTATTACACGTAGTAACATTTACTACTACATACTTACTTTAACATCGTCAATAAATATTTTATGTCACATTCATTTTAATTTAAATACATATCACATATATTACAAAAATTCATATCCACATGTATAAATTGTATACTGACGCAAAATACATAATCAGAGTCTTATTAAATAGTAAACAGTAATCGAATTGTAGTCAAGTTGAATTTGATTATCAATGTGATAATGAGTTTGTACGAAATCAATTGACATGATGATCAATTGATCATTTCAGAATGGCACTATCTCTAGTAAATGTGTACTTTTGTTTTAACTATACTCAAGAAGGGCGTGAAAGCATGTTGCTAGTTAGAGAGAGACAGCATGTCTGCTGACAAATCTCGGTTTTGTAAGACAGCGAGACGTCTGTATAACATTCTATTATCTATTCTGTGATACCTAAATTACATATAATATGTTACGTATACAATTCAGTTAGGCAATAGGTACTTAAGCTTAGAAGTAGAAATATTTATACCGTAATCAATTATTCATTAATTCAGTAGCTGTGTTTTAGTCTCACGCATTATGTTGCCGTATTTTAAAAACTAAATAAAATTGGATATTCCATAATACATCTTTCTCTTTTTAATTTTTAACAAGCAGAAACGTCTGCGAACGATGCTATTAAGCTTAGAATAAATTTATCCAGGGGTCGTGAGTCAAGTCTCACCCACGACAGTAAGTTTTCCACTTTTAAATTTATTCTAAGCTTATTAGCATCGTTCGCAGACGTTTCTGCTTGTTAAAAATTAAAATGAGTATTAGCACATCGTAACTGGTGAATTTCTAATATGACTTGGAACTCCGGTAGCCGTTTAAGAAGTGTAACACTCTTGCGGTAGATGTCGCTAAGGGTCCCCTTGACCTATAATATGGTGGAAAGATTTGCTGGCTATGGATGAGGTCTTGGTGGCTCAGATGGCAGAACACTGGAGTATCTATCCAGGGGTCGTGAGTTCAAGTCTCACCCAAGACAGTAATTTTTCCACTTTTAAATTTACATCTTTCTCATCCTCAAACCTCGCCTGGCTAACAAGATAATTATTTACGAACTATTTGAATAAGATTACATCACTGGTGACGTCACAAGTCAGCCATTTTGTCTGAGAATGCAAATGATAAATTGATTCGTGCCCTTCAATAAATATCTATGATTAAATAAGGTCGGTGTCGTGTATTAAATAAACGTTATTTGCTTTATTAGGAAATGGTTTATTGGGCTGTAAATAATATTCGATTTAAGTTAAAGCGCGAGTTATTGTCAACAATACGTTGGATTAATAGTCAATTAAGTTTCTAGCCTGAGGTGTCGTCGAGTATTCACTTAAAATGAATTAATTCCAGGCTTTGCGCACTACGCACTTATAAATATCATGTCAAAACCTATTTAGCTTATAAAAGTTTTAATAACTCTTCATTGAAAGCCCAAAAATATACAGATTAACTGTCAAAGTTCTGAACTAGATAGAGGTAACAACAATCGCTCATACAAATAATTTAAAAAAAAGCATATTATAGGTACTTAACTAAATCAGTTAGTCCATTTTGGACATACTCGTGTACGGGAACATTTATTTGTATGCACTCAAAAACAAATATCCTGTCGCATTTTTCCATAAGTACCTAATATTAAATATAATTTCAAAATTTGAAAAACAATTTCAAAACAACCGTGTGATTAAAAATTTCCAAGAAAGAAGTTCTAAAGTCGCCGAAGCCTTTTAATATATTTATTTAAAAAAAACACTTATTCCAAAACCTATTCAAGAACTAGCGCTTCACTGCCTTTTTCATCAAATGAAACTAAGGGCATTTGCAACAAAATGTGTCCAGTTAAAAACTGTGCTTATATGGTAATTGTAAATATTCATGATTAAATATCAAAACGTATGTGATTCATAATTTTTTTCTACGGCATAATCAATCAAGTATTCAAACTCACAATCGTACGCATTCGAACCTTACCGGTTACAGGTCAAGCCAATTTAGTCTATTAAAATAACACCAATTATTGTGCTATAAATTACAGCTATTAGGTGTTGGGTGCGACGATATCATCTTTAAAAGAAGAAGGATGTAACGGATATGAATAAATATAAATCTTGGGACCTTTTAAACGAGGATATATCAAGGATATGGAAACGAAGCAGAAGTCCGTCTAATTAATGTATTTCCTTGCTTCCGTATTTTTCTAATGTATGGATACAATTACATTATCCTTATCATTATAGATTGTCTATGTAATTGAATACGGTGTAGTGACAGAGTAGATAAAAATACTACCGCCAGCTCTGCTAGTGAAATTAATTGCAAACATACCTATAAGTATACATACATATCAAAATTACAACCTACACATCATGCAGTTACGCCTATTTTCGCTAAGAGTAGGTACATGCAAATATAATAAATGGGTACAGTCACTTGCAGTAATGTCTTGCGCGAAGATATAATACTTAAATGACCCGGCCTTATAACTCAACATTTTTTCATATATTGAATGAAAGTATAAGTAACTTGTATAACTTAAACATATTATAAAAATATATCGTTCTTTTTATGAAAGTGCGCGTCACCTAAATATAATTATGTCCATTTCAAATCCCGGACCATCAGCTTCGCAGGCACGATCGTTCTAACCACAAAGGGCACTACAACACTAGCGTTAAATGTAGTAATTTTTAATTTAAAAACAAGTATACTGACTCTCTAGCTAGACTAATAACCTGCCCACTGAATTCAATATTAGTTTTTATCCTACAAAGTGTACTGCAATGTCTCAATAAATCAAGTGTCGAGACAAAGACATCCTTAATACATAGTAAATGCGATCTAAATCGACTACAGTGATTTACTGTGATTGGTTTTTATTGTGCACTTGTAATTGGTGTTTGCTTAACAATGTTTGTACGGTTAGCCGTTATAATATGTAGACTGTTTTAAAGGTGGTTGCCTAAAAATGCAACATTGTATGATCCTACTACATAGTTACGAGTAATACTTGTAAATTCTTATTATACTGCTACGCAGCATGCTTTAATAATATTTTTAAATGACCATTATTTTTAAATACTTACACCAATAAAGAAGGCGAAAACAATTTCAATGAAATTTGCAATTGAGGTATAGACGAAAAATCTATGTATTATAGTTAGCTACTTTCATTGTGTATAACAACACAAAACACGCAATATGGCTTCGCCTAGTTTTTACTCTGCCACTCAGATATTTATCAAAATAAACGTGAGGAATATCTTCACGCTAGAAGAATATTCCTAATCTGACTAAAAAATTTATAATTTCCTATGACACTAGAAACCGATTTTGCACATTGTTAACTACATCTAACATTATCAAATGGTTAAATTAATTTGACACTAGATCCAATCGCACCCGGCAATTAAGCCTTTAGCCACGATCTCGACACAATAAACCATTAATTGCGCCGATATGATTTATGAGGCGAGCAGTCAAAATAAACACGCCACGCGAAACCAGATCTAATACAGTCGCCATCAGGTATATAGGAGCGGCCTAGGTGCTCACAAATATCTGAACATCTATTGACAGGCGTTAAAATACGTGTTCAGATATTTTGGAGCACTTTGGCTGCTCCGATATATCAGACGGTGACTGTACAGGTAAGGAAAACATTTCAATGTTCAACTTAAAGTTGTACACAACGTTTTTTTTAATTTGGTTATTTTTTTTACTTTTTCTACTCAAATTTACGAGCTCTTCTGATCCTAGTAGGAGAAAAAAAGTTTCCCAAGATCTTTATTGCCATTCCGTTACCATTTTCCATAAACTTTGTATGACGGTAACGGAGTAGACGCATAGAAAAATGTATGGACATTTTGGGACACTTGTTTTCTCCTTAATAGGAGATTCACGAGCTCTTTCGATCCATTAGGATCGATCCTAATGGATCGAAAGAGCTCGTGATTCTGAGTAGAACTAATTAAAAATACCAAATATAAAAAAAATGGCCTCTCTATCTGAAGATATAATCAAGGGATATTAGTAAAAGCCGCGGTGTAAAGTTGTAACCAATTCACCGAAAACAACACTATAGCAAGATAAAGCCGTGTATCTTACTTACTTACTGCTGTGGCGCAACGACCCGAAGTGGATCTTTGCCTCCGACACCAAAGACCGCCATGCTACTCTGTTCAAAATCGAATAAAACCTATCTAATGAAAATATTTTTGGTACCTAATTGAATCGCAAATTGAGTGCATCGTCCAATAGTCCAATTTAAAAAAATCGAGCGCATTGAAATCAAAAATATCATACAAGTCCCCAGACTTGTATTGCTAATCCTAATTTGACAATAGAGACTGTGACATATACATTATCAACTGAACTTGAAGTCATATTATAGGGTTATGTATGAATAACAAATATATACCTACCTACATTTAAATCCCAAATGTTGATATAATATCGATACAAGATTTTAGAAGCGTATGATAGTTATAAAAAATAAATACCTTTTTATAGGATAATCACACGTGGCTTTATTTGACCAAGAGATAATAACATTTATATTATTTAAACATATTAACTGAAAGGAGAAATTGGTTTGTGTTTTATTATTTAAAGCCCCCGTAAATCAGGTTCTCCAGCTAAAACTACGCTTTCAATGTCAAGGTGGTTTTCACCTCGCAGAATTTTGAAGAAACCTTTATCACCCCAGTCACTGTTCCAGGAGTTGGCACACAACCAGTACTTCTTGCCGTTTTCAACTCCCCACCCCAATATTTTAACAGCGTGATCACCAAGGTATTCTCCTGAAGTGTGCGAATACACCCCGCTTTTGTAATGAACGAAATCATCATATACTACAAAACGAGCCTCGACTGGACCGTACTTATACAATTCAGCTTTAATCTGATCTTCTCCTCTGAGTTTGTAAACGAATTTACCGTAGTGCTTGTCTTGATTATACTCTACATTATACCCAGCTCTACATTTCTTTACACAGTCTGGTGTTTCACTAGATTCATTGCATTTGGGCCTATTTCCGTCCACATGATGTTCGCAAGGAGGAATCTCGTAAGGCCTACATCCCTGAGATGAATTATAAGGTCCTCCTGATACAATACCTGCATATTTCCAGAATAGCCAAGCCTCGTCTATTCGGCCGCCATCGCAATCGCCGCCGTCGTAACAACTTATCAGATGCTGAGCAGAAAATTCGAAATGTTTTGTTCCATTCGAGTAAATACAAACCCGATCGGTCATGACTTCAGTAGCCCCGTGAGCCCAGCCGCTGCCACACGACCCCTGGTCTCTGATTTCATTCAAACTTGGGCAACTAGGCCATTTGTCTCTGGGGTCAAAGTTTTCGGGTAAATTGACAATCAGGTCATCTTCGTGAATTTGGACGGGGAGCTTGGATACTGATGAACCCTTGAGTAGCCCCATTAATCCTTTGATGTAAGTGAGAGAAGTGCCCACAGGAAAGTTTCGGCCAGCTTTCCAAGTACTTTGCTTGGAATTGATCAGAGATATGAATTCATCCGAGAGTGGATGAATAGAATTCTTTGCCGTTGCCAATGCGGTAACAATTAATAATAATGTTGCGATCGATAGTACCATCTTCTGTCTTACATTAATTATGTGAAATGGTCAATGCATGAAGTGCTTATAAACTTAAACACTCGATGATGTTATTTGAGGCACGCAATACATAGACACATTGTAAAAAAATAAATGTGAAAATATATCATAAAGATAGTGGAATATGTTGAATACTTACCTTTATAGCATCGCAACACTGAGCGTTGGATGCGCTAACTAGTTTATAACAATACTCAAACCAATAGGACTAAGATGGTCGGCTCTTTATCATTTGTCACCATGCTTGTCACGTTCTAACAAATATGTAAGTGCGGAAGAGACACAAGGCATGACAGGTGACAAAAATGCGACCATGATACCTCTGCACCTGCAGGCGTGCCTCACTCATAACCGCAGTAAAGTACCATATACGGTTAAATGGTTTCGTAATGATCGTCTTACAAGTAAGACAAGTTTTTCGATTATTCTTGACGAGAGATGAATACAGACTAATGCTAAATCATAAATAAACGAACAACCAATACCGATACCGGTATTCAAAATTAACAACATTAAAACGGTCTCTTTTAAACTCTTTAATATTTGTCAATTATAAATTACTCCTATTTTACCTATCATAATATTTTTGTTTGAACATCAAACATCAAACATCAACATTTATTCAGCAAATAGGCCACAAGGGCACTTTTACACGTCAACATTGAATTTACATACAAGCAAAAATAATAACATCAACAATTTTATAAAATGTAACTAACAATTCAATCTAACGTATTACAATTACTAAGAGATGTATATGGTCTCTTAATGTCGAATTACATACAAAATACAGATACAAAACACAAAAAAATCTATAATATTTAGAGGTGTAAATGTCTCTAGGTGTCAGAACTATAAGATTATATAGTTTATCAAGTTATCCTTAGAGATGTATAGGGTTTCCAAGAGTCAATATCCTGTATAATTAATACATTCATTAAGAGAAAAGAAACATACGAGAGCAGAATGAGGCGTCTCACTGTAATTAATTAATAAAAATAAAGTTACTAAGTATAATAGCTTGTGTTAGCTTAAACAGACCAGTCTCCACAAACAGCACCCGTTCACGAGTATGACGCGTATCTCAGCCATCGCCTCCCTCAACCTTCATTCGGGAAAGTGGCGACCCGATCAACGACGCCACCGTAAGCAAAGACTTTTAAGCGAGCATGACATGTTCAAGCTACCGGCCTATATTAATATTAAAATAGTAATAACATGTAGCTGTAAGACACGGCATTTTGTGCTCGTATGTTACATAAAAAGACAGTATAGCTTCACAATTACTAGCCTAAGTTGACTTGGAGATGTAAAGGTCTCTAAGTGTCAGAAACCTTTAAAAATATAGGTATGTACAATCAAAAATAAAAATAAAATATATAAATAAATACTTAGAGATGTATAAGGTCTCCAAGTGTCCAAAACTAAAATTAAATTAAACAATTTAATCAAGCGAGAACATCATTGTCTCATGTGTCAATTCTACTGGACACTAGCATATTTAATTCACAATGTAAAAAAAAAACAATATTTATTTAGCTCTTATTATACTAATGAAATCAAGCTACCGGCTTAAAGGCATCTCTATCATTTATAAAATCATTTACAGTGTAGTACGCCTTACTTAACAAGAAGCGCTTAATGTGCGACTTAAATTTGTGAAGTGGTAAATTCACTACATCAGTGGGGACTTTGTTATAAAAACGTGTACAGTTCCCGACGAAAGACGTACTAACCTTACGGAGGCGGTGGGCGGGCACAGCAAGTTTATGTTTGTTTCCAGTGTTATAGTTATGGACATCACTGTGAACCTTGAATTCGTGGATGTTTTTCCGAACATACATAATATTCTCTAGTATGTATTGAGATGCAACGGTAAGAATGTTAACTTCTTTGAATTTCTCTCTTAGGGATACTCGAACAAACACAAACTATTTTTTTTATATCGTATAGTGTATTTTATCCGTATATGGTAATATTATTCTACATAGTTCAAACGCATTCGCAGCAATAACAACGTAATTACAACAAAATTGTGATAAGAAAGTTATGTATATCGATAGAGTTATGCCTATGATAATATGGCAAATTTCATAATTGAAATACTTGTTTAGCATTCCAAAATAGCGATAAAAGGCGCTATGTACATCGATAGAGTTATGTGCATATGATAATATGGACAGTTCCATAATTTGCAATACATTTTTAGCATTGTAAGTTTAACTATCTACGTGTAAACTTACAAATCGTACACGTTACCTTCATTTAAGTAAATTATTACTTGGAGACAAGTATTAACTTGGCTCCAATTTGTCTCCGGAATATAGAAAATTTTGGGGGGTATCTTTAAGTCCTAACAAAACAATTGCCGAGCGGGACAACGATAAAAAGGCTTCCCTTGTTTAATTAAATAACGCATTAAATTATCTTAATTATTAAATCCATTCTCTAGAAAATTCTCTTTATAAAAATATAAATTTATTCATAATACGTTGCCTACATCCAAAGTTATGATTTTTTTATTGGGTGTGTGCCACCACTGGGACACGCAAAAAACGGCAAATTTCGCCGTTTTTGGAACTTCAAATGCGATTTTGTCAGAAACAAATAATATTTAAGGTACAGTTGTACATTATATTTAAAGTTTACATTGGATGAAAATAGAGTCAGACCAAGAATAGTCTGCAGCGGATTTGATAGCCCACGCAGTGCAAGTGTTATTTTAAACGTCATACTTCTATGAAATTATGACGTATAAATAACTCTTGCACTGCGCGGGCTATCAAATCCGCTGCAGACTTTTTTTGGTCCGACTCTATATACATACCCAGTCTTTTAGTCCTATAGACTTCGAGTTATAGCCGTGGGATAGCAAAAAATGCCTATTTGAAAATTGACTCTAAAGCCGTGTCTACGCGACCCGGTGCCGCTATCATTTTAAGCTATTGGATAGAGAGAGGGAGATCAATGACAGCTAACTGATATGCTTTCAATATCGGTTTGAGGTCAGTGGCGTCAGTGCACACTCGAATTGACATGTGTTTACGTTTAAAAACGTCAACCCCATTGTCGTTCTACCTTACACAGTATTTTCTAACAATTTTAAACGAACTAAATAGGTAGGGTAATTGCATCAGTTTACCGTCCAGTGTCAGTTTCCGTCCACTTGACGGATTAGTAAATAATACATTTCATTTTTAATTTGCTACTTGCGTAATATATTTTTTATGTAGACAGATCAATTGTTTAGATATTAAGGATTGTAATAAGTCCAAGTTTGTGAAGCAATGAAGGTTTATATTCAAATTTTGTCAAGTGGACGAAAACTAGAGCCGGACTAAAACTAGCACAATGACCCTACTATAAAAACAGTTGTGTGTGATGGGTGCCCGATATGTGAAGTAGCATATTAAATATAATCGTTTGAATTTTATTAACTGAATCACGCATTTATCTCATTTCTCGCGCAGATATTTTAAATAGCAATAATTCTCACGTTAGATAACGTCTCTGAGCTAAAGATTACGTCTCAAGAAGAAATTGTGTAAAAGACCAACCAAGTAATGACCGCAAGTTATATTTAATCTTTTACAACATAAGTGTCAACATATAATGGGTGCTTTTAAGCTCTTTGTACTTGAAAATGTAGAATTAAACGGGAACATCATGAGGACCCTTTGCGTAGGACGGACACACAGATTCCGCTACTGCTGGAAACGAAACAATCGAACACTTGTTATTATACGAGGCGAAGGCGTATTAAAAGCAAAAAAAACTCTGTAAAAATATGTAATAAAAACAATCTTCCTGCAACTGCCATACTTTGATAATTATTTAATACACACAGTTAATAGCGCAATCAATAATTTTTCGATGAAAATATACTTTCATTTTCCACTTTGTGTAATTTAATTAATTTTCAGCATTGCGCCAGTTAAGTAAATTCATTTAATAAGTCGCATGCGTAAAGAAAAAGATAGAGAAATGAATGTACCTAAGTGTCACAATAATTGTCCCGTCCTTGTAAAAAAAGAAATGCCCATTCCATACATTAGACGTCTTTAACACTCGAGCTTTTGTTTCAAGTTTATGTAACCAAATTAGAATGCAGCCCGGGTATAGAACCCCAGGGTACTCCACAGGCCCCTAATTTGCTGGCTCTAACGGAACATTAATTGTTTAAACAATTTTAAAAGCCCTTGACTATATTTACATACTTGATGTTTTGTTACGTAATCGTTAATACAAAAGTAATGTGGACAACGCCAAGGTACAGTCGACTGTAAAAATATGGGTGTAGCCAACTTATTCAAAAATATGACCCATAGTTCTTAATTCGCAATAATAATTCTGCATCCATATTTTTACAGTTGACTGTACAAGCTTGGATTTGTATTTTAGCATGAATGAAATGCTTGAGTAACTACATTCATCTGGCTTTTTCTAAATGTGACGGTGATGTGTGTGTTATCGCTGGTGCGACATGGTGGAGGCGGATCTGCGCAAACTTCGAGTCAGCAATTGGCGAGAGGTCGCATAGGACCGAGAAAAGTGGCGCTGTCTTGTGTCGGAGGCCAACTGCCCGATTCGAACTTTAAGATACGTCAAATATTACGGCTAGATACGATATGGATTAGATATCAGTCAGTCAGATACGATATGGATTAGATATCAGTGTCACCAGTGACGTTTTTGTTTGAAGAAACGTCACATTTGACACTGACATATCTAATCTATATCGTATCTAGCCGTAATATTTGACCCTAAAGTTTAAATCGGGCCGCAAGTCTCATTTTGGGTCGCTGAGCCAACGGAGTAAGGAAGTATTAAGTGAAATAAATAGTATAAAAAATATTTTCTTTCAGTAACTATTTATAACTTAAATATCTAATAATATTCATTGGATCACACCATGCTAATATATTAGGTCAAAATATAGTTAGGTATAATACTAATAAACAAATCGGTTGTTTTATGACATGTTTCATCATATTTTAGGCAGAAATGTGACTGTCCGGTACTTTTATAGTAATAAACCAGTAGTTTATAAAAGTATTTAGGCTACCACTTTGTAAATGACACGATTTCCAACTTTCCCTATTGTTACACAACTGTAAATGTATGTATTAGCCGTATCAGATCACCTTACAAACAGTCACTGGACCACCCCGCGCCGACTACCGATACTCTTTTCAAGAAATAAACTAACAATTTCATTACAAAACAAAGCTACGCATTTTCTATGAATGAAAGCGCGTGGGATGCTATCCTTAATCAATAATCTTTTATCATGGAAAAATCAACCTTACTTTTAAAGATATACGGACCAAACTAGAGTGTTTTGAGCAAAGATAGTCAGTGCACTGAAAATTGGACCTTATCAATCGGCTATAAAATTGATTTTCTGGTGTATTATCTATTTGTTAAAGGGAATTATTAACGATATCAATGTGAGAACAGGTGGTGCGGTGGGATTTGCTCTATGTAATTGCTCACAAGCGACGGCGTCCCGATAGCAGAAGCGACACACATGAAATATTACGGCGTCTGTGTGACACAACTGTATGTACCTACATTTAGCTAAACGTGTGTTTGAGTTAAGATAGAGTTGAGTAGGACTCCTTAAAGTCAAATCGAATTTTCAATTTGATATCAAAGTGCTATCTTGTTATCATTTGCGTGTGCATTACGCTCATACGGAGCCAGGCGTGGCTCACTCCGCAATTTCGTCGCTTTGCAACAGGTAGCTAAAAGTACATCCGTTCCACACCAATCTTGGTGGCTAACCATAAGCCGGGCGTGGCGCTGTCGCCACCTAGCGGCTATATCTGTCCTGATCGTAACAGACGCGTTTTGTTAGAGAGTGAGTCTTCTGTACCTAGTACTATTATTTATTCTGTGACGGAGCGAGAGGTACGGTTGAATGATAACAAAATGACATCATTTCCACATCAAAATGTAACTTGTAACTGCTCTATTTTTGGAGCTCGAGAATATAAACAGCTTCTTTTATTATCACACCGGACACTATTGCCGGGCTATTGCAGGACGTTTAATATCGATGGGTGAATTTCTAATAAAAGTTTACATTTCAGTGGATTCCTTATTCGTGTTACCACGTAAAAAATTGTCCTAAGGAGATATGCACAATGACAGCTATATAGGTACGAGTAAAGATGTACTTAGAATATTTTGGCAACAATTTAGGTGTTATATACGTTTGGCAGTAGGGTACGCTACGAAAGATCTCAACGCGCGAGAATCCTTGGTTTATGAATAACAAGATTGGCGCATGTCTCGTAGCAAAAAAAGAAGAAAAAAACAAAGGTTATTCACAATACAGTCGTTTTTAAATTTCAAATACACAAACTTAAAGCGCATCCATTAAGCAGAGGCACTATTTCTGTCTCACAAATTTTACTGGACGGCCCAAAATACGTTGTAAATTTTTTTAGGTCATTATTTTATCGTATTTACGCATTTCAACCAGTAGACTATTAAAAAAAGTCTCATAGAGCTGAGAAAGTAGGTTTAACGAAATTAGCCCAGTCTAATAAATAAAAATTCCATTCCATACACTTGATCCCGTCTATGCAGGCAGTCTGCAGGCTAGATCTAGAATTTCTAGTGACGTTAGTACTGTGGGCGCCGGATACCACCCACGCCCGTATCCCTTCCGGTTCCACTTCATTCATACTAAAAGGCAATATAGACACATTATCCTAACTAAGTTGACGTAAAATTGTTATTATGCCGGGCACTTAATTGGGAGTTATGTTTACGGACATCAAAATATTCAAAATGATAGGCGGAAAATTTACCAACGAACAACTCAAATATGATAATTGTATAATGTATACAATTTATTCGCGTTTCACTATCATATTTTTTATTAGGCTAAGCACGTGAAAAGTAGGTATTTTGACATATTTGCTAGAGTGTCAGTCAATCACTTAAAAGATCAGATTATATAAATAGTCACAAAATGACTTAAAAAGAAAATGTTACAGACTAACTATGAAATGCATCTTCTGTCAAAGAAATAATGTCTTATTTATAAACTTGCATTTTGATTAATGTATCTACTAAACTAACTTTCTCTATTACAAGAGGAACTCGTAGATACTACATATTTAAAATGTATAAGGATAATAAATTATACTTATGAATAAGACGATAATTGAATATTTTAATTAAAACATCAAGTTAATTTGTCTCCCGTGTCTAAATACTATTTGTCATTAATTGTTCAATGGATTTATACTTGAATTGATTTATTTATCGTTTAGATTGTAATGTGACCTACTAGCTATTTGAAAATAAATAAAGCCATGTTATCACTACACCTTATAAAACAAAGTCCCCCGCCGTGTCTATCTGTTTGTGTGTTTGTATGTTCGCGATAAACTCAAAAACTACTGAAGGGCCGTTTTCACCTAACAATAGAGGGATTCTTGAGGAAGGTTTCGGTGTATAATTTACTAACCCGTGCGAAGCCGGGGCGGGTCGCTAGTCTATTCGTATATAAGTCGCTAGGCTATTACTGTACTTTTCTGAAAAGTGCCGCAGACAAAGAGCATAATACAAAATACATACATTACATACCTACCTGTTTTTTGGTAAACAGCTTGACATTATGTTGACGTTGGTTTAAAGGTGGCAGGTTGACACACCTACCGTTATCGTTTATTCGCGACTCCGTTGCCTCCATAAATCATAGCTTATTTACATACTCACAAAATACAAGCCAGTTAACATGTATTCTCATGGTAGTAAACAAAGGGTTACGGCTGGTATCACCACACGTGGATCTCGTGAACTATGCTGGGTGCACCGTGCATTATCTAGACATGCTGCATTTTTAATGAAGCGAGGGATATGTACAAATGTCGTAAATTTCGGTATACTTCTTAATGTTACTGTGCGTGTGCAGATAACTTATTTTCTGTTGACCACGTTTTAGTAACACATACTTAAGCATTTTAAGCGACGAATAGTAACGTCGTAATGAACGTAAAATTTCTATGAAAATATGACGACTGACAGAACTAAATATTCATAACTAAGACACTTAGTTCTGTTAAAGCCGGAGTTAATTTAGGGATACTTTTTAGCGCATCTATTGCGAATATATTTTGTTTACTTTATTTTCGACGTTTTGATGCAGGTTACACGGCACTAACCTGTGGTCCAACAGCCGAGGAATCTATCTTCCGATGTGTACACGGATGT
This sequence comes from Cydia splendana, assembly GCF_910591565.1. Lineage (NCBI taxonomy): Eukaryota > Metazoa > Arthropoda > Insecta > Lepidoptera > Tortricidae > Cydia > Cydia splendana. The sequence continues at coordinate 9,156,258 of NC_085969.1, read as the reverse complement.
TGTGAGTGTCGTGTGTCAGACTATTGTCACTAACTAAAATATAATTCTGGTGGGTTGCTTGAATTTGTCAAGTCTACCCCCAACTTTTTGATAAGACTTTCAGGTACATACACATCACTATCCACAAATCTCTGTTTTGACATAATGCTTAGGACAACAATCATCCGCGAACAAGACCAGTGCAACCTGATTAGATTTATTTACATATAAATAAACATGATATGATTCAAGGATTATCATTTCACAATATTTTTTATATCACGTCGGTGGGAAACCAACATACCAATATATATCTATTCGGGAGGGTAATAAACAATGTTCGATTACTCACCGCTTTGCTACAATATACGCGATACATATCGTTTTTATTGCGGAGCATGAGACCATTAAAACAGGCGACCGACGTGTAACGACGGTTTACTCCACTTGGGCATAAGAAACGCGATTGATTTTTTTTAATTAAGTACACCGATGCTTAAGCAAGCAGTAGGTACGGTCAGCCAAGAGAGTGGTTTACCACTTTTCGACTCTATCAATCAGATAATAGAGTCGAAAAGTGGTAAACCACTTTCTTGGCTGACTATACAATACGTTTTAGGAAAAAATATCTACTCGTATACGTGGTCTGTAAAAAATAATGTTGTCGCAATAATTATTGAAAACATAATTAAGTCCAAGATTCGTCTTTATTTAGTTATAGTGAAATATTACATTTTTAATTATTTCCATTATTTCTGTACATTGTACTTTACTTCTCAAAGTTATAGTTCAAATTACTTACGAATACTAATGATATTCATTATTTATACTACATAAACACCAACCAATAGCATACAGTATGCCTTAGTTAATTCTCAGTTAAACCTCATCACATAGGTACTTCTTGTTTTTTATTCGTTAAAATATCGATATCGACTTAACAGTTAGGCAAGAAAATGTAAATGTTTGCAAATAAAGTTCGTCTAGTAAGATTTCAAGTACAAATAGAACTACGGCGGTGCAAAAAAGAACCAACCTAAAGGACCACCACTATCACTGGGAACAAAGCGCACAAAGACCTACCTTTCAACTTATAAAATAATAAAATCACATAAAGGTATAAACTTTTACAGCGGGTAACAAAATCTGTGTTTATAAAGAGACAAACTTCGCACCAGCGCGAATCAGGGATTCGCGAAAAAAGGCTTAAGTCACAGTCCTTAAGTAACCGACCAAAGGTCTATATTCTTTTGATCCCACTGGTATTGGTGTGATAGTACTATATGTAACATTATACGCTGTAAAATTTAATTCACACTGTTCTAGATTCGATCTCGATGCGGATAGTTATAAACACTTTAATGTGGTAATGGTTGTACAAACGCATTTTAGGTCTGGCTTGCTCTCCAAGATGACAATTGTTGATAAAAAACGCCGATCGAAGCTTGAATAGGTAATAAATTTAAATATTCACTTTACTTTTCATAGCATCTGTCATCTCCATACATATTATTCGTTTGGCGTTCGTCGATGTACTTAATAACGCCTTAATAAAACCCTTTCAAATGTGTGAGCATATAACCGAGTGTAGACATTTACATGTAATAATTTATTTTTTCTTTGCAGTATCTACTCATAATCTCCACAAATGGCTATCAAGACCTGAGCTGTGCCGATATTTTAATAAATATACACTGGATCTTATAAGGACCCTGCGCTGGCGCATCGTTTAGAAGAGATGGTGGACGACCGCTTCTCCATACAAACGTAGCCCCCATTTAACCCAACGAAAAAAACAAATTCCATAGCCATTTTTGGAACCTTCAACCTAATTCTTATAATCATTGAAAAATCTAAAAAAAACAATTCAAGAGGCTGCTGTAGTTAATATTATTAAGTTATTTCCTTTGATGTATCCAGAGAAGAAAAATGGAGAAACGGTCGCGCGCGTTTGTCCATTTTCCTCTTAACACAGCTAAGTTTACGAGTATGTCGAAAACACAAGGCATAAGAAACGTCACTATGCTACATCATTTACGTCAAAGTTCGGTGCGGTCCTTTGTGTTTTCTACTCAGAATCACGAGGACTAAGACCTATTTAAAAAGAAAAAAATGTGTCCCAAAAAAAATTACAGTTTTGTAACGCATTTTCACATACATTTTGTATGAACCGTTACAAAACTGACACCCAAAATTTTTATGAAAGTTCGGTGCGGTCCTTTGTGTCTAATGTTTCAACGTTGGCAACTGAAACACAAAATACTCGCCCACGTGTCAGGTCAGCTCACAAACAAGCCATCTAAGAAGCTGAATGGAACCAGTCTATTACTCAGGACGTATCATGCGACTTAGGGCCATAACTCACGATTGTGAAATCTGGGGAGCCGGCTTTTGTAACGTCTGAAGTGGGCTCTCTACACAACGTGCATGGGCAAATTTACATTAATTTTATAGAGGAATAATCTCCAGTTTATGGACAATAAAACTGGATAAACAACCTGACCGCAGCATTAAAGCAAATACGGTAAGTACAAATTATAATAAAATAATTATATGTGTAATATTTGTGATATCCTATTTATTAGCTATCGGTTTGTATTTGTTACTGTTCCGGGTTATGTATATAAAATAAATAATTTAATGATATTAGGTACAATTTGTGATTATGTAAGTACTACTTATATTTTATTACTAGCAACTTGTTCGTCTTTAATTCTAGTTTATAAACTGTTTACTATATTTCATTACACTCGTTTATACATTCTATGATCCGTAGTTAAAAGGCGTAAGTAGGGGTTTTATTTTGATCATACACGATCCCAATTCTAAACCACTTGTTGCAATGCAGCAATAATACCGCTAAGGACTTTTTTATACGAAATTAAGTCACTGAATTCCGTTCTGCTGCTTGGTAAAGCCGTGCGAATGGAAGCTGCGGTAAACTCGAAAAGCGATATTTTAATGGCGCTCGCTTACTGGACAGAAACATTTAAGAATACAATGAGGTAAGGAACAAATGAAAAATCGTCCACCAAAATGATTCAAGGAGAAACATGTCTGCCGGCCGACACAATAAGCAGCTACTACTTATTGAAATTATGTTCATTGAGTTGTGCTGCGGTTTACGAGGCAGCGGAGATTGCACTTTCTTCTCACTGCATCGGACAGTTATACTTATTTATAACCATTTTACGACGCTGCGCCAGCAGTCACAATGGGTAGGTTGCTGGTCCGCGTTGCCTGGGCGCCATTGTACCACGTGAAAAGGAACGACAAAATGACACAGAACGCCACATTTAGACCGTTGAAGACTTAATATTTTAATCCTAGCCCGTAGCCTTTCATACGATTGTAGGTAATTTGCTGGTTAATCGTATGCTGGTAAAATCTGCTAAATAATAAGTGTCACCGCCATTAAGCTTCTACTTTTATCGACACCATCTCGTTAGCGCCAAGGCTTTGGACCAAGCGTATAAATTTAATCAAACAAAACAATAAACAAACACAAAAGCTAAATATCCATGTCTTATTTTAGGCTAACTGGCAATGTAAAAGATTGCTTTGAGATAATACGAGCTCTGTCAGTTTATAAATAAAAAGAATTTTGAAAAAAGGAACTCGGGATGCAGGCTTCGGTTATGACGTCATAATTAAGGGGCCCAATACACGATGAAATTCGAGCGAAAGAGGTGAGTCAAGCGAATCAGTACCGTGAGAAAAACGAAAGCAAAAAGTAAAAGTGCTTTCTTTGTACAGGGGCACGTGAAAAAAGTTCGATTATCGATACCTTGTTTCGGCCGTGATTCATTGGTGAACTGCTTTAAATTTAAGGTAACACGTTCAGAATTTCCGATTAGAAATGATGATGCAACCGATGTAACGGGACGACGAGATTTATTGCCAATGAGCTACTCGTACATTGATGCAAATTGTCTGACTAACACATAATTTTAACAATAATTGGATTTTAAATTTATTTTTAACAAATTGGCTGACTGTGAATAAGATGAATCCGCTACCAAGAGCACAAAGAAAGAGGGTCAGAGCTTTACTGAATCGTGTAATGGGGTTGCGAATCGTAAATCGAGATGACCCTGCCCGAGTGTGCCGTATACCAATGCATCGATTCGCTGAATGGTTTAGTGTGCGTCACTTTTTAATTGTCCCCCAAAAGGCGTGACCGTTACTGCGGATCCACATCATTAACGGTGATGGTAACGGGTCGAAGGGCAGAGATAAAAGATTAAGGGCGGCGTTTGGGATCCGGCTCGGTCGCGGCTTACTTAAAATTAGGAGAGTACATACTATAATCCTAAATTAACTTGACGAGCAGATAGAAATTATGAAACATTGGTCGTAGAAAGGATGAACACAGAGGGGTTGTGTGGTGAAGGTTGCAATAGTCTCTTGAGTAAAGGTGGCTAGGGACCGACGATTAGTGAAATAGGCCTTCGTTTGATGACCGGAGATAGATAAATCTATAAAACCTAGGTATACATTTTGTACGATTGTTGGGCCATTTTAACCCGCAGGAATAAATAGGATTTCAAGAACTATACAGTGGAAAAGGAACCGTACAAACTGCATAAAATACTTTTTCTAACTATTAAAATAACCAACCCGAAAGTAGACCATCAATGTGGACAATATTTCGGCAACTAGCTTTCTTTTTCATTATTTATAGTGCCATTCTCTGAACTCCTGAACTCAACTCCTTATTCTATTCTTTACACCAAATAAGCTTTATAGTTTTATTACGTTATAAAACTGTTCTCATTCATATTCAAGAAGTCAAGAGCAACAGTTAGATCACATAATCAGATGTTTTGTTCCTATTGTGGGATTGAAAGTATTCACTTTCAGTAAAGATTGACGACATAGCCTAACCAGTGAATTGTGTCAATAGGAAATTACTGATAGAATCGTCTATCGCTTAAGTATTTACCATGAGATTGTTAAGCTTATGTATTACTAACGAGCGTACTCCCATCTTAAGGGTAGCTAACGCACTTGCGACCCCTCTGGTGTGACAGGTATCCGGGGGCGACGGTTATTACTTACCATCAGGTGATTTGTCTGCTGGTTTTCTTCCCATACCAAAAAAATACTGAAACCCACACTCATTTAAGTAGCCTTATGTACTTTCTAATGGTATTGCTGAGTGACCTAGCTCCTTCATCAGTTCGTGATTTTCAAGCAAGCAATTGAACACAAAAATAACTTAGGACAACTAGAACGCTAAATTTAAAAATAATCTTGGTTGACGCCAAATGTTTTCAAAATCTTGGTTGTAATATAATTAACAATGTATAAAAATATCAACACTCGGATTGACGGTCGACAATCTACAAATTTCTATTCCCAGCCTATTTAATAGTATACCTAATTAGTAATTACCTATTGCATTGGTATACTATATTGGTACTAGTGACCAACAACATTGTAATCTGTGTCAGCCTAACCAACTCTAATTAGGTATAGGTAGTGAGATCACTGGTGACAACGGCTACGCAAGTGAAAGCTATTTAATTAGTGGCTTTATTTAACCTTATTGATATTTACCACTAGCTTTTCGGTGAAGGAAAACATCGTGAGGAAACCTGCATACATCTGCGAAGAAATTCAAAGGTGTATGTGAAGTCCCCAATCCGCATTGGGCTAGCGTGGGGACTATAGCCCAAGCCCTCTGTCGCTTGAGAGGAGGCCTGTGCCCAGCAGTGGAACGTATATAGGCTGGATTATTATTATTATTTTTTATATTTTTTATTTAACCTACAAAAATATAAATTCGAAAGGTTTATATATAAGAACAAAAGGAGTGCATTCTTCATTTATGGAGAACTTAATTAACGAAATGCAATACGTTTTTAAATGCTGTGTTGACTAAATTAAAGCCACTTTTGTTTCAATTAGTTTGGTGACTAATTTAAGTACATCCGTGATTTTCTTTAAATGTGTGAAACGAATGTGTGCTTAATCCCAAATTGGCTTAGCCAATTATGAACACTTAACGATTATGGGCTTTTACCCCTTTTTAGGGTTCCGTACCCAAAGGGTAAAAACAGGACCCTATTACTAAGACTCCGCTGTCCGTCTGTCCGTCCGTCCGTCCGTTTGTCTGTCACCAGGCTGTAACTCACGAACAGTGATAGAATGAAATTTTCAATGATGATGTATTTCTGTTGCCGCTATAACAACAAATGCTAAAAACAAAATAAAATCAATATTTAAGTGGGGCTCCCATACAACAAACGTGATTTATTTTGCTGTTTTTTGCGTAATGGTACGGAACCCTTCGTGCGCGAGTCCAACTCGCACTTGGCCGTTTTTTTATGTTCAAGCCGCCTTGTTAGTTTAACAAGAGAACCGTATTGAATTTAATATGCAATATGCACTTAATTTCGCTCATTTATCGGTGGACTTTTTTTCAAGTTCTCAGACGCTGTTTGTTTTAAAGATTTGACTACTACACTGGGGTAAAATAAATTTTTGAGATAAACACATAAATAAATTCTGTAAAACTGTAAAATACAAATGTAACACCTCTGGAGTAGTCTGGAGTTGCAGGCGTATATAGGCTATGGAGACTACTTACCATCAGGCGGGCCGTATGCTTGTTTCCCACCGACCTAGTACAAAAAATACACCTGTTTCATAAAACACTTGGTACTACTAGGGTTGCCAACTTTTTTTTGGTGGAATATAGTATTTTCCAGAATAAGGAATAAAAATATAGTACATATAAAAAAATATAGTACTTTCAGACAAAATACTAAACATGAGTGTAATATACGTTTAATCGGAAATATAGTATTTTAGCGTACTATATATTTTTCCAAAAGTATACCTATAGTACAGAGAGCCAAAATATAGTACAATACTATATAATATAGTACGGTTGGCAACCCTAGGTACTACTGACATTATACATAGATCGCGTTTGATGTGGTGATTAACAATATTGTTTATATAAATCGAATTTAAATCATTTCAATAATTTTACGGTGGCGCGTGAGTAAAACTATAAAATTGTTACAAAAAAAGAATACAAGAAAAAAGTACATTTTTGAATATGGAAAATCAAAAGGCAGGAGGTTAAGGAACTAATGTTCCACCATTTCTCATATCCTTAAACAGACATCACTAATGAAAGAGAAACCTAATGATAGTTAAACATTTATCTAATCAAATAAACAATCGCGTGTTAGAATAATGATGTTGACAATCGATACGTCACCTTGTCCTTGCGAAACTAGGCAGATGGGTCATTGACCGGATTACCTCCGAAAGCTAATCGCCCAAATGTGAAAGTGTGTAGGAAATAATTGGCCAGTATTCGCGATGTAACGAGCAATAGCGATAATAACAATGTCATCGGGTCACACGTGGGCGTTGTCTGCGACCTCGAGTAATGTCAGGACGTTACACCCTGATCTGTCACATTAGGAAAGTGGTATGATGGATGGTCGAAGCGCTACTCACTACATTGGTAGCCGCGCCCTTACTGAGATTTAAGTAGGCCAGGCACTTTTAAGTTTATTCTAAAATAGTAAAGGCAAAAAGTTTATTCTAAAATAGTGGATATGTTCTACGGTACTATAATAAATATCAATTAACTAAGAAAGGCTGAATAACTCAAGACCGGTATTGACACATTTGAGAAAAAATCTTTGCTTGGTAGTAAAATCAAATATTTATTACTCCTGAAAAGTGAAGTGCCATGAAAAATCCGCCTAGCCATGCGAGCTAATAATATAGATATTGTTGTAGCTAAATACATACATATGTAGGTATACTGTACACTGGACAGTCTAAAAGCATTACGAGTACTCTGCCATCTTTACCATTACAGTTAATAATACATAACTTTTACCTATCTTGGCGTAGGTACACAAATTGTTTGCAAAAAATGACATTAAATTTGTAATAATAATTAGATAACATTTTTAATTACTTACAATAATTTTAATTAAAAAAAACCATTTAAGACTAGCATACCGCACAATAAACAACACACTATCTCATTTATTTTGTAACTAAGGCGAGGATTCCACTTTGACACACAACAAAATTATGTGTAAGACAGAAAAGTTATAGTCATAATATAAGCTGGAACATTTAGGCGCAGCACGCACGGGGTAATGCGGTTCCGCGCACTGCGACACATGGAGATTTTTTTTTATTTATATGAAAAGATGTCGTATAATTCACATGATAAAAGAAATTATTCTTTTCATAAAATAATGCAATGCTAAGTAATTCAGATTAGAATACATTTTTCAAGAGAGATTAATAAAAAAAAAGGTTTTTGTTCAACCGTTAATCATCGTAAATCTATTTTTATTGAAACGAAATCCGTATACGTACAGTTTTTAGAGATATATAGGTACATACTATCAATTCCTAGGGATTAACTTATAATAATTATGTTTTTAGCAGGTAATAGGAAATGTCTAGTGAAGTGAACATTTTTGAATAATAATTAAATAATTCACAATTTGATGTAGGTATATTACAGTTATGCTGCTTAGATTGTCCTTTGAATATTTTTTAATTGTATCTCCTTGGATTTCACAGGCCATCTTTTTATTATTATTATTAAGTGTTAAGAGCTTTTAAGAGGTTGTAAAATGTCTGTGTCATTTGTTTTTTGTTCCTTACTCTTCAAGAAATCGAAAAAATCAAACGAAAGGTTAAAGCGAAAGGTTAACACATTCACTGCCCCCAACGCACATGTGCGTTCACCGTCATACAAGTTTGTTCCTAGGCCACGCCCCCTGGCAGTGAATGCGTTAAATTACATCAAATTGTATAAAAACATTCCATAATGTCAATAGCCAGGGTGGAAAATGGGGACTAAGTTTGTATGGAGAAGCGGCCGTCCACTATCGTCTTAAAGACCCCGTGATTTTAATCCTTACCAGGGGCTCCCAAACTGTTCTACTGTGTAACTCCAAGGTGCCGCCGCGGTGCGCGGCGTTACATACCGCCGTGTGTTCCTAAACCTTAAGAAGGCATTTCGTCCGCGGCTAATCTTTGAAGCGCAGACTCGCAAATCACAAAGCCTGTCCAGATTAACATCCATTATTTTGCATATTATTGACATTTACTACCACACTGCTTTATTTATTTTCGTTCAGAGGTATTTGGGAAGTATTTTTTTGATGTTGTCCACATAAAAATGGTAGGAAACAAAACGAACGATATTTATGATCGGCGCGATGTGTGTCAATGCGAAATTTATTGTTGTCTGTGGTTTTGGCTGGTTGTCGTTTGAAATACGCCTTTGTGGCGATGGTCCAGTCGCGAGGTCGGGTGGCTTAAGCGCCAGATTAAGTGCGCGACGAAATGGTTGAGCACTTAAAAGGCTACAAAAAAAGGTTACATTCTTTCGAAAGTGCCGTTTATTGTGTTCTCTTAAATTCCTTTATTACTATCAAATTAAAAGTAAATCAAATTTGTGCTATAATATTTTTTATTGTGATGTAGGTCTACATTTTGACAAAAGAAACTGTCGCTCTATCATTTTGGCAAACATTCTAATGATATTTTACCTACACCGACTACGAAACTTAATTAAAATGTACTCTATTACCTACTTTTAAATTATTACTGAGGAGTCTCAAGCTGGATGTAGGTACTTAGTCCATAATTCAGATATGTGCATAACAGAACTTAAAATGCAGAACGCTTCCGCATTCAAACCTCGCAGTCAGTATTCAAACATCTCAATTATTTTCAACATAATCATTTACTCCCATAAATGACAAAAGAATCAACGCTCAATGAGATGGAAATGGCACGTTAAGACACCTACGTTGGTCGAATTAGGGCTGCGTAATTAGGACGATTAAGGATCCGCGCATCCTGTCTGCAGGATGTGCGTGGGAGGTGCTCTTCATGACCGGGCGTTATTTTTAATTTTACACTAGTATTTATACTTTTTTTAAGTAATCGAACAGTGGATTTATTAATAAAACAGAGAAAAATAACAAAATAAATAGATCATAAATCTAGCCCTAAATTAGCCTGAGGCATTGTTCCCAGGACGCTGGCCGCGTTCCCCCTCTGCACAGTGAGGCTGCGTTTTTGTGCAAAAAATGCGCCAGCTCGTAGGTCGCCAGACACCCAGACTAGTTTGGTAGAAATTTCTTTTACTAGTTTTTTGGTGTCTGACGACCAAGGACCGAAAGTTTCAATTGCAAGTGCCGCAAATACATATGTAAGTAATTCGTTTTCAAGAATGCGTATTTGCGACATACTATTTATACTGAAAATATACAGTGAGAATTAATTTATGATTCGTTTAGAAGTAGCGTAAACATCTAAACTACAAGACTTCCAATCTACATAAGAAATAGATAGAATTTACAATATGTCAATAGAGAGGATAGTCAGCATACACTGCAACTATGTAATACAGAATCCAATAAAACTACAAAATAGTTTGAACCATGCCTACTACCTTTTATAATTTGTCACATGAAGACTATTAAATATATGTACGCGAGCCTTAATAACTTAAGTCAAGTTATTTACTATAAAGTAAATAAGTTGTTATTCCCGTTACCTATTGCATGTTACTGTGTTGTGTGCATTGCTGTGTGAGTGAGCTAACTAGGTTTCGGTATATAATTTTGATTAAAAGTTTTGTGCGATTTTGCTTGCATTTGTCAGTCCCTAGACCGTCAGCCCCTGGCCATGTAGTACATGGCTTAGGGACTGACGTTATGGCCCATAGTAACATTATATTATGGATGATACCATTAACACAATTTATTTCACATTAATTAGGTAGACATAATTAAAATGTAGGCAAAACACATTAAAATCTAAATTAAGTATTTAGGTACAGTTGAGTTCATAAATATGTATACATTTCTTCACTTTAATCCATTGCAATAAGGTGAAAAAGCGTACATATTTATAAACTCGACTGTAACACTTTTTTAGAAATTGGCGCCAAGAAAGAAATCTATATAATTATATCTAAAGAAGACAAAGCGAAAATCGACTTATTAAATCGACTGGCCCCTTTGGACATATCACAAGTGGTGTTGTGATATGTCCAACACTTGACCTATGGATGATAAAGTTTATAAATAAGCTTATTTATAAGTAGTTTATATTCACCGGAAAGTGACGCAAATTTCCTTACACCTGTTTATTAAGGTTTCTACTTTATGTCTGTGGTTTAAGACTTAAAATCGTTAGTCACCGGCAGTGTTTATTCCTGTTAATAATAAAGCTTGAACTTTCCAATGTGCACGTTAATGGAGAAATAATTGATTCAAATGATAACTGCGACGTCGTTTAAAATGCACTGAAGGCTTGTCTTATTGGCGTGCTTATACTGCATAATGCAGCTAGTAATGATTCTTTAGGGTTCCGCATCCGTAGGGTGCCTACCGGAACTCCTACTAAGCCTTCATTGACTGTCTGTTCATGCGTAATTATTTATGTGACAGCAAACGAGCAGACGAGCCGCGTGATGGGAAGCGGACATCGTTGCCTATGGACAATGCAACATCGGAGGAGCCACTTATGCGTTGCCTGAATACCCGCTTCTTGAAGAACCCCATGTCGTAGCGTAAAGGAAATACCTCAAGAGGTTACTCATTAGGTACACATTCTGCACGTTTGGGAGAGAAACGAGCGTGATGCCCGCTTTTTCTCGGCCGCGTATGTCTCCCTGTATGTCAGAGTTATATTTTATGAGTTTTATGACTGTATGTTACATAGTAAAATTTTCACTTATTACTTATTTGTATAGCTATTTATAATTATATACCAACATAAAATACCCTGCAGAAAACATGATTATTTGACGTTTTCTGTCACAGCAAGAGACACTTTAATAAAAATTAAGTTTATTTCACATTTAGTTAAACATTAATTATACGACTTATATGACGCAGAAAATAAAGAAACATAATTTATTCTACATATTTATTTTTCAAGTTGTATTTATTAAGATACAGAACCCCCTATTTTGCATTTTTCAACACACTAACGCATGCGGCCAGTTTTATAACACCTCCGTGAATCATGCTCATAATGTTGATGCTGAAATGAATTTCAACGTAAGTTAATGAAATAACATGCTACTTTATAAAAGTAGATATAAAATGTTTTAAAAAGTAAGTATCATTCTTCTTTCCATACGTGGGCACTCGTAATCGTGTCTTTTTATAGCCAACCTTCGGCATTTCACCTTTGATATTTCGAAATAATAACTGATATATTTTGTTTGACTATTGCTAACTCGGTTGTTAATTAAGTTTGTCAATAATATTATTCTATTTTTACATTAATTCTTTAAGAGATTAATCACTCTATTGTTTAATTTGTGCTGTTGCTGACAGAATAGTCTTATCTCGGAGGCGTAACTTGTACGAAAGATACTTAATTGGATGCTGTTAAGCAATAATGTGTCAACCCACATTAATTTTTCAATAAGATGTCAACTCAAAAAAATGACGCTTAAAGTTGACATTTTATTGCAAAATGGATGTGGGATGACTCATTTTTGCTAAACACCATCCAATTGTAAACTGAATATAACTTAACTAAGGTTGGACCCCGAAATATCTTCTATTTAATAAAAGCTAAGAAGGTATAATATTCCGCAAAAATAATGATGAAGAAAGTAATTTAAAAAAAAAGCGGCCAAGGGCGAGTCGGACTCGCCCATGAAGGGTTCCCTAGCAGCAAATAACATAATAAAATTGCGGTTTACGATTTATGACGTAATAAAACCAATTTTCGGTGGAAGTTTGTATGGTAAAGTACATCATATAGTTTTTTTTTGTTTTATTATTCTCTTTTTTTTGGAGTTACAGGGGTGGGGAGGGGGGGACACACATTTTACCACTTTGGAAGTGTCTCTCGCGCAAACTATTCAGTTTAGAAAAAAATGATATTAGAAACCTCAATATCATTTTTGAAGACCGAAGAAGAAGATATAGGGGGATACTATACCCCACACGTATGGGTTTGATGAAAAAAAAAATTTGAGTTTCAGTTCTAAGTATGGGGAAACCCCAAAATTAATTGTTTTTTTTTTCTATTTTTGTGTGAAAATCTTAATGCGGTTCACAGAATACATCTACTTACCAAGTGTCAACAGTATAGTTCTTATAGTTTCGGAAAAAAGTGGCTGTGACATACGGACGGACAGACAGACAGACAGACATGACGAATCCATAAGGGTTCCGTTTTTTGCCATTTGGCTACGGAACCCTAAAAAATATCCAAATAGTTGCGAGTCCATATGGATAAGCAACCTGTTTGTGCGACGAGCACGGGTTTTTATTCCTGACTTGAAAAAATGGTATTTTTTGAGTTTTACATTGTATATTTACTTACGTCGTCTAGCTAGAACCTACAACACAAACCTTATTGTTGAGCAAAATTTGAGGGACTAAGTTATTTTGGGTAAGATTGATCCATAATGTTTATTTGTTATTCGCAACTTGCATAATTTACATGCGGATATTAAACTTAACACAAAACACGAACCTATCTTTCCATCAGCGGCACTAACCATTAAGCACTCTTGTATTTCATATAATAATTACAGCATCGTCAAATATAGGCGCCGACACCATTATAACGAGCATCCCGCGTGTCTTCACGTCTCGGGCGCAGCCCACAAAGGATCCAGCAGACAAAATATTGTTCAGTTTTGACAGATTATGGGACTGCCCACAAACGAGACGAATAAAAGGTAAAGATACCATCTGCGGTCAGCGTCGGCTTGAATGGACCCTTTAGATTGGAGATAAATCAACGTTAAATGGTAGGTATTTGTAACAGTTGTTCTACGTGAGAATGTTGTTTGTTTTTGGATGTGGTCGGGTATTAGGTTGCGGTTTATGAGAATTGCTGTTTGAAGATAGCGCTGTGGGAAGTTTCGTTACTCAGACAGTTTATTAGATTTTCCTTTGTAATAATATGCTGTGGAATGAGTTTCCTGTCGTTCTTATGTCGAGGTGTACATGTTTCAAGGAGCGGTAACGCCCATTCCTTAAAATGGATAAAAGGATTTAAAAATAATACGCCAATTCTTAGATCAAAGTAGGATTTTCAAAACGAAGACCCATCAAATCATTATAATATATCATGAAAAAATACAAGTCTCGTAACGCTCTTCTTCTGCTGCAAAAAAGTTAGTAGATATAAAACCAAATACCGACCTATCTACTAATCTATAGAATTGTCATAAATTGTTACGTCATAATTATTAGTTGACTAATTACATTAGATATTTTTTTATCAATATAATAACTCGGCAATCGCCCCATCAGCTACAAAAACCAATAAGAATACTCTAATAAATTAAATTAGTTCTTATTGAACTTCCATATTTACGGATACACATACACATGGGTATATCTATAATTAAAGCGCCGTATACGGTTGCCAGACATTTTTCTATACCTCTAAATTAAAATGACTACCACGACGAGTGCATTGTCAATTTGACTGCATATGATATGATACAATGGAGTACAAACTACTACAAACTGTAAGAAGATAATAAAGCTCAAAGCTTATTGTCAAGTTATTAATTAATGTGCTGCAATAATTGCACGCTTTATGTGCACTCGCAATAGGGCCTCACGCCGCAGTCAACGCGTATAAATTAGGTGCGCGCGGCGCGAGACAACAAAACTACGCCCAATATCAAGCCAATCTGAGACCCTTTACACCACACGATGAAATCGCTGCGGGTCAATATAACGAGCTGACATAAAGTCAATATTGCTTTGAGCATGTTTTTAATGTGTCTCTACACGACAGTCAGGGACAACTCTACTGTGCATTTGTTGAGGTTTTGGACATAGCATGATTATCAATAGGTAGTGATAGCAAACCGAACAAAGAATAATACATTTTTCAGCACACCAGCTCGGAAAGGCTTACTTTGCACTTCAAAAACTGATAGCAAAGTTGCATTTTATTCACATGTGACGCAAAGTAATCAAATACAAATTTTGTGTTGTTTTCTTATGTTTGCTGGTAGAATTGACTTTTAAATGATGATTTTGGATGATAAATAATTAATAACATTCATTTGGATTTGATTTGGTTTGATTTTTTTTCATATTTTACATTTAATATTTGCTTCGGGTTGGTGTGATGAAAAATTTTGTGTTTCACTCGGGGGCAAATTTTGTTTAACCCTCGTGCTTTGAAACCCTCGCAACGCTCAAGATTCCATTTTTCGAACCACTCGCTACGGTCGTGGTTCAATTTTGGAATCTTTCGCTTGCTCGGGAATCAATATTAGCACGAGCGGTTAAACAACAACTTTGCCCCCTTGTAAAACAAATAACTATTCTGTGGATGCCAAAAGTTGTAGGTATTAACAAACTTAAACGTAACGTAGGTACATACAAAAAATCCGGAGGTGTTGTGATTTTTATGTTCATTTCTTTTTAGTGACATAACAAAATACATTAAAATTATTAACCTACAAAATCTCTCAATAACAGTGTTAAAGATGTCATCTGTTTTTCCTAAATATAAACACCTATTGATTTAGTTTTACTTTTCTCAACTACCTACCTGGCCGAGTGCCCGATTTGAACGTGACGTTTTTCTTTGAAGAAACGTTACTTTTGATACTGGCATATCTAATCCATATCGTATCTAGACGGAATATTTGACGTATCTTAAAGTTCGAATCGGATCGTACCTCACACCATTTACGAAGTGGCAAAGGTTAATGTTTTTAGTAAAATCAAAAGTATTTTTGAATAGTTTTGTGGATTTTGAAATTTTCCTTCGTTTTCATTACACTGGACTGTCGATTTTCAATCCATTTTAACTATCAGCATATTTTTACTTACCGTTTACCCCTGTTACATTCCACATACCTACTGTTTAAAATATGTAGATATAATATTTTTTTACAGACTTTATTACAGAAATGTCATACAACGTATCCATATTTGCTAAAAGTATAAATGAGATTAAGAATGTTGTATGCGTATTTGCGTACATATATGACGGTTACTGGAAAGTGTAAATTGGCGTGGGTTGACCTCTGTGCTAATGATCTAATTGAACTGACCTCTCCGTTCTAGCTTTACTTATTTACTTATGTCGTGATCCAAGTGAAACTGAGTGACGATAAAAGAAAGTTTCATATTTTACTAATCCACGAAGTAATTGTATATTTTTATTAATTAAATATTGAAAGAAATGCCAAGTATCTACAAGTAATGAAGTTTTTGTAAAGACTAAGTAGATTGATTGATTGATTAGATGGTCTATTAATTTATTATTAGAAAATATTTTAACATTGCAGTTTAATTAACTTTCTGCATGCTGTTTGTAATAATATAATTGTGTCCTGAACTTATGCAGACGTACCTAATCGATGAATATGTGATCAAATATAACTCTTTTCGCAAAGATCTTACCTTAGTCTAAATTGCCTGGTCGCATGTTCTAAAAGAACCCAAATTCACAGACGCCAGGTCAGGCGCAACCGCTAGGCGCCGCTCGGTAACCAAATGTAGTCTTTTTACAAACTTTTTTCAGTCTTTTGGGGGTCTACAGACGTCGTTTTTTAATGAATCGGTGTTAACCTTCACATGGAACGAGTAACAGGGTGCCGATTGAAGATAAACGGTTTGATTTCTTTTTTTTAAAGGTAAAATGGTAGAAATGACAGGATGTTTGGCGCGCTCCTACGGCCTGAGTCCTTAGACAGCCATCGCCGCGACGTGATTCTTATTAGGGCATTTTTAAATTAAGTTTTAGAACCTTTGATGTTGGTTTTGTGTCGCTGTTCACAATTAATAAGGTGGTTTTAACAAGGGTAAATAAAACATTGTGTTTCGGACTAATGATGTTTGAGAAAACGGTGTTAAGACTTTTTTCATTTGGGTAGATATATCTGCTTATTTCACTAATTTGATGAATAGTTATTAACGGATATGTATTTAAAGATAACGCATATAATGAATCCATAAATAATAATTATTATGTTAATTTGTATTGTCCTATGTTATGTGGAAACGAATGGTTAATACCGCCATCTATGATTTAACGTGCAAACTACATTATAATAATTTTTGCCTAATCCGTATTTATGTCAAATTTGACATTAATAACAGAAATAGATCAAAAGTATCGTTACGTGTACTTTCTTACGTTTAATTCACGTATAACAGAGGATATGCACATTGATTTATCTAGTGCTTTTGCTACTCGACGCTAGATGGCGCACTGCGTTCAGATTGTGGGAAAAGTCGGAAAACAGCTGAATTTGTCACGTAGTTTAATATGTATGTATAAGTACCTGATTGAACTGATGCTTAACGTAAATGAAACCTTAGTTTTTAGAAATCTTAAAACATCCTATCGATCTGTATCTCACGTAAAAATGAAGGGCAAACAAATAAGGTAACCTTACTTAGCGCATCTGCATTGCCGTTCAGCGCCAAATTCTTATAGGCACCCTGCAACCAGCATCTGGAACAGTATTTTTGTTACTGTTGCCATCAGATATATCGCTGCCATCAGCTCAAAAATGAATATGATGGCGAGGAACATTCATCTGCCTTTTAAGTTTTAGGCTTTCATTACATACCGTGATTGCTCATAAACTTTCAAGTCGTCGGCTAATCTCCGCAATTATGAGAGTTCATCGGGTACGTAGTGAACATTGCGCCTAGCATAAGGAAGGTAACTACCTAACCTACTCCTGTTTTTGTTTAGAAAAGAGAAAAAAACTCTTTTATTTTCTAAAGAGCACGTCGTATATTTTAGTGGGGTTAACAGGTGGAAGCAAACCGCAGCAAGTTTCTATAAGAATTATCAGGCTTGAAGAAAATAATTATATGTAAACGCATTAAACCCAGAACGTTTGAGTCATCGACCAATCGTCAGTTTGGAATCGCCAAGAAGTTTCATTCACAAAAGTCCCGCAGCAAAACAAATCCAGGATTTATAGATAATCTGGGACCGGCCTTTCATGAGGATTTCAAGCATCATTACTAAGTAGGCTGTATTACACCTTTTTGAAAAAGGGCTTATGTGATAAGGTTTTCCTCATACGTCCGTCATTTATTGTAAAGCAAATTCATGAGAGAATGACCGGATATGGGCGGATTTCGCGGCAGATTGCTTTAAGTTTAGACAATATTTATTTCTAATTTTCCTTTTTTAGTCGATGTTTCTTATAATGGGGTGGGAGGAATGGGTACTATTGGATCACGGAGGATTGCAACTTTGACTCTCAGTGTGTGAAGCTAGTGAAATACTCAAGGTTATATAATGAACAATAAAAGAAAATGGTTTCGAAATGAACTTCAAGACCCATGTAAGCCTACTTATTAATTATAATACATCAGCAGTTCGTTTAAGCGATCAAAGTAATGTTAACCCTTGGGTAAATTGGAGCGTTCTTTTAACCACGAACCACAATCGACGTGTTACCTCTCTGTCGCACTTGTAAATTTATACGTAAGTATAACAGAAAGGCAAAAGGTCGAACGTGGTTCGCGGTAGACCCTCAGTTCATAGAGCCTGCTGCTTGATACAATATAGGTACATACTTCGAGAACGTTTCAAAGTTTCAAACTTAACAAATAAGTAATAAATTATTCGTACCTAAAACATGGTAAAACTCAGTTACTTATATTTTTTCAACTTTATTAAGTCATCTGTTTTAATCAAGGATACACCCAACCTGCGTTCGTAATCACAGAACCGATGTCTTCACGCCACTTAATCTGATCAAAGCGCCGCCTCCAAACCCCCATCTCCCGATAACACACATTAAGCCTGGCGGCCCCATACACGATCGCGATAAGCCACCGCAGAATAAGCCACAGCAGAATCCTCAGTTTGCAAAACTTAGATTGTTTTAAAGATAAACATCTGTGCTCAATGAAGATGGATGTAACTGTACCTGTCCCTCTGACCATTCAATAAATTCGTAGACACAAAAGCGGTAATCCGTTAAAGTAGCCGACCGAGTAATTTTACAATTGTAATACCAAACACTTTGTTTGCTTGGGTTTCCTATTATGTGGACAACACAAAGGGTTCTTGTATAAGATGGTGGGTTATTGTTGGGAATAAATGACTTACACGGTTTTGCACGTTGACGCTTCTGTATTAGGCATATAATGTGCCCAGTGATGCAAATGCACAGGGATTTGATTTTGAGTTTGTTTGCGAAGCACAATTATTCTTTATTTAATATAAGTATGTAGGTATATTTAAGAAAAGGCTTTTTCGAATCGATGTTGCTTTACTTTTTGCAGAGATTTTTTGTAGTCAAATTGAAAACGATTACCTAAGACTAATAATAATATGAGGTTTTTAATAGTGATGCAACGAATAGCACTGTAAAAACTGTAAATATAGCTTTTTACATACAAATACACAGTTAGATTTTTTTCCTTTGCATGTGGTAAGACATTCCTTCATGTCTAATTTCAGATTTGTAAGTCAACGTGAAGCACCCTACTTATAGGTTTTATTAATCTTGGTTTATGTAGACCTGAAAATTTGATATTAATTTTGATTAATTTCGTTTTGAAAAAAAGTTCACCACATTCGCTCGAAAAGATTTATTTTATTAATTTTAACTTTATTGCACGATAAAAACATTGGACACATGGCGGACTTCATGTCTTAAGGCATTCCTACCAGTCAAACATTGGGTCAACAGGAGTTAGTGCAGGATTGTAGAGAAAGATTGTCTTTATATTTAAATTTATTTAATTTTACACTCGTTTTAAATACGATTTGCAATTGCAACTTTTAAGAGAAAAATGGACGTCCGTTTCTCCACACAAACGTACCTATGCAACTCAAGGAATAACAACAAGATCTATAGAGAATAAGCAGTAGGTTACACTGTATCTATCTACATATTTTTTTTTAAATAATATATTTAAAGTATGAAACTGACTGCCGTATCTTTTTTGCCCATACATT
The DNA here is from genome assembly GCF_910591565.1 of Cydia splendana. Classification (NCBI taxonomy): domain Eukaryota; kingdom Metazoa; phylum Arthropoda; class Insecta; order Lepidoptera; family Tortricidae; genus Cydia; species Cydia splendana. The sequence continues at coordinate 9,136,311 of NC_085969.1, read as the reverse complement.
CGAAGCCAATATCGCTTAGCAAATTCTATTAATTTACCATATATGTACTTAATGTATTGAATAGGAGCACACCCATCGTTTTGAATTATGATAGTCACCTTATCCACATTTTGCTTGTCGCATTCGGCTAAAAATGAGATTGCCGTGGCACATTCCGCACGCAAAGTAACACCATATCCTTGGGAAGGGCTCGTCTCCCATCGAAATATTTCAAAAGTCGATCACTATCGCGCCGCTATGCGTTATTGAATAAAACGTGAAAAATGATGACCACGGCGCAAAGGCGACGCCGACGATTGCTTTTTAGGGGTACGTAGGTTTTAGCGCGGGTGAACAGAGTGAATAATTCAGGTGCATCATGACTTCATGAATATCTCAAGGAACTCGTCAAAGTCAAATTATGAAGAACGAGCTTGTACGTAGTTAACAGTTTAATTTATTGGAGGTTGTGTCGATTTATCTGCGAACATAATCTAACGTAGTAATCTGTAATTCAGACATATACAGATTAGTATATGTAGTAGTATACGTAGACTTATTGACCAGCTATTAAGGTGCCTGAATAACAAAATGAAAGTGTAACAAATTACATATTAGCGTCAGGTAGGTACCTAATTGCAGAATTTGGTGCAAAAGCAAAGCTCAGACTCAAACACATCATTAACATGTCTCACGAATAGACAAATTATGACTTTCAAAAAGATAAACGAGTAGTGTTCCGTCTTCATTACAATCATAAAAAGGGGACAACGCGTGATAAAAACTCTAGTAATAAAGGGCCAATTATACGTTTAGTAAGGCAGACATGACAGTAAAAATTACACGTCCCATTACAACCAATGACATTCTAAAGCATCCGTGTCGAATCTACAGAACCGTAACAACTTAATTCAATTTACACCTGACTGAAGCGAAAAGGACGCATTTGGGCGAACAAAAGAGAGCTCGCTAGGCCCCGTGAGGTCGCTGCCAGCGGGGGCCCGGCGGGCCACTGGCGATATCGCCCACCGCGCGAACATCTACACTTCTCACAGTTTTGTTGTCACGTAATTAATTTATTGCAACCGTTAATAAGGATTGCCATTGGGACGACTTTTTTGAATAAATCATATATATACATGCGACTAGATATATCAAGTTCAAACATGTCTTTTTGTCAGTAAAGTGATCCGCCAGAGTTAAATATGGGAGTGGCATAAAAATTACGCAGGTAGTTTTTGAACACGGAGTTTGTATAATGTGGACGCTAAACGAGATTGGCGCTTATTTAGGTAATTTCTGATATAATAATTTTCTATTTAATTGTCCCGTCTGGACTGGTCTTTATAAACGCGTTTAAAAAAACATATCAGAGGTCTTATTCCAGTTTTGTAAAATCAGACCTATTGCTTAATTAAATTTAACTCAACTGAAGTTGTAACTTGCGCACAATAGCTTTAAACGATTTACCATGAAAAGTGTGGCGGCACTATACTTATAGACAATTCAATACCTTCCCGAATTAGGCCTACCGCACGCGCATCAGGCTTCCTACTGGGTCTCAGTACTTCAAAGAGCCGAGTGCTCGACCGTCACCTGCCTCACAGTAGGACAGTTCAACAAGGCGGTCTGTTTTGCCTCAGAAGTGTTCCGTTCCCGAAATTAAGACATTAGCTTGTCAATACCATGCGTACAAAAAAGCTTATCCGTATGGCTTTATTAAGAGTGTTACGTCATTTTAAAAATGGCAAGGCAACGCTCCTCACGAGGTACTTGTCGGTGCGTTTGTGAGTCAAACCCGGATAATTTAGTGTTGCCAAACAAAATGGTTTAAAATATCGCATCCTGCCATCTCTTGTCAATGATAGTCATAAATTAGAGGGTGATTATATATTATAGGTCCGTTGCGATGCTGGAGGTTTTGTTAGCTGAGCTTTGATGGCCGGTGGGCGATTTAATGAAGGAACATAGGTTTTATGAATACCTATTTTTAAAGTTTAGGTAAAACTAATTGTATAAAAGGAAACCGGTTAAAACATTCGGAAGATATTATAAAATAAAATAATGAGTTACGGTTTATTTTAATTTTATTAATTGTATTTAATTACACAAACGGGTCTACCGCGATATAATTTCATTGTTTTTACCTTTAATTCCGACGTTTCAGCTGGGTTGCACCAGCTGTGGTCACGGAAAGACTGACGTCGCAACAAATACGTTTGTGTAATTAAATATGCTTACAAAACGCGAGAGTTTAAAGTGTTTTACCTATTAATTGTGTTTTTCTGTAAGGTGGCCAGCGCAGACGCAGATAAAAAAAAATGGCGGGATGTCCTGGACACATTATATCTATTGAAAAGAGCGGGATCGTGCAGGAATAAATTTCGGGAAAGGTAGTTAACGAAAATCGGTTACGAGATTTCAATTTACAATTATTTTAAATTTTTAAATGTTTGGTAAAGCGATATCATATTATGTATTTATGTTATATGATTAGATTATGAATCATCTGCTAAATATACCTCTAAATTATATTTACCATCCGACTAGTCATAAAATGCGGTTGAAGCAAAAAGTCCCAATTTTTAGCAGTCCTTGCGCATGCTCATAGGCCGTCATAAAACCCAAAACAATCCAAAAATATCATGTTACCCAATAAAACCCTTGTCCAAATATTTGGTATCATAAAACCTATTAAGTTATAATATATAGCGCAATCAGCCGCTCGCTTTGTATTCATTCAGTAACTATGTCCGCCACATAAACGTTTTCAAACATTTTTTGTTCATTGGTGCCATCAGAATCGGCCATAGAGCGCGATTGAGCCGAACCAATCAATCGAACCATTATATGTTTGCTCTCGGATTAAGGGTAGTCGTTACGGATCTCGAAGTCGTGTCACAATGGTTAGCCCGTGTACTCGCCTACACTTGCGTGATAAATGTGAATGAGCGGTCTGAATTGAAATCGCGCGCATTAACGCGCGACTCACGTCCCAACACGTTATAAACTGTGCATCCAATAAATTAAAAACTATATTCTGCCTTTATGGGCTAAAATTATAGTAATGTTGAGTTTTATGGAATGATGTGTGTGATCCGATTGAAGTTTGGTAAAACTTAGAATATTTTTTATTCATCCCAAAACAACTGTACATTTTTACGATTGTTGTATCAAATGAAATTTAACATGTAACCAGCGAAAAATAAAAGCGATCAGAATGTTATTAAATAAAATATATTTTTTTAATAAATGTAATTATAATTATAATAAATAATCAATTAATCATCCAAATAATCGGTATGTAAATCAAATTGTTAGAACAGCATTTTGGGACACATTAACTAAGTAAACGGTTAAAGTTGAAATAAAATAACCTACATACATACATATAATCACGCCTATTATCCGTAGGGGTAGGCAGAGACCACGGATTTCCACTTGCTACGATATACCTCTGCTGCCTGACATACCTCTTTCGCTTCCTTCACTTTCATAACATTCCCCATACACGCTCGCCGGTTAAGGGTGCTCTTGACCTGTACGGTTACCATCAGTTTGTCAGTGACATAAACGCCGTCGAGAACGTAATTTACTTTCTATACGTCCCGTTTGCACTAATATGCAAGTGCGAGCGAGATGTATAGAAAGTAAATTACGTTCTCGACGGCGTTTATGTCACTGACAAACTGATGGTAACCGTACTGGCCTTTCTTTAGGATTTCCCCGATCAGATCAGAGAAAGTCCGCCGAGGTCTACCCCTTCCAACTCCCACTTCTACTTCTCCAATAACCTACATTTCATTAAAAAATAAGCACAGCTATAACTAAGTCATTACGCCTACATTTATCTTATGTAATAAAATACACAATTCAAAACATTAACATATGAATACCCATCATATTACCTCCGCATCAAACCTCGATTCAGATACATCATAAAAAAGACATCAAAATCAATTTATGACACAGAGTAATAGTCGATATAACGCGGGTAGAGAAATGCATCATAATCGGGTTGTCAAACGAGCTCCTTATGATACGATAAAAAAGTGCCCATTGAGACAATAGCGGAGTTAGAGACATAATAAATCCTGACACAGTCCATTTATCACAGCAGATTATCATCGCGGCCCGGATTCCTATTCGTGTTCTAAATTGTCGCATCGTTATGTTATCTAATTATAGGGAACAGTAGGCATTAAAATACCTGATAGTCTACAAAAGCTAGACTTTACTTTTTTGAAAACAAAAGATGCTTTTACCAAGTAGTGAGGAGCAATATGAGACGCGTGCCCCTTGTGGCTTTTTAACGCATCAATTTTTTTTGCATCAATAGTAATAAAATCATCTTATCGGCACGCACCTTAACCCGATTTACCACAACGACGCAACAAAAGAATAAAAAAAAAAACGATTTCTGTATATCAAACTAGGGTTTTAACAAATGAGGTACAATATTTCGCTGTTTTATTAACCAATCAGCGGCTCGGATTCGGCCAGGAGCGAGGCGCGCGGCCCCTTTCACACGGGGCGAGCCCTCGCACCCATTTGCGTTTTCCACATTCTTATTTATGGAGCACATATCCTTACCGCGCCCGCTTTTATAGGCAGTAAAGTATGAAATTACGCATTAGTAAACCTTTCACATCTGAGTTTCATATCAGCGTAAACCCGAGATATGTTTTAGCGGCGTTTTGTAAGGGATCTTTGACGCGATGTTTTTATGGTAATATATTGTTGTCTTGATTTCTTCGGTTTTATAGCTTTTTGTCACTTTGTGAGGCGGGCTTATAATATATGCATTGTAAAGGGAGAGTGGTTCATGTTTCTAAATAAAAGGATCTGATTTTTGTTTTGTAAACGCTTCAAGTTATTGTAAATGTCACTTGATTAACTTTTGCAACAAAGATGACCGTTCCTGTACAGTTATAATAAAAGTCATTTATATGTAGATATTATCTAATAAACAAATAAAATATATATTTTAGGGACAAACTAACACAGATCGACCTAATCCCTAACTAAAGAAAGCAATCAAGCTTGTATTATTGGTAGGTAAGTACAGTCAAGTGTAAAAATATCGGTGCATATAACTTACTGAAAAATATGTCCTAATAGTCTTAATTCGCTGACACAAGATGTATTCATGGGACATATTTTTGAGTATGATGTGTGCACACATATTTCTACACTTGACTGTATTAGGCGGTGATAGCAAAAACACACACCGTACACGAGCATATATTTTTACAGTAGGTACATATGGTCCCATGTTCCCGCACTAGTGCGTAAAATAGCACTTTTCGTGCGATGTCAAAAGTTTAAAAGGCCATATGTACTGTAAAACGTTGTACGATACACGTGCGAATAGTTAATTCGCAACTCGTGTCGATTTAAAACACTCCCTTCGGTCGTGTTTTAATTTATCGCCACTCGTTTCGAATTTCCTCTTTTCCGCACTTGTAGCGTAAATAACTATTTACATACATCAGTAACACTATAAGTATAACTTACCAAATATGCGTACCTAGTAGATTTCAGTATTGGTTATGGAAGGAGACCAAAATATGCCTACAATCACTCACTAAACGCGTATTTATAAAATATATATATATAGGTACAATCAAACATATTAAACTACACAACACAAAATAATCCAAAAGAGACTTATAAATTTAATGTCTTTGTTATGAAAAAATAAACGGTGGCTTCAAGTGTTACAGAATAAAACTTTATGAAATAACCGTTTGTCTCAAAATATACAATTTTGAAAAAAATGATACAATGATATGAAATGAAAAAAGTACAATGACACCTTGACACAGTTATCTACTCTATGACATGACACATGACAGTACAAAGATAAATATAGGTATTAATAAAAAGTTGTAATAGGTAATAAAAAGTATATCCATATAAGTTAGCTTGCTGACCATAATAACTATTTCCGTTTGTAAAAAAAGGCGAAAATATTCCAAATTTCTATGTTTGAATTTCATTTGGTAAACTTTCCACACTTACATTTTCTAGATAACCGCCTTTTCTTGTGACAAGAATAGTTGGTCAGACTAAAACGGATCGTAAGTATTTATCACCAGAGAGTCATAAGAATAATACCAATGCGTCTTAAGACTCTTCTACCACAGTGTTCGTAACCTTTTCCTGAGGGCAGAAAGAGATTTTCAACCAGCGGAGAATGTGTTACAGTTAGATCGATCCATACAAGTCTGCAACGATTTTGATAGCACACCTAGTGCCAGTTTAGTGTTATTTATACGTCATAATTTTATAAAAGTTTGAGGTTTAAAATAACACTTGCACTGCGCGTGCTAGAGTCGGACCAAAAAAGGTCTGCAGCGGATTTGATAACCCCCGCAGTGCAAGTGTCATTTATACGTCATAATTTTATAAAAGTTTGACGTTTAAAATAACACTTCCACAGCGTGGGCTATCAAAGCCGCTGCAGACTATTCTTGGTCTAACTCTATCAAAATCGTTGCAGACTCATCTCGGTCTGACATTGCTGTTTGCCTTTCTTCAAGGTAGTGCACACCAGCTCCAAAAATAGTTTGCGGGCTGTCATTGAGCTCGGGAGCCTGAAAGTCAAATGAAGCTCCTGTTCAATTCCTCGGAGGCATCGTCGTCGTCGGGATTTTAATATCACAGCATATGCATTGATACATCATTGACAACGTCATCACCTTCTTCTTCTTCGTTGCACTCTTTACAGAGTGGTCGTGGCCAACGACACCGCGCCATTTCTCCCGTAGAGCTGCTTTCCGTGAGCATTCGCTTACTCTGGCCGAGATACTTACTGGCTTTGATTTGGTCGGTCCATCTCATTGGTGATCTTCCTCTAGCCCTGTCACTTCCCACTCTTCCTTGCACAACCAGACGTTCTATGGATGCTCCGTCTCGCTGAGACACGTGTATAAAGAAGTTGAGGATCCGAGTTTTGACCGTAGAAAGCAACCGCTCTTTAATGCCAAGCTCCTCAAGAATTGATACGTTGGTCCGGAACTCATACGTTGGTATGACAACGTCATACCTTAAACTAAAATGTGGCAAATGCCCTATAGCACCGATAATCAAATTGAATATGAATTCAATAGGACTTGAATTTATTTTCTTTGAGTCGCCCTAGCCTGCTCAAAGGGGATCACATTATTTTTTTTAACTATACAATAATAAAATGACATGTGATCGCCGCACACGCGTGGTCAGCTCAGACGCACAATGATCGCGGAAGATCTAAGGGCGTGCGCACACACCTGTCTGCGCAGCTGCGTTTGCGATTTGTTCTTGTACACCAGGCATTGTACATCTTGCGGATTTCGGTGACCCATATTATTGATTCATGCATTATTTTGGGAGATAAAATAAATAGTGTTCCTATACTTTAGCCCAAACTCATCATTAAATTTGTTCGTGAATGGAGGCTTTTAAAACTTAATCCCCAATTTATTAAGCAATCTTCGCTTTCTTTAGCAAGTAAGTAATCTAACCAAAATACGTTTTCGAACCAATTCCAATACGACATATTGAATTTGCTGCCGTATTCATACGACGTTAAACTTTCATGAAAACGATCGGTCGAACACACTCGTTGAAGTCTTTTCTATGCTGCACATAGGAAGCATACATTAGGACAACTTTGCAATTTCATCAGTCACTGACATCCGGTGAGGTACTGCACACCAAGCCGTCATACTCGAGGTCTTACTTGCACAAAAAATATAATAATAACCAAGATGCCACCAACGAGCTGCCGTCAAAGCCGGTGTCAGCATTGTGAGTTCTGCCACGCCATAAATATCCCTGAAACCTTCGCCACGTCACTCTAACAAAAACCAACTATTTGACATCTAAATTATTGTAAGAAGCCAGTTTCAGAAGGCGAGTCAACAAATCGCCCCCGAAGCAGATGAACATCCCTGCGAATTTAACAAAAAGAACGGCAAATAATACATCAGATAAAAGAATTTTCAAAACAAACTCAAAATACTAAAGCGTTTGACACGAGCATCCGCTCGGCCACAAAAACGCGGAGCGGGCGTGACGAATCGCACTCCAAAATGAACCATATGTCAATATTGTGAGAGGCGAGTTCGTCATGGCAGCGCATTGCTTTGATCCCGCGATAGATCTCAATAGAGGTGATTAAAGGCGCCTCTGATTTTAGTTGAATGCTTTTTTTTCCTACCTTCATCGGCCGTACAAAATAAACGGCACACTACTGTAAAAGAATATACAATTATTGGGCTTTGAATGGTTACAGCGGGGGTGAAGTGCTCATAAATTGTTATTTTTTTCGTTTAGGAATCTTTTAAAAATCATAAACGACTTTTGTTGCGCCGGATTTATTGTGTGTCAGGAGGCGTTAGGTGTCGTTTGTGACCGGCCCGACTATTTACTAATTATACGCTTCGCAGGCGACGGGTTTTTGTGGCAAAAGTGAAACTTACACCCCGGCTATGTCTACAAAACTAACGTGTGAATGAAATCGGAAAAAGGTGAAAAAATGAATCATTGAGGTTTTAAACCTTTGTTTTATAACAGCATGTAAAAAGTTTATTCAGTCTATACATTTGTTTTGACTTTGTTCATTTAAATTTTTTAAGTCAATGTGACATTTCTAATTGAAATATAAGCAGTTTATGGATTTTATTAAAATTATTTTATTTATTTCGTTATTAAATGGCTGCTAAATTATTACATCGTTGGCGTAGTTCGACTGTGACTTTCTGGTTGCAAACATGTCACTATAGTAAAGGGGCAAAACCTAAACCTGCGGAAAAAAAAGCTGTTGATCCTGCGGACAGACCCCCGGATCGTCGCATTTTCAAAGTGTACCGTTTTGCCGGGATCACTTCAGGCCAGAAACCTAAGGTACAAACATTCGAATTCGACATCACAAAAATTGGTGGCATGGTTCTCGATGCCCTCATTAAAATAAAGGAAATGGATCCGACGGTTGCTTTCAGAAGATCATGCCGTGAAGGCATTTGCGGCTCTTGCGGCATCAACCTCCAGGGTGCAAACTGCCTGGCGTGTATAACGGCGATACCAAAAGATAAAGTTGTCACTATTATGCCGCTACCACACATGTACGTCCAGAAAGACTTGGTGGTCGATATGACACACTTTTTTCAACAATATAATAGCGTCAGGCCCTATCTTGTGCGTCACGACGCCCTGACTATGGGCAGCACGCAGTATGCCCAAAGTATCAAGGACAACAGTAAGTTAATTGGTTTGTACGAGTGCATTCTATGTGCTTGCTGCTCGACATCATGCCCCAGCTACTGGTGGAACGGCCGCAGGTTCATTGGACCTGCTTCTTTGTTGCATGTTTACCGGTGGGTGATAGACTCGAGGGACGGAGATACCGATCGGAGGCTGTGGGACGTCAGAGATGACTTTAAAGCGTTCAGGTGCCACACTATAATGGTCTGCATTTTGGTTTGCCCGAAAGGCTTGCATCCAGCTAGACACATTTCAAGTTTGAAGCGGTTAATATCGAAAGTGGAGAAAAAACCGGAGCCAGAAATGGATCCTAAGGCGTTTGCCAGTGTGGGTAATATAAAACCTGCGTCTTCTTGTGGTCCATCTGCTGGCGGAGGTGGGTGTAAAAGCAAGTGAATTATATTGTTTTAGTTTAGCGCCTTCTTATTTATATTCAAATGATTTTGTTGTTGTAATAACTGTAATTTATACTATAATACTAAAAGATATACTTATGGACCAACAGCTCAGAATAAAAAAATGTAAGTAGGTATTTCATACCTGTTTTTTGGATGTTTATAAGTATAATTACATAATTATAAATTTATTTAGTTTTATAAATAAAGTTACTAACTAGAATTTTAACTGAGTGCACTAGTCTAGCACTCCAGTCACACATTAATAGTTTACCTGATGCTTGCCGCAAAAAATAAAATGAGTTCGATGACGAACAATTCTGGTTGTTTACCTACTGCAGCAAACTCTGTACTACTTCGTAAAAATGTATCATTAATTTATAATTATAGTTCCTTTTTTTTCATTTGAAAAAAGGTCAACAATCTTGACGTGTCTTTTTATTGAAAAACACTTTTGAAAAATAAGTCACGGCAAATATGTAACAATTATGAATCATACACGATTATACATTATTTTGCTTTCATAAGTAATAGTTACTGATTATTAAAAAGCGTTTTTCAATTAAAATACACGTCAAGATCGCGTAGTATTTTCCTAATGCTAAGAAAAACGAACTATAACTGAAATCGCTAGAGCTGTCTTCGAGGATGTTTGTATAAGCTTTTATTTAACTTAAATAATTATTATCTTGTTTAATTTTTTTTTATTTAAATTAGGCATTATAATTTATAATTGAGTTTGGGACTCGTTAGAACTTTGATGATTACTTTCAAAACTGCATGCAATAAAAGCTTATCAACATATTCTAAATTAATAACTTATGTATCTATTTCTTATTAAAATAAAGCATTCGTGCAGTCAATATTTCAGTGACATCTTCATTGAGTAGGTACCTAAGGTGTTAACATTGGTGCTGACGCTGATTATGTCTAGGTGCGATCGTAAATTTTCCTGCTGTCAATATTTCAGTGTCATCTTCATTGAGTAGATACCTAAGGTGTTAACATTGGTGCTGACGCTGATTATGTCTAGGTGCGATCGTAAATTTTCCTGCTGTCAATATTTCAGTGTCATCTTCATTGAGTAGATACCTAAGGTGTTAACATTGGTGCTGACGCTGATTATGTCTAGGTGCGATAGTAAATTTTCGTGCTGTCAATATTTCAGTGACATCTTCATTGAGTAGGTACCTAAGGTGTTAACAGTGGTGCTGACGCTGATTATGTCTAGGTGCGATCGTAAATTTGGTACCAAGGACGAGCAACAAAGCCGAGAGAGCCGAGTCGTTACAAGAGGCCTGCGCGTGTGGGCTAGAGACGGGTTAGAAATCTATGGATAAGACACGACTAAATATGGCCTGATTTTTCTTTTGTACTTTTTTTATTTCAAAACAATTATGGAGGGAAAATTATCGCCAACCGGACAATATTTGTAGCGTTTAGTTTTATTTATTTTGTGGGTGGATTATTTCTTCTTCTTTTGATCTGGCGAAACCAAATGTCGCAACTATTCCAAGTACATATTAACTCATAGATCGGATGCTCGAGAGCTGTGATTGAAAATGACGACACGAATATATATCATGTACCCCTTATTCACAAAACTTTACGGACCTGATTTAGTTAAATTATGTTTTATCCCTTTCTTATAAATACATAAGTCAAAATGACAGATAAGGACAAACGATTATTAGGTAATTGAGGGGTTTTAGTCAACAGCAGCAACAAGTGGCAGTAGTTCGTACAACCCACGCAGGTTCCTGCGACCAAGAACAAACGTTTGAAACGACAGTATAAGTACAAAAAAGTAAGTATAGCTTCATGAGTAGGTGCCACTTTATCAAAGTAATTCCCTATTAAGTACAGTACATACTTTTCTCTTCCTTGATCACCAGTATAGCAGTCCCAGTACGATTTCTGGAAACTTTTCGAAATGTAGTGCCAATTTTATTGCACAAACATAATGTCCAAATCACGGACTTAACGCCTAATGTAATTATTTACCAGCCATTTTACGACAAGTCAGTATTTAAAGACTTATTTAAAACTATCATATCTAAAAAAATTAAAGCTTATCCACACTAATCAAAAAAATCTCAATAGGTCACCACTGTCCTTATGAATGGGTGGTATAGTCGGTTGCTCTTTACAACAGGCGTTTTGTTAGGAATGTCAAAAAAACCCTTAGATACACAACAAGGCAACCACCGATATCCATGCACTTGCCATTGGAAAATGGACTGTGTTATTCAAATACTAAAGTTGCAAATCACACAGGTGGAGTTTAAATTGGTTGCGGTTATAACAAATAAGCTATACAAGATCGGTCAGGAGCTGCGTGGAGTTGTGGTGTTCTGTACGAAGGAAGTAAGCGCCGTAGTATCCTTATGAATGTGTGTTCTTTAGAGTTGAATTAGTAGTTTTAGTCGCGATATTAATTATGTCCGATTAATTTGGGACGGTTCGTCGGTGCGGTTTTGGCGCGTTAGCGTTACGGTGGCCTTTGTTCGTTAACAAATTTATTAATGAAATGGAATTCAATATGTTTAATGATAAATTGGTTTTAGTGTTGCTTTGACATTTTGCGTGCACCCGCGTTTATGTAGTAGTTGAACCGCTTTTGAAGAAGGATATTATAACGAAATTTACTTAGTACCTAATACCTATTACAGTGAAACCTGGTTAAGTGGGACCTGGATAAGCGAGAAACCTCTATAGCTGGGACTCATGGTGCGGTCCCGACACTTTAGCACTAAATTACCTCTGTTAGTGAGATAAAACGAACCTCTATAACTGAGATTAGTTGTTGTGATATTATAGTCAGATTTACCTCTATAATTGAGACAGAGAGTGTATTTTACCTCTTTTACTGAGACTATATTTATAAGATTACATTTTCCTAATTGTTTATTTAGAATTTTATAGGAATTGACCTCTGTATCTGAAATAAAGTCAATCTATCACCTCTCTAACTTGGAAATTATTGATCAATTTCTGTATTCTTACTAACTCTTAGTCTATCCACAAATTCCGCATTTGCTTAGTTGTGTCTAAAGACTTCAAGTTTCATTTAGTTACTTTATGTAGTTAAAACTATCGAAACGAAAGCTGAAATCTTGATAAGTAACACGAATAAACACATTTTCATTTAATAATTTTATAAGAGACAATGAAGTCCGTATCAAATTTAATTGAAAAAAACTATCATTTGAAAATAGAATCATTCAAAATAAATTTAAAGAAAAAAATAACAGGCTTAAAAAATATTTAGGGACAAGGATTACTTTACCTTATTTATTTTTAAAGTAAATTACAAAATTCCTTATTAACTACCTCTATAGCTGAAATATCCTCTATTCTCTGTACCTGTATTAATGGGACCCTCTGTAAATGAGACATCAATTTATTTGTACCTGGCTAACTGAGAGCCTGGGTAAGTGGAATACCTCTTTAAGTGAGACAAATCTGCTCGTCCCTTGAAGTCTCACTTATCCAGGTTTCACTGTAGTATTATAGTATTTATGGTCCGGGTGAAATAGGCTACATTTCTCAACAATTCGCAAGAAGGCATCTATATTAGAAAAAGATCCTAAATCAGAGACATCAGTTTTACTCAAAATAGCTAAATAGAGATATACCCTCTAAGCGTAGCGTAGCAGAATTTTAATAGGTAGGGTAGGTATTTTAATCGTATACGAACGCTGGAGGCTTACGGCGCGATTCGGGAAATGAATTAGAGATTCACTAGATATGAAATAGTAAAGATATGTGACGTTCCGCGGCAAAGGGTACCTTATGGCGGCCGCAATAATATTGGAGCGGTATTAATAATAGCGTAAGCGCCAACCGCAAAAATATTGGAGCGGCGTTAATAATAGCGTAAGCGCCAACCGCCATAAGGTACCTTTTGCCGTGGAACGTCACATATCTTTACTATTTCATATCTAGTGAATCTCAAATCATTTCCCGAATCGCGCCGTTAGTGCAAGTTGGAAGATTAGATGGCAGTCACTTTTGTAAGAAAGCCAGTGCCTGCGCCAATTATTGACATTAGGTTGTTAAAAGAAGACTCCAAGCATCCTAAAAAGCCTTTCGAGCATCTTTAAAAAGCAAGATGAGAAGAGCAATCAAAATTATATTCATGCCAAGTTATTATTTCAGTATTTATAGGAAACAATTAAAGCTATCAAACGCATTAGCTATACAGAACACCTTTTCATGAATATAAAATGCTCGAACTTTTTTTTACTTAACTCAAGCGCAACGGCTCGAACATCGATTTGTTTGTTCTCCCAGTGTCATCCCGATTTCACACATTCATAGATATCTGCTTTATAATATTTCTCCATGTGACACTTAACTCTTAAAACAGCGTAAGTCATCACCGCGTACAAAGTCCTTAGAAACAGATGCGGGCGTTTTAGACCTTACGTCTCATTCATGAAAGTTCAAATTCGTACTTATTGGGGTTTATTTTGGGAATAGAGGTATTATTTTTCGTCTTTTCGGTATAACGCGGCGTGTGCTAAGCGGTCGCCTGGTCGGCGCCGGCGCATTGGAATTATGTTATTGTTAAAGGACCCGAATTCTTTTATTTGACCTACACGACGATTTTAAAGAATTCCTGTTTTGCGGCGATCGATTTTTCAAAGTTTATTTGTGTAGTTACACGGATGTTGAGCCTGGAGTATTTGATTTGGGGTGTTAAATAATGGGTCGATTCTATTTTATTTAGGTAAACACGTGATTTTTTCGTGACCGAATTGTGCACGAACTGCAACAAGTATTTCATTTAATAAACTGTGTTCATGTAATAAACTAACATTGAATAACTTTTCAAATAATTGGACATTAATTGGATTACAATGTTACCTACCTTAAAATATAAATTAATAGTCTCTAAGTTTTTTGTAATCCAAGTACCTAAAGAACTAGATTTCTGCACATCTAGGGAACAATTTTGATTTATGTTTGACTACTTAAAGTCACACTTATACATATAAATTATAAACTGAAATAAAGGACTTCAGAATTTATATACAGTAGTCGTTTCAAGATTAACATACATAGGCATTTCGGTAGAAAAATTGTTAACTATTAGTCGAGAAAGTAAACAAAACACAATCGCTCACTTTTACTAATCTCCCTTTTTTCATCGCGGCATCCACACATCACCATGTGACACAAAGCCTGGACATTCCTGCCGTCGGAACGTTCCCATGTCCCGAGTTTGTTCTGTCCGCGTTAATTGCTACATAATCTGTGCTCGTGTGAATGTCACGGGTTTCGACCGCTTTTGTTTTCTTAGGCTGCCGTTCGCTGTTTTGATTAGGGTTTTTTTTTAATGGCAAACAAATGCAGGCCGCCTGATGGACGCTTGACACTCCGGCTTTGTGGGCGTCGAGTTGTTTCAGTATGAATAGAAATGTGGTTTAAAGACAATCAGATGTAATATCTTTTGTCACTAAAAATATGTATAAAATTTTAAATAAGGATTCACGTTTTGTGTGAAGAGTAATATTTATTATAATAATGGTGGTTTCGTTTAAATTATAACGATAACAACAGTCTAAACTTTATCACAAAAATTTGTTCTGAATGCGTTAATTGCTAGCTACATAATCACAATCAGAGCTCGTGTTAATGTCATGGGTTTCGACGCTTTAGTTTTGATAAGCTACAGTTTGCTGACTGTTAGATTACGCTAGAATAATTAAGAAACTCATGTTAACATTAAGTATATAAATTACAATACAACAATAAAAGGTAATTAAAATGGGTAACGACCAAATGCAATATAATATTACAAAACTACAAGTGAGTTAGTAACTAAAACAGGTGAATTTGTTAATGCGCGTTAAACTAACCGTTGAATTTGCGGCCGGAAAGAAATACGATACGAAAACTATATTCGTCTATTGTTACGGTAAATGCATTTTGACAATTTAACAAGCGATGTTTTGCGCTATCGAGTGACGCTACTATGATGAGCGAGGTGGCTCTTTGTGAATGAAAGTCGGAGGAAAAACTGTGTTGTTTTTTTTGGGGGATGTGTTGTATCATTCTACCTGATCCAAAAATTATTGGTTAGGTGCAATTCGCATTAAAAAAAAATGTTTTTTTTTTTTATGTTGTTGCAATTATTTTTGCGAAACGTGACAATTTCAGCCAATTAATATTTCATCATCATCATCATCTCAGCCGAAAGACGTCCACTGCTGGACAAAGGACAATTAATATTTAGCTTTATTTATATTCCTACTTGATTCACAAAAAAAAACAATAAATACTTACGTACCAGAATTATTTACCTGTTGGGCTTTCTTACATTTTTATATATGTTATCAATGTTATCATAGACACATGATGTCATAATAAATAATACGCTACGCATATTAGTAAATTATGAATGAAAGTCACACAGTCACAGGTCTAAACCGTCTAAGTCAGGCCCGTGTAACTAAAGGGGCCCACTGATTAACAGTCCGCCGAACGGTATCGGCCTGTCAGTTGTTCGGAACTGTCAAAATTTTGTTCTAACCGACAGGCCGATACCGTCCGACGGACTGTTAATCAGTGGGCCCCTTGGCCGATAGGTAAGAAGTTACTATGTTTAGCTGCTGAATGCAAGGCTTGGCCGCATGAAGTTGATTGTATTATATTAAGTAAACACTAGTTTTAGTCCCCAAACTACTTCTACTAGAAAATCACCGCGCTAATTCTTTACCAACCGCTTGAGGTACGGGGTAGAGTAGACTAAGATAAGTCTGCAACGATTGTGATAGCACATGCAGTGCAAGTGTTATTTTAAAAGTCAAACGTCTATGAAATTATGACGTATAAATAACACTTGCACTGTGTATGTTTTCAAAATAGTTGCAGACTTTTCTTGGTGTAACTCTAGACCTAACTATACTGCCAGATTCGAACTTTAACTTACGTCAATTAATAGATCTAGAAACGATATGGATTAGATGTGTCAGTGTCAAAAGTGACGTTTTTGTTTGAAGATACTTCACATTTGACACTGATATATCTAATCCATATCGTTTCTAGATCTATTAATAGGGAATATTAGGCAAAGCTCTGCGTAGGTGGCACAACTAGCACATACAGTAAACAAACATCAATGACACATCATGCGTCACTACGTCAATCACATGGCCTACCGTGAAACACGACAATCGAAAGTTCGGTTTCTGCCTCTCTATCACTCTTGCATATTCAAGCGATAAAGAGGCAGATAACTAAATTTCGATTTTCGTGTTTACCGGTGGGCCCTTTAGTTGAGTGTGCTCAGAGCATAAAAAGGTCAACCACGGCGTGCATGAACAAGAGATTTCCTTTGGCAGGATTGGTCCTTAGGACCCAAGGATGGATTTAAGAAGTGGAGCCACCCAGATTTTTGATGCAGGAGGGATCGGGGGGGTTATTAAGCGTCTGCGACGTCTGAGGTTAATAATTCTTTAAGTTAATAGTCTCTAAGTCAAGTTTAGTATCGTATTCAACTAAATCAAAGATGTAGACATAGATTTCATCCAAATCGGTTCAGCGTTTATTGATTTCCCATACAATCCTACACCTTACCTTTCATTTTTAAGGGTTTTTTTTTAAATAAAAACTATCCTATGTTCTTCCCCGGGACTCAAACTATCTCTATACCAAATTTTATCTAAATCGGTTGAGCGGTTATTGAATCCCCATACAAATTTCCACCTCCCTTTTTATACCCTTTAGGGATTATTTTTGAGATTAAAAGTATCCTATGTTCTTCCATGGGACTCAAACCATTTCTATACCAAATTTCAACTAAATTGGTTCAGCAGTTTAAGCGTGAAGAGGAATAAAAAAAAATGTATTTTTTTCATATTTTATGTGTTTTTACTTCGGAATGGTGCCGAAATGATATCATTAATGAATTTGGCATCCCCGATTTATACGAAAACGATACCAAACTTGGTCTACTAACTAAAATGATATAGATATCAAGATAAAGTTGAGAGCCCCCCCCCCCTAAAAATTAACATCAAAAATCTTGGTGGCTCCACTTCTTAAATCCATCCTTGGGTCCTAAGGACCAATCCTGCCAAAGGAAATCTCTTGTTCATGCAACGCCGTCGTTTAGGGCTTCCACCCTCGACTACTTGTTAACAAACCGCCTTGATGCATCAATGTCATATTTTATTGTATGTGAAAACTTGTCAAAAAACAGTTTAAGGCACAGTATCTATAACTTAGTCTATGAATTTACTAGAGTCGGTAGTGCTGCACTCTGGCGGCAGAACATTGCAGTAATATCCCCTATTGACGTATCTTAAAGTTCGAATCGGGCCTATAGTTACGCTGCCGCGGCTGCGCGCCTTATCAGTCACTGCGCAAACATGAATGAAGGCATTGATACCGTGAATCACGCGCACCGTTATTTGCGGATATTTGTTATGTTATGATGCACGCCGTAGATTTATAGAAGAGCGTATTTAGACACGGTGAATGTGATGTCATTTAAATGTAATGTAGATTACTAATCGCTCGTCAATATTAAAATCATTGTAGTACGTTTAATATTTTATAAATTTGAATAGGTACATATGACTATATATGGACTATGTAGGTAATATTTTACTCTAGTTATTTGGCCCATAGTATTACTCATAGTGAAAACAACAGGTAACTATGGGGAAACAATATACAAACATATGTATTGCGCAGTATATTTACTTATAACCGTTTTGCTGTAGGTAGGTATTAAAAAGTTAAAAACAATCAATAAATTTTCTAAGCTCACTATCAAAATTCATCTCTTTCATACCCATCAAAAGACACCTTTTTAATTTCAATTATTTTATGTCAAGCATTATATTTTCATTTAAAATATTGTCACAATGAGCCTAGTATACAGGAAGTAACAAATCAAAACTACTACTACTACTACTCCGTTGGCTCAGCGACCCAAAATGAGACTTGGCCTCAAGGCAGCGCCACTTTTTTCAAAAAAATTAATCTCACAAAACTTTTTTCTTTGCACAAAAAAAATCGCCAAAAAAAATTCTTCTACTTTTTCATAACTTAAACACAATAGGTACCTACTGAAATTACTGAACATGCCCTTAAACGGATCCCCACTATTTTTGTTACATCCTGTATTAATCTGCACTGGAAGAATTGGGTACCAATCACCATACTCGCGCCAAATATTGATTAGTTTTGATAAAATGTCATAATTTTGACATTTAAATTTCTCAACGACATTGGAAGGTTCAAAATTGACCGCGGTTACTCATACGCATTCTTTTGCGCCTGAGAACGCAAATCTTACATCCGCAAGGAATTTCCGGACGTGAATCATAATAGAAATCATTATAGTCCTATTGTATTTGGCACGCTCCAATATTCGACAAGACAGCTGACGAATTGATCGACCTAATCAATTTGTAATTCGCTCAATTTTGCGGCTTGGAATGAATTTTGAAATGCTTGATTTTTTTATACATATACAGGGTGAAATTTAATTCACTGGCCAAATTGAAACACCCGAAAGAACTCGAAAAAATATTAAACACGTGTTTTTTCTTTTAATACCGCTCAGTACATTTTTTTCGAAATAACTCATCATCAAGTTGTCCTAAAAACCTCGTACGTTATGGTGAACTGACAACTACCTACTACACCCGCTTCTCTCTTATCAGTTAAGGTCATTGACACCCCGCCCCTCCCGCTGTTTGCAATCGCGTCACCAATTATGAACCCTATTGCAGCGAGATAAGACGCTTACCTGCATAAGTTGCTAATTTTTCCTTCATACTTTAACGGGCTTAGAGCCGTCAAAATGCAAAGGCAACCCATTTTTAATCTAAAATATTATTTCTGACTAATGATTATTAACAAAACGTCCGTGGCTTAAAAACAATGAGTAAAAGCTAGGTCAGGAATCTTTGCATTCAGGCGTATTTAAAAAATTGAATCATCTTATGTACTTACATTTGATTAAAAGTCGACGCAATTAACGAAAGTCCCACGAGATGGTACTCTTGGATTCAATCCTTGTCTGCGAAGGCGTGGAACTGATTCCATTTCGTATAATCTTTGTACACCACGTAAACACTCACCACTTAATAAATAACACCGTTTCCCAATATTCCCGGTTCGAAAACATTTTTTTAAACCTTAGTACGCGCGCGATTATTATTTTAAGGTTGGCGAGTGACGAGTGACTAATCATTTATGCTAACCGTTATGTTTACCGCTAGCGCGGAATGGTTTAGACTACCCTCGAAATTGATAAACCTGCCTACCATCGCCAACACTAACTAGGTGGACCCTATTGCAACGATTATAAGGTTTAGTGAAGGTCAGATAAGGGTTTTGCTGATGTTGTTGTTAAAACCTACTATTAGGTTTGTTTACATTTGTGGTAATAGGGTGACCACGACACGTAGAAAGTATTTAAAAATTGAAAAATGAAAATTAAAAAAAAATGTACTCTTTTTTTTCGCTAAATAGATTCCTTAAGTGTAACCTAGTGCCTGGAATGAATATGGCCAGTGATTTAAATTTCACCCTGTATAGGTAGTAAATAAATAAATAATAAATAAATATTAAGGACATTTTTACACAAATCGACTAAGCCCCACGGTAAGCTCAAGAAGGCTTGTATTGTGGGTACTCAGACACCGATATATATAATATATAAATACTTAAAATACATAGAAAACAACCATGACTAAGGAACAATTATCTGTATCATCATACAAATAAATGCCCTTACCAGGATTCGAACCCGGGACCATCGGCTTCATAGGCAGGGTCACTACCCACAAGGCCAGACCGGTCGTCACACAGACAGGTCGGTCGGTTCGGTAGTAGAAAGCTTAAACTCTAGGGTTACATTGGTGACTTTTTATTTGGAAAATCGTCCCCTGGGGAAAAGTCATCATCATTGCTTGGGGTCCGCTTGGCAACTAATCCACGTAATTGGCGTACGCACTAGTTTTTGCGAAAGCGACTGCCATCTGGCCTTCCAACCCACAGAGTAAACTAGGCCTTTAAATCATTAAATCATTTATTCATTTGCAAGAATGTAGTACACAAAACAAGCTCTTAACAATATAAAAATGTTCAATACATTCTGCTTAACAAAGCATGCAAAAGTTTGCTTAAACTAAACTTAACTAAATTACAAATATTTTAAGTCAGGAGATACAAATATGTCAATTATCAGAATTCCAATAAACAAGTATTGGGATTAGTCCGGTTTCGTCACGATGTTTTCCTTTACTGAAAAGCGACTGGTAAATATCAAACGATATTTCGTACATAAGTTCCGAAAAACTTATTGGTACGAGCCGGGGTTTGAACCCGCGGCCTCTGGATTGCATGTCGCACGCTCTTACCGCTAGGCCACCAGAGGTACAGAGAGACAGACATGGCGAAACTATGAGGGTTTATAGTTGACTACGGAACCATATAGGTAAAAATAAGGAAGGATGTCATTGACATTGAAGTGTTTTCTGTAATTATATCCATCACAGATAAGACATCCTCCAGACTGAGCATAGTAGCGCGCTACCCCCTCTGCCACAAATACGGTAGTTTTACTCCATTTTCGAGTCGATAGTGTCTTTGTGTGACGTTCGTGTCTTTGAATGGACCATCACGGCACGGGACCTCGCTCACCTCGTCCCCCGCACCCCCGTATTTTTGGCAGCATCGGTTTCATGAAATAATTGCTCTAAACTCCGTCTAGAGGATTCCTAGTCTATGATATCCATGTAATAAGGCAGGTTGTATTACTCATCCCGTTTTTGTGGTCCTACTGATCTGTAATAGGTTGTGAATCATGATTTGCTTTCGTTCTTAAAGAACAGATTCTTCTCAAATAAACGTAGTTTGTAAGGAAAATCCGTTATTAGAAAAACGATTTTTTCAGTTAGTATAATATTTAATGGCAAAATAAGTTTCATAGGTAGATGAAATGAGTTACGAATAGGGGGTATTACGTACTGCAATGTTCTGGCACCAGAGTGCAGCACTAGCACTCATCGTAAACTATAGAGTATCTTATACAAATATACATACTCTGCCTTAAGCTGTTTTTGACAAGTTTTCGCAGACAATAAAATATGACATTGATACATCAAGGCGGTTTGTTTACAAAGGGCCTACCGGGAAAGGCGAAAATCGAAACTCATTAAGCCATATACCTACTTAAAGAAACCTCGTACTTAAAATTAAAAATTAAAAAATCGATGGAGAATGTCTAGGCACGTTAGTAAAAATATTCATTATAATTCCTAGAAAAATCTATGAATAATTGGATTTCCCCACACAAGTGACGATTTATAGTGTAATAAACCTTATCAATTTCTTACGTGATACCTAGGTCCACCTTGTAACACATTACCTAGGGCATAACTAAAATGTGAATCACACTTAGTAACTGATGTCAAGTTATCGGTGAAGTGGTTGTAAACAGTTTATTAAAAAAAAGTGCTGGTGTAATTATACATATATTCATATTCAGTGTCAAAAAGAGAACCTCTAACTGTCGTTTTGCTTTCGAGCACCGCCAGGGTATCAACTGTATAAAAGAAACTAGGAATTGTATTTTTTCTTCTATCAACAAATAAACAGTCTTCGGTTAGATTAGATGGCGATACTTTTTGACATGTAACAAATCTAACACATATCAGTGAAAAAATAAGGATCAAAGTCACATGCCGTTCTAAGTGTCGAATGTGTGTGTGTCTGATTTGTGTCGAAAGATGGCAGTAAATGTAGTGATTACAAAATTTACTTTGACAATATTTCTCTAGTCTAAATTTTCTTCAAAAGTTACTATACGCTTTCAGTAGTAACAATCCTGGAATAAAACACGAACGTTCCCAGAACCAATCTGTGTCCTCTTAGAACACAGATTAGTCGGTGTGAGTAAATTAACTCAAGTGGCTGCACGCAATACCTATATTCTAAATCTACAGGGTACTATGGCACTTACTATGACCAAAGACATATGTAACTTCGTATAAGACGAATAAAGTCTAAGGAAAAAACGTGCCTCGGAATTCAAGTAAAAGTCATTCTCGAATAGATGCCGCACACACCTTTAGCCTATCCTCGGCTAGATGGCGTGACGACACCGTTTCATATTTAACAATTTTAACACATAGATATCAGTGAATGAACATGGATCAAAATGATATAAAAATAATAAAATCATTTATCCATATATATACATTTTTTGATAACTTTATACGTTTTCATTTTGAGTTTTAGTCGTGAGTCGATAGATGGCAGTAAATTTACAGTGACTACAAAATTTACAATGACAGGACCCCTCTATACTATCTATTCTTTTTGCTATGACTCAGCTCCTTTTTAGGGTTCCGTACGCAACGGGTAAAAACGGGACCCTATTACTAAGACTCCACTGTCCACTGTCTGTCTGTCTGTCTGTTTGTCTGTTTGTCTGTCACCAGGCTGTAACTCGAGAATCGCTAGCTATCACAGTTGAAATTTTCACATAAATGATGTATTCCTGTTAAAAAAAATTAAGTGGGGCACCCATACAACAAACGTGTTTTTTTTGCCGTTTTTTGCGTAATGGTACGGAACCCTTCGTGCGCGAGTCTGACTCGCACTTCGCCGGTTTTTTAAATAAAAGAACGATTTATTCGATTAAAACGATTACTTGCATTAAATGTGAATAGCCTAGCTGATTCAGATTTAACATCTTGGTACGGTTTCGAAATGGTTATGATACGACCGTGACGATCGTCTTAGCAAAGATAATAGAGTGTATAGAGGCGGATTGTCAAAGTAAATTATGTAGCCACTGTAAATTTACTGCCATCTTTTGACAGAAGATTAAAACTGCTAGAACGCCATTTGACTTTGATCCTTATTCTTTCACTGATATTGTCTGATATGTGTTAACTTGTTAAATATTAATATTAACGCCATCTACTCGACTGTAGGCCTAAGGTTATGGTGCAATCTTTTCGAGCGATGGCGCCATAACCTTCAGCCTACTCTCGAGTAGAGGGCGTTAATATTAATATTTAGCAAGTTAACACATATCAATGAAAGAATAATGATCAAAGTCAAATGGCGTTCTAACAGTTATAATCTTCTACCGAAAGATGGCAGTAAATGTACTATAGCTACATAATTTACCATAACAGTAACTCTCTATTTCAAATTCTCTTTGGTCTTAGTGATTGGCGCACATCTCACGCACGACTTTATTTGGCAATTTTGGCATGTATCAATCCGCATGAGCGATTTTCAAGGTCAAATCAAAATCGTAACAACTTGCTAAGTCTGAATTAAGCTCTAGTAGCGAATTCATGAAAACGCGTCGCCGTTTCGTTGCAAAAAAGCTACTGCGTGCGATAGATAGCTTTTTTTTTTATTTGTCAAATCAATAAATTCACAGTAGAACCGATCACAGTAAGCAGCGCATAGTCACGCGCGTGATACCTTTATAGTATTTTTCAAACAGCATGGGTACAGTGACAGACGTCATCTCAGTAATATTTTGAGAGATAATACGTTTGAGTTTATAAATTGTATGAAGATGACATGTGTCAACGTATCCATGCTGCTTGAAAAATACTGACGGCGTAATTTGAACTTCGGTGTGGTCGGTCTCTTACATGTCAAACGGAAAACTCAAAATCAACAGCACCTTTAAAAAAGTTACCACCTGCATTCATAGACCTCGACGACAGTACCAATATAGGTGAATATTGTAAACAATTAACGCGCTGTTTGATCAGATGATACGGACCGCACAAGATCAGGGGTACCAACTGTGGGATACAGTTCTTACGTCGTAATTACTGACAATGATCAAGTGATCATTGTCAGTGTGTTGTAGAATCCTTATTAAAATGATGAAATTGTATAGAAAATGATGTCTTTGGCAACCTTTGGTTACGTATGAACTAAAGTGTATAACTTTGCATCAGGGGCAGAGGTTGCCAAATAGTGGTTAATATTTTTGTATAGTTTTGGAAAACACGTTTTTATTTAGTTCATTCGTAACCAAAGGTTGCATTAAGACATCATTTTCTATACAATTTCATCATTTTAATAAGGATTCTAAGAATCCCAAACCAAGAGAAAAATTCAGTTCGATCGGAAAATGAGACTTAAGTCAGATTTAATTTGTATATTTGTTTACAAACAGACACTGGGAACGTAAAAGTAAATAAGAGCCTGTAAAAGATCGACATGCTAATTAAAGATCATGAAAATAAAGATGACAAATGCAGTCCCATGAGCATATTAACCAAGAATATCTTTTACATTATTTCTTTGGAGAAATATAATCAATCTTTTAATTTTTTTTGTCGTATTCAATTTATTTGTTAAAATTTTGTAAATCTTCAGGCTCATTGTAAACCTTCAAGAGTTTTGTGAGCTCTTATTTATACAAATAAGACATCTCTATCATATGAGTCACCTAACTGGCTAATTTGACTAATAAAAAAAGAAACAACAACAACAAAGTCACCGCTAAGAGAAAGGCAAATAAAACAAAAACCCACTGAAAAATGGACCAACGCTTACCGACACCTGAAGAAAGGTATGCACCTCACTTCCTGTCATAGTTTCGTGAGCGGTAAGACTTCGCAAGGATATAAAGGGACGTAAGTCTAAATGAAATCATATTAGCATAAGTCATTTTATCCGTAATATTTCACGAGGCCGGGTCTCGCAAACGGATCAAGTGTGACCTTAGGAGACGAAATGATAATTGCTGGCAATCGTTTGTCTTCAATCTCGTCTGGCGCTGGTTGACTAAGTCCGTGTTAATGTGTTAATGTGAGACTAATTTAGAAACTAAAAGTCCGTGTAAAGTGCCTGGTTTATCCAACATGACTATATCGTTTTGTTTGTTCTTTTGAATAGGGCGGTAAAGTTGCCTATTAGCTGATGATGACTCACTTGTGAGTATATTTTTAGTCAATTTACTTATTTATGTTAATCCAATTGCAAAAAATCTCAGGAGAGTGCAGTGCATCTCATATGACCTACACTACTAGTCCAGGGCTGAAATAAAGTGTTTCACTACGGAGTTCCGTATTGATAATTTTATAGCCTTCATCAGCGGTTCTGCTTCACCAAATGGTGCTTATAAGTATAAAGGTGTGTCTTGATACTTTAAGAGTTCTCTCAATTCCTTTAGAATCCCACTTTCAGACACTTAGGACCTACCTAATGACAAAGGGGCAACCTGGAAACAGCCAGGGTAACATTCCATTTCTGACCGCAGCTACACTACTTGTACGAACGCGTCGGTGTTATTGTCAATTTCCATAGTAAAATGAATGGTAGTGCTGCTGTTGTTGGAAATGGACTGTCACCTTAAATTTGTTTAGCAGTCTTCAAGATGAAACTACCTAATACTCGTTCCTACATAAAAATGACCCTGAGAAGAATAGTCCTCTTTTTGTGTCATTAAAAAAACCGGGCAAGTGCGAGTCGGACTCGCGCACGAAGGGTTCCGTACCATAATGCAAAAAACGGCGAAAAAAAAAACGGTCACCCATCCAAGTACTGACCCCGCCCGACGTTGCTTAACTTCGGTCAAAAATCACGTTTGTTGTATGGGAGCCCCACTTAAATCTTTATTTTATTCTGTTTTTAGTATTTGTTGTTATAGCGGCAACAGAAATACATCGTCTGTGAAAATTTCAACTGTCACGGTTCGAGAGATACAGCTTGGTGACAGACGGACGGACGGACAGCGGAGTCTTAGTAATAGGGTCCCGTTTTACCCTTTGGGTACGGAACCCTAAAAAGTGACCAGAAATATGGAATATATAGACCCATATGTGGCACATGATTAACAAAGCGGTCAAGTGCCAGCGCTCAATATTTGTGTTTATTCTGAGGGCCTGCAATGCACACAGTGAACTTCAAACAAGACCTGTCCACTATCTTTGTCTTTTTGCTTATTTGTCGTGGTCAGGGCAGTCCTGTGGTTTTGCAGCGATTAAACAAACCTATGTATATTAAGTGGGAAAAATTTCATTGCCGAACACATCATTCTAGAATTAATATAGGACGCAATGTTCTATTTATGTACTTTCAAACAAGCTTTATGTAACTGATCAAACAAACTGTATGATGTGATCTAAAGATTTAATTGTAATTAATTTATTTACAATTTTTTCCTTTTTATTTAAGCTCATGAAATATACATCATTATCATTACACATGTGACATGACTGTATTTAAAGCCTAATTTGAGTGCCAGCCTAAGTGGTACTTTACGCTGACTTTTTTACCAATTTACCAATAAGCCGGTAGAGTTAGACCAAGATAAGTCTGTAACGATTTTGATAACATACGCAGTGCAAGTGTTATTTATACGTCATAATTTCATAGAAGTTTGACTTTTAACATAACACTTTCACTGCGTGTACTATCAAAATCGTTACAGACTTTTCTCTAGTCTAGTCGGTAGCTAATATCTTAATCAAATAACAAGTTTAAGAGTAGGTAGTTGAATACTGGGCATCGATTGCCACCCAGGGTCAAAACTCCTTATCTCAAAAAAGTATTTTAAAACTTAAAAAAAGTTTGTCACGTGCGCGGACGAATTACCATAGCCTCGTTTTTTCGTCCCAGATTCGTGACACATCGTGTGCGAGCGAGGTAAATAATAAATCTCTATAATAAATAAAACAAGGGACGTGAGAGGGATAATACTGGGGTCCCGGCCAGGCCATTGTGGACGCCGAAGGATCGTTAAAGTGTAGAAATATTTTGTGCTTAAGGTTCAACAAGTAATTGACATAACATGCTCTGAGTGAATAAAAAGTCGTAAGTGACAGGGGTTTGTACTTTTGGTTCAGCTACAAATTATAAACGTAACACTATTGGCGTTGAGTACACAGAGGAGCATGACTGGATGTGTTTCTGAATGGCAATGTAAAATATGAACCACGGTTATTCAAAAGGGCACATTATTTAGCTAGCAACGATAAAATATAATCACAAAAACCTTGATGGATTGGTACTCTCAATCAGACATCTGACTTAAAGTGCTTTCCACATAGGTATCACAAGTACAACAAAATATCAATTTTTCGCGCTTATTGTGGTGAGAGTGAGAGAACCATGCAAGTGGATATAATATATTAATTATTATAGTATATTTCAAACCACTTGGGTAAAGTGACAGATGTCATCTCCATACACTTATAATCTTAAAACGCAAAATTTTGCAAAATTGTATTGAGTTGACATCTCTATCGTACCCAAGCTAGCTGTTTGAAAAATACTATAGGGGAATGCGCGATGTCATTGAAAAATTGCAAGGTAAATATTTTTTATAGCATAAATATCTATTCCTTATGTATAATGTCACTAGAAGGTAATTTTTTCTATGTAAACTAGTTTGGTCAAGTTTGTACAACTACTATCAATTTAATCCTTTACCTTTTCTCAAGCAAATAAAACAAGTATCATACAACCATTTTGAGGATAATAGTTTTTTAAGTGGTAAATACCCGTATTTTAAGATTTTAACTTAAGCTGAGTAAGTCCTCAAACAACGCTTATGGTAGTTAAACAAATAGAGGTAATAAGTTGGCTAATACTTTAATCTTAATCCGTCTCATTGTTCACGTTACTGGTTTAGCTGGTGTTACTTTACCCAAAGTATAGTTTACCTTTATTATTTTGAAAGTGTCGATCTTTCAAACGATTTGGCAAGAAGTACTTGTTCCGTACCTAATCATTTTGTCTCTCCTTTGATAAAATATAAATAAATAATAAATAAATAAATATGTATTATAGGACATTCTTACACAGATTGACCAAGTCCCCCAGTAAGCTCAAGAAGGCTTGTGTTGAGGGTACTCAGACAACGATATATATATAATATATAAATACTTAAATACATAGAAAACAACCATGACTCAGGAACAAATATCTGTGTCATCACACAAATAAATGCCCTTACTGGGATTCGAACCCAGGACCATCGGCTTCACAGGCAGGGTCACTACCCACTAGGCCAGACCGGTCGTCAATATGTTAAATATGTTTGCAAAAATGCAATATTTTTTTTATAAAATTATTAGAAATCTGTGAAGGACCTCAGACAAATTGTATCGTTCAGAACTAAATGTGAATAACCTACATTAATAAGTAAGTTGTGACCCCCCAAATCCCCTATGCCTATTTGGCCCGGTCAAAACTTAATAACAGGTGAAAGTAGTAAATTATTACCTATCACCAGTCATTCCCGTAGAACTATATATTTTTCATTCTTTTTTGACACTAAGTAGCAGGTATATCCCGTACCTGCCTATAAAAATAAGGCCTTAAACTATTTGAATTTTCGAACTGCGCTCCGGAGGTCAAAACAAGCCCCGTTTGACCTACCTCAGCGAAATCTTTGATTACACCGTCCGCTCTAATAACCAGTCCTAACACCGCGACCCGGCGACATCACGACCACCACTAACTTATAAAACAAACATCGGCTACGCTTTTGACATCATAATCGGTAGCACAACCCGAAGAAGCCAAAACTACCACACTTAATTTCCCAAACGACTTTCAACCATATGTATAAGTTATTAAGGTAGTTCGATGTCTTGTTACTGTTTTGAACTCCCATAGTCCGTCCTAATTCGTTCGAGTCACCAACGCAAATAAGCGCCCGTCGCTTTGTGAATATGTTGTGTAAAGATGTGAAATTGTTTCCAGGCCGAGCCATGGGAACTGGGAGAGCCGGAATGCTCTCTGTAATAATAAGCGTTGACATTTGACAACCGCCACAAGATATCCTAGCGTGGTGGGCGTTTATGTCGAAGAGTGTGATTACGTAGAGTAAGACCATGATAAGTCTACAACGATTTTGATAGTTCACGCAGTGCAAGTGTTATTTTACTTGCACTGCGTGTGCTATCAAAATCGTTGCAGACTTATCTTGTTCTAACTACATATATACTGTATTTGAGAATATATTGGTAAAGCTTAATCGACTCCAGTGTCGTGCCTAAGTGCTGTATAGTCATCCTATTTACGATTCTATACTCGTAATATACAGATTTATTAGCTTAAAATAAATATTCCTTGGCATTGTAAGATTTGCCGTTGAAAAGTATTCCTTATAATTTTATGAATCACTATAATCATAGATTTTCTATTTTTTACATCGTGTTTTATCCGATATCCCTATGGATTAATCTGCACCCCTATGGTTGAAGTGCAGGACTAAGGTATGGATCTATGGATTGAAACAAAGCGTTTAAATGTAATAATAATTTAATTTCTCAAACATGTTTGAGCTATACAAATAATGATTAAGTCATAAATAGCTCTAGCTATAGCTATAGCCAGCTCTGTTCTTTATAATAATAATATTTAACAGGTGTATTAAAGCTAATCAATATTTCATTGGATTTCTGTAACAGTAATAATAAATAGTAACAAAGTTAAGTAATACTAATGAAAGTAGGAATATAGCGTACGTCTCTAAATGACCATACAACAACAGTCATGAGAACTAATCACTACACGAAATCACGATACAGCATCAGATACATTCATGAATTCATCAACACATCAACAACCAAGTCTGATGGAATGAAGTCTATACTAAAATCTAAACTATAAAATTACAAGTCGAAATTAAAATGAAGTTAAGCATGTAAAAATAAATTAAGACCTTGACTAGGATAACGGGAATTTAGGGTGTTATGAATGCCGGTCCAATAATAAATAAGTCATAATTTACAACTATTTACAAAAATAAAGGAACTTATTTGTTCTAGACCAAAATGGCAATGTAATGGCAATGACATTTTCTACTATACATAATGTTAATTTGCTAAGCGAAGACGACAACAATTTCATAAACGTTTAAAAAACTCCGCCGGTAACGTGTTTAATCAGTAATTAATAAATTTATAATACTGTACTATTTACTGATATTTTGATCTTATTTCATTACATGCAGAGTTTTTTAAAGCAATTCTTTATGTAACCAGCTATTACAAAATAGTAAAAAATACCTTATTTATAGAAATTCGATATATAAACCAGTGTCACATTCGAAACAAACAAAGTGCTACGTGACAAGATCTAGAAATTACACAAGTAGTACCATATGTTTTCAACAAAAGAGATAGGGACGGATGTGTTCTACTGTTGGGCTATACATAAAAAGTGTTGCTACAAAATAATATTGTACTTTTAAAAGGTTAAGGTGATTTTTATACTCCTGCAGATTAATATCATATTTGTAATTAATACCTATGTATAATTTAGTGTACATGGATTTGTAATACACCTATAAATTGATCTAATGGATTTTATTTCTCCGAGAAATAGCGTTACCGCTAGGCTACAGTATGTCACAATATCTGAACATTTTGAACCTAAAACACCCCGTTTAGAGAGTTGCAACATTTTGGTTAAGTCCGAAGCACGCTGAAGGTCTAAGGACTACGCGCCCAGTGGTCCATGACTTGCCGAAGGTAGTCGAGGTACAGCATCGTATCTCTGTATATATGGAACATGGTGTCGGTTCTGTTCTCTCCGATGATTGGAATTTCGTTGTCTGGTAGGGGAAGAATTTCCATGTGTTTTGACACCATCACTTCCTGCAAAAATGGAAAAGATTCATATTAGTCAGATTATAATATAATTTGATTTTAAAAGATTTTCGTAAACGATTTCTTTTTTAAATGAATTTTACTAGCACTGTATTAGATGTGGCGGATGCGAAATTTATTATATGAGTAAATTTAGTACGGAAATTTTAATGTCAATTACTTAATTAGTATCAAAGACAATCTTAATTAAAACATTATAAATTACATAACTCAAATGAGACTTCTTTGATCCCTCGTTATTCCATTTTAATAAAGGTTAAATGACTAATTATGACTACAAAATCATGACTTGTCAATTTGTGGTCACCAGACATTTTTAGAAATGACAGTATTGTGATTTGTGATACTTACATTAAATTCGCAAAGAACTTGTCTCACGGCGTTGAAGTAGTGGTCGAAGAAAGGCTTGAGGTTCTTCTCTTCCCTAACGTCTTGTTTAAGCCCGTTCTCTTTGATTGCGTACAATCCCGCCGCAACCATCTTAAGCGCCTTATACATAGCTGGCAAATTGTCATCAATATTAGCCTGTGAACAAAAGAAGTGACAAATTATTATAACGATTTTGAAAACCAATTACACAAAATAAGAAAATCAAATATCGATCTAAGGAAATGGATACGAGTATTTTAACATAAACGTTATTCTCAAGTGTGTAAGGAAGTGAACCTTTGGAAAAATCTTTATTGTAGCATTGTACTTATACTTAACAACAAATCACACCAATTTTATGTCTTTAACCTTTCCCAATGAGTATTATCACCGAACATTTTGTCAATTATTACAGATTGAAACGTCCACATTGCAAAACCATTGTGTTCTCACGTAATCGATAGTCGGTCCACGACAATGAGTGCCACCGACGGAGGTGATTCCTTGAAATCGATTGAAAAACTCATACGGATGCACGTTTTTGGCATCAGCGCATTCGCCGCCCTTCGATTATTTTGGAGGACAATTTGGCAACAACTTTCGAAAAACACAAGTTAATGGTCTTACAAAAATTGAATGATAACTATGATATCATTATTAAGTAAATGCAATTTTTATACAGAAAACTGGATATTATATGTTTCCGCGAATATTAGGTACATGTTGTTTACAAAACTAGTGTCTATTCAATATATAGACAATAATAAATAAAGAAATACTTACAACAACTTTGCTCAGATCTTCTAGCGGCATTTCCATATCGATCTTGACCTTCGTTTCGGGAAAAGTGTATTGAGTAACAAATGGTTTACTCCGCAGCCAGGGCGTCGTGTCGAACGTCTCGCTGAACGAAGGAAAGCTTTGTATGCTGTCAGACTGCAAAAAAAGGAAAACGCCGGTAAATTAATTGTTCTATTATTGACTAAACATCTCTCGAAAAGTACCTAATCCTGTCACTAAATTGTACAATATTAGTACATTACGATACAAGTGCGAAAAATAGGAAATTCGAAACGAGCGGCGATAAATTAAAACACAACCAAAAGGGAGTGTTTTAAATCGACACGAGTTGCGAATTACCTATTCGCACATGTATCGTACAACGTTTTATATTACTTATGGCCCTTTAAATTTTCGACATATGTAGTTGCGTAAAGTATGTAAAGTAAAGTATGCCCCATATGTACTGTAAACATAATAATTTAATTACCTATAATATGTAAGAAGACATTTTCGTCTCCGGCTACTTTTTGTGTGTAGGAAATAGGTACCTACTATCATTGCTATTTTATTTATTACACGAAAATTAATGATGTAAAATGTCAAACGGGAGAATCCCAATCCCCTTTTATCTTTAAATTTAAACATGAACTTTGCCATATCATGTATTACATGCATGTAAATGTAAACATTGTCAGTTGAAAACAGTTTTATTGAGAAATAATCTCATATTGTGTTGTTATGTCAGACCGAAGTCTCTTATCAACTCTACGCATGGAAGTTACTACAAATTATAAACATTTGCGTATATTAAACGGAATTGCCGTAAAAGTATGAGTCATACGAATAACAGAGCAATCAATGTGATTCCATATTCTGCTGGACAATAAAAATGGTCGCTGATTGACTTTCATGGAAAGACGAGATAAGCGGAAGATGACTTGGTGTCCATTTGCTGTATCCTGCTTATAATCCGGTATATAAAAGGCTGGGGTTTGCTGTCTGGGACAGTGGTCCTGAGGATTTGACATGGACAGCATACTGTCTCTTCATGTAAGTAAATTTTATTACGTTTAAATTCTATCAACGCGACTGTATTAATCTTTTGAGTAATATAATTGATTTATTGTTAACATTATATGCACACCAGGTTAAGATGTCATTATAATAATCAATGAAATACTAGGAATATCTATAGGTTATCAAAGTCAATCCTAAGAGGACATACTGCATACAAACAGTTCATAGGATTTCGATAAACACGGGATGACCTATGCCATCTATATCCGTTTTGTATATTACCGACTCCGAAGTACAAGAAATAAGTTATTGTCAAAGACATTTTTTCATCTATTAGTTATTGCGATGCGGAAAAAATACACTAATGGGATTAAGTCACCCACATACGAGCAACTGTTCCTCGAAATGATATTTATAGATCAAGTGAACACGGTCCAGCTATGTTGATCCATCAACGCGTCAAACCAGTAGCCCGTGGGAGGTCACTGCTAGTTGGTTATGGTTGTACGAGTAGTACTGCAATTGCAATCTGTATGTCACACAGATGATTATCCTCAGTAGTGTTCGAGGTTGACACCGCTCATATTTGATGATTGGTAGAATCATTTGCTATGTTTGAAATAAATCAAATAAAGTACCTAAACCTTATAACCGTTTATATCTGTGGATTTTTTATTGACCATTAAAACTATGCATCTCGTGATCGGAAGCCAAGAACCACTCCTTTGCTTACAATTCGACGGCCAGACGAAGGCCGCCTCTGCAAGATGAGTCGAAACAAGACCGGATTGCGATCTGATAACGTCTGGTTAGCAACAATTGCGACAGTCGAATTCGACACTTTAATAGAGCTAACTTATTCTGGTAGCCGATAAAGTATGACACTAACATATTTCGTTACTAGACACATAATGTTTCGCATGGTTGTTTAAAATTGTGCTAAACTAGTGGTTTATTGCGGGTACGTGACGCGGTATACGTATACAAAAACTATTTTTATGTTGTACCGTTGAGAGTTCAAAAACCTTTGCCACGTGCCTGATCCACCGGTGGCAGATGCAACAGAGGTGATAGAAATGATGTGTCCCTTTGTTAACGAGATGTCGATTATTGGAGAAATATGGTCACTCGACAATATAGCTAATTAAACGAAAGAGCCCAGCCCGCGGTGACAATACACGACAACAATGCTTATTATATCAGTAGATCAGTGCAATTAAAACCGCAACAGAAATTTGTGCAAAACGAGGATATCCGAATATTAAGCAGATTTTATCAAGAATAGTAGATTGTACAACAAGGGCATAACACATTTATGCCCTTGTTGTACACTCTGCTTTTCACTTCGATTGCGAGGAAAATAAATTATATTTTTCACGGCAATTTACACCACGAAATTGTCGTAAAGCGAAAGAACATAATACATAACCAATTCCCGCCAACTAACTTTTTAATTTTCAACATGTGATTAGAGTTTCAGACGCTTGGTTTTCTGCCAAGTCAAATGATAATCGACTTCTATTTTATGTGATTTACTAAATTTAATGACAGAAAATACGGATTTCTAATAAATTGTAGCAAAAATAAAATAATATAACAAGTTTTGTCATCTACACAATTTTATTGCTCAGTAAAATTGTGCAATATGTTTTAACTGTTTGGCTATTGAGACCGATTACCTTAGTCTTAGAAGAAAATTTTACTTTTATGCTCTAGAGCATAAAATGCGATTTTATGTCGTCCACGCACGACATAAAGGTGCACTTTTTGAGCATGAGAAGTGAAAAGGTTATTTTAGATAACATTGTTCTCAATTTGAAATGTATTTATACGAAATATAAGTACGTAATACGTAAATTATAAACTCATGAGTTGCATTCAAAGTAGCTATTATTTAGAATTATAACTTACTAAGAAACCTAGTTACCGAAACGTACACGCAGACAGTCATGTAGGCAATCGTACGATCGCGAATTGATTACTCTTGCATATTTGATTACTTACTACTTCTACAATTCATTCTGGGAACGTTAGTGCATTTGTTTATGTTTGGGAGGAGAGGACATGAATCATGGTAGATTCGGAATGTGCTAACCTGGGCATACTGTGGGCACAGGTGCGCGTCCGGTGTCTCACGCCTCATGCCACCTAACTAACTACGACTCGTTGGTCTGGTAGGTATATACTTGATTTTTTAATTTTTCTTGTCCCGAAACAATGTTTACTATTGAGAAATAGTATCATCGGCTTCTTATTTTAAGTCAAAGCTGTGAAAGTCCGAAATGTTTAAACTCAAATATGATCAAAATCTGCGCTAAACGAGTTTGTGAAGAAATAATTGTTTAATTGGATATGAGATGTCAAAATTATTCTAGTCTAACAATTATATAGCAACCTATGCCGTGAATTATTATTTACAGGTAAATATATTTTACATTTGAAATTAAGTACTTTTGAATAAAATAAATGTGTAAAATTATCTCATTATTTCTCTACAAAACGTAGAAATCGAAGACTACATAAATATTATGCAATTGTTTTCTCACGACACGATGTAAACAGTTCTGTTTATTTGCGCATTAGGACACGAGTGGGTGGGCTTCCTCCAAGAAATTTGACTACCATCCGAATGCCTAGCTCGGACCATCGGAAGCTTATCGAGGCACCCACACATCGGTCGTTATATAGTCTACATAGCACACACGCACAGACCGCAGCAGACAGCCTGTCGCCGTGTGAACAACGGTATCATACTAAGTATGTACATATTGCATGCATATAGTATAGTATGTATTCAGTGTTTATGTATCGACGCCGCTATGTTAAGATAAGCACAGATTCATCGCGCATGCCGCCCGATCATGATCTGTTCTCAGATTACTTTGCGACTAAGTGTTGTTTATTCCTGTTGTTTTTTTATTCTAAAACGCCGATAGGACATCTGCGAATGATTTTATTTAAAATTGACAAAGGGAAGGGATACCTTATTTAATGTATTGCAATAAATAAAAAACTCTATTTGTAGCAACAAACTAACAAATAAATTCTGACTAAGAACAATAGCAAATACCGGTCAAGAAAACTACTTGTTTTTTAAGCAAACTTTGTGTGCTGATAATTATAGTTCAGCAAAAAAACATCGCCTTCAGATTCCTTCGAATACCTAATCGCATTGCCAGTAAGATAAAAGATGTGTTATTGCGCAATTTATTATAATTACGGTCAACGGTCATATTAGAGGTATTCCACGCCCGAAATACGCGATAACATGACACCGGTAATGTCAAAAGCTGAGTGTTATAACACATTCACACGGTGGCCGCCGGTGGCGAGTCACACAGTACCGGTAGGGTTCGTTGAATTTATTATGGCATTCTTAGTACGACCAGGGCAGTTATTATTTAAACAAAATGGTCTGACAACACTTGACGAAGCCCGAAAGCCCGAATTATTAACAACTATCTCTCTATCTCGGCTATAAAAAGTGTTTTATAACGTGAACGATCACAAAGGTGGATTGATGTAATGAAGAGTCAAAAAACGTATCCCGTATAAAACAAAGAGCCGAGCGTCCTTGTCTATCGGCAACAATGGCGGTTCAACGCCTCCCGGGAGTCTAAATCGCAATAAATATGATACATTAGCAACGAATGACCGACATTAAGGGGAGAGACAGAAAAAAAGACACATCGACGGGCAGGTGTGTCGTGCAATACTAATGCGCAATCAGTATTCGAGTCGTTCGCGCACCGTCCTGTACTTCGTTCCGGCTACTGTGAGTCGATATGTCGTTTTACGACAAGGAGGCAGCGGACAGGACGTCGCCGTCGTTATGAGTGCTGAGCCTATTACAATGCCACCATACTTCATAAACGAACAACTCTGCAGACTACTCTACACGCATACTACACGAGCAGCAAGTGTGGCTCATCCATTGACGCTGTGTCACATGGACAAGGAAGAGTGACGTTCGAAGAAGCCGAAATGTACTACAAACGTATTTAGAGTCGCTTTGATAATTACAGTCTCTGGTAAGAGGCTTCTATAAGTGATGCGAAGCGCGACAGCGACAACGCATTACTGCTCGTGATCGACCCACCACACTTCCGATTCGGAAATATATTCAGAGGATTGGAATTATAGAAGCGTCATATGAATTGTTTTATTAACATGCCAAACATTTGTTCCATATAAATCGTGAATTATTTATGAATTCTCGAATGTAGGTTGAGGTGCTTGCGTTTCCGCAATCGTTAAGTCTAAAAGTCTTTGTAGTCTACAAGACTTGTTCCACTTATTTCTAATCCACATCTAAATGCTCTATTAATTTCTATGACGTCGTAGTAAGGGTGAACAAAATTATAATTAAAAGAGAGGAAGCATTGAGAACCCGGACGTGTAGCGGCAAAATCGGCGCCCGCGCCGATGCAATCTCTCCTCCATGCCATTCGCGGTGAGAAACAGGCGCAAACTTGTATACGTCGGGAATCAGTAATGGGGTCAAAATTCGATGAAAACTTTTCGACACATCACGAAGTCTAAAGAACTCTCCAAGTAAATGTCATATAGGTAGCATGGGCATGTTGTCCGTCTAGTCATTACATTAGAGGCAAATAATAAAACGAGACAAAGCAACCGACATGGCGACACTTTCATTCATTCAGATAAAATCGGCAATAATCATGCGCAAACCTGCGCATACGCTATTGACGTGCTCAGCCGGGTTTTATTGGTATTGGCCGGTGGTAGAGTCCGTCCGTTCATTTCGTGCGACGCGTCGGGCATATCGATGCCCCGCGAATACTACACTCGGCATAGACTAGGAATCCTCTAGACGGAGTTTAGAGCAATTATTTCATGAAACCGATGCTGCCAAAAATACGGGGGTGCGGGGGACGAGGTGAGCGAGGTCCCGTGCCGTGATTCAAACGTCACGTGACGTGGGGTTCAAAGACACGGACGTCACACAAAGACACTTTCGACTCGAAAATGGTGTAAAACTACCGTATTTGTGGCAGAGGGGGTAGAGCTATGCTCAGTCTGGAGGATGTCTTGTCTGTGGCACTCGGTGAATGAAAGAGAAAGACTTGCCAACTTGAATTATGAAATGTGAATAGGTACTTACGAAATTATTTTTGAATGATTGTGCATTGTCGAGTGCGGCTTTTGCTTGATTCGCGACTTCTTTGGCTTGGTCTTTTGTGAATGGTTTTGGTGATGATGGTGACTGTAACGAAAAAAAAAGAAGGTTATTTACAACACAAACTTGGAATTTACGCAGTGACTAATCTCTTGTTATATGTTCAGACAAGTTTTACATGTGATGGTATGGTGCGGCGACTATCCAGTACAATGTTTGTATACATGAGTCATACTGAATTCAGATTTTACAATGAAAGGCGTTTTTCATACGTTGGTAACAAATCGCTCGAACCACTAGGACGTCTAGCATGTTTTGCCGAATTTAAAAGATATACATTACATCGAATACATTAATCATAAAATATGTGTATACTTCGTGTAGACTATTTGTAACCTACTTATTTTTTAATTATTTTTTTTATTTCCGGTTGGATCCTCGGATCGACTTGAAATTACAAACTCATTATACAAATTAATCCATAGTTTTACTAGAAGTCTGTGCGGAAAGAGAAGAGTCGTGAAATGTATGGGGTCCAATACGTTCTACGATTCTTCTCATTCCGCACAGACTATAAATTTGTAAACCTCTACAAGGCTCACACTAGAACAATAAAAAAATGATCAGATTAAGGTATCGGACTGGAATAACAACAAATTGATGATTTTTATGAATTAAGGCAGGTGAAAGAAGATTAAATTAGTAGGTACTTACGCTCCCAGGGGCGTAGTCACAAGGGTTCGCCCACGCTTCGTTCTCCATGCTGTCTCTTCTAGGCCGAGGCGCCGCCGATGTCCGCGGGGTGAATCCGACCAATAGCAGCAGACACACCGCTGCACAGACGTTGACGTATCCTGCAAGAAAAAAATAATTAAATTATGTTATCTGATGGATTGGACCGATTGCGGCAGTTACGGAGATGCGCTGAAAAAATCACCCGGCCCCTTATTTCACAAATTTTACTATTGTCTTCGGACACTCCTAGCTGTAATTATTAACCCAAGAATCTAGATTAGGCATATTAATTTAAGTACATACATATATCGAATTGAATAACATGATACTCCCACGTGTTTCAGTAAATATTAATAATATTTCATTTTATCATTTGGTACGTAGGGGTCATCCATTAATTACGTCACACGATTTTCTATGTTTTTTGACCCCTCCCCTCCTTGTCACTAGGGCACATTTGGCAAACCCCTCCCCCCTGGTGTGATATC
The DNA here is from genome assembly GCF_910591565.1 of Cydia splendana. Lineage (NCBI taxonomy): Eukaryota > Metazoa > Arthropoda > Insecta > Lepidoptera > Tortricidae > Cydia > Cydia splendana. The sequence goes on along the minus strand of NC_085969.1, from coordinate 9,096,512 downwards.
ACATTATTTCAACGAAATCGGCAAATCGAATTTAGTAGGTATGTATTATTAATATTTTATCAAAATATTTTTGACGAAAGAATTATTAATTTTACAACCCAAAACTGATTAGGTACTTAAGAAAATTAAACGAATAAAAATGATTATTGTTCCAAAAACTTTTTATTTAATTGTACAGCGAATAAAATAAGTTAAAGTGATGTCACAAATTTTCCCCTCTGAACAAAGAGTCCCCCCTCCCCCTTGTCACAACATGTCACATTTTCTTGACCCCCTCCCTGCCCCTAAACGTGTGATGTAATTATTGGATGACCCCCTACCTGTTGTTGCATAAAGGACGCAATATTTATTTTCTGTATATCAAATACGTTATGGACTACAGATTGTGAATTGTTTTTCTAATAAGTGACACATAAAATATCCCGTATAACGCGGTGTTATAAAAAAAGGAATTTCTGGATTAGCGCCAACGATTATGGTATTAATGATTATTCTAGTTTCATTTAATCGTAAGTAGAATCTTCTCATGAATGAGCGATAGCGTATCGTATGCGGCACGCGCGGTGCTATCGATTATGGTAATCAATGGACATCCGATGAATCGATGAACACTCGAGAGGTGGACAGCCTTTCCTAATTGTTCAGTGAACCTGAGTGAATAGTTAATGTGGCGCTACTTAACCGTTGCCGGACGGACGGACATTCTTTTGCTATCGCTAAATTTACACTTTAAAAAATGGGTTATCCAATTATTGTATACCAAACAGCGGCACTATGATGATTTTCCTTATTATGGTTTTTTGTATGATAAGTCTTGGTTGTTTATGTTACAGACAACTGGGTAATTGGTAACTGATAAAAGTTCTTCTCTTGTTTATTTTTGTACTGCTGACATCGTATACCGTACATCTGTTAAACTGAAACGTCATCATATATTTGTTTGCTAATTTTACGTCAGCAAATGAACGTTTCACAGATAATATTAATATTGATATAGGACACCCCTTCTTTACACAAATTGGACTATTTATGCATTACGCATCTTACTCACGGTTATTAATTTTTTTCAGTTTTGACTCAAGTCTGAGTCAGTGCATTAATACGTGGTGACTCAAAACAATCTCACAACAATAATTGCTCCCGCCAAACTAATCTAGTTATTTAAACTCGTATAGAAATAAACGACGATCATGTCATCTACTTGTACGAGCAAACCTAAGTTTCAAAGGTTTACGTCCTTTAGTAACTCTGAAGGACTTAACCTCTTTTTTCAATGAGGGTCTAAAGTTATGCCTTCAATATAAGCCCGAGTGTGGGTAAAGTGTGCGTGCGCTTTTTTTGTTCTTCGATCTCGTTAGCAAGCTCCGCTGTGATTTCGCCCCTTGGCCGGCGGCGGCGGTCAAATAAAGGAAATTATAGTTACAGGGCTCCGCGCCGCTTATTATTTAACTAGACCCCGTGAACTGATCTCGATTATCGCACGCCCCTCGTATTATAAAGAAGGACGGCGCTATAAAACCGTCTCACGGCACGAAGCGTTCGAAAACGCACAGCCATTTGCATAAACAAATTGTGATCATTAAAACCCTGGCTAACTAGACGATCTAACTATAGACCCTTTATTGGTATATTGCCGTCTTATTGACACTATAATAATGTTGTTACAGTTTCGGAGACCACAAAGGTGGAGCGGTAATAATAACGATCATGTCAAAAGAAGGTCCGACACCACAACATGCGTTAAACACACGATCATAACATTTTATTAGTGGCGCGGTCAAAAGCATCCGAGACCGCCGGCAAAAGTTCAACCAAAAAAATAACAGGTCAACTTGGAAGAGACGTGGAGCCATTCTACACGTTAAATTTTACTCCTTAACTCATTTTTTTTTCAAAAAGCTAATGTTATTTCATAGCCTTTAATTAAAATAAATTGAAGCAAGTCAAGCAGGGTGTTTTTTATACAACATTTTTATTCAGATCTTGTACAATAAAATAATGTGAATAAGATGACAATACTAATTACTTTCTTTTATTAAATAAACTTATTTGTCGATCGCTACTAAGATGAACAATAAGGAGACTCGATCGAATTCCTTAGCCCATTGAAGAACTGACCGGGCGACCATAAAAACCGTAGATACCTACACGTAATACACAGGTTATAAGGGGGCATAAAAAAGTAGGGTCCGCGTCGGAGGTCGGCGCGACTACTCGAGAAACAAAGAGTTCGTTTATTTTTTAACAGCTCGCCCGTGGAGGCTGGCTGCACGAAAAACGACCCAAACGAGAGCACCTTGTTACCTTCTTTAAAGAAATCGCCGCTAACTAGAATTTCGGCTCGAAAACCGAGAAAAGTTTGCGTCGACAGAGCGCCGGACGTCGGCCGGCGCCTGCGAAATCATTATGTAAATCAAACATTATACTGTTTAAACCGAACTTGTCGCGTCCGTCTGTGACCACCGGCTAATCTTTTGAACGCTAAAAGAACCAAGTCCTGTTATTTTGTACGTCATCAGTTTTTTTTCTCCTTATCACTTATGACGCCCACTGTTAATCAGAATATACGCTTATTAAACATTACCAGATGTAATTTTATTATGAGCAGGGAATTTTGTTGTCTCGTCCGTGCCAACGCGTTCCAAGCTCCTTGGTCCAGGTCATTAACGGTACCTACTAATATCCGTTCGTATGACATTACATAGAAAAAGCGTTATGTTTATCCATAATAGAGTTAATTTGAGTCAGATCATCATTTTGTTAGTAGCGGCTAACAACCGATGCGGTCGTAAAATTTGACTGCGCATAATAAGTGCGATTATCGGCGCGACGCCACTACGAGCGCGGTACGCTCTTCATCAACTGAAAATCGCTCTAAATGCTAATAGCCTCCGGCAAAATTAACGAAACAACCGTGAATTTTTCGCGAATTTAATTTAATAAGGTAACAATTTGATATTATACTTAACGGTAGCGCAATAACTTTTATTAAAGCAAAATTAAATGCAAATGTGTATTACATTTTCGGTAATACTGCAGAATAATTTCAGTCAATCAGAGCTTGACACGCATAAGGCGGTGCGTGTCGAAGATGCGCCTATCAGGATGCAATTTGCTGCAGTTATTTCCTTACTTTCATCTCAATTTCTAGAAAACCAATCTGTATCAGTCGTCTGTACAGTTATAACGAAAATCTTATTACCTAAATTACTGGTGTATGAATATCGTGACGGTTATTTAGGGTTGAGATTTTTCATTTTCAGAACAAGTGCGGTTGCGGCGGTATGAAAGCAAGTGATTGCTGTTTAGCCGAGATCGACATGTTGCTAAATGGGTGGGTGACAGTTAAATACTGCAATTATGAGCCGTCTCACTGAAATAACTGTTTATAATTGATGCGGCTGCTTTGCCGCGTAAATGAAGAGCGTTTTATGTGAAAATGTTGCTAATGAGAGTGGATCAACCCTAATGACGCGGACATAGTTCATGTCTGAAATCGAGCGCAGCGGCGTTCTCGCAGCCTAGGTTCCAGTTTATAACGACACATTACCTACCAACCTAACTAAAATGTATGCTTATAAATACTTTTTTGTTCACATAATATTGTCTTACATTACTTAGGTACATATAAAGCGTATGTTCTGTTGTCGAATTTAGAACCGTGTATTATGCAATTTTAAAACGCAAAACGATTTGTTTTAGGATAATAGGTAGATGATATAATATGTACCTACTATTTACTCATTAGATACGACATGTCTCGATGTATTAAATGATATTTACAAAAAAACTACAACATTTATATCGATTGAAATATTACTGTTTGTACTTTTTATTGAAATATGTTGGCTTTATAGTTATGTATATTTGAATATAATTAAAAATATGTACACAAAACTTTTTTTATTAAAACAATTATTATTTTGTACTAATGATGTGTGTTCTTTCATGTTTTATGTTTCTTTTTGTACAATCAATTATTTTACTACTACTACAATTTAAACAACATAAACAAACAAATTTTAATCAATAAATAAAAATATCGTAAGTTAGCAAACAAAATTAAAATAGGTAAGCGATCAATCAAATTTAATTATCATCCAATATCCATTAGCGAAGCGGAATAGTTTCGATATGTCGACTTAAGTTTCCGATCGGGTGTATTATCTATCGGACATTCGAGGAGTACTACTATAGTTTGACGTCACGCGGGTGTATTCGCGTTCGCGCTATGTCAATTACCATAGGTAATGTGCTCACCTTGCGCTTCGATGACTCACTCGCATTCAGATAAGAGTGGTTTTCCGATTTCAAATTTAGTAAGAAAATTGTCGTAACTATTTTCAGAAAATGACGTCTTCGGAAAAGGGTCGGAAGTTTACGTACCTAATTGTCACATAGTTTTGTTTTGTTGGGTAGTGGAAATAAACTTGTAGGCAACACATATTAAAAATATGCGGTACCTAATATAAATAAAATAATAAAATATACATATTTATTTTTATGTTATTTTTGCGTTGTTATTTTAAATTAAAATTAAATCAAAATATACCGACTACTTCGTGAAAGTAATAATTGCGGTTTTATGGTAAATGCTTTACTTTAGGTAATATATAAATATTTATGATATCAGATTTAAAAAAATGGTGTAATTATATACAATAATTAGAGGCTTTGTGGATTGGGAAACTCATTGGAAATGCAAATAAACTAATAATTATTAAAAAAATAATTTATATGGATAGTAAATCCACCAGTAAAAGTAATTAGTACCTATGAGCAATGATTATAGATTTAATTAGGTTAAATACCAACAGCTGTTGGTCGGTAGCTACCGACAAGCAGCTTATCGCGGACTTTTTGTTCGTACTAATGACTCCAATCAATAAGAAAGCTAGGGAAGATTCTAATTAATACGGCACGGGAAATTTTCCGGACATTCTCTAGAGCTAATCCACAAGGCACTCGGTATTATTTTTTCTCTCGCTACACTTAAATCATTTCTCGGCCCTATATAGAGAGGTACCTAGCGATACTTGCAATTACGAAACGGCGGGCGGCGAGCGTAACTGTACGGCTCTTTAAAGGATAGAAACATTTAGTTAGACATGTCATTCCGGTAACAGTACTAGGCTAGTTTAATAGCAGTTTAAGCCTAGTTAGTTAGTTCTGATCTTCGTGTTTAACATTGTAGAGGCGAGACCGAGCCAGGTTTTTTGCGTAATGAAATTGTAAGCTCCATTACGGCGGCCGGCGATTACACCGACACGAGAATCGGCCGGCTGAACACCGGATATTCCGTTTACATTATTATCGTTAGTTAAAGGTTTAGTTAGACGCTTCAATTATTATAGCCCTTGCTTGATTAACCATTGATGGCATTCGCAGGCATAAATCGCACGCGGCGTTATTATATGAAGCATGGTTTTATTTACTAATTTATGTTATTAAAGGGTTTAGACGACAGTCCTGCGTTAATTAGCTACTGACACCGGTATGCCTCAAGTCGATTTATGCCGCTTTGTATAAAGCACCTGTTAATCGGTTTGTGATTACGTAATTATAATTGCTGTGATATATTTATTTAACCTTTTATTTATTTTCATTCATTAACTAATGTGTATGCTACTGATTTGAACAAATGGTATTATTTTTCAATGACATTATAATTAAGGTAAAATGTTAATTGTTATTTTTTGTAATGCCTATTATTCTTAAGATTAAATATAATTTAAGTTTTATAGGAACTATATACATACATAATATAATAAACTAAAAATTAGCATTTTTTAAATATGTAATAATTATTAGAATATAATAATTAAATAAAATTCTTACTGCTTCTACTCGATCTGTGGGGTCGACATTTCTTCACTGTTTCACTATCACAGTCACTGTATTGGCTATTCGTTCTAGTCCTACCACACAGTTCACATTTTTCCGGCGTACTTACGAAATTAGTACGACCTGTACATATCCTGTAGCAATCGTCCTTAGGTTTGGTTATAACGGTACCGGACTGCCGCAACTGGGCACAAGCGGGCAAGGTGAAGTCCATGTTCAATGTTGATTAGTATGACATCCCCTAAACGGTGGTCGCGCGCGCCGAGTGTCGGGTAAACGACTAAATGACTCGGTGCCCGCGCGTAACATAAAGTAAGCACGTGTGTCGACGCTTGAGTGGGGTATCAGCCAGTGAGCGCAGGGACTCCCTTCGCTCGACCAATCGCGGCTCGAGGCGGGTCAGACCCTCTACCTACCCACTGCAGCGCTACCCGAGTAGATAGGGGTTGGTAGGTATTCACATTGTGGATGAGGTTATATGCTATATCCGTGTGATGCATTTATATTATTGGTTGCGCCTACGTATATAAATACACATATAAGTGCCCGATTTTTTACGATAAATACTTGTTATGAATGCTAAAAAATATAATTCAAGAATTATGTATTTTAATTAAGGTTGAAGAAATATAAAGTGAACCATGAACAAGTTTGAACAAGATTAACTTTAACAACTAACTGCGTAACGTCTTACAAAGTCTTTATCGTCGAGAGTAAGGAACAAAAAAAAGTTAGGCTGGGGCGGGAAAATACGAGTATCAAATACATAATAAAATATATTATTCGTGTTTTAAGGTAAACTACCCATTAATACTTTAAATATAGTATACAATAGCAATATACAATACCTATCTACAGTTATTGACACCTATCTTTATAGAAAAGTTATTACCTACTTCTGCCGTACGTATTTATTTATTTATTAGGTATATGCAAAAAGTTTCAGAAAAAATATTATTTGCGTTTTGTTGGCGTAATTTCCTGATATCGTACCTATATCTGCCGCAAAAATGTCCCGTTGCAGGGTAAAGTCGTTTTCCCTGGGCAATTTGTTGTCAATCAGGTAAATAAATACCATATCAGTACAAATTTACGACTAATTTGGTTTACCTTACGTAATGAATGAATTTCCCAAATGTAAAAAAATTTGAGTCACTTAAAATAAATTGCATATATCTTAGCAAATAATTATTTAATAAAACATTTTATACTGAAATGATAATTTCCTATAAACTGAAATCAAGTATAACAAAATTGGGACAGTCGTATCAAGTGATAGTTTTCATTCTTGTTTTTTAATCAGCAATGTCTATTTTATCTAGAATATTTCCACTGGTTATGATTGTTTACTCTACCGTTTTTAATAAAGGTGTAGTTTGATTTAGTATTGTGTTGAGATTTTATTTACCTATAGATATTTTTTGGACACACATGTTTAGAAAACACTCTCTGAAATATTCAAATGACTTTTAGGTACATATAAACTGACTATATATTATATTATATATCGTCGTCTAGTACCCACAACACGAGCCTTTCTAAGCATACGTATCGATTTGTGTAAAATGTCCTTTAATATATATTTATTTATTTATATAAAACATTTTTTCTTAAGACTTAGACCCTCTAAATTAATTTTCCTAGATTTATACGCCGCATGAAATAAAAGTCTGTAGAAATTGACATTATTAACTATATACTTACCTACATATATTGCAGTCCGGACGTAACTCATTAATATTAAGGAAATCCTAACGACAATTGTTATCTATAGGTAACTCATGACTTCATGACTCGATTTCTTTGAATTGATGGCGAACTATGCTGAAGCACCTGCACGTAGCCACTGCATCAGCGGGTCCTGATAACAAATTGATGACTACGGATCGCCTACGCGGTGGAAGATATTTGACAGTACATAGATTCAAACCGGCTTGCAAGGGCTTGGTGTATAGATAATAATTTAGCCTATATACGTCCCACTGCTGGGCACAGGCCTCCTCTGAAGCACGAGAGGGTTTAGGCTATTAGTCCTCACGCTGGCCCAATGCGAGCTGGGGACTTCACATACACCTTTGAATTTCTTCGCGGATGTATGCAGGTATCCTCACGATGTTTTCCTTCACCGAAAAGCTAGTGGTAAATATCTAATGATATTCCATACATAAGTTCCGAAAAAACTCATTGGTACGAGCCAGGATTTGAACCCACGACCTCCGGATTGAAAGTCGGATGTCAGATCCACTCGGCCACTACCGCTTACACGGTGTATAGATACAATTTCAAATTGCTGAATTGCTGAAAGTTTCTGCGAATAAATGTCAGAGCATGGTATTTAGTCTAGTGTGTGTGCGAGAGCTCAATCCTTTTTATCCATGAAAAGCGACGTGGAAACGACAGGACATTATTTATTTAGATATGATAGATATGAGGCAGGTTAAGACAAAGAAATTCAAATGTACTTATTAAAGAAATGGTTTTGTTCTCAATTATTTAGAAACAACTACTTAACGCGGAAAAGTTAAGTGGTAAAATTACTACAGAATTATTAATATGTAAAATTTTAGAATTTAAAAGAAACGTACAAAAAATGCCTTTGTAACTAATGGCATATTCTGGATATATAGTGCTTTCCTAATTAAGTAACTATTCATTCTGACTTAAATGTAGAGTCACTCATACTATTGAGTTTGAATATCTGCCTTCTGATCAGCATCTACCAATATTACAACAAAAACGACACAAGTAAACAATTGACGCTTATATTGAATTGGAAAACGATCCACGCAATTTGCAATTAACTTACTGATGTTATAAAATTACTGCGATAAAATGGCATCTGGAACATTTCGCCGTCAAGCTGTCTGCGACTTCCTATCAATTACTTAGAAGCTATTAAATGCCAACAATAATTTATGTTACTGGTTATCATCATACTATGAACTAAAATATTACCTACGGATGCTACTTGTGAATGACAAAATTTGACCGAAAAGAAAATAGCTAGTTTCATTATAAACGAAATATGTATAGCATCGTTCATAATCATTTGTTACAAAAATTATAATAAAAATTTCCCTCTTCGAATCCATCTTCAAGTCCGTGCTGCTCTTCGGCTGTGAGACGTGGAGAGTGACAAAAGGGCTGACACACAAGCTACAAGTGTTTGTCAATAAGTCCCTCCGGTCGATCCTCCGCATATTCTGGCCGAAGACTATAAGAAATGAGGATTTGTGGAGTATGTGCCGACAACCTCCGATCGTCCAAGAAGTAGCGCTGCGGAAGTGGAGATGGATCGGTCATACCCTGCGAAGAGGAGATACGAACAACGCCAGTATCGCGTTCGAGTGGCGGCCTCAGGGCGGGAAGCGAGCCCGCAAACGCCCTGTACACACCTGGAGGCGCAGCGTAGAGAACGAGCTGACAGCCGTAGGACTGAGCTGGAACGAGGCCAAGACGGTTGCTCAAGACAGGAAGGCGTGGAAGGATCTTGTGGTGGCCCTATATGCACCTCCGGGGTGCCCTAGGACAGACAACAACAATTGTAATTTCGACTTTATGGATGATACTGTTCAGTGATAAATAAATGTACCTATTCCCAAAAATGTGTTTCGCTAGGAATATTGACATCATACCTACATCATTAAAAATCAGTGATGTGTAAAAATCTGAGAATCGTCTAAAACGGGTCCATTCATGATTTGCAGTAAACGCGTCATAGTATTGTTAAACTTGAAATATGTCGTCTATGTCACCACACCCATATGTACTGCAAATACTCGTCATTCGACATACAACGTCAGTCTCTCCAAACATGGGTCAATCCCGAAATGTATGAGACACGAGACATTATTGATATAGACTTATATGGCAGTTGACACGACTGTCTTCATTCGTATCTGCGATTTAAAATTACGTCTGAACTATTTTTAAACTTCCTTTAGAGGTGACACCTATTCCAATACAAGGAACTTTATTTTCTTAGTTGAAATAGAGAAATCGTATCTTATTTAGCAAGTTCGGAAAATTAATTCCTACAAGTAATGAATTGCGTCGACACAAATTGGGAACTGCCTTATCACAGTTGAAGAGTTCAGAGTATAAAGTTTTCCCTAAAACGATGAGAGTCAATTTTAAGACATTATGAGGGATTTTTTTTTTACATTCACGCACATGTATTGTCATGTATACACTTGGTATACGGTATGTAATACTCGCTAGCTAACCTAGTTGTGGTTGTGGTAGAGTTAGATTGACCTGACTTAAGTGTGTGTCCTGTGCTTTCTTTGCTAGATGCTTTTATTGCTGAACGTCAATATATATAAATTATTTCTACGTATCATAAGGAGTGCACAAACAAATTTATATTATGAAGAATGAAGCCAAGTAAAATCTTGTAAATTAAAAATACTTTTGCCAGAATATATACTTCAGGTCTAACACGATTATTTTTTCTACTAGTTCTACATTTATTCATAACTAAGCCCAACTAATAATTTAACATAGTTTCAACTTAAAAAATGTCAGATGTATCATATACATAATATACTAAACTAGTTGGAGGACCCTTTACCATGTAATTGTAAATGGGTATTTATCTTGATTAACTGTTATTTCTCAAAATCTAGATAGGATAAAACATGTAAAGGAAAAAAACGTGTGACCTTAACACAATCTTTTGATTTTGCAAATTTACCGTTACAGGTGACCAATATTAAATAAGTACGTCTGTTAAATAGCCTTGAGTTATAAGTACATCTGAGTAATCTGGGTAAATTTTTAAACAATTGGTGACATCTCCATTTTAGTAGGCCTTTGTCAAGGTCCGGGACAGATGATTCAGCTAGTTATGCATGAATTCTTTTCAGACCCGCGACTGATCGTATACATAGTGGAACTATTTAAACTGACGGTTTAGGATTTTATACACAAAATGTAACTTTATACCTAATATTTCCAGGAACAATAGTCAAATAAAAATATAGAATTTCTCAACATAATCGTGGACACATATAAGGAAAAACTTAGAACTTTGTTGTAAAATAACAAAAAATAATACATATTCTAGTCCAGATTAAGTGTAGTAGATAAAACACAACCTTAATGCAGTGATTTACACAGAAAATTTGCATAAAAGTTTTACCAAAATTTGGTTTCACTTTATGTGCTCTAATAAATGTAATGCACATTTCAAGTTCCGGTAAATACAACAATAAGTTCCCTGTGAAATAAATACTTATAATATTATATTGACGTAGACTTGCTTACTCCATTGACTCGTTATTATAGGAAATATAATAGGACAAAAGATCTCTCGGTGAGCTTATAACGGATATCGAGCTCCATCTTCCCGGATGCACTGAAATACGCCTCCAAAGGATAATTAAGACCTCGTCGTTTTTATCTTAGATTTAGTTCCAAATGCAAGTAGCGCCATACATTTTTCTGTTAAATAACTCGTTTAAATAGGCAAAACATGGCGATTAAAATATAATAGCACTAAAAAAGGCTTGAAAATCAAAGAAACAAACGAAATATTTTGGCATTTAAAACATGTCTCGACTATTTCGTTTCCCATAAATATAAAAGACGTAAAAGTCCCATTAAAATTCGCAAAATGTTTATGGGCGCTTGTAAAATATCCGACTCCTGTACAAGGGCGGCTTCTTTGTGTACCTTGTTTTGTTTACCGTTAACCGATGAATGCTAGAAACAAAGCGTTATTTTAACTTTCACTACTTTATATATGACGTAATAAATTAAAGTATTGTCGGTGTCCGTGCTGGAATAGATCTTCGTTTAGTCTTTTGTTTACGCTTTAACGGTGAGCAAAACTTGAACCGCTCAGGGAGGCGTAATAAAGCCGTAGCTGCCTACAAAAAATAGCGTGCGACAAGTTTTAAAATTTCACTAGGGCATTGTTTGTTTTTACCGTGCGCAGGCGGCCTTATAAATGGAAGCACAATGAGCTGTCTAAGCGCAATACAATTTAAAGGGGAACAAGGGGACGCCGTGAAATTCCCTTTATAAGCGGTATCAATAGTCGCATCATTGGATGTTTGTGTGATAAATTGTAAGTCAATAATACGCCTACTTTCCGGTTTGAAGAATGAAAACGGACTTGAGTTTTTGTCAAAGACTCGTAACGGCAGACTTAGTTAAGTAATAGTGTCACAGCGAGTGTGCATAACTTGGTGAATCATCGATACCGTACAATGTTATGAAATTGATGGAAGAAATCGAATTGAAAAAATCAGAATTAACGAATTACTAACATATTGGAAGTCTTTACGTTAACGTCTACGTCATTGTTACAAATAAGACCCACACAATTAAGTGTAAAGTAGGTACCTAAACTATGCTACCCAATTTTTATTTGTGTTATACACAAACATAAATAAGGTAAAGGGCCCCTGTTTCGGCAGGTTAAGGCTCTTGAGAGTGAGTTGAGAGTTTGTACATTTTTTTAAATATTACTAAGCATATCATTACCTTGAAAGCTTTTAGATAAGTTATATTAGTTCTTTGTTAATAATTTAATGTATAAACTGTAGGGTTTTAGTTGAAACTTTTTTTTATATGAATTTTGTCGTGAACCTCTTATTTCGCTCCCATTTCGTGATACAAATTTAGGTCAGCTCCTAAGTTCGTGAATTCGTGTCCCCTGTTTCGGCATAAAGTTTCCTTTGAGTAATTGGTGATAATTTGCTGATAATCATTTATATTTAACGGTCTTACCTACTTACGAATAATTGTATGGTCAAATTTAAAATAATATTTAAAAAATGTTAAATTGAGAGCTAGCTTAAAGTTTTTTGTACTCGTCGTCTTTAATGGTTGAATTAAGACTTTGTAAACCATATGGGTACTTTAATACGTGATTAAGAGCCAAACTATTTAAATAAAAAAAAAATAAAAAAAAATAAAAAAATAATAAAAAATAAAAATTATTTACAAAAAATAATTTACTATCTTATACGTTAAATATAAACATACACAAAAATAAATCAAATAAATTAAATAATAAATAAAATTGTGCTAGTAGTTAATATGAGAATATACGTGGAATATACCTTAAAAATTTTAACTCGGGTCACATTCAAACTGGTTTTATGAGAATTCTAGTGAAAAAAACATATACCGAATTTCGCTCATACGAATCTTCATGAAGTACATTAATTGTTTACTAATTTGCTTTTTTAATTATCTTCGTTGTTATATTTAAAAACAAGCACTCAAAATGTATCTAGAAAATCCTTGATTCGTTAGTGGCACGAAATAGGAGACACACGAAAAATAAAATGACCGCTATTTCGTGAGTCGATTTATTGCAATTTTAAGTTATTTCTATGCATATATTCAATCTTTTTTCTTGTCAAATCAATTACTAAGGAACCCACAGAAACACTCCCAAAAACTTTTATTCGAACGGGTTTAGCTTTTCCTTCCTATAAGCTTAACAAGTGAGGGCGCGCACCTTACGCCTAAAAAAAGTGCACGCATACAATACAGCTGTTCGCGGCCGTCTGACAGTTTCAACCGTCGTATTACTCTCAGTTTAATTACTAAAATATTGGTTATTATTTTATTGAAGATATTAAATAATACAGATTTTTTTCATATGTATAATTTGAATAAAAAATAATTGAATTCCTTATTATTTGCGCCAGAAACAAAACTAACTAAATAACGTACTAACACGAACTTGGGGCCGTTTACCTTATTTATTTTCACCACACTAGCTCGGAAAGGCTTACTTTGCACTTCAAATACTGATAGCAAAGTTGCATTTTATTCACGTGTGAGGCAAAGTAATCACATGCAAATTTTGAGTTGTTTTCTTTTGTTTGCTGGTAGAATTGCTTTTTAAATTATGATTTTGGATGATAAATATTTAATAACATTCATTTGGATTTGATTTGGTTTGATTTTGTTTGATATTTTACATTTAATATTTGCTTCGGGTTGGTGTGGTGAAAAATTTTGTGTTTCACTCGGGGGCGAATTATGTATAACCCTCGTGCTTTGAAACCCTCGCAACGCTCAAGATTCCATTTTTCTCGCTCTCGCTACGCTCGTGGTTTAATTTTGGAATCTTTCACTTGCTCGAGTATCAATATTAGCACGAGCGGTTAAACAACAACTTTGCCACCTTGTAAAACAAATAACTATTTACCTACAAGAAACATATCAACCAACTAATTAACAACCTACAAATTAACCCGTTTCTATAATAATATGATTGCATAAAAAACTACGTCAATGCGTATCCGTTACCGTTACGTATACGTAACAAAGGGGCCATACGGATTCATGTATCTAGGTTCGACAGATCCGCAAGTACTCGGCATTTAATGACAAAAAGGATCTTACGAAATGAAGCGGGTTTGCCGCACAACACTTTGGTATTACGCGGCCTATGCAGTTCCTCCCCTACCTCCTCTCTCTCTTACGGCAGTATGTATAATTATATGATGTATGTATACTTTATTCGGCATAAATCAAAAATAATTTTAAAACCAATCAATAAGATACGATCTCGAGTAAATAGACATTCGATTCGTTATGTAATGTTTTGGGCCCTTCTATGAGATACTATTATATATTTTAAGGGTTTATATAATTATGAAATATTAATTGTAATAAATATACATATTGGGGTATACGAAAGTACGAAGCTAAAGTTTGGTAAGTCTAAATAAGACTAAGTCATTAGAAGTGTTTTTTTGAGTATCAAGTTCTTAGCCCCCTGCTGAATAAAGCACATGTTATCATGATAAATAAATAAGAAAACCAAATTGTATGACGTTAAAAATAATATAGTTCAAACACCTTGCCACCTATTATAGCAATATAAACACAGCAACAGGTTATATATGAGTCACAGTCGGGGCTACTACTGAGGTTAATGTATTTAACTACGTCACGACGCACTCCGACATCGGTTGAGTAATACAATACTTTTCCTATACTCGTTCACCTTAGGAAATCGTTACGGAACCGGTAATGTAAAATGAACCAAACGTACGTTTCTTTAGAAACGCATGACGCTCTCCACCTTGAGTATTGGGAATATTACTGGATATGAGGATTCCATAAACTTTTCATATGATGGTGAGTATCTTGACCATGAATGAGCCCATGGGGCTTTCCTAAGGGCACAGTTCTCGTACCTTAGGAAGTGATGAAATGAACTATGCACCATGACTTTGCATCTTTTGGCTTAGGTTTAAAGGAGTATTTTTCTCTCTCTTCGGTCATAAATTGATGACTAGCAAGAGTTAATAGCTAAAGCCTCTGACGACGAATATAAAATTCTTATATAAAGTGATTCTTCATTTTACACATATTTCTTCATAGGACACGAATGATGATATTGTACCTTAAAAATGTAAAATTGCAATTTACTTGTATAACAATTAGTATACAAAAGTATATATATCCACAATATATTTTGTACTATCTGTCAGTACGTATTTGTATAGGTAATGTCCGGCTCTAAGTTGTAAATCAATGTAAACTTTGTATGTATAAAAAAATTATGAATTTGAAATGATACCTGAAGAAAATCACTCAAAGGAGAAATCTCACTTGGAGGTATCCATGCTGGTATGTAAGAAACAAATAATCGTCCCGCTATTAAACAAGATATAACAGCATAATTTCGTTTGATTTGACATGCCGAAACAATTTAATCATTATCTCTGTCGGAAAATTAAAGGCGTCAGCGGTATTCGATTTTGGATTTAATAATGATGTACATAAAGTAAAAAATTGCAAGCAATGAATGTTGGCTTTAAGTCCTGTGCTCTGGGGAGGGGCTCGGGAAAGGAATTGGCGGTATTTGCAAAACACTGCTGAGGAGCCGCATAGCGAGCGGCCGGTCGCCAACTGGGTGGGCACACTGGCCGCTGTTGGCCTTTTTGTATTCCATTTATGAATTTAAATTTCTGAATTCACTGCGAAACCATCGCGATTGCATTTTGGGGTCTCTATCCCTGCACGCGATGGCGCCATCATGGAAACGTCACGCGATCCTCAGTCTTCTAGAAGTCACCGCCTTTCAAATTAAACCATTTTGATTTTCATTTCTCTCATGATGTAATAATTAAATCACTTCGACTAATTAGCAAGAAATACAAAGAGAAGGGTGTACAATTAAAACATTACTCCGCCGTCGTCAAATTATGTCGTAATTAGCTGGACAATTAAAATCGAAGGTCATTATGGTGATAAAAAGTTGAGTGGGAAGCGATCCTCTTTTTGTTGGCGTCCCAGATGTGTAAGGATACAGATGCGACTAATCACATCTAACATAAATTAGTAATATTGTTAGGTATACATAAACTGTACCTATAAACGCAATTATAAGGGGCAATAACTAAACAAATAAGATTAGAATTCACCTAATGATAATAATCATATCACGAAAACATCACGAATTTTGATTTCAAATCCTGAACGAATAAAAAGGTTCTGTACCAAGTTTGTGTGTCATTATATGTACCTATTTAGTAAGTAGTAGTAGTAATGAAAAAATAAAGATATGTAGTAGCTCGATAGCAAGGAAGAGCTGTACGCAAAATGAACCTAATGATGACTTGCCTGCAATAATGACTAGAAAAACATACGTTTAAATTAAGACGAATACAAGAATAACACAGACACAAATGTGAATATTAAATATTATGTGCAAAGCTGTTTAAAGAGATTATTAAATACATTATTTATCTAAGTGCTAATTCTGTTGTCTCTGGGACCGGACTTATTAATAATAATTGTAATTTTGAATTATAATACCATACCTATAGGTAATATTATTGTGATTATAATTCCTTGTTACTCGAAATAAATGAATTTTAATTTAATTTAATGCAAAAGTTTTTGTCACGCATTAGTAAATTGTAAATAGCACATTGCTTATCTTTATTTTAATCCTGTATTTCTTACCCATGCTCATTATAATGCTGAATCCATAAAATAAATTACAAGTCCTTTACGATAAAATATTAATCTATGGCGAAGGGAGGAAAGGCGGAGGAGGCTGCGTGAAAATATCCATCGCAAGACGGCGTTTGTTCACATGTGATTAAAGTAACGGTAGCGGGAGGAAAATACAAGCTATGACCTTAAAATGAGTTTAAAAACTCATGTATCTTACGATCGGATAATTTCGATGAGGATAATTTTTAATTGTTAAGATCAGTGCCCTCTGTTTATCAAAAGCTTGTAACTTGTAATACAAGTGGTGGTCCCTTTTTACCAAATTTTGCTAGAAAGGGACTTCCACTTGTATTACAAGTTTTTGTTAAACAGGGCACTGGAGCTTGTAACATGTAACGGATGTATCTTGCAAGTATCTTCGTAATATAAAAAGTTTTCTTTCGAAAATGGAAATTTCTATCAAAAAAAGACTTCCAAAAAACTCATTAGTATATACTTAGGTACAAGCCGGGGTTTGAATTGAACTTACGACCTCCGAATTGAGGGTTTAAAAAAGTAATACAATGTAGATATAAATACGAGTATGATACGAATTTTAGAAAACATTCATCGCTATTATTTAATTACTTACGACTTAATGAGATTATCGCATATACCTGAAATTTTCTTTGTATTTCTTCTGTCCGATGGCACCATTCGTTCAGCATGTTGACAACACTAGTACTTTCTTCGCGCTCCTAACGAATAATCCGTTGCCTAATGTTTTCGCAAACAATTTACAACACATGATATTTTACCATGACCGCGCGTAAATAAACAATTTCCTCTAAAATAGATAACACGAAAAATATTCCAAAATCAATTTAAAAAAATCGCATTTACACAGTAACATGTGAATGCACTGAAGTCACCGTAAATTGTCAAAGTCATCGTTCGACTGCGCATAGACAATATTAGCAACGTGTCAAGTAAAAAATCAACTAATGAGAAAATTTATTAACGGCCAGTTGCACGCCGCACGGTGGGCTGAAAATCGACCTCCATAGAAATACAAACCTAAGTCTTAAATTTGGATTTTTTTTACTTGGAATAGCTTTTGTTGGGTATTATTATGTCCCAAAATGAATCTTAGTTAATTTGGTTGGGAAAATAACTAATTATATTTATTTTTCAAAAATATTGTATGAAGCGTATCAGAAAAACAAGATTTTCTTCGAAAATAATAAGTTAACCGTGATATCCTCGCAGATACTTTTGATACTAATTATTTATGATTTTTTGACCTCCAGTCCTGTGTAAGTATAGTTTGTCAAAGGACTGTCTCATTTCAATCATAGACAGAGAGAATCATACTATCTTTTTCTTACACTATTACTAGTACCCAAAAGAAAAGGATGAGTATAGTTTTCCTGGTTCTTACTGACTGACAAATTGGTTTGACCAACTATATATTATTGGGTAATTCTTATTCTTATGCTTTTTTTGTGTTACATGTAAGAATAGCATAATATTTTTGAGAAAATAAGTAAACTCTATATCAATATACTTAGCAATTTACCTCTAGTTTTAGGTCAACCTAAATGTATTGTCCTAAGAGTATTAAAAACATATTAAAAAAAATTACAAGTGCGAAATGTCACGGACCGTGTAGTGTGACTTCCCCGGATTTTGTGATATTTTATTTTTTGTTGAAAAAATATGAAGTGATTTTGCAGTAATTTATATCAAATATAAAACACTAATCCCTATTCTACAACGTTGTTTAAAATTGTATGAATATATAACGACTTTATATAATTGTAAACAACATACATTTTGTGATCAGTTTTCGTGTCACCGCCGCGCGTGGTAATATAAACATGCGGTACTCGGTAGAAAATTATCTTTACTGCTGGCAGCCTTATTAAAGTTTTTTTTAGAACAGGAACACTGTGTTGTTGTCAGGTTTGCAAATGGCTGAAGGGAGAAGTTTTGTCGAAAATTATTTATTTGTGTTCATTTGAAAAAAACGGTCAACCTTAACGCGTCACCGCCGTGTTTGAGTTTTAAAAGTAAGTAGCAGTTTCACGTTATGGTTTGTAACATAAGATATACCTCATACATTGCAGATTAAGCTAATAATTTAACATTTGCAAAATCAAAGGAAATATTTATGTAATATCGAACATGTTCCAAATTATCACGACCGTGGCCTCAAAAATCTGTCACCGCCACGGACTTTTGAGTCCACGTTCGTGACATATCTGCGCTGCTGCGCGTGGTCGTGACATTCTTAATTCGTTTGATTAATTTAGAGGCACATGCACTCTTCAGAAATGGATTTTTATTAGCTACAGATCATTTGCTATTATTGCCCGATTGCCAAAGCAAAAAAATGTTTTTCGCTTGTATGTATGTATGATGTGTATCGAATTTTGTCATGCTCTACAGCCTTTATAGTTTGACGGATTTCAACGTATGAGCTGTCATTAGGTTGGTCGTAGTCATAGGAGTGACTTAGGCTATTGTAAAATTACTATATAAATCAAAATAGTACTATATAAATCATATCACGACTGAGGGACACTTTGTCACAACCGTGTTTATGTACTAATTTTATTTACCTTGCCTTAGGGTTTTAAGCTTCACCATATGCATCAAAAATTGCTTTTTGTATGTACCTACTATTGATATATGTAACAATATGTGAAAAATAAAAACTTTTATTTAAAAAAAATCTTTCTGGACACAATTTAAGAATCACCCTATTATTAATAGAAAGTGCATAAGAAAACCTTATGTTTTTGTCTTGTATTTTAGTGTATTTCTGTAAATTTGACTACACTACCGCTGCGCAACAATGTAATTTGATCTATTTTAAACAATCCTATTTTAAATGACAAAATTCTCAATTTCCAGTTTCTTGGGATTTTGAAGTACTTATTAAATATAAATAATAAATGTACATACCTTAAAACTGCTTTCAGTTGCCGGCTGAATACTCCAAGGCCTGCAAATAAAAAAATATATTTAAAAAAATTAAGACAAAGTGATTAAATTAAACTGCCAATTTAATATTCACAAGTTTTGGTTTCGCAACCGATTATTAGTCCGTGTTTAATGATAATTTGCTTATTGATTAGGGTTCGAGTTGCAGGTTTAAGAGCCTGGAAGCAATAGCTTACGTGACCTAGATTTTTGAAACGAAAAACCAAATTGAATAGATCCCTCTTCCTTTGCATCTTAAATCATACCGCAAGAATACTTTGAACCGTTTAGCAGTGAACATAGAGCTTATAATTGCACTAACCGCGCTTATTAGCAGCAGTTCTGTTAATAATGAACATTGATTGGTAAAATTACCACCTGTCATATCGCATCGCAGACATGATTATGAGTACGAGAAGGTCAAAATAAATCGTTGTCGGATAAACGTTCAAAGCGAGTTTATTGATTAACTGAGTTAAAAACGCAATACAATTATCAAACGTATAATGAGTTCGGCTATTTTTATTAGGAAATGTACTTATACTAGGTCCGATTTCTGGTCTAATGATATACCATATTCACTTAAACCTAAACTTGACTTCCTAGCATCCAAATCCATTATCTTATGTTTTTGTCACCGACCCAAACCGTAAAAATCACAACATGCAAATTGTAGCGACTTTTGATTTCATATCTTCTAGTCTGGCGTAAGTACGTACGTATTATAAGTCTGGTCACTTTAACATAAGGGCGTATTCGAATTTTAGTTGCACTGATAGATCACGTGGGATCTGTATCATATCAGATATAGATCGAATAACTAAAATTCGAATACGCATGTCTGTCTCAAGAAATTGAACATAATAATTAATGCTCGAGAGGACTCCAAACGTCCGGAGTCCTCTCGAGCATTAATTATTATGTTCAATTTCTTAACATTTGTTGTGTAACGTGTCACGTTAAAGCGGTAATCATACTGATGCGGATTCCTTATGAGACGCCGCCGTCCCTAACTACAAAGAGAATAGAGTTTATACGGAGTTACATTATAATATATCTTTGCTAACTATAACCTTTAGAACCTTATCGTATACCAACCGTTGACACGTCTTCGCTCCAATTCTAATGCATTCTTAAAGTCTTCGAGAATAAACCCAACGGTCAACGGCCTGAACAAATCCAGTATCGACGTCCGGATATTCCAAGCATCCGGGTCCGGATGTTTGAACCCGGATCACCTTAGCAACTACAGTCATGTTCAGAAATATCTATACACTTTTACAGTTTACGTTAATTGAATAAGGTGAAAATGTGTTTACATGTTTATGACCAAAGGCACCTATCCAAGCGCTCCAGTGCGTAATGCCGCTTTCTGCGCTACATTGTTGTGAAGATATTGAACGATTTTCATAGAAATAGGAGGTACTGATAAATTAGTTAAGGGTACCGCCAAAAGAAGCGAATTCCGTAATTATTTTTGATACACAAGAATGTAACAAGAAAAATCTTCGAACTATAGGTATTATGTATGTATTAATAATCATTTGCGTTACTTATATTTAAGGTTTTCAGAAATTTAAAGGTGTAGGTAATGATTAATAAATCCAAGCTGACTCTGCACTGACTTGGCAAGCGTCAGAGTGCGGAAGTGGGGTGCGTATCATAATGAATACGAACTTTTGCTATAATTTCAGTTTACAAACGTTCAAAACGTATACTAATCTTATGTATAATGCACTAAATCTATATTTTCAATAATTATAACATAAAAATAATATAACATACAATATACATACCGCTGTTTGGTATAACATACAAATAAACTAATTACATTTAATATAACATTCATTATGCATATACATTAAAATAATGAATAACATCTCATATAAGTATCTGAACAAAACACCAGTAATATTATTTGGATAGCTCAGTATTTCATAAGTCATCGAAACTAATTACTGTCAGAAAAGTAGGTTAGGTTAGAACTGTGACTCCCCAGAAAAAGAAACTGCTACCAGAAAAGTAGGTTAGGTTAGGTTAGAACTGTGACCCCTCAGATAAAGAAACTGCTACCAGAAAAGTAGGTTTCGTTAGGTTAGAACTGTGACTCCCCAGAAAAAGAAACTGCTACCAGAAAAGTAGGTTAGGTTAGGTTAGAACTGTCACTCTCCAGAAAAAGAAACTGCTACCAGAAAAGTAGGTTAGGTTAGGTTAGAACTGTGACCCCTCAGAGAAAGAAACTGCTACCAGAAAAGTAGGTTAGGTTAGGTTAGGTTAGAACTGTGACCCCTCAGAGAAAGAAACTGCTACCAGAAAAGTAGGTTCCGTTAGGTTAGAACTGTGACTCCCCAGAAAAAGAAACTGCTACCAGAAAATTAGGTTAGGTTAGGTTAGAACTGTGACTCCCCAGAAAAAGAAACTGCTACCAGAAAAGTAGGTTAGGTTAGGTTAGAACTGTGACCCCTCAGATAAGGAAACTGCTACCAGAAAAGTAGGTTAGGTTAGGTTAGAACTGTGACTCCCCAGAGAAAGAAACTGCTACCAGAAAAGTAGGTTAGGTTAGAACTGTGACCCCTCAGAGAAGGAAACTGCTAGCAGAAAAGTAGGTTAGGTTAGGTTAGAGCTGTTACCCCACAGATAAAGAAACTACTATCATAAAAATAGGTTAGGTTAGGTTGGGACTGTTACCCCACAGAAAAAGAAACTACTACCATAAAAATAGGTTAGGTAAGGTTAGACCTGTGACCCCCCACAGAAAAAACTGCTACCAGAAAAGTAGGTTAGGTTAGGTTAGAACTGTCACTCTCCAGAAAAAGAAACTGCTACCAGAAAAGTAGGTTAGGTTAGGTTAGAACTGTGACCCCTCAGAGAAGGAAACTGCTAGCAGAAAAGTACGTTAGGTTCGGTTAGAGCTGTTACCCCACAGATAAAGAAACTACTATCATAAAAATAGGTTAGGTTAGGTTGGGACTGTTACCCCACAGAAAAAGAAACTACTACCATAAAAATAGGTTAGGTAAGGTTAGACCTGTGACCCCCCACAGAAAAAACTGCTACCAGAAAAGTAGGCTAGGTTAGGTTAGAACTGTGACCCCTCAGAGAAAGAAACTGCTACCAGACAAGTATTAGGTTAGGTTAGAACTGTTACCCCCCAGAAAAATAAAATGTTAGATTTATTGCATTGTATTTGTTTTGTATTAGTACATTACTACAGAGGCCGGGACGAAAGGGGTTGCCGGCCGAAGACATATAGACCCCCCTACCCCCATTTCTACTACTAACCCCATTTCCCGCCGAGGTATGTATAGTGCTTTTCTCAAACATGCAATGAAATAAATAAAATAAAAAATCCACGAAACCCAAGTTTTATTTATAGAAAAAACTAAAAGTAAACTACACCCAAAATATAACCCACACGTACCTATATCATTATCACGCGTATGTTTTACACGAGTCGTGTATTTTTACTACCCGAATATTTTCATGTATCTTTGATTTTTTCGCCTTGTATCCGTCTGACTGTCGTTTTCGTCACATAAGTTTACATAGTCTTTCATGTTGATATCATGTTTCACATACATCGTTGCTTTATGCATGGAGTAAATAAGTAAAATGTCCACAGTGTTGACGAGTTTGTAGTTACATTCATTTAAAATATGCCACAAAACTGTTTCTAATAAACTGTAAGCCATTTTTCTTAGTTTCTCAAATAATAAAATTGCCATAAGCAACCATATACATACTTCGTCTTTGACTTGGCGGCAGAGGCAGCAAGTTATTAAAATCAATTCTGCTTACGCTGCCAATTCCAACACCTACGATTACAATTAATATTAATTCCATTATTTCGTCGGAACTCATATTAAAATCAAAAAATCAACAACGCACCATAAATCCAATAAAACAGAATGAATATTTTTCAACTTTACCTCCATAACAATTTAAAAAATATAACTACGCGTGTTTGAGTAGATCTTTTTACCGCTAACGTTTAGATGAAATATTTTAAATGTTTTTATTTGTGTAGTTAAATTTATAATTTTAAATTACATATAAAATTATTGAATGTATTATTTATTAAGTTCATGTTGATTTTATACAAATAAAACTGCAAATTATAGCAAACATTGTTTTTTGTTTTTTTTTTATAGGCGTAGTGGCAGAGTGTCATTACGAACCATAAAGCAAATACTTCCTCTAGTTTTTTTTAGTGGCTGAATGCCACGATGCTGTGTCACAAATATCTGTGAAACGAAAATTAAAAAAGAGGACTTTGCCGGCCTAGGCCTGCAAGATGTATATGAAATTCCATTAACGACCTTTTGTCCTAGCCGCATCTGAAACGTCATACTTCGCAGCCTATTATAAGGAACAAAACATCAATATTTCATTGCATGTTTGAGAAAATTATATTATTTCAACGTTATACCTTTTTATACTTATCATAAACGATATTATATGTAATAGCGATAGCGGTACAGCCTGAAATTCGGGAATCAGCTTCAAATGGTGTTAAAGGTATGAAAATCGGCACGATTAATCTTTCGGCCATTTGAATCAATTTGACCCGTAGCACCAAAAAAAAAACAAAGGGAAAGGAGTTATGACGTCATCTTTTTTTTTGTATGGAAAAATAAAAAAAATTGTTCAGAAACCTATCGTGTGTGGTATTAAATGAAAGGGCATTTTGAGCCGGTTCTAAAAATATATCACATTATTATATTTCCGTCACTTGCATTCAATTAAAATAAAAATAATTTTCAAAACATACCAAGTTTGGGCTCCTCCAGATACGAAACCGTTGAATTATTTTAGCAAAATATACCTCATGTAATACCCAATATCTTCATATCTAACCCCAAGAAATTAATTTCGAAAATATTTAGTTTAAGTATGTTTTTTTACTTTTTTATTATTACAAATTGTGATCTATCAATCTATCAATGAAACGGCCTCCTAGCGTAGTCGATAGTGACCCTGCCTATGAAGCAGGAGGTCCCAACCTGATCCTGGTAAGGGCATTTATTTGTGTGTTCATCATCATCATCACACAAATAAATTCCCTTACCAGGGCTTGTATATAGGGTATTATACTAATTGAATTTATATATTCTGAGCAATATATTGTAGGTTTGTATACGTTCTATTACTTACCCGCGGAAGTGGTACTATAAATTTCAAATTACAAATTATTATGGTCTGGAGGAGTGACAAGAATGGATAAAATTAGGAATGATTATACTTATATTCATGGTACGTTTAAGGTCGCAAAGATACAAGTAAAACTCAGAGAGAACCGTATGCGCTGGTATGGACATGTAATGAGGCGGGATGATGATCACATGACGAAAACGGTTATGAAAATTGAAGAGAAGAAGAGAGGACCCGGACGACCACCAACAACCTGGCTCCAAACAGTCAAAAACGACATGAAGCTGTTGAACGCAACAGACGAGATAACCCACAACCGTGAGCTGTGGCGCAGGATTACTAGTAGGGCTGAGGGCTGACCCCAAATAAACTGGGACAAAAGCCAGGAGAAAGAAGAAGCTTATATATCATATACTTCCAGAGTTTATCACTGTAAAGCCGGCAGAGTTAGGTCGATCGGACCCTAGGTTCAAGGGTACAAATGATCCAAGGTGTTTTTAGCCTGGTGATTCGCTGAGGTCCTAATTTGCTATCGCCCACCGCCTTTCTAAACAAAAATAATTTATATTTTCCTCTCTGGATACCGTAAAATGGGGTGAGTAGGGTTCGCGGGGAGAGTTGGGTTATGAATGGGGTGAGAAGGGATGAAAGGGGGGTGAGATGGGATTTTAAGGCTACTGCTGCAAAAATAATGTATTCCAATTTAAAATGGATCTATAGTAATACTCATAATAAAAAATACTCGATCCAACAATCTTCCAAAATCACCTTTGTATGAAAACCCAACTCACCCCAAATACGAGGGACTACGGGGTGAGGTGGGATTTCCTGTTTATCGTCAAAGTTATGAAATGGAACTACCCAAAATAAAATAAAAACTAAAATACAAACGACCGGAACACGTATTATATATGTCGCAGTCAAAAGTGTGAACTGGTCAAAAGAACTTTTAACCGACAAAAACAGGCAAAACTGCTTTTGACTGAGCATGTTGGTCAAAAGTAGTTGCAACATATACACCATTCAGTTTGCATATGTAAAAAAACTTTTACAAAAAAAAAGAAAACCGACTTCAAAAAGGATAAAATAAAATATAATCCGTTTTTAAGTATATGCGTTACTAACTGATATATTTGAAGTCGGTGCCAAGCCAAATTTGAAGCATACCATGATTTTAGGGCGATCCGATAACAATGTTTGCCATAACAAGGATTGCCTTACACGACAGCAATTATCATACTTTCTGTCGATACCTAAGAACCCACTGTCAATCCACCTTGGCGCAGTCCGTACCATGTTTGTCGGTACTAGTATAAAACCAATGCGATTGCTGATGTGTTTTTTAAAGAGCAATTTTTACTATTTTTCGAATTGTCCATAGTACTCAGGTGTGGGATTGGGACTGAGTTATTTCCCGCCTCTTATCCAGAGAACTTGATTTCAAAATATAAAACAATTCAAGAACCATCTACAGGGCTTTAACTTTTTACCTGCATGGCAAATTTCACCAGTTTACATGGCAGTTGTTTAGCTGAAAAGGTGACAAAGAGACAGACAGAATTACTTTCACTATTATAATACCTATTAGTACAGTTGTAATGTGATTTATAGACATAAAGCTGATTATTTTTGACCGGTATTGTTACTATTTGTCTTGGCACCGACTTCAAACATATCAGTTAGTAACGCATATACTTAAAAACGGATTATATTTTATTTTATCCTTTTTGAAGTCGGTTTTCTTTTTTTTTGTAAAAGTTTTTATTTTTCCATTTTTAATTGTAAGGCATTGTTAACAGCTTATGAGTGACGGGTGACGCATGAATGAAAATAATAATGATTTGTATCACTAAATTCGTAATCATTCCTGTCACTACAGTGCACAAACACAAAATCCATCCTCCGCCCCGCCACTGACCCAATCCCTCAACCCCCAGATCACTCAACCTCACAGCACATCAACCCCTGATCACGGAACCCCTCGACCCTGAAGCCTGAACCACCAATCCTTCAACCGCCATTTCCCGACTCCTCAGTAGCCTTACCATAAGTCTAACACTGACATATTCGCTAGCGTGTGCGTAACTTACTTTCTATGCGTCTCGCTCGTACTAGCATCCTATTAGTGCGAGCGAGATGTATAGAAAGTAAGTTACGAAGACGATAGCGAAGATGTAGCGTCAAACTCGTGGTAAGGCTACAGTTGTACTTCATCAAATGGGTTATTAACGAGAGGAAATGTTTGAGTTACTATAAAAAACAACGATGTCGCCATACTCGTACCTTTAAAAATTGAGGAGTTCCCTCATTTCCTTATGAATTTCGTCACCAGATTATAACCAACAATATTATGGGAACACATTGGAGGTAACTTCGTTCAAACAAAAAAATAATTACTCAAATCGGACCACGGGTTCCGGAGTAATCTACACTTATAAAATCATCATCATTTATCATCAACAATCATCATCATCAGGCCCACTCCATCAAATTAGTGGTTTTTAAGAGGAAATGCTTGATTTGCTTAAGACAATACCCAAATCACCATACATGTGCCTTTAAAAATTGAGGAGTTCCCTCAATTCTTCACGGATCCCATCATCAGAACAGCACCAGATTAATGTGGGACGCTCTTGGAGGCAGTTCCCTTCAAACAAAAAAAGAATTGCTCAAATCGGACCACGGGTCTCGGAATAATCGCTGAACGTCGTACATTTTAAGAAATCGTCATGAATATCATCAAAACAATCATCATCATCAGGTCCACTTCATCAAATTGGTGGTTTTCGAGAGAAAATGCTCGAGTTGCTTAAGAAAACACCCAAATCACCCTACATGTGCATTTAAAAATTGAGGAGTGCCCTCAATTCCTCATGGATCCCATCACCAGAACAGCACCAGATTAATGTGGGACCACCTTGGAAGTACCTCCTTTCGAACAAAAAAAGAATTACTCAAATCGGCCCACGGGTCTCGGAGTAATCGATGTACATACATAAAAAAAAAAAAAAAAAAAAACATAGCCACAACCGAATACAGAACCTCCTCCTTCTATGAAATGGAAGTCGGTTAAAAATAAAATGTTATCGAGGTTTGAATGTCAGTTTTGCACCTACTCACCCCATTTTCCGGTAATAACATTACAGAAAATATTTTTACATTATATTTTGATGTAGCCGTTAGCCTTTTTTCAATTTTTTAATTAAGTACCTGTTATAAAAGTTAGAGTTAGACCAAGAAAAGTCTGTAGAGATTTTGATAGCCCACGCAGTGCAAGTGTTATTTTAAACGTCAAACTTCGATAAAATTATGACGTATAAATAACACTTGCACTGTGTGGGCTATCAAAATCGCTGCAGACTTGTATCGGTCTATCTCTAGTAGAGGAAAAAATGCTCGCTATTAGAGTATATGGAGGAAAATTGGGACTACGTTTGTATGGAGAGGCGGTCTTTAATTTTCCTCTTAACACATTTTTGTGTTCACGTGGCCCTTATGGATCCCTAACGTAGCGAAGCTTACGGACCCGTCCGTGGGTCGGTCTCATCGCTTCCTATTCCGGCCTTTGTCGTGCATCCTGTGGCATCACCCGCGAACGCAGCCTTACTGCCCGATTCGAACTTTAAGATACGTCAATTAATGGATCTAGGAACGATATGGATTAGATGTGTCAGTGTCAAAAGTGACGTTTTTGTTTGAAGAAACGTCACATTTGACACTGAACTGACATATCTTTATAACACAGCGTACCCAGCGTACGTATTAATGTCATTATGTCACGGAAGATTTTAAATAACCATTACAAAATCAAGCATTTAAATAAATAAATGTCTTTACATTCTTAACTATTTACAAATGATACATAGTTACTGCACAAAAAAACGAAAGATGTATCTATGTCTTAAAATAATAATCTGAAATTTAATGAAACAGTTAAATATAAAAATAAATCATTTTTCGTTTCTTTAAATTTATCCGAAATGTTCCGAAGTTATGGAAATCCATAAAAAAATCAAAACAAACCAGTTATAATATCTAATCGCATGTAAGCTTCAACACTAGTAGTACTACGCTACATATCGCTAACAAACGCACACAACCACACTACATGTGTACAGTGCCGTCAGTACCACATACGTAGGTACGGAGCATGAATGGAATCGTATCGGGGACCTTGGGACCGATTCTCGCGCTAATGTCGAACACTCGATAAATTTACTATCGGAACGGTGCAATGAACTTGGCCGAGAAAATGGTAATAGGCCTGTTGCAAGTAACAAAGAATCATGGAAATAATGGTTTCTACGAAACATATATGTTAATATGATTCTAAAAAATGGCCCAATCTCAGTATAAACTGAAGGATTATTAATATATTCAATAAAATAAAAGTGCAAAATTCTCCAATCGGCCATTTTTACTGAAACGCCAATCAGAAACGTTCCAAACAGTGACGTCATCAATCCATAACATATTTCTTAGAGCAACATAGACAACCTCATTGACCGAAATCTATACGTGGGCACCAAAGAGTTCGAAAGGTGCAAAAAAAATGTTATTTCGCCACTAAACATTTATTACGTCCAAAAAATATTATTACACGATATAAAGTAGATATCTATTTGTTATTATTTAAATAAAATGCTAAATAATACGATATTTCAACAACAAACTTTTTTAATTATTTGGCTGAATGGAACTATCATTGCCATGTTGGCTGTCGTAACTAGAAAAAATGAAAAATTAAAAAGTAAAAGCGGCGTTCGGTGATTTTCACTCAAAATTTACATGTATCTAAATAATTCATCTTAAACTGCAACCGTGTGAGAGTTTTTGTGTACAATGAGTTATTGTGATAAATTTTTGTAATGTATTTATCATCCCTAATCGTAATATATGGTGCTGAATTAACAATATCATTCGGATTCAAGGGAAATTCGTAACTGTAAGTATGTAAACAATATCTACCACCCTACCACCAACTAAATGATGACGTCACAAATGGCATGCGAGGCGTTTTCGCGCGAAGTTTAAACTAGCTATAATAAAATGCAATTATCTATGTTAAATCTTATGAGTATAACTGAAATATAGTGTTTTTCGGAACTAATACAAGTGTACCGACGATATTAAAAGGGTTTTCAAAATTTGTCATCAGGCCTATTGTAATGAATGGTGTTTTGTTTTCCTTTGGACACGGCGAATAGGTAAACAGGTAGTACCTAATGGTTTAATCTTTGGAAGTTTGTTTATAAAATATGTATTGCTTTTGGAGCAGAATAAGAATACGAGTAGGTAACTCATTCAAATAGAATACATATTGATCCAAAATGCTAATTTACGCCCTAAACTTTTTTATCATAATGACAAAGCACGTTGAAAAGCTCATTCAAACGAAGAATCATACTGTGACGTACACTGACTCATCAAAACAAAACTCAATTGGAAAACAAAATAACTTTCATTCTCTGCATTTTTCACTCACTACTAATATATTGGAAATAGCCGGGAGATACCGTGATTCATTCTTGATCTTGGCACGTAAAATATTGATCTCGTAATCGGCAAAATATTCAAAATATCGGAAATGGAAATGGCGAAACGTATACAGTAAACGACCTTGACTTGACCGTTACATGATTGAAAAAAATGTGTTATGTAGTAGTGGTGCGGCTATTTTCTATTTGCATAATTAGTTAGTTGCACATTTACATATTTAGAGATACTGGATACGAGACGATGGACATGAGAATGCTTCTGCATTCTTTGCGTAATAAATTGCTTAGCAGAACTTGTAGCTTAGGAGTATTGGGTAAGTAAGTAAGTAAATATTCTTAATTGCACCAATAATTATACATTTTACATACATGTAAAACTACATTTTTTTAAATGAAAATAGAACCAGGTAACAACAGGCGGTCTTATTGCTAAAAAAGCGATGTATATAGAAGCTATTCAGGTCCTTTCCAAGATAGGTTAGGGTGAAGAACTAACTAGTAAAGAGACTGGTAACGATGAAAATGATAACGTTTATACATCACCACCCGTGTTACTAGAGTTTGTTTACATTATTTGTTTGTACTTCGAAACCTTATCGACACATTTGCAGTCACCCATGACTTAACTAAAGCATTATTCATATCAATTTTAAGGTTACACTGTAGGATATGACGCAAATCGGTATCACTAGGTCCGGCGTACTTTACGCTGTTTGTCGATACAACTGGGCTGAAGTCAGATGTCGCGAAAAATAGACATTCGTGTTTGATGAACGACTTTTCTATGAAGTAGGGTACTCTTCTTCAAAGCCATATAAAGTATTTCAAACAAAATGCTTGGACGCAGTTTGACGTGTTTACAAACAATGATTTCAGATGTGTGATGTCAGAGGAAACGGTAAAAGCTTTAGGTGTTAATCTAGTCTAAACTTGGCGTTATGTCTGGTCATATTTTAGGTAAAGATAATGCGTTATTTTTAGCATGTTTATAAATGCTTTGAAAAGCTTAGTGGTAAGTCGAATGAATAAAAATCAATTTATATGTAGGTATCTAATGTAAAAGTCAATATTTTCTTTACTTTAGCTTATGCCTCTTATGCGTGCCTTAAAATAAACATGTAATACAGTAAGTAAAAAACTAACATGATATTAATTAGGTATGTATATATACTCGTAGTAATATAGTAATTATTCTGGCCGCAGTATTAAATAAATAAATAAAGTGGGACAATCTATACAAATCGACCTAGTCCCAAAGTACACAATAAGACTTATATTGTGGATACTAGACGACAATGAATACCTATATAGTTTATACATAGTAAACATCTATACGAGTATCTCAGGAAAAAATATATTCATGATAAACACAGAAATAAATGCTCTTACTGGGATTCAACCTACATACTCGTAAGCTTCGTATTCAGGGTCACTATCGACTGGGCTATTATGAAGCCACTATTTGTTAATTAAGTACCTAAATTGAAAATGATAAAAGGTGTTAAAAAATTAATATGTAAGTAAAAAAACTCTTTATTTTATATCATCATTTTCCTGAAAGTCTATAGAAGGCTCCGTGACGTTCGACTTATGAGCTCACAGATCCATTCAAGATAGTGACGAAGTACCTACTGAAAATCCTCTTACTCGAGTTTGTGGCCGGACTTAAATCAATAATTATTATTGACAATAGGTATATTACTTAAATAAATAAATCATAATTACTTATTAATACTAATTTTGAATTAAATAAAAATACTTTATCAATTTAAATATTTAAGTAATTGAAAACCCACAAAAGCAAATAAAGACATAAAATAGAGTGGTATCAAAAACTGTAAGCTTTTGAAAATAAAATACCTATTATGAATTTATGAATTATGATTCACTTCTTTTAATTCCTAAACCAGTTAGGGCCACTTGCACCATTCGGTAACCCGGGGTTAACCGGTTAAACCTGGAGTTACCATGGTTACCTACCAGTATAATTTGACACTGCGTTAACGGTTTAACTGGTTAACCCCGAGTTAGTGGGTTGGTGAAAATAGCGCTTAGTGTGTTACGGACCCGCTTAAATATCACATTTTTGAATTTGTTAATATTTTATGGAATTTCTCATACCAAATACGAATCCGACAAAGCGGATAAAAGGTACATTATTGTAAACCACAAATCCCCACAACTCAAAATCAACAATCTAGCTCAAATCGGTGACGTCGGATCAGTAGAATCCGTGAGCTCACCAATCCGCCATACTAGATAATGACGCAAACTGAAAACCCCCTGCCCCGGTAATGCTCGGATATGGTTGATGGTCAGATAAATATTAACATCCGGATTATTGCGATGACTGATAATGTACACTCGCTTAACTTGAACTATTTTTGAGTGTAAAACAAGAAAATGAGAAAATTATATGTATTTAGAAGGTGAGGGTAGAACATTTCTAGAGCCACTTGCGCCATCCCACTAAACCCGAGTTAACCGGTTAAACTGTTAACCCAGTGTCAAATTGTAACCACGGTAACTTCATGTTTAACCGGTGCATCCCCAACGGGCCTTCGCAGCCCGGGACAATAAACGTCATTTAAAAAAAAAAAGTTCCGTTATTTATAAATAAAATGTTGAGCCAAAAATTATATGGGAGTAAATATTCAAAAAATCTGTACCAAATAGAAGTAGGTACCTACAATTTTCAAACATAGAAATACAAACAATCAAATTACAGCATTTAGTTCGGGAATTCTGTGACGCACATTTTAAATCCGGATTACAATCTAAACATAGTCTAAATTCAACAATTGCAAAGTCATTATTGTTTGAAGAACGGAACGGAACGTTCTCGGATGGAACGGAGTTAATAGACCTATGTATGAGTAATATTTTTATCCACATTAAAATTATTTTATTTTGTTTGGTTCTTTTAAATCTTAATCTAAGTGACTTAATTATTATTTCATAATTTTTATTTTATTTATGTCAAGCTAATGTTCCTTAAGGTGATGTTCGGGTGGCAACTGCAGCTGCATTACTGTTGCCACTGACAATTTTCTTTGGTAAATTTGAAGGAAATTGAAAGTGACAGCGCTTGTTGTCAACGCCACGCAGTAATGCCGCTACAGTAATGTATCTGCAGTTGCCACCCGAATGTCACCTTTAAACAAAACGAAAACACGACCGATCTTAAGCTGCGGCGAAAGCGAATAAATATTTAGGTAATATTGTAGTTAGTAATTATGTAATAATCTAGCAAGTAAATAAGTCATTGACGCTTATTGTGAAGAAATATGTAGGTGCCAGAAGACAGAAAAACTAAATGAGCGATTATTTTAAAGGTAGAAAACTCACCAATCCTGGTTGATCAATTTTGGCTACGATATTTCAAAAAATATTATAACTGTCCTAAATATTCAGCAGTGAATGAATGAATAATACTCTGACTAAACGTTTATATAGACCTTCATTTCACACCTACGATATTATATTAGCATGACGGCGGGTAACTGAACGTTTCTGTTCTATTTTAAAGAATCTATCACAGTATGCGATGTACTTTTTTAGCATCTTACTATGATGAGAACCAATGTCAATGTTGAATCATGGTCACTGGATTATATAACCTATTGAGTGAAAAGTTTAGACTAAATATGAGTAGCTTAACTTCAAACTCGGGTAAATCCATCTGTCAGATTACGCGATTTTGGTATTAAGATAAGGTAATAGGGTAGATATTTGCTGAGAGGGTCGAATGGATTTACCCGAGTTTGAAGTTAAGCGACACATATTGAGATTTTGGGTGAATAAGAATGGAAATCAATTTTATTTTCGGTAACTTGCCCTCCGTAATTCACACCATAATTCGCAGAGCTGCTGGACCACCCCAGGAGTCAAGACACGTCTGTTATCGATGCGGCTAGAAATGCCGATCGGCCATTGGTTTATACAGTCATCGCAGTCGATGTAGGCTGTATACCTCCTAAAATACCTTCTTTAGTCGCTGCAACTATCATCTGCAAAGATGCTGTGGCCAACGATGATTTTGCCTCCACAAAATGATAATCCACAAAAAAATACATTCAAGACGGCTCGTGAAAATACAACATCGGTGTATTAGACTTTGCGATGTAAGATATCAATGGGCTTTTAATAAAAAGCTAACTTTCCACTTTTTTCCAAATCTACCCTAGAGAGCGCCTCCACTGTCGTTCGGATATGATGTTCATATTTGTCTGCGTGATAGCGTGATAATGAAAGCGTCACTTTTAATTGCGTGGTACTAAAGTTATCCATAATTACCTGCTGAATGGTCTTGCTACAGTTAAACTTACAACAACTTTTTTTCACTCCACCAGTCGATGCCAAGAAGTTCACCTGATATTAGCCCAAATCAGACCGTTAGAGCACAGCATCAAGATTTTTGGAATTAATATATGTCTACCATATTATGATGGGAATCAATGTCAATGTTGAGTCATGGTTACGCATAGTGTGTTTTGTCTGGCCGAGGTATTCGCGGTGTGAAGGTCACTTTCACTCTGACTCACGGCGGTCCATTGCGATGAGATGTGTAAGTTGATCTGTATTATCTCAATTTGGGACAACTTTCGGAATGTATCGTTGTGCAATATACTTATAAGATGAAAAGGTACTAATTTGATGGAAAAAGAGACCATTATAGCGCGACTTTATCGCATACGGAACTTGTATTTAGTACTAGTGTAGGATATATGTTAGGTAGTGCTTTTTACCATGCGTCGCTTAACTTAAATGCCTACTTGTCAAAAAGTGCTGACAAACGATAAAAGAATGAAAATCTTAAGCCAGTGTAATCCTAAATATCACGCTCTATTATTTTATTTAAGTCGGTCTTTCAATTTCTCTCAGTTCTATAATTTGCTCCACAACTCCGCAATTTTACGAGAGAAAGGATATCTAGCTAATGGTTGGGTTTATATTGTTTGATTTATAATACGTATTCTATAGAATATACACTGGAAGATAAGAAGCATAGATGAGCAAGTTTTTCACGAACAAAGCTGAATTTTTAGACATAAAGTAAAAATATCTGTTAAACTAAACATCATTATAAAGAATGAGAAAAAAAACATGTAAACAGAGAACAATAGACGCCACGGCCAAGGAAAACGGGTATTTACTTAGAATAAAACGGAATTACCCTGTTGATTAATATGTTTTTGATAATCGGCCAGTGTAAGTAGGTACGGCGGGCGAGGTCTTTTGCAAGCTTTAGCGGGTTACTAGTTACTAGGTTTCTATAAATTAAATATTTTACTGATATGCAATTTTACTGATATGATATTCAATATAGTATTAAACAATTCTGATGATGAAGACTTTGGTAGAAGATGTCATTGTTGTCATTTGTCTTAGGTATGTAATCGCGCTTAGCTCTATTTGTGAAAATGTAAGTCAAAAGATCGCGTCGTTTTTGATTTACAACTACGCAAAAGGATAAAAACTATATGTACTTATGTCATCGCAAACTTGTGGCTAAAGTACCGTTTCTGCATGCTTAGCTTACGTGGCCTCCCCAAGGTGACCGTGATCGGAAGCTGGGCGAACGCGCCGAAATGCATGTGTCAATCGAGATGTTAAGTTGTCGGAAAAGGTCAAACAAAATTGTATTTTATTGAATTGGAATAAGATTAAAATTTGTTCCCCGCAACGTGCTTAACGTGGGTGTGGGCTTTTCCATTTTTCGCAACAGTTTAACCTTGTGTCCTCTAGTTCGCAATAGACCCGTTACAAATTATGATTTAATATGTGTTCCAAACGCGAATGTTTTAACTATCATATGGTAAAAAACGTAATGTAAAAGTTAAGTTTAAAAAAAGATTTCTGTAAATAAATGTTTGATATGTTTACGTTTACCTCACCATAACAGTTGTCATAGTTTTGTTCTATGCCTAATATGAGTAATAAGACCTAGCATGTGTTCAGTTTTTTTTTTTTTTTTTTTTTAGAAAGTGACAGTTTAGCTTTTATTATTTAAATAGTAAACTAATAAATATTTGGAAGGCGTGCGTGGGACCGAAGCCAACACGTAGAGGCACCTTGTAATAAGACAATTTAAGTATGATGTGACACCAACTAACGATTATTACTGCATGTACTCCAGTTGTGCACCCAAGGACACGCCCCGGTTAGTGCAGGACTATTGCAAGGAAAAGGAACTGGGTTGAGATGCATTATTATTAGATGACATCTGTTACCGTATATATTATTATGCTGCTTGAAAAATACTATGACAATATAAAAATCTACTTACAAATAAAACAGT
Organism: Cydia splendana; assembly: GCF_910591565.1. Lineage (NCBI taxonomy): Eukaryota > Metazoa > Arthropoda > Insecta > Lepidoptera > Tortricidae > Cydia > Cydia splendana. The sequence goes on along the minus strand of NC_085969.1, from coordinate 9,059,807 downwards.
CGTTCCAGAGACAATCAGTAAACAGCAGACACCCTGCCAGACATCATCATTGCAAATGACTGCGGGTTGGGTTGCACTTTTATTAAATGTAGGTATGTATGTAGTGCTATTGTTGACATACTTGTTCACCCGAGCTTTATTGGTGCAACTTAGTTCCATCGGAACGCAATTCTGCCCTCTTATGTTAAATGTCGGTATCTCAAAAACAATTGATCTTGAAAATTGAACTTTCAGTTAAATAAAAATCAGGAGGTTATATTCAATTTTCATTTGATTCAGCTTAGGAGGGCAGAATTAGGTGTGATGCATAGGTATATATTAATTTAATTGGTTTAGATACTTAAACATATATAAATCAAATATTAACTGTCAATCATCTCATTTGATTCGAGAAAACATCATGAAATTATTACTTACATTATAATCTACAAAAACGTTGAGGAACATGTCTTTGTACAATTACACATTGAAAGTCTTTAATTTTAACGTGTCATTGTAATAAATTTCTGAAAAAGCTTTACAGAGCCGTTAGCAAATGTGCTAAAATTTACAAGTCGGCGTCCGCAATATGTCCAAATATGGATGTTAGGGACTTCATTCATGAAACGAGATGAATGATTCACAGACTGATTCATAGTAGGATGCGGCTTGTGGTAACTGACCGTAACCGTTACCACACGTTTGTAATGGACCAAAGTTCAGTTTAGGTGGGAAAGTGAAGAAAATATACACAACATACAATACAACCTGTCGCTCTGCTCCGCTCGGACGTCTAGCAACTTATTGTAGGCAACAAATGTATGAATAGGTGAAATTCGTATCATGTTACAAGATTGCGTTAAATGAGTCAAATGCATTGTTCATCAATTTTATGGAGTTTACGTAAAGTGTAAATAGTAAGTGTCATGTGTGACTCAGATTACAATCATAGTTGTATACTTACTTCTGTTCTAAAAGAAAAACGTTGTAACACTCGTAATTTTGCATGTGTTTAATAAATTAATACCTACTACATTTTTATTTAATATAAAAGCCGGTCAATTCGGTCGGTAACTTGGAATCAATCACACAGAGAGTTAGGTACGCGTTTGCGCGGAACTCCCTTATAGGTGTTCGTAATTACCCCGCCTTCCCCTATTGCCTTTTTACCATGGTCAAGGGGCTTTACATCCCAATTTTTGATATGCGGCATCTCTAAAACATAACACATGCACATAAGCCGTTAAATATAGTCCAAAAAAAGACGTATTTTCTATATTATCCTAGTTTTGTAACTTAAATTGGTGTGAATTTTATTATTGGTGTAAGTATATAAAGTAGTGTAATTTATAAAAAAAATAACATTTTAAATTGAAATTTTGTTAAAATTTAAGTAATACAAATCCAAAAATATATACTTTAAAGTTATTAAGTTAAATATACACTAACCATCTATAGAATCAAGAGTAGTATTTACTAGCCTTAAACTCTAGGCAGTAACAATATCTGTATTCGCATATCATATTCCTATGTTAAAAAAATATTCCATTAAAGGAAAATGCAATTACATTACTATTCATATGACAAACCTTTTAACAATTATAATAAGTTATAAAAACTGGAAACGAGTTGTTTTCCGATCAATTACAATACACCGTCATACTATGGAAAAAGTATGAAATGAATAAGCTTTAAACTTCCATGCTATGGAAATTAAAGAGTAAAGACTGCAGTTTAATTCATTTTAATTATTGCTAAATGTGTTATTTCCCACGCTCATTCAATTAAAGGAAAACCGCGAAGCATAAGTATAAGGTTATTTGCATTTAATGACGTTTATATGTAAGTACAGATTACTTACCTGCTAGACGCAGCGTTTAGAACAACTCGCGGACGCCAAACGTATTGGCGCTGTCATAATAATTGTATGTATGTAATTGTAATTTTAAGTAGGTAGGATCCACTTTTACGGTTTACAGTAAATTATGTACTCGTGAACGTCTAAATCGGTATCAAACACGAAAGATCTTAAGTTAAATACTCCTCGACGCTCAATAGTTACAATAGTAGTAAAATGTAAAAAGAGGTTCAAAGATTATGTCCAGTATTTTGAACGTTGTTTTGACAATGGTTTTAAGGGTTTATCTATTTCAATAAAAAAATAGTTCTAAGGGTCACCGGCCATTTAAGTAGGTAATTATGGTACATCTGATGAGTATTAAGTAAATAATATATGTAAAATAATTTCTAAGCACGTCGAGCCTGCCGTCTTTAAAAATGGTTTACTTATAGCGTGGATTCTATAAATGGTAGTCTATGATTATTGTAAGTGATTCAAACCGTGCGTTACAATTGGTTGTGTATGTATACGTCAACGAGGCGAGGCGAGTCTCGGAACGGAGGCGTCCTCGAGATCCGTAACTATGTATTATAAGCAAACGGAGAGCGCTTTATACTGGTATACTCGAACCATTAGCTTGCCGTCGATTATCTAGCTATTGGAATAACACCCTTCTTACCATATTGACCTAGGTATAAGATCCTTCCTGCCACTACCTAATACTATTATTTTTTTAGTAAGGAAGTAGTGAAAATGGGGGAAAAATTATAATGGTGGCTTATATAAGCACCAAATTAAAGATGGCTAAACATTTATTATGTTTACGAAACCTACACACGTATTAATTTCATTTATTGGTGTGGAGGAATAATAATAAAAATGATTACTGTTACTACTAACCAATTAAAAAAAAATATACTTGTCACGCAAATTGTCACCACTAGTCGCTTTATCGCATAACCTGTCTGTATTAGTAAGAAAGTCAGAATTGTCGGGTGGCCAATTATAGGATGACTCACGCTAGACCGAGCCGGGGCTGGGCCGGATATCCCGGCGCTTCTTTTTCTATGGAAAGCACCACATGGTCACCGATCAGTAGTCATAGAAAATGACATGTCGGACGCCTCGGCCCGGGCTCGGCCCGGTCTAGCGTGAGTCATCCTTATAAGTAAGTTTGGGAACAACAGCTTATCAGATCCATATTCTCAATTAAAGACATCGCTTAGCATACATCCGGACATTAATAAACAATGTCCATACATTTTCCGTATTTGTGTTTTCCTTATAGAGATCATTCACTCCGATGCTATAACACTGACCCATATCCGATATTATTGGCGTAGCCTCAGGAATAAATAAAAAACTAAATGTAAATAGATTTTTTATGCAAGAAAAATTACGAAAGCTGTCCACAGCATTTCAACTTTTAGATCACTTGCAGCGGACTTTTTTACCCGACAACGTCAAAGAAAACGGACAACTTTGACCCATGGATGTATGTTTAATAGTGATGTACTTACCGACTATGGTTTTGGCCGACTAGCCGACTAATCGGCGCTCGGATGGCCGATTAGTTGGCCGACTAGTCGGCTAGTCGGCCAAGTTCATAATCGTTACTTCCCGATAAAGATTACATTCGTATGGCAACTGTAGTAGCTTTATTCAAGTTCGGATACATTACAAAAACAATTTTTTTTGCTCCTTGCGTCGTCGCGCTTTCAATATCAACTGAAAGATGTTCCGTGCTACTGCTACGATACACCTTCATAACTCTATACATGAATTTATTATGAACATAAGGACATTTTGTACCCAACAACGTATTTGAGTAGAATGGTCATGTAACATTTGATTAATATTGGCTTGTTATTTTATTTATGTCCTGCTTTATGTAATTAAAAATAGGCCGACTAATCGGCCTTTTTCCGACTAGTCACCGACTAATCGCCGACTACAAATGTGGCCGGATAGTCGGCTTTCCCGACTAGTCGGCGACTAGTCGGTACATCCCTAATGTTTAACCATGACTATTTACATTTAGGTAATACTAATAATATATGATATAGTTTTTAAACGCTTTATAATTAATATATTTTTTATTTTTCAAAATTATTTTAATCAGATGAGTCTGAGACTTTGTGGTTTTTACTATTTAATAGTAGATGAAATACTTGGATCTTAATAAAATCGTAGTTAGTATTATTTTCTAGGAGCGCTCACCGTCCAGTAAGGTTTCGTTTAAGGTTGCTATCGGGAAAGACCAATTACGTCTGATAACCAGAAACGGTGGACTCGTCATCAGGATGATCATGACATCTTCAAATACAGCGAATACCGTCTGGTGTTCTTCATGGGCGGTTAATATTAATTAGTTTAATTAAAGCTATGACGAAGAGGATATGTCACGCACGTAGTTCTAAAAATAGATACGTCTCCACGACTTCGTCTATCTACGTAAAGACATGCTGTTCAACTCAACCCGATATTCACCCCTTCGTGGTTCAACTGAAATAATGCTTATTTGTGACGTTTTCATCAAAAGGTACCACATTGTAGATAGTCGATAAGGTTGATTTTAAATTAAAGCTGTATGAAAATAGCGTCTTATTGACAACCGGCAATAAGTACCCTTTTGGCTCAGAATGGCACATTTCGTGAAAAGATTTGTGCCAAAATGACAAGGTTCTACCTTCGGTTTATTTGGCCTGTCGTCTACTATGATGATCATTTGTGGCTTTCATAAGGCATAAGTAAATACATTTCCAAAGACATTTCCATCAGAACAGGGTCCTAATGCACATGAAGCATAAGAACCCTTCTGTGATGGAAAGCCACATTTATTTATAAAACAATATTATATCGATATAATATCGCCGTCCACGCGATGAACGCCATGGGCAACTAGGGTTGCCAGATGGTCGGGATTTGGCGGGATTCTCCCGATTTTTAGCATGTGTTCTTGATTCCTGACAAAGTGAAATAGTCCCGAAAAACAGCTTCAAGTTATAAAACAATAATTTCAAGTTCCGAACTGTCGTTCAGCGAGCGAGCTGACGTAGTGGCATTAAGATAAAATATCGTTGTTTTTAATACAATTACTTTAATTTGAATGTATTTTTTTTCCCGACTTAAGTCCCAAAATTCCGAAAGATTGATCTTGTTTCCCGATAATAGCGCCTTTTGATCTGGCAACCCTATGGGCAACACATATTGAGTTGAGCCTAACTAATGTGTAAAACTTAATCATGCAAATATAATCCGTCATCAAAATATAAAACCTGTTACCAAAATAAACGGCTAAAAATAAAGGTAAAACGATTACATAAACGACATAATCTACGATTATCGGACTAACCGTTTACCGCGAGCTGACCTTGTAGTGGCGTACGTCATACTAATACTACGTAACGCGGTCGCGTCATTCATTCATAAAACGTGACGCCGCGCTTGCAACGTCACCGCGCGCGGGTTTTTGAATTTCGAAACAGTTCAATTGAACTGATTATAATGGCAATTGGTAAAGGGAAGTTTTTTAACTGTGAATGACTCATAATATGCTCTCATTTGTAGTTCCGTCTCAGTTAAGTGAGAGTATTGGATCACGCGATAAAAATACAGGTACACACCTACAGATATTTATTTGTGTTGTTTCAATATGGCATTACTACATCTTTACACTCCGTATTAGTTAACACCACAGAAAAGGGGTTGGGGCCCGATTCGGATTTTGAAATAGACATCTATTAGACATCTTTTAGACATCATCAAGATACGATAACGATATGTTTAAGATCTAACCTGTCAAATTTGACATTTGCGCGATTCTGGAGATACTGTTGAACGATTTCCACAGGATATGACTTAGAGATCCAATTCACATCTAATAGATATCTTACTCTATCTAACGTAAAAGTGATATTGGTTGCCCGAATTGCGCTACAAAAGAGAACTAGTTGATATCTAAACTATAATGTATCTAGAATGGATCTAGTACGTGTTGCCTCTTGTGAATATCTTGAAGTTCGAATACGGCAGTTGGTCTGTGGTTAACACTTATTCACCTATGTAAATATTGTAAATTGAATGAAATTCAATGCATCTCTTGAAAGCCTACGAGTAATTGGTGAGCTAGATAAAATATTAACATCTCTAGGTTTGTTTCCATAATTCTTCTTCGAACTCAAACATTTCCATGTTTGCATATTCAAGACAGTAAAAACATAACCCTCTTTTCTCCTTCAGTCGGGTAATATATAATTCAAATAACAAAGTCAATAATCAGCATTGCGACCTGAGGCGCCCTCTCGTAACGGCATTGCAAAACGTCACAAGAATGAGTCACTAAAACAATGAAGCTAATAAAGCAGTTATGAACTGATTGTGCTCCGCGACGCCATCTGTCGCCGAGTAGCCAGACAATAGTTAGTATTGCAAAAACTGTAACGGTGAAGGTTAATAAAAATCAGAAGTAGCGCTTCTGACATCTATGGAGGAGTAGTGAAACTAAAATTAGGTAGAGTTTAACCTTGCAATCTAATGTCATGGCGGACTGTACGTAGCCAGCTGAATATACATACATACAATACCGGTAACAATATACAGCAGGAATAAAAAAAATATTATAAACTTTAACTGTGAGGCATACCTATACTCTGATTGTAATAATAACAGGTTATTAATGTGATATGGATTCTCTCAGCGTCAAAAGTGACGTTTCTGGTTGAAGAAACCTATAAGAATGACGATTCTCGTGGCTTTGTATGGACGTTGTCAGTCTTCTTTATTTTACTAGGCGCTGCTCTGACAAAACGTAAAACAAAACTGTACGCGATATTTGTTTAATGTTAATGTCTATTACATAAAGAAAAGCGTTACATAGTAAATACATAGTCTTACGGTAAAAAGACTTCGAAACCGAAGATTGCAGGTTTGAATCCAATGAGTTTTTAAGAACTTACATACGAATAGTCATTTAATATTTACCAATAGTTTTGCATGAGGCAAACATGTGAAAACCGAACTAATCCCAATAAGGCCTTGTTTCCCGTCTGGGTTCGGTTGGAAGGTCGATATCGCTTTCGTAAAAATTTGCGACTACGTCATTTATACTTAATAATAATTAATATGTAGGTACTAATAAATTAAATGTAGAAGGAACGGTTATCAACATTACTTTCCACTCTCCCTCCCTCCCTCTTTTCACTTTCTCCTCTCATCTACTCAAAGGTTAACTGGAAGAGATCCCTCAAAGGGATTAGTTCGCCTTTGTACTTCTTACTAATTGTTTGTTATTTTTAATATGTCTTTTTGTACAATAAATAGTTTAGGTACTACTACTACTAGTAGGGCTACTACTTTCATTCAAATTCGTTAGTAAAGACTTTTGAGTCGTTTTTACATTCACATTTTACCTTACCTATTAGAAGCACGGTAAGTTTTTATTTAACCCAACTAGAAAAGCTGAAAGTACGAAATTTTTTGGACGTGCACTTTTTTGGAAGTCGGTTAATAAAGCCGGGTCGTCCAAGCTATAAAGATGAATTAATTTATCAATATTGTCTCATATCTTTGAACGGTATGTTAGCACATATGTACACGAAATAAGAATGGTTAAAGGATGACTCACCCTAGAGCAGCGGTCGGCAACCTTTTAGCAGCCAAGGGCCACATGGTATGGTAGTTAACGAAGTTGACGCGGGCCGCACTTTGGTAATATTTGTGACTTTAGCAGACATTGTCGTTTATCAATATTACATACAAAATAACCAGGGAGGCTCGCGGGCCGCAACCGAGAGGTTCGCGGGCCGCATGCGGCCCGCGGGCCGCTTGTTGCCGACCGCTGCCCTAGAGGCTCGGACATTGCTCGGACAGCACTAGTATTAATGTAATAAACTAGTGTCGGATGGCCCTGACGCCCCGGCCCCGGAACGGCCCGGTCACGGTGGCGCTCCTGACAGCCCCTGTGTCGACTCGCTCCGGCCCGCCCCGGTCCGGCCACGGCCCGGTCTAGCGTGAGTCATCCTTAGGGTTGCCAGACATACTATAATATATAGTATTATACTTTATTTGGCCTCCGTATACTTTATAAATACGAAACACATAAAGTATGCTTAAAATACTTTATTTTAAACTGAAACTAGAACAAGCAAAAAATGTGTAAGAAATAAAGAAATGCGTATACTTTATTTTTTGATCCTTTAAACCGGCGGTAGGCAACCTGAGGCCCGCGGGCCGCATGCGGCTCGTGAAACTGTCACTTGCGGCCTGCGAGCCTCTCTGGCTATATAATATTGAGAAACGACAATGTCTGATAAAGTCATAAATATTAACAAAGTGGGGCCCGCGTCAACTTACTCATCGTTAACTACGCTACTAAAACTACGCAAAAAAAAGGTTGCCGACTGCTGTTTTAAACCACCAAATACAATATATCTCAAAAAAAAACTGGCAACCCTAGTCATCCTTAATGCGGCCAAATCCATTTGCGGGAATTCCGTACACGAGCGCGTTTTTCATACAATTAACTGCCCTCCTAAGCTAAAAGGCAGTTTTTCGACATTTTGCCAAAATTGACTTTTTGTGATATTCGTAATGTAGAGATCGAGATGCATCGACCACTTTGGCCCGTTTTCCTATAAGTGGCTTAGTTTTCGAGAAAAATATCGTAAAAAGACCGTATTTGCACTAATTTTCTAAGCGTTCCTAGTCTAAAAAGCGACTATTTGACAAAGCCAGGCTAAAACAACGTAAATGCAGCTAAACGTTTTTTTTACGTTCTGGTTTGCGTAAAATCTTATCCACCATGTCTAGCCTAAAATAACGTATAAGCCAAAAACTAGGCTAAAAATACGTAAAAGACGCTATACGCGCTTTAAGTAGTAGTATCTTTAGCAAAATTTTAGATCTGATACTAGTCTAAAAAATCGTATAGTATTTTTTTTTGTTTAAATGTCTCATACGTCATTTAAGCCTAGTATCACTTAACTTTTTTACGTCACCATAATAGTCTTTAGAAACGTATAAATGTTATACGTTCTTCTTATTTTGTATGGACATCGTATTAAACGCAAACAAACTTTTATAATGGTTGAAAGTGCGTCTAACTAGTCTATAACGCAGTATATGCTCCAACCTTCGTCATGCTCCCCGCGCGCCGAAAGACACCCTTATGCTAAGTAAAAGCCGTCAGCCGCAAGCGCAGGCTTGTGGCTGCCGGTATGCGAGCGGAGGTGGCATTTTGCGCGCGAAATATTGACCGAACGCCAAAGTAAGAAAAATACTTTATTATTGCATTACCATCATATGTTATCAATAATATGTAGTGTTTACAATCAGTACCTTCGAGTATTATCATTTTTATCAAGGTATATACTTTAAAATTGCCTCGCAAATACCTACGCTCGACAGCAAATACGTCTTTCTAGCGTAGTTTGTGATGATGAAATTGTTCATACGTACTTTTCTACAGCAAACGTTGTTTAAGTTTTATTTTTTCATTCGACGGTTTGACTGCTTTTATTTAAATAAAATAAAATTTATATTAGAGCTAATTGTATCGGGTTTAATTCCCTATAAGCCAAGTAGGTATTTGACATTACGAAGAGTTTAAATCTTATTGAAAAATGTTTTAAAGGGAAATTTAATGAGAATTCTTATGGACAGAATAACATTTTCCGCCTAAGTATTTAGATAACCAGGACAAAGGACCATGGGCATCTTTGTATGGAACCTGGGTCTATCCAAAAACCAACAGAGTTATATATATATTAGGCCATTAAATACCTAAGTGGGTTTTATAAAAAAACAATATGTATCTTAAAATAAGTTGGTATGTTTGTGTATTAGGTAAAATAGTTGTATGTTAAAATAGTAAAAGCTATGAGTTTGTAATCTAATAGAAAAATAATTTTATTAAAATTTGAATCTGATTTTTAATTAGGTACAACCGCTAAAATGCGTTTTAGAATTAAATAAATGACAGAGTATGTGCAGGGATTAAATACGAGTTTAATTTTATTGCTAATGTAGACTACACAACTCGCTAACGTCTTACCATACGATGAAACTCTCGATGATTCGATGCCTATTGATAACAAACTAAAATAACTATTAGAGATGCCACGAATTCGGTAAAACATTATGTATTATTGTGAGTTACGTGTATGCGAAAACTGGTCACCTACAAAGATAGATGGTTGCTAAGATTTAAGTCAGCAGCAAGCTGGGATCTCCATACAAACGTAGTTACGCTCTCATTTTAAAAAACGATTAGGTAGATTGCTCTAAAACGTTGTACTCACTAAAGGATAAGGTATATCTATGCCTGTAATTAATGTGTAGCTTCAGATACCATAATAAAAAAAATACAGCGAATATAAGTTTTTCATACAAAACTTATTTTTCCTCTATTTCATTAGTTTTGTTGGAATATAAACTAATTAGGTACTGGTATAGATATACCTTATGTTATTGTATGTGCAATTTATTACAATCCAACACGTTGTTTTAAAATGAGTACGAATCTCCGTTTTTATAGGAAGTAATAATTCGGCTGAGCTTATTGCGGACTCTTTTAAGTTTCGTTGCTCATGCTCATTAGAAGTACATGTAATGTCATTAGTAGAGTCGAGTAAATCTAGCCTATGATATAAATAAAATCAGAAAGACCGTACACATTAAAAAATTAAAACACCAGTGGCGTAGCTAGCATGGGTGGCACCCGGGGCGGAAATTGTGGGTGTCACCCCAAAATTCAATCAAAATTGTAAAATATGTTTAATTCCATAGCTCACAATTTACTCCATCGCTTTCATTTTAGATTCCATGAACTCTCAATAGTCCACACCCTGGCGGGTGTTGCATCTGCGCGCGTTCTATGACACGGGCAAGGACAGCATCCGCTCGGTGTAACCCACATTTCATAAGTGTCATAAGGGTCTACATGTTGGCCTGGGCTCCGCGCACGCCTCCCAAAGGTCCGAGTCATCATTGTCCCGTGAAAGATATACAAATAATTTACGTTAAAAAAAAAATTAAAACTTTTTTTGCCAAGTGCGCGATTTGAAAGAGATTCTATAAAATCCCATTTCACAATGAATTTCAAATAGTCCAGAGTCACCCAATTAGAAATAGTGACATAGCTTCTCAATTACAGAAATAATCACATAATTAAAAAAAACTTTCTGAATAAAAAAACCTACGAGGCGCCAACATATTATTGTTACATACCAGGAACCCCGAGAGATTTTAACCATGCATTTCTGAGGCCAAAATAAGGAAAAAATACTAAAAGAGTTTACGTCAATTTCGCCAAAATAAAATTGTTTTTCGATTTTTTGTACATAAAATGTAAATGCTATAATTTGTAAAACTGACACCCAACAATAATTTTTACTTTTTTTTGTCAATTACAGAAATAATCACAATTTAAAAAAAAACTTTCCAAATTTGCGAGACTTTCCACATGAGAATCTCTCGTTTTTCGATTTTTTGTACAAAAAATGTAAATGCTATAATTTGTAAAACTGTCACCCAAAAATAATTTTAACTTTTTTTTGTCAATTACAGAAATAATCACATAATTAAAAAAAACTTTCCAAAGTTGCGAAACTTTCCACATGAGAATTTCTCGGTAACTTCTGAGAATGTTCTCGAGAACGAGAATTTATTTATTTATCGTAGTTTATACCATGAATATTCACGATAGTATAGGTGTAGTATCCTTATCCCCAGAAAATTCCGACTTTTGGTCTACCGCTTCCGGTCAGAAAAATATATGACGGCCCGGCCAAACGGTCAGACCTAGGTGGGGGGTGCTCGACCAAATGTCATATTGACGCCGCCATGTTTTTTTTCAATATGGCCGACTTTTTTTTTTAATTTTTTCAAGTTTGCACTAGCGCGCTGAAATTTTGGCCACGGAATCTCGGGATCCCCTAAATACTTATCAAAAATTGTTTTTTTGGAAAAATGCTACAATTGCGGGAAAACTGGCCACTTTTATTTTGTATGGCAACTTTTAAACGGTGCGTGATAGGTGGGGGGTGCTCGACCAAATGTCATAGAGGGCCCCGAGACAAAACAAACTGCATTAAAAAAAAAATGGCCAACTTTTTTTTTAATTTTTTTCAAGTTGGTGCGAGCGCGCTGAGATTTGGCATGGCGGCAGATAGAGGCCTCTAGATTCCTATGTCAAAAAAAAGTTTTTTTGGAAAAAATCCAAGATGGCGGAACAATAATTTCCATGTTCTGAGAACATTCTCGAGAACGTTTCCGCTTTTTGGGAATGTTCTGCAATTTGTACATTGCTATGCTGGTGCTACTGGACTATGAAACTAGGCGAATTCCAAAACAGTTTATAGGACATTTTAGTCTTTAAATATGATCAGGAATATTCTGTCAAAATCTCTCGGGTTCCTCGTGGGCATGTTGTATATTATTTCCTTAATGGCGGTTGTGCAATCTGCCACAGTTTTACGATTTTTATAGATGGCACTACTGATGTTCACGGTCGGGTGTCACCCCCCAAATGGGTGACACCCGGGGCGGGCCGCCCCCGCCGCCCCCCCCTAGCTACGCCACTGTCTACCACCAAGTTGTTACCAGTGGTAACTACTGGGAATTTATTTCCCACCTTTCTTCCCAGTAGCTACCACCAACTCAGTTTTGTGGTAATTACTGGGAAGTTTTTTTCCAGTAGTTACCACTGGTAAATGGTGGGATTTTTTCCCTAGTAGTTACCACCAACATTTTTTTACAGTACAATTTAAATGTATTTTATTATATGAACAAAAAACACTATACTACTAAGCTTTTATTAAAAAAACGAGGTCCAGCGATTACTTTTTGGATTATAATCTTAATTACCATACAAAATTAACATATAAATCGGGTTATTCCCACTAGTTACCATCAAGTTGTTATAGTTAAATAGTAATAAAAACAGTATAAGTAGAATACTATAAAAATAGAGGCTTTATTGAACCCTAACAAAATTGTAGTAACTACTGGGGAAAAAATCCCACCTTTTACCAGTGGTAACTACTGGGAAACAAATCCCATTAGTTACCACTGGTAACAACTTGATGGTAACTAGTGGGAATAACCCAATTTATGTGTTAATTTTGTATGGTAATTAAGATTATAATCCAAAAAGTAATCGCTGGATCTCGTTTTTTTAATAATAGCCTAGTAGTATGGCGTTTTTTGTTCGTATATAAATAAACATTTAAACTACGTGTCTATTTTTTATTCCCATTTCTTCCATAAATACTAATTTATAAAACCGTATATTCGGTGTTTTTGGTGGTATACGTTTTTTTACACTAGCACGCTAGTCGAAAATCTGGACAAAATCTTAATTTTTCCTAGTATACTAACCAAAAAGGCCGAATAGCTGCTATAAGGTCTTTTAACTTAGGATTTCAAGTGGGAATTATTCAGTGTTACTAAGCAAAAAGGCAGCATGTGACATATACGGCGTTTTTACGTAGTTTCTACTTTGTAACTAAGTTAGAACGCCGCATAACGCATGTTTACCGCCTTCTTGACTAGTACGACCTACACATTTTTAAGCTTAATACTAATCTAAAGTGTTTTTTATAAAATTTAAAAAAACTGAGCTGTTTAGAAACATACTATAAATACCTAAAATAAGTACATATATATACCTACCACATACAAAAAGAAAAAATGGAAAAAGTTTTTCCGTTTCGTAGAAATTCAAGAAAGATGTTTGGGTTGGTTTTTTGCGATTATCTCGAAACTAGCTTTTGTCGAAAAACTGCCTTTTAGACTAGGACGGCAGAATAGTAGGCGCAATATTGTTAGCTAGGTACCTACATAATATAATAAGCAGCTAATGTTTTTAGTTATACCTACGACAGTCAAAATCATCTAGTTCTCTTTAACTGAAGGTTGAAAAAAATATGACCGAAAAATATATAAAATAATTCCCACAACATCCGCAAAATAAAATTGCAAGTCACTTCTGGATGAGATTAGCTCCCGGACAACTGGCGTACTAGAAGAGAGGCCTATGCTCAGCAGTGGGCGATAATGGGTTGATATGATGATGATGATAATTTCCCACAGACTGATATGGCCACGTTGGGCGTTCCAATATTTACGCATTGTACTGCCCTTCTGGTTTTACTGTAGTAATAAGTACAGGGTGGGCAAGGTCAATGTATGGTACTTACTGGTTGAAATCGATCGAACACCAGACAAAACTACGGCCTTGACTGGAGGAAACTAAACACTAACTGCCTGCCACATAATTGACAGACCGCTATTAACAAGTGTATTTATTTTATAATATTGGAATTTTAAGTAATTTTGCTTTCTTATTTTAGGGTGAATTGCAGATTTTTTTTCTATGATGCATGCAGTAACTTCACAACAGTATAATCATGTCCCAATGTCGAGCGTAGTTCTATCGAGGGCGTTTGTTACGATTCATATTAGTTTCTTAAAAGTTTAATTGTAGATAATTAAGTCCTCATAAGTTCTTCTGTATGTTCACTACGAATATATATACATTTATTAGGAATAATATGCCATTTTGCTATTAATACATACTGTCCCAACTTATAGAACTTTCGTTACTCAGGTTTAGCTACGGAGGATTAATCCCAAAGATTGTTTAAAATATTAGTAGAATTACTTCTATTTATTCTGGCAACACAGTGGCATAACTCTCTAATCGTTAAACACAGCGACACCCATTATATTTTTTCAACGAAATGGTTCATGGATGGATGCGTGGTGTTAGTGGTTTAAAAATCTCAGGGTGAGTAACGGCGAGTTTCCCAGGCAAATAGTTTGATTATCGTACACAGCTTTATTCATAAACAATTGTTTTTACTCTGCTTCCTAAAAATTTACACGGTTTTAGATTTAGAACAATATATGACACGTTTGAGGAAAAATATTTTTTTAGGGTATGAATTCTCATATATTCTTCTCAGTTTTGTTATTTTTCGTTACGTAACGAAACTGAGCTTAGGTGTAAAATATAAGCCAGTACGTTATTAGTTTCGTTACAGCAATTATCAATTTCGTTTATTCTCAGTTTAGTTACGAAATCCAAAACATACATTTTTTCTGCAATTCACCCTTTATTGTAATTTAATTTGTGTTTGTGTTCATTTTGAATTTGATTGTAATGAACAAAACAACTCACTCACCTTAGTGGTTATTGGTACATACAAACCTATTCTGAACAGTTGGAGCTTAACATCATTACCTAACAGTCCGTAGTCAATTTATCAGAATGTGTTCTTATAACATTTTTTTATATATTTGTACCTACTCAAAGTTTTTGTTTTGCTATCTGTCAAAATTAAAAGCAACTTTTTATATCAGGTGTCAGGAATCACTGTAGCTACTCCTCCATCGCCCATACTGTTAACTATCCATCGCTGGACCTTATGCCTTTTGCAATAAGGTCCACATTAATAATTTTGCTAGCCAAACTCATGCACGTTTGTAGACGATGTAGGAGATGAGTCAGAACGATTACGTGGGCGAAAAATGACTTAGATTACTGACTAGGTAGCACGTTGACCGGCACCTCTGCCATATTCGAAATCCTAAATGCCAATAAGAGAGAGCAATAAAATCTCAGACACCGCTGGAGTGACGAACGGCGCGATTCGGGAAATGAATTAGAGATGAACTAGATACGATATAGTAAAGATATATGACGTCCCACGGGTAAAGGTACCTTATGGCGGTTGGCGCTTACGCTATTATTAACGCCGCTCCAATATTATTGCGGCGCTATGCGACGTAAGCGCCAGCCGCCATAAGGTACCTTTTGATTGGAACGTCACATATCTTTACTATTTCATATCTAGTGAATCTCTAATTCATTTCCCGAATCGAGCCGGAACCCCGAAAAGACCTGTGCGCCCTCGGAATACCCAACAACTGGCGTAAAGTGGCGGAGAATAGGGTAGAGTGGCGCTCTCGTGTCGGAGGCCAAGATCCTTTTTGGGTCACTGAGCCAGTGAAGTAAGTAAGTACATATATGATGAGTTGATGAGTTATAAATTATTGGAGCAGATTCCTGTAAATTAATAATTCTATTTTTGATGTCTCCAAAACGATTAATCGCGATAATATTAACATTTCAGTTTGGTACGATTTCAATTTATGCGTTAGTTTTGGGGTTCTTGAACCTTTGTTTGTGATTGTCAACCATAGGGTGACACGATTAAACAATGAAGTCAATCAAAATTTCTATCATCGCCCTCAATCAATTTCTTCAATCAGAGTCGTAAATAAACGCGATTGTCAATCTTACATGCTTGACAAGTCTCCTCGCGCTTGTTTGAACCCATAGAACTACATTGTAACGGCTCGGCCACGACATTAAGCGACTTGCGACGGCGGCAGCGACAACCATAGGTGGGAACGAAAGGTTCGAGCCCTGTGTCTTGCTCCAACCTATGGTTATCGCTGCCGCCGTCGCAAGTCGCTTAAAAATGTCGTTGCTGAGCCGTAAGCATCATTGTAGAATTGTGATTATATTTGTACTTAGTCCGTGGTAAACTATTGTAGTTGTCCTCAGTTCTGCCATAGAACGTCGCGAATTTAATAGCTAGAAAGAAAAAGAAAAAACCCCGCCGCTGGCAACATTATATATCAGTTTTTAGTTTCGCGCCAACGCGGAACGTCACGCGAAACCGGTTTCGGTGTGATAAATTGTTTTTTTCCAACGTTTTTCAGTGAAATTTCAGGAATACAGACCAATTATTATGTCTAAAATGATAAGTGGAGGTTTGAATTACTATAAAAAGAAGAGTAGTTATGAAGATCTACGAAATTTGGAGAAATTTACTTATGACGCTACGACGTTTCCGTCATCCAAACAATGTTTTTGTTACATACAAATACTATTACTGGCATAGTATGTTATATTATGCCCTGTTTTCCGGTGGAAAACAATTTTTTTGGTGACCATATACGAATGATAATAACAATGATTATAAAAGTTATCATAACCTAATCATAACCTGTCAGCAATACTGCGTTGCAGTAACTTCAGTCTCAAAGATTGTTTATTCACGATCACGATTTTACTCTGATCGCCTTTTCACTCTTTTCCGTTGGAAAAGGGTGCTTTTCCGTTGGAAAAGTATGCACATTTTGAAACTTACAAGGCATCATCTTTAATTCCGGTGGAAGACAAGATACAGAAATAAAATATACTCAGTCACTCGTTGAGTGAAGATATGCAGTATAAATCTGTACATATACTATTACAACATAATATGTTATATTATGTTTTCCTCCCGGTGGGAGAGAAGTGCATAATGTTTGCAAGGTATGTAAATAAAGGACCATTGATACCTACCTTTAATTTTTTCCAGCAACTGAATATTCATTCATTCTGACCCGTTGGGCTAATGTGACTTAAGTACATTTCAACAGATGTTTAAGTCCAAGAAGAACCAACTTGTACTAATTCCCATTTCCACTTTTTGTTGGAACTCTAAACGGTTGGGTTACCGATACCGATACATTTCGATGAGCCTGGTATACAAGATTTACTATATCTGTCCTTGCCCTAATTTAGGGTGCCAGTAAATGTTAGTTCTGGTCATACAATTATCTGAAATGAGCTTCAGACTCAAAATTTGTTTTCATTATTAAAGAGTATATTAAAGTTGTTTTTTACAAAACTGGAAATTGGTCCAAAATAACCCACAGAAGAGGAATAACAAATAAGAAACAAAAAAGATGAAGTCCCCAACTTAAATTCCATTAATTGAGGATATTTTAAAACTTGTTGGATATTGAAACGACGCCGCACTCTTGTTGGTGTGTATTTCACGGAATGAAATAAAACGATGTTGAACAGTTCACAACTATATTGATAATCCAGTATATTTTACAATCGACCGTTAGGATTCCAAACCGTCATACGACTGAACTCGTTTGAAGTCCGATGCCCGTTCATTCTTCAATCCACCCTCAATATCGAATAATCAACTGTCAACTTATTAGGTCCGTCTACCTACAACTAAAATGTTAGTGGGTGGTTACCTTCATTATAAATTAATGTTACAGTCGGCCATCCGATTTTAAAACGAGTCCCTTCGTTTAAGAGATAACTCATTGAACAGATTTCACTCAACTATACATCATTTAGAATCTTCATATATATATTTTTTTCATGAGATAATATTTGAGCAAACACAGATCATGTTACTTTTTCATTTACGATATTACATTAAATCTACATGATTTTAATCTAAGATAAATAACAAAAGGAAACAACATTTAACATCTTGAATATAAATCAGTCTTAAAACTAAGATGTCAAAGATCCGTCTTTAACATTCAGACATAACTCATTTTGAGCTATGTTCAGTCATGATAACCTTAATCATGCTCCAAACGATTACCGGTATTGATTCAACATCTCATCCTAAAGGTAATAAATCTGAATTTGTCTAACGTATGCAATCTACTCTTCCGAGGAACTGTCATCAGTAGAAGATTTGCTAGTAGGATCATTATCATAACTCATCCACGGGAATATCTTATCAAGCGAGACTATACCTTCATAACGTCTACCTTTCTTCGTAAGGGGTGTGTCTTCAATTACAAAGCGGTCATGGGGCAAGACTTTTTTGATTCTATAGGGCCCTTGACACTTGGATTCAAGTTTCTTCGACTGACCTGTTCCTCCAACTATAGCTCTAACTACCCTAACTAGATCTCCTTCTTTATACTGAGTACCCTTCTTTCTACTCCTATCAAATCTATCTTTATTCTTTTCTTGGTTTTTCTCTATGGAATCTCTTGCCTGTTCCCTAATTTCTTCTAGGTTTGGTTCTACTACATCTCTATCTATTTCCTCTATCACCTCGCTTAAAATTCCCTGAGAAGCGTTGGTCGCTTTCATGCCAAAAAGTAACTCGTTCGGTGACTTCTTCGTTACCTCATGCACCGTAGAATTAATTCCAATTTGAACGTCTTGGACATATTCATCCCATTTATCAGGGCTTTGGCCGTGAGACATTGTGCTAAGGGCAGACAAGATGGTGCGATTATAGCGCTCCACCTGGCCATTGGCACGTGGCGTGGCCACTGCGTTCAATATATGTTTGATTCCTAACTTTTGGGTAAACGTTTTAAACTTTTTACTCGTAAAACTTGTACCTCGGTCTGTCACTAATCGCGTAGGGGGTTTGAAATAGCTAAAGTAATTTTTGAAGACCTTTATACTTTCCTTCGACTTAGTGCTACGGACAGCAGTTAGATTGACGTATTTGGTAAACGCGTCCACAATCACAAGTAGGTACGAATTTTTGCGCTTACTTCGTACGAACGGTCCTAAATGATCTGCATGTACCGTGTGAAATGGCACTTCGACTTTTGGAATCGGGTGAAGTTCTCCTTCTTTAGCCCCAGCCGGAATTTTGTGGTGGGCGCATTCTAAACAAGCCGACACATACTTTTTGGTAAACCGACGCATCTTGGGGAACCAATAGTGTGATTTTAGCCGCTGCAAGGTTTTTTCGAAGCCGAAATGACCCACGTCATCGTGGTTGGCTTTCAATATTTGCCAACGGACGCCTCTAGGAACCACCCAACGCATCGTGTTCTCATCAATGATACGATACACTCGACCGTTTTTCAATTTATATTCTTTATGTATATTTACAATTTTTGTAGTTGAAGGGTCTTGTAGAATATCTTTAATATGTTTTATTTCCGTATCACTAGATTGGACAGTCGTGATCCAGTCTTCAAGGTTCACTGAAAGGACGTCGAGTACGTGTGGTGGTTCCTCATTGTCGTTGATGGGACTACGGCTAAGCGCATCAACGTGCGCCATTTTCTCTCCTGCTCGATATTCAACTTCACAATCGTACTCTAAAAACTGTATCCACCATCTTGAGATACGAGGAACAAGATCCCTCTTTGTGAATGTTGAACGTAGGGCATTACAGTCGGTGACGATTGTGAACTTGACCCCGAGCAGGTATACCCTAAATTTCATAAGTGAGCTTACGACAGCCAAGGTTTCAAGCTCAAAGGAATGTAGCTTTTGTTCGTCGATAGTCGTTTGTCGACTATAGTATGCTACGGGGCGCCAAGGGTCGGAACCTGAACGCTGCAGCAAGATGCCAGCTAAGCCCATTTTGCTTGCGTCTGTATGGAGCTGCGTTTCAGCAGTATGATCATACAGAGCAAGTACAGGCCTTTCGACGAGACGTTTTTGTAGGCTCTCAAATGCATTAGCCTCGATTGAAGTCCATCTCCAAGGGGTGTCCTTCTTCAAAAGACTCGTCAACGGCCTAGCTATTAATGCGAAATCCTTGACGAATCTTCTAAAGAAGCTTGCCAAACCCAGAAACCTTCGAATGTCATGCTGGTTTGTCGGAACAGAGAATTTTGAAACGGCTTGCACTTTTTGCAGCCCAGGCTTGACACCCTCTTTACTTATTTCAAATCCCAAAAATTCAATACTCTGTTGGAAGAAGTTACATTTTTGCTTCTTAAGAGTAAGACCACTTTGCTGCAGTACACTAAGAACTTCTTCCAGCCGAGTCAAGCCCTCCTCAAAGGAGGCCGCTGGGATCAAAATATCGTCCATGTAGATAACAACATATTTGATCTTGGCCAGGACCTTATGCATTACCCTCTGAAATACTGCTGGTGCGTTTGCCAGGCCGAATGGCATGCGGGTATACTCGTACTGCCCATCCGGCGTGACAAACGCAGTCTTCTCTATGGATTCTTCTGCAATGGGTATTTGGTGGTACCCTGACGCGAGATCTAGCGTTGTGAACACCGTCTGTCCAGATAACTGGTCCAGCAAATCTTCAATCCGAGGCAGGGGGTAGTGATCGCGTTTAGTTTTATTGTTGAGTGCGCGATAGTCGACGCAGAGTCTCTTTTCACCAGATTTCTTGTGTACCAAAACAATTGGACTGGCATAGGGTGACTTGGACTCCCGAACTATCCCGCACTCAACCATGTCATCTACCATACCCTGGACAAGTTGCCGTTCTGAATGTGACATCCTATATGGTCTATAAACCACAGGTTCCGAGTCTTTAAGCTGGATAACCATTTCAGCTTCGGTTGTGAACCCTAAATCACGTAAACCAGTTGAGAAACAGGTTTCATATTTATCCAGTAATCTATTCAGCTTATGATTTACATCGGAAGGCAGATTGTCTCCGCATCTAATCGATTCATCTGAAATGTCCTTCTGTTCAGCTGTAACTGACACATTCTGCACATGCTTCACCGCATTCAAATATCTGGCGCGAGTAACGAGTGAACCCTTAAGAATGGTTAAAGGCTTTGCACCTAAATTCTGTACGAGTAGCAAACAAGTGCCTAAATTGATTTCATACTCACCCGGCAAAAGATAATATTCACTACCAACACCCCCCCTAACCGAGCCACTAACGTAGACAATTCCGCTGAATTGTTTATCCGCAATGACCCGAACTGCACTCATTGAGCCTTCAGCGATTGTTACGTCTTTTTCCGCTTTAAGTAACAGTTTCGTGTCATTGTCTTCATCTACTCTCACAAATCTCAATTCCGATGATGTTTTGATAATGCAAACATTTGGTCGTTCTGTATAGGAGTGTCCTAATAGCAATGAACAGTTAATAAGATGGTCGTCAACTATATAAATCTCTACTCCCTTTTCAGTGACGCCCTGAACATCAATTATGGCTTGGGTATGCCCCAACGGAATGTATGGTATTAAACCTAGCCCCTTTAAAACAGTACCATTAACTGTTGTCCACTCTAGTCCTAACGTTTCCGCATCTGACTTACGGATAAGAGTAGTCTCAGAACCCAAATCTACGAGACTAGCTATCGGTTTGCCATTAATTTCAATTACCATCTTATATTTACTGCTGGTATTGTCATTTGATGAGTCATGCAGATTCTTGTCATCTTTGTTCACATGGATAACTCTCATAACGCTTTTATCCTTTACTTCAGGTTTAGTTGCCTTTTTGGGACAGTCACTAATAGCATGACCTATAAAATGGCAATACGAGCATTTAACAATGGGTTTTGGGCATTTAGAACACGGGTGTCCCTTCTCTTTGCAATTAAAACACACCACACTATCTGAACTTTGCCGTGGTTTAAGAGGGGTTGCGTCGCTACTGCTAGTTCTGTAACTTTGTTTACTAAACGTGTTATTATTATTAGAAACTTTTCTATCTTTCTTCAGGTCTGTGCTGTTTTCTTTATTCTGAACTTTAATGGTTTTAAAGAATTGCAAAACTTGTTCTGTTTTTTCAAAATGTGCCGCTTGAGCGCCTACCCTGACCCCTCTGTCGTCTACACCATGTATAATGCAATCTATAGCTTCCCTACCGAAAATTTTGCAGCGATTTAATAAATTTATTTTCGAGAAATAGTACAATTCTAAGGATTCGCCGAAACGAGCCCTCTTAGCTAGCATCTCTGTTAATAAATCTGCATAATTCTCGGTTGCAGGGAATGATTCCGCTAGAAGAACTTTCCATTCGGGCCAAGTTCGTTTCAGGGATGGTAACCCTTGGTACCATAACTTAGCATGACCAGTTAGCTTAGGCAAAGCATAGTGGATAGTTTGTCTGTCGTTCCATTTATACATTTCGGCACATTCATCCACTTTGCTTAGCCAAACAGTAATTGGTTGCTCCCTACTCAATGGGTCAAAGTCCGGAATAACATTGTTTAAGACAGGAAAACTGTTATTTTGCTCATTATTCTGTTTCTTCATAACCTTTAAAAACTCTTCAAAGAAACGAGATGTTGAATCATACCTGACCTCGTCGTCCCTTCCAGGGCTCAGTCTTCGATCACGAAGCTCCAAGTACCTCCCGGTACTCTCATTGTCCCTTGCAGGGCTCCGTCTCCGATTTCGGAGCTCCATGGACCTCCCGGTCTCCACGCTGATGTCCCTGTCCGGTGTTCGTCTCCGAATAACAAGCTCTGTGAACCTCCTGGTCCTCTCACCTTCTTCAGGGCTCCGTCTAGAACTGCGTAGCTCCGAATCTCTATGACGCGCGCGTTCCTGAAGTTCCTGTCGATCACGCTCGTTCCTCAATTGACTTTCTAAAACACGTAAGCGCTGTCTCTCGAGCTCCAGCTCCTCCCGTAGCCTATCGTTGCGCAGAGAACTACGACTACGAGTACGACTTCGCGTTTGATCATGTCTCCGATTGTGAAGGTAATTTTGTTCGTCGTTAAACATACGACTACGACTCCGACTGTGCCTTCTGACGATTGAGCCAACACTAGGGTTTCGAGTTCGACTGCGACTCCTAGCCGTTCGAACACTACCAGTACGGCTACGGTGACGACTCTGCCTAGGAGTGGATAAGATTCTCTCTGACCTTATCTCTTCTCGGTGACCGGCATTTGGCACACGGTGTGCAGCAATAGTAGTCCTTGGTCCTTGTAGCACAGGGCTGCTTGGAGCTGGCTGCCCATTGTCATCATCATCCTCCATTATTTAATTTTGTCTGAAACTTGCAATAAACACACTTGTATATGTTATCATAGCCTAGTTAGAACTAAGAAAACTAGAATAGTTTCTTCAGACAAATAAGTTATAATTTAATGACTCAGTGTTCATAGGTTCATAAAAGTATAATGCATAATATTGACTATTACTGGAGGGTCAAACATGTAAATGTTCACTTTATCTTAACATGGGATCATTCTACATTATAACCTACATAACATTTTGACAATTATTTTAATGCAAACATGTGTCTCGTCAACTGAAGGGTCAATTGTAGGATGTTTGCTAAAAGCACTTGTGTACCATTACTTACTAAAGAAATGTATTTTGGTAGGTTAAAGTGCCATAGATGTAAGGTTGAAGCAGTGACCTACAAACATGTAACTAAAACTAAGTAATGAGTGTAATGACTGTGTTTAGTTTTAACACAGTAGGTATATAGATAAAGATCAACCATTTAAAAATATTTCGTAGGTCCTGCCATGGTCAATGCCTTCATCTTTATTACAGTAAGAACAGAACGCTGGTGGCACCAAGGAATATAACATTTTATTAACAACAATATTTTGTAATAAGTAAGTAGCCTAATACTACTGCGTTTCAATCACGATTAGGCAAATAAACTGTCAAGTCTTATGTAGGTACTCCACAGTAGAATGAGTATTTTTTTTTAATAATTTGATATACGTCGGTTGCAATGCAAGCCTACCTCTACGGGAATAAGGTAGGAAGTGACATGCACCCTTACTGGTACACCACGATCGCATAATTCGGTCTCTTTTTTTTTATGATTTGGCTGTGCATTAAATTGACATTGTTCTATTCCAAATCCATTTATAGCCATACAAAATGATTTGGTAGGTTTGAATTCCAATAACAGTTCACCAAGTCAAATTTAAAACTAAATGAACAACAGATATGAAATATAATTAAACCCGCATACAGTAAAATCGCAATTAACTCACTTTTGTTTTGTTTTAATATGGTTATCATTATCTTACTACAACATTTGAAAATTGTCGGTAATCACGTTCTATTCTCGACATACTAGATAGACTATGTTTTATAAATCTCTATAATAATTCTTCATAATTCTAAGTTTAACAAATATTTACTGTCGTGAAACCACTGAATACCTTTGATTATGATCATTTGTCATCCAAGCGGAAAAGAGAAAAAAAAATCTAACCGAATTAACGGTAATTTACCTTTTCGTGGGCCTGTGTTTTTATCCCGTCTTCTGAAGTTGAAACGACGCCGCACTCTTGTTGGTGTGTATTTCACGGAATGAAATAAAACGATGTTGAACAGTTCACAACTATATTGATAATCCAGTATATTTTACAATCGACCGTTAGGATTCCAAACCGTCATACGACTGAACTCGTTTGAAGTCCGATGCCCGTTCATTCTTCAATCCACCCTCAATATCGAATAATCAACTGTCAACTTATTAGGTCCGTCTACCTACAACTAAAATGTTAGTGGGTGGTTACCTTCATTATAAATTAATGTTACAATATACCTACAATCCAAGTTTAATGTTATGCTGGAAATACCAAGTACAAACAATATAACATAGACTGGACACGGACATAAAGGGAACCCTTTTGAATAAAACTATTAAATATATCAGGGATTGGAAGAAAATTGACAGCAACTGAAGAACAGTCCTTAGTAATGGTAGACATTACCGTCCCTGCTATCACTGTCTGATAATGAGTTCAATTTTTTATATGCTCAGATACAAATAATATCTATAATAAACATATCTGTTATATGCATCCACATTACATACAGGTGTTCGACAGAGGTGGAGTGTCTGTGTAAAATACAAAGTATTGAGTGCTAATGGTAATTGATTCATGCACTAAAGGATCAGTCTATTTTGGTAAGTAGTAAATAAATACCCGGTATTAAGATACCATCATGTGGATGTCAGCAAAATTCTCAAATTATTGAGTGCTTTAATGAACAGATACTGATACTAGTATCATGGTTCTTATAAGTTTCCTATACAAATACAAGTCAGAGTATTATGACTCAAGCTGTCATAGTAAGTACAATACAACACAGTACTTAATATCTTACAACCATCTTACAACATCCAAATTATTTCCTCTCTTTCATGAACGTGTGACAAATGTCAAGTGGATTTGATTACTAATGATGATTCATGCTATAATACTATATAGGCATATTGCCGGCAGAAGGCGTCATAAATAAGACATTTTATTAAAATATCTATTTATTTCAGTGACTTTGATCAGTGATCACACAAATCGAAAGCCCAAGATGGATAATTGGGGAATATAAGTTTTTTTCAACTTTATGGTTTAATTATGTGTATAATTTTAAGATTACACAATTACTATTACATGAGTAGATACACCAAGATAAATTTTAAGCGGGATAGTTAAAAATAGATAATCATAATAATATATATTCTCGGGCCTAACTAGAGTTTATTACAAGATATATACAAATGTATACTCATATGATGGACCTTGCACCTAAGAAACAACCACCAAGAAGGGTTTGCCTAGGCCTTAATATAGTTTTCCTTATGAACTGTATTAAGTATAACAGTCTTTTTTGGGACTATACATAGATCTTCTTATTCTATTTTGACTCTTCAATAAGATAAGTGTCTAAAATCTATAGGTATTGCAGAATACACAGTGCAATGCAGGTTTGCATCTACCTATATGTATAGCAGACTATGTTACAGCAGTGGATTATATACTGTTTTTTGAAGTGTGTGTCATGCCATGAAGATGGAGATTTCAATGCCAATATTAGTAAAAAGATCCAATTTTTCCTTGGAGATATTGATATAATCCATTAAATAGCAATAAAAAATAATAAATATCCAACTAACTTCACATATTTTAATGTGAGTCCTATATAATAAATATAACTATGTATATACCATTCATAAAACATTTATTACAATTGCTCAGAGAAAGAATAATATAAATTTCAATCACATGAAGATGTACCAATACATCACAAATAAGAATGACACCCTTAAAGATGACAATGATAAATCTTTATTTTGGTCTTTTTAGTCTATTTACCTGGCTTCACTAGGTGTTCAATAAGATGGTTCTAAGAGATACACTTAAAATACATAATTTAATTATTAGTGTGTTTATTTAATACCAACATTACCAACAATAATATTTAGGATGAGATACTTACATATATATAATTTATGTCTATTAAAATATTAGAAAAATCAGGTTCTGAAAATGGTTAATGTCTAGTAAGACATTAACCATAAGAGATAGTAATCTCTTTTCTTATGATAACAGCTTTTTTATAACATCTCTAACTATTCAAGGATAACCAGTCATTTGAGATACAAATATCACAAAGTAATTACAATCTGAGCCCTA
Organism: Cydia splendana; assembly: GCF_910591565.1. Taxonomy (NCBI): domain Eukaryota; kingdom Metazoa; phylum Arthropoda; class Insecta; order Lepidoptera; family Tortricidae; genus Cydia; species Cydia splendana. The sequence goes on along the minus strand of NC_085969.1, from coordinate 9,033,073 downwards.
TGTATATATAGATTGAATGGCCCTGAAAATAAAAAGCAGGAAACACTTCATAATACTTAGACATGTCCCATCTGTACCTTAAGTAAGGTAATTCACTCTTCATCATGCTATAAAAGAAGCTGGAAAACCACGATGTTACCACCACAGGATTGGGAGTTATAGATATATATAGTCATTTTAGATTGATAACAATTTTGAGATATTGATCTCCACTTTCGTAACTATTAAGAGACTTAAAATATAGGTACTGAATGACTTGCTGATAGGTGGATTATATGGAATTATCATTATACAAGGAAAAGACTTAGGTATATTATACTTTTCTCTATATCCAAGAATCTTACCTTTATGAGAAGATGAAATATTTATTTATATATCTAACTAAGGCGTTAGATTTTAATAAGGCTGAGTGAATATATTTGCCAATTTACCACGTCGTTTTTAAACCTTATGTCAAAGTGATAAGGTGCAATTTTCAATAATATATGCCCACTAAAGGGTTAATTATAACAAATTTAATATATTTTATTTCATCTTTGTTAAGATGCATGCCTGTAACTACTTCATAGTCGACCATAGACTTGGTCTATTCCTTATTCTGTCGCCGCACACGCACGCTACTAGACGTAGTTACTTCGTTTTAGCTCTCAGTTATTAAATCCGTATGGATTAATGCTACGACTAACGTTTTATCGCGTAATATCGCAATGAAAAAGTGTTAGTGATTCCATGATTCTCTCCAACGTATCCACAATTAGCCGCATTCACAACATTTGTGACGAATGGATCAACGTATAGTACTATTTAGATAATTATTTACTTTAATTGTAGATACGCATCAAATTAAATTAGGATCGATTTGAAAGTTCAAGGAGAGTTTGACTTAACATATATACTTACATATAATATAATGCTGTTAATTTACCATTTCATAAGTCTTGTCAACAGTTACAGTGACAATTATAAATATTGCTAACTTATTGAATAAAATGAAATTTTTATAACAAAGATATAATTAATGATAATTATAATAGAGCGTGTGTGAGAGAGACAGAGGATAAAGAAGATTAGTGTGATTGACTTCAACAACAAGAGTGCAGTTTTCATCTGATAAATATTAATTATTGTTTTTCAAGGCGCGCCTTGGCCCAAATGACAAAAACAAATCATAGTTTATTTAAATACATAACTTGCGATGTACCTACCTATAATAACTATACAACTATATATTATTATTAAATAATTATTGTGTGGGTAATTTGATTATTCCAGAACAAGAATAAATTACAAACTAATTTGGTTCTAGTATGAGCACGCAAATTATTTAGGCAACTCATGATACTCATGATAATTAGTAATGTCGTGTAATTACTCATGTTTTGTCTGGTCTTACAGACATTAAGTCTGTAATAGCGAGGTACCTTTCTAGAGCTTAAAGAGAACAGCGAATCTCAGCTAGGTAATTGAAAGTTACTCGTATTATTATATCAAAGTTTTCTTTTACATATTATGCCTAAATCATAACCATTTTTATAATAATTAGTGACTAATAGGTAGTTACAGATATTTCAAAGCAGGCTCTCATGAGCCATGCTTGATGATGAGGAGATATTTCCAAAGATCAAGAGTTCTCGAAAACTATCCTTAGGTCTGTTACTAATTCCATAACGCAGTTCCATAATTTTGTTAATAATAAGTTTCCACTTGTTTCTTAACTGTGTATTTTCAATAATTATATACTCGTATTATGAATATGGGACACAAGTATGTTCCTGAGAGGCTAAACGTTATATCATTACGAGTTATTTATTGATGTTAAATTCTCTAAACATCTACAATAGTTTACCACGGACTAAGTACAAATATAATTACAGGATTAAACGAACTTACCTGAAGTGAAGTTCTATCCTGATTATATGAAGTACTTAGTCCGTGGTAGGAGCTTCCCTCCCTCCCAAGTTAACATTCATTTTGTTAACTTCTTCCCTTGTTAGCCTCTCGATTTTGCTCTAAACTTACTGATATATAATGTTGCCAGCGGCGGGGTTTTTTCTTTTTCTTTCTAGCTATTAAATTCGCGACGTTCTATGGCAGAACTGAGGACAACTACAATAGTTTACCACGGACTAAGTACTTCATATAATCAGGATAGAACTTCACTTCAGGTAAGTTCGTTTAATCCTGTAATTGTATCGGAGCCACTTACGATATGTTTACGCGTGTGTGGCTTGGCAGATAAATTGGTCATTTAATTTGAAATTTATCTTGTTGCTAATTGATTAACAGTTTTGCTCTGGTGCCGATGTTTACATAATATAAAAAGAACTTCATATCTATGTGAATATTATTCCTTGGACATAATTAAGTACCAAGTATTTAATTCGTATTAAAAATATGACTACCTACCGATTGAGACAGACCAGAAAAATGTGGTTTCATAGAAATTAATGTTAATAACAGTTCAAGGTCAACATTTGGCGCGTGTAACGTGTAGCTATGTAATATTCTTAAATTTGTCGTCATATTACATTAAGTAGGTATTACTTGCGTCATGTACCTACTGGAGGCCTTTATAAACGAGTGTGACCACACACACAAAAATCTTTTTTCACCACACCAGCTCGTGAAGGCACTCTATACTTTCTTCAATAACTGATGAAAAAGTTAAGTTGCAATACTTACTTGTAATTAATACTTAAGAATGGCAAATTTTGAGTTGTTTCTCCTGTTGGCTAATGAAAATAAAAATTTTGAATGATAAATATAAAATAGCGTTCATTTGAATTTGAATTTTAATGTTTTATAGATAGTATTTTACTAACAAATTCAATCATACAAATTTATTACAAATACAATAAATAATATGATAAATTAAATACAAAAACAGTAGGTACAATGGATTTGGATAAAATTTGGCATACAGATAAACTATAAGCCAAATTCAAATACATATAAGACCCAATAGATTAGATTACCTACCTACACCTACCTACACTATTTTACTTACTTAAGTAATCATTTATTTACATATATACAGTGGTACTACTAAACGAAATTAATAACTAGCTTAAATCTAAAATAGGCCCTTGAGGCATTGTACCAATGTCCTACACTATTTATATCTGAGAGAACGAAACGAGAGTGGAAATTTTATGGCAGAGCCGATAAAAGTAACTGTAACCATTCCTAAAATGAAATTATGTAGGTGCGAAATGCCATATGATTAAATAAATAAATGTAGGTATTTGACACAGAAAATAGCAAAGCAGGGTATTGAAATGCAACGATATATATAGCTAAAAAAACCTTGTGTTTTATGGAATCGCACCAAATGATGTATCTACCTAAGTCATAACTTTGTCTGTTTGATTAGCTTTGTCTTTTACAATTTTACCAGAATTACGATCGTCCTAGACACGTTATGATATATTATGAATACAAATCGAAAGTATGAAACATTGTAGGCTTTTTAACCAACCATACTTCCAAGAAGAAAGTGAAAGAATGGTCATCAGAAAACTCTAAGCTCAGCAAAATCCTGAAGCATTAAGCGTGCGGGAGAGTACCAAAAGTCTCCTGAATCTGGTGTCACAGTACCCGTCTGGTGGCTAGTGCAGTCTGGAGGTACCTACTGAAATTCCATTCACATGGAGTCAAGAGGTATTGTATATAATATATTTTAGGTAGCCTGTAAGTTGCTAACGTAGAAAATAAGTTTTGTTTATTACTAATATTTCTATGGACTAACTATGTCTGATGCAATTAAACTGAAATTAAATTAACTAAAAAAACAATATATAAACACAATATACTCTTCGAAGAATAACCACATTACTAACTGCAATAAACTTTATGACTGGCCCGTGCTACATTTTAGGTAAGCATCGCAAACAATTGTCAATCTAACGGTAGAACCAATTATCACCTCGGCAGACTGACATTACGTATTGACGCCGATGATTTATACTATTTTTCCGTTGCGTTACGTTTTCCGCCTTTTTATGGTAAGTGTGCCTTTTATAGGCACAGGGAATAGCGGTAATAAAGGATGTCCTGGTGCGAAAATTGATAAAAATGAACAATTGTTTTTACTTACATAAAAAACCTTAGTGTACACTCTGAAAAAATAAAAGGTAACTCGAACTTTGTTTATTTTAAGCACAAAAATGTAAAAATGTATAAAATTAGAAAAAAAGATTTGTCATTTTATGCAAGATATTAGCATTAAAAATTTGAATCTGAATTCATTAAAATCAAACTTGTGGTTTTCCTAGGATATTTAGGAAATAAAGTTAAAAATATATAGGTTTGATATATAGACAAAACAACATCAAAAGCCAAAAACTTACATAAGTTTACCGTTTTGTTCCAAACACTTCCTCACACTTCGAAGACGCGGTCAAGAATGGCTGCAATAAACCACCACTGTGCTATTTAAACCACATCTACCTACTGAAAACCCAATTTCCCAAATTACATTTGTTTCCATAACACTCAGCGATGAAAATATGCGTACGATTCACATGGAACGGTTGGAATGGAGTCGGGCGCTTCATATTGCCGGCATAGCATAGATGTTTCATTTTTATTAAAATATAGTATCGTCAAAAAGTCATGAACAGTCACGGGCACACCGCTGCTACTTAAATTTGCAGTGTAGCTACTGTATAGAAGGTTCATATTCCTTTGACTCTAGTCTAGTAAGACCCGACTCGACTCCAGCCGTTTGATAGGAATCGTACATAAACAGGGCAATGCCGGTTCTTTGAAATATTCCAGCCGCCGCGGGAAACCCAGGAAAATCGTGATGTAAAAATATTTCCACGCATAGACCCAACCCTAACGTTTTATAGTCAGTTAATTATGTTGTGAGTGTAATGAAGCGGCGCGGTGTAAACGATATCAGTGTATCGATTGCAGTAGATTATATTATTTAGGCAGGTTCCGTACCCAAAGTGTGCGTTATTTTGTCAGTCAACTATCTCAAACATAAAATGAGTGACATAGACTATAGTTCGTTTTTATTAGCATTAGAAATAAGGTAAACAATCTTGATGTGTCTTTTAATTGAAAAACACATTTTAAAAATAAGTCACGGCCAATATATAACAATCTAATACGATCATTTATATTCTTCTGCTTCCTTAAGTATTAGTTACTGATTTTTAAAAAGCATTTTTCAATTAAAAGACATGTCAAGATCGCTTACCTTCTTTCAAGTTCTTTGTAATGCTAAAAAACGAACTATAGAATGTGTATTCAACTTGGAAATTGATGGGGCCACTCACACATGAAACGCTGTCTTTGTACCCTACATGAATTATATATTTATTATATATTTTGCCCTAAAACTATATCTATACAATAAGACGATAAAATATGTTTGATCTGATCCTAATAAATTGATCCGTTTTGCACTTTGACAACTTTTATCAAAATAAAAAAAACTATATAGTTTTGAATAAGCAGTAGAACGAGAGTAGGATTTATAAATACATAATAAATCAATCCTTTTTCTGTTTAAAGCAAAGGATTTTGAATAACTAGAAACACACGGTAACATTAATTTTGATTTTCATTTTCCTCATTGTAAGCCTGTTTACAAATTTCGTCATACCTACTCGTAGTTACGTTTCTAAGTATAAGATTATCGTTTCTAGAAACATATTTATATTATAACGTCAAACTAAATTGAAACAATTGAAACCATCTGGTTCTCAACGTCGGCCTGTTATTGCTAGCATCTCCAAGTTCTCCAACTAATATAAATCGTTACTATCATTAGTCATCAATCAATCGGGATATTAAACTATAGGTCCTACTAAATTACTACCGCAGTACTGACCATTGTGTATTTCCGTATAAAATGTATACGTACATTACATACGATATACTACCATTTAAATAGGATATGTGAGCTGGGGCTCTGTCCACACAAACACGCCAGATTTGGTGTTCCATTATTAAGAATTTTGTTAAGAGTTCGATGTTCTTCAATCAAAAAAATCGGGTAGACCGACTTCAGAATATCTTTTTCACCTCAGCAGCTCGAACAAGGGTACTTTGCATCTTAAAAACAGTGAGCAAAATGCGATTTTGCTCACTGAGTCATTTTGTCTCACTCAGTGAGCAAAATCGCATTTTGCTCACTGAGTGTGTCTTACTCAGTGAGCAAAATGCGATTTTGCTCACTGAGTGAGACAAAATGACATTCAAGTGACCTTTATAGTCAAATGTCATTTCAACATGCGGGGTCTAATACCAGTTCGATATACTTGGGTTCTATTATCTCTGTCCCTCTAGGTATGTTCTCACTGCTTAGGGTGAAAAATTTTGTGTACTACACGAGATCAAACTTATTTACATCTCGTGCGCTTTTGAATCCCTTACTACGCTCAAGATTCTAAATTAGATTCACTCGCTACGCTCGTGAATCTATTATAGAATCTTTCGCTTGCACGGGACTCAAAATAAGCACTCGAAGAAATATCAAACTTTGATCTCTTGTTGTACAAATAACTATTCTATGAACTGAAATTTTTATATTATTAAAAAGTGCCACATCCTTCCAACTGTTCCCTTCGCCCTTGGATGTAATTTATTGGGCAATAAATGTTAATAGGTGCCAGTAATTAAAATCACCAAATTATCACCAAGGGGGAGGGGGAGTCAAAAATAGGCCAAATATGATCATATGATTTCTGGACGACCCCTATTGTCGCCCGACCGGCCTGACTAACGGACAGAATCTTCTTCTTCTTCTTTATATTTAAGAGCTGTGCTCTTGTCGGTGGAGCAATCTCCAACTCGTCCGGTCCTCTGCCAACTCCTTAACCTTCTGGTATGACACGACCTGAACCTTTTCTTTTATTTGGTTGAAATAATTTATTCTCGGTCTTCCGGAACGGACAGAATAACAACCAAAAAAGTTGTTCCACCCAAATGATTAAACAATAATAAAAGAGCGACGTTACCTTAATACAAAACAATCTCTGTATTATGTAGTTGCTATGGGTACAATCACCAACAGTCAACATTTTAAATGCAATGTTTATGCCCTACGACGATGAAATGCTACTCAATTAAAATAACCTTGACATCACTTACCTTGCTTCCTAGAACATCGAAGTCACTCATTGGGAACAATTATTATAAGGTTTTAAGATGTATTTTATTGTACGTACCGTAAAACGGGGTGAGTAGGTTTCGCGGGGAGAGTTGGGTTATGAATGTGGAGAGAAGGTTTGAGAGGGGGGTGAGAAGGGATTTTAAGGCTACTGCTACAAAAATAATGTATTCCAATTTATAATGGGGCTATAGTAATACGCATGATAAAAAAAAAACGGTCCAACAATCTTCCAAAATCACCTTTGTATGAAAAACTCTCTCACCCGAAATACGAGGCACTACGGGGTGAAGTGGGTTTTCCTCTTTATCGTCAAAGTTATGAAATGGAACTACCCAAAATAAAATACAAACGTCCGAACCACTTATTATATACACCATTCAGTTTTCACATGTAAAAATAAAATTTTATCGAGGTTTGAAAGTCAAATTTCACCCAACTCACCCCATTTTACGGTAGGCATGTTATCCTCTAAGGTGCGTATCTTTGAAATATAACTGATTGGTTTAGGCACTTGTGACAGAATGGCCATGACCTTTCTGACCGATACGCGTAGATTATAAATAAAACGGGAGACAGGTATTAGACGCTGGCATAATGCCAGTCCGGAAAATCTGACTTTTCTCGTTGCATGACTGACTGGTTACAAAATTCGGGGAAATCTAATTTTAAGGGTGACCAATAGGATTACCTATAAGTGCTTCTAAAGGTCTACCGTTTAACTGAGGCAGTTGGTAAGAAGGTAATATGGTCAGCTTAGGACTGGTTCGAGGCTTGGCCATATGACGCTGATTTGTGTTATGTTTAAGTAAGTATTAAAAATGCAAAATATAAATCAGTTTTAGCCCCAAAACTCAAATATATTCTAATTAGAGAATCACTGCATAACTTTCTTACCAACCGCCTGAGGAAGCTGGTATACTAATCATACTGTATCCTATCATTCTATACCTTTTAAAGTAAATAATTTTTTTAGCTTTTATAAAAATCTATTACTTAAGTGTTAAACGTCATTGACCATTGAGGAACAACCATTTAAGCATCCAAAACTACCTAAGTACAAATTTTCATACTTAATCATTTATAATTATGTATTAGTATATTTATTTACAATATACCAGTAAGAATTCATAAATAGTGGCCATGCAAATTTACGGCTAGTTACTTATAAGTTTCAAAAAGTAGTTATGTGCCTCCTACCGATATGTATTACATATTAGTATAAGATGCTAAGCTGTGATGGACAAACTATTTAATAAACTAAACTAAATTACACCTACTCAATACAAACTCTTACCAATAACCTTGAATACATACTCGTAGGTAGGTAACTAAGAAACAAGCAGGTAGGGTCAGTTGTTCTACATTGAAACAAACGGACACAGTGAAACTTTGCGATATCTCGGAAACTAAGAGTTTCCAGCTAGTGCCGTCTGCCAAGCAAGGGCAGCCTTAGGGACCCCCAGCATCATAATACAAAAACAGTTAAAGATAAGTAGAAACCAAGAATGCCATACGATAGCCAACTAAATTGTTTATCTTCATACGAAATATCACACTCATAACTTTAAAAACGCCAGAGATAGGAAGGTTTGAACTTTTAGTGTTTCATTGATCAACAAGTTACCCTATATATTTACTGAGTTTTATATGCATACATTGTTTCATTCATTAACACAGACGTGCAGCGAACATGTGAACAAATTAAGTTTTCCATGAATGTAGATTAATAGCCAAGGTTAGGTACTTCTTAGTTTATAGTTTTCATTAAAATGTCTAAGAAATGCCTAATTTAACTCTTTAATATACCTATTATAGTCATTCCTACGTGCAGCATTGGTACTTACCTAAACAATTTACTTAGATCTGTACGGCTACCACCAGTTTTGACATTGACATAACGCTCACGTTTACGTAACTTACTTTCTATGCATCTCGCTCGTACTCGCATATGCGAGCAATAGTGCAAGCGAGATGTACAGAAAGTAAATTACGTAGACGTGAGCGTTATGTCAATGTTAAAACTGATGGTAGAGGCTCTGATCGTAAATTCCAATATAAAACCAATTCCAAAATACTTGTACAAATACAAACAAGTTATTTCTAAATTATAGACTGTAGGTACATCTTAAATTTCTGAATAATTAATTTTAAGGCCAACTTACCGCTCCGAAGTGTGTGTTACAATTGTAACAGACAAAAACTATTCAGTTTCGCGTTCACTAAATTACACAAACGTTTTAAAACGAAAAAACGTTAAACACTTAAACACTTAAAGAAGGCGTGTACTTCCTTCATGAATAATTCATCTAATAACTGATATTGATTGCAGAACTGTGGTACTGTTACAAATCCCTAGTCTCACAACTACTTTCACTGATAACACAACCGTGACCTGATAACAGAGTTCTTCACCTCGCGCACAATCCAAAATGAAATCACTGCTGACCGCTTAAAGTTCAAATTCCAATAAACCGTATTTAAACGGAGGGAATTTTAAAAAAAGCGAGTTGAATGTTGAGCGTCCGAAGAACGTATGTCGTTGTTATCGCGGGCGTTAGGGCGGCGGCACACTTCGGTAATGACACGAGTTGGTAGTAACTACGTAACTACAATAGGTTTATAGTCACTTGTTTAGTTACGTAATGTGGCGTTGGAGGCGCCTGGCCGAAGAGTATTTTCGGTTTGCCATTATAGACAGGGAACGCAGTGGCATTCTGCGATTGTGAAGTGTGCTGGGATGGTTTTGATACTTTTTTAAATTTTGAATTTTTAAACTTATAGTTCGTTTTTTTTAGCATTAGAAAGAACTTGCAAGAAGGTAAGCGATCTTGACAAGTCTTTTAATTGAAAAACGCTTTTTAAAATTCAAAAACTATTACTTATGAAAGCAGAAGAATATAAATGATCGTATTAGATTCATAATTGTTACATATTTGCCGTAACTTATTTTTAAAATGTGTTTTTCAATTAAAAGACACATCAAGATTGTTTACCTAATTTCTAATGCTAAAAAAACGAACTATAGTGTGATACTCGAAGTTATTATTTTTCATTATTATGCTCAATCGTTTTTTTTAAATCTTAATTTAGACAAACTATGTCAGAAACTTACAAAATCAATGCAATTATATTTAGGCACCTACTTCAGGATTTTGGATAAGTAGGTACAAAAAAAAATACTACAGTCTACTTTTGGTAAGACAATTTCTTAACGGCGAATTGTCTTACCAAAAGGAGACACAGACGAAATTTTACTTTATAGGTATCTATTATGTTTAATTGATCACTAAGGTATTACATTTTTTACAATTACAGGGTCTACCTTATTACATTATATTAGATACTAAACCTACGATTATTGATTATATTATAGGTACTTTGTCCTACTACGCTATTGAATAAATAATAATATAAAAAAAACAATTTACTGTCATAAACTTGTTTTACTTGCTTTCGGTCGCATTAGATTTTGAATGAGCGAGACACACTGGGTAACCCATTATGTAAATACATAGTACATACCTGATTGCACAACCAATTGTCTTCTGGTAATTATGACATACCGGTACCATTAAAAAACGTTTTGTATTGCATTACGCCGCAAATATTCAATGTAAAATAACTGTCATTAAGAACATACAAGAAAATATTGAGGAAGGCATATAAGTACATATTTGTAGAAAAAAATATGTTTTTAATATCAAATTAGTAAAATCGGCTGCATAGATTTGCATTTTTTTTACAAAACTAAGTTAACGAATGTAAAACTTATTTGATATCTTATATACCTACTTAAAATTACGAGTATAATTTATTGCAAACAAATATTTATTGATGTAAAGAATGTAAACATATTTCTGGTTGAAGCAATTTTCAAGATTTTATTTTATGAATTCTTAAACTTCTAGACTATGTAATTTCGTACAGTCATCTGTAAAAATATGGGTGCACAAATCATCTCAATAATATGTCCCATAACTCTTATGTCAGCGAAAGAACTATGGGACATAATTTTTGAATAAGTTGGCTAAACTCATATTTTTACAGTTGACTGTACATCTATCATAAATTACTTGAATAATATTGGGAAAATATTGATCAAGCATCAAAAGTATTCATACCACATTTGCATTATATTTTCAGGAACGCTTCTAAATTTTTAGTAGGTATCCAACTCACTTGCTTATTTTTAGAACAGGAGTAAACGTTCTACCGGTTTTGTTAGAATCAAAACGAGACCTAACCTTGAGCTGAGCTAGTTTTTATAGTATTTGTGCATTTATATTTTCACACGTCGGTGCTAAGATGCAAATATAATGCATTCATTGATTTACCTGTTGCTTTACCTACACAGACATTATACAAATACAAATTTATTTATTCCATTACTTTTTTTACATCTGTGTGTGAGTGTCTCTTTTTAGGATACATTAAATGAAGCAGATTTCTTCTCATATTACGGTTATTATCAGGTAAATAAAAATAATTGGTATATCGGCAGATATATGTTATTACCTATAAAGTTTCAATTTTGTACGGTTATAATGCTATCTGGGCATTGCATAATAATATACAAGCTAATACTATTAGCGATTTTGATGATGATTAGGTATTTAAAATCACTAAGGGCCACTTGCACCTTTCACTAACCCGGGGTTAGCCGGTTAAACCTGGAGTTACCAGTACAATTTGACACTGGGTTAACGGTGGCGCTAATAGTATTAGCTTGTATTTTATTATGCAATCCGGCCCTAGTTATGTTTACGTTATGCAAGGTTATGGCAGGAAAAACAAATAATATGTTAACTACGACGTTATTCAAATAAAATGCATTACTATCTTAATGCTTACTCAGAATAATAAGTGTACATATTTATTTATACTAATTACAAAGTAAAAACCACCAAACAACAGATACAATAAATATTTTCGGTAAGAACAAATTTGTTTGAGACAGTATTTTGCTAATATCTTTGATGTAAGTAACTACATACAATAATGGAATGTGCAATTTTTATTACAAGACATGATGATTGACCTTATAATCAAATCTGTTTCTTCCTAACAAATCAAACTAGGGTATGTATCGATCGACACAGTCATATGTAGATGAGTCACATCAATTGCCCAATTTGGACAGGTACGATGGTCATTGTTGTATGACTAGTTTCTGGGGCTTATGTTTTTATAGCAATTACCTAAAGTTAATAAGGCAATTTGTTTATACATTGCTATATTGTGCCAGTTTGTTCTTTATTTGCAAATTAAGCGCAATGAGAACGTGCGCAAAATCAATGCTTTTGATTATGGAACTACTGTCCGGTAATATAATAATTAAGGACTTAATCGAGTATCAACAGGCTTTTAAATTAAGTCCGACGTTTTGAAATCGACATTGCCTTCGTGGTTCCTGAGAAAGACTGGTTTTAGTTGGCATTAACATCAACAGAAATATATAGTATCTGCGCCAGTTTTTCAAACTACCCACACTTCGTTTTATTTGTCAACTTGAAGATTTTGCACGCTAGAGTTGTCACTGAGTCGGTACATAACAGTTATATACTATGTCCAGTTTTTTGACCGGCAATATTCGTTTACCTACACTTATATTAATTAATTACTGGATTCTACTAGGATGAGAATCTAAAACTACCATCTGAACTGAAATTACTTTTTTTTCAATCGCTGGCCGCAATTATAGTTAATAATAATAAGAACAATTTCGTGAAATCTTAAATTAGAATATTTTAGGACTTTTTCTCATATTGTGGCGTAGGTTAATATATCTTAAATTCATATAATTCTAGTGTACTTATGTCTTTCAAAAGTACAAGTACATTGCAAATTACGTAAAACGTTGAGTGTTAGGTATAGCAGCCAAGTATCAAGTAATGGTGTGTGACCGATTGTAACACAAGAGGCCGTACAAGGCTGGATGCAAGGTTACAGGTAACGTGTTGTCGACTGAAAAACTTCAACAAAAACACCCGCTTTAATTGATTATAGAAAAAATGCAAAAAGACTTTGATTTCCTTGAATTTCTTAGTTCGTTAATTTGAACTTCATTTTAAATCACCATCACTCTGTAAAACTAAAATCGTACCTACATTCGGCAGATTTATTATTTTTGAATGCATAAGGCAGTAAGTAATCGGATTTGTTGATGGTAGTAATTATTGATTTTATCTCTGAAGTTTTCGGTCTCATTAATTTTGTGCCAAATAATAGTCAATTACTTCCTGATTTTGATATCAGAGCCTCTACCATCAGTTTTGACATTGACATAACGCTTACGTCTACGTAATTTACTTTCTGTACATCTCGCTTGCACTAATATGCGAGTACGAGCGAGATGCATAGAAAGTAAGTTACGTAGACGTGAGCGTATATGTCAATGTAAAAACTGATGGTAGACGTTGTTCATAACCAACCACAAGTTATATTTATATTAAAACTCTTTAGGTTTTTTTACTTTACTCTTGTCTATGATAGGAAACAATGGAATAGAAACAGAGAGAAGAGATTGAGTTGTCATGATATAAAAATGTAAGTTTTGGTGGAGCTGAAATAAATTTATTTTAATACAAGTTGCAGTGAGTTGTTTTAATGTGGAGACACGGTCAGAACCAGGGCCCTTTTAAATTGTCTCGCACAGACGTACAGAACATTTTTTTTACCATGATCTTATTTCCTTTACTTTCTGATGTCACCCATTTTTTCCCTATTTTTTATGATATAGGCACAGAATAACTAATAGTACTACCGTACAGAAAATTCACTCCTTCACAAAAGTCAGATTTAGGTATAAAATTATACCTATACTCGCCGCCTGCAACAAAATTGAAACTTATAACCGCGCACGAACCGTGAATCTCCTTTGCGCGAGTGCCACGTGACACGACTATCGTGCGGTCGAGCGGCAGCCCACTGCCATACGCCTGCCGCTCCGCGCGGCGCGCCGGCCAAATGTACCTAAACTGCGTAGTGACACCCCCCTGATATAGGCCCCGTGCATGAACTATATGGGGGCAGCATAGAAGCCGTCACATTTTTGGCGCGAGGCGTAAATGTGACGTTTATGCTTCCGATGCCCGCAAGATGGCAGAACGTACTATGCACAAGGAAACGTACTGACGAGAACGGTAGATGTTAGCACTTGTTTTGGCAATGTACATGTGCACATATGTTTCCGATTCAGGCCACAAGATGGCAGGCGCTCCAACGCGCACGGTCCCTATATATAGGAGGCAAACGAGAAGACGATTCGCCTGATGGTAAGCGATTACTGTCACCCATAGACGTGCAACACCAGAGGGGTGGTAAGTACATTGCCGGCCTCTAAGATAGGATTAAGGACGCTCTTCTTGAAGGTTTGAAGATCATATCGGCCCGGAAATACCGCAGGCGACAAATATACGTATACTATATACACGTAGGTATACATATTGATTTTTTGTATGGAAGAAGTAAATCACCAATAAAATACACTCCGTGAGCTCGGCGTCAGCGAAAGCTGGCGAGGACCGTGAGCAAAGTGGCGTGCTCTTGTGTTGGACGCCAAGACTCATTTTGGGTCATCGCGTCAGCCAAGTAACTAAGTAAGTAATAAAATACACTGCACAGATCGGAAGGAAAGGAAATTCCTTCAACTAAGCACGCGTTGCATCATTACCTGCATAACGTTGAATTCGAACAGTCATTGACCGCACCGAGATGTAAAGTTGTAAACGCATTTATCCTCATGTCTTCGCATGTTTGAACCATTCATACGCTCGTTATCTTGCATTCTGTGAAATATGCGTAAACATTGCTTACCTCGTATCCCAATACTATAATATAGTCAGCTGTTTAACCGGCGGTGAGAATATGAGTTGCGATGGACCGTTTTCCCGCGCAAAGGGTTCTGTAACTTTGCCGTGAGCTCTTATTCGATGAGGCAGATGCGAGGATTTATTAACGTTACCAAATTTTTGGGAAATTGAATTCAACCTTTAAATCTTTGGCTCAAAGACTTCACGTCTAGGGTAGCCTTTGTAACGCATTTTATCACTTAATTTACGCGTGACGCACCCGTGACTATGTTATAACCTAGTTGGTTTCATATTTCAGCTAAAGCCAACTTTGTCAAATTATGAAATACCTAACAATATTATTAACATACCTAATGTCAAACACTTAAGGTCTGTCCACCTTTTTAGACTCTTTTTTTTCAGTTTCTATCAATATTATAAAGGCATTGAGTGGTAATACACCCACATTAAAATACATTAGAGTATTACCTAGTAGGTAATACCTACTCTCTTTTCACAATTCCATATTATGCACCCACACCAAAATTAGTACCTAAAACAAGTCCTAACATAGAGTGACATTCGCCGCATACGATTAGAGTTAATAATAACAATTTTCCCGGAACTCGTGCCGGTCACGCGAGTGGTCAGGTCAGGTGATGGCTGACCTAGGGTCAGGCGGGTCGGCGAAACGGGTCAACATAACGGCCTTCAGGTGCCTAAAGAAACTAACATTAAATATCACTATACAGAGTATCTTAAGCGGTCCTCATGAGACATCGGAACAAAAATATTTGTTTATAGTAGGTACCGTGAAAGACAATAACATTGCCCTTTCACCATAACTTTGCCCACCGCGTCACAGTTCAGTACAAGCGAAATAACTTAAAAGTAGTTACAGATACACTTCCTGAAGAAAGCGAAGAAAGTGTATCTGTAACTACTTTTAAATTATTTCGCTTTAACTAAAGTGCGACGCGGTGGGCAAAGTTATGTTGAAAGGCCAATGTTATAGTGTTTACGGTACCCACTTGTTGACATTTGAATGTCTAAAACTGACTTATTCTACTACTTAACTATACTAAGTACATGATAATTAAATCTAAAACTAAGCTGAATAAAAAAAAATACCAAATGAATTTAAATAAAAAAATAGTTCTTGCGGCATAATACCGAAGATACTGAAAGCATTTCCTCGCTGGCTTGTTAGGCTAGCTTCCAGCTCTTCAATTTACTAAAAGCACACTAATCTTGTCTAAAAGCACAAAAAAGTAAGCAATACGTTTTCAGTATAATTATGACACGTCACATGAACATCCGAGAATAATGCCCCAGTGTCAGTGTAGGAACAAGGATTCCGAGAAATTAGTGCGGGTTTCGAAAAATACGAGTAAGTATACGAATGGTTTATTTATACCTTATGTCAAATTGTCATTATAGATAATGTGTTTTCTGTATTAATGAACAATCTCGAGTTATATTTTTTTATAAATTAAAAGACTTGGTAATCGTACACAGTGCAATCGTGCAACATTTGAGAGATAGAATCTCGTGTGGATTCACATTCGACCTCTGGGCGCATTAGGATTCTTTTTTTTATACTTTTTTAAGTACTTACCGTACTATGAGTTAGGTGTGAGTAAAATTTATTCAGACAATTGGATAGTAGAAATTCAATTATATTTTACGTATACCCTTAATATAATCATGTATCTATTAACTTGCTAGTGTATCCAAGTTATCCAACTATCCACTATCGGACTAATTCGAACTTTAATATACGTCAGTTAATAGATCTAGAAATGATATGGATTAGATATGAGATGTCAGTGTCAAATGTGACGTTTCTTCAAACAAAAATGTCACTTTTGACACTGACACATCTAATCGATATCGTTTCTAGTTCTAGATATACTAACTGAAATTCGAATCGGGCAGTGGCCTAATTTGAATAATTCTTGTTTGTTAATGTAGCCGGGCGACAATTTACATGTAATGTTTTTGATAGCTTTAATTAGCACTCCGTTCATCCAAACGCTTAGGTAGTGAGAAAACTACTTTTTTAAGCAAACAAGTGCCATTTCGAAAATATACGTTTCCGTCGGAACTTCACACTTCTCTTCAGAACACCGAGATTCCGTTCAATTACGTTAATTGTTTATTGCAGTTTGATGGGTATCGTCATTACGTTAAAAATACTCGGTACATTAGCGACATTAAATCGGTATTAAACCGTACGAAAGTCTTTAGCCAAGTATTCTCACTTAGCACACTGGATGGTAAATATTTTTATCACCCATTCAACAGTTTTTTGCTCCAATTGGTATATTGCAGTAAAAACAATTAAATGGTCTATTTTCTAAATGTTTTTTTGTGTTAGTGCATTTCCCGAGTTCGTTTAAATTAGCAGCTTGGAGTAAAGAAATAATCATGTTGATACCTGGGATCTCCGTCGTTTATTATCAATTACGACATTTCTAAAAAACTAAAGCACTTAAGAGTTACACATTGATTACTATAATATAATTTTTTCGCTTAAAACCATGTAAAGTCAGACCAAGAATAGTCTGCAGCGGATTTGATAGCCCACGCAGTGCCATCAGTGACTTGTTATTTTAAACGTCAAACTTCTATGAAATTATGACGTAGAAATGACACTTGCACTGCGTGGGCTATCAAATCCGCTGCAGACTTTTTTTGGTCCGACTCTAGGTACCTACATAAAATGTCCATGTAGATTAGAAATATTGGAGCTCCCACTTAAAAGATATGTAAGTACTTAAGAATTCTTTTTTTATATTATCGTCTATCAAACACACACAGTTAACGACTAGGTACGTAGGTATAAACCTTAATTTGGCAGAAATCACGGAAGGTCGTGAGTGCAATCCTCCTCGGCGCTTGATCAATGATTCTGGTTAAGAAAAAAATACAAAACTTGGGTCAAAAATTGTGTACAGTATTTTGGACAGGGCCATTAAGGGTATAAGTCCGTAAAGTACCGTAAAATAAGGGTGAGTAGGAATTGCGAGGAGAGTCGGGTTATGAATGGGGAGAGAAGGAATGACAAGGGGGTGAGATGGTTTTTAAAGGCTACTGGCTACCTAAATAATGTATTCCTATTACAAATGGAGCTATAGTAACATTCATAATAAAAAAAATCGATTCAACAACGTTTCAAAATCACCTTTTGTATGAAATCCCATCTCACCCCAACTACGAGGGACTACGGGGTGAGGAGGGATTTTGCGTTTATCGTTAAAGTTATGAAATTGAACTACCTAATCTAAATATATAAACGTGAAAGACCTGACTGACTGACTGACTTAAATCAACGCACAGCCCAAACCGCTGGGACTAGAAAGTCCAAATTTGGCAACTAGATTCCTTATAAGGTCTAGGGGTCCACTAAGAAAGGATTTTTCAAAATTCATCCCCTAAAGGAGTGAAATGGGGGTCCAAAGTTTGTATGGGGAAACAAGATTAGTAAGACTATTTTATTCCAAATTTCACAGGAGTACTCCTAAAGATAAATGACTAAACACGTGTTTCAGGTTTTTTTGAAAATTGAACCCCTAAGAGGGGGAAAAGTCCCCAATAGGGTTGATATCTCAAAATATCAATATGGGTATCGTTTTCATAGTATTTTGAGACGCTAATAACAAAAATGGCATCAAAATTAAAATTAACGTAGCCGAAGTGAACAATCATCCCCCTGGTGGGGGTGCAATGGGGTTGAAATTTCAAAATATCAATATGGGTATCATTTCCATGGTTTTGTGGGACGCTAATTACAAAAATGGGATCAAAATTAAAATATAACGTAGCCGACGTGAACTATGGCCCCTGGTGGGGAATGCTAATTACGAAGATAGCATAGACGGTTGTAACATACACGCTGATTTACAGCCACACGTGATCCAGACTTTTGAGAATGCAATGCCTTAAAGTAAATTTTTTTAGCTATTAGCTCAGGGAAAATTTCACTAATATCTACAATGGCTGTTGAATTGTTGGATATTGATGGGACCATGTTGGCTCACACCGTAGTACCTATAATTGGAGATGGAGCCTGTCAAGCCGCGTAGCCAAGATGCCAATCGCTTACTCTCCGTAGCGATCGAAACGCAACTGTCACTGTCGCGCTAATATGGAAGAGTGATAGAGAGACATAATGCTTTTCGTTGTCGAAGCGATAGCGATTGTAACCTTGGCTAGGCCGGCTGTTTCGCGCCATCTCCTATCTTCTGTATGATACGCAGGTGATGGCCAGGGAGGTGCGCGAGCAAATCGTTAGTCACGTGGTGGCCAACTGGGAGGAGTTTGTTATTATGTCTCATTAACAGTAACGGTGATAATTACTCCAGCTCCGTTGAATACTGCCTTGAAATGTCGCGCCCGTTTACTTACGGTAGTCTCTGCGAGTTGGTAGCGGCAGGACAACTGTTTCCGTGGGTTTTCGAAGTTTACCGCAACAATGCCGCTATGTATGAGAGTTGGTACTGTGGGTAATCCGGTGGGCCGACTAAGCTTTTCAAGTGATTTTTCTAGCGGTCATTTTGACGTATATATTCGCAGTGAATTACTCGTAAGACCCACAATATCAGAGCCCCCTTCTTCACTCCTCTCTGTGGTTGCCAAGAAGATTACCACGAGAAGGAATGAGGAGATTACCACCCCATTTAGAATCAGACTCATCATTATCTCTTACCGCTACCAAAACAGTTACTAAAAAACGCCGTGCCAGGTTCACGAATACTACACGGAACAAACAACTAAAAGGTGCCGCAAATAAATATATGCAAAACAAATCATCAGATCACCAAGCTGCCGTAAGCAATTACCAAAAAATTAACCCTGATGTACACAGAGAAGCAGTAGCTAGGTATCAGCATCAGCAAGCCCACCCCGAGGTTGACCGTGACACCTCCGCTAGGTATCAGCAAACCCATGCACCCCGAGGTAAACCGTGACACCTCCGCTAGGTATCAGCAAATCACACACACTGATACATTTCATCCATGTAAAACTCCGCACCATTTTGCAATTCTCTCTCAAGTTGCCGTTTAATGTCGTCCGAAAAACTGTCCTTATATTTTTCCCAGAGACTTAACGGGTCAGTAAGTTGACAAAAAACTAACATTATTATGAAAAGTTCACGCAGCTTGAAGGGAGAATCGCACAACGCAGCTTCCTCTAAAGTTGAGTCCCAATGTTTATCGTCCTCTAGCAATCCAAGGGAGAACCACTAATGTAGTGTATAAGGAGGTGCTATAGGTACAAAAGGCTACAACTACATAAATAAAAAATATAAATTAAATGGTGTTAGGTACAAAACGTACATTAGATTATATTAAATAAGTCGAGCTCGATTAATCGATATAATTACAATTGGTGTCTTCAAGTCAAGAGTGAATACTGTGAATATGCTTTTACTGAAATAGTGAGCTACACCTTCGTAGGGTTGCAAATAGAAAAAAAACCAAATGTTTTTTTTTTTCAAATTTATGAAAAAAACATGAAAAAAAACCTGGCACCATGGTTTTTTTTTCTAAATTAGGTTTTTTTTTCAGATGAACAAAAATATGCCTCAATAACGGTTTTTCGTGATTTATTTGTATATGTAACTTAAAAGTAAGTAATTTTTGGGGAATCCCTGAATTCCCCGATGCGGCGACGAGAGGCGTTGGTGTTGCCAACAGTAAATTGCGATAACTACCACTACAGATTTCATTTAAGTTGTTATTAATCAAAGTTGTTAAATTAAATTGGTTTAATGGTTAACATAAACTGACATAAAGTCTAAAACAAGTAAAACAACCGTATAAAAGTATTAACTGCCTTGCAAATTTTGAGTTTTCATACTTTTGAAAAAAAACGTACTCCAGAAAAAAAACGTTTTTTTTTCACGGTTTTTTTTCATGTTTTTTCGCAAGTCAGAAAAAAAACCGTTTTTTTACAACCCTACACCTTCGGCCTTGTCATCACTTTCCAGCAGGTGAGACTAAGGTCAGTCACTGTTCAGTCCGTAAAAAAAAAAACAAAATTAAAAAAACTCTCCTGCGCGTGCGAAGCCGCGGGCAAAAGCTAGTATCATAAAAAAACTAAAATACAAACGGCCGGAACATTTATTAACAAAATTAAGTTTGCATAAAATGTAAAAACAAAATGTTATCGAGGTTTGAATGTCAGTTTTGTCCCTACTCACCCTTTTACGGTACTATAAGTAATTACTCAGTTTCATTGTCACTTTCGTAAATATAATTAAAAACATTTACACAATAAACCGGTTAGTTTAATAGCCATTATAATTCCTGTCTCATCTTAAACCTCTTTTGTTACCAAATAATTAGAGCAACAAGTGAGAGTTGGAAATTGTATGATAATAGCTTCTCGGAATCGGATTCACTTTCGTTGGCCGGCGTCGACCTGTCTGTAGCACCCATTGTAGTAAGTGTGCCGTGACTTACAAATTGTTAATAGGCAAGGGTCACGTACTTGATTAATGACTTATAAACTTAATTGTAACACGCGGACCCATTTATTGACTAAGGTAAAAGAAGACCTATTTCTTAAGCTTGCCGTTGCCTACTTTAAAAATTTCATACTTTTATAAGTGTGAATGTGAATGTGTTCAAATTTTGCCTCCATGTGCGCTAGTACTAGAGATTAAACTGTAAGTTCAATATACATAACAAAAAAAAAGAACGACGGGCCTTTTTAGCGCAGGTACTTACTAACAAAAACTAACCTATATCCTTTTTTCTCGTTAAACATTTTATAGGCAAAGAAGCAGGACACAACATTGTACACGTCCATGGCTGAAGCGACGGAGCAAAATTAGCGAAGGGCATATTCCGCATCGTGGTAGCAGAAATATTTATTTGACGCACAAAAAAATTTTTTTGACGCAAAAAAAAATATTTTTTTCTACGGGTCAGGTCGTCTAAGTCGGCCTACATACCATACTCGTACAAAGGCCAAACATTTTTAGCGGTAAGAAAATTTTCGTCTACTTTTTCCTAGTCAGAAAACGATATGATGAAGATGGTGTTAACAAGATTCGCAGCGACCGACGTTAAAATGAGATAGTACTTACCTACCTAATGAAATGGATTATGCATTGTTACTTGCGTTTGCTAGCGTCGTTGTGTCTGCAGTGCCCATTCTAGTAAATGTGCCGTGACTCTCAAGTTGTTGATAGGCAGAGGGGTCACGTAGCGTTTGATTAATGGTTTAAACTTGACTGGAAATATCAGAAAGATGCAGCCACTTTCACTGATTCAAGTCATTCATTAAAAAAAACTGTTTACATACAAATTGCCTACATTAACATACATAGGTAAGTAGGTATAATATTTTTGTATAAACAGGGAGAAATGCATAACTTCTATCAAAGACATATGTAACTTCGTATAAGACGAATAAAGTTTAAGGAAAAAACGTGCCTCAGATTTCAAGTAAAAGTCATTCTCGAATAGATGGCGCACACACCTTTAGCCTATCCTCGGCTAGATGGCGTGACGACACCGTTTCATATTTAACAATTTTAACACATAGATATCAGTGAATGAACATGGATCAAAATGATATAAAAATAACAAAATCATTTTATCCATATATATACATTTTTTGATAACTTTATACGTTTTCATTTTGAGTTTTAGTCGTGTGTCGATAGATGGCAGTAAATTTACAGTGACTACAAAATTTACAATGACAGGACCCCTCTATACTATCTATTCTTTTTGCTTCTATTTTACTTTTAGAGTTTATCATAAAGTTTATGACAAGCAAAGTAGGTCGCATAATAATTGATTTTGTTACTTACTGCAATGATAAACTTTGACCGTATACCATCATTATCACAGCAACGACCATTATAAATATATAGGTTACTTATACTATCCATTCATTTATAATGATAATAAAATAGTAATAACACCAATTAAAGTACCTACTTTTTTTAACGTATTACAAATAAATAAAAATAATTTGAATTATATTTCCAGGCAAGTGTAAATTTCACTTTATTAGATTCTATTACAACGTACGGGTGCTCGAGGCGGTCCCAGCAATGTCATCTTGAAACTTAAGTCACTGTCAATAATAGAGGTGACAGCAAGTTGTCATCTATTGGGCATTAGCATACATGTCGAGCACTAGCGCGTTTACCTTATGGGCCATGTGAATGACTTCAATATCCTAGCTAGAAGCGGCTGCTTACCTGAGTAGGGCGAAATTTAAATTTTAAGTTGTTAGCATAATATAAATATCCAGTTTGTATCCAGTGTCATGCAATGACATACGATAAGTAAATAAATAATCTGAAAATAAAAGTGTGTTCTTTATATACAGTGTGGAAAGATAAGTCGGGCCCTGGAGGGAAACTACCTTAAATCCTTAAGCTGGCTCATTTTACTTAAAGGAGGCATTCCTTTACTTTAAAAAAGGAACAAAACTGCATTCAAAGATTTTCTAAAACTCGCTTGCCTCGTCCGGGACTCGAACCAAATAAAAATTTCAAAAAATAAACACTCGCAATTTTATTCTGATAGTCGATACAGTTAATGTTAATGATAACATTTCTCCAAGAAACATTAGGTCTTACACTCGTCTGTCGTACAAAATATCCATAAAATCGAATATTTAGATAGTTAAGATTTTTTTACACAAGCCAAATTGAAGAATAATTTTTAAGAAAAAAAACCGACTTCTATGGGGGCCGGTGAAAGATTATTGAAGATGGTGCACTATGTAGAAAAGGAGGTAAAACCACCCACTTTTCTACTAGCATTTCGCTTCTGTAAGGGTCGTAAGTTCTTGCCTAATCTAACCCACTTCTCTGATAGCAGTTCGGTTCTGTGAGGATCGCAGTTCGAAACTAATCAAACCCACTTTTCAAGTAGCATTTCGTTTCTGTAAGGCTCGCAGTTCTAACCTAAGCTAACCCTTGTTCGGTTCTGTGAGGATCGCAGTTCAAACCTACCCTAACCCACTTAACGGCGCATGCGGTGCGGTGTACGGGGGTTTGAGCGGGAGGGGCTAGTAAGATTGGCATCATCATACTTTATACCTACATTTTATGGTGCTTACCTAGCATCATATTGGTTTATTTAGTTAAGGAATCATAGTGGTTTTCCGGGTCAAGGTCCGGGTCCGAGTCCGGGTCCGATTCCGGGTCCGGGTCCGGGTCCGAGTCCGAGTCCGGGTCCGAGTCCGGGTCCGAGTCCAGGTCAGAGTCCGGGTCCGAGTCCGGGTCCGAGTCCGAGTCCGAGTCCGAGTCCGAGTCCGGGTTAGACGTGTGCGCCGCGCCGGCACTCCGCCGCCGCCGGGCTTTTTGACCACGCCGCCGCCGCCGATAAATGATCGACGTGAAATCGGCGTGACCTTGAGTTTTGTTAATTAGCTATTCCAAGTTGGTTTTTGGATTACAAAATGGATTTTTTGTATTATTTATGTTACAGTTGTCAAATATACATCAATTATAAATTAAATGAAACTGAATAGCCAGTTGCAGAAACTATTTGACACACCAATTAAAGTAACTCATTAATCCTAAGTATTCACCGTCAACTGTTAACGAACGAATCAAGACCGCTGCTAGTGCTGCTTATACCTTGGACAGCTAGAAGAACAAACCCCTCCATTCTCAAAGAGCTCTATATTGCCACTCATCTCTTCCCAACATGCCATGGGTGAGCCCTTAGATTCTTCGGACATATTATCCAACGCATGATGTGGAGAAACATGAATTTAAGCCGAATGAATGGCAAACGTGCTCGAGGTGGAGCATGTGTGAGATGGTCGAACGCTATGAAGAGGTCGGCTTGCAGCAGGCTGCACCGTGCAGTCCATACGGCTTATGACCGCAGGAAATGGAAACACATTACATGTGGTCGCGAGCCTCAGCAATGAGAAAACCAGAAAGAAGATACGTCTCAGTGAGCCTGATGCTTGTTCGATAAGAAAACCATTAAAAAGAAGCCATAGCAGTCCACTATAGTCTAGCAATATGTGGAGTTCCGCTTTGTTAAAGTACGTCATTTTTAATAGGATAAGCCATGGAAAGCTTGAGAAAACGGACAGTTACAGATCGGATCGAAGGTCATTGGAACCAGGTAACCTCTTAATGCAAGCCAGTTACTAGGGAAAATAAGTTATTATACCTATCCTATATTCATTTACAAACCCTATTTTACTCACAGCATATTCAAACTATACGTAGTTAACTTACCAGTAACCTGCATTGATAAAATTTTCAAGGAAAACAACATAATTTAATGATTTTTCTTAAGAAACCTGAAAGTCAAGGTCACGCCGGTTTCACGCCGAAAACACGCCGCCGCCGCCGATTTTTTGGCAAACGCCGCCGCCGATCATTTTTTAATCGGCGCACACGTCTAGTCCGGGTCCGAGTCCGGATCCGAGTCCGGGTCCAAGTCCGGGTCCGAGTCCAGGTCCGGGTCCGGGTCCGAGTCCGAATCTGAGTCCGGGTCCGAGTCCGGGTCCGAATCCGGGTCCAAGTCCAGGTCCGGGTCTGAGTCCGGGTCCGTGTCCGAACCGGACCCGGGTATGAGTCTGGTTCTGGGTCCGAGTCCGGATCCCAGTCCAAGTCAAAATTGAAATTCGAAATCGCTAAACGTGTACTATGCGTCATTGAAGAGTTCTGTTCTGGTCATCAGCAGTTCCACTTCGTCAAATGCGACAGTTTTTAATGAAAATGCTTGATTTTCTGATGTAAATACAAAAATCTCTATACGCATGCCTTTAAGATTTGAGGAGATCCCTCGATTCCTCATGGATCCCATGATCAGAACTCGAGCTTGACAAAAATGTGGCTTAAAAACTTAACTTGCTTAACAAACATAAAGAAGAGGACAAATCGCCAAACGTGAACTATGCGTCGTTGAAGAGTTCCGTTCTGATCATCATCAGCAGTTCCACTTCATCAAATGTCACTTTTTTGGATGTATATGCTTGATTTGTTGATAAAAGCCTAAAAATCACTATATGTATGCCTTTAAGATTTGAGGAGTTCCCTCGATTCCTCACGTATCCCATCATCAGAACTGGGGTTTGATAAAAACGGGACCAATATGTATGCATATGCATACAATCAAAAAAAGAATTTTCAAAATCGGTCCATTAATGACGGAGATATGGAGTAACAAACATAAAAAAAAATAAAAAAAAACATACAACCGAATTGATAACCTCCTTCTTTGAGATTTGGAAGTCGGTTAAAAAAAAGAAAAATCTATGAATGCAGTTTTTATTCTTTTTAAAAATAAAGGAATGTCTCCTTTAAGTAAAATGAGCCAGCTTAAGGATTTAAGGTAGTTTCCCTCCAGGGCCCGACTTATCTTTCCACACTGTATATGACTCCAGCTCTAACTCGATTTTTAGATAACGGAGACATGCGAGTACTCGTCACTGTCCCAGTACATGACATATCTATTTAAACTTAAGGGGCCCACTGATTAACAGTCCGCCGGACGGTATCGGCCTGTCAGTTAGAACAAAATTTTGACAGTTCCGAACAACTGACAGGCCGATACCGTCCGGCGGACTGTTAATCAGTGGGCCCCTTTAAGTCACTATATAGAGGTGACTGTTGTCACCTGTTGGGTGTCATCAATTAGCAATAGCATGTCGAGTACTAGCACTTTTACATTATCTCCTAAAACACGGATATATAATGGGATTTCGTAATTGTCAATTTAGCACCGTCACTATTTTTTGTGTCAGTAAATGTGTACAGTAGACGTCAAAGATATATTATGTTTACATTTTTGCACCTTACTCCTTTGTAATAAGGCGAAAAATGTAAACATATCTTTGACGTCGACTGTACTTACCTATCTACTAAACATGGAACCCATTAAATTGACGTTCGCGGATATAGTTTTTGTAGATTTTTGCCTACGGTAAATTAATAACATGCTATAATTTGCCTCTAATGTAATTAAATGAGAGATCTAAAATAATGTTCTTGGCCTTGTAAAAGTTGTACGAGTAAGTGCACGTGTAGATAAGTAGAGTATGTGTGGAAAGAGAAGAGTCGTGGAATGTATGGGGCCCAATACATTCCACGACTCATCTCTTTCCGAACAGACTCAAGGTACATTATTTTTGTCAATACAATCGTCTGCGACCCAAGAGTTAACTGAATGAGGATTTAGCAACAAAAAAAATCTAGGCAGATATGTTTAATGTGTTTTGTCATTTAAGTACTGCTATGGTTAAAAGATCCTCAAATTCAACACCTTGTCCTTAATAGGTATACCAGTGATAGTTCTTATAGATTAAGTTTTAACCCTATAGAAAGATGGTGCTTTAATTATGTTGTCGGAGGTTTACACTTAGTTATTGCGTTACATTTGGTTACATAAATGCATTTGCTTTCTTCTTTTTTAATTTAAAAAACTTTACCATACATAAGCACCCATACATTTGCAGCATAATCTCCATCCTCATTTGACCAATAAAGCTCTCCATACGCGACCACCGCGAGCACATTCCTAAGGCTGCGTGACCCGGCCAATTACAATTATAATGCGGAGACAGCAATTTACAAAATGACATTCCGACTGTCGATACATGCCATTAATGTCATTTGTGTCAAATTACTTAGTAATTTTAGCCTGGGGCCGCGGGGCTAATGATGGAATACCGGACTAATCAACTGGACCAGATCCTGTACACAAGTGTCCCGTTTGCTTTACCTATGCTCTAATTCATGGCTCATTTACCTATTCATAAAAGTTAATTAAAAGCGAATAGGGAAATTGGTTGTTTTAATGCCTTGACAATAGAGTTAGACCAAAAAAAGTCTGCAGCGAATTTGATAGCCCACGCAGTGCGAGTGTTATTTTAATCGTCAAACTTCTGTGAAGTTATGACGTAAAAATAACACTTGCACTGCGTGGGCTATCAAAATCGCTGCAGACTTTTCTTGGTCTAACTTTAACAGTCAGAGGGCTCATGTTGCCAACTACACTTTGACAGGCTGTCAAATACCTAACTACCATATAATATAACGAGGGAACCACAAAAGCGCCGTCTTCAGTTAACTCTTGCCAACCTACCGTTTTTTCTGGTAGGTAAGTATTGATAATTGGGAGATTTTCGGGAAGAAGATGTAACAAGCTTTTATCCGCGGTCGATAAACTATGGCGGAAAGGGCGAAAATAACTGGAGCATGCAAAACGATATGCAAGTTTCCTTCGTTCAGTACTTACTTAATAGAAACTGAAAATGTGTTGATTTTGTGTGCATCCAAGTGTATAATATATTCAAATTTGTATTAATACGACAGACAAATATTAAAATTGTTTTTAAATTATCATCGAATTAAGGCATGTCGTTAAACACAACCCAAGAACTCAATTGACTAATAAATTTTTAGGAGTAGATATTCCTTAAGTTGTTTTCAATTCGGTATAAAATTAAATATTTCAAAGCCATTTACGTACTGGTTTTACATAAACACCAGTCGAATATGTTATTACCGTTCGGCCATGTTGCGCCGCCCTCCGCTTCGGCCAATGCGCGAACGCACTCTAATGAGATGCAAAATTGCCCAGCGGGCAAATTGCGGACCCCTGCGAATAAGAGTTATTTACTAAATACTGGGTTGCAGTGTTATGTGCCAGTTATGATTCGAAACGGAGGTGGCGGAAAACTTGATATGAGACAGTCGTCTGTAACAGGTTTTTAGTTTACATGAGAAGGACTGTTTTTATCCCATATTTCACCGATTCCTTGGTACGATTTAAAGAAACAAAAGGTTAATATGCTGCCAAAATATGCCATCTAAGTGTCCTTTTCATGATTGCTCAATTGAACATCCACAGAATAAATGTGGTGAATTTTTATCTTTACCTACATGAAAACGACTTTTTATGCAACATTTTGGATTCCCGTCAATTTCTGACGCAAACGAAATGAGGGAAACAGCTAAAAGAATCTACCGAAATCCAAAGCCTAACGGACATTCATGGCGTTGAACCATGGCTAGAGCAGGTCGATAGAAACGCTCCATGATGGTTATATTGTATACCAAAGTCGGGGTTGTCGTAAGTAACATGCCATATTCTCTAAAAGGCCACCATGCACAGATCCAAAACTTTTTTTCCAACTAAAAGAAATGATAGACTACGCCCAGATGTTTCGCTTTACGAATAATATGTAATTGCTGTTTACATAGTACGATTTTTTTTGTGTAATATCTCGTCTTGTTCGCAAACCGCAAATTTTCTTGTAGTATTTGTCCTAAATCGTTGTAGTTACTCGGGAGGATTAGGTAAATATTGTCCAAACCATATGCTTTACGTGATCTCCCAGGACGAAATGTTACTTATTATTAAATCACTAATTAAACTATATGTGTAATTTTTTAATAAAAATATAATACCAGAAAAAACGGCTAAGTAAAGTTGTACCCATAATAAACGATACAGTCCTTATTCAACCTACACTTATTATTTAGGTACTTATCTATAAAGTCTAATTATAAATTTGCAATGATAGCATAATGACATCATTCTGAAATCAAAATGTCAACGTCGAATTAGCCTCCTGGACGGATACATTAATTACTTATTATTTTGCCAGGAACGTTTCTGAAAGAAGACCGTTTGACATGAAATATTAATTAGGTACTTACCTAACTTGTCACCATTTTCTTTATTATGAAATAAACCTACACTTTCGAAATAGAAAAAGGGCATTGTATTGTTTCCGCCCGATTTAGTTACGTGACTTAAATCATCTTTATTGACCTAATGAAAAATAATATGTATTAATGCAAGGTGTTTGCCATCTAGTGGCGAGTAGCCGAACTAATGGCCAAGCATTCTCAATTTTTAAATTTTAATAATTTCGGGATAGAGTCACGACTATTGATAATTTTTGTGTAAATTATGTAAATGTATTATTTTTACTAAAAAAAACTGACTGTACGGGGGAATATTCCTTTGATTTTGATTAAACTTAAATTTGTGTAACAGCGCCATCTAGTAACATTTACAAGAACTACAAAATATGTACCAATGAGATATGTACTCAAGTGTTCTGCTTTTAACAGTGAGCAGATAGATGGCAGTAAAATCAAATTATTTTATAATACATTTTATCAAAACCAAAATATTACTTTGCTAATCCGCGAAAAGATAACGTGCTAGTCAATCAGTGCTAACCCACAAACCCACGTGCAAAGTAATATTTTGGTTTTAATTAATATGGATTTCCGCAAAGTAACGCCTGATTCTATTCAATACATTGTATATTATGCGTTTAATTATCGTAAAAAAATATTGATTACATACAGACAACAGGACAGGTGAAACTAAAAAAAAAGTTGTAAAAATTCACGCCTTTTAAAAGAAAATTTGTATGGGCAATAGTTCCGTTAGGTTAGAGAAACATTGGGGCAAGATAACTTGTAGCAGTTATAGCGAATCCTCATACTGTTTCTCTTGCTCCGAGCCAAATAAACTAAGTTTCTGTTACCCCACATTACCTTAAATAAGTTCACTTTGAGTAGTAGGTTTTGGGTAAATCATAACAATTTCTCCATATCTAATAAATAAAACTTCAATAATGTTCTAAATTCAATAACTCGACTAACATAATGTTTGGTTTCGCCCTGGAAAACTACTCTCAAAGCAAACCCAAGTTTAGATTACCTATAAACCCTATTTCAAGTTGTCAAGGGACACCAAACTTCCCAGAGAGTGAATTTCCTCTCTTTAGGAAGAATGTTATAATTTGATAGGTATTTCATGTCACTTGTGTTCTTTTGTAAATAAATGGTTACCGGTATGTAGAGGGCCATTTATGTAGTTGAAGTTGGGATCAAGTAATTCAAAGCTACTATAACAATGTTAAGTGTGAATTCTTGAATCCAAGTCAAGGGCGGTACGGTAGGTCCTGGGCTATAACCGCGAAAAAAATCGAAGTTCGCAAATTGCGGGCATCTTTCTCTGTCACTCTAATTACGCCTTCATTGGAATAAAAGAGAAAGATCCCCGATATATTTGCGAAATTCGGTTTTCGCTGTAGGCCCTCAGTAACCCGAGGGCCACGTAACGCACGCTGCGAGCGTACACGTTCAACGCTGAAGCCGACCGCCACGCCATACAATATTAGAATTATTAGATTCAATATGGACAGAATGACAAAAGAAAAAGTTGATCCACGCAAGTAAACCTGAAGTACAGAAAAAGTATTTTTTAACAGAAACTCTATGTGAAAAAGACAATCTTGAAGGTATACGTAGCTATAAGTATAGCTATATGTAGATGTATACCTTGTTACGTAGGCAACTCCAATCACTCCACGTTAAGCTTTCATGGCGGAACTATCGACTCACCCGCAAATTAAATTTGCATATCCCCGCCCGTTTACTCTGGTAAGTAATGAAAAAATTGAAATTTCAGCGGATACTGGCGTTAATTAATAAGGTTAAAGCAGTACAGTTAAGTGGGCGTAATTTAATAATTATAGGGTTAGATTAAGATTTTCTTTCTATAAAGAATTTGTGAGTTGTACTCGTAGAGCCTATAGCACCAAAACGCATATTATGTCTAACGCTGTAAGTAAAGGGGCCCACTGATTAACAGTCCGCCGGACGGTATCGGCCTGTCAGTTGTTCGGAACTTTCAAAATTTTGTTCTAACTGACAGGCCGGTACCGTCCGGCGGACTGCTAATCAGTGGGCCCCTTAAGTCATAGACCATAGTACTTTTGAGTGAGGTTTAGGAAAGTTTGATATTTTTAATCAATGGTATTGGCATGGGCGTGTTGTTTGAATACATTACACTCTAGAAAGTCTAGAATGTACTCTAAAGTTTAAACTATGGTACCTATATAAATAGAAACTTAAACTAGACGGAAAACATGGATTTTGTTAAGTCATTTTATATATGAAGTAGGTAATAATTTAACTTGTGTAAAGTTAAACAACGAGTTACCGAAATAAACACAGAAAAAAGTTCAATTGCGCTACCAAAAATAATCAGAATTCTTCATTCCTAAAACAACTCGAGAGATCAAATCCCGTTTAGAGGATGATTTACTTTTCTATGACATGACGGGTGATCACGTGACGCTTTCCATAGAAAACGAAGCTCCGGAAGCTCCGGCCCGGACACGGCCCGGTCTAACGTGAGTCATCCTTAAACTGGAACTAATATAATGACGTTAATTTGCATACCTACTCCGCATTTAACAATTATACTATATCCAGTGTAAACGTACGGCTACTCTCGCTAATTACCCAAAATTATTAGCCACATTTACTATTCCATTCATAGTTGTCTAAAAAGGCTAAGCTAAGCTGCTGCAAAATTCATAGAAAGCGGCTTAAAGCCAAGCTGGGATAGGTGAATGCTAGTTGCGGGCTTCGACTAGGGTTGTCCACTCAACCGTATAAAAATATCAATCATCAAACATCAGACAGATTGAAGGCTAACGCCGGATATGATAAACCTCCGCCTAAATTTATTACGAGTTAAAATTAATTGCCTTTCAAAAAGGAACACCTTTTCATTGTTATCGGCGTTAATCAAACTAGGAACTTTAAATTAATTGAATTTTGAATTAAAACGTTATTCCGTAAAGTAGAGCTCACCGTTTTCAATAAAACAAGTTTGGGCCCGATTCGGATTTTGAAATAGACATCTATTAGACATCTTTTAGACATCACCGAGATACGATAACGATATGTTTAAGATCTAACCTGTCAAATTTGACATTTGCGCGATTCTGGAGATACTGTTGAACGATTTCCACAGGATATGACTTAGAGATCCAATTCACATCTAATAGATATCTTACTCTATCTAACGTAAAAGTGACATTGGTTGCCCGAATTGCGCTGCAAAAGAGAACTAGTTGATATCTAAACTATAACGGCAGTTTCTTTACTTACCAACGTCACTGAACGATAGATTTGAGAAATATGTATTTTAGGTTTTTAATGTCAATATTCGCAGTACGTTCACAAGCGTAATATCTAGGCTCGTAATTGGTAATCCCTCTGTAACACTTACAATTAGTATTTTCCTCGCGTTGGTGTGATGAACAATTTTGTTAACAAAGTTTGTTTTTAAATTTTTCGCTTGCTCAGTTATTAATAATCGCACGAAATATATTTAGTATTTGTTGTTATAGCGGCAACAGAAATACATCATCTGTGAAAATTTCAGCTGTCTAGCTATCACAGATCATGAGATACAGCCTGGTGACAGACGGACGGACGGACGGACGGACGGACAGCGGAGTCTTAGTAATAGGGTCCCGTTTTACCCTTTGGGTACGGAACCCTAAAAAATAAAATAAAAACGTCACTTTCCTTTGGTCAAACGACGGCAAGCCGTCTTGAACACCCACTCGCAAGCTAAGCAATCTCAAAAGCCTGAATTGACAACCCTAGCCAAATCCTTTTGTGTAATGCATCCATTCTATTGCAGCGAGGAACGAGATGACGAAAATGTTTTCTATCGCCCACTCCCGACTTTAGGGGCTTTAGGCCACGGCTTTTGGACTAAAATGAGAAGCGGTGCTCGTTTGTGGAAAACACAGACAAGACATCCGCAAGACTGAGCATAGTAGCTCTACCCCCTCTGCCACGCATACGGTAGTTTTACTCCATTTTCCTTGTCATTCTCCAGTCGAAAGTGACTTTGTGTGACGTCCGTGTCTTTGAACGGACCAATCACGGCTCGGGACCTCGCTCACTTTGTCCCCCGCACCGCCGTATTTTTGGCAACATCGGTTTCATGAAATAATTGCTCTAAACTCCGTCTAGAGGATTTCTAGTCTATGGTGGAACATTAATATCCGCAGCTTTTACGGTGCTGAATGATATTGGTGGATCTAGGTTTTCTAATAAATTAGCACATAATAAATAATAGTTCTAGGTACAGAAGAATCACTCTCTAACAAAATGCGTCTATTACGACAGATATGACCGCAAGGTGGCGCAAGCGCGAGCAGGCGTCCGTCCGTAGGGTTGGCAAAACTACGTACCCTTAATTTACCTTTAGTACATAACTTCGCCTTAACGGGCATTAAATAAGGCTTATTATTAACCGGGCAACTAAAATATTAAACAGGAACTTTCACTGGGCATATAATTATATAATTTGGCTGTGCATTAATATTTTAGCGCCAAAAAATATATATTAGCCTCAAATATAAGCATCATATTTTTTTTTTTTTTTTTTTATCTTTATTAAAGAGCTTTATCGCTTAGCGATTATGTCGCTCCATATAATCAACATGCAATCACACTCATTTACGATTACTTAGGCCTATATCATATTATTAAAAAAAAAACTGGCAGCAAAATCAAGCCACCCAAAAAAATATAGGGAACTTAAAGTGATAGGTTGGCAACTAAAATAATAAATTGGCAACTAATATTGTAAAGCGATCATAAAATTTAGTTGTCATCTAGTTGTTCACGCCTAAGTAATCAACTATAGTCATAACTGAGCATGTCGTTTCAGCTAGGTAGTATTTTAACACGAAAGCAGTTAAATTTAATGAATAAGTATTGGTCACTTTTTACACAAAACACCTCAAATTAATTTACCAATAATACGTAATGGTCAGTATACTTATAGTCGAAATTTCTAATCATGAAACGCCTAATGGCCTTTATACCATTAAATTTTTAAATTTTTAATTACTAATTTCAGTAATTACCACTGTGTTCTGCTAGAGTCAACAGATAGGTGCGACGATGAGCAAAGCGAGGAGGAGCGTGTTGGGTTGACCGTGTAATGACTACACATCGGTAACTCGTGGCATTTAGGTAGCACTTAAAAGATTAGTGATGAGCACACATCGGTAACTCGTGGCATTTAGGTAGCACTTAAAAGATTAGTGATGAGCACACATCGGTAACTCGTGGCATTTAGGTAGCAGGCACAGACTAGTGATGTGACAAGGCATTAGGTAGCACTTAAAAGATTAGTTTAATTAATTTCCGTTTTTTAGTGGTTTCTTTTTCTCGACTCATATAGGAAGAACATTGTCACATCACTAGTCTGTGCCTGCTACCTAAATGCCACGAGTTACCGATGTGTGCTCATCACTAATCTTTTAAGTGCTACCTAAATGCCACGAGTTACCGATGTGTAGTAATGACCAAACAAAATATTTTAAAAGAACTTCATTTTTGAATTAATACATAGCCGTTTTCTTTTTAAAATGTGCTTCATAAATGGTCTCCAATATAATAATTCAGTTTCCAAATAAATACTTGGTACCTGCCTAAAAATAATCAAAAGCTGTAACGGCATTAAAATACAGCTCATATTGATATATTTTAAGGCTCCGTTTTAGTTGCCAAACTATTAATTTTAGTACACATTTCTATTTTTTTAAACTACCCAAATTCGATTAATTAGTTGACCGGTTAAATACGTGCCATTTAATAATAATGTATTACTTACCTATAGGATTCATTGGCGTACTCAACGTTAAGGATTCGGAATAAGTTTAAGTATAATTTTCATAATAATAAATTAATTAGCCGAAGTTGGGGAGGGAAAGCGAAGTTAGGTTATTTAATGTTTTGTTTTATATTTTTATTATAATTCTTCAATGGAAATCTATGTTTTGGTAAAAATATTATTTTAATTTTTTATTTTGTAAAGTTGGGCACTAATATGGGCTAAGTCTTATTCGTCAGTTACGGTTAGATATTAGGATACAGCCCGCTACAGAGGTGTGCGCGAGCTCTAACTATGCTAGCTAAGGTAGGGTGACTGCTATAGTAATTGGCCACTCCTAACAAATCAGAAAGAAACAAGCCAATTGAAGCCTTATTGTTAATAGTGGTTTATTACTATAT
The DNA here is from genome assembly GCF_910591565.1 of Cydia splendana. NCBI lineage: Eukaryota > Metazoa > Arthropoda > Insecta > Lepidoptera > Tortricidae > Cydia > Cydia splendana. The sequence continues at coordinate 8,997,282 of NC_085969.1, read as the reverse complement.
AGTGGCCAAAAACTATAGCAGTCACCCTATCACTCTCTCTCAAACAATGTGTGTTGGCGCAGTATTCCCGCGACTATTTTTTCTTCAACTCCATAAAAGGTAAAATATAGTCCCTGAATAATTCATAGGCCCTTATGCTGCGCAAATACACCAACGAACCGTGAATTTGGCGAATGGACACAGATCACTTACTTAATAGACGGATCATATAATAAAAAAATAAAAATAAAAATAAGGCGACTCGTGAAACCATACTACTCGTAAAATCAACACTACTAACTTTACTGGCCATCGGTGGACCAAACTTTTTTAGATTTTTAGCATTAATTAAATAGAATCAATGTCGGTCAACAGTGTGGTACCTATGTCGCAGTCGGATCGTATAATCCGCCGTATTACATTACGGCTAGCCGTTTTCAAAAACAGGGGCGTTTTGAAATGCGGCGGTTTAACGATTAGCCGGATTGAATGCGGCTGAATGAGAATCCGCCGGAATGTATTCGGCGCCATACGTTCTTCAACACGGCTAGCCGTAATGTAATACAGCGAGTCATTAGCCGCCGCTTTGACAGTTTTTAGTTCCCATTTTTAACACCCGTGGCGCTGCCTGACAAACGCTGGGGTGTCCATCAAATCTGGAGTTCGTCGGACTGTTTCTTTTCAAAAAACATTTCTTTCGCAACTTAACTAGACGGAGCCCCGCTTCGCGGGGCTCCTATTTCTGAGCGGTTTGCCCTTCGGGCATCTGAAGCTACCTAACGAACCTAACCTACCTACCTATTGATTTAGTGAGACGTCCGTGAAAACATTACACTTTGGGGAAAAAAGCGTAGGTACCCAACTAGCAAATCTATGTGCTATAATAGTTGAGAGCACGTTTTTATTTTCGCTTTTTGGTGCTATAAACGGTGTAAAAACAGTCGAGTAAAAGTCCTGTAAGAATTTACTCAACGCGAAAAGGCGCACTTATACAGACTAAAAGTGTTATAAAAATCGAGTAAGCGCTGTATAAGAAGCAAATCGATGCTGTAAGAGTTGAGTAAAAGTGGATAAAAGCACTTCTAGTGTTTTAATAGCAACGATAGTGCTTTTACTCGACTATTTGTTCTATAAACATTAGCAATTTACTATTACTCAGTAAAAGTGTTCTATAAAAGCAGCCGCACTGCTTTTTCTCAGCAAAAATGTTTCGTAAAGGTAGCCGGATTGCTTTTACTCGGCATTTTAAATGTGTAAGAGTGCAGTAAATGCTTTTATTCAACTAATATGTGCTAAAAACGATCTCAGGTAAGCGATTATATTTCAATTATTTGATTAAGTTTGAGGCCTAATCGTCTTCGCGTGTCTAATAAAACAAAAAGGTACTTAAGTATTTTTTACTGCTGTCATCGATGACATTTATTTTTACCTTGTGATTGTGTACATAAGTTTTTACTGTCTGTAAGTACACGTAATACAGTAAAACCCAGCGCGAAAAATACTTTATTGATAAAACCAAAGGCACTGGTTCATATATATTCATGGGCCGCCTATTTTCTTAAATTTAAATAAAAAAATATTAATAAAAATAAGTAAAAATTTGCTTACACGATCTAATTTCTGTTATATCTCATTAATTCGACTATAAGTCGAGTAACTGCGTTTACTGCTACACTTATAGCACATGATGTCGCCATGTTTATGGATTTATAGTCCGATGGCCGACTGCATGAAACCCTACCTGATAAAAAAATTGAAAAATAAGTAGCTGACTTTTTGCTCTCGGTCGGCCGTGGCTTAACTTGGCAAATTTTGCGCAAATGGCAAAAAAGTGGTACAAATATTCATCAAAAAAACAAAAGTGGTCAGCTACATCCTGTGTTGGCAGGTTCCTGTGTCCGACCGAATTTGTGGTACCAAGTGAGCTACAATTTACCTCATCGAAAAATAGAATGTCACTTGTATGGTAGGATAGCTGCCATTGACTTTTTTTTTAATGCGGACGGACTGAAAACGCTGTCAGGCTAAGGTGAGGCCGACCAAGACATATGTCAACAAATTTAATGTATGTATTACAATCAGTTGTTTTGATTCTATTTTTCGATGAGGTAAATTGTAGCTGTCACGTGGTACCACAAATTCGGTCGGACACAAGAACCTGCCAACACAGGATGTAGCTGACCAGTTTTGTTTTGCTGTCCTCAAAGGCAGCTATCCTACCATGCAAGTTTCATTCTATTATACGATGGGGGTTTTTTTTTATGAATTTTTGTGCCCCTATTTTGCCATTAGCGCAAAATTTTCCAAATTAAGCCGCGGCCGACCAAGAACAGTCGATGCTACTAAAAGTCAGCTACCCCTACAGAGTAGGATTATTCTATTTTTTTGTCAGGTAGGGTTTCATGCAGTTGGCCACCGGACTATATTGAAACGTCAACATGGCTGACTTGTGATGTTAATGTAGTTCAAAACTCTTTAAAAGTACTCTAAGCTGAATACATTTTGAATAAAACCTGTAAATACACTTCAGCTCCTATAACAGCGGTTTGAACCCCATTACCCGATTTATGATATAAGCGCGCTGTTACAGCAGCATTGTTGCCAAATGGTTATTTGATTGCTTTTAATAGGCTTTTATAGCAACAGAGAAGAGAGTTAAGTAACAGTTGTATTAAAGCGCCTTATTCAGACAATTAGCTAATCTATAGCTGTTATATGATTTTAATAGAACAATTATGCTGAATAAAAGTGATTTAGTAGCGCTAACTCAGCATTTATTAAAAGGTGGAATAAAAGTGCTAAAAGATAGTGCTATAAACGTTTATACGACATGATTATAGCACTAATTAGCGAAAATTGCTAAATAGTCGAGTTAACCGCTATTATACGATATATTGGTGCTTCAACAACCGTAACTCGGCTGTTATACGATTACAGGCTGAGTAAATCAATTCTTATACGCTATTTTGCTAGTTGGGTAGGTAAGTAGGTTAGGTTCGTTAGGTAGCTTCAGATGCCCGAAGGGCAAACCGCCCAGAAATAGGAGCCCCGCTTGCGGGGCTCCGTCTATTTAAGTTGCGAAGGAAATGTTTTGGAAAATAAATACATGTAGTGCGGTGGGACCATGGTAAAAATAAATTAAATTGCAAACATTGTCAAACTCCGGTTACGTAGGCGACCGAAAGAACTGGTCACTCTACAATCTAAAATAGTAGTACGATGCGGCTAAACGTTGGCCGCCTTATTGAAGAACGTATCGCAATGACAATCCGGCTAATCGTCGAACCGCCGCATTTCAAAACGCCCCTGTTTTTGATAACGGCTAGCCGTAATGTAATACGGCGGATTATACGATCTGACTACGACACCTACATAACACACTGATACCTACCAACTTAGTATAGAAGCGCAACCGCTATTTTTTCAGTAGAGTTCACAGTTCACGTTTACGACTTTTGCGTCCAACTATTTTCAGTAGGTAATAAACATAATGTGTCATATGATATAATGGTGTAGAGTTCAAGTAAGTAATGCAACTCTGTGTGTTATTTATTTGACAAGTATTTCGGTAGGATGGCAGTACCTTTGAGATGCTAATTACATTCACTAAAATATATTTTATGGATGCCAATCTTTAATAGGATTACTATTGAAGATTGGCATTAAAGTGGCACAGCTATTGCTGTGCCACTTTAATAAACATATCGACGAGGCTAAATGTGATTTTAGGGTCAACTTGGGATGCACGTTACATGTTTGTAAGTTGGTTTTTTATACCTAAATATATTCTTTAAGTTCAAACATGGTAAAGATAAGCCTGGAGATTAAGAATAGATGGCTCAAAATGTATGTATGTATCACGAGATCTTTATTTGGCGAACTTCTAGTAAAACGTGGTTAATGCATCCGGCCCTAAAATGCCTAAAATCACCTACCTACGTGTGGCGATGGCTTCACAATGCAGAGTCTATACAAGGTGATCTCCGACACCAACGAACCGAAAATTTGGTGAACGGAACACCGCGTGAATTCAATGGGTGACCCGTTTAAAAAATAATGGATAGAAAAAACCTCAAATCTGGTTTGAATGCACGTAAAATGGTACAGTTTGTTGCTGAGCAGTGTTTTTCTTTTATTGGACTCAAAGAAACTTTCTTTTGTACTTCAACGACTAGGGAGCCGTAACGTGGCTACCATAAATCCTTTTTTCTCATAAATTTACCCTAACGTGGATAAGTAAGTAGGTAATATAGGTTTAGGTATTGTGCTGGAATGAAGTCACGTACACACAGTTGCTATTATTTTTATTTTTTTACAACTGTTTACTTTTGCTAACTTGCTAATTTGGAGACCACGGACTAGCAAGCGTAGCGTAGGACGTCCACCCACAAGATGGACAGACGACCTTGTTACGCCCATACAACCATTTCCAGTCGCCGTTACGACGCGGTGTTGACACATCTTGTGTCGACACCGTCTGTTTCGGTCACAATTCCAGTCGCAGAGTCGTCGCCGTGTCGACACAGTTACCAGAAATGGGGAAGGGTCGACACATGACACAAAGTGACATAAAGTGTGGTCGCCGTGTGCACACATTGTTTCGGGTTTGCGACTACTTTATGCCAAAATCATTCGTTCATTCGTTCATTTTGTTCCTGTCAAATGGAAACTGTCAGATGGAAAAATACTTAAATAAAAATAAGTGACATTAATACGCCATCTCTAAAACGGATTACAAGACGTAATTATATATTGTTTGCATTTATATTACAATATGACTTAAATTATTATGGGGAATTAAACTGCTCGAGTGATTTGATAAACTAAGTGTAATATAATCAACGCGCCACCACATTGTTTTAGTTTAGCCGGAAATGAAATTGTTTACTTCTCAGTGCCTGTGTTCATAACTATATTATTTGAAGCATTTTTAGTACTTCGATGCGTATACTATACTTAAATAACAGAAATAACGCTTTACATACTACGAAACTTGTTAATTATGATGTATAAATATGGTTTAAGGCTGAGAAATATTGCAGTCACAAAGTAGTTGCAATGTTTCGACTTTGTGTCGACTCTGTGTTGACACATCACACGCGCTGTCAAAAGTAATAACAAAGTTACTGGATTTGCAAAATGGCTCCTTGTGTTGATTTGTTTTCAGATATTCTCAAAGTGTAAAAATGCCGTGGTCAGAGATGGGCATTAATCGATTAACTGTTTATTCGACTAATTAATGGAATAAAAAAAGTTAATTCTCAAATTTTAATCGCGATTAGTTTAGTCGACCTAACATAGATTGAAATTGAATTAATCTGAATATTAATCGAATAAATTATCGATTAAATCTCGATTGAAAGTTGACAGGGGGCCATTTTTGTACGTAAAAATAATAGAAATGTCTTGCATGCAGATGGTAGCAAAACACTTTGTCATAAAAGTCGAGATGGGTGTCGATATATAGGTTTTAGGGGGCGCAGATTTCGAAAATGATAACCATTTTGGATTCCAAGATGGCGGCCATGCACTATGTCATAAAAGTCGTCATGTATGTCGTTTTATAGGTTTTAGGGGGCCCCGCTTTCGAAAATGATGACCATTTTGGAATCCAAAATGGCGGCCATGCACTATGTCATAAAAGTCGTCATGGGTGTCGTTTTATAGGTTTTGGGGGGCGCAGATTTCGAAAATGATAACATTTTCAATTTAAAAATGGCGGCAATGCACTATGTCATAAAAGTCGTCATGGATATCGTTTTATAGGTTTTAGGGGGCGCAGATTTCGAAAATGATGACTATTTTGGATTCCAAGATGGCGGCCATGCACTATGTCATAAAAGTCGTCATGGATGTCGTTTTATAGGTTTTAGGGGGCGCAGATTTCGAAAATGATGACTATTTTGGATTCCACTTTTATGACAAAATACGTAGCCGCCATCTTGGATTATAAAATGATCATCGTTTTCGAATTCTGCACTCCCTAAAACCTATAAATCGACATCCGTGACGACGCAAGTTATCTTTATTTTCAGATCTAACAATTTGCTACAGAATACAAAGAAGCGAGGAGGTAATGAAACAAGCAAAAATACAGATGATTCCTCGACGCAATTGGGTGATTCTTAAATTGTGTCCAGATTTTTTTTGTCATAAAAGTTTATATTTTTCACATATTACTCTCACAAGTTCCGTGACATTGCGACCTTGTAATTTTTTAAGTAAATGTTTTTGTTTATCTATGAGGATCTCACTAGAATAGTATAATCAAGGTATGTTTATATTTGATGAATGAAATAGTAACGCAAAAATATATTTGTGTCTTATATTCCTGCCGAAGACTTTTATTTTACCTTTTCCTTCTACACAAGTTTGGCCAAGTAATAAGAATTTAGGGCTCTCAATTTTATTTTGACTTCTACAACAGTAAAGCTACGAGGCCATGTTTGGTATCGTTTTCGTATAAATTCGCAGTACCAAATTTAGTTAAGGTATCACATTGACACCATTCCGAAGTAAAAACATATAAACTTATTAAAATACTTTCTTTTAAACTCCTCTTCACGCTTAAACTGCTGAACAGTTTTAATTTAAATTTGGTACACATATATTTTGAGTCCCGAGACAGGATATAATAAGTTATCTCAAAAATCATCCTTTAAAGGTGTGAAATGAGGTGTAGGGGGGAATTCAGAATTGACTTCAAGTTCAAGTTAATACTGTTTAAGTTTAGGTTTGAAGTCATGTTTTTTCATCATTTTTAACTAAATCAAAGATGTAGACCATCCCAAATTTCATATAAATCGGTTCAGCGGTTATTAATTTCCCGTACAAATTTTCACGCCACTTTTCACACCTTCAAAAGATGATTTTGGTTATAAGATCTATCCTATGTCCTGTTCCGGGACGCAAACTATTTCTATACCAAATTTCAACGAAATCGGTTCAGCGGTTAAGCGTCAAGAAGAGTTTCAAAAAAACCGGCCAAGTGCGAGTCGGACTCGCGTATTAAGGGTTCCGTACATTAAGTCCGAGTCGCGCTTGACTGCACATTTCTAATAGGTTTTCCTGTCATCTATAGGTAAAGAACTATTTTGTGTATTCAGACGGACATACATACAGACGCACGAGTGATCCTATAAGGGTTCCGTTTTTTCCTTTTGAGGTACGGAACCCTAAAAAGATTTATTTTTATTTTGTGGAATGGTGTCAATGTGATATCTTTAATGGATTCAGCACCCCAGATTTATACGAAAACGATACCAAACACGGCCTAGCACCTTCACTGATATAGATATATCAAGATAAAATTGAGAGCCCTAAATAAACTTTCAAGAGCGGATATCTCAAAAACTATTCAACATATCGAAAAAATTGACTGAATAAACTTGTAACAAATTAAATTAACTTTCATTTTGTATAAGTGGCCATGTCGCTGAGATGCATAGTTTCCGAGATATAATCGAAAAACGGGAAAATGGGACCTTCAAAACCCCCTCTCTCCCCCCCGCTCAAGGGCTACGGCCGGGGACTTTTGATATGTTCACCTCCTAACTTGTCAAACCGAGTTACGGAGTCAAAAATTGTGTTCCGAGCATTTCCCTCTACAACTTTTGGAGCATTCGTTGCCTGACCTAAGTAGCTTATTGAATTTCTTTAAAAACTTTTCTGTAAAAGGTTGACGGGTGTTGGGTGTTTATATGGTTTCGGTCGATTATTATCATTTGCATTGCCCATGATGACTTACTAGAATTACGAGCACACGAGACACTAATAGTAGTTTGACAAACCTTGGTTTTCAAGAGGTATTTTATATTGACGTTTGCTGTCACAAATTTGCTGTCAGATTTAGTCGCAAACCGCACGCAAAGTGCACACAAATGTGTCGACACCTTGTTACGGAAAAGTGTAGACACGGCGACGACACTTTGTTTCGAAACAATTCTAGACACATTGTGTGGACTCTGTTACGACACATCTGACATTTAGTTACCACTTTGTGATTCTGCGACTGGAATGGTTATATGGGCGGTCGCCGGAGGACGCTGGATGCGGGTCGCTTCCAACCGGTACGAATGGAGGTCCAAGGGGGAGGCCTATGTTCAGCAGTGGACGTCTTATGGCTGAGATGATGACTTTTGCTAACTGTTTTATAAAATCTGAGAGACAAATTATGACGTAGCTAGAATAATTTGTCATTTTCTCTCGTTATATATTATTCGAAAATTGATATTTAGTTGATAATGGTTTCGTTTCCAATTTTCGGGCTTTATCACGAAACGCGGCCCATTTATCAATATAATTAGTCTGGGACTACATTTTTTCTACATTACCAACGATCTCTGTAGTAATCCAAATACTAACAAGCTGTTTCACTATTTATTTATTTAACAGAAAAGTGTCTGATCCGGAGAGAAACGGGTCCTACAGTCAACAGTGGGACAGTGAAACGAATGCACAGTGAACAGGAAAATTACAAAAGTGTCTGCACAGCAAATGTTAGTGCACGATGTCCACTATCTGAAGTGTACGCGGGTTATTCCCAAACACGTCCGACAATTATTCTTTAAAATATTTAAGTTAGGTACCTATAGTTTACAGAAATGGATAGATGTGGAGTGATTTCAATAAAAAGTGGCATTAATGAGAGATATATCTGATAAAAATATATCATTCGTAGTCCAAACTATATATTATTACAACTAAAATTAAATACAAAAATACTTATTAATTAACTTAACAATAAAACCTCCCCGCTCATAAAAATAATACCCCATCCAACAGGTCAGCCTGCGGCATGGACCCCATTACACTGGCGGCATTGCATTAATTAGATAATAAAATATAAATAAATATTATTTACAGTCTAACTAATGTTGTATATTAGGTAGACTCTGGGAGACTAAAAGCATCATAATATACCGGGTGTGGCCTGTAACACGAGCAAAGAATTAAAACATAGATTGTACTCCTCAAACGGTGACACTTTTGTTCAACAACTTTTAAAAATTATGAAGTATTTAGACTCCCTATTTTTCATACAAAATAAATATTATCTTCAATGGACGCCATCGCCACGCCATATCATTGTGATTGACGTTGCTTGTCACCAAGGACCGGAAAACCCCTCTTTACGCTTAATCCTATCCATTCGGTAACCCAATCGATTCGGTTACCGTATCATTCGGTAACCCTATCATACTGTTACCTGATTGTAATGGTAAGCTTATTGAAACGGTAACCTTAACCTTTAACCGAGTTAATTCAAAACCCCATCGCGATAGGGTTTTTGTTAGGGGTTTTTAACAGGTTTTTATTCGGTTATGGTAACCTTTATTATCGGTTGCTTATACGTTTGCAACATCCGTATTTAGTGATGTGCCGTCAGTAGAATACTAAAAAAATAGTTGTTTTATTAATTGTTAACTTTCTTAATTTTGTTTTTTTTACTTCTTTGTTTATTTATTTACTATAATTCATTTATTTCATTAATGTTATTTATTTCGTTAATAATATTTATTTTATAAATGTTATTTATTTTATCAATGATATTCATTTTATTAATGTAATTTATTTTATTAATAATATTCATTTTATTAATGTTAATATTATTTATTTATTTTGATTATTTTGTTTATTGTATTTATTGTGTTTATTTCGTTCATTTCATTCATTTCATGTATTGTTTAGTATGTGGTTTCAGTGACAGAGTTATTCATACTGTGACCTGCGACTTTCTGCATTATATTCAATTAGAATGTTATTCTGAATTAAGTTAACTTTTGTAGTACAATGTATATAATTTGTAAAATAAATTTCACTCCTCTTTTCAATGGTCGGATTGATTTGAATTTTTTTTAGCGTAAAAGTTGTGATTGTGATAGATAGGTAGGTACATTTTTTTTAGGAGCTTTCGAAACGGTGATGATAATTTGATAATGAAGCTACATAAAAAGTAAACTGCGAAATTATAATTATGATGGTTCAATGTATATTCCTTTGCCAATTAAGTATGTATTTTGTTTATTATTCTTATCAGCCTTGAGGTCTTACCTATGCTATCTCTTTCACACATACGGAAAGTGAATGAGATAGCAAATTACAGCAGGTAAGAAAAGAGTCCTACGCTTATCACTAGATTTGCAGAAAGTCGCAGATCGCAGCATGAATTATTGTATTGTATTATTTGGCGTGTTTCCACTTGAGACCGTCATTTATTACTCATTGGCAATAACAATAAGATTTAGTCGTGGCGTGGTGAATTTTTTGACAGCATTTGTTTTGAGACACGTGCGGTAGGCGGTGTGTGAAACGATATTAATACCTATTGATTTCCGTCTAATAATTAATGCAAATTTTAAATATCAGCTGAACTTTTTAAAACACAATGAGTCTCGGTAGTAACTCGGACACTGAAACTACATACTAATGCCTATTCCCATCTGTGCCCGGCGGAGAGAAATAGGAATACACCATATCGAGCTATTCCTTATCATACCTTTAAAAATACCTTTTTTAGGGTTCCGTACCCAAAGGGCAAAAACGGGATCCTATTACTAAGACTCGGCTGTCCGTCTGTCTGTCACTAGGCTGTATCTCATGAACCGTGATAGCTAGGCAGTTGACATTTTCACAGATTATGTATTGCTGTTGCCGCTATTACAACAAATACTAAAAACAGAATATTATAAATATATAAGTTGGGCTCCCATACAACAAACGTGATTTCTTTGCTGTTTTTTGCGCAATGGTACAGAACCCTTCCTGCGCGAGTCCGACTCGCACTTGGCCGGTATTTTATTTTTTACATTAAATTAGGCACAGTGAGCCATTGAAGTGTTTCGCTATCCACCATCCGGTCAGATCAGCTGAATTGTACCTGATGATTTAGTTATCACATTAAAAGCAATACGGGTATCGACCAATACAAAGACTATGCGGCAGTAAATTAAAGTAATAAAATTAGGTATAAATTAGACAAGAAACTATTATTATTTACTTCTATCTATACGGCACCCAGACTGCATTTTAATCCAGGAATATTATTAAGAATATAAAATCATGATTACATTTACTTCATTAAGAATGAGATTATTCTTATTAAATTTGTTCACATACGTTTATTATTTCCGATCAAAATTATTGGAATAATTTTGACGGAAATAAAATCCACATGATTTTATTCTTAGGAATTCTTATTCAAATAATGATTTTATTCTTGAATGCCCAACACTGCTTACTAAGTATGTATCTATTTAATTTAATCAAAATTATTTCACCTAGGTACCAATGTTACAGATACTCAATAAATATAATGAATTCTGGCGGCGTAGCACGGTCGCGTTTTTATCCCTTGTCACCATGCCTGTCACGTTCTAACAAGTATGTAAGTGCGAAAGGGAAGCGCATAGTGATAGACGATAAAAATGGAACCGTGCTGCGCCCACTGGTATTAATGAAAGATTTGAAGTATTAAAATAAGGTTATCACTGCTATAGATAATATATATATATATATTCTGCTCGCTGCATTAAGCAAAACAAAGTAAATTACGACTTTTAGCTAACACAACTCACCGCATCTGAAAACGTTTAAAAGTACAGTCAAAACCGTTTATAACGACATCGAAGGGACTACTCATATTTGGTCGTAAAAACCGATAGTCGTAACAGCCGATGACGTACCTAATACTTATTATTACCTAAATGTGTGATTAATATACTCATCTATAAAATAAAACTAAATTTTATTTATTTCACATGAAAATTATAATAAAAAGACATTACGTACATATAATTCTCATTTTTCTACATTAACAAAATCTTTAGTACGTACGCACTTTGTAGTTCACGCTGAATTTTAATTAAAGTATTGAGACCATCATTCAAAGTTGGCACTGTAAATTGTTCTTCAGTCTCTTCCTGTTCGTCATTTTCCTCTTGAACTTCTTGTACAATATCTTCTTCCGTAGCTGGTGCACAAATTGCGATAGAGTTATCCACATCAATAAACTCCTCTGCTTCAGTAGTAGATAAAGCAGGTCTTAAATTTTGGGCTAATTGAGCCAAAGAAATATTGTCCTCTTCATCATCATCAGTCACATCATCTGAGGATATTGTCAAGAGGTGTTTGAAACCTGCATGTCTAAAGCAGTTCGCGATAGTTTTTGGTGAAACTTTTTCCCATGCTTCTGATATCATCAAGATGGCATCAAGAACCGTAAAGCTTTTCTGGTCGTTACTGTCAAGGTTTTGAATTAACTTTAACACTTGCACTCTTCTATAATGAGATTTTAAACATCTTATTACACCTTGGTCCATTGGTTGCAGTACAGATGTAACATTTGGTGGTAAAAACACAAGTTTAATGCACTTCAAATTAGTAACAGCCGGATGAGCAGGACAGTTATCAACTAAAAGTAGAATTTTCTTATTGTGTGCTTTTAATTCAGCGTCCCAGTTTCGCAACCATCTTTCAAAAATTTCCGATGTAATCCATGATTTCATATTGTTTTCATACGTTACCGGCAGTGAGCGTATGTTTTTAAAACATCTTGGTTTCTTAGATTTGCCTATAACTAAAAGCTTCCTTTTACAGGATCCTGTCATATTTGCTGCAACCATGATCGTCAGTCTCGTCTTAGATAATTTTCCGCCAGAACAATTCTCTCCTTTGAACTTTAAAGTCCTGTCTGGTGTCATATTATAAAAAAGTCCGGTTTCGTCAGCGTTAAAGATGTCATCTGGTCCGTAGTCTTCGTATAACGCAGGCCACTTTTGCGACATCCATTCTTCTACTACACCACTATCAACACTGGCAGCTTCACCACTCATTTTTCGCCGACGATACCGTGCCTAGCTCGGAAACGTTGAATCCAACTGGACGAGCAAACGAAATTTTCACCAAAACGCTGAGCAAAATCGTTTGCTTTTTGTTGAAGAATTGGTCCATTTATTGGCACATTATTTGTCCTTTGATATTTAAACCACTTTAGCAAAGCTTCCTCAATCTTCGTATGCTTCGTTGTTCTTGCTCGTTTCATTTTCAATAAATTGTTCTCAAAAAGTGTTTGAATTTTTTCTCTCTCTTTCCAAATGGTTGAAATTGTCGAGTGTGATACACCATATTCCGCGGCCAAGTCTTTGTTTGGAATTCCACTCTCAAGCTTTGATATAATACGCGATTTTTCTTCTATAGTAATTTGTTTTCTTTTTCTTTGCGACATGTTAAAAGTTTCACGAATAACTCAACAATATATTTAGGTGCGTCTGTCTTGTGTTCGGATAAGTAACAAACTGACTGAAAAGAAATGAGAAAGCGGGCTTTGGGTTTCGATTATACTGCATACACGTGTACCGATTTTGTTTCTGAGAAATACAATAGACACTAAACTCGAGTTGTTTTTGTTTACTTTTGCGATCTTAATGACTTTAGTGTGCCAGATGTGGGAAGGGGATGCTGCCCTCACCTATTCAAATGTTTAAAATACGGCTGGTCGTTCTAACAGATATAATTCTCCGAAAATATCAGTTAAATGTAGTCGCTTAAAGAGATATGTTGTAATAAGCGATGTCGTAAAAAGCGGTGTTTTTTATAAGGCCGTCTAATAGAATTCAGCCGGGACCTTTGATTTTGGTCAATATAACCGGTATGTTGTTCTAAACGATGTCGTCGTAAACGGTTTTGACTGTAGTTGCTTATTATAAAATAAGCCCATAATAACTACCTATTATGTCATTTGTCAACAATGGTTAAATATCTACCACACTACCACAATCCGCTAACGCATGTATCTTTATCACAAAGTGATTTATTTAATCACTCTATCTAAAGATAAACTATACCTACCAGTAAAATTACTAGTTAGGTTAAAATATTTCCTTAAATCAGTCTTTACTCTGTATGTACATACCAAGTTCGAACCCGAAAATAGAAAAATAATATCTAAGTAGCATTAAAAATATAACTAAATAATAGCAGATATTGCTAGGATAGGATGGTGTTTATAGGTAAAATTTTTTGAACTGATCTTGTTCACTTACCTGTACTAACAATGGCATTGTTCTATTACAATCCTATTATCTGCTTTTGTTCTCGTAGGCGCCAACCAATTTACTTACAAAATAAGTTAGAAGTACATTGCATGTATATTGAATTCTAAACCTTATTTCTTGTTGAATAGGGGTTAAAATGGTCTAAAAAGATAATATCATATTCAATCTTTTGGAAAGTCACATGCACCTTAGCCACGATAGGGACGTATTCTGGTGTTAAATAAAATATGTAGAAAGATAAAAATGTATAATTATTATACATATTAGTTAATGTCCACTTGCACTCGCGTTGACCCACGGTCGCCACATAATTATTATCAAGTCCAGTAAAACGTAGCCAGGGTCGTTAAAATCACAAGGTACAAAATCCAATCGAAAGCAGGGAATGTCCGGTAAAACTTAGCCAAGTTGCGTAAAAGATCAGTAGGAATTGAATAAGAACACATGTACTGAACGAGCGAAAGCCAGTTAGACACTAAGATTTAAAACTACAATCATATCATAATGTGTCCCACAATTTGATAACAAGCCAGGTAATTTTTTTTTTATTGGTGTCTCGCTCGCTCTTTTATTACAATTGTAGTTAGGTATAGGTCAGAAAAAATTACCACTAAATAACATTCCGACATAAACAGATAAACCACGTGCTTATCAATTGCAACAATGCGAGTACGACCCTGGCGGCACATCTGTTATCTCTAAATGCAAAACGTGTGAATGTTATTCTTACCTTCAAAGCATTTTTATCCTTATGGTAAGACTATAGAGCCGAAAATATAATGGAATTTTATGGTATCTCATAGCTGTTTTTCTACTGAGTGTGTTCTTTTTGAGTGTCGATGGTTGTTAAATGCAAAAAAAGTTAGGTTAGCCATTATTTAGTTAGTGTATTTTGTAGTCTATTGTTTAACAAATAGAGTCGTTAATCTATACTAACATTTCAAGGCGGTTATAATCTGCTTTTACTACGAGGGGATTATCCTAATTTGTGGTTTACCACTCAATGGTATTGTATTCTTGAGACTCTTTGAGTAAACTAGATCAGATCGTTTGATTCACACTATACTTGCAGCAAGCCCTTTTCTAAAAATTCCAAACTAGAATTGCTCCGAAATGAACAAAAACAATAAGAACACACAGGTATAAAGATAAACAAAGGAATGGCCGCGCTGCGGCTGTCGCTCCAAAGTAATACTGTAATCGCTCAATAATGTTTTCAATTTTAGCTTAAGGACTCAAAGTACAATATTGTTTGAATTGACAATAAGCGAAGTTACCGACAAAAAAACATGTTTGTGCTGGAGACTTAATAGACCGCCCATGCCAACCACGGTTATTCAATAATAAGTTCAATTTAAGTGTGCGTAAAGATTACAATCGTTTGAACTGGTTCAAAACCTTATTATGAGGTAACTGAATCGACTGGGTTTTTATTTCGGTTACCGGTAACCGAGGTTAACTCGATCTGATACGGTTACCGAATCACCTGTTACCTTATCAGACGGTTACCGTTATGGTAGGGGTTTTTATAACCACTTTTAAAATAACCCTATGAAAAACCCCGGTTAAGGTAACCGGTTCCGGTCCCTGCTTGTCACGCCTTAAACATAACAAAATTCGCAATACATTGCGTCTTAGAATAAACTTTAAAGTGTATTAAAAATCAAACTACAAGTTATCTTTAAAAGTCGCTGAACAAATGTTGGTCAGTATGAGGAGTACAGCCTACAGTTTAATTTTTTGCTCATATTACAGGCCACACCCGGTATAGGTAGTGATATTAACGTAGATTTACACAAATGACACACATGATAATGAAGTAAAACATGTGAAAATGGTTAGAGTCAATTTTGTGTAACAATAAATAACAGTATGTATGTATGTATGTATGTATGTATGTATGTATGTATGTATGTATGTATGTATGTATGTATGTCACTTTATTGCACATAAACAGTAATTGATGTCTTTGAAATTAACTGCGTAGATCATGTGTGTGTCACCATTTCGAGATCGGCGAACGATATCAACAAAATGACTTACACAGCAAAAGTAGTATGGTGATAAGAATTAAAATAATGTAGACATTCTGGATCTAGATTGGTTTTATCAAATTTAGTCAAACTGGTTCCTACTTTTACAGTTAGGTACGCCACATTTTGCCAGTTGACAGTACCTATTGACACCACGTTTGAAAGGATGGAGTGGGCAACAGCAATCTGAAACGCTACTATTACATTTTCATTAGAATCACCCGCTTATGGTTACCCGTACGACGTGATGCAATTACGTATAGAACCAAAAAGCAATGTTAAAGTGGAGCACGGGTAAATTGTTAATGCATTCAGTGAAACAGTGCGGTTGCTATTGGGCATTTTTCGAATTATTCGTTTACGAATCAAACAATGCACATGAATTATGATGGCTTATAACGTTATAATAATTAAAGCTTAGAAAAGGATGAAGCTTAAGTGTCGTGGCCAGCTAAATATATGAGTAAGGTATTGCGTATAGGGAAACGAATTTAGTGTTTCTGTCTTGAACATTTCCCTTCCCTCTTAACAAACCGGAACCTTTCGTTTCATAAACATTCTGTATGACATGGACTTTACGAATACATAGGTTTCGATCTCGCTTGCTGAAATATATCTTTATTATAATTACGCATGTGGAATACACTACGAGAAATGTCAAATTGAGATCAATTTGTATATTTGAAATATACCTCATATATTTGAAATATACAAATTATAAATGTGCGGCATATTTCAAATATGCCGCACTCGCACAATAATTGTATTCACTCCAATAATTCGTTGAAACACCGAGAATGGTGAATTTACTTTGTACTTTGAAAATAACAAAAAAGTGTGTAAGTAAGTACAATGTTATCGACAAAAATACTTTCCAGAATTTTCAACAAATTAGTAATGTACATCACTAATTTGTTGAAAATTCTAGCATAAATTAACCACTGTATCTTATCACGGCTTACCGCCGCAATTTTCTCAGTAAGGGCCTTATTTGTGAAGCATGTGAAAATCCTGAAAAAAAGAATACTTTAAAAGTTGCCAGTGAAAACTCCGACGATCGTAAAGCTTCCTCATCAAGATAAATGTGCCACGAATTTTGTTTACAGACCAACCGACCGTGCTCTGTAATTTTATTAGTGCTTTTATTACCCACAGGAATGGGCAGCGTTTACAAACTTGTAGCACTAATTATTTAGGAGCAATACGTACTTTGTAGAAGGCAATTTAATAAAAATATTTTTGTGTATGGCACGTTCTAAGCTCGTGATAAACTAAACATTTCCAATTTCCATCCATCGTAAGAAATTAAGAATCCATTTTACTTCTGCAAATTAGCGCCGCGGAGTGTGTCATATTCCGTGCGTGTATAAGTAATTTTGTGTTATCTTAACTTAGTTTTAAGTTTATGTTAAGTATTGTGCTAGTAAATATATTTCTTCTTCTTTTTTTGAAATTCCTATCAATATTTATGTAGGTACTACATATAATCCTGGGTAAGTAGGTACCAGTTTAGTTTACCAACACTTCTGTTGATCACCTTACATTTACTTTACAGCGATTAGTACGTCATAATCCAAATTAACACCGGCTTAATTACTTACATAACCGTTGAGAGGTCTAAGTACTAATCCACGTCATATTAGTTGGAGCTTTAAGCTAGTTAAACTTGTAGTTTAGTTGAATTACTACTCATTACGCTGAGATTATTTGGTATGGAAATCCTCCTCGTGGCATGAATATTACTCACGCTTATTTTCGATTGATGGAGATAGAGCGTGTCTCTTCTAACGGTAATATGAATTTCTATTTGATTGAACTTCTCGAACTACATAACTACCTACTTCTTTCATACGACTATTGCGTACAAAGTTAATTCGCTTTGTAGAAAAGTATTGAAGAACAAAAAGATAATATTTATGAGGCAGACGGCACTTTACGAAAAAACGACAACGTGTGATAGAACACTAGTATACTTAGCTTGTAAGTGCTTTATGTTGCAGGCGTTGCAGCAAAAACTATTAAAAAAAACAAGTACTGACGCCATAATTATTCTCCCAGTTCTAATTTAATTTCTTTTAGAGCAACAGCTAGTAAAATTCCAACCTGTTACTGTAACAGTGAGATGCGATAAACAAACGAATTATCGTCCACCGTAATCCGAACAACTTATTTTCGCTACCTCCTATCTATAATTCTTATAGTCTAAATGTAAGCTTTATTTAGTGTTTAATAGGGTTGTGTTTTGAATACATTAGTGTAAGATGCGAGTTTAGGTAGACAACTGGAGTGTAATCAGACTGTGCCTCTCCCCGCGCACAGGTAGTAATTTTGTTACAAGCTGCGCAAGGAGTACTTGTCTGTTTCGGAACAATTAACACGGTTTCCAGTGTTAGAGTTACGTTAGCGAGTTAAGCTATAGCCGTCAGCGGAAAATCTCTCAAATATCTATACATTACGATAATCGAGCGCAAAGTTAATAAAATCCCCCATGCAACGTTCAAGCGTTAACCATAATCTAGTAATAACTCGATTACAAATGGATGTCTGCTCTCTTGATTAGTAATGTAGTAACAAGAATCGTTACTACGAGTTACGCTATAGTTAAAATTCAAAACAATTGTTTCGTTTTTAAAATGGGTTAATGTCATAATGACCTATTCATATCGTCCAAGTCCCAAAAATACCCAATATGTTAAAAAGGATGTTTCATCAAATGCCGAATTGCTGAAACAGGTGCAGGTTTGTTGAAATCCATATTAATAATAATAAAAATATTGCTTTGCTAATCCGCAAAAAAAATATTAGGTTAGCAAAGCAATACTTTTGTTTTAATTAGTTTTTAACAGCCTGCTGGAACTGAAGAGGATAATATATAGCACTCATTAATGTAGGTAATTTGAGACTTAGGTATTATAACACCAAGCCGATTTGAAGTTTAGGTTTTTTGGGAATGTGGTATTTTGACAAAAAATATATTGGCATTCTGGTTTCAGGTTTTTGACACTATTCCGTTTTGAAATCTAGGAATTATAGTAAATGGGTTAAATACAATTAAGGTGCAATGAAACCAAAGCCAATTAAGGCACGTAAGTACCTACTCCAGGGGAAACTGTAACAGCGATAATCCATACGAAGGGTCATCATAATATAATAATATGCACAATTGTACATACAAAATGAAACTGACACATAGGTACTAAAAATTTCGTTTCGTGATCAGACCTGCTAGCATGAGATGCGTTCTCGCGCGCGACTCCATACATTTATATAGCGCGACTTCAAGTATGGACTCGCGCGCGAGAACGCAACTTCTAGACTGCCAGACAGACTTTAGGAATTCATTCTCAACAACTCGGTGACATAATTTAGAAGAGACCTATTCATGTAATGTGCCATTCATTATAATGAAATACAGTCGCTACCATTTCCTCGCAAAGGCTCAGGATCCACGTTGAGAAATGTTCGAGCCGAGGGAGCGTGGAAGACGTTTGATTCTGTTATGAATCGGATTTGCCTAAATTAACTCAGATATCTGACTGTAAGCGAAAATTAAATAGCAACCCATTAGCATTTTGTACGTCGATGATAATTCCAACGAGTTTCATGGCTTTAAATGTTAAGCATGTTAAAAGCTCCTTCGGAGGTATAGCGAGTTAAGAAAAGAAAAAATCAGTGCCGTATATGACATTGTTTTCTGTTCCTTCTAATAAAAAGTGTGCGCTGTCAAAGTATTCTATTAAAATAGAATCTGCAAGTTGTAACTACCTTTAAGGCTGATTTGGACGGCGCGCGAACTCGCATGCAATTTTAGCTGCATTTCGGACTGTTGGTTACGTCCAATTCAACCGACCGATCAAAACCCGCAATGTAATGAAACTCGCATGCGAGTTCGCGCGCCGTCAAAATCAGCCCTTATTTTGCAGACACCTCAGATTAAGTCGAAATTCAGTAGAACTTATAAATACTACATAATTTAGAAAAATGCTCCCTCACAATTGAAAAGAAGGCCGCTTTTCAGTAACAATAAAGAGCGTTTCTGTTCAATTTCACAATGTAGAAAATGAATATTTAATACAGGCGTAAAAATATATTAACTTAAAAACTTCAAAAGGAATTGAAAAGCCCTTTAATACTAGAAAAAAACTTGGCTCTGAAACCGTAAATTTATTTATAGGGAATTGAAAAAAAACACTAAAATATTCAAGAGCTCTTGAAAAGCATGGCAGCGGTCTAATTAAAATAAATAAGTATTGAATACGCATAAAATACCTTATATAGTTAAACACATTTTTTAGACACATGAAAAATAAATTAACTTTATTAACTCACATTTATAGACAGGTCTAACGCGAATTTTATTAAATTACCTTGATTTACCTTGATTTAAATGTGAGTTAATATGTATATGTTCAAAACGCGAAAGTTTAAAATATTAAATTAACTTTGTTTCATAAATTATTCGTCTGATCCAAATTTAACAATTCAACCTTTAAAAACCTTTATCAAGTTTCGTATAACAGCACTCACAGTGTATAAAATAGAAATATCATTTCAGAGAGAACGAGGGACAAAAAGATTTGAGGCTGAACAGTTGCGGCATATGGCGGACGGCGCGGCGTTTCAAAGATCCATAAATATCACCTTTACTGCTCTGCTGAATATCTGTCGAGATTTTAGGTTTAAATAAATTGCATTTTTAGGTAAGGTTTTGTGATTTAGAGAAGAGAAATAAAAGAAGGTAAAAGATACTTTGTGGTCAAATATAGATCGTCCCACTTCATTAAGGGGTGAATGATCCGCGACTCGTTTTTGCTGTGACGTGACTGGCGTCTGTTCAGTTCTCTTCTGACTCGAAATAATATAAAACTGCTCTAAAATAATAATTATGATATCTCTGTCCTAACAAAACATAAAGACTATGTCATTATTACTCATAAACGCGCTACAAGCTCAATTTTTTTGTTTTATCCTTTTTTTACAAATAAATACGAAAGTCAATTTTTTTACAAATCAAGTAGTCAGACTGATAATAATAAAAAACAAACGATTATTAGTTAACTAAGGTTTGTAGCGCCTTTATGAATAAGGGGGTAAAAAGCTACCTATCAATCTTCCGTCTGCTTACCTATTCTATACGATACTATACTGTTTCAATACAAACATCGCTGTATAAACACTGGGAGACGGATCGATTGAGCAGATCTTTCAAGTAGGCTTTCTACGCAGTTGTGTAAACTTTCATTGATGTTAAAGCATTAACATGAAAATGTATACATACACATACATACATACATCACTGGCTCAGTGACCCAAAAAAGATCTTGGCCTCTGACACAAGAGAGCGCCACTCTGCCCTTTTCTGCGCCACTTCACGCCAGTTGGGTATTCCGAGGGTGGACAGGTCTTTTTGGGCTCCGTCACTCCAGCGGTATCTGGGACGCCCAGACAGACGTTTTCCGCTCGGGTGCCCCACATACGCTCTTCTCACAGCACGATCCTCCCCCATCCTCTCCAGGTGACCAAGCCAGCGGAGCAGAGAGATGAAAATGTATACTCAGGTATTTTTGTTGTGAAAAGATTTCTGCCTAGCAGCCATACCCTATTGCAGCCATATTATATTTTGAAAATCGATATTAGATGAATCAGTCTGACTCAGTGTAAAAGTTTTGACGAATTTACAGCGTTGTAGTTACTGTTTAGACTCAACACTTAATATTTTAAGTCTTGTATGATATCTGATTCAGACTGATTTACTATCTATATAATAGCATTTAGTACGAATGGTGACTAAAACAACGAACAATACACAACACAGTACCTTTGCAAAAAGAATTTTGGATAGTCACAAAAAAATGCTAACATGCCAAGAAGCAAGTGTTGGCAGCATGAAAGGTAGAAACAGTACCTACATTTTTAGTTCATAACAAAGTACGGTTTATCAGCTCAGTTACTTTGTTTCTGCACGATTTAACAGCGCCGCCGGGGCTGCTAGCCACCCATTAGGCTTTATAATTTATACAGAAAAATAGAAAAACGACAGTAGGTAGTCGTCAGGATTTAAACTGGTATTCTGGTTTTGTTTATTTAAATATTTCAGTTATGCTAGAAGAATTTCAAGTTAGTCTAATGATCGGCAACGCAGATTGAGTCTTGAGCGTGTTGTACGCAGCATGGGTGGATAATAAGCTTGTGGCAATTTTTTTTAAACACGCTTATTTGTTGCCGACTTTATCAGGTACCAGTACCACATTATTACATTCTCATCTCTATTATTATATACTTGCAAAGTTTTAAAACTATACAGCTATTAGAAGTAAAATGTTATTAGGTACATTGTTACAAGTGAATATAAGTGTGTTAAAAATATGTTTTAATTATGAGAACGGTATTTGATTGACTAACGAACTTGCGATAGTATGTATATATTGCGATGTAGTTATCTTATACATATTGTACGCATTGGGCATTTTTAATGTTTCGATTTTCGTATCAATGTCCTACTCTCTATGCCTATTAAGCGCATTTGGTGAATCTATAAATTATAAATAGCAGAAGACAAGATTGTTCTACAATCTGAATAGGATTATATTTATAACGTTCCTTGCAACTTTGTCCAATTCAAACTGCTATCTCTAAAGGTCTAATCGTGCAAATTATACAGAGTTATCTAATTACAAAAGTAATTTTAACGCGACAGTAAACTTAACGAGTAGTACAATTTTCCTAGTGCTCAACCATAGATAAAAATACCAAGTAAACTCGTAAACAAAATGCAAAGTCGAGAGGCACATAATATTAAAACTTGGCTCATTTATTGATATAAACTCCTTTCAGGTTACCCTAATTCTTGTTCTTGTTTCTGTACGAGGTCGCCATACAAAAACCGATTGTGGAATTGCGAATCAAAGATAAACCTTATACATATATGTATACATTATTGCTACATTGGAGCAGAATCGTGTGAAAGTTAGAAAGTTGATTGGTTTTGCAACATTAAAAGAAACGCAATGAATAATCGTACGTGTTTTTTGTTATTTTCTTTTCTTCGACTGTAACGTAACCGTAACATATGTACATATGTGTAAGCACTTAAAATAAAAACCGGGCAAGTGCGAGTCGGACTCGCGCACGAAGGGTTCCGTACCATAATGCAAAAAAAAAAAAAACAAAAAAAAAAGCAAAAAAAAAAACGGTCCCCCATCCAAGTACTGACCACTCCCGACGTTGCTTAACTTTGGTCAAAAATCACGTTTGTTGTATGGGAGCCCCATTTAAATCTTTATTTTATTCTGTTTTTAGTATTTGTTGTTATAGCGGCAACAGAAATACATCATCTGTGAAAATTTCAACTGTCTAGCTATCACGGTTCGTGAGATACAGCCTGGTGACAGACGGACGGACGGACGGACGGACGGACGGACGGACGGACGGACGGACAGCGAAGTCTTAGTAATAGGGTCCCGTTTTACCCTTTGGGTACGGAACCCTAAAAATGTAGCAACAATAGCTACAATTATTTGCCTACTCCTAAGATATCTGTACATGAAACTCTCCTTCTAGTAGAGGACGAACTTAGAACGACTTTAATATACAGACGGCTTATTCAAACCTGTTTGCTGAAAGTATTTTTTAATTACTTTCAAAAGTATTTTTAACTACTTACTTCAAAAGTATTTTAATTACTTTGTAAGCGGATAGCGATCATGTTGTAAAATCATAGTAGGTACCTTAAAAAAATAGGCATGGTTTATAAATACAATATATGTACATGTACTTATATGTACCTATATGTATGGTTCAATACAAGTTCCCAAATATATTCCAAATAGTAGGAGATATCTCAAAGCAAATCCTAGCGACGGGAACAGTGACAAAGCGGGCGGATGCACAAACAAATACCGGCTGTTAGCGAGGCGTTGTTGCTTGTACGGATCTAACCAATTTTCACAAATTCTGTAGTATTATTGCATAAATCCTTTTTTAAACCTTATTTAAATGATTTCTTTCATTACTGAATGTAGGGCAAATGTAGGGTCCATTTTTATCCTACATTAACTTCAGTTTTCAACTTCTTTTACGTTGGTTATTGACATGCTTATCCATCATAACTAGCCGCCGGGATTCCGTTTCACTCCAAACCATAATGCTGAAGATGTTTAGACACCATATTATTTATTAAAAGGTAATCCTCAGTAGCACTTAATTAATTGTTGGTGTGAAAACCAACCAGCTCTCCAATGTGTACGACTTGACCGATCGGTCACACCGCTGCTCAAAATACGGTGACGATGCGGAATCGCAGTGACGTGCTGTAAGCGTCACGATTTTATCGCATGCCCTCCACACCGCTGCTCAAAAATACGCTGACGATGCGGAATCGCAGTGACGTGCCACGTCACTACTTTACCGCATGCTCTGCACTGCGATTCCGTATCGTCACGTCGCCGTATTTTGAGCAGCGGTGTGGCCCATCCTTGACTTGGTTTGAAAACAAACTAGGGATATAAACAATGTCTACCGCGCCCTCGTTCGTTCTTTATTTTACAGTCTAGTCCAATTACTGTAGTCACAAGATTTCTCTGAAGATACAAAGTTTAACAACATCAACGGAGCGCGCAATTTATAAGGACAAATAAAAGCATTTTGGCCCTTTGCGAAGTTCACGCGAGGTATAAAATGCTCACGTATGAGTGTTGAAAAATTACGTCTGGCGTTAGATGCGAGGTGATGTGCTGCAGCCTTATTCATGATTTTATAATACATACCTAGGATTATCTTAAACATCTCAGCATGTTTTATTTCCAGTTCTAAAAAAATGTTTGTTAAGTACTACATCCCAATAGCTATTTTTACTTAAATAAGTTTTTGTCTTATGACATAGACAAAAAAGTACTTATGTGCTTTTATTGCCAATTTTGGCAGGCGGGGTTTTATGTGGCTTTAGTAAAATCGCATGAAATCGCCATTATGTTACGGGGTATCTGACGTTATTCTTACATACTCTTTTTTTATACATTAAGTATTTTAAACAAAAACTCCAATGGTACAAATTGTCCCAATCCTGGGACGGTGATGAGCCGAAAGTGAGATTAATTGTGCGGAGTGTATCTAAGATGCGAGTATAGGGGATATTACTGCAATGTTCTGCCGCCAGAGTGCAGCACTACCGACTCAGTAAATTCATAGACTAACTTTTATACATACTGTGCCTTAAACTATTTTTTGACAAGTTTTCACAGACAATAAAATATGACATTGATGCATCAAGGCGGTTTGTTAACAAGGCCCTACCGGTAAACGCGAAAATCGAAATTTAGTTGTCTGCCTCTTTATCGCTCGAATTTGCAAGAGTGATAGAGAGATTAGATAACGAAATTTCGATTTTCTTGTTTCGCGGTAGGCCATGTGTCAATGTGGTTTGTTTGCTGTATGCGCCACAAAGGTGCCACCTACGCAGAGCTTTGCCTAATATTCCCTATTCTGGTCGCGTTTGGTTGTAGTCGAAATTTAACAACCCCTACGTTTTTGTTAAAGTCTTGTCTCAGCGCCACCAGAATATGGCTTTTTATTTCTTCCCGCACGTGACTGAAGATGTAATGAATACAGAAGTCTGATTAATCCAGAATGCAATAAATAAGCGGTGTCACGGTACAATGGTATTTGCATAACGCGATCAGCTCACAAAAGCATCTGACAACGTTATTAAAGCGCACAATAACAGCGTAAATATTAATTAAGCGGTTTAAATGAATGGCGGATGCCGCTTTGGTCCGTGGTAGACCTGATTGGATGTACGCTTGATCGAGACCGAATAAATACAGGTGTATTCAGGCTATAGCGTACTCTCTACGTATCGCTCCAATATGCAAGGGCGATACAGAGGCAGATAACGCTTTTCGATTTCGGCAGTAAGCTAGCCCTCTGATCCTGCTCCCGTAATGGCTACTCTACACGATGGGCCAACGCCGGCCACTCCAAGGGACGCAGCCATGCGGTAGAATGAGATAGCAATGTCACTTGCTCCCTCTAACGCATAAATGTGTCCCTTGGAGTGGCCGGCGTTGGCCCATCGTGTAGAGGAGCCATAAAATATTTTTCACCACACCAGCTCGGAGAGGCTTACTTTGCACTTCAAAAACTGATAACAAAGTTGCATTTTATTCACATGTGAGGCAAAGTAATCAAATGCAAATTTTGAGTTGTTTTCTTATGTTTGCTGGTATAATTGACTTTTAAATTATGATTTTGGATGATAAATATTTAATAAGATTCATTCGGATTTGATTTGGTTTGATTTTGTTTGATATTTTACATTTAATATTTGCTTCGGGTTGGTGTGGTGAAAAATGTTGTGTTCCACTCGGGGACAAATTTTGTTTAACCCTGGTGCTTTGAAACCCTCGCAACGCTCATGACTCGCTACGCTCGTGGCTCAATTTTGGAGTCTTTCGCTGGCTCGGGTATCAATATTAGCACGAGCTGTTAAACAACAACTTTGCCCCCTTGTAAAACAAATAACTATTATTAGCGGAAAAGCGGCCAATGCTGACTAAAATGTACCCTCAAGTAAGTACCTGTTGTTATAATTTTTTTTTATAAGTTCTTTATTTAACATAATGTATTACAAGGTAATTACTATAATTATTACCTACCTCTTACTAGGTACCTCTAAACTCAGTCTATGTTAAGTTGTCACTGACTCGGCAGCAGCAAAATTCAGAATTAAATCATTAAATCATTAAATCATTTATTCATTTGCAAGAATGTAGTACACAAAACAAGTTCTTAACAATATAAAAATGTTCAATACATTCTGCTTAACAAAGCATGCAAAGGTTTGCTTAAACTAAACTTAACTAAATTACAAATATTTTAAGTCAGGAGATACAAATATGTCAATTATCAGAATTCCAATAAACAAGAAAAAATAAAGTAAGTATTCCAAAATAAAGTAAAATTAGGCACATAAGTCATTTATTAGAATGTCAAATTTTAAATCACATATAAATATAACTAGTGGCTCTGTGAGCTGTAGACCTCGCGAGCAGAGCTTTAAATAACATGGTGCTAAGAGCTTTAAATATAGTAAATTAAAAAAAAACAATACGAAATTTATGTGTAAAAAAAATACAAAAAGTTATAATATCCCAGCATACAATTACTGGGAATCGAACCCAGACCCTCTGTGCAAACAGAAAAAGCGAACGTTTACAAACTGAGCCAAATAGTTCTTAGACGGGTTGACGAAATTTAGCTACTCCTTCTCAAATTAAAATTAGTTAAAATTAAATATCTCAATACCTCCGAAACCAGCGAAATAAATTTTCTGAATTTTAGGCCATTTAATCTATAAACATATCTGAAAAAGAAAACACTCGTATGGTACCGATACCACTATTTGTTTAGGCGCGAGCTATCACAACTCCGCCATTTTAAAAAAATTCAAAAAACCGGACGGACAAAAAAATTTTATTTAGACATAGAATCCAGTCACAAAATTTCACGAGATTCGGTTAAGAATTGCGACTTGTAGAGGAGAACATCCGGACATACAAAAGCAAAATGCTCCAGTCGAAACATAGACCTTCGCTACGCTCCGGTCAATTAATAGAAATATTCATCCAATAATTAAATGGCATTATAATTAAAATATTCATTTAGGCTGTAGAAACAATTTTGTTGAAGCCATTTTGTCACTTTTTTCTTAAAAATATTGAGGCAGTCTTCTTTGAATTCTGATGGCAGTTTATTATAAATTCTGATGCACATATAATATACATGTTTTTGGCTACATACTAGGCGGTAAAATGGTGCTGCAAGTTTATAGTTATACCTGTAAGAACGATTTGTAGGTAGGTAGTAGTTACTTTGAGGCACAAGTTCTGGGATTAGTTGCAATAGGTAGCTGTTGTGATTTGTGCCTGATATTATCTACTCAATTACCTGTACGAAATACCACGATTCTGGGCCAAATAATGAATTTGTGCAATAAGTAACTGCCAAAACCGAAATATCCCAACCACCGCAATAAGTCCCGAATAAGGATTAAAAAAAATGTTTTTGTTTAACCCTCGTGCCTTGAAACCCTCGGAACGCTCAAGATTCCACTATTCGAACCACTCGCTTGCTCGGGTATCAATATTAGTACGAGAGATTATACAACAACTTTGCCCCCTTGTAAAACAAATAATATTACAGATTTATTTTATTTTTATTGGAGTTAAGGTACGAACCAAAGTGTCAAGCGCAACATTTCAAATTAACCAACCGGCAAGCAGTGATCAAACACGTTTACGTCAATTTATTTTCAATTTAGCGTTTTCAAACAGCCTTGATGAAGGCTTTCTGCTTTTTACCAATTTTAATTAGCCTTAAACATGTATGGAGTTTGTTTATGGTGCAAATTGGCTCTGAAACCAACACGGTCAAAGTAAAAGATAAAAGTGCTTTAAATTGGATTTACTTATGAATATGGCTCATTATAATTAATAAAATACGTGCATGTTAACCGAAGACTATTTATTGTGTGACAGAATGACATGATAGCAATTCATATCAAAAACATAATAATATTCGGAACATCACAGTTCCATATTTAAACAAACACTGTAGATGGCGCTGCTGGATATCAAAAACTACACTCATGTAATAATACCAATTATTAAGTCATGACTTGTTTGATTGGTTATTGATTTATAATTAGCTGTGAGGGTGGGCCTTTGTAGATTGGATATTGCTCGAATAGGAGGTAGCATAAAAGCTTGTTCAGGGTATTTAATACAGTAAAATTATACATTTAGCGTTTGCGTCAAATCCGGTAGTTCTGTTTTTTTGCAGACTTATTTATGATGTTGGTCCAATGAATAATCCAAGTTGGTGACCTCGAGCGCCGAACGCAACTTTGTCAAAAATCGAAAAACCTGCGAAAATTTCGGTTTTTGTTTAGTTTTGGGCGATTCTAACCCTAAAGGACTAGTTTTTGGTAGTATCAAAAGTAGAATAAGGAAGCCCTAAATTATATGAAAATGATATATAACGTGCCCTAGCTCCTAAGAGTAGGAAGAAATATAGCAAAGATTGGACCTGGGGATCCGACCTTTCCCCTCCCTTTTTGGGGGGTATGCACGGTACGATCTCGTAGTTACTGGGCCAAATCAGCTTTGTTTGACCTTAGGAACAATCTAAATTTTGATAGCCTTTATCTCGGAAACTATTCAATCTACAGAGACAGTTCTAATCCCGTATTATAGCAAATTTAGTCTTCTTTAAAAACGTCTAAGGAAGGTACTTACTATCAAAAACTAGTCCTTTAGGGTTAGAATCGCCCAAAACGAAATAAAAACCGAAATTTTCGCAGGTTTTTCGATTTTTGACAAAGTTGCGTTCGGCGCTCAAGGTCACAAACTTGGATTATTAATTGGGCCAACATCATAAATAAGTCTGCAAAAAATCAGAACTACCGGATTTGACGCAGAAGAGCCACGTTACAAAATTTTACAATTTCACTGGATTAATTCTTACGAGTAAAACAAATGTACCGTTTTTACTCTGATTTTCCGCACCTTATAGCGCGGTTGCGTACTAATCCAAACTTAAAGAAGTCAGGCTCTGCTCTAAGTCTATTATTTAGCTCTGACACCATTTTTAGGGTTCCGTACCCAAAGGATAAAAACGGGACCCTATTACTAAGACTGCACTGTCCGTCTGTCCGTCCGTCAGTCTGTCACCCGACTGTATAGCTAATGAACCGTGATAGCTGGACAGTTGAAATTTTCACAGATGATGTATTTCTGTTGCCGCTATAACATCGAATACTAAAAAGTACGGAACTCTCGGTGGTCGAGACCGACTCGCACTTGTCCGGTTTTTTCTGCAGATCAGTTACTTACTATACCTACATAATTATTATTTGACATTTTATATGTAGCTAATTTCACTTGATTGTTCCTAGCTAAATGTCCAATGCCCACAAGCATTACGCATGCAGCAAGGCCAACCTAACGTCTCAGTTAGTGGTTAAGTGTTTTCGAAGTCGCCATTAGTGTGAAATATGAATTAATGGGCGCCGAGCGCGGCGTCATCGGCACACGGCTGTCAAGAGGTGTCTGAGGTTAGGGCAGCTGTGGAGCGGCTTCTCGTAATTTTATCTTTTTGTCATTTCTAGAAAGAAGGCTCGATTAACAAAGCACAATAAATTGACAATGAGAGGTACTAGTATAATAATTAGTAAAAATCTTGATGATAACGAGAAGTGATACATTTGTCGCTGGAGAACGTCAAATGAATTTAAGCAACTTCTTTTTACAGAAGGATTAAAACGAAACAAATTCTACTAAATTTAATATACGTAGGCAATATACACAACTTCGAATAAACAGTACCTGTAGCTCTAGCAGGCGTGGCTCACTCCGCGATTTCGTCGCTTTGCTACAGGTAGCTAAAAGTACATCCGTTCCACACCAATTTTGGTGGCTAGCCATAAGCCGCGCGTGGCGCTGTCGCCACCTAGCGGCCATATCTGTCCTGATCGTAACAGACGCGTTTTGTTAGAGAGTGAGTCTTCTGTACCTAGTACTATTATTTATTCTGTGGCTCAAGTGGAAAGAGTTCCAAGTAAGCACAGCGCAAGTTAATAAGAGTACAAGTTCCATATAATACTCGTGTCGTGCCCTTTATCATCTGCGTGTAGGTACCTTTTTTCCCTAGAGCCACGGTTTTACATACTTGTTTGAAGGTAGCTAAAGCGAGTACTTAAATTTTGTATAATTTGTAAATTCTCATATCTCTTTTCGCTTCTAGATATTCTAGATATTCTTAGTAAAAAAAAAACAACGGGTTGCACTCCGGGAGTGCCGGCAGAAGTGAAAACTCAATGACATTGTAACAGTTTTTCGATCAGGTCACGTGTCCGTCTTACGTCTTACTAATCTTACGGTCACGCGACCTGTCGCGAGTTTAACATTTTTCCCCATCACAAAAAGTGCACAGCGCCGCTAAAGAAGTTTTCACTTCAAAAAGTTTGTCGTAAATGTAATTTAAAATAAAATAAAACAGATCAAAGATGAGTGATGAGTTGATACTTAAATCGGATAAAGGAGATATTTAGTAGGTAATATTCAATTATTTTTTACATTTTAACTTTAAAGCGACTCCACAGTTTTTAAGAATCAAATGCGCATAACCAAGTAAGGCGAGAAGGGTGGATTATTTATGATTGATTATGGAGTATTTTGTTACTACAGCTTTCAGGGCCCGTGAAGGCGGACGATTCTAAAAGCCTCCCCGAGCCTTCCGAGAGCTTCGGAATTTAGGAAACAAAAGAATGGAGAATGATAATCCAAGATTCAAAATGTTTAATCCTAATCAAAACGAACAAATCAGGAAGAGAGATATGTATGGAAAAAATGCTCAACAAGATGCAGGTAAGCACTGTTAATTAATATTGTTTAATTATTTTTTATGACAAATGAAACATACCTACAATATACATAATTCTTATGCTACGAGTATTTAAAAAAATTGGCAGAAATACGCCCGAATGCATTTCTTCGGGAAAATGTTCATAGAATAACGTTGTAGGTACCTAGAAAACGTTAATACATAGTATCGAACTTATTAAATATATTTATTTATTTAATCGTCTGGCATGTTTTTACAAAATAGGCATAGATACGTATTTACGTCGAATACGTGAATGACTCGTTCTTAATATATTTAATTATGTCTGTGTCTCACGGAAGTTTTGTTCGTATCGAACTTAGTTATATAATCGTAGGTGACTCAATTGAATGCTCTGTTTATTAAACAATCAGATGGTTCTAATCCTAACAAGGTAGGTAGGTACTCTCGGTGCGTTATACACATATAGCGATATCCTCTATCCTAAATTTTGAGGTTTAAAATAATTTCACCCTCGTAAAGTTAAACCGAGCCTGGCGCATAATTTTATTTAATCAGCCTTGGTAAATTACATCATCGCTCTTAAGTTTGTTTGAGTTAAGCTATGAAAATGATAATGTTATTACAATTTTCGTAAAGTTTTCTTCTAAAGTAATAGCGACTCACACCGGCTTCGCACGTGTTACACATAACCTAAACAAATTATACACCTAAACCTTCCTCAAGAATCACTGAATGAAAGGTGAAAACCGCATAAAAATCTGTTCAGTAGTTTTCGAGTTTATCGTGAACATACATACACACAAACAGAAAGACGCGGCGGGGGACTTTGTTCTATAAGGTTTAGTGATGATTGTAATAATGTGGCCATGTAACGTTTTAAGAATATTTTGAATAAATTATATGATTATGAAAATGTGAGAGTAACAAAATAATTTGCATTAAAAACTGATGTTTAAAATCTTAGTAGAAACTATTGTGGTTGGTACCTCAATATTTCTTAATGATGTACAGATGAAAACAAAGAGACTGCCCAACTGCCCGGTCTCCAGATCACTGCACAAGATGGCGAGCTACTAGACAAGCACGACAGCTTCTATATTACCACCAAGAGCCTGCTGGTCCTGTTTCAGATCATGGGCATCATGCCCATCATGAGGGTGCCGAAAGGTGAGATTGTAAGACTTTATGGTGTAAAGATGGGCGGGGCCGGGCCGTATCTTCCGGCGTTTCGTTTTCTATGGAGCACCACGTGATCACCGATCAGCCGTCATAAAAAATGAAATGTCGGCCGCCTCGGCCCGGGCTTGGCCCGGTCTAGCGTGAGTCATCCTAAAGATTGTAAGACAAGTCTTTATGGTGTAAAGATTAATCTTAATTTTACAACAATCACGAAATATATTTGAATAAACTGTCAACTATTGAAATTCGACTGTGAAACAACAGGACGTCGAGTTTTGTATCCTAAGATACACTATTTTATAGGCTTGTAAACTTTTTCAAAATATTTGGACTATGTACGTAAAAATGCAATTTTTGCTTTGTTAGATGCACAGACAACTAAGCGAACTACCTACAACTGGATTTCAAAAGCAACATTTTGGGCCTATCTCGTGTGGTCTCTTGAGTCAATCATCGTAGTAAAAGGTAAATGAAATTGACATTACTTCGCTAATTTCATTTTTTATTCAATAGTAACCTAAAATTAAAACTACCTAAACCTAAAAAAGGAAAATTTGCTAATTAAATACATAAGTTGGAATTGTAGTAGACGGGGTCCTACCATCTTTTGGACCAACCCGTCATCACCTGCGAGTCACCTTTATGGACGTGACATTGATTAACACTTGTTTTACTTGTAATTATCTCTCGGAGATTCGAGGTCGTGAACCCTTGGGTTCCGAAATAGAAACCACGTTTGAGTACGAAAGGCGTGACCTTAAACTATTGGTAGTAAATTGATGAGGACAGCCTAGGATTTAATGATTTAATGATATAGGGCACAGTGGATAGAATTGAATGATTGATTAATGAACTAAATTTTTTATACATAGGTACCTACTTATGTAGATCTAACAATAAGATTAATTTCGACATGTGATACTAACCAAGCTTGCTTTTCTATGCTTTTCTTTGAGCAAAATGTATACCAATGACAATGTATGATAGTTACTGAATAAATAATATGATATGATATGATATGATATGATATGATATGATATGATATGATATGATATGATATGATATGATATGATATGATATGATATGATATGATATGATATGATATGATATGATATGATATGATATGATATGATATGATATGATATGATATGATATGATATGATATGATATGATATGATATGATATGATATGATATGATATGATATGATATGATATGATATGATATGATATGATATGATATGATATGATATGATATGATATGATATGATATGATATGATATGATATGATATGATATGATATGATATGATATGATATGATATGATATGATATGATATGATATGATATGATATGATATGATATGATATGATATGATATGATATGATATGATATGATATGATATGATATGATATGATATGATATGATATGATATGATATGATATGATATGATATGATATGATATGATATGATATGATATGATATGAGATGATATGATATGATATGATATGATATTTACATTATTTTTTCAGTTGGGAAAGAGCGCTACGAAAATTTTCAAAAAAGTTCTAACAAGCGTTTTGACGAGGTGATCTACAATATTATTTTTCTGAGCATCCTTATTCCGCATTTCCTTTTACCCGTCGCATCGTGGCGGCATGGACCACAGGTTGCTATATTTAAAAACATGTGGACTCACTATCAGGTAAAATATAGGTACTATAAACCGACCGCTTAAATGAGTCCTCGCCTGCGCGGTACGGGGGCGGCGGGGAAGGTGCGGGCACCGAACGCCTGCCGCGCGCACCTTCCTCGCCGCCTTTAGTCGTCCTACCCCGTCGCCCCCGTACCGCGCAGGCGAGGACTCATTTAAGCGGTAAGTCTATAAATATGGCAATTATCTCCATATACTCGTATTAAAACTGTATCTGGTTATATATAGTTTACCATTTAATTTCAGCTAAAGTACCTCAAGATCACAGGGACCCCAATAGTATTCCCTAACCTCTACTCCCTGACGTGGGGCTTGTGTTTCTTCTCATGGGGTCTGAGTTTCGCCGTCATACTGTCCCAGCACTACTTGCAGGATGATTTCGAGCTGTGGCACTCATTAGCTTATTACCATATCATTGCCATGTTGGATGGATTCTGTTCACTGTGGTAAGTGTGATATTAAAATAAACATGTAGCGGAGGAGCTTGGAGGTTGCGTATTTGTTATTGGTATCAGAGCCAAAGAGAAAAAAAATCTCTAGCTATTTTTTCTTTAGTAGGTACCTACCTATAATCATAGACCTAATTATGCTTAAGATGTGCTGCCCCGGAATAAAATACCGTTCCCATTAAAAACTTACCCTCCACAATATATATACATATATATACAGGCTGTTTGGTATGTACCAAACACCCTGTATACTCATGCCTAGAAAAAAAAATTGGCCATGGTTTTTTTTACTACTGCGCAAGTAAAAATTTGAAATTTACGAAAAACTGGCATAGAGCTGAAAAACAAACGTGCACAAAATTAAAAATTTCTAGGCCTGGGAAGATAGCAAATGACTCAACCTATCTGCCGTTTTAATACACCCTGTATATGATATTATCTACTTTAGATGGTGATAGTCTAGTGAGTCAGATAAATTATAATCCGGCAATTTGAGCGAGTTTTCTAATTAAAATTGTGTATTAGTAGCACAAAAAATATATACCATAAATGATAAAATTTACTCTATTATCTTCAGGTACATCAATTGTAACGCATTTGGAACAGCATCTAAAGGTTTAGCCCAAAACCTGCACAAGGCTCTGGAGGCCGACCATCCGGCCCTGATGCTCGCTCAGTACCGCCATCTCTGGGTTGACTTGTCGCACATGATGCAACAGTTGGGTATGTACAGTGTATGACATAGTCGTACAAAGTCGAACAAGATTTCGTATCAGATATTTTCATAACCGAACTACACGTATTTAGTCTGACTTAGCATTTCCATAGCAATATTTGAACAAATCGTAAATAATTTCTCCAACGAATAAATATTTTGCCTCAAAGTTCACACCTCTTATAGTTCCAAATAAACCCAGGAGTTCCAAATAGTCCCAAGAGACGGAGCCAAAGTGTGCAAATTATAGGTATATATAGCTTTTATCGGCCTAGCTTCCTTCCCATTTCCAGTCCCGAGTAACGATAGGAGTTCTCGCTTGATATCCCCCTTTAACCTGTTGCTTGGTGCATTTAAACCCCTGCCCCTTTGTTGGAAATTATTAAGAATTTGTTGCCTGTGCTCCCACAGGGTGCTCCAAGCAAGCAAGAAAACATTTGGATGTGTCCATATGTACGTGTGTGATGTACTGCGCGTACAGAAGTAGTGCATAATTATTTTCCATCGTTATTTCACGGAAACGAACGAACGTGTCTTGCTATTTCAGTCGAGTCGCTTAGCTTCAAACTCTGGTAAATCCATCTGTCAGATTATATACGATTTTGGTATTAAGAAAAGGTAGGGTAGATACATATTTGCTGAGAGGGTCGAATGGATTTACCCTCGTTACAAAAAGCACTGAAATTGACTGATATAGCATGACAAATACGAACGTTTCCGAGAAAATACGATGGAAAACAATGCACTACATCTGTATCGTTAATATTCTTTGAAATTATATTTGTTCTTTATTTTTACTAGCGGTTTTAGGCGTTAGCAATTTTAGATTTTGTATAATATTACAGTTACGAGTAACACTCGAACAAGCTCTTTTAAAAAAAAAAACACTTTTCTTTAAATTAAATTTCAAATTCCTAATTTTCATGAATAAGAGATAAGCCGAACAAATGGCAGCCATCAAAATCTCTCATGAAATGTAATCTTGAAGATAAAACGTCTACGCCATTTGTGGCAGGTGGCATGCAATAAGGAGCCATTCGCGTCATCTGGCCCATCTTAAACAAGTTAGCAACTAATCTGAAGCTTGGCGTGATCTAGAGGCATTTCTTTCTTAAACTTGGTAATATGAGTTTTGAAATAGTTGAAGAATTGCGGGTATGAATGCTATACGTGTTTTTAAAAACGTGTCAGTGTGTGTGTGTCTTCTAACGGTTTCGCGTCATTTAGTTGTGTCAGTTACCTACATACATCTGTTAATTAATATTAAAAAAAAAAATCCTTACGAAATTTTATATGCATATTCTTATGCTCAGCTCTTTCAACTTATTATAATACTCTCCTCCATAGAGTACATAAAATCTCTGTTGTAACTACATAACACATTCTCCAGCCAAAAATGCATTTCCTCAAAATTGTGCGAAACTTGAGCGCATCGCCAATAAACTGTTTTACAGTTTGGCGAAACTTTAATTATTGGTACACTGTATTTTGTGCTTTGTTAAATAGATTAAAAAAAAACTTGTTCACAGGTCGGGCATATTCTAACATGTACGGCATTTACTGCATGGTCATATTTTTCACGACCACAATTTCGTTGTACGGCGCGCTGTCGGAGATATTGGAGCACGGTTTAAGCTACAAGGAGATGGGCTTGTTTGTCATTGTCGGCTATTGCATGACTTTGTTGTTCATTATATGCAATGAGGCGTATCATGCCTCCAGAAAGGTAAGTGGAAAGTTGAGTACTTTTTGATATGACTGATTAAATATCTTGGTTGGTATCCGACGATTTCCGAGTAATGGACGACTCACGTTAGACCTGGCCGTGTCCGGGCCGGAGTTTCCGGCGCTTACTTTCCTATGACATGACAGGCTATCACGTCACGTGATGCTTTCCATAGGAAACGATGCGCCGGAAGCTCCGGCCAGGACACGGCCCGGTCTAACGTGAGTCATCCTTAAAGCAGTCCTACCCTACTCAGCCCAGAACCCCATTATTAAGAGACGTATATTGCTGTGCCCATACTATGTAATAAGTTACAACCATAGTTTAATTATATTTAATTACACAAACGGGTCTACCGCGATATAATTTCATTGTTTTTACCTTTAATTCCGACGTTTCAGCTGAGTTGCACCAGCTGTGGTCACGGAAAGACTGACGTCCCAACAAATGTCAACGGAGATATTAATAAAACACCACTAAACTACCCAAAATTAGTTTATAAAAATGTTTGGGGTAGACAAAGAAATTGCAGCTACCCGTTAAAGTTTAATGTTTATTGTCCACGGCACGACACGCAACACTCACAGTATCCGTACACTGGTCCGAAGATATATCCGCTGGTTTCAACATTTGAATCACTGGTCCCCAAGTAGACGATAATTTGTACCCGTCCTCACGATTGAAATTTTTAGGGTGTTTTTTAATTTCAATCGCCTCTCTCACGATCCGCGGATAATAGTGTCGCTCGTTGGAGAGGACTTTGGGTTTATGTAGCTCAATCCAGTGATTCGTTCCTGTTGTCAGCAAGTGCTCAGCTATTGCGGATTTGTTTACATGGCGATTTTTAACAGCTGCTATGTGTTCCTTCACCCTCTCTTGAGTTGGATCAGTACTGAAGAAATTCTCCATTAAGACTGTATACACGCCGTTATCTAAAGTAGCAAGTCTTTTACGCAGCCCAAAGGATGTCATTCCGTACCAGAATCCCGGTGTCTACAAGATAGAATGCAGTTGTGGAAGTGCGTACATTGGCCAAACTAAGCGCAGCGTTCAAGAGAGGGTGAAGGAACACATAGCAGCTGTTAAAAATCGCCATGTAAACAAATCCGCAATAGCTGAGCACTTGCTGACAACAGGAACGAATCACTGGATTGAGCTACATAAACCCAAAGTCCTCTCCAACGAGCGACACTATTATCCGCGGATTGTGAGAGAGGCGATTGAAATTAAAAAACACCCTAAAAATTTCAATCGTGAGGACGGGTACAAATTATCGTCTACTTGGGGACCAGTGATTCAAATGTTGAAACCAGCGGATATATCTTCGGACCAGTGTACGGATACTGTGAGTGTTGCGTGTCGTGCCGTGGACAATAAACATTAAACTTTAACGGGTAGCTGCAATTTCTTTGTCTACCCCAAACATTTTTATAAACTAATTTTGGGTAGTTTAGTGGTGTTTTATTAATATCTCCGTTGACATTTGTTGGGACGTCAGTCTTTCCGTGACCACAGCTGGTGCAACTCAGCTGAAACGTCGGAATTAAAGGTAAAAACAATGAAATTATATCGCGGTAGACCCGTTTGTGTAATTAAATATGTGTACAAAACGCGAGAGTTTAAAGTGTTATATAGTTTAATTAAACAACCATGTATTTTCAAGGTTGGTCACGAATTCCAAGTGCGTCTCCTCAACGTGAACCTCGGAGCCATCGACCACAGCACGCAACGCGAGGTGGAGATGTTCTTAGTGGCCATCGCCAAGAACCCACCCATTATGAACCTGGACGGTTTCACTAATATAAACCGTGAATTATTTACTGCGGTAAGTTGAACTATAATTGTGCAAAATGGGGACTAGTCTGCGCTATTACCTATGTAGGGTAGGGTTTCGGATTTTCTATTTTTAGTAGGCAGCTATTTTTCACACACAGCTACATTTTCTGCGACCGACCGACCCTTTTCCAGGCCGCACCAATCTACAAGGTTTTTCCAAAAAAATATATTCCAATTATTCCAGCTTTAATGATTAATTTGAAAACAATTCACATTTCCCGCAATCTAATTTGAGCCTTAAATCGGAAAGCTAAACTTAAAATGATATTAGCGCTTAAGTGATCGATAAATTGGGCTATGCCTGGAAAAGGGTTTTAATTAGTTACTTGGTAATACTGGTACGTACCTATATATTTTTATTTAGTCTTAACGCGGCACTTGGAGGAGACCTTAAGGAATAGCAACGACACAAAGTAGGATGTTATGAACAATAATATGTTTTATCCTATGGCTTTCTATTTAAAACGAGTAATAGATAGAAAACATTATTAAGATTAAAATCAAGGTCAAAATCAACCGAGAGGCGAAATGCATTCCGTGTAAGGACAAAATAAGATCAATAAAGCAATTTGTTAAGTTTGAATGCTGCAATAAAAATATCAAGTAGGTACGCAGAAACTATGATCATGAGTACTCTACATTATTCATTGCTAGCTCTAAGTGAACGTTGTTTTATTACTTTAAACTCGTAAAACGAACTCTAGAAGCTGTTCCCGAAAATATCATGAAAATTCTACAACAGGGTCATATTTTTCTGCTGAGCACGTTTTAATACTTTAAGTCTCTTTAAGACAAGAGTTTGTCACGCTCATAGTCTAATAAAACATGGTCTTCTCTTCCCAGAGTGACACAAACTTACGTTACAATAACATTGCCACTTTATATACCTAGCACTATTGCATATTATCATATTCGCTCCTTGAGAAACATAACGTCATTACCCAAAAAATGGGGTTTTTGAGTTAATAATGCCATCTAGCTCGTATGATCGTAACGCACGCAATACGAAGACACCTATCGCCCTAGTTCTATTAGAACCGCCAGAGGGCGCTAATGTCGTTATGGCGAATAGAGGGAATAGGTGCCTGTCTCATAGGAACAATGTCATTAAAGGGAAGTAAATTGCATTTTTTGCTTAGTGACGGTTTTCTATGAGATTCAATGGTAAGTACGTCAATTTACATAAGAAATAGTGTATCTATACGTACTATGTCACTTTAAACTTATAATATGGTATCAAAATCAAAACTCAATTTAAAGCAATATCGTACTTTTCCCTTTAAGGACACTTGTACTTTTGAATTTAATAGAATAGAATAATGTTTTGAAATAAGTAAAGTGACATTATACCTATAATGACGGTTTTGCTTAAAACTTAAAGCCATAATGCTGACTAAAAATAAAAACGTACTGTTCTTTTACTTTAAGTGACATTGTGATTTTAAGAAGCTGACAGAAGTTTTAGCAGGTCGATCGTCATTATCTGTGTAGTGTCAATATGCTAGCTTAGTTTACCATAGCGACAGTTGGCATGCTTAAGTGAAAAATGACGTTTTAAGCTTAAAGCCACTACAACGGGTACAGAACGCTTATAACGGTGTGGTTAATGAATGTCACTCGTTGTTTAATGTCACTGTGTTGTATTTTTTCTATAAGGTTCATAATAGAGTTGTATTATGGGTACCTACTAGACGACTATTTATAATTAGATAGATATAGCCACATTACGAGCCCTATTGATCTAACTGTGGAACTAGGTTGGTATGTGTAAGATTCCCATATTTATTAATTATAATATAATATTATTTATGTGTTGTGTGATACTTTTTCATTCATCAAAATTAGCAAGTTATTTTTGTGATGTCTGTTATGTTCCAATTTTATTTCTGACAAGCTGACACAAAACACACATTAATTATTATTATCACTAGGTAGGTACTTACCTATTAATTACCCATAAAACTATTGTTCTCTTACAGTAGAAAATGTCTCAATGTGTCTTGAATGACAAAAAAGTTTAAAGCTATTTTAATAAAGTTAATACTACTGTTTTAGTTGAAACTGTTATAATAAAGTTAATACTTATGATGATGAAGAATTCGTACCTCCTTCAGAAGAGCTAGTTCTAATAACGTAATGTGTCACTTGTGAGTTTTTTGTTGTTTTTCCGGGTTGGTTTAATTTTGCTACTGGCTGTTTCTAAACTATTTATAATGTTGTTATTTTGAATTTGAACTTCTGAATGTGTATTTGTGGTATCTCTTCTTGTAAGGTGTCAAAATTACTTCGTAATTCTAAGTTAAACTGATCGTGGTTACAAATAAGAGTGTGTTTCTGTTTAGGTGTTTTGCCTATTTATGAATTAATTGCTTACGGTGGATTTAAGTCTTAAACTTTATTTTTGCTCTCACGGGTCTGTGATCGGAACTAAATTTAAACCTATTGATGTACCTAATACCTACATACATAAATATCTAATTAAACTTTTGTCAGATGAAAATATTATTATATAAGTAGTCAATTTCGTGTGTGATATTCCGCCAGGCGAAGTCCCTGGGTCCAGCGACTTTGAAGTTTTTTTGAGAAAGAAGGGATTACTTATCTACGTTCATGTTTCGACCAAAGGCAAATGGAATAGACCTAGAACTACGGTCGTTTCTGCTGCCAAGGCCATATGTGGTCCAACTATGTATGTGTGCTTGATCTGACTTCACCAAGGACAATGGTCCATGTTTCCTGCTTTTCATCAGTAGATTTATTTAGAGGGTCATAATCTCGTAATACTCTTCAATCTTATCATCGCAATGTGTAGATGTTGATGCGTAGGCTTTGATTGCGGTTAAGGTTAGGTATATAGGTAGCTTTGGGATTTGGGATATGCTTAACGTCAACACAGCCATCTTGTCGGAGTAATTTGATAATCCGACAATGTTGTCCTGCCACTTCTTTTTGACGACAAAGCGTGTGGGTATCTTCCGCCGGGTAGTTTCAAAGTAGCGCCAATAACAGAAAAGCTAAGGGAAAAACGTCTGAGGTGGTACGGTCATGTACAGAGGCGTCCTGTAGACTACATGGTAGCGATCGATATTTCAACGACGAAGCGAGGACGTCGAAGACCACCTGCCACCTGGCTGACGACGGTTCACCGAAACCTGAAAGACCTCAATATAGACGCCGACGTTGCACTCAATCGTGCAGAATGGAGGAAAAGAACAGGGAAGGCCGACCCCAAGTAAATGAGAACAAGGCCTAGCAGGATGATGATGACGTGGGTATCTTCCGCCCGGGGATTCTTAGCACCACTTTTACAGGGTACTTAGCGCCGTAACGAGGAGTCGTACATGTCAAATGAGATTGGGCTATAAGCCCACCATGCTGGTTCAGTGCGGGTTGGTGGATCGCCAGAGGCTTGTTTGGTATTCAACAGGGTGACCACGTGCAGGAGAGGCTGGTCTGGGGCCCGTTACATGGCATTCGGGCCCCTTACATCGCATCCCCCAATTATTATCCTCGCCTTTGTTTATTTACTTTGGTAATTTTTGATCGTAAAAATATAGCCAAACAAAACAAGCTATGAATACTCTAGTTTTAAAGAAAAACTAGTCTTATTTGCTAATTTTTTAAGACTGAAAGTCGCTTACTTTAGTAAATATTAATTAACATCCATGTAAAATGATTCTATTTGCGCTTTTTCTTTGAAATAAACGTTAAGTTATATCAAATAACTGGATATAGTGTCACTGTTCCATAAATTGAATCAATATTGCGAAGTCGTCATGTGACATTAAGCAAAACTAAACGGAATAGTGACATTACAATTTTCTTTTAATTGAATTATCTTAGAAATTAAACAAAAAAAACACAGTTTACTCAAATGACTCACAAGATTAGTTTAAAATCTAACAAAATATAGCAAAAAACTCTTTCTTTTATCTCTAGTACGGCAGTTTTAGACGTTTGAAGATTTCGAAAATTTTAAAGCTCTGTACCCAAAAAACACGTTTTTCGCTTAATGACACTGTGTTTCTCAAGGAGCGAATTATGTATAGCGCTGTCGCATGATGACACTGATGACGTAGGCTTGTGTCAGTCACGTGGTCGGAAGAGAGTACCAGGCGGAGTATATTAATACCATGGTCACGCTTATAAGCGTTTTATTACTGCCAAATAGCACAACTAGTTTATCAATCAGTTACCTCAAAAAATAATTAGTAGCTGCCATCACCAATGAGTTAGCATCAGGACATAAGGCAGCGTTTAGATGCAAGGATATACTTGCCATACAAACAACAACACTACCCACACACACAGCCACACACTTGCCACAGCCATAATATACTTGCTT
This sequence comes from Cydia splendana, assembly GCF_910591565.1. NCBI lineage: Eukaryota > Metazoa > Arthropoda > Insecta > Lepidoptera > Tortricidae > Cydia > Cydia splendana. Next base: position 8,953,855 of record NC_085969.1, on the reverse strand, counting down.
GTAGAAGTCATATGACTTCTTCATTTTACTTTAACTGTGTGACCCCTCTACCAACTTATTGTTTCGGTTATAGTTATAGCCCATGGTAGACTGATAGAGAATGTCTTCTGGAATTAATTCCGCCAATTATACTATCGTGTACTGTGCAATAATGTTTAAATAATAATAAACAAATAAACCTGAATAGTAATTTAAATGCCACGCAAAGCTGCCGTTGAGTCTACCGAGTGCCTATATTATAACAGATACATTTCTCGGATAAATACCTACTAAAAATTTGTACCAGACACGGTCGTCTCTGATCACTTCACTGCCATTAATTGCTTTTGCGCCCTTGTCACTACTAGTATATTATATTCTACCCCGAGGGCTAGAAGTGGCAAAACCTTGGCAGACAAAAATTTAGTTTTAAGAAGTTTGATCCCTTTACACGAAAAGAAGAAGAAGTATATTATATGATAAGCAGAGTGCTTTATAAAGAATATTTGTCTGCAGAACATATCCTTCATGTCGACGTACCTCATCGTGCTGATGCAGTTCAAGCTCACCTTACTTCGACAAGGCGCACGGAAAGCTGTCAGGTCGATCGTGAAGGCCATCTTCAACACCACCACCATGCTACCTGACGAGGAATATGAAGACGATGAATAAAATAGGTACACAATAAAATGCACAAGTGTGCCGATCACTTGATAGTAAACGGATAATCATACCATTAACTAGAAGGATTTTGAAACACTATAAGTTTGTACGAATTTTAATATACGAGTATATTTTAAATGCTTCAGTTAAAACATAATTAGATATCAAACTTATGCATAATTCATTTGATGAATATAGTGTCACAATAAGTAGTATTCTAGATTCATCCAGTCCGCCTCTTGTATGATAAGTTTTCTGTTAAATGTTATAAGCATAAATAAATGAATACATTTGACTATTTTGGTGTTATTAAAATGTGCCGAGCCCTAAAGAGACAAAAAAGCAGTAAGTGCCTATTTAGTTTCAATTATTTCCCTGTCCTAAATTGTTGGGCACATCCATATATTATGCACTATTGACTACTACGATTTTTTTTCACATAGCCCCTGACTTACGGCCCGATTCAAAACCCAGTGTCAAAAGTGACGTTTTTGTCTGAAAAAACGTCACTTTTGACACTGACATATCTAATCCATATCGTATCTAGACGTAATATTTGACGTGGACTTCGACAATCCACTTTGAGTACTCTATCTGCTATGCTATTCGATTCGTTAGATATTTGTCGCTTTGATCTAAGAGGAACTGAACGTTTACTTATGCTTGTATTCTGACACTCATCACAGTCATCGTTTAAAAAATTACGTGGATGTGTTTTTATCCCAAAATATTACATATTATAAATAATAAATAAAATAAATAAGTCTAATTGTTCTACATAAGGAGACATATCTCAGGTTCTAATACCGAACAAAGCTGTTAGAGAATGGTAAACACTTTAAACGCGTACGGCCCGATTCGAACTTTAAGATACGTTAGTTAATAAATCTAGAAACGATATGGATTAGATATGTCAGTGTCAAATGTGAAGTTTCTTCAAACAAAAACGTCATTTTTGACACTGATACATCCAATCCATATCGTTTCTAGATCTATTACTATTAATTGACGTATCTTAAAGTTTGAATCGGGCCGGTAGTCTGATCCGCTACTTTTTATGCTGGCTGTACCATATAGTAAAGTTCTGCAAAGTAGTAACATTTATAATTGGAAAACAAATAAAATATGTAGGTACGCTTTTCTGATTTAGTCTGTTCGAGAAACTGAAAACGGTGAAAACTAGAGATACTAATCCTAAAAATAAGTGTGATACTTCATTATATTCGTCATGATACCTAGAAAAATGTATTCGAAGCGTGAGCAACCAAAAAAAAAGTAAGTAGATATTTTTTGTTTCCCCAATATCTCAATAATTATTAATATTTAAGAAACCAAGATTATTATTATAAAAGAGGAGGATATTTCCAATCAAGCATTATTTATACTTTTTATTCAACGCTGAACCCTTCTCATATACATGCGTAATAAGATCACGTTACGAAAAAACTAATAGTTTGGTTATAATATTGTTTTATATTTTACAATTTTACCTTGAATTTCGTTTTTCGTAAATTTTCTATGTTATTCTAAAACTTATTTTAAGCAAAGTATTTACTAAAACTTATATAACTTATATACTTTATTAAAACTTTTATAATGTGATCTTATTAAGCATGTATATGAGAAGGGATCTAGAAAGCGAGAAAATTTTACAATAGTAATTTATACATTTTTTTTTTCGTTTTCAATAAAGAAGGAATTTCGAGAAAATTTTGTTCATTAACAATTACCTAACTTGTTGAAAAAATAACTTTAAGATAAATTTCTACAACTATTACATTTGTTGACATGTTTTGAATACACCATATTTTTTTAAAATTTTTCAATGAATATTTAATACCTTTAAAATTATATTTAATGTTACGTAATCGCTTTTTCTTGCCGCGCGCGTTTCCCGAAAATGAGGCGCGGAGGGCTGTGTTCAGCGTTGAATAAAAAGTATAAATAATGGAGATACAGTTCTGCAAGTATAGAATGTTTGATTGGAAATATCCTCTTCTTTTATAATATTATTTTTGGTTTCTTAAATATTAATACTTTTTGAGATATTGGGGAAATAAAAAATATCTACTTCTTTTCCCCTTTTTTTGTTTATAACTTTTGATATTTTTTGTGTGCTAATACACGCTTCGAATACATTTTTCTAGGCATCATGACGAATCGAATGAGGTATAACACGTATTTTTAGGAGTAGTATCTCTATTTTTCACCGTTTTCAGTTTCTCGAACAGACTAATTCCACACACACAACACTTGAGCTTTCCGTTACTTTGTAGCGTAGCTGGAATACATTTCCCGCAACCATAAAGGGATCGTAAACAGAACTAGGTAGAGAGGTTCCTAGTATCGATCGCATTAGGGTCAAACGGATACTAAATATAGGAAAGATTGAGATGTTTATTCGCCAAAGCAAGTCTTTGTGCCGGGAAACTAGAAAAATACCTGCCAGTTTCCGAGGCAAAGGCATTCCTCCTTGTGCGTTGGATTAGTCTTTAAGAAGTTGTTACTGGATTTCTTAAGAAAAATGTACAAACGATTCTACAGAAACTTTTTGTTTGAATGAAAAAATGAATAATTTTCCGGTGCTTTATTTCGTGCATGGTGTGAAATAATTTATTTTACAGTACATGTCCTTCTTCCTCGCGTTATCCCGGCATTTTTGCCACGGCTCACATAGGAGCCTGGGGTCCGCTTGACAACTAATCCCATGATTTGACGTAGGCACTAGTTTTTACGAAAGCGACTGCCATCTGACCTTCCAACCCAGAGGGGAAACTAGGCCTTATTGGGATTAGTCCGGTTTCCTCACGATGTTTCCCTTCACCGAAAAGCGACTAGTAAATATCAAATGATATTTCGTACATAAGTTCCGAAAAACTCATTGGTACGAGCCGGGGTTTGAACCCGCAACCTCCGGATTGCAAGTCGCACGCTCTTACCGCTAGGCCACCAGCACTTTTTACAGTACATATGGTCCTACTTTCCCGCTAGCGGTGGAAAGTCCTCTTTCCCGCACACTAGCGGGAAAGAGGACTTTCCGTGCGTATACCAAAAGTTTTAGGGGCCATATGTACTGTAAAACGTTGTACGATACACGTGCAAATAGGTAATTGGCAACTCGTGTCGATTTAAAACACTCCCTTCGGTCGTGTCTTAATTTATCGCCACTCGTTTCGAATTTCCTCACTAATTGGTATCGTAAATAACTATTACAATACGTCTGGTGCTAGATTACGACACCCCTTGCTATAATAAGCTCATTTACACAACTACGTCGAAAATTTGAAAGGCCATGTTTTTTATATAATATACGTATTTGTGTGTAAGACACACGTGAGAATAGGTAATTCGCAACTTGTGTCAATTTAAAACACTCTCTTCGGTCGTGTCTTAATTTATCGCCACTCGTTTCGAATTTCCTAGTTTTTGCACTCGTATTGTACATCTGTATTGTAGTATGGACTTGTGTGTGGTTTGTTGTCTTAGGGTGAGAAGTGCTAACGAATCAAAATAAATTATTTATGGAATATTTTATGTTTTAACTAGTGTTTTTGAATGTAAATATCTTACCGAGTAAACCAACACGGTTGTTCAAATTTACATCGGAGCTTAGGCAATAAATGCCACGTTGATTTATTTTAAACAAAGCTGGTAATTAATATTGTGAGAGCTATGTAGTTAGTTACTCATTTAGAAAAGGGACTGCAACTGTGACTAATGATTCATTTGATGATTCAATCACAATTCTTGTGTAGAATTAAACTACAAATGACATATGGCTTGCATAACGTTATTGTAGCTTATATGTTAAACGTTGCTGTACTAAAAAATCACACTCCTTTCTTTTGGAAGGTGCCTACCTTACGCCAATATTCATTTGCAGGTAAAGCCTGACCAGTAATATATGATCATTGTCAAGAGGGCGCTGTTATTTTCATGTATAGGGTGACAGTGACAGTTCAGTATTGTATGCATAAAATTAGTTCCAGTGAAATTCCGCAACATGGCGCGTAGTCATATATTCCTGGTCAGGCTTTAGTTACAGTGATCCTTTATAAATTAAAATTAACAGGATAAGGAAATCTCTCTCATTTAAAGTGGCAAGTATGCTATTGGGCCAGTTGGTACTAAACATCCAACACAAGAGGAAAAGGGGACGACCGGTTCACCATACAAACGTAGTCCCCACTTTCCTCTTTGAATTGTGATGCTTTGGCTTTAAGTAAGTAGGAACAAATAATGGAAACGTAAAAGTATATTTACAAAAAACCTTCAATTTGTATCCCGTTCATGCTACCACTGCCGTCATTTATTTTCTGGGGTAAAAAATCGACTTCTCCATTCAGCTTTATGAAAAGATTGCTAATGCTCGACTTTGAGCAGCAACACTCTTAACTAATCATAGTGAACCTTATGCCTTTTGTAATAAGGTTTACGAAGTGTCAGTTAACAGTGTGGGCGCTGGTACGTGCAAATTCATCTCAGGCATTTCATTCATTATCAAAATGACGTAGGATAGCTCAGTTGGGTTCCGTGAAATTAACGCTTAGTTAAAAGTTGATTGCTGAGCATACATGTTGTGAATATATAATACATATAGGTACATTACATACAATATATGTATTGATTCTATTCTATATTTCAGCTTGACTATAATATGGTTGCAGTTTTTAACATTCTAATTATTTAAAAAAAAAGAAATCGATATAGGGTTTAAGACTGGTTTCGGGACCTACACCTACGTTACCTACCTCATTATTTTGATCGTATTTTATGTATAAATAAATAAATATTATAGGACATATAAATATTCGATATATGTATAGGTATATTCGATTCCATTCCATGACATTACGAATTCAGTAAACTGAGACGGGACTGAAGTCCAGCCATTAGTTCCATCTGAGATATTTGATTTAAAGAGTAATTGGGAGATTTAAGCAAGTCCATCTATAAAAAAAGTAATTTCCAGCAAAACGATACCTTTTTGCAGGTTGTCAATGAGGCCTGCTGTAATGACTCCTTTAGGAGTCGTCTGTATTGGCAATTATGAAAGGTTATTCCTTAAAATATTATACCCATATATATATATAGTAAGACCAAGAAAAGTCTGCAACGATTTTGATAGCACACGGAGTGCAAGTGTTATTTTAAACGTCAAACTTCTATGAAATTAAGACGTATAAATGATAACACTTGCACTACGCGTGCTATCAAAATCGTTGCAGACTTTTCTTGGTCTAACTCTATGTAGGTACCCTACCTATATACTCCACAAAGCGAGAATCTTTGCGAAATTGTGAATCGGCACTCAATATTTCAAACTTTCATCGGATAAAAATTCTAACCACCGCCGCTGAAATATGAAACGAAAGGGAATAATTAATTGCATTTACATTTTTATGACTTTGTTATTTGTTTTTCACGATTGAGTGAAAGGGCAGAATATGGATTTATAAAACATTTTAATATTATTCGTTCGTTAATATTCTTCGTAGGCCGCAAAAATATGTGACACGTTCTTATGGCTCTACAAATAAGATCGTGTCAGATACTTTCGCGGGATTCGTTGTGTAACATATATTATTTCGGGTGACTGTACCTACACTTATTCAACTGTGGGAAAACCATACCATTCGCTCCATCCCTAGGCTGTGGTGACTGTTTTCCATCAAGCGATACGCCCGCTTGATTTTTTTGAGGATTTCTTACTTATGTACTAGAGAATGCTCCCAGTACTGAGTTTGTATGGCGAGAACCGGGAATTCCCGGTTCCGGTACTGTGTTTGTATAGAAAACCGGTACCGGGAGCACTCCCTATTATGTACTTACTTAAGGGCAAGTTGATTTAGCAATGTAAGGGTCAAAAATATTATTGAACTCTCAACGCCCAATATAGCCGACGATAGCAGTTGGAGAAGGTAACTGGTCTACTGGCGCCTCGCTCGAAACCGCAGTCGCCCCAGCCTACTAGATGCCCATGTGCGAAGCCCTCGACGAATATCTTCAACCGCCTCGCGATAAAGAATAAACTACACGATTTAAAAAACTGACTTTTATTACGCGGTACAAATATAAAAATACTCCTACAACGATTAGGCGGTACAGCTTCGGATCCCTCAGGTCTTCCTTGGTTTTCTTCCTTTGGTTTTCTTCCTTTTGGTTTTTCCTTTTCGGCTGCTCCTGGTGTACTGTACGATCCGAAGCGGTTCCGTCTTACTTTTATACGAAAAATCAAGAAAGAGAGTCACCTACGATAGGGAGATAAAATCATGTCTTAATTCGCGGAATTAATCGGCCTGTGATTGGTCGCTTACGTCATACGGTCATTTTCGGGTGAATTTTCATTATCCCGCTATCGTTCTGCGACTCATATTACATACATCCGATTAATTACTGACTTAAAACTATTACAAATAGTTAACTACGTTCATTAGTTATAAAAACAAACGATAACAAGTTCACTAGTCCTTACGACTTGGCTTACAATAGATAGGAAAGCGGCCGAAATGAATACAATGGATGGTTTATGGCCCTTTTGCCGACTCGCAGGCCTTTGTCTACCTGTGACTGCCTTATGATTCTTATCTAACTAGGTGACTAGGCTAACGACCTATAATATCTACAAATATTGTTATGATGTAACTTTAACAGGTTACGAATTAATTAATGAAACGTGTATGTTTCTAAGTGAAAATTACGCTGTATCGGAGCGCTGAGCTCGAATTTGGCCGACCAATGAGAAGCGGTCAGTCTGTCCCTTTCATATTGAGACTTCCTTGTCTTGATCCGCCTTTCTTTGGTTAACCAATGACAGAGCCTACATTATTTTACCAAGTTTATAGTGATTACTTGGGAATTGGGAAATAGGTTTAACCATGTTTTTTCCTAACTTACTGGGTGACCTAAAACTTATTACGAACCTACGACTTAAATAACGGATATTTTGAATACTTATGACTACTGACAATCTAATCGCGGTTTTCCCTACCTATCAAATAAATCTTTATTGAGAATACAGTCTTAATCGAATTTGATCTTAATCTAACTTATAATTATCCGCGTCTTGTCGTAGCGTCGCTAACATTTTGTCCCCGCAGTCGAAGACTCCTGGTGCATGGGTTGCGACGCGATGACCGCCAGCTTGCAGCTCGGCCTGCGTAGCGTCCCGTGCCTCGTTCTGACGTCTGCGGAGCGAACCCTCCCGTCAGGTCCATGATAGACGGTCTCGACGACTCCTTTAGGCCACATGCTGCGTGGTCCGTTGGGTTCAGAAATGATGACAACATCTCCCGGCTGGATCTGTCGCCCTCCGTCGTCGGATGATTTGCGTGGTGCCAGCAGTGGAAAGTACTCCTTGGTCCAGCGCCGCCAGAAGTGGTCTGCTAGCGCCTGGGCAGCCCTCCATTGTCGCTTGTCGTTTTCTTCGTAAGCGCCAATCATAGGTAAGTTAGCGTTATGAAGTAGAAGAAAGTGCGCAGGTGTGAGACTTTCTTCGCTCTCTGGGTCGACGTTCACGTGTGTTAACGGCCTTCTGTTAACGATATTCTCGATCTCTGCCAGTAGAGTCTCGAACACTTCGGTTTTCGGTGCTCTAGTGTTGAAAGTATAGAGCATCGCTGTCTTCACGGTGCGTACCATTCGCTCCCAAGCTCCGCCTGCAGATGGGTTGCCGGGGGGAATGAATTTCCAATCCATTCGTCGCTGCACGCCGTAGTGTTGCAATTGCGGAAGCCATTGCCTGTAGGCCTCGCGCAGCTCGTTCGATGCCGCCTTGAAGCAGGTTGCGTTATCGCTATACATAACGCTCGGCCATCCTCTTCGTGCGGCGAAGCGCCTTAGCGCCAGTAGAGCGCTATCCGTAGACAGGCTATGTACAGTTTCGAGGTGAATAGCCCGAGTTACTAGGCATGTGTACAGACACACCCAGCGTTTCTCTCGTCGTCGTCCTATGGTCACGTACATAGGCCCGAGGTAGTCTTGCGCGGTGTAGGTGAATGGCCTCTGGTAAGCCTGTAGCCGCTCGGGTGGTAGATCGCCAAGGGGCTGCGCTCGCGGTGAAGCTCGACGTAGCTTACACAGCGCGCAGTCTCGCGCTACAGCTTTCACGGTAGGTCGCAGTTGTAATATCCAGTAATGTTGTCGTAGCTGATTTACCACTGCCTCGTTATGAATGTGCGCCATTCGCCTGTGTGCGCGTTGGACCATTAGTCTGGTAAATGAGTCCTTGCCGTCCAATATTACGGGTCGTACCGATGTGTACAACACTGGAGCGTTTCCTAACCTCGTCTTCATTCGCAGCACGCCGTCGTCGCACAGCTCGGGTGCTAGATTGTATATTCGCGATTTCTTGTCCAAATCGCGTCCTGCGCTTAGAGTGCGCAGCTCGTCCGGGAAACTTCTTCGTTGGCTATTCTGTAGCCACATATGCTCGGCTCGCTTTATGTGGTTCACTTGCAGCTGCAGCGTCTTGTTCTTATTTTTCATCTTATCTATGAAAAGTAGAACGTAGGCCGTCGAATTCATTAGCCTATCGTAATTACTGAAGCGTCGTATGTCAGGTAGCACGCTCGACGGATCTGACTTTGACGTAGTAGTAGATAACGTAGTCTCTACTGTGACTCCGCTTTTCCTTTCAGGAAGGTCTTCAGTCGGTCTGCCTATTTCTTGACTCGGCCACTCCACTTCTGGTCGGTGAAGAAATGACGGTCCTTTGTACCATTCGTCGTGAGCGGTGATTTTCCTCGCCGGCTTCCCTCTCGTAGCGTGGTCTGCGGGGTTCACGTCGGTTGGCACGTACATCCACGCCCGCCGGTCCGATTTTTCAGCTATTTCAGCCAAACGGTGTGACACGAACGGCTTGTAGTTTCTTGCGTCGTCTTTGATCCATCCTAGCAATACTCGAGAGTCCGTCCAGTAGATAATTTTCTCGACGTTGTATCGTTGCTCCTTTTTAATCGTCTCGGCCAGTCGAACTCCGATTACTGCGGCTGTAAGCTCTAGTCGTGGTACTGACAATACTTTCAGGGGGCAAACTCTGCTTTTGCCCGCTGCTAGGCTGACTCGTACATCTTCTTTGTTCTCGATACGCCAATACGCCACGGCGCAATAGGCTTCAGTTGACGCGTCGGTAAAAACGTGTAACGTGTATCTCGTAGCTCCGCCCGGTGACTCATACCTTCTAGGTATGCGTAGCGCCGCTACGTGTTTCAGTGCGTTCTGCCACTGAAAAAAGTCTTCAGCTTCTTTATCTGGTAGCGGTGCGTCCCACGTAGTGCCTTTTGTCCAAACTCGCTGAAATATCATTTTAGCGCTGATGACGTAGTGAGCGATAAGTCCCATGGGGTCGTATATGGACATTATCGCGCTGAGAAGTTCCCTTTTTGTCGGCGGCCGTTCTTGCGTCTTCACAGCCTCGGGAACTCGCAGCATTTTCGTGTTGTAGCCCAGAGTGTCCGTCCTAGGGTCCCACGTCATGCCTAGAACTGTAGGTTGACCTTCGCCCAGATGCGTCGGTCCTTGCGCTGCGTGTAGTTCGTGCTCGACGCTTGCCAGCATTCGCGTACTGTTGCTCGCGTAGCCTCGTAGATGAAAACTGCCCTCCGCGTGCGAGTCTCGCACTTGTTGTGATACTCGTAGTAGCTCATCCTCGGTCTCGTACGATGCCACGTAATCGTCCATATAATGATTATTGTGGATGTCGTAGACCGCGTCCGGATATTTGTCCTGGTTGTCGAGCGCGTTCCTATTACGCACCGAATGCGCGAGGAAAGGCGATGACACGTTGCCAAAACAAACTCTGTTTAGTTTGTACACCTGGGGCTCCATATCTCTTCTAGTGCCGCGCCACAGGAAGAGTTGGCTCTGTTGATCTTCTTCTCGCATTTGAATTTGCAGGAACATTTCTTGTATGTCCGCGACCACCGCGAAATTCCATTCGCGGAATCGTAGCAAAATTCCTAATAGGCTTCGTAGTAGGTCTGGCCCCGATAAAATATAGTCATTCAGACTATTTCCTTGACTTTTTGCCGCGCAGTCAAAAACGGCTCTTCCTTTGCCTTTATTTAAATTAAATACATTAAAGTGCGGCAAAAACCAGGTTCGGTCGGTCTGCGGCGGCTCCATGATACGTTCCGCGTATCCTTTCTGTAGTAACTTCTGAATTTGGGCTTCGTAGTCTTCAGCGAAGTCCTTGTTGCGCCGCATTTTCATCTCCAAGTTGTGTAGCCTCGACCGCGCCATTACGTAACTCGGTGGTAGCTTCACGTTGTCCGACGCCCACAGTTGACCGACCTCGTACCGGCCCCCTGCAGTCTTGCGTACCGTAGCGTTGAAAATGTCGATGGCTCGCTGATCGCTCGGACTGACGTTTTCTTTATTCGTTACTCCTAACGCTTCGATCGACCAATGCTTCTTAACTTGATCGATTAATTCGTCGTCCTCTGTGCGGCAATGAAGTACGGTTTGCTCGATCGTGCGAATGATGCGCGGCATTCGCCCAAAAAATACCCAACCCAAGGGTGTCTTCATTGCGCAAGGCTCGTCCTCTCCGCCCTGCCTGATCTCGATGGGAGTCTTCAGGTGGCAGAAATCGCCTCCAATCAGCATCTGCGGTACTCCTGTACCCACGTAGCATTCGTCGCCCAAATCTTCTAAGTGTTTGTGCTTCATCAATTCGGCCTTGTTGAGTGATTGCGATCGTATGCCAAGTCCTTCTACGGTCTTCATGACGATCTCGTGCACGGTGCCTCCTCGCAGCGGTCCCACTTGCGCCTTTACAGTTTGCGTGATAGATGTGTGCTTCAGGTTTCTTATCCCACGTAGACAGAGAGGTTCGTCTTCGCCTACTGCTCCGATTTCATCTGCGACGTCTTGATCTATCATGGAAAGCGTTGACCCGTCGTCGAGGAAAGCGAATATTTGAGCCGTACCCTTCGGCCCCGTGACTGTTACAGGCAGCACCTTCAGTAGCACGTTGAAGTTTGGGGTTGACGACACGTAGACGCGCGGATCGTTGTCCTCTCGTTCTGTAGGCCGCGACTCCGTTTCGGCCGCTGCCGCAAACGATGACGTCACTCTCGGTGAGGCGACCGCTCGATGCGTCGACTGAGCTACCGCTATTGTAGCCCCACTGCTGTTGTTCGCCTGTGTAGGCTCGGTGTGCAGCAAACGGTGATGCGTGTGCGGGCAGCCTGTCACGCCGCACCCTTTCGCGTTGCATTGCGACTTCAAATGTTTCGCGTCCATACATCTGAAGCATATACGATTGAGTCTTGCCCATTCCCATCTAGCGCCTATACTCTGTGCGGCCAGCTTGCGACAATCTGTAGTAAAGTGATTGCCACCGCAGTACAAACACGTGCTCTTCGCTGTGATTTGTCGAGCCGCATACGTCGCCTTCTGCCCTCCGCTGCATCGATTTGCGGCCGGAGCTGGAGTGGGGATGGGATAGCGCGGCGCGGGCGCGTTCACATTGACATACTCACTCACATGATCACTGAGAGTTCGCACCGCGCCGCCGTCGTGACCGCACGTATACTTCGTGCCATGCCACGAAGTCGTGTGTGTCACGCTTACCATCTTGGCAACACAGGCTCCAGCAACAAAGCACCATCGACGCAGCGGACTCACGTCCCATCCCGATGGCGCCCACAACTTCAGACACCATCGCCGTAGCGGGCCACACCACCCGCACGACTATGGACGCTACTACTCTACAACTGCAGACACCATCGCCGTTCGGACAAGATGCGCCGCTCGCCCATGACCCTACACCTCTAGCACCTCAGCCGGAGCGGGACACACCACCCGCACGACTACATCTACAGACACCATCGCCGTAGCGGGCTTAACCGCCCGCACGACCTTGGACGACCACCACAGCTCCATCTCCTGCAGCACCAGCGCGTCTGCCAGCAACATGGACGCACAGAAACCCACCTCACAACAGAAGCACTGTCATCCTCAAAATGATGACGTTTGACCTCCCCACGAGGTGGGGAGCGACCCGAATCAGCCGTCACAGCCGGAAGGCGGGCACGGCCACGCATACCTCCTTCGAGGTATCGCAAGAATATCCATCCATCCATCCGGGCGCGTTCAGTCTAGCGCCAGGCGCGCGCGCGTACGGTGCTGTCATCGGTCCCTGCGCGCGCTTCGCTGGTGCGCGCGCGTGACAGAATGACATCTCTAGCTCGCTCTCTTCCATCAGAAAATCAGCCAACTGCAGGATCTCGGGGTCGTCGGTATCGCGATGTCTGTTGGCGTAGTCGCACCATCTGCTTCGTAGATGAGGCGATAATCGATCGGTTACTTTCCGTATCAGCATCGGGTTGTCGGCGTAGTGTCTTCTATCTATGTCCATGATAGTAGATACGACGTTCATAATCTTGATCGCAAACGTATTGAGGTCGTTCGCGCTCGGCCCCAACGGTGGCAGTCTTCGTAGGTCCTCGATTGCTTTATCCAAAAGCACCTCGCTTCGGCCAAACTGCTTCTTCAAAATACGTATAACCATGTCTGGACGAGTAGCTGTAGACAGGACATGTGACACGCACATCTTAGCGTCCCCGCGTAACGCCATACGCAGTCTTGCAACGTTCTCGTAGTCGGTGAACTTGTAGCGCTTCGATGTCTCGATGTAGGTATTGTAAAAGCTTCGCCATTCGCTCACATCTCCATAGAAGTGAGGTAGCTCGAAGATATCTTTAGGTGCCGGACGAGCCGCCATCTGCATCTTCTCGAACAAATGCAGCATAGACTCCGCAACTGTGCCTTCTTGCGTGTGTTGCGTACGCGCCGTGTGCGGCGTACGGGGCTCCTCCGGTGGCGATTCCGATCGCCGTTGACGTTCCTCGCGGCTCGGTGAGCGGCGTCGCATATGTCGCTCGTCCCGCAGAGGCCGTCTAGGAGTCTCGTAGTCCGGTGGTGGCTCGTTGGCTAACCTCTTCTTAACTGGCTCGGTTATAGTCTTGTCATCCTGAGAGTCGTCCATCCACTTCAGGATTCGTTTCTGTTGTGGCTCGATGTCACCCGCATCTGAGACTGCGCCCGTGCTTCCTTCCGCTATAATCTGTGATTTCTGCGCCTCTAGCCTCTTCTTTATTAAGTCGGCTTCGATCCGCAACTCTTTTCGCTGAATTTCTGCTAGACGTTCGCTCGCCTCAAGCTCCACTTGAGATAGCCTTGCCTCGATGACCGTACTAGCGCATGAGTGCACGGACTGAGTAGGGGCAGGTGCATACGGAATGCTCGACTCCATAGTGCCTCCCTGCTGCGTAGCTGCGACGTCCTTCAGTTTCGTTCTCGCCCGTCGCAGTGGTAACGGTGTGGGCCTCGCAAGTCGTCGTAACCGCTTGCGGAGCTCTCTGCTCCACAGCAGTGTATTTACTTGCGAGGGAGACCCCGGTGGCCTCGTGAAGTCGTCCGCCCTGAGGGAGTGCTGTGGTGCGGCCGCTACGCCAAACGGCTCGGCGCTAGCGGCGCGCGGACGCTCGCTGAGCGCGTCGGACGACGTTACAGGGGTGAGGAGGGGGCGCGCCGCCTCGGCGCCCTCTGACCTCTCGGCGTCCGCGCGGGCAGCCCTCTGAGCCGCTGCCGCGCCCTCCGCTAGGTAACGCCGCCTATCTTCGTCGCTCTGCATCGACGCAGCCTTTCGCGAACGCGTACCGACCATTTTATCGGTCATTTGTGACGTTTCTTCGCAGCAAGTGTAGACTTGAGCACGACGTCCCGGTGCGCTGACAGTAGATCCGGCTCGAAGGACCAGAAAATATTGAACTCTCAACGCCCAATATAGCCGACGATAGCAGTTGGAGAAGGTAACTGGTCTACTGGCGCCTCGCTCGAAACCGCAGTCGCCCCAGCCTACTAGATGCCCATGTGCGAAGCCCTCGACGAATATCTTCAACCGCCTCGCGATAAAGAATAAACTACACGATTTAAAAAACTGACTTTTATTACGCGGTACAAATATAAAAATACTCCTACAACGATTAGGCGGTACAGCTTCGGATCCCTCAGGTCTTCCTTGGTTTTCTTCCTTTGGTTTTCTTCCTTTTGGTTTTTCCTTTTCGGCTGCTCCTGGTGTACTGTACGATCCGAAGCGGTTCCGTCTTACTTTTATACGAAAAATCAAGAAAGAGAGTCACCTACGATAGGGAGATAAAATCATGTCTTAATTCGCGGAATTAATCGGCCTGTGATTGGTCGCTTACGTCATACGGTCATTTTCGGGTGAATTTTCATTATCCCGCTATCGTTCTGCGACTCATATTACATACATCCGATTAATTACTGACTTAAAACTATTACAAATAGTTAACTACGTTCATTAGTTATAAAAACAAACGATAACAAGTTCACTAGTCCTTACGACTTGGCTTACAATAGATAGGAAAGCGGCCGAAATGAATACAATGGATGGTTTATGGCCCTTTTGCCGACTCGCAGGCCTTTGTCTACCTGTGACTGCCTTATGATTCTTATCTAACTAGGTGACTAGGCTAACGACCTATAATATCTACAAATATTGTTATGATGTAACTTTAACAGGTTACGAATTAATTAATGAAACGTGTATGTTTCTAAGTGAAAATTACGCTGTATCGGAGCGCTGAGCTCGAATTTGGCCGACCAATGAGAAGCGGTCAGTCTGTCCCTTTCATATTGAGACTTCCTTGTCTTGATCCGCCTTTCTTTGGTTAACCAATGACAGAGCCTACATTATTTTACCAAGTTTATAGTGATTACTTGGGAATTGGGAAATAGGTTTAACCATGTTTTTTCCTAACTTACTGGGTGACCTAAAACTTATTACGAACCTACGAGTTAAATAACGGATATTTTGAATACTTATGACTACTGACAATCTAATCGCGGTTTTCCCTACCTATCAAATAAATCTTTATTGAGAATACAGTCTTAATCGAATTTGATCTTAATCTAACTTATAATTATCCGCGTCTTGTCGTAGCGTCGCTAACAAATATCAATGCCCCTACCGCAATGATTACCGACTATTATATCGTTATATTGGTGGCATACTCTTGTAATTAGATTATAGAATGAAGTATTGTTTTTATACACTCTAAGTGCAATTGATTGATTGACATGACAGTTGATTTTCTGCTCATGCTTCTGATTTTCCTACAAAATTATGAAAGAAAAATCTATTTTATTCCGTTTGCGCTGAGCAATTTTGCAACCAATAGCTTTTAGCCTATTCAATTCATCCTAGACCAGGACGTGCTTCTATTGGTTACGCTAGCGCGGGCGACTAGGGTTTTTAGACGTAGCACTAAGTGCTACGTAATAATAGCCTAAAGATGTTTGATTGAAGTTGCTTTACTAATTCATTACCATATATTTAATTTACCCCCGTAAATGAAACAGGGTGACAGGTGACAGGTGAGGTGGTGGAGGTGAGGTGAGGAAGGGTGGTTGTTTGTATGTGCACACGAATGAATGTAACCATTTATCTTCAGAACTTATTGACCGATTTGGTTCCGATGTAAAAGATTGGAGCCCGTCAAATTAATACAGTAATTTTATACATTTCGCGTTTGCGTTAAATCCGGTAGTTCTGATTTTTTGCAGACGTGTTTATGATGTTGAATAATACAAGTTTGTGACTTCGAGCGCCGAACGCAACTTTGTCAAATATCGAAAAACCTGCGAAAATTTCGGTTTTCTTTTAGATTTGGGCGATTACAACCCTAAAGGACTAGTTTTTGCTTAGTGCCTTCTCAGGGCGTTTTTAAAGTGGACTAGATTGGCTACAGTACGAGACTAGAATTGTCTCTGTACATTTAGTTAGTAGTTTCCGAAAGAGAAACTTTCAAAATTTATATTTTTTTGAAATTGTATTCGTAGGCTAAGTAAGTGCTGTGAGTATGCACTTTATGTCTCAGGCGATGCTGCTTGGCACAATTGTTTCTAAGATCAAACAAAGCTAATTTGAGCCGGTAGACACGAGATCGTACCGTGCCTACCCCCCAAAAAGGGAGACGCAAGGGTCGGATCACCAGGTCCAATCTATGCTATATTTCTTCCTGCTCTTAGCAACTAGGGCAAATAATTATTATCATTTTCATATAATTTAGGGATTCCTTATTCTATAAAGTATCACTTCAAAGCAGGCAGTCATACATTTTTTTGGAAAAATATGAAGCGGATTGAGTGACGATTTCCATAGAAATGTAATTATGAATGTGTAATCTTCTTATTCCTGTAATTTATTTCGTGCGCTACCTGTTTTAAAAGTTTTCTTATCTTTATATCCTGCTACCCCAAGGTTGTCTGGAAGAGATCGCTTACAGCGATAAGACCGCCTGTTGCTACCTTTATTTACACTGTAAATCTGTTATTGTATTTTTTCTTTGTGGTGCAATAAAGTGTATTTACTTTACTTACTTACTTTACTTATGGCCAAAGTCAAAGGTAAAAAAAAAAACTTAACTTGGCGTTTTAAAAGTATGAATATAATGTGCTCGTCCTTAAGTTATATGAAAATGATATATAACTTGCCCTAGTTGCTAAGAGCAGGAAGAAATATAGCATAGCTTGCACCTGGGGAGCCGACCATTCCCCCCCCCCCTTTTTTGGGGGGTAGCAGCTTTGTTTGATCTTAGAAACAATTGTGCCAAGCAGCATCGCCTGAGACATAAGTGCATACTCACTGCACTTACTTAGCCTACGAATACAATTTCAAAAAAATATAAATTTTGAAAGGTTTTATTTCGGAAACTACTAAATGTACAGAGTTAATTCTAGTCTCGTACTGTAGCCAATCTAGTCCACTTTAAAAACGCCCTGAGAAGGCACTATCAAAAACTAGTCCTTTAGGGTTATAATCGCCCAAATCTTAAAGAAAACCGAAATTTTCGCGGGTTTTTCGATATTTGACAAAGTTGCGTTCGGCGCTCGAAGTCACAAACTTGTATTATTCATTGGGCCAACATCATAAATAACTCTGCAAATAATCAGAACCACCGGATTTGACGCAAAAGAGCCAGGTTACAAAATTCGACAAAGTTACTGGATTAAATGTTTCCGTAATCATTTTTCGTGGTGATACGAAAAATGAAGCAATATGTAGAGTAATTTTTTTTCTCTTAAAATTAAATATTATATGGAAAAATACTATGGAAAACAACACCATATTTGTTGTCCATCGTATTTTCTCGGAACGTTCGTAATATTAGTCATGCTACTTTAGTCAATTCAGTACTTTTTGTACCAAAACTGACTAAAATAGCAAGACACGTTCGTACGTTTCCGTGAAAATACGATGCAATATAATTATGCACGCACTACTTCTGTCTTAAAGTGGCCAGTGCTCGCTAAGCGATCCAAACGACAAATCTGCTTACAGACGCAAATGCGCCGCTGCACTGCGGAATATTAACGTTTTCTTAAAACGAATATGAAAGAAATGGATAGGAGAAGTAATGGGTTTCATTTTATCAGATTTTTCAAGAGATAATTAGACTAAGTGCTTGCTGCGGTTCATATTCGTTCTTTTGGATCAATAACGGATTTATCAAGGAACATTTAGATTCTTCTACACTACGTTTGTACCGACTTGGCAGTGACGTTGAATACGTATCCTAAGGAGAAATGTGCTTGACGTGGCACTTGACATGAGAAGTTAAGACGGTTGGAATGTGCTAGAAGCTGATACTTAAGCAAAATGTATAGTTCAACACCAGGGTGCCTAGCCAACGTGCCAATCGTTTACGCTCAGTAGCTAACGAAATGCAGCTGTCACTGTCGCACTAATATTGAAGAGTGATAGAGATACACAAAGCGTTTCTTTATCGTACCGCAAACGATACCTATTTGTTTTAGGTACTTAGGTAAATCCTCAAGGAATCGGATTGCTATTCGGTACTAAACTAACGTTGTTTTAAAGAGTTTAAATACTCGTACATTCGTAGAATTCGTAATTTTTTTTATGAATTTGCTTCCACTCTTGGGCATCGTTTTAGTAATCTAAGTGTCGATGCGGTGTCCATTGGTCGGAAATATATGGTTCCCTAAAGACGTTTATTATTTACAATACTTATCAGTTCTTAAATATAACTAAGTAGTTTTTTTTTACAAATAACTTACTTTTCTTCAGGCAAACAGCAGAAAAAATATTCATCGATTCATAAAACTAGAAAAAAATCTAAAAAGTAATGGCGCCGTTCCTAAGTTTTAACTTATATCTAGCATGTCTCTTTAAGTTTATAATTTTCTTATATGAATTGTTCACCCTGCACGGCGCTGTTTCGAGTTTAAAATGGAATAGCGTATTTGCATACAAAGTGTCCTAGGGGGGAGTGGGGACTGTTATTTGAAATATTCAGCCAATTCATATGTTAACTGCAATTCGCATGTTCTTGGAATTCTCCATATCTCCAATTCTGTATATTGGTAATGAAAATAATTATAAGGAAAACTGGCGTAGGTAACACATTGCACCTACGCGACCTATATTTTGATCATCAGTATTTTTAATATTTTTATGTAGATACAACTGAGTAAATATATTCGAACAACTGCTAACCACTGGGGCAGCTAAGTAGCAAGAGATGCATTATTAAACTAAAATAGACAAGACAGCATACACTAATAAAGAAAGTGACCAAGTCCACCGGTGGCCGAGCGAGCGAGCGGGTTTTTTTTTTGTTCCCTAGTTGAATAGATGCATTGTAGGAATAAAAACCCCAACTGGATAGATCGACGATCTCGTCTAAATCGCAGGCAGTCATTGGATAGGGGGGGGCACACCCGAGTTTTTGACAAGAAACTTATGTCGATATACGAGTAGACTATGATGGCAACAATCAACTTCTTAATAAGGGTTCATTTTACGAAACCCAACCGAGATACGCTACGCCATTTTCTAGTGTGCCTATGAACAGAAACTTGTTTACCCATGTTTATCCGAACTACACTCAGCGTCACGGAAAGCGCATATCTTCGGGCGCAAGGGATTTTTTCGAAGGCCGACAATCTCCTTAATAAATAAAACACATAAACAAAAGAGAGATCGAAGGTAATTAAATTAACTTTTAGATGATGTCAAATTTATTAAGACAAAACCATTTCACTAAGAGCTAGAAGCACTTGTAATCGCTCGCACCATATGAAGGTGTGCGATGTCCGTGACGCTGAGTGTACTTAGAAACAAATACCAAAATAAAGTTAAAGAAGGACATGTTTATCCAGTCCTAGTAGATTCTCATTTTACGACTAAAAGTTTAAAACTCGTTAGTGTTTACGAACCAACGATTTATTCAATAACTCAAGTCAACTAAGCCAGCTTTGAGATAGGGGTGGTGGTGGGAATGTAAGAGACAACCTGTTGCTATAGCGACATTACACCATCTTTCACTTGCATTCGGACTGTGCTCTAACGATAATTAAATAAGGAATGTTTTCGGCTAACCGATTTTCGAAGTCGAGTTTTAAATTACAGGATACGTGTGTCATCGCAAGAAGGAGATATTTGCTTGGAGCATTGTTTGGAATTACAATACGCAGCGTATCATAATGCGAGTACTAGTAAGTGTGACTGGCATTTTATGCACCAAGTAATACCAAGAATACAAACATATAAAGCCTTACCACAGTGTTTATTTCTTTTCTACCACTGCTGTATTTACAAAGAATAAAATAACCTGTGCCTGTGTTATTTATTTTTCATAACGTTTGTTTAAAACTATGTATAACGGTTAACGGTTTCCAGACAAAGAATATTAACTAAACAACAATAATCAACGACTGTCACCCAAAGTCATTCTGAAATAGTTTACTGGTCTTCTTTGTGAAGGTGTAACTAACTTCAAATGGTATAAATGCTCATTCTTGACCTACACAGTTTCAAAATGAGCGTAGTTAAATATGTAGCAATATTTTTTATTAAAAATAGATGTAATTTTTTTAATGCTCGGAAAACGCCTTTCCAATAAAAGTTACCGTCAAAGAGCTACCTTATTCGGTCACTGACACTGATAATGCTGGTTCCATATTCATAACCTATAGGTGTTTCCCAACTGTAATTAAGTGTGCTTCAACTAGCGCTGAAGTTGAGCTGTCGTCACCGCGCACCGTAACTTGGTTAGACCCCGTCGTGATGTGCGGCGGGAAATGTGATTTAACTACACGTAACCCACGACAGTGCTTGCCAACTAACGTTTAATAATTATGTATAGGTATATTGTTGTGGCAATCAATTATCAGTATAACTTTGAGATTAAAATATAACTTGACGCTGATGTTGGTGGAGTCAACAGCAGAGTATGGTTCACAGGTGATGAAAAGGAAGGTCATGATTAATAATCGATTATAACGGAAAAAAGAGATACAGGCCACTTTGCGGGACTCGGGAGTGCCTTCGAGCATGAGAATTTAACTTAAGATAGGTAGGATAAATTTTTAAGATCAAAGATTAATTCAAACTGCAGAAGTATTGTATTACAATATATTACCTAAAATAACCTCACGTTAGAACCTAGACAAGCCGACCTAATATGAGATACAAGCAAATCACATTATTTTGTGTCATTCGTTAACATATATACTATGTACATATGAAGGTCGTCACTGCGAGGTAATCACCTAAATTAAATTTTTACTTTTCGTTTTCGAAAGAAAAATGTGGAAATCCAATTCTTAAAAACTGCAAAAAAAAAGGTATAACGCGAGTATTTGATTCATTATTTGAACATATATCGCAAAGTGAATCAGTTTTAAATGCGAGCACCAGTGACATAAAATCAAGCAGAATAACATAGTAACCGTGAAAAATGTTTTCGATACACACTTATTGCCGACTGTACTTTCTCTCCTTTGCATGTCTATCAAGTAGTCTGTTTATGTTTTTCCATCGAAGAGTTCCTTTAGCTACCTTCCGACTGCGTCATCAGATCAGCTCCATGTTAGCATATTATTGCATTGTCATCGGAAATATGGAAGTATGCGAAATTTCGGCTCAATCAGACACCCCGGAAGTGGTTCAAATTTAATTTACAAAATTTGAAGCACCATAGGTACAAAAAGATATAGGTACCGTAAAACGGGGTGAGTAGGTTTCGCGGGGAGAGTTGGGTTATGAATGGGGAGAGAAGGGTTGAGAGGGGGGTGAGGAGGGATTTTAAGGCTACTGCTACAAAAATAATGTATTCCAATTTAAAATGGAGCTATAGTAGTACGCATAATAAAAAAAAATCGATACAATAATCTTCCAAAATCACCTTTGTATGAAAACCCTTCTCACCCCAAATACGAGGCACTACGGGGTGAGGTGGGTTTTCCTCTTTATCGTCAAAGTTATGAAATGGAACTACCCAAAATAAAAATAAAAACTAAAATATAAACGTCCGGAACACTTATTATATACACCATTCAGTTTTCATATGTAAAAATAAAATGTTACCGAGGTTTGAATTTCAGTTTTGACCCTACTCACCCCATTTTACGGTACTAGGTATATACGCAGTAAAGCTAAATAAAAATGTGTAAAAAAGGTAAGCAAAAAAGCACGATTAAATGACTATTAACAATCAATTGCGGTAACTTTAATTCTTGTCCATATAGCCATAACATCTACCTCTTTTTCGCCCTGTCATGATTCCATAAGTAATTGTAATCATATTCAAATGATTCCTACTAAAATTGAGAGGCTGTGCAGTATTTTAATAAACGCAAGCAAACCCGCAAAACAACCACCAGCCTGCAAACTCGTCAGCAAGAACATGCAACGCTGCCGGGATTAATTGAATTTCTTGGCGACGTCGCCCTGTTTACCTGCGCGGACAAATTGCTCCTACTGTCTAATTAGCTCTGCCAACCTAATATCGGTTGAGGCTAAATATGGATTTATCTAAAAATAAAAAATACTTAGGTTTTAAAAAGTCTGCGGAAGTGGCATTTGCAATTTAAATCAGTTTTCAAACAAACGCGATGGTTTTGAAATATCTAACAACATCATTTTTAGGAACTGAAATAAATGTCATATACTAAGAAAAAGTGACCAAGGCCTCCAGTGCCCCAGGCTGGAATCGAACCAGCGTCCTCTGCTATCGCGGCAGGTGCCTGAACCACTCGGCCACCGGGCCACAGCGACATTAGTGAAATTTTCCAAGTATATGCACTTCCTACTGAAGATGGCTAGGGGGCGCCACAAGCCTTCAGTAGGAAGTGCATATACTTGGAAAATTTCACTAATGTCGCTGTGGCCCGGTGGCCGAGTGGTTCAGGCACCTGCCGCGATAGCAGAGGACGCTGGTTCGATTCCAGCCTGGGGCACTGGAGGCCTTGGTCACTTTTTCTTAGTATATGACATTTATTTCAGTTTATAATTTATATAGTAGTGTTTCTACTTGATAAAAACAAATTAAAATATTTTCTGAAAAATAATTTAATTTGTTCAAATACTTCATAGTATTGATTGGCAGCGCCATCTCTCTCGCTAGCTCGGTATCATCATGAGAATGATCCAGATAGAAGGTTCGAACCATACTGTTCTACCTTAGAGATGGCTAGGGGGCGCCACAAGCCTTCAGTAGGAAGTGCATATACTTGGAAAATTTCACTAATGTCGCTGTGGCCCGGTGGCCGAGTGGTTCAGGCACCTGCCGCGATAGCAGAGGACGCTGGTTCGATTCCAGCCTGGGGCACTGGAGGCCTTGGTCACTTTTTCTTAGTATATGACATTTATTTCAGTTTATAATTTATATAGTAGTGTTTCTACTTGATAAAAACAAATTAAAATATTTTCTGAAAAATAATTTAATTTGTTCAAATACTTCATAGTATTGATTGGCAGCGCCATCTCTCTCGCTAGCTCGGTATCATCATGAGAATGATCCAGATAGAAGGTTCGAACCATACTGTTCTACCTTAGAGATGGCTAGGGGGCGCCACAAGCCTTCAGTAGGAAGTGCATATACTTGGAAAATTTCACTAATGTCGCTGTGGCCCGGTGGCCGAGTGGTTCAGGCACCTGCCGCGATAGCAGAGGACGCTGGTTCGATTCCAGCCTGGGGCACTGGAGGCCTTGGTCACTTTTTCTTAGTATATGACATTTATTTCAGTTTATAATTTATATAGTAGTGTTTCTACTTGATAAAAACAAATTAAAATATTTTCTGAAAAATAATTTAATTTGTTCAAATACTTCATAGTATTGATTGGCAGCGCCATCTCTCTCGCTAGCTCGGTATCATCATGAGAATGATCCAGATAGAAGGTTCGAACCATACTGTTCTACCTTAGAGATGGCTAGGGGGCGCCACAAGCCTTCAGTAGGAAGTGCATATACTTGGAAAATTTCACTAATGTCGCTGTGGCCCGGTGGCCGAGTGGTTCAGGCACCTGCCGCGATAGCAGAGGACGCTGGTTCGATTCCAGCCTGGGGCACTGGAGGCCTTGGTCACTTTTTCTTAGTATATGACATTTATTTCAGTTTATAATTTATATAGTAGTGTTTCTACTTGATAAAAACAAATTAAAATATTTTCTGAAAAATAATTTAATTTGTTCAAATACTTCATAGTATCATTTTTAGGGTTCCGTACGCAAAGGGTAAAAACGGAACCCTATTACAAAGACTACACTGTCCGTCTGTCTGTCACCAGGCTGTATCTCATGAACCGTGATATCTCATCATACAACCACCATGATATATCATCTGTGAAAATTTATGTTGCCGCTGTAACAACAAATACTAAAAAGCACGGAACCCTCGGTGGGCGAGTCCAACTCGGACTTGTCCGGTTTTATAAAAAGGTTTCGGGTTGGAATCCAAATGCTTTCTTAACGCATTCATCGCTAATCACGAATCGTTTTTGTTTTTCCTCTACGAAGTATTTTCGATGCAACATTTAAATTGTAGTGTTAAGAGAGAAAACACCATACCTACATCATTAAATAAAGGATTTAATACATAAAACACGGAAAACAGGCGTAGCTCAAATAAATGACACTACGACTCGAACTGTCAGACGAGGATCGCCCGCCATTACTGCGTCTGATTGTGATCTTGAGCTGCGCCTTTCCGTGTTTTATGTATTATAGTAGTTTATGTGACTGCTGCATAATGAAAGGCATTAAAATACGAGTGAGGGTTAAAAAAACGAACGCAGTGAGTTTCTTAAAAGGATCACACGAGTATTTTAATGCCTATTTATATACAGTTACACACACTACTTTATCTACACACATATAAACTTTCTATGATAAATTCACTAACCTCATATTTCAGCCGACATGGGGCATCGTTGCTCTCTGGTGGAACTCGCAGATTTGAGAGGTCGCGTCTCCGAAATATCTTTATCGCTCATTTTACATGAAACTTTTGCTTTGAGTTTGTTTAAAAACAACAAATTTAAATTAATTTTATACTTAAAACTAATTAAAAGATAAACTGTACGTCAAATGGCGGTAAATGAAAACTTTTTTCACGCATGTCACACATCCGTAGTTTTTTTTTAATTCATAGACAAACGAATGAAGTCCCTATTCTCATGTCACTCGAGATCAAATGGCGTATGGATTATATTAAATAAACATACTGAATTGACGTTTCGTATCGATAACTGTTTTAATATAGATATAGATACTAGAATCGAGACCCACTTGAGTTTTGACAGCTGTTCCAAATTTAAACTCATAACCTTACAAAAATCTATAATGTAAAAACATTAAAATACACATTTTACCTACTACCACAGATAAGAAAGTTCTCATAGTAAAATTGGTTGTAATAATGCTGGTCATTTCCTATGGTTTCTGAACGCATTATAGAGCACTAATGATATGTACGTAGATAGAATCCTTTATTTAATGATGTATGGTGTTTTCTCTCTTAACAGTAGTTAACAAGTATTTCGTATTCATCGTAATGGCCTTTAAACTAGCCCTATCTAAAGACGTTTCTTTACCACTGAAAATTTTACACACTCGATTCGCGTCACCACGGATTCGACTCTGCATTCGAATCTACATGTAACTACATACACGTTGATCCTAAATACCACATAACCACAAAACACCGACCAAATATAAGATCGTCTCGTGCAGTAAGTTTCACTTCAAATCTAAAGCAACCCCAAAATACATCTCAATTAAAGAAAGACGCAACTAACTGAATTGAACCCAAATTTACTATCTTTTGTAATCGTAGTCAAGCTAGTTTAACTACGGACCTTTCGTCCAGCACAACTCAGATGATGTAAACCCATAAATTGGACCAGACCTAATGACCCAGAACCTATAAAGTACGTACGTACCTGACGTTTATTTTATTGCCAATTTTATTACTACATTTTTTCTCTCCACTAGCGTTTTAAGGAAATCTTTGCGAGGGGATCTTTATGGTTACTAAACTGCGTATCTGTATGTGGCAGGCGGCGTTTTGTTTTATACGCCTTCAAATGTCTTTGTCACTAAAATATAAATATAATATCTATGATCTTTTTAGACTCATGTTGTAGTAGAAGTACTTAGGTATCTGTTAGAGTTTTACTCACAAAACAAAACAATATCATGACAATTGTGCATCTCACTCGCAAAAATAAGACCAATGACGGTACAGTACAGTACCAATTGTTTTTTTCTTAATCTGAGACGCCTTCGTATAAGTTTGCACGTAGGTACCTACTACTAAACTAAGGACCCTTAAGACGAAACAGGAGCTGAATTTTAAATATTTTAGGTAAATATACCCGTCTCGCTAACGGAAGCGGCACCTAAAAGTAGTGCGATAAGGACAAGGCGCAAAATCCTGCGTAAAAATCAAAATAATCGAGGTTTCGTACTCCTCTGTTTCCTCCTCCAAAACTTAACCAATCGTAACCAAATTTGGAAATCTAAATGATTATAAAATTATCTGTGTCGGACCGTTTTGCTTTTTTGGCTAATTGATATCAGTTTTGAATGCCACGCCTCTCATTGCGGCATAGTCAATTAGGCCATTTTGGCCATTTTTGAAGGGCTCTAGCGCCTTAAAAAACAAAAATATCAAAAAAAGCAAAACGGTCCGATACAGATATTGACAATATTAATCTGTGTTGAAAAAATCATTGCTCTAGCTAGTCTAGCTTCAAAAACCACGTAGGAAAACGAGGAGTATGTTTGTATGGAGAAATGAGCACTCCCGTTGGCTCTTAAGCTACGCTTTTACAGCGTCGTTGACCGAAAAGCCTTCCCTATATAAGCGACTAACCTTACATAGGTACTATAGGCTTTGTAGGTAAAGCTGACATGCAGATAACTACTGCATCACATTGACGTATATCTAAGGACTGGCCTTACGGGCAATAAGAATGGGGCATGAATGGGGCCAGGGCTATAACCGCGAAAATCGAAGTTCGCAAATTGCGTGCATCTTTCTCTGTCCCTCTAATTAAGCATTCATTGGAGTAAAAGAGAAAGATCCCCGCAATTTGCGAATTTCGGTTTTCGCGGTAGCCCCCCAGTACAGACAGCGGTGTGACACCGCTACAACGCGATTGGTTGAGGAGTTCGCATCACGCGCGCGATTGGTCACAACTAGTTGCGTTAGACTGCACGATTTGCTCGAATTCGTGAGTGACACCGCTGAATTAGTACCATTTTTAGTGCCCCTAAGGCCTGTCCTTAGATATTATACAGCAGCATTACTACGGCGGCGTTGACGCGGGTGTTGCAGGTTACGTCATAGAGAAATATAATAGCACCGACCGGAAAGTATTATGTTGTTGAGATTAGAGTTTCCGGTCGGTGCTACATCTATTGTCACTTGACAGTACTACTACTACTACTACTTAAAGTACTGATAATTCCGCTACTCGATGCTAGATGTCGGCTATGAAAATACTAATATTTTTGGTACCAAAACTGATGTATGGAGTGAGCACTCTTGTCTTACTATATTTCTCTATGGTTACGTTGACGCCGCGCATATAGCTAAAATATCTCACTCGTATTTCATAAAGTAATTCTGTAATACATTTTCCAAACCTATTCAAGCCTTAACTACGGATAAACTGCAGACCATTCAGTGGTAATTCAGCATGCAATTCAAACACTTAAAACACCATTTGTTTAAATTCCCTTAGTCCACATCCTCGCTAAATAACAGTGACGCTTATTGGACTCTATTTAGGCAGGTAGATAAATTGCCAACGAGTTTCACTAGTAACACAGAGCACTTCCCAGAGATAAAACCTAGCTAGATCGATTTTTCGACCCCGAAAATCCCTAGGTAATTATGTAGCAAATTTCATCGAAATCGTTAGAGCCATTTCCAAAATCAGTTTAAAAGGTATCAGATACTAATTTAGTCATCATCATCATCATATCAGCCAGAGGACGTCCACTGCTGGACATAGGCCTCCCCCAAAGAGTGCCACAATGACCGGTCTTGCGCCACCCGCATCCAGCGGACCCCCGCGACCTTTACCAGGTCGTCAGTCCACCTTGTGGGGGGGGTCTACCCACGCTAACTCATTTAGTACAAGAACTCAATTAAAACCCCGTGGGATGATTATGGGCCCGATTCGGATTTTGAAATAGACATCTATTAGACATCACCAAGATACGATAACGATATGTTTAAGATCTAACCTGTCAAATTTGACATTTGCGCGATTCTGGAGATACTGTTGAACGATTTCCACAGGACATGACTTAGAGATCCAATTCACATCTAATAGATATCTTACTCTATCTAACGTAAAAGTGACATTGGTTGCCCGAATTGCGCTGCAAAAGAGAACTAGTTGATATGTAAACTATAACGTATCTAGAATGGATCTAGTACGTGTCGTCTCTTGTGAATATCTTAAAGTTCGAATACGGCAGTAGGAGTTTTCGATAATGTTTCACAATGCGGAGTGTAAGGGTGGTCTATGATATAATTATCAGCAGTTTGGGAGTCTGCCAACTTGAAGAGCCTTATAGTTGAGCCTCAATAGTATTGTTTGAATTGATCAACCTAGTCCGAAAAGATTTTGGCTATTGTTTTGGAATAGAAATATACTAAGTTAAGTGCCTAATTGTAGGCATGCCTATCTACTTACGCTAAGTGATAATATTAATGATTTCGATCTGTACAACCTAATTATTCGAAATTGGTAGTAATTGATTGAAGATCAATATATAATGATCTGACTCTTATCAGGGATTTTCCCTTGAAATTATGTAGTCATGTAATTTGACAACATACCAATAGGTGAGTTAAATCATTGTACTTGCTATGATACCGAACGATTTTTGGTATCTAATTAATTAGATTTTTACTATTTATCAATACAGAAAATTATATGTATGTATAGGCACCAACAAATATCAATGCTCTTACATTTTAGCTAACAGCGATATTTTCGTAAAATAAAATTAAAGCCAGCATCGTGTAGCATTTCGGCTTCAATTTTCGACACGCACGGTAAAATGAAACCGTCCGACAACTGGTATCATCCAATTACATGTATGCCGGTTTAATTATCAGCTGCTATTTACAACTCATATACACGGTGTGGCCTGTAACACGAGCAAATAATTAAAACATAGATTGTACTCCTCAAACGGTGACACTTTTGTTCTACAACTTTTAAAAATTATGAAGTATTTAGACTCCCTATTTTTCATACAAAATAAATATTACTTTCAATGGACGCCATCGCCACGCCATATCGTTGTGATTGACGTTGCTTGTCACGCCTTAAACATAACAAAATTCGCAATACATTGCGTCTTAGAATAAACTTTAAAGTGTGTTAAAAATCAAACCCCAAGTTATTTTTAAAAGTCGCTGAACAAATGTTGGTCAGTATGAGGAGTACAGCCTACAGTTTAATTTTTTGCTCATGTTACAGGCCACACCCGGTATATACCCTGGCCCAAATAATTAACCTTACCTAATTTGTGAAGAAATCTGATTTTTCTACAATAATAATGTGTCTTTCTTTCAGACAGTTAATATGAACTCAATCGCTAAAGATGTAGACTAGGTACATTTATATTTATATGACCGAGATTCATTGTAAGCTAGGTAAAGTCAAATCTATTTTAAAACCAGGCGAGTAATTATTTTGGATAATCATATCATATGTACCTATTTTAGTTTTACGACCATTTTACGACCGTATGTAGGTTGTAGGTTGGTCTGCACTGCAGCCTGGTGTGCGTCTGGCTTGACGTATTTAACACATGGTATTGTAAGGTTTGTTTGTTTGGGAAAACGACATAAGGACAAGAAGAGAGGATGACTCACGTTAGACCGGGCCGTGTCCCGGCCGGAGCTTCCGGCGCATCGTTTTCAACTGAAACCATCACGTGATCGCCTGGCATGTCATAGAAAAGTAAGCGCCGGAAGCTCCGGCCCGGATACGGCCCGGTCTAACGTGAGTCATCCTTAAAAGTGATAAGAAAAGCTATGTCCTTGCACAGAACGGGCACCCGTAACCCACTTGGACTATTTTAAGTATTTTAAGACGACGGAAAGTTAACCGTTTTTGAGTTCGAGTATGACCCAGTTTTACAGTTAACGGAGAGTGTAATAGATAATCTTAAAATTCATGAAAGCAATCACCAACTTTAGCACTAACGAACGTACCTATATCAGGCAGCCGGGTCGCATCTTCCCAACCGGCCGGTCGGTGATCAATCAAAATCTCATTGGATCCCGTCAGATTACCAGCTCCGTGTGATCCGTCTTGTGTAATTTCGCCACACATTACATCGCGTTAGTCGGCGCCTGTCAATTTGCAACTCGCGGGTCATGTTTGATGACGTAATTAATTTAGGAGGCGCGGGTGAAGACGTTCTGTGAAAAATGGGAAAGGAAATGAGTTAAAAGTGCCGGCGGGGTTTAAATTGGGTACGAAGCGAAGGAGCTTTAGGGAAAAATGGAGCGGAGGTACTTACCGACTATCGGTTTTAGTTAGTTTTAATCCCCTGAGTTATGATTCCGAAACAGTGTTAAATTATAAGATAATATAATTTAGAATACTCTGATATGCCCCCGATTGTCATAGGTAGGTAATAACAGTAAATACACGGTGATATGGAAATATCATAATGGCTATCTGCGCCACTAACTCTGGATCCGAGCCAATATTTCCAATTACAACTTTGATTGCAAAAAGCCTATTTAGACAGTACGAATACCCTTATTAGTAGTTAAGAATAGGTACGTACAGTCCTATCGAATGGGTAAAGTTTTATTTTCTCCCGATACCCAAGTACAATCACAGGGTTGTTTGGAGCACGTTCTACAAGTAAAATTTAGTCCCAACTTTCTCGGTGAATTTGAAACAATCTCAGTAAATAAACCATAATTTATGAGTGTATTGCGTCATCGCTTGCGAGTGTATAATTTTAATACCCTTATAAATAACAGTAAGTAAGTATTACCTACGCATATACTAGGAATCCTCTAGACGGTATTTAGAGCAATTACTTCATGAAACCGATGCTGCCAAAAATACGGGGGTGCGGGGGACGAGGTGAGCGAGGTCCCGTGCCGTGATTGGTCCGTTCAAAGACACGGACGTCACACAAAGACACTTTCGACTCGAAAATGTAGTAAAACTACCGTATGCGTGGCAGGGGGGGTAGAGCTACTATGCTCAGTCTGGAGGATGTCTTGTCTGTGTACCTACGTCATAAACCTCATATCTGTTACCTACTATGTCATCTGAAAGATATTCAAAGGACACACTGTAGGTACATAATATTTTACGTGTCTACACAAGATTTTAATTGGCTTTCTACAACTTAAGATAATGTAATACGAGCTCTAAATTAATTTAAGCAACAAATAACAGGATGACGAGAGCGACAATCGAGAGCTAGTAGGCTAGACAAGAAATTACAGATGGAAACTAATTTGAGTTGATAAATGGATAGGGGGAGGCTTTTGCCTAGCAGTGGGACACCTTATACTATAGGCTCGTTAAAAAAATGGGTAATTTATTACGCGAGCAGCCCGCTTTTACATATTAATGATTTTGCCTTCATTTATTTTATTAGACATTCAATCGGAGTCTATATTGGGTCGCTTAATAATTGATTGTCCTAATGTAATGTTACGCATAGACTCATTTCGAATAATTGTTATTGTGTTGAAACTATTAACATTTCCGAAAAATTATAAAACAAACCTAACCCAAGCTACCCTATTCTACACAACCTATGCAAAATATTTTCTGTTTCAGCTGGAACAAAATTATGCGAAAAGAGTTTTATGCGTAACATTAAATTAGGACAATCAATTATTATGCGACGAGATAGGCACCGATTCAATCGAGTATGCAAATTAGTCCTTTGTAACTTAATAACGTTTAGTAAATCTATGAATATCTCGTTAGTAAAATGTCAGAGATAGATTTCAGTTTAAAGTTTTGGTTAAAATGTAATTACGTTATTTGAAGTTGATATTTGGTAGTTTTTTCTGATTCAATTGTTTACTGTTTGCTAATTAATTTTTACAGTGTTTTAGATTTAATACACAGAAGTTCAACTGTTTTAGACTTTAGGGTAAATTTCTAAAACATTTGGACTTTGTAGGTAACCTAAGTAATCTTGTAAGGTAGTAAGTAAACCCCTATTTCCCTCTAATTATTTCGCCACTTTGATCCTTTGTCCCTTTCGGTGCCAGGGTTGAGTTAAAGTACCTAAAATAAAGGAAGATTAACTTAACAACATCTTACCGTCCAAAGTAAAAACACATTATACAAAGTTAAATTACTCCAAAAGGCCGCCTCGGCCCACAAGCGTCAGCGAAAGCATTCGATTTATACCTACGCACAGTTTTATGATGATGAGGTAAGAGTATTTAATGGCAACGAATTCTAATAACCGCGAACAAAACATTGGCGAAAAAAAGCATATCAGCCGCATTTTATCAGGAAATTGCTGAAGAGCTATTACGCAGACAGTAGCGTCTATACGTAAAATTAGGTTGCGCTGCTCGAGTCGTCTAGGGCGGCGGCCGGCCCTATCTAGGGGGTGGTCGGGTGTAGTATCGTAGCAACGGGCAGCATCCCTGGCAGTATGGTGTCGCGCCTCGCCCTCGCCGCCCGTTTCGCATGCACGCATGCCACGTGACGATTCGTAGTGTTGTGACGCTCATCGACAAAATGTTCATGTTATTCATTTTGCTCACTGTGTATCTAATAACGCTATGCCACGGTTGACGCGTGCTGGATTTCGGTTAATCTGTGAGATAAGCTTTTGCGAGTTTAGATTGTTTTTTGCGGTGGAGATTCTTTTACGGTAAGTTGTCGTCGAAATTAACTTAGATGAGTATTATGCTAGCTTAATTAATTGTTGTTGTTAAATTTATAGGTTATTTCAATAACAACAATACCCATAGTTATCTTGAATCATCTATTTCACTAAGAATAACTATGTTTTGCATTATTAAAAATAAGATTCATTTTTGATTGTGATCGATGTAATTATTGAAATGCCGGGTTATATTATATAGGTTGGTTTAGATGCCATCTAGATTTCTTCCTGTGTTTTCTGTGTTGAAAGTTCACCGGTCACAATAGGGTAGGTATCTAGAAGTTATGGTTATCGAGATATGGGTAGGAATAATGGGTCCTCCTGATTATATTGTTACAATAACGATAATAGGTCTATCTGCGTCGAGTGGGCGCCACGTCACGCCATCACTCAGGCACGCACATCGTCTGAATTAGTCCCGTTTTGAGCTAGATTCAAGAGGTTTTTGTCATATTTCAGTCGTCGAACGTTAAATATTGTAATTTTATTTTATTCTTTAATATAAAATATTCAGTCCAGTTAGATGAAAATTCATTTTATTCATTTGGTTTGCTGACCCAGTTGACATCAAGTTTGTTGACCCTTGGTTTTACTTATGAACTATCTCTATCTACCAGCAGATTACCTACTTGTTTTGTATACCAGTATCAGCATCGCTCGTTTCATTCGTTTTTCTTTTACCTACCTATTTCTTATTTCGTATCAATCTGTAATCGTCCCTCGTTCTTTATACGTCTTATTTGTTTTTGTCTTTATCTTCTTTCTCTTTTCAAATCTAAATAAGTCTTATTTATTTTTCGTCACGGTCTTTCTTAGTCATATTCGTCGTCCGTCTCTTTCATGTTTATCTCCATTTCCTTTGCGCCAAAAAATATTTGATTCGTTCGATTCTGTCACATTCGTAATTAAACTGTTTAAAGCGCGTAATCGATTTTTTAAATGAAATTTGGTAGGTACGTATGGAGATAGTTTGAATCCCGGGAAAGACATAGGAGATCACAGGAATTATCAACCTACGCAGACTTCGTCGACGCTTAATCGCGATAAAATAAAACATGTTGTTAAGTTTAATTGTGCGTTTATGCATTAATTATAAACGATGCTCTAATACTCATAATGGAGGTCGTTTTTCAACATAATGAAATTGGTCGCCGTAACCTTTGGACGCTAATTTTAAAATGTCAAATTATTATTTTTTTGTTTTTGTTTTATTATTGTCTTCTTAAGTTTAACTTTTATGTGGTGACGTAGTACATTTTAGTTAGTCATATAATGGTGCAAAGCATACTATACAATTTGTGGTTGCGAATAGAACTTTAAACAATATAATTATAGTATTTTATACAATCGTGATATAATAGAGAGTTTTTCAGTCGAGTACCGTGTTTAGACAACGAAGCTTGCTGAGTTGTCTAAGTAAGGTACGAGATTGAAAAGCTTGATAATATCACTATTGTATACAATACTATAATTTAGACAGTTGTTTTCTCGATTTCGGCCACCGTAGCCTATGGAGACTAACAAGCAACGCTAAGTGGTTTTCGTAGTCTATGGATGTTGCTATATTAAGGGTGTCACATGCACGTTTCTGACTTATGAAGCAATTGTATCTACTATACAACCTAAAATATATAATTATTTTGAGCTATGGTTTTGTTTCGTCCTCTTGATCGCGGCGAGCTGTGATTGGTCAATTTCATTATAGTTGACTAAACTGTATCGAAATGAATATTATAGTTGAGTTGGGGGCCCATACATTAAAAATACCCAATTGCAGTTTGGTATAAGAAATCTTAATTCAAGAATTACAGTCGACGAGTAGAAAAAAATAAACAGTAGCTTTTCATTTTCAAGGGCTTCTTTCAAAGTAACGGGTTTTGTAGGACCCATATATGTATTGAATTAGGTAATTATTATTTAAAAAATGGTAAGCATCGTTTTATTTATTTTACAATATGAACTAATCTCAAAGATTGTCAAATGTTTCTTTCTTAAAGCAAAGAGAATTTAGACTAGAGGAATATTGTCAAAGTAAATTATGTAGTCCATTTACTGCCATCTTTCGTCACTTGTGACAATATTCCTCTATTTCAAATTATCTTTGCTTAAACTTATACTTTTTAATTTGACGCAAGCAACCCCGAACACGATATTGTACTCACTTTGGAACTTGAGAACTCACTCTGGACCTATTTATTTTGTTTCTCGTGACCTAAGTTACAAGTTTCAAGTAGGCTTTAGGGAGAAACTTTTAGATATTTGATATTATAATATTGTGCTCCTTTGATGGATTTTATCATTAAAAAAACCTTAATTACTTTTATTCATCCATTACAAACAGATACTTATATAGTAGATGGAGACAGAACTATTAAACTTTTCGTAAGTATCTATATTCAAAAGGTGGAATAAGATAAAATGTACTAAAGAAAATTTAAATAAAAATAGCTGCAAAAATGGTATCATGGCTTTTATATGAGTATCATATTTAATATCATATGGAATTAATATAATAAATGCCTATGCCATGTTCAAAATTTCTACCTACTTCTTAAAAGCAGTCTGATGAAGGCCTGAGTAAAATTTACCTAAAATTGATAACTTTTATAATTGATAGTTAATAATTAAACTTAAAAATAACCACAATCACGACAAATTTTCAATTGTTGTATGTATAGTGGTGAATAATTCGTTTAAATTGTTGAATCATTGTCAAGCGTATGCGGTAGCCCATTTTAAATCTCTCCGCTCAACCAAAACGCAATACAATAAATATTATTACTAATAATTTTCAGCTAGTCATTAAAAGCTATGAAATTTGGGAATTCCCTCTAAGAATGAAATCGACAGCCAATAAAGGATCTCATTAACTCCCGAAATGTTCCCCTTCTCAATCACCAACTTTTGGATTGTCCTCGAGGTCGTTTAAAGAAAGTAGATCGTGAATTTTATCTCGACTCAAATGAAGAAAATGGTGTAATGAATTTGAAGCGCTTTCTGTTAAGGCACTTACTTATTAGCAAAATTGCTAGAAAGCCAATTTTTAAACGCCTTGCTAATTTATTATTAACTAATAATAATATTCCTAGATTCATCTTTGAATTTAGGCTAGTTTAGTTATACCTATGGATATAAAAGTAAAAGAAAATACAGCATATAAAATTCATAATACACATAATACATATTCTATTCAATTCGTTCAAATAATGAATATCAATAATTATTAGGTACATATGTGACTTAAAATAATTAAGACTGGCCTAATTACCAACTTTTCTAAGATAATATAAGTCATAAGTTATGTTTTTACAGGCAGTTATAAGTAGCAGCCTGCATTGTTATAATTATTTTCCAAAATACTAACTGTACCTACTCTTTAACTAACTAAAATTTCATCGTTACTTTAATTAATATAGATTTACACGAAACCATTATCTTCTCTTTTTTGATAGATACCGATTGTAGCTGATTAATCAGACAACTTAAATGCTTAATTAGACCGTGAAATACCAGATCCTCTTTATAAGATAGTGGAAGCTATTTTTAAACTTCAACCCCAGGAAATAACAGCTAAATCCAAAGAAAACCCCAAAATAGTACCTGTCACTAGATAAGAAACAAATGATGGCTATGATAGACAGTTTTGGAGCACTAGGCCGCTGGGAATGACTTTTATGTCTACAATTAAGGCTTACCCTTTATTGTCCCGTCTATTCCGATATTGGAAATTAGTATTAGAGTCTGTTCGAAAAGAGAAGAGTTGTGGAATGTATTGGGCCCCGTACATTCCAGGACTCTTACCGCACAGACTCTATCTGTGATGGCATTCTTTGTTTTTTTTTTAATGGAAGCTTACGTTTAGTGTAACTTTTATTGTTCATTATAAGTGTGTAAAAAGGATTATACAAGAATATGATACACATTCCCAAACTTAATAATAAATTTGCATCAAAGGTAACTTATCCCTATAGACAGATGGTCAAAAATAAGTACCTAATATTTAGTTTAAATTTTATTCCAAAATAAATAAATAAAAACTGTTTAGGTATCCGTTTCATTTATTTGATGCTTTTAAATATGAGAGAAATCTGAAATTTAACTCTTTTATCATTTAATGACTCAGTATTTTCCAGTCTTATTAATATATTGAGAGTTGATCAGATAAAATAAGGTAAAAGAGGTGACTGAAATGGAAAATGTATAAATGAGATTGACCTCGTTAGCTTAAAAATAAACTAAAATATACCTAGCTGATATTTTCGCTCGGCTACTCTAAAAGTATATAGGACATGAACATATATTAATTTTACTTACAAAACTTCAATAAAATGACAATTTAACATAAAATATCCAGTTTCACATAGGTATCAAAGCGTTACCGAACCGTTCTCGCGGAAATTCCTTCAGCACCGATATGATCCCACTAATTTATTCAAACTAGTTATAAATGAATATGTATATTTTGCAACACCCCATGCTAATGATTTGCTTCATTAGCAAGGGCGACCGCCAGCTGGCTTAGACTGAAACGGGGTATTCTTGTTTTGTATTCCTGGAACTTTCTTTAATTAGCTGTGACAGAAACAGGTTTAATGCATTATGAAACGGTGGCCCTGAGGTTCGGTAGTAAAACTTAGTGCTGCAAAATTCAGTGGTATTTTGTGTAATTACAATATTATTATTAAATTAAAATTACACATTATTGATTACAAATCAGACTCATAGGAGTCGTAGGTAAGATCAATAATCAAACAAATGACAAATTTATAGCTACCAAAAACTGCACTTAATAATCAAGATTCAACAACAAAAAGACTAGGTATACGTGCAGGCGTGCGCGCCGGCAATGTGATATTATGCTATAGTGTATTTCTTTAGGTATTTAACAAAATGTAAATAAACCACAATATGGTATTTTATAAGGCAAGAATATTCAAGTTTTTCTAAGTAATATGAATTGAATTATTGATTAGGAAAACTAGGTACCTAGGTAGGTATTTTTTTATGTCAAACGTCAACACCAAGTGTGAATAGTTTCAGTTTATAAACAGCTCAACGACCAGTAGATATTGATAGGCGCCCTTTTTAGCAAGTTTTCATAAAGCCAGGATAAATATCTAAATTCGATTAGTTAATCATCTTCCTAGCATTACTCCCATGAATTCGCACAGGCACTTGCATTTATGAAAGCGACTGCCATCTAATCTTCCAAAACTAGGCCTTATAGGGATTAGTACGGTTTCTTCACCATGTTTTCCTGTACTGAAACACTCTTGTTAAAATATAATATGGTATTTCGTACATAAATAAGTCTAATTTAAAGATTCTTTTGACAGTAAAACTGTGGCATTGTGGTTATTACATTCTTGTTTTCACTGTTCCTAATAAAACTCAAAATACGGTCTCCATACAATAGGCCAAACCACTAAAATAACATTAAAAGTCGGCTCGGCTGTGCGTTTAAAGTGAACTACGGTTATGGCGTGGCGGAGATGAGATCACGTGCGTTATGTTTCGTCTCTTATTACTGAACACAGGCGAGGGTTTGCTTCAGACCAAGCCTCACACCAACATACCTAAAAAGTGGGTCCCCGTTTTACAGTGCAAAATACAATTTAAGGTTAAGTGTCAAACGCCAGAGCAAAGTCCAACTAACAAAGTTGCGGAATTTTGCGTAATAATGCAGCTTCAGCAGAAAAACAAAATAGGAGCCTTGTAAGTATCCAAAAATTCCATCCACACACTTGCAATACTTTTTAACTTCTCCTACAAATAGCGGACTTCTGGCCAAAAGCATTATGCATTTGCATTCTGGCTTCATAGTTTAGGACAAAACATTAAAGATCGCTCGCCTCAATTGAAACTTATGCTGTTTCAATTTAGGGCAGCGAGCGCTCGTCTATGCTTTGCAAGGCGTATGAATAAGACTCTTTATTCTGAACACTTTAGGTCTACTTCGTCCCAGATGGGCCAGTATAAGTCTTACCTACCTTTGTGCCTAGTTGGTACGAATCGGGATCATGCTAAACTGGAAGCCAGCTTGAAGTCGTGACAAAATGACTGGCGAATAAATAGG
Organism: Cydia splendana; assembly: GCF_910591565.1. Taxonomy (NCBI): domain Eukaryota; kingdom Metazoa; phylum Arthropoda; class Insecta; order Lepidoptera; family Tortricidae; genus Cydia; species Cydia splendana. The sequence goes on along the minus strand of NC_085969.1, from coordinate 8,914,869 downwards.
CTGCTGCTCTTTTCTAAACGTGTGAGTTCATCTTGTTCTTACCCATAGCGAAAACTAAGTAAGAAAGGGACGTCTGTATTGTAGACATGCCTTGCTGGGTATCGAATATAAGGGCAGTTAACACGTACTGGAATGACTGGTGACGTAAGGGGTAGGGAATTATGCGGGATGGATGATCGCTTCAAGTAAGATTTAGCGGGTGAGAAACCTCGAAGGCATTGAGTAGGAAGAAAATGTGTCATTCTATGTTATGCCTATGAGATTCGGGAAAACTATTTACAGTTTATATAATTTGGACAAGCCAAACGAGCTCAATTTGAGACTATTTCACCGACTCATTGGTACGATTTAAAGAAACAAAAGGTTAATATGCTGCCAAAACATGTTACCTAAGTTTCTTCTTCATGATTGCTCAATTGAGCATCCGCAGGATAAATGTGGTGAATTTCTATTTTTACTTAAAGACTACTTTTTATACAACATTTTGGATTCCCGTCAATTTCGTACGCAAGCGGAATAAGGGAGACTACTAAAATAATCAACCAAAAACCAAAAACCAAAGGCATTCATCGCGTTAAACTATCGCTAGAGCAGGTCGATGGAAACGCTCCATGTTAGTTGTATTGGATATCAAAGTAGGAGTTCTTTTGAAACGCAGTGGAACGTATGGTCGCTAACTGAAGTCTGAAATGGAATGATAACTACATTTAATTTAGTTTATTTGAAATACCTAGTTTAACATCGTCTGTTAACAAGCTTTAAGATAGATTTTTTTTACACCGTCGTATCATTAATATAGCTCAGAAAACTACTCGAATGACAGGTATCTAGTTAGAGTACTAAAGTAAAAGCAACATTGTTACTGTAGGTTAATGTATGTTTAACGACTGTTTTACATACATCAACCTAACCACAGCCCTTAGAAGGTTAAAACGAAGTAGGATCCTCCTAAAACAAACGAAGGTTTGACTAACGTTTTAAAATCATAAAACTCACTTGTTGAAGACCAAAGAAAACAAAAGTTGCAATTTTGAGCGGTTGATTTGATTAAGAAATGACCTACTTACATATTATAATTATATTTCTAGTCATAACTATAGTTGTCTAGCTGTTGTTAACTTCGTCCAAGCTTAAAATGAAACTTGAACCCCTAACAAAGTTTAATTTTTTTCAAACCTGTACTGTACGATTTTGAGAAATTAAACCAAAGGGTTTAATTTCTCAAAATCGTACATGGACCTTGATGTGAAAATTTCAACTTTAAATCTTTTGCAGGTTCGACTCATATATATCGAATAATTCCGCCCGTATTTGCAATAAACAGGGTCGATGTATACCGTAAGAAAAATAACTCCCGTGAAAAATAGAAGTTATCGCATAAGGGTTTCAGAAACTAAGAAATTAACGAACGTAACATTAAAAATGCGCAGGGCCATAGACCTACGGCGTAGCGCTACGCGCGGAGAGCGAATGGCATAGATTTTTTTTTATAAAAAACAAATGTTATAAAATCCTGTAGTAAGGTATATTCGCTATATACAGAAAGATAATAGACTATCAGTATAATGATTCATGTAGAATCAATTAACTCTGAATTCAGCCTGGGTTGTCATTCTATTCGCTTACCGACCAATCCGACCATGTCGGGCATGTGTGAGGTTTATAAAACCAGTATATGGAGGTGAAAGGGGGATGAACCACATAGTGGAAAATTCCAGATAGCTCTCTATGTCACATTCTAACTATCACTGAGTCGCTCTGGTAAGTTAGATTAGATTTGTTAAATTGAAGTAAGTAATTGTTGATTTTCTATTAAGTACCTAATTATTAGATCTTAGTAATATTATGTTTTTACCAAATGATACTTGTTGACTTTAATGTTAATACTTTTTTAAATAATATGTCGATCCAAAATAATCATGATCTAATTTCCTTATCTCTCCGGTTTCACCTTTCCCTTTCCCTACACTCTCCGATACTCTGGGCTATAACCCCGAAAATCGAAGTTCGAAAATTGCAGGCATCTTTCTCTGTCACTCTAATTACGCCTTCATTGGAGTCAAAGAGAAAGATCCCCGCGAATTTCGGTTTTCACGGTAGGCCCCCTGGTTCCCCGGATTTACATCCGCGCTCGCGCTGCAATGTGAATATACGGCCTAGAGTGAATCATTTGCATATCATTTTCATTTCCCGGTTGCAGTGCTTGAGTAATTGCGTCCTTAATAACGTTTATTGCCACCATTGATTCCGATTTATCATTGCTGTATTGAAATGACAAAGTAGGTCTAAATGAAATTATTATACTTTTCCTAATTGTGTAGGGTAGGTGGGAGTTTCACTCAAACGCCAATGTCAACGATACTTTTATTGACTATGAAAACTTATACATATAGGTGCATACATTTATGGGTTCATACAAAACTGGTTACTTCCTATCTACGTAATATCGAATAACAGACGGCAAGGTTGAGCACGCCTGCTACCGATGCAAATTGCCAAGGGACAGTCGGGAACCTATCGCCAAGGCACTAGCTAAACCTAAGGAGGTCAGGGAGAAGACTGCAAGTGGCTATCGAACTCCCGACCCATTGAGACTCGCCAAAGGACAGAGGTGTACCTATCGCTAAGGCAGTCGCTAGCTAAGTGATCTGATGCGGCGCGGACTGCGGCTTTTATTCGGTCCGGTCGGCGATCGTCGTGCGCGCTCGGTGCTCCTCGGTGGCTGGCTGGTGTGACGCAGTACTGTGCGAGCGAGAAAGTATTCGAGCCCGCGCGTCGTGAGAATTAGTATTGTTACATTCTCCCCCTCTGGTACTCGGTAACGTCCCGTGAGAGTACCAGGATCAGTATTGTTACATTCTCTCCCTCTGGTGCTCGATGACGTCCAGTGAGAGTACCAGGATCTCTATTGTTATAGTCTCTCCATCTGGCACACGTATGTCTGAAGAGAGAGTACCAGGACTTGTGTAGAACGATGTCTCCTTCAGTTTCGCCAAGTCGGCACTATCTTACAGTTACTGTCTGAGAGGGGGTTCGACGGAACCCTCCCCCTGGAGTGAAGCTGGTCTGATAGCATACATCAACTGTATTGGTGTGACTGTGGATTCTTCTGTTGCTACTTTGTCTACAAGTTGTGTTGTTACTACCTTCTTTAGATGATTCGTCGTTTGCCTCCTTATTTATTTCGTACAGTCCCATTTTTATACGTAGGGTACTTTAGAAAAATAATGTCGGGTAGGTGTAACTTCTTCTTTAAAAGAGCGGGTAGTTGTCATTGTTGAGTGTGACAACTCACAATGTAAAAAATACCAAGGGACAGTCTATGAACCTATCGCCAAGGGACCTAGGTAAGTCAGGGAGAAGACTGCAAGTGGCTATCGAACTCCCGACCCATTGAGACTCGCCAAAGGACAGAGGTGTACCTATCGCTAAGGCAGTCGCTAGCTAAGTGATCTGATGCGGCGCGGACTGCGGCTTTTATTCGGTCCGGTCGGCGATCGTCGTGCGCGCTCGGTGCTCCTCGGTGGCTGGCTGGTGTGACGCAGTACTGTGCGAGCGAGAAAGTATTCGAGCCCGCGCGTCGTGAGAATTAGTATTGTTACAATTGTTATTTTATTTTACAACGTGATGTGACTCTCGTTTCGTATAAATTGTTTTTTCTTTAGAATTCAGACACAATATTACAACCTGTACAAAATAAAACTATTTAAATTAATTAACTTAATAAAAATTCAAGCTATCACATTTTCAGTTGGCTCAGAGTTCTATCTATATAAATCCGGCGAAATGGGTTTAATTTAAAAAGTTTTAGTTTTACATAAAAACTTAATAAACTAAAACCGTATTAACTATTAACAAAGAGAATTATAAGTAGGTACAGAGTGTTCTCTTCATATCCAAAGCCCATCCCATCCCAGCTAAAGAGAATTATAAGTTTGTCTATGCTACATATTAAAGAGTTACAGCTTAATTAGTTTACCACGTCAACCACGTGTAAGTGTCGTCTTACAAGGTTCGAAGGTTAGGTACGCTATAGAAATAGCCCTGCCAATGTATGTTATGTAGGTACCTACCTACTACCCTGCTGCTGCGGGACCCAATAAACTTGTGAGGGGCTCTAATGAACTGCCCGCAAAATAACGGCATTCGTCGGTAACAGTGGGGCTATACTAAAGAAGACATTCTTAGTATTCATTAATTCTGATTAAATATTAGTGCCACAAGCTGTCGCAACTCGCAATGCATTTGAGTGAGCTCGCGCTCATAGATCCCATAATTAGACCTGTACGGTTACCATCACTTTGTCACTGACATAAACGCCGTCGAGAACGTAATTTACTTTCTATACATCCCGTTTGCACTAATATACGAGTGCGAGCGAGATGTATAGAAAGTAAATTACGTTCTCGACGGCGTTTATGTCAGTGACAAACTGGTGGTAACCGTACTGGAATTAGATAAAATTTGGACGAATCTGTAGATAATCTTTAAAAAAATTAAATATTTTAGCAAATCAATTCAGAAATGACGGGGATCTGAGGTAACAAATATTTAAAAAATGGTCGAATTGATAACCTCCTTGTTTTAAAGTCGGTGAAGCACCATGTAGTGATTAGTTTGTTATCAAAAATCTGTTTCACCTGTTAAGCGTTCTTTATCTAATGCGACCTCGCACTGTCGCTCTAGGCCTAGGTTCATTTCAACCAATGTTATTTCACAATTATGCTTACCACTTTAATCACACTGATGACTTTCCCGAAATCCTCTATCGTTCCATCACTATACAACACTCAAGAAAATTAACAAGATTAACAACAAAACGCTCTAAATAAACACTTAGCTAACTGTAGACTGTGGAAGTGGGTAGTTATTACAAGCATACAGGCTTAAGCACTAAACTTGTTAGTGAAACTACTTAGTCTGAACCTGCCTTAGGATTTAATGGAAGAACCCACTGGATCGCTAATTTGCAAATAAAGATCATACAACTTATTTATGTAAAATTTAACGAGCTCGACAGTATGACAGTTATCCAATTTAAACTGTTGTGTGACATAAGTACTAAAATTGAAAAATTTCAAACACGAACAACAAGTCACAACAACAACAACAACAACAACAACAACAACAACAACAACAACAACAACAACAACAACAACAACAACAACAACAACAAGTAACAAGTGAGTCTAAATACTCTAAACCGTAAAATTATTCAAAGTGTGACAGTTGCTTTTTGTATGGTCGTATTTGGCAAACGAGCAGACGAATCACCTGATTGTAATCAATTACTGACACCAGTAACACCAGAGGGGTTGCAAGTGCGTTGCCAGCCTTTATGATGGGAGTACGCTTTTTTCTTGAAGGTTTGAATGTCGTACCGGTCTCGAAATACATTTCATTCCACATTTCGTATGAAGGTTTTTAATAATATTTTCAAGACGTTGCAATTTCAAATTAACGGACCAAAATTAAACTTATTGTCCTGTCATATCCATACCACAGTCTTGTATAATTCTTTATTATGTTCTATTTTTAAAAAGATGGAAGTTGTCAGTTTGTCATGCTCTTTACCTTTTTTTGAGACAAGAAGTTTCTCTTTAGAAGAACAATACGACAATTCCGCTTGTTAAACTTATACTTGTTTATAACGGTGTTCTGCCTTTTCGCAGAACTATTTTTGGCGGAATTTCATTTGCCAACCAACATTTCGCCGACGTTTCACTTTGACAACTAACGATTAGCAAATTTTTGTATGACAACTTTTCAATTGGTAGAATTATTGTAAAGCAGATTATTATAACGCCTCTAAACTTTTAGAAGACTTATCATTTGTCAAATCTTTCACTTGGTCGAACAACTCTTGGACGAATAACGTTTCGTTGAAGTTACAGTTCGCTTTTCATACATTAGGCAAGTTACAAAATAAGAAAAAGATACATACCAAAAAATCTAAAATGGCCGAGTTGTTGGACTTTTTATAATGTAGGTATATTTTAATATTTGAAGCCAGTGGCAGCGAGCGAGCGAAGCGAGCGAGCAAGACCTTCCTGGGCAGAGCCGAGTTGGATATGGTTAGGTTAGGTTAGGTTAGACTAAGGCGGGAGCTTTGCTCCCGCCTTAGTCTTCGAGGTTCTTTTTTTTTTCAACAACTCAAAAAACGTAATTACACAGCAACTTTCGGGTCAAATATCCCAACTTTCGTGTCAAATATCTTGGCCATTTTTGATTTTAGAAAAAAGTTATTCCTACAAAATATGCTTATTTTAGCATATTGTCTACGATTACCTACACAATAAAAAATAGATGTTATAATGACACAACATCAATCGTAAATTTGACCAAGTCCTAGATTTTTCTCAACTTTCGGGTCAAATTTCTCGGCCATTTTTAATTTTAGAGAAAAGTTTATTAAGAAAAAAGTGATTATTTCATCAAAATCTTGTAAATTATTCTATTACCCCTATGTTTTTCTCAAGAAAATTTTTAAGTCCCAGAAACGGCCCCCCTTTGGTACCTACAGTCTGACCAAATGAAACAATTGGTAAACAATAAACAACTAAATGTATTAAAAGGAAACAGATGACAATTGCGTGCGACGTCATGCTACGTCACCACCGCCACCCCTCTTCACAAGCCTTTATAAGCGGGAGCACACCTCAGACCGGTCTCTTTTTCTGCACCAGCAACGTGGAGTAAGGGTTGTTTAGGGAAGCCTTTGTCAATTCTGTACATTTTTTAGATTTCTGTGTATTTTAGTTATTAATTATTGAGATTAGTTTAATGTTACGGATCATAATTGTGTAATTTAAAATAAATAAGTCGATTTGTTTTTAATATTTTTATTTAAATCCTGGCCATCGCTAAAATCAGAAATGGGATAGTGCCTATCGCCTATCGTAGTTTTTCATTAGCAGCGAACATTGATTTAAATCTTTTTATAAATTAACAATGGCCGAAAGATCCATTCGTAATAGGGGTAGGAGTAGGCAGAATAATCAATCAGTTCCAGGAACGGACGGCCTCGAAGAGCAGCTTGGCAATATATTGGCGCGCCTTCACGCCCTTGACGCGCGCCGGTGGTCCCGAGCCCGGCCAATGGCGCCACCAGCCACGTGGAGCCGGACGCCAGCCACGTGGACGCGGCCAGCCGCCTGGACATCGCTGCTCCCGGATCCAGCTCGCAGGCTCCGTCGTTGACACCCGGGGCAAGTGCTAGCACCGTCGGCGGACCAAATGGGAGTTCTTCCGCAGCACCTGATGCTATTACTGACCGTCTCATTGGGGCCCTTACCGCATTAACTAAAGTAAGATCTAACCATTACTACATTTCAAATTTTGATCCAAGTTTGCATGACATCGATTCTTGGTGTGAAGAGGTTGAAAGAGCACGTGATATCAATCGTTGGGATGACAATGAGTGCCTTTCTAGGATAGCTAACTGTTTGAAAGGGGACGGTTACCAACGATCGTTCGTGGACGAACTTTAAATTCGAATTTAAACCGCTGTGCTCGCGAAGAATCGATGTTGCTAATATTTTATTTAGCGTCATGTCTACAAATTCCGACAGTTATACCACGTATGCAGAATATGCAAGACGTTCGTTACTAAGATTGAACATAGTAAAAGGTTTAAGCGACGAGTTAACGGTTGCTATTGTTATACCGAGGTATAACTGATGCTCAGATTCGGGCTGCCGCGACTAACGCTCAACTATTGCCCAGAGATCTTGTCGAGTTTCTTTCTATTTATACAAAACCTAATTCAAATATTGCTCAATCATCCACACGCCAATCACGCAGTAGGCAAATTTAATCAAATAACCTAAAACGCGGTAATAATTTTAATACGCCCAATTGTGAATTAAAATGTTATTCATGTTTTGAAATAGGCCACCTGCAACGATTTTGCCCTAAACGATTTAAACGGCTTGAGGACCAGAAAAAGCCTTTTGACACTTCGTCTAATACCACTGCGAACGTTTGCTCGTTTTGTAAAAAACCGGGTCATGACGACACTGTGTGCTTTGCTAAGAAGCGATCCGAATCACGAAATTAAAACCATGTTAAATTTTTGTCGAGAATTAACGGGTAGTTCGGACGAGTGATATTACGACGGCGGTAATACAAGGCATACCTACGGATATTTTGATTGACAGTAATGACAGTGACTCTCGCTTTTATTTAATCAGTATATCCGTGCTTAAATATTTCGAATACACTTTCAAGTTTTGCGCGGTATTGGCGGCAATATCGTTAGCACTGGTGGTGCAACATTCCTAGTCTGGCTTGAATGGTAAACATTACCTACGTTATTTCCTTTTTCTAATACTAACGGTAAAACACGTCCTGTGTTACGTGTACAATTCAGTAATCCACTACCGATCAATAGTCCGCTTACCGGGTGAGGTTATGAGAAATTTTCGCAATTATTTATAACTGTAACGACCGTTTGGTTGAGTTTTGGTTGATACGACTGTTACAGACGGGATGTAGATTGAATTAACAAGTAACATTCCTATTAATTTATAGACCATACAAAATGTCTATCGACGAGAATTTGATAGTGCGCGTGACGTGACAGTTCGTGATCTATCTAGTTCCGTGCGTTGAATGCCATTACGGTGAAAGATCGCTTTCCACTGCCTCTGATCGAGGACCACATACACCGTCTTGGTAAAAGCTTGTAGATACTTTGTTTGGATATGGCCACTAGCTTCCATCAGATAGCATTGGATAGCGATTTTGAATACCTAAAGGTCTTGTATGGCCCTTATAACGCACATGATGTACACCAGCGAATAATAACAATGACACTCTCCGCCGGGTTATCAATTACCTAACTTTAAGTCATAGGAAATCACGTCAGGTTAGGCCGAGGGAAAAATCCTTGATTGACTCTCAATGTACTACAAACGTACGTCAAATACGACAATTCTTGGGCTAGTCTGTTATTTCTGGCAATACATGCCCGAATATGCAGTTACGATGGTTTCCTGAATTATGCACTTTTTTAAATAATAACATACATAGCGCATCGTTTGATTTGTTTACATCATACTGCCGGACTAAATGCGTTTCATTAATAGTCTATGCATTTCAAATATTGTTTGCCTAATGACTAAAGAAGACTCTAATTTGATTTATTTTGATAATAGCATTGTTAAAGTATGTCGATTTAAGTATGCAAAATTGTTTTCCTAATAAGTACGTTTGGATATTGTTTTATAAGAGTATAGGACAAGTGGAGCGATACTGTATTACATAACATGCTTCGTGGAGGTCACTGACTAAAAATCGTCTGAAGCGAATATTTAAATAAGATGGTTTTTATAATTAAAACTTCGCAGATGACTGGCAAGCTCAACTCCGGGTGCGTGGACCTTACCACGTCACGGGAGTGTGTGATCCACACGGTCGCTACAACCTGCGACTGGTGGCCCGGCTCCTACGGAAAAACACAAACTGCAGCTGAGCGTTTGTTTATTTGGCGCGAAGAATGGACCCCAGAGTCATGTGCCGCCTTCTTTGACAGTGAGTAAATGAAATTGCATTATATGTAGCTGTACATGCAAACAAGGTGCCTCTGTATTTGGTGCTACATAGACAGACACGCTAACTTGGTGCCTCTGTCCGTGTATGGTTGTTTAAGGATATGCTAACTTGGTGCCTCTGTCCGTGTTTGGTTGTTTAAGGATACGCTAACTTGGTGCCTCTGTCCGTGTTTGGTTGTTTAAGGATACGCTAACTTGGTGCCTCTGTCCGTGTTTGGTTGTTTAAGGATACGCTAACTTGGTGCCTCTGTCCGTGTTTGGTTGTTTAAGGATACGCTAACTTGGTGCCTCTGTCCGTGTTTGGTTGTTTAAGGATACGCTAACTTGGTGCCTCTGTCCGTGTTTGGTTGTTTAAGGATACGCTAACTTGGTGCCTCTGTCCGTGTATGGTTGTTCAAGGATACGCTAACAAGGTGCCTATGTCCTTAAAATATAAGGGTTAAGCTAACTATGTGCCTCTACCCATAAGGAGACAGTATTATTGGATAAGCAAACTAGGTGCCTCTATCCGTTTATGAGACAGACATGCAAACTAGGTGCCTCTGTCTTTCAAGTTGATTAATGAACTGTCTTTTAATTTATTTTGTTATCAATTCAAGGTGACGAGAACACTGCACCTGGCACGATCTTTGACTCAAGCACTGAAACTGTCAGCCCACCTGCCGATGACAGTCAGCCGGGTCCAATTACTAGCGCCGTACCTCCTGAACCTAACATCCAGGAGAGCCAAGCCGTAGAACGCACGAGCCGCCACCTACCATCTGCCAGTCACACAATAGAGAGCTCCGCCAGACTTATAGATAACGGCGACAATGACGTTCGTGACGCTAAAGCGCAGGAGCCTAGACGACCATGTGGTCGAGGGCGACCACGTGTCAGGAGAGGCCGTAAAAGGAGACAGATGACAATTGCGTGCGACGTCATGCTACGTCACCACCGCCACCCCTCTTCACAAGCCTTTATAAGCGGGAGCACACCTCAGACCGGTCTCTTTTTCTGCACCAGCAACGTGGAGTAAGGGTTGTTTAGGGAAGCCTTTGTCAATTCTGTACATTTTTTAGATTTCTGTGTATTTTAGTTATTAATTATTGAGATTAGTTTAATGTTACGGATCATAATTGTGTAATTTAAAATAAATAAGTCGATTTGTTTTTAGTATTTTTATTTAAATCCTGGCCATCGCTAAAAGTATATTATGCCAACTAAAACATACTACGACATAAAAGTTGGCATTTTGAAAATTGACATTATAAAATACAGACCAAACGTTTAGTTGGTAACTGTGCGGGTGGCAAATAAAAAAAAGTTCGAAAGCTTGAGGCCAATTGTGGATGAAGCAGATCGTGCCAAGACACGTCGTGCCGCATTGGCTCTCCGAATACCAATAAAAGCCAACCCATGTCATAGTTAGAAGTAGGAGGCTGGTACGAATATTAATATGTGCAAGATGCAAGCGATGGAATGAATGGATAATTTTATTTAAGCAATGTAACTACGGTACCGAATCGCTGGCTCCAAGATTTTATGCAACTTAATGTTCAAATTTTAAAATAATTGTAATTTTTTTACAGAGATACTATATTTTTTTAATGGTAATTTACTTGTATTTTTATATAATTACTACCTATGGCTTGTCAGAATAACATAGGAAGCGTCTACTTAGTTTTAAACTAGACATTTTAATACTTACAAAAAAAGGGCTCTATAAAATGTGACATAAGGTTATTGACAGTGATATTCTGGATTTCTACACATTTTTCTAAGTGAACTATTGTTTGTGTGTAACTTGTTGTTTTGTGTGTTAAAAAAAAACAAAAATAAACTAGCTTTAAAGCACCAGCATCCACTCAAGTGTCGCGTTGCCCGCCCCTTGTAATGAAACGCGAAATGCGCCATTAGTAAACATACAAAGCCTTCCGTTGTGCACTGTGTAATTATACACCGTATGTGTTTAGATTTACGGTAGCAATTCGATTGCAAATGATAGCACATTCGAGCGAAGGTCGGAGGAATTGTAATTACTTGACAATGTTATTCAGTGGTTCAGTTTTATGAGATGCTGATTTTGATGGGCTGTGTTTACAACTTCATTATTTGGTGTCTCGTTTCTGTAGTTACATACTTATAATTATTAATTATTACTCATCCGATGTGGTTTTCTTATTGACGATAGATTATTACAGTACCTACTTCCTGGCTTTTTCCCTTCCCTCCTATTCTAGGTACAATTTTCGAGTCACTTTCTGTCTTATTCATATTGTCGCCTTTCTTCACTAGTTTTTCTTTTAAGTGCGTGACAGAATTCACTCAATTCTTTTAAACATCATACCTTGTCCAAATATACCACTTTGATGATACATTTTGAATCTCTTCGCTATACCAATTAATTAAGCAATTGTTGAGTCGGCTTTTACTCAGATAACATCCTCTCTTTTGCAACATATTAGCTTATAACTCGCTAAGCTGCAAGTTGTGAATATTGTCTCGAAACTTTTATATTTTCTTTGCGACATAACTTAATTTCTCTTGCTATCCTGAGTGCAATTACGAAACAAATTCTTTTTCTCCGCCGTAACCTTCTGAAAAGAAAAACATTTTCCAAATAGCGAGCTAAACGTTGATTGTCCTCTAATAGAGTACAGTTGTAAATGGAACATCTGTCATGTCCGCGGAGCGCGGGGACAATTTACAAGACAATCCATCTCTTTGGGACAGCCGATGGCTCTCAATAAATCAGGCCTCTTAATAGGTAAGACGGAAGTGGAGGACCCGCGCGAAATCGCCTTTTCATACAAACATAGATATAAGACTATTGAAAATATTTTGACACAATTTATTGTACATCAACCACAGCTCTATGCCTCTACGTTTGATTTTTTTTCGAATATTTAATTATTATAATAGATAGGAGCATTTAAAAATTTATATGATATCTGTTTTTCGCTCCTATTTTTTACAATAATAAAAAAAATCGAAATAAGTCAAACGTAGAGACATAGCTATGGTTAATATACATCTAGTTATGCTAAAATATGTTGCATAATGTCAATATTCAGACAGGAAAATAGGGACTACATTTGTATGGAGAAGCGGCCGTCACCTTTCCTCTTAAAATGGTGACGATTCTTTGGAGATAATACCGGGGATAAGGAATTGTAAAGTTGCCAACTTTGGAGGAAATGCTTTTAAAGTTGCCAAGTATGAACTAAAGAAAGTTTGTTAACGTTCTATGTTCTACGGTGACATATATATTTTAACCATTATTTTTTCATTATGTATCTTATTCGACAATACAATTACTATTTGCATAGGTAATTTTAACATACATTCATTTTGCTTTCATGAATACCAACTAGGTAAATCACAAATTGAATAGAATATTGTTCCAGAATAAATAAGCATGCCAAAATATAAGTAATATACATTTTTATTGTTCATGAATTTTTAAATTGCAATGAAGTTAGCTAAATAAAAGACGGTCCAAAAATACGTTAACAAAGGATTTGTACGATTATTTTTATTGGTCATTAAAATTATTACAATGATTTAACTAAAACAATTGTTGAAATCGTATTGTTTTCAAAATAAACTGCTTTAGCTTTGATACATAAACGCAACTTATTATTAATTATCTTCAATGTGCCGAAGTAAAAACAAAAGACAACTTATATTTGGGCCCGTACATATTAAAAGTAAGCCGTGAGCACCAATATGAAAATAATATAGGAAGTAGGTATGCAAAATACTCTAACATAACATTAAAAAGAAAGCAAAGCAACTATATTTTACTAAGAGATTTTCTTATAAAGCGCGTAGTAAAAGCTTAAGGTAAGGCATTTTGCATATCTTAGTTGCTGTAAAAATCTCCTTTTAGTTTAAAAGATTTTAATATAAGTAATACTTTCCTCGTCATTTTTAGATTATATAAATTGCCTTCTAATGTTTTTAATTAAGGTGGGGTGAGAATAAAATAGTTATTTTTTTCTAGGGTAAGAAAACAGTTTAAAAATTCTAAAAGTACCTACCTATCCATTTATAACCATTATGAAAAAATACATTTGACCTGTATATTTGTTGGAGATAGATATTAGGATTAGGGAACACAAATCAAGAATAAAATCTAAATTTTGGTGATAGAAACTATAAATGAAATTTGCAATCCTGCGGCGGTAGTATGGAAGGATTTTTATCGCCTGTCACTACGCCTGTCACTTCCGCACTTACAATACTTGTTAGAACGTGACAGGCATGGTGACAGGCGATAAGAATGCGACCGTGCTACAATCAATCTAAGATGGAAGACCTAAATATTGCAAATCTTGACGAATCTCCATGATGCGAGTTCCTATATCGCTTTGCTAAAAATCAGTGCACCATGGTAGATGTGAACCACGCACTGGAATTCTCAAGAATTCCTGTAACTGTTCATGACCGATCGTTGTTAATTACACCCTTTTATCTATCTGTGTATTGTTTAACAACTTTAGCTTTAACATAATTACCAATATTTATTAAACAACTTTAACTTTAGTGTATTTCAGTAGCTATCATAATTCATATCAACATAATTACCAATATTTATTAGTGTATTGTCTAAAAACTTTAACTTTAGTAGTTCAGTAGGTAACGTAATTCATACTAACATAATTACCTACCAATAATTTAAAGTCGGAATCAATCGCCTCGCAATAACAGTACTTGTTGGGAAAATAAGCATTCATAATATATCTTAATTAAAACCAAAATATTACTTTGCTAATCCGCGAAAAGATAACGTGCTAGTCAATCAGTGCTAACCCGTTGAGTATTATGCTTTTGGTGGTGGTTCGTTATATTTATTTGCGTATTTATTTTTGCGGTGGGAGGGTGGGAACATTAATTGCATGTAAAAAATACGCAAGTAAGTATATGGATTTCCGCAAAGTAACGCCTGATTCTATTCACTATTCATAATATCTTATCGAGAATAAAACCTACGACAGAAATTTTAATAATTTATACATGTAGTGAAGTCATTAAAAGTGTGCTTACCGTCCCGAGAGAGTTCATTGTGCTATAGATTCCCTCTTAATTAATACTGGGGCTTATTTCAATGTACACTTTAATTGAATATTTTAATAAGCTTCACTTATTCTGTTACGGTGCTTTTACCCGATTGACAGAGAAGGTGTTTTAGAATAAATATTTAATTTTTATTCAGTAGCAGTTTTTAACGTTAGACGGGTCGTTGGGATGGGACATACCATGACTGTCCAAAGACTATTAGAATAAATAAAATATTATATGAACAAGCATTACGACAACATTTAATAGAATATAAAATATTAAGTGTAAAACAATATCTTTGTACCAATATTATGTTAACATCTTTGCAATATTTTAGGGCCATGACATACCAAAATAGGTAGTGACATGTAGTGACAAAAGATAAATGTCATTAGGAATAACGAAATATGATAAAATATATAAAACAAGCTTTTATCGTCGACTGATTTGTCTTTGGAATAGGGAGCTTCTCATCGAGGTGATTTTAATTAGGTAGTGAATTTAATTAGGAAGTAAAATAATGAAGCTTTTATTAATAACACATAATCTAAAAATAAAATTAATTAAAAACTAATCTTAAATATTAGATAATTACTTACTCCATGAAGCCTTGTTTTTTTTTTGCAAAATCTGGAGGTCTTAATCCTGATAATATTGCAAATAGTTAATACAAGTTAAATGAACAACGTAATTTATAGAAAAACCGTGCATGTGCCTTTATAGGTTTGTATGTATCAGCCTTTTTAGCTAAATTAAGATCTAAGTTCATTTTGTGCATCGTTATTTCGCATCTTATACAAAAACTTTGCTCAGACGTAAAAATTGCTACTTTAAGGGGTTGCAAAAAGTGTGTTCATAGTAAGGATAGTCATTAGCTGGCTGTGGAGAAGCTCATTTGCGGCCGAGCTTCTTAAAAGGTTTTTACAATCTTCAGCTTAAACTGATACTTGTACTTCATTTTGCTTCTAAAAATGCCATTTTGTACGCTCAACATGTAACGAGACTAACGAGTATCTGTCTTTTCAATGCGACCCAGTTTTAAGCTTCAGTGGTTTTTGTGTTTAATTAGTTATGAAGTATTCAACAAGACAATAAGAATTTCAAACTTGACGGACTTTGCTGAGTATTTATGGTTACCTTTTAACTTAAAATTCAGATCTGAGACCGTAACGTTTTCCTTAAACCACATCATGTATTGTATATGTACAATAGTGAATGTTTTATAAAATCGTGATGCTTTTGCATTCTCGCACCTTACTTAGGCCTCCCAGCAAGTTTCGTCGTGGTCTAAGCACGGTAGGTACTCGACTAAAAGTTTCTCAATTATATCTCGATTGTATAACGTAGGTACTAAATAGAGGTAGGTATGTGTGTGCCTATATACCAAGTGGACTACGTAAATACATATTTCCTTATAAATAAAGCACTTCTTCCACTCTCGTTGTGATCGCGTGCTGAGCAAATAACCGCGGGAATATAATTGCATCTCGATTTCATAGCGGAGAAAATAAATATAATAAATGGATGGTTTTATGCAATAGGAAGACAATTATCTCGTTTTCTTTCTGAAAGAATAATCTTTGGAGAATTGCCTTTTTTAAAGTCACTCCAAACTAGTGTACTATTAAGGCCCACTTGCACCATCCCGGGGTTAAGCGGTTAAACAGTTAACTTAGTGTCAAATTGTACTTGTATCCATGGCAACTCCAGGTTTAACCGGTTAACCCCGGATTAGTGGAATGGTGCAAGTGGGCCTAATAAGATATGTATTAACTGTGTTTAACAGTATACTGTACCATTCAAATAACCTACAAAGTACAAAGAATGCCTAGGGGACAAATTATTCTATTAAATATTTATTGATTTACAGTTTTTAAGAAGTAACACCACATACGGCGGCGACTTCAGCAGCTTTGTCACTTTTTCTTAGATATTCACACTGTTTCAGTTTATAAGTAATGCAAATAATGGCTGATGACGATTTCATCCAGATAACGTACATGGTTATCAATATTTTCTTAAAAAACTTTGTCACGGTTCTGGCTTAAGGAACAAAATAATAACAAAAAATTGGCCATCGCCCTAAATCTGACACTGTTTTAAATATTAGATAGTGTTTGACATGACAGCAAATATTTAAATGTTTGCTATTTTTAGATTGTTAGTTGTTACAGTATCGCATAATAGCGTCCAACGGCAGCGGGTTTTCTAGAGAATTCTTTCGTATTTTTTACAATGGACAAACATGATTGGACTAGATTGACGATATTATTTAATTAGATTAAATTAGGTACTTAACTTTCTGATATGAGAGTTTGTGACAGTTCTATTTGATGACAGATAATACAATAGCTCTTTATTGAGAATCAATAAAGTGATACCTTTATTTACACTAAGAATACCACTTAAGGAACACGATAACTCTGCAGCGTTTTAATAGCATAGACATGCAAGTGCTATCTAAACATCATAATTTCGTAGAAGTTTGACGTTTAATACATCAGGGCCAAGAATCCGACTGTCGGGTACACTGTTCGTAACGACTACGCGCTACATACGGCGAATCCGTGGCTACACGCTACGAGCGTAACCCGTAGCACTTAGTGGCAATGAATGTGTTAAAATAACACTACTCGTCTGTACTATAAAAATCTCTGCAGAGTTATCTTGGTCATACGGTAAACAGGTTCAGTTTTTATGAAACTAGCATGGGTTTCGTAACGGCTCAACACAAGCTTGCCTACTCTTGGAAGATAGAGTTAGACCAAGAAAAGTCTGCAGCGATTTTGATAGCCCACGCAGTGGAAATGTTATTTTAAACGTCAAACTTCTATGAAATTATGATGTATAAATAACACTTGCACTGCGTGGGCTATCAAAATCGCTGCAGACTTTTCTTGGTCTAACTCTACAAACATTACGCTCACAGGATTTACTCTTGTTTACAAACATCGAGTTCTTGACCGAACCAATGTAAGATGATCCGTAACACTATGCTTCATAGCTCAGAGCATTATGTACGGTACGACATAAGTAGGGTAAATCGTAAATTACAGGCTACCGGTTAGTAACTAGCCACCTTATACTAAAATGAATTCTGTTTATAGGTGAATAGAATTCATTTTTAGTATAAGGTGGCCAGTAATTGACGAATTACCCTGCTACTCGTATTCGCACGAGCATTCGGCTCGTTCATGTTATGGGAATAGCAGTCCAAAGTCTACGGCGACAATCCCTTCGACTAGAGCTTCGCTCACGAACCGGGGATGTTTCACTTAGCACAGTTTAGTTTGGTCTTTCCTGATTAGTGC
Organism: Cydia splendana; assembly: GCF_910591565.1. Lineage (NCBI taxonomy): Eukaryota > Metazoa > Arthropoda > Insecta > Lepidoptera > Tortricidae > Cydia > Cydia splendana. The sequence continues at coordinate 8,896,958 of NC_085969.1, read as the reverse complement.
TCGTATGTTTGCTTTGAGTAAGTCCAACATAAATAGATAGTAAAAATGTAGGTATGAGAACTTAGAATGATTTAATGTATCACTATGGAAATGGTGGAAATGTGTACAGTGTAGGTACCTAGTGTAAAAATGTTAAACAGTTTTTTCACAGTTTATAAGTACCTTTCTTGGAATTTTCAGAAACTGACTCATAACAAATTAAATATAAAGGGTTTTTATTAAAGAAAACCTATTTCAGCGTAAATACAATTACTTATTCAGAGAAAAGAAAACAATTAAACTTGGAAATTTCAAGGTTATTGGGTAGTTAGCTCAACGTATTTTTAAATACCAAAATTTTCCAAGTTGTTCAATTAGTGTGTTCACGTCGAATAGGCGAATATCAACTGCCCGATTCGAACTTTAAGATACATCAAATATTACGTCTAGTGTATTAAGTGACGTTTTTGTTTGAAGAAACGTCATATTTGACACTGACATATCTAATATATATCGTATCTATTAACTGACATTTATAGACGGGTCTAACGCGAATTTTATTCAATTACCTTTATCTACCGACGTTTCGACACAGGTTTCACTGTCATGACAGAGAAACCTGTGTCGAGACAAAATGTCAAAACAGAGATTTGTGCAACTACCCGACGAAAAGTGTATGGAAAAGTCATCACATTTTTCAAACCATCCACTACATAGATACATGTGTAGATGTGGTGTGTGAAACGTTGGTAAATAAAGGTAATTGAATAAAATTTGCGTTAGACCCGTCTATAAATGTGAGTTAATATGTGTTCAAAACGCGAAAGTTTAAAATATTATATCGTATCCAGCCGTAATATTTGACGTATTCCAAAGTTCGAATCGGGCCGTAACTCTCTTTACAATCGTTTTGTACCTAGCAAGTAAGTAGCTATTTAGTTATACAAGCAAGCTATAAAATAGCAAATTATCTGCAAAACTATTAAATAGCTAATTCTCTTAAATGTGTCCTATTCATATTCAAATGTAATGCGTCCACATTCCCTAGGCGGCTGTAATGTATGTAAAATGAACACTTATCTGTAGGAATTGAGCTGCAACTTTAATTATTGTACTGTGATTTTAAACAGAGATATGAGTTGCAAGTGAAACGCACCACTAATAATATGTTTGAACTAATATTAGACAATATAATTTTTTTTTTCTGGAATAGTAATATAACTACAAGTCTCTTTGTTTTTATCATCCGTGTATTTGTTATCCTCAATCTTTAAATGACAATTGATGATTTAATATTCAAGTCTCAGAAAAAATAATTGTCTTGTAAAGTACCTATAGATAAAAATTTAATAACAATGATATTCAAGAAACATCATCAAAATGTCAAAAATAACGCAGGTGTGTTCATTTTGTATTGGAAATGGGGTGATTTTCACTGAAAGTGTTAATGAATGTATACTGTGTTCTACTAACTCCCACTTTTAGAACATGAAGGTGCAGTCTCAATGCTTTTAACTCTTTAGCGGACCACATTTCATTGCCACTTTATAGTCAAAATTCTGCATGGGAAAAAAATACAAAAAAAATGTTACAAGTTTGAGTAGAACAAAATAAGCTCGTTGGGAAATAATACCTAGACAAACACTTTTGTGGTATTTAAAATAAACAAACATACATTTTTATGGCAGTTATAGGCCCATTTGCATTGGACACATAATGGGTCATATACCTACTTAGCATAATATTAGTAGAACGTAGTAGGTAGGTATAGTAAATAGGTACATAATAATTTTCTCTCCAGCAGTTTCACTGTGCTTATTTCCTTGATATCATTCCCGCATGTCGGTTAGTTGCTAAGTAATTAAGCCGGTTAAATTAGTACAGTTAACCCGCCGCTGCCGCTGTCCTATTAAAGGGTCAGCGGCGCCCGTTAGCGGGAGAAATACTTCCAATTATACACCGGGGAAGCTGAACTGGGGTCATAATGATCGAATGTTCATTATTTTTAGGCATTGCTAACCTATATAATTATAGTATTAATGACACAATTGCTATGGAAATGAACTATCAAATATATTTGTACTTAATGGCTAGCAGAGGCGAAAAACTAGGCTATTTCACACGCGTATTTCACAAATCTAACGATAACTTTGGACTGCAGCCCCAAAATGGCTTGACCGATTTTGAAGTAGGGTGACTGCTAGAGTTATTGGCTACTACATAGTAATTGACCACGCTTAACAATGAGGCTTCAATTTGCTTGTTTCTTTCTGATTTGTTAGGAGTGGCCAATTACTATGTAGTGGCCAATAACTACCTACAGCAGTCACCCTACTAAGTAAATGTTTATATTACTAACATAGTTAAATTTGAAAGTACCCTTTTCATTAGTAGAATTTAAAATGAACCGGTCTAGTGTGTGTCGGGCCACGCATAATGAAGGGTTTGCCATTTTGACTACGAAATCCTAATAAGATAGTAAAATAATCAAAACTCAACCATCAGATGTAACACTTGTAACGTGTGTCCTATAAGGCTGTGGTTAGTTGGAAACATTATCTAGCCCGAGGGTGCTCAGCGCGGTACTACGTAATTAAGACTGCATCGCCTTGGACTCCGGTGTTCGCTTTAAATACGTACACCCGTCTAGGGAGCGGCGAAGTGTTAGTTAAGACCGATAATAAGGTGGTTTAAGAATACAGGTATTACCAAAAAAATATGTTTAGTAGAAAAATAATCTTGATTTATTTTTAAACTTTAGGTACGTTAAGGAGTTCCGGTGTAGAAACCAATATTCAGACAAGTCTATCAGTTTCATTATTTACTAACCAATTTTGAAATATTGCGATAAGTAAACTTATATTTTAAATTAATTAACAAATTTTCATAGAGAGCATATTGCACAAACTTTGAAATTCTATGTGATTCTGATTACACTGTAATAACTTTTTTATTATTGTTAAGTAACATGTACTTCATTTGCAATAACAACTCTGGCAGTGCTACGTTTATTACTTCAAAACAAAAACATGCTATAAATAAACGTAGTGCAACAGACGGTCGCTTGCCTGGGGCGGGTCAGGTTCATAATGGGTATATACATATATTTACCTACACCTGTCTGATATATAAAGGTGTGCTGAAGAACAAGGTGACCGTTACACGTAGAAATTCAAATTTGTATGCGGCTTTCGTATATAAACCTTAAAGTACAAGCCACCTAGTATTTTTTAATGATAGTTTGACGTATTAAGTAGCTGTGCTTTTGCAAATAATGATACCAATCATTTACCAATCTCAGTTTATTGATGACATTATAGACGGGCTAACAATCATGCTATGAAAATTTCGCTTCACAAAGTTTTATGTTATTTGATCGATTTGCCTTTTCACACCATCATGCATCACTTCCCGCATTTTGACAGCGCGATTTACCTTTTAAGTAGTTATTCGTACAAAACTTTGTTCACAACTTATGGAATCACTTCCATCTTGAAAATCATAAGAAATTCCTAACTCAATACGTTGTTGCTATCTTTTCACTTGATCGAGCTAAACATATGTATGCTTCCGTGCCAAGCCAGGGGGCCGTATGGAAATGGCTTTAGACACAGGGCTAAACCAATTCTTCCGATGATCACTTGGCTTATTGCCACATTGTTTGCTCAGTGGGGTTCAGCGATATCACTGGTTTGCGGCTTCATGTAGTGCGTTTTCTTACAGCTTTATACAGAATCGTTTCCATTGCATTTTTAATTCTGTAAGCGAAGAAAATGTATGTATATAGATATCGTTATGGGCATTTGGTCTTCGGGTAGGTACATTTCTTTCTGGATGAATGTATTATTGATAAATGGAAAAGGTTTAAAAATAATTATGTTAATATTTAAAAAAAAATACTGGGCTTGGGATTCATGCTAATAGTAATATTGGAAAAATAAAGGCTAATAACTTCTTAAGTCGCGTATAATTAAAATTTAAAAAACCTCCGACGTTTCGAGGACGGCATTGTGGTCTCAGAGACAACGTGGTCTTCTCCAAGACCACGGGGACAATGCCGTCCTCGAAACGTCGGAGGTAATTGATTAAGTCTCTTGTGAAAATCGTGAAAGTTTCATATTAGTGTACTTGAAGTGTTTTAACTATAAAAGAATATACTAGTACAGCATATAGAGGTAATGCCTCGTTGTTATTTATTGCTTTTGTTAAGTTTAAAAAAAAACTTATATTTATTTACATAAAATATATATACACCTACTACTAAAAATTCAAATTAGGCTCACAATTCCGACACAAGTAAAGGTACAAAGTAATACTTTTCCAGTCTACGGATAAATTTTATAATAGGTAAGTACAGAGTCGGTAACACAATAGAAGTCTTGTCTCATCCTATTACATGATGTGTGGCAAGGCTGCCACACTCTTTTACTGTTGTGTCACAATCATTTTCTAATATTGGATTCTTTTCTCGCTCGCTGTTCGACAATTTGAAACAACATTACCAACTTTGTCGTAATTCTTCGTCGTAATTCGTAAATGAATTATTCAATCGGCAATATTGCTTTTATAGGACTCGTTAAAGGTTGAGTACAATGTCGTCGTATTATTAGTATTAATGTAAATTGGTATTTAACTGGTAATGTTAAAATTCTATTTTCTAATTCGTCTTGTATTTGCCATCTTTTTACAAGCTTTTATTTAGTTTCACCTGACCGTTGCCTGTCTGTCTGTCTGTCTGTCTGTGTGTAATCAAATCTTGCAAGTTAAATTTGATCCACTTCCCGATTTCTGATTGAGCTGAAATTTTGCATACATACGTAAGTCAGGTGACAATGCAATATTATGGTGTCATCGAGCTGATCTGATGATGGAGACCGGAGGTGGCCATAGGAACTCTGTGATAAAACAACGAAACCTAATTGTGTTTGGGGTTTTTAGAATAGTCTCGATGAGTATTAGTTGCCTGTGGAAAAAAAAAGTACAGTCGGCGATAAAACCTTGTACCAAAAATTAAATTTTTGCCAAAAACTTATTGTAGGTGCTTCGGCACCACTCCTTGCATTTTGACATAATTTGACATTCTTTGACAATTCATTGGCATCCGCTATTGACATTCACTTACAACAGGCGTTCTCAAAGTGTGGCCTGATAGCTCAGTTGGAATAGCAAATATCTATAACCAGGGACGCCGTAGATTAAGCGGTTAGAGTACGACCACGATTAGTTTTCATGCCAAGTACTATGCCAAGTGGGTATAACCTATGGGATATGAGTCACTGCCTAGTTTATGCAAACTTAGCGTGATTGGAGTCCAAATCATTTTGAGTCAAATGTTATCTTGACAGTATAAGTAGTGATTCCCGGCACTTATTTCTCGTCTCCTCCCTATGACATTATCATAAGACTCACTAGATCCAACTTTATTACTTTTCTTGTACCTATTACCCTTACACTAATTTTCAAAATTTTAATCCAAAACAACAATAAAGCTAATAAAAATGTTTACTGATTACTGATACAATACAATACAAATACTCTTTATTGCACAACTCAATAAAAGAAGACAATACAAAAGAAAACATAAATACAAGCAGAGGTAAACAACAGGCGGTCTTATCGCTAAAAAGCGATACTGATTATTTTTTTTCTAAAAAAACATATTTACTCCTATTTAGATACCTACTTATTTCCTTTTGTCTACTTCTACTATATCATCTAAACCCACGACGACGTTCTCTCAGTCACTAAATTTTCAATAAAGCTATTAATCGGCAGACTACGGCTTTTCGACAAAGAAAAGACTCGCCCCAAATTAAATTAATAATAACACTGCTTCCATAATGGCTCCATTTATCTCGTAAGCAGAAGAATAACTCCTTTTACAAAAGAAACATTATCCTTTGGGAGCATACAAGATTTAACACTCCTTATAATTATAGCCGACGTAGCTCAGGGGTCCGTACTTGAGAACCATTATGGAGACCGCAACGTAATGTAAGGTTTGTTATAAAATAAGGTCAAACCAAAGATTGTCACTTGAGTGGTAGGAAAAACTCGGCTGCACTGGGCTTTTGGGCTGCTCAGTAGGCCAACCACTACCGGTTTTTTTCTAACTATGTTAACAAAAGAGGGACGGGTAGTCTATCTCGCCGCGAGATACTGTCGCGCCAATCACGTGCTAACCCGACAGAGAATCCCAAAGATGTCTCGGCAGTTTCAGTAGCTTAGTTGCCACTTGCTTTTTGGATTACCTACCTATCTATCTTTGAAATCGGTTCTAATTATATCGAAGCTGGATTTCAGATTGTATCTGACTACCCATACAACCATTTCCAGTCGCCGTTACGACGCGGTGTTGACACATCTTGTGTCGACACCGTCTGTTTCGGTCACAATTCCAGTCGCAGAGTCGTCGCCGTGTCGACACAGTTACCAGAAATGGGGAAGGGTCGACACATGACACAAAGTGACATAAAGTGTGGTCGCCGTGTGCACACATTGTTTCGGGTTTGCGACTACTTTATGCCAAAATCATTCGTTCATTCGTTCATTTTGTTCCTGTCAAATGGAAACTGTCAGATGGAAAAATACTTAAATAAAAATAAGTGACATTAATACGCCATCTCTAAACCGGATTACAAGACGTAATTATATATTGTTTGCATTTATATTACAATAGGACTTAAATTATTATGGGGAATTAAACTGCTCGAGTGATTTGATAAACTAAGTGTAATATAATCAACGCGCCACCACATTGTTTTAGTTTAGCCGGAAATGAAATTGTTTACTTCTCAGTGCCTGTGTTCATAACTATATTATTTGAAGCATTTTTAGTACTTCGATGCGTATACTATACTTAAATAACAGAAATAACGCTTTACATACTACGAAACTTGTTAATTATGATGTATAAATATGGTTTAAGGCTGAGAAATATTGCAGTCACAAAGTAGTTGCAATGTTTCGACTTTGTGTCGACTCTGTGTTGACACATGACACGCGCTGTCAAAAGTAATAACAAAGTTACTGGTATGTTACTGGATTTGCAAAATGGCTCCTTGTGTTGATTTGTTTTCAGATATTCTCAAAGTGTAAAAATTCCGTGGTCAGAGATGGGCATTAATCGATTAACTGTTTATTCGACTAATTAATGGAATAAAAAAAGTTAATTCTCAAATTTTAATCGCGATTAGTTTAGTCGACCTAACATAGATTGAAATTGAATTAATCTGAATATTAATCGAATAAATTATCGATTAAATCTCGATTGAAAGTTGACAGGGGGCCATTTTTGTACGTAAAAATAATAGAAATGTCTTGCATGCAGATGGTAGCAAAACACTTTGTCATAAAAGTCGAGATGGGTGTCGATATATAGGTTTTAGGGAGTGCCGATTTCGAAAATAATGACCATTTTGGAATCCGAAATGGCGGCCATGCACTGTGTCATAAAAGTCGTCATGGATGTCGTTTTATACATTTTAGGGGGCCCCAATTTTGAAAATGATGACCATTTTGGAATCCAAATTGGCGGCCATGCACTATGCCATAAAAGTCGTCATGGGTGTCGTTTTATAGGTTTTAGGGGGCGCAGATTTCGAAAATGATGACCATTTTGGATTCCAAGATGGCGGCCATGCACTATGTCATAAAAGTCGTCATGGGTGTCGTTTTATAGGTTTTGGGGGGCGCAGATTTAGAAAATGATAACCATTTTGGATTCCAAAATGGCGGCCATGCACTATGTCATAAAAGTCGTCATGGGTGTCGTTTTATAGGTTTTAGGGGGCGCAGATTTCGAAAATGATGACCATTTTGGATTCCAAGATGGCGGCCATGCACTATGTCATAAAAGTCGTCATGTATGTCGTTTTATAGGTTTTAGGGGGCGCAGATTTCGAAAATGATAACATTTTCAATTTCAAAATGGCGGCAATGCACTATGTCATAAAAGTCGTCATGGATATCGTTTTATAGGTTTTAGGGGGCGCAGATTTCGAAAATGATGACTATTTTGGATTCTACTTTTATGACAAAATACGTAGCCGCCATCTTGGATTATAAAATGATCAAGTTTTCGAATTCTGCACTCCCTAAAACCTATAAATCGACATCCGTGACGACGCAAGTTATCTTTATTTTCAGATCTAACAAATTGCTACAGAATACAAAGGACAAAAAAGAAGCGAGGAGGTAATGAAACAAGCAAAAATACAGATGATTCCTCGACGCAATTGGGTGATTCTTAAATTGTGTCCAGATTTTTTTTGTCATAAAAGTTTTTATTTTTCACATATTACTCTCACAAGTTCCGTGACATTTCGACCTTGTAATTTTTTAAGTAAATGTTTTTGTTTATCTATGAGGATCTCACTAGAATAGTATAATCAAGGTATGTTTATATTTGATGAATGAAATAGTAACGCAAAAAAAAAATATATTTGTGTCTTATATTCCTGCCGAAGACTTTTATTTTACCTTTTCCTTCTACACAAGTTTGGCCAAGTAATAAGAATTTAGGGCTCTCAATTTTATTTTGTCTTCTACAACAGTAAAGCTACGAGGCCATGTTTGGTATCGTTTTCGTATAAATTCGCAGTACCAAATTTAGTTAAGGTATCACATTGACACCATTCCGAAGTAAAGACATAAACTTATTAAAATACTTTCTTTTAAACTCCTCTTCACGCTTAAACTGCTGAACAGTTTTAATTTAAATTTGGTACACATATATTTTGAGTCCCGAGACAGGATATAATAAGTTATCTCAAAAATCATCCTTTAAAGGTGTGAAATGAGGTGTAGGGGGGAATTCAGAATTGACTTCTTGAAGTTAAGTCTGTTTAAGTTTAGGTTTGAAGTCATGTTTTTTCATCATTTTTAACTAAATCAAAGATGTAGACCATCCCAAATTTCATATAAATCGGTTCAGCGGTTATTGATTTCCCGAACAAATTTCCACGCCACTTTTCACACCTTCAAAAGATGATTTTGGTTATAAGATCTATCCTATGTCCTGTTCCGGGACGCAAACTATTTCTATACCAAATTTCAACGAAATCGGTTCAGCGGTTAAGCGTCAAGAAGAGTTTCAAAAAACCGGCCAAGTGCGAGTCGGACTCGCGTATTAAGGGTTCCGTACATTAAGTCCGACTCGCGCTTGACTGCACATTTCTAATAGGTTTTCCTGTCGTCTATAGGTAAAGAACTATTTTGTGTATTCAGACGGACATACATACAGACGCACGAGTGATCCTATAAGGGTTCCGTTTTTTCCTTTTGAGGTACGGAACCCTAAAAAGATTTATTTTTATTTTGTGAAATGGTGTCAATGTGATATCTTAAATGGATTCAGCACCCCAGATTTATACGAAAACGATACCAAACACGGCCTAGCACCTTCACTGATATAGATATATCAAGATAAAATTGAGAGCCCTAAATAAACTTTCAAGAGCAGATATCTCAAAAACTATTCAACATATCGAAAAAATTGACTGAATAAACTTGTAACAAATTAAATTAACTTTCATTTTGTATAAGTGGCCATGTCGCTGAGATGCATAGTTTCCGAGATATAATCGAAAAACGGGAAAATGGGACCTTCAAAGCCCCCTCTCTCCCCCCCGCTCAAGGGCTACGGCCGGGGACTTTTGATATGTTCACCTCCTAACTTGTCAAACCGAGTTACGGAGTCAAAAATTGTGTTCCGAGCATTTCCCTCTACAACTTTTAGAGCATTCGTTGCCTGACCTAAGTAGCTTATTGAATTTCTTTAAAAACTTTTCTGTAAAAGGTTGACGGGTGTTGGGTGTTTATATGGTTTCGGTCGATTATTATCATTTGCATTGCCCATGATGACTTACTAGAATTACGAGCACACGAGACACTAATAGTAGTTTGACAAACCTTGGTTTTCAAGAGGTATTTTATATTGACATTTGCTGTCACAAATTTGCTGTCAGATTTAGTCGCAAACCGCACGCAAAGTGCACACAAATGTGTCGACACCTTGTTACGGAAAAGTGTAGACACGGCGACGACACTTTGTTTCGAAACAATTCTAGACACATTGTGTGGACTCTGTTACGACACATCTGACATTTAGTTACCACTTTGTGATTCTGCGACTGGAATGGTTATATGGGTAAACACTGTTCTAAAATATAAGTACCTACAATCAATCAATCAATGTCTTTATTTTGCATAAAAAGTGGTACATAATAGAAGTAATTAAATGTAGGTATTCCGATAGCGCGCAGTTTCTAAAGACTATTATAAGCTATGCTTAGAAGAATAAGTACCTACTCGTACATATAAAGTACATGATTGTTTTCCACCGTATTTTCTCGGAAACATTCGTATTTGTCATGCTACTTCAGTCAACGTCAGTACTTTTTGTACCGAGACTGACTGAAATAGCAAGACACGTTCGTATGTTTTCGTGAAAAAACGATGGAAAATAATTATGCACTACAGGGTTGACATATTAAATCTGTATGAACTAAACACCAAAGGTTCTAAAGAAATAGCACAGGTAGGTACATATCGAAATGACAGAAATCCCCTCATCGGCATGTTTGTTAGACCCAAGGGCCATGCTTATACATATATATATACGTAGTTGTACTTATAATATACATAGGTCTATTAATTTTCAAGCAAGAGAGGCAGCAAATTGCTGATCGGCTGAACTACTTTCGCCCGTGTAATTTATAAGGGTGCCAATAAAACTGTCAGCGAAACGATTTATCTACTCACTGGCTTAAAGAGTGCGTTAATCTCGACTCATTTATTAAAATACCAAATTTTGGAGTTTGTCTTTTGTTTAGTCAGTCAATCAATCAAAGCATTTATTTTCTGGCAACTAAGACCCATAGATACATACCTTACAAACCAATCCAAATCCAATCGAACTCCTTTCAATGAGAGCTCTTGACAAGGCGTTCTTATTGCCGGCATATTGCTCGTCTAGCACGTCTTGTCGCAATTCGCATGATTCCATACATTATTGGAAACTTAATACCTACATGAAGGTACTTGATACATATCTGGCCTACGCTTTTCCAATCTACGGCTTGAAACCTAACGATATTTTGCAGATTTCAGTTCTTTCTTTCTTCTGTTACTATTCCAAATACCTATTTATTATTAACTTGCCTACATAAAGTTGAAATGAAATTTTGCAAGAGCAATGATCCAAAAAAGGTGGAATATAAATGGAATATTGTTAAGAGAATAAAAAAACCGGCCAAGTGCGAGTCGGACTCGCGTTCCAAGGGTTCCGTACTGCACACATTTTCGAACAAGCGAGCAAAGCGAAGTTCATAAGTACATTCAACTGTTCATTCAATTTTTCTACACACGGTAATATTGTTCAAAGTTCGCAAATTGCTGGCATCTCACTCTGTCACTCTAATTACGGTTTCATTGGAGTAAAAGAGAAATCCCCGCAATTTGCGAACTTCGGTGTTCGCGGTAGACCCTGCGTTTCAAAAAGCTACTGGGGGATGCTTCGGGCCTTCGGCCCTACGCGTAGCTCGGCCTTCGGCCTTCGCAAAAGCTGTCCACACCGAGTTTCACGTAAACTATTACGGCTGTGTCCCTAAAACAGCCCAACCGCGTTTTTTTTCTTAAGTCCGACTCACGCTTGACTCTAGATTTCTAATAGGTTTTCCTGTCATCTAGAGGTAAAGAACTATTATGTGTATTTTTTTCAAAATTTTAGACCCAGTAGTATCGGAGTTAAGGGGGGGGGGGGGGAATGGTAACTTTTTGCCTATTTTCTTAAATAACTTCTAAACTATTTCATATAAAATTATAAAATAAATATATATTTGAGATCCTCAAAATAAGCCCGTTTTTATTACATGGCCGTCTTTGGGTCACAGACTTCCATATGTGTACCAAATTTCAACTTAATTGGTCCAGTAGTTTTGGAGCAAATAGGCTGTGACAGACGGACAGACAGACGCACGAGTGATCCTATAAGGGTTCCGTTTTTTCCTTTTGAGTTACGGAACCCTAAAAATAGGTAAACAATCTTAGATCCATAGGGATATTTTTTCTTTGATAAACACAAGTTCTTAGACAGCACAAAATGTTACAACCTTCCACTAATATGTTCGCAGCATTCAACATGTACGAAAATCGAGGGCCTATTACCCTTATCTTATTCTGCAGTGCTGCCTCCCATAAACTATCAGTCTTTGCGGCCACGTTGTGCTTAGTTCGAGTTATTGATGTGCTTAGTTCGAGTTAGCGTCGAGAAGCGATTATAATATAATATCTAGGTGACAGAAGTGACCTTTTTCTGAAATGAGTTTGACCCATTTGGTATTTTGCTCAAGAGTTAGGAAGCTTAGTTCTGCAACTGCTACGTATCATAGTGTTATAATTCTGTGTCAGAAATAGTAAGAAATCGCTACCGCTGGCATCTTTATACGCGCTCTAGGGTGTTAAAAGCTTTCGACCCGCGAAAATGAATTCGATAAGGTAAACCTTAGATTTATACGGGCAGCCGAGGCCTAAAACCATAATTTCTCTTTGGGCGGATTTACATGCAAAATTAACCTTGATGTCAGACTTGGGCGCGTCTCGAAGCACGTGAGTCTAATGTGACATACCTACTTACTTATGAGTGAATTGCAAAAAAATTGTACATAAGCACCTGTAATTAGTCTAAAGTTAATTGATTCCATTGTGTTAGGACAGTTAAGCCATTTCTATTTAAGTTAGATGCATGAAAGTGTGTCAGCGTATGCTATAGACTTATATTATGTGTACGAATTAAGTACAATAAATACAATACAATACAATTTACATAGTTAATTTTCGTAACACAAATGAATCAATTAAGTTAAGTTACTAATCACAGCTTCTTAACTGCGTTTAATTACGTATATTTTTTTGCAATTCACTCTTATATTATTATATTTTAGCAGTTGGTTCATGTCTTAAAAAGCCGCTTGCATGCTTGTATTTATTTATTTACTGCTGAATAAAAGAAAAACCTTACCGCAACATGTTTAATAAAGGTAGTTACATGTTATTAAGTACATGCCTACATCATTTAAGAATAGGACTTCATATTTTTATAAAATTTTGATAGGTAATCTAAAACTCACCAAAATCAATTTAACTTCGGTTGAGGTAAACTGAACAGACAAGTCAATATTTACGTAGTTGAATAATCAAGTTAACTATTGGGCACCGCCGGGGTTCATCTGAATCAGCTGGTTTGTAGATTGGTAAATAAGTTAAATAACCAAACACAAAATATGCGTGATTAGGTATTGATTGATGTTTATTTTATACGAGTAACGAACAAGGATGGATGAGCGGATGATTTTTATGAGTCCATGTATGTTTATTTATTGTTGTTGTTGTTGTTGTTGTCATGCATAGGGTGCCATAGGGCACCCCAGAGGTGTTTATTTATATTTAGGTATATTCAAATGTCTTTGGTACTTACGGGCTTGACAGATTTCTACACATAGATTACAAACGTTAAAGAGTTCAGTTATTTTTTTTATTTTATACTTACATATATGATAATATGAAACCTCTAACATGATTTTTATTTTTATTGCATAGTAAATTTAAAATAACCTCGGAAACTTTCATTAACGGATGTGCAATTAGTATTGCACATCCGTTATATCCCGCCAGTGAATGTAATGTAAGCACTGGAGTTATAAAAATAGGTTAAATATATATATTTTTAATTTTATCATGTATTACTTACTCTAACTATGGATGTGTAGATCTTTATAAGGCAAGTGGTAACTAGTTTCAAAGTTATGCCAGACCGTCACATTTCACATATTGCATGGCGACAACAAGAAATGCGGTCCGGATTATCCATACTACGCAGATTGCGAACTTCCTTAACCCGTTCAAAATTCCATAGAATTTCGCGATAGAGATCAGCTTCCAGACCGGCAAGGTAAATTTGAAAGGGGGGTCGGATGACGATAGAACTGTACAATACTAATAAGCTTTATTGCGTAGGTACAGGCAAGATAACATTTTAGTGTTTCATTATAATGGATTATGGGGAAGAAAATTATATATTACAATTATGACCTTGACTGTACCTTAGTACAGAATAAATTTGAGATATTAAGATACAATTTTATAAACATATAAACATGAAGCGAACGCGGTCTTATATCTAAAGAGAAATAATTTCTAAATAGTCAGGTAGCATGTACATACAATAATAATTATAATCTTCTTAGATAGTCCATTAATTTTGCAAAACAAAAACATGGCATTTTTTTACAAAATAAAAAGTAATGTTTCCGCCCGGGATCGAACCGGGGGCCTTCTGCGTGTTAGGCAGATGTGATAACCGCTACACCACGGAAACTATATGTAAAGCGAACCAAATAAGCACCTTCTACATGTAACATGCATTTTAAAAAGTAAGGCGAAGGGGAACTGGAGTCGAAAATCGAAATCGGTAAGTTTGAAAAAATGCTACTGTATAGTTGAATGATCGTATGTTTTAAAAATTTTACTGACTTGTATAGACTGACGAATATAATATGTAGTAGCATAAGAGTATATAAATATAAATACAATATGAAGAGGTATACCTAAAGCATATTTTATGTGTATTTAATTTTTTTTTGTATGTAAGCCACCTCTGACTTCAACATACAAACATCATTTTTGCTACTTTTGTTACCGGTCGGTAGATGAGAATGTATGTACGAGTTATCTTTATTCCTAAGGCATTTCGCTCCATTCATGCCACCTAACTACGTCCCCGAGGGAGGTTTCCACTGAACGGGAGCTCCTCTGTTGTTCTGTATTAATTAGAATGACTATGTTAGTACTGGTCATATGACACTGATTAGAACGGCCTGAAGGCAAGTCCGGCTTGTTTTAATTTTATTATAGGATAATGTTATGGTTATTGCGATTAATATTTTCGAATAAGGTCATTGTGGGGAAGACCACCTATAAAGGAAGACCGCCTACAAGCCATTCGTCGCATTAACTTTTGTGTCGGTACACATCACTTACAAAAGGTCGGTAGAGCAGGGCTATAACCGCGAAAATCGAAGTTCGCAAATTGCGGGCATCTTTCTCTGTCACTCGAACTACGCCTTAATTGGACTAAAAGAGAAAGAAGGCCGTAATTTGCGAATTTCGGTGTTCGCGGTAGGCCCTCAGGTGTGAAGCTCTTCCCCATATTGATATGTACTGACATCATTGGAAATACATCGGAGATCGGTCAATCATATTAGGTAGGTGGCATCGGAAAGCGCAGTGTAGGTGGCTTCCTAACAGAGGTTCAACAATATTATAAATTGTGTGTGAATCTTGACGGATCACTTATTGCTGCGCGTGACATGTTTAATGACAAGATTCAAGGTCGTATCAAAATAAGATGAGAACTATATCAAATTGTTTAAACAGAATCAGCTACCTGAGTCATTATATGGTTGTCATGCGATTCTCATGTCGCTCCGGTGTGTGAGCGGGATGCCGCTATAATACACGCATAGCGTTGTCTCGGTAAAACACCGCAGCGACGTTCGAATATCATCCAGTGTGATAACTGCCTCAAGGCGGTCATTGCTGCAGGCTTATTTCGGCTGATACGATGATAATAAATCATAGAAAGTGAAGGTGTGCATATAGGAAAACTTTTGTTCGATTTTCTATTACTATATATTCAACCTTCTTATCATACATATTGATATTAAATAATAAATATTACAAATTAATACAGCAATTCTCATTATCAATAGGTACTGTTGAGTTATTGCATTAATAATATCAGTATAATTTACAACTATTTAATCAAGTAACTTACCTATCTTTATGACCTCTCGGTATTATTTTAATCTCAAAACAATAACAAGCGAATGTACCTATAGTATACTGTAATCTATTTCGCAAGCTCGTATCTCGATAAATATTTGAATCAAAATGGCTAAAATGATTGTAATTGACAAGTATTAAATTATAATTATAATAGAGTCTGTGCGGAAAGAATCGTGGAATGTATGGGGCCCAATACATTCCACGACGCTTCTCTTTCCGAACATCCTCTTTATAAATATGAATTCTCGACTAAAGGGGCCCACTGATTAACAATCCGCCGGACGGTATCGGCCTGTCAGTTAGAACAAAATTTTGACAGTTCCGAACAACTGACAGGCCGATACCGTGCGGCGGACGAAGATAATATACGACATTTCGAAAATTACCTACCCCATCTGCTTTCACTGATGATAGTGATGATGTTTTGCAACTGTTTGTTATTTTGGGAGTCACAGGTATGGTTTCCGTGGTGTAGCGGTTATCACATCTGCCTAACACGCAGAAGGCCCCCGGTTCGATCCCGGGCGGAAACATATTTATTTCTTTTAATAATAAGCAGGGAACAATTATAAGTTTACAGGTTGGATTTAACTGATAATTTATTACCAGACATCGTACCACTTATAGCATTTTTGGTGCAGCGGAGTGCTGTTAACGGAATTGGTATAAACAATTTCAACCCTAATGATTAATTAGCGTTAATTACGTTAACATTAACATTAATTTACAATTTCAGTTGGAATTATTTAGTATAGATAAATTAGGTTTTGACTACTTCTTATCTTGGTTTTTTAGTCTTTCGGCTGACCTAAAATGGAAAAGCTTTTCCAAGTAAGTGGGCGAGTTATCGTAATCTGCTTGAAGTTGACTTTTGAAATTATTCTATTTTAGAATAAGGTCATAACATAATCTCAAAAACTTCTACTTAAGTACGAAATTCAGGTAAGTTATTGCTACTTCAGTGCACCGAAGTTAACCTTCAGCTTAGAAAATTTTACTTAGATTCATATCTTCATATGCGCAGGAAAATCAGGAATACAGCAAAATCAGATAAGAGAAACAGAAAATGAGTTAGAACCGAGATACAAGAAAATTTCATTACATACGGACAGATAGGTGAAATTGTATTAAGGCATGTAGGTATGAAATCGTCCGTGTGAATTGGTTTCCTTACTTTATATAGATTTCGACGATTTTATCGGTGGCAATAAAGGACATCCTGGAGTTACGCTCTTATGATTAACCTAAAAATTGTCATTTGCAAAAAAGTATACTGGCGTCCCTAATTAAATAATTGTTGTTGTTATTGTACTGCTGTAACTATTATTTACGGTTCTACCTCTATATTTTAGCATCACCAAAACTACAGGTTTGGTAACAAACTAAATTTACATTGATTCGTTCATTGGGTAAGTTAGGAGATAGGTACGATGCCACAGGTGTATAGAAAATACCCAGATCAAGTTTATTTTCGTTGTCTTATTTCTATCCCCAAAAAATGTGATTTTGTAGATTTTGATAAAGATTTTATAGAATTTTTTTTACTTCCCGACCTAGAGCGACATTTGTACCTATTTTCAGCGACGATTGATCTGCATCGCACATCAAAATCCTAACACTGTTAAAGATTTATGTTTAATTTTATTACAAACATATACAAACTTTGGCATTTATACCCATATATTTCTATGATTTTCAAGAGCCTCACTATCAAATATGCGATACAGATAGTACCTAATAGTATAGCTGCAACGTCACCCATCTATTTCTCACTTATTTAGTTAAGGCCGTCCTTGCGACGCGACGGGGTTCGGTCCCAAATTCCCTGATGTCCTTATCACTCGCCCACACACTATTATAGAAAAACATGCAAGAAAGAAAAAAAGAAACAGAAAAGAGAAGAATTACAACTTTTCTGTGCAATAGGGACATGAAAAGTACGTAGTTACCACTTACTGCCGTATTCGAACTTCAAGATGTTCACAAGAGACGACACGTACTAGATCCATTCTAGATACGTTATAGTTTAGATATCAACTAGTTCTCTTTGCAGCGCAATTCGGGCAACCAATGTCACTTTTACGTTAGATAGAGTAAGATATCTATTAGATGTGAATTGGATCTCTAAGTCATATCCTGTGGAAATCGTTCAACAGTATCTCCAGAATCGCGCAAATGTCAAATTTGACAGGTTAGATCTTAAACATATCGTTATCGTATCTTGGTGATGTCTAAAAGATGTCTAATAGATGTCTATTTCAAAATCCGAATCGGGCCCTTAGTTTCAATATTGTTTTTATCTATTTTGTTACATTAAAGTAGATACTTATAAATATTGTTTTTTTATAGGTACACTTAATATAAGTAAGTATATTCAAGATAATGAGAAGTAGGTACCTATTAACGCTGTTGACATTATTTATTTTATTAATTAAACACGAGAAATGAATTTACCTTTATTACACGCCCGAAAAGTCGTAAATACTGCGCGCGTTATAGCCATTAAGCAAAAAATTATGGGTCAGAAAATAATTAACCTGTACTTCAAGGACCTACCTACTTATAAACCTACCCTACCTATAAGTAGGTAGGTGTCGTCGAGTTTATTTCTTAATTATTATTAGACGTCAGAGGGTGATGCAAGGACAATGACGGTAAACCGGAAGAAATTGATACCTATTTGCCATAAATATTTTTATCCGATACAAGAATTAAGTATATAAGTACGCAAAAAAATATGTTAAATGATATTTTTCAAAAACTTACTAGTTATTGTTTTATTTTCGAACTGATAAAAATCTGAGGGGCTTGACAATAAAAATAACAAAATAGTAATAACAATATCTTTAAAAGAAGAAAAATATTTATCACGCAAACTTGACATGTCGATCGCGAACATAAAATAAACTGTTGTCAAATTTAAAACCCGTTAACTGCGCGTCAACTATCTCCAACGATATGCATCTGGGCTCGTTAAAAGTTGGCCCGCGATACGGAGTTTGCCCTCCTTTGAACTGAGATAAAAACTATTGTGGAGCTGCGTACCTCGCACAATGCGCCGGCCGATCGAAAACTTTGAAGGTGAAGGTTCTGAGATGAAATATTTGTAATATTTATTTCAAGTGACTTCAAAAGTAGTCCGTGATGAGAATAACTGTTAATGTATTGTCGCTTACACAAGAGGACTTGAAAATAAGACATTATCAAAATAATTAATTATATTTATCAGTTAACCTTTAAGGATGACTCACGTTAGACCGGGCTGTGTTTTTTTTTGGTGATACTTGAAACTCCGGAAGCTTTCCGAGCTCGAAAAGATGGCACCTTACCTTTGGCCTATCGTCGAGTAGATGACGATACTTTCTGACATTTAACAAATTTAACACATATCAGTGTTAATATATCATATAAGGATCAAAGTCAAATGTTGTGCTAAAAGTGTTAATCATTTGTGTCGAAAGATGGCAGTAAATGTACTGTCTACATAATTTACTTTGACAATATTCCTCCAGTCTAAATTATTTTTGATATTATTATTATCAGAGATATATATAAGTCCGTATAAGATGAATAAAGTCTAAGAAAAAAACGTGCCTCGGACGGCCAAGGAAAAGTCATTCTCGAATAGATGGCGCCATTACCTTTGGCCTATTCTCGGCTAGATGGCGTTAACGACACCGTTTGGTATTTAACAATTTTAACACATATCAGTGAAAGAACATGGGTCAGTATGGAACAATAAAAAATAAGAATCATTTATCCGTAAACATATTTTGATTATTTTATACATTTTCAATTTTATTTTAAGTTTTAATCGTGTGTCGATAGATGGCAGTAAATGTACCGTGACTACAAAATTGACAATGACAGGACCCCTCTATACTATCTATTCTCTTTGTTATTATTAAGGCTAATAGAAATAAAAGAGATGTTTCCGCCCGGGATCGAACCGGGGGCCTTCTGCGTGTTAGGCAGATGTGATAACCGCTACACCACGGAAACCATATCAACATGTATCAAAATAGAGGATTAATAGTAGCGATAACTCGGTGAAAGCTACTTAGTTATCAAATTGTTATATCTTGCAAATCAAAGTGAGTGAGTAGTGTATAAATTGCCTATAATTATGTAGACAATTTAGCAGTACATAATTCCTTATCGAGATACGATTTAGTATTGTAGTTACGTATCGGTATAGTAGCGAGTTTAATCTTTAGTAGCCTAGCGATAAGGCGTGCGGTTTCCAAACCGAATGTTGTCGGTTTAGGGTCTCCCCAGATATATCGACGCGCATTCGGCAAAATCCTACGCAATAAGAGCGAAAAAGTCGTTGTTCGGCTCGGCTCGCATCGGCCGGCACCTGCCGACGTGTCGACGACTTTTTCGCGCTTATTGCGTAGACATAAAGCTTTTTCCTATCGGGTTTTGCCGATTCCGCGTCGACATATTTGGAGGAACCCTTAGAAACCGGATAGTAAATATGAGTTTTTTTGAGTTACCAGTCGCCTTACAGTGAAGATAAACAGCGTGAGGAAAATAGATCATTTATTTCTCCTCTGAGTTGGAAGGTCAGATGACAGTCTCTTTTGTAAAAAAAAACTATTGCCTGCGTCAGCACTTTAGGTTACCAAAGGGGACACACGGCTTTTATAGAATGTAACTTGGAAAACTCTAAGATTTAGTAACTACAATAGAAAACAATGTAAGATGTTGAATCTGAGACTCGCTAATTCGAGTTCTGTGTCGCTGCGGGAAAGCGGCGCCGGCTTGCGGTGGCATGGGCTTCCCGGTTGCTCTGGATTTATGACTTTGGAGACTATCTGTTTTATCTCAATCTGCACAATTTATGCGTATTTCATAGATAGATATCGTTCTTAGTATTCCAAGAAAATATTTCCCCTTACTTTTCCGAGAAAAAAATAAACTAATTATGAAGATGAATAATATAATGAAATTCCTCCTAATAGCGGCTCCTCATTATAAAAAACAACTCTACAAAAGACGCACTTTTTTGTCATGTACAGATACATGAAAGTAACAGCCGTATTCGAACAATGAGATACGTCAAATACTAGATATTGAAACGATATGGATCGGATATGTAAGTGTCAAACAAGTGTCTTAAGTGACGTTTTTGTTTGAAGAAACGTCAATTTTGACACTCGTTTGACACTGACATATCCAATCCATATCGTTTCAGTATCTAGTATTTGACGTATCTCATTGTTCGAATACGGCTGTGCGTCTTTTGCAGAGTTGTTTTTTTGACTCACAGATTGATTTAATAAGGGGAGTCAATCAAGTTTTGAAGAAAAATTTAGACTTTGTGTAATGTGGACATAAAAATGAAATGTAGGCCTTCTTTAGATTTATTAATTTCGTATTTTATATATATTTTCACTTTTCTACTGTTTTAACAAAATTGGCGACAGTAGCACGGTTTTTATCGCTTTATTTCAGTTTTAAAAAGTAAAGTAGATTCGTTCAGAATCATCCTAAACAAAATGCTGTATCGATTTCATCGAACTAATATACAATTAACCATCTAACAAATGTGAAACTGTAGGTACATCTATTCTAAATGTAAGGGCGAGTCAGTAATAAATGCCTTTGTCCGAAATCGTTTGTCATGCGTGAACAATACTTGTCACACTTGTGTGAAATGGGACATGTCCTAATTCTAAAGAAATACCTATGAGTTGCACAAAACGATATGTGACTACGTTCCACTATCCACGCACAGGAGGTGTTCGTAGAAATTTTGAATATCTGAATTAAAGAAATAAAATATTGTATTATTATTACATTACCAACTGCCGTATTCGAACTTTAAGATATTCACAAGAGACGACACGTACTAGATCCATTCTAGATACGTTATAGTTTAGATATCAACTAGTTCTCTTTTGCAGCGCAATTCGCGCAACCAATGTCACTTTTACGTTAGATAGAGTAAGATATCTATTAGATGTGAATTGGATCCCTAAGTCATATCCTGTGGATATCGTTCAAGGGTATCTCCAGAATCGCGCAAATGTCAAATTTGACAGGTTAGATCTTAAACATATCGTTATCGTATCTTGGTGATGTCTTAATGATATCTAATAGATGTCTATTTCAAAATCCGAATCAGGCCCCTATACTAATACATACTTCCAAATTCACCACTAATTTTACTGTTTATTTGCGTAGATGATATCTCGTCATTCTTGCAATTTTTAATTTTCTATGAAATCAATTATATTTTCACATCACTCATTTCCTCCCTAGCTATTCGAAAATTTCCTTGTTTCATAGTTTTTTAGTTATGAAATATTATAATTTATATGATTTTCATTTTGAAATCAGTATAACAACTTTCACTCTCAACTCACCTTAAGTCAAATAGCTAACAGCCTTGAAAACCAATTTTCTGAAACTAATTACGTGAACTTAAACTTCTGTAAACTGAGGGCAGTTTGTTCGGCCTCGTTTAACGTACAAATTACCTACTAGGTGAATAAAAATATTTCTCATTTATTTAAGATGTTTTTAGTACGTAATCTAACCAGTATATGTAATTTAAATATGTATTATGTACTAAATAGAAGCTACCCGAAAATCACTAACACATACGGCCCGATTCGAACTGAAACGTTAAATATAACGACTAGATACGATATGGATTAGATACGTCAGTGTCAAAAGTGAAGTTTTTGTTAGAAGAAACGTCACTTTTGACACTGACAGATCTAATCCATACCGTATCTAGTCGTTATAATAGACGTAACGTATCTTAAAGTTCGAATCGGGCCGAGTAACTTTTAACTCAATGTTATGTTCCTACTATATGTGTAACTAACATCTAGACATAAAATTTCACATTCAATGGGAATACATATTTAACGTATCCGGCGAAATAACTTCTAGTACATCTCGTATATATATTTTGTTGCAAGTGAGGTACGCAATATATCTAGATTAGCCAAGATCAGATTTATAATGTATATTTCTACTACTGACTATAGTATTCATTGGAGTTGGACAGTTAAATTGAACTCGTGTATAATTTAGCCACAATAGTGGTCAGTGGATTTATGTCCCTACCCTATACATTATAGACCGGGAGATAGTGACACATTTTACTGTATGGGTCATTTGTACCAGTATGGCGGTTCGTCAGGGGTCTAAGCATGTAATGAAGGAAAGAAAATGCTATGACCATAGCGCTGGTACCGGCGGCCCAATCGCGTGGGCGTTAGTTGAACGTGTCGGATAAAATACGAGTGTCGAACGATTTGTACCACAAAAATCCTCGTATTATTCGATAGTCCATAAAAAAGAAGTAGGCGGTAGCGTAATGCCATACTTCTCCGGTGTGACTTACAGCCCTCCATACTGAGGCGAACACGTTAATTAAAATAAAACAATTCAACCATTTGTACTAAGCTAATTTTTGCACAGGTGATCGTCGTCGAGCAGCCATTCATGGACATCACCATGCCATACTTTTCGGATGGTTCCAAATGCCCGCCATACCGCCGCAAGGGAGTTAATTTTTTTTATTGCTAAACGATTTGTACCATCTTGAATTTTTTTTTCAACACTTTCTGTGTGATCATAAATAGAAATCTCATAATGCCATACCTGTAGGAGGTGGCAAATGTGCACAATATTTTTTTTTTATTGTAAGATTTTATTCGTATTTTTGACGATTTGTACCAGTATGGCACTAATTTTTCCTGAAAGTTTAAGTTTTACCGAATATAAATCCAAAATTTCAAAGACGTAGGTGGCGGCAATCTTGTCTTATAACTATATATTATGTTGAATAATATTGTACGGCTACCACCGCTCGAACGATTTCTCGAATCATAGAGATCACGGCTCATCGTGCTGTAAACCTCCATTCACCATTAAATTACATCAAATCTACCACTGTGTTGCCAGTAAAATGAAACGTTTTATTAATAGTAAATATATTTATCGGCGGAAGAATGCACATAAGTAAATAAATTACTACTAATTAAAAATACAATATTTAAATGCTTATTTTAAATAATCAGTCTTCTAAAAAGCTGTCCCATGAATTAATATTGAATTATAACTATTTTGAGGTAGAAAAGTTCGTATTGAATTGGTAATACTTCAGGTCCTTAGAGAATATAACCAACGGAGTGGTCATTAACAGGCGTTCCCCTCTGTCGAAAAAAGGCGGCCAATGGTCAACGACTTGTCAACCATATCTATGGAATGACGTTTATCTGACATGGCTATGTTGGCGTTACGTATACATTTGATGTGCCCCTCCCCCGCAAAAAACGGCAGACTATTTTGTACCGAAAATTATAGACATGGCGTCTCCGTTGGTTATATCCTCTAAGTTCAGGTCTAAACAACATTTGGTATTCCGTTTTAATACAATAACATTATCGTCTTCACTTCAGCATCATGGGCTACTTCGAAAAATGGTTTCAATATTGTATTGGTTGTCGACATAGAGCGAATGTGGAAGCTCCAGCCCCCTGGTTACGGTATAGGCTAATTTTTCAACACTAAAAAAACCCTGTAGAAAATAATTTTTTCGAGGGTGGCACCACCTTGGCACTTCACCATAAGTACGGTGTAATTTTCCCAAACGTTTTTTTTCCAACGTTCGTAAATTTAAAATGCCATACTGTAACAATTCGTTCCATTTTTTTTTTAATTCATATCTTGCTTGAGTGTGACAATCTTCCGCCCCATGGTAACAGTAGATATGGGATATTTTTTTTTAGGTAGAATTTTACCCAAACGATCCGGATACAAAGATGCCATACTGTAACAAATGATTTTATGTCTTGTACTTTGAAAACCCGTCGAAATATCAACTTTTTCAAGTATGGTGCCCCTTTTTCCCCATATTAGAAGTATGGCAAATACAATAATGGTCACATTGCATCATCTAATTTCCAAAAATCCAAATGCCATACTGGTACAAATCGTCAATTTATTTTTTATTTTTTAAGTCTTGGCTTAAGTCTCACAGTCGTCCGCCCCGTAGTTATAATCCGGAATAATTTATTTTTAGGTATAATTGTATCCAATCAAACAGAATATGATGATGCCATGCTGTAAAAAATTATTTTACGTATTGTATAGTCGTATTTTTGAAACGTGTCGATTAAATAAGTTTTTCAAGTATGGCAGCACTTTTTCCCCCTACTATAAGTATGGCAATTATAATAACGGTCACATTTTATCAAATACTCTCCAAAAATTTAAATGCAATACTGGTACAAATCGTTTAGCAAAAAAAAAATTAACTTCCTTGCGGCGGTATGGCGGGCATTTGGAACCATCCGAAAAGTATGGCATGGTGATGTCCATGAATGGCTGCTCGACGATGATCACCTGTGCAAAAATTAGCTTGGTACAAATGGTTGAATTGTTTTTTTTTCATTAACGTGTTCGCCTCAGTATGGCGGGCTGTAAGTCACACCGGAGAAGTATGGCATTACGCTACCGCCTACTTCTTTTTTATGGACTATCGAATAATACGAGGATTTTTGTGGTACAAATCGTTCGACACTCGTATTTTATCCGACACGTTCGACTAACGCCCACGCGATTGGGCCGCCGGTACCAGCGCTATGGTCATAGCATTTTCTTTCCTTCATTACATGCTTAGACCCCTGACGAACCGCCATACTGGTACAAATGACCCAGTAAAATGTGTCACTATCTCCCGGTCTATTATATTCTGGTAAAATTTAGTTCTTTTGAACACGCCTCAGTGAGGTTTAGGTGCGGCGTTATTTAATAACTCTAAATGGACGTCCCATAGTTGACGTCTATTAGCGGTAACAGAGCGAAAGGCGAAATGACATGCTATTTGTTACTTTAGCTTCTGAATTCTTGGTATTATGCTTTATTGTGTGAAAGAAATCACATTTATATTTTACTTGTACATCTTTTGTCTTCCTTCCGACGATATCCTTTTGTATTCAAATCGCAAAATTCTACATAAATTTAGCGCAGTCAATAGAAATGAATATATTAAAGGTTCAATGCATAGAATTGAATCGGCAAACCATTTTAATTATTTATTTTTATGTAAGTAAGTAAATTATATTTATTTGGATTGATTGCCAAGCGGACTTCAGGCTCTCATAAGTCATAAAGCCGGGAAAATAGCAGGAAAATGACGACGTAAATTACTTTTATTTCACAAACGTCGTTAGAGAAAAAATTACGTGATCATGGACTTTAATTTACGACCGTTTTAAATAGTTAACTCTATTACAAAAACGGTAAAAACATGCCTTTCTAGGGCCAACTGCACAATGCACATTGCCGTGCATTAAAGTGTTATTAAATTAAACATTATGCACGACCGAATAAAAATATACATGAAGGTGTGTTTGCATGAAATCTTCAACACGCGAGTGATGAACAAGCGAAGCCTTATATTGTTGTTGGATGAAAAGTCGTAACTGCTATGGTATAATTATGGACATACATTATTTTGTGTTAAGAGAGTAGTGTAGTAAACCTGTTAGGCAAGTCTTACTGGGTCGGGGGCAACTGAAATAGCCCTGTTTGTAGCTAGTAATAACCGGTCGGGTGCTAAGTGGATTGATCTTGGGTTCACCTATGAGGGTTCTTGAATGTTGGGTGGAAATTGAACACGATGGACGATGGTGTGAATATCGATAAGACCGGGCTGGTTATTACTGTTATTAGTTGTTACATTTTGGTGTTTGATACAAAGCATCTTTTGATGCAAAGCATCATCAGATTAAACCCCTTTTTCATAAAACTTTACGTCTCGAATTGTTAGTGTATGTTTTATCCTTTCCTTACATTAAGTCAAAATTACAGCTTAAGACAAAATGCATAAGTCAAACGATTAATAGCTAATTTTGGCTTCAAGTGTATGATAAACGTAAATTGAGTAAATTTATAATCTCAGTGGTCATCTTTTTTCTACCTTTTCTGCAGTTGTAAGTATATATGAAAACCTATAGAGACCGTGCGTATTGGAGAGCGTGCCATCTCGTTTACTGAATTGAAAGCGAAAACGATTCACGCTTCTAAGCAGGTGCTGCCCCCTACACTAAACTATGGCTCTATTTCGCATAGTAGAGTCTACCATCTAGTGGCTGAAATCTAAAAATGAAAATTTGACATAATGCTTCGCGCCAATGAATAAGCGGCGTCTGTGCTGCCGTCTGCAGTTCACACCCGCTGCCTATACAAGCTACCGCTGTATAATTGCAAGGAGACGGGACACTATAGGCAGTAAATTTAAAAAGACAGCAGTGGAAGTAGCTAAACGTGTGAGGTGGTCAAATTATTTACTTATGTAAGCATTCTATAAAATACGTGATTATGTTTTAATCTTTTGAATACTTCGCCCGTTTAGCAACTTCTGGTTACTGTACAGTCGACGTCAAAGATATGTTTACACTTTTGCACCTTATTCCGTTGCAATAAGATGGAAAAATATAAACATATCTTTGACGTCGACTGTACCTAAGAGGACGATAGTCCCATCGCCCACACTGTTAACTGTACATCGTTGGACCTTATGCCTTTTGTAATAAGGTCCACCGATGTACAGTTAGGAATGTTGCTGTTTGTACATTATTTTAATAGCTCCGTGTTTGTTTCAGGTACGTAGTCCGATCAGCAGATTCAATCATCAAATAAAATACCTGGCTGGCAGTAATTATTAAACATAATTCAAATTTAATGACATACGTAAGTACCCAGCCACTCTATAATAACTATTTAGCTATATGAACTGTAGAGTAACCCTTTCCAATTGCGAAAACTGAATAAATATAGAAAAACATAGCTATTGAACTTCTTCACAACAGGTTCACAAGCATCAAAGAAGTAGGAAGAGTGAGAGATCCGACCTTTACAGGCTGAAACGGAGACGAAATGCTGGAATATTTTACTAGTAGAAATAAGTTTATTGTTTGTTTTCTTACGTGTAATATGTATATCCACAGTACTTACGTAAAAAAGTATGAATATTCACGTTATTAAAAGTTTATATAATACGGCATTAAAGTAACTACTTAGCTCTTTGTCGAAAATTCGGCAAAGGTTTTCATAAATAATGCATTCGTCTAAAGTTGACTATGCTAAGAATGTAATGTAAGTAAATTTGATTTACCTAATACATAAAATTTAATTTAATTACATTTTTTCGGTTGTTTAGCTAATTATACCTAAGTCACTGACTTATTTAATGCATATAAAGTAAATCTGATGGCTGAAACGCAATTTGTAAAAATAAAAAGCAAAATTATCTCAGCGCAGATGCGATAACCTTTTCATAATCTATAGCTCGTCCCTTTTAAAGAAATTTATATTTAACCCTTGTCCTTTTTAAAGGAATTTATATTTTTACGCTGCAAATTAGGTTAATTACGCGAAGGGTTAGTGATAAATGTCTCCCTTTAGAATTTACGTGCTAAAGAAATTAACGGTCGTTATAGGACGACGCGACGTGAAAAAATGTTGACGCACGATGAACTATCAATCTATGTCCCAGTTTGAACCAGTCGTCGTGTTATTACGTCAAATAAAAATCGTGACGTAGGGTCATTGTGCTAGTTTTCGTCCACTTGACGAAATTTGAATATAAACCTTCATTGCTGCAGAAATTTGGACTTATTGCAATCCTTAATATCTAAACAATTTATCTACCTATATAAAAATTATATTTCGCAAGTAGCATATTATAAATGAAATGTATTATTTACAAATCCGTCAAGTGGACGGAAACTGACACCGGACGGTAAACTGACGCAATTACCTAAATGAAGTCTGTTCTTCACATAAGATAGATGTGGGACACGCACACTTAAGATAAATCCTAGTTTAAAGTTTCGTAGTACCTATTAAATGATTCAATCTACTATTAAAAATGTAAGAAACAATTAAGGGCCCTCCATTTTCTTATCTTTCGCAGTGATTATTTTTGTATGATGAATAGCTAATTCTTTGGGATGGCCTCAAGTAAGTACATAGCTACTCCATATTACGAATCACGATATATGTATGAGTGGTCATTATAGATTCGTCTCAGTTGTGAGAGGGGGTAAGGCTAAGCTATAATCATATTAAAAGTTCTTGCAAAACCTAACCACAATCAGTTTTTTTTATATAATTTATTTAATTTTGTTACTTAGCCGCTAGTTATTATCACATAAATGATAAATTTGTCATAAGCAATGATTTATTTACAATGTTAAGGTTCGTTGCGTGACACTCACCATTCTATACAAATTAAATTACCATAATAACATATATAAACATACATACAACTTCTAGTATATGACTAGTGAGCGACATGTTGTCTTATTGCCAACATAATATAATACTAATTCTAGATATTAAAAGTCTAATTAAATCGAGGGACCACTACCCGTACCATGAGTCCCTGACAGTGTCAACACTGACAGACCTATACGCCAACGTCTACGAAATTTACTTTCTATAGGTACATCTCGTTCGCACTAATATGTCAGTACAAACGAGATGCATAGAAAGTAAGTACGTTCACGCTAGCGTTTATTTTTTTATATTTAGAAATTTAATTCAGGCAACAAGGCCCATATTACAAATACCTTACAGACTAACATACATAATGTATTTTATAAACTTAAAACTAAACACTATTTAGTCGACGAAACAGCGTGGCTCCGTTGCATCGGCTGCTCTTGTGTCGGATTCGGCAGTTTGCCCCGGAACCTCCGAAACACGACATACGGGTCAAATTGATTCAAATGGCCTAAAGATTAATCGTGCCGATTTTCATACCTTTAACACCATTTGCAGCTGATTTTGGTCAACCACTAGTACTAACACTTTTCGGCCAGAAGTCGGCGCACTCGATGGTCCCCTGCAGCGGTCGCGGTACGCGCACCACAAAAGAGTTGAAGTGCACGTAGTGGCGCGATCGAAGCTGGAACACCCTCAGCGTGTAGCCGGTCTTCTGGTGTACATACTCCACCACTTCAGCAGCCGTGGCGGTATAATGCAAGCGCGATACGTACATACGTACGTACGTTTATGTCAGTGCCTAACAACCTAACATCATGGGGGAGACTAAAGCTCACAGACTCCGTTGGTTGGGCCACCTTGAGAGAATGGATGAAGATCGGAACCTGAAAAGTGGGCCGCCCAGCAGGAAGACGTCCTATCAGACGCCCCAGGTATCGCTGGTGTGACATGGTGGAGGCGGTTCTGTGCGAACTTCAAGTCAACAATCGGCGAGAGGTCGCACAGGACCGAGAAAAGTGGCGCTGTCTTGTGTCGGAGGCCAAGTCTCATTTTGGATCGCTGAGCCAACGGAGTAAGTAAGACTACTCGTATTTATATCCAATCGTTGTTTCAGTCTAAAACCGTTCAAGAAAGGGGCCCGCTCTAAACATTTTCTAGCTCTACGTCATGACTGACGCGGCGCGCCATCAAATATTTCATTAACGCTCGTTATCCAGGAAATTTGCCCCCGCTGCCATTTGCTAAATAACATCAACATCACTTATATAACCTTACTAACTTAAGTAGGTGTCTGCTTAACTCGTTTATGTAGGAAATATTTTGAGGTGAGATATTTTCAACACAAAATTTTGCTGCTTTTTGGCGTACATTTTACTTTATTTTAATCTTTTACTGGTTGAATTCCGAATGTACCGTAATCGTTACCAAATTGACATCACTATAATTTTGTTCTTGACTAATTTCCGTTACCTACTTCAGTGTAAACCGTTGAAGGAAGGAGCTTCATATTTATAACACATATTCTTGAAATGAATAGTTTTATTTTACATTATACCCCTCAGGGAGTGAAAAGGTGTTTGCAAAATGTTTAAACATTTCTACACGGCCACGTTTCAAGTGGGGGTTAGAAACGGCTTATTATTAACCGGGCAACTAAAATATTAAACAGGAACTTTCACTGGGCATATAATAATATAATTAGGCTGTGCATTAACATTTTAGCGCCAATAAATTTATATTAGCCTCAAATTTAAGCATCATATTATTAAAAAAGTGGCAGCAAAATCAAGGCACCCTAAAAAATTATAAGGAACTTGAATTGATAGGTTGGTGTCTAAAATAATAAGTTGGCAACTAATATTGTAAAGCAATCATAAAATTTGGTTGTTTATATATGTCATCATCATCTCAGCCTATATACGTCCCACTGCTGGGCAAGGCCTCCGCTCATGCGCGAGAGGGCTTGGGCTATAGTCCCCACGCTAGCCCAATGCGGATTAAGGACTTCACATACACCTTTGAATTTCTTCGCAGATGTATGCAGGTTTCCTCACGATGTTTTCCTTCACCGAAAAGCTAGTGGTAAATATTAAATGATATTTCGTACATAAGTTTCGAAAAACTCATTGGTACGAGCCAGGATTTGAACCCGCGACCTCCGGATTGAAAGTCAGACGTCATATCCACTCGGCCACCACTGCTTATTTATATATGTACATATCCAGAATACCTAAGATACCTATATAGGGTAGACCGAGGCGATTCGGATCACTGGGGAAATCGGATCAAAATAAGCATTTTTGTAAAATTTGAAAGATCGCGGTTAGTTACAGCCAGTTAATCAGCATCCCGCGTTCGCTCTGTTCCTAACGCATGTCGCCATACTGCCGTATTCGAAGATATTCACAAGAGACGACAAGTACTAGATCCATTCTAGATACGTTATAGTTTAACTAGTTCTCTTTTGCAGCGCAATTCGGGCAACCAATGTCACTTTTACGTTAGATAGCGTAAGATATCTATTAGATGTGAATTGGATCTCTAAGTCATATCCTGAGGAAATCGTTCAAGAGTATCTCCAGAATCGCGCAAATGTCATATTTGACAGGTTAGATCTTAAACATATCGTTATCGTATTTCAAAATCCGAATCGGGCCCACAGTTACTGCCATTGGAAAAGACTTACGCGTCGGTCACGGTGACACTTCCCGAAGAGTTGCTCGTACAGGTGTATTATAATTGTGATTTTACCACCGATGTAAAAAATGTGCAAATACAGTACGTGATAAAAGTAAACGCAAAAGGCTAAAGGTTTGTAATTGTTGTTACTTATTGTTAATGGCGCATAGTGTTTCCTGATTTGATTTTGTTTTTATTGTATTTAAAGGTATATTTCCGTTACGCGAAAATAATTCAAACATATGATATGGGGTTATTCGGATCATCTGATTGGGGGCGATTAGGATCACATTATAAAACAAGGTTTTTGGACGTTTATCTTTGGCTTATTTTATGTTTGCATGTTTTAGATGGTGCGCATGTATAAAAGGAAGAGGTACCAGGGGGAATGGTCGGGAGAAAATATGACTACAGCTGCTAATAAGGTTTTAACGAAACCGCTGTCCCTACGTAGAGTCTTTTGTTACCAACAACTAATTTTCTCATATGGGGTGAATCGGATATGTGTGATTTTTCATGTTTTGGTTTGCAAAAGTTTACAGTTTTTGTTTATTTTCATTTAAGTTATTCGATTTTGTTGCTATTAGCATGTTTTGGATTTATTGTTAAAATATATAGTAGCATATAGGAGTTATATTATGTTGCGCTTTCTGTAGGTAGCGTGATAAAAAATTGAACTAGAAAGGAGGAATAAAAATAATGCTCAAATGCAACATTAAAGATACCAATGATAGTTGATCTCAATTATTTGACCTTTGTGATTCTTAATCATATGATTAACATTGTTAACCATTATTAATTAAGATTTTATGACACAGTTTTTTTGATCCGTTAACCCCTTAAAATGGGGCGAATCGGATTTTTTACGAGGTTTAGTATTTTATTTTTCATAAATCATATTTAAGTTTGATTTTATGTCTGAACCTTGGATTCTGTTCATTAATAAATAGTTTATCCAACTGAATATTAATAAAAACAGTAGCACCTTAAAATTTGTATTTATTGACCGTCAAAGAAAAAATTACCCGATCGCCTCGGTCTACCCTACATAAGCTTTAAATACTCCATTTTTAATTAATTTAAACATATGCATACCTAGTTCTTTAAATTGACAAATTTCCTAATCCACAAAACACCACTAATTTATTTACTCAGTCAGTCAGTCACTATACTTATAGTCGAAATTCCTAATCAAGAAACACCTAATGGCCATTATACCATTAGGTCTTTAATTTTTTTATTACTAATTTCAATAGTGATCACGGTATTCTACAATAGTCAAAAATAGGTGCGACGACGAGCGAAGCGAGGAGGAGCGTGTTAGGTTGACCGTGTAGTGACCAAACAAAATATTTTAAAAGAACTTAATTTTTTTAATTAATAGATAGCCGTTTTCTTTTTAAAATGTGCTTCGTAAATGGTCTCCAATATACTAATTCAGTTGCCAAATAAATATTTGGTACCTGCCCAAAAATAAACAAAAGCTGTAACGGCATTAAAATGTTGTCTCATATTGATATATTTTAAGGCTCTCTTTTTGTTGCTAATCTATTAATTTTAGTACCCATTTCTATTTTTTTTAACTACTCATATTCGATTAATTAGTTGACCGGTTAAATACGTGCCGTTAGAAACACAGTCTACAATATATGTACAGCACATGTGTGTGTATATAGTAGTGTTTCTATTTGTAATAACACAAGTATGCTTGTTTTACGAAACATTTTCTCCTACAGACATTCTTGCTTAATGACACTTGAAATTAAAAAGTGACACGCCGCATTTCGTTATACCGGTCATATTGCTCGTAAGTATTTATTCAAATGTTCTTATTGCACGTTTTCTTACTGAGGAAACATTTTTTGGACTGACAAAAAGCGCATTAAGAAAAGACCGTATCTTCACAGCACATATATCCTTTTATAAAGGAGGGTAGTTAATTAAGTATGATGGAAAAATACGCCGCAATTGGATAAGCTTTGGAAACTTAGTATGTTTGGAATCGACCGGCCCACCTGGTGTCTCAGAGTTTTGATTTCGAACTCCCCGTCTTCTTCTTCTTCTTATAGTGCCGTGTCCTGCCGGAGGTTGGCTATCATTATTTAGGGCTATTTTCACTTTTGACGCTGCAGGTCGAAACAGCGATCTGGTGCTCATCTTGAACCAGCACCTGAGGGTTTTGAGCCACGAGGTACGTCTTCTTCCACATTTTCGTTTTCCCTGGATTTGCCTCCCCCCTTCACCCCCTCCACGTAGGTGGTGATTTTTTTCATTTACTGAAAAATAATATTTACTCAATTAGTCCGGTCAATTGACTTGGTTGATTTGCATTAATTTCTATGACGAGTATTTGAGGCATAACTTATGCAATGCACCGAGGAGAAGTTTCTTAAGTTTAATAAACAATATAATCGTGTCAAGACCGACGTAGACACATACCATTTTAAATATTTCGCCTGCCCGCTTTACTGTTATGTGGCGTGTAATATTATACCGGGTGTAGCCTGTAACAAGAGCAAAGAATTAAAACATAGATTGTACTCCTCAAACCGTGACACTTTTGTTCAACAACTTTAAAAAATTATGAAGTATTTAGACTCCCTATTTTTCATGCAAAATAAATATTATCTTCAATGGACGCCATCGCCGCGCCATATCATTGTGATTGACGTTGCTTGTCACGCCTTAAACATAACAAAATTCGCAATACATTGCGTCTTAGAATAAACTTTAAAGTGTATTAAAAAACAAACCACAAGTTATTTTTAAAAGTCGCTGAACAAATGTTGGTCAGTATGAGTAGTACAGCATACAGTTTAATTTTTTGCTCATGTTACAGGCCACACCCGGTATATTACACAAAACGTTAAAGTTCTCATGGGAACATTCTCACAGAGAACTTTCTAAGTTTCTTTCATGTAATTCTTCTGAAATTTCCGAGAACATTTCTGCAATTTCTGCAATTTGTACATTGCTAGGCATAAGTA
This sequence comes from Cydia splendana, assembly GCF_910591565.1. Lineage (NCBI taxonomy): Eukaryota > Metazoa > Arthropoda > Insecta > Lepidoptera > Tortricidae > Cydia > Cydia splendana. The sequence continues at coordinate 8,862,204 of NC_085969.1, read as the reverse complement.
ATACCAACGTTTTTGTTTCAAGAATTAATATCAAAATTGCAATAAAGGGGTATTGTATCATTAATTACATAAGCATGTACCAGCGTACGCGCACATACAGTTGCGTATATTGTAATTACCAGAAATTATTTTATAAATATCAGAATAACCTTACTATCCGACACGTGTTTTAGATTTCACGGTTGGAATTTTAGTCGCTAAGCATTTGTAACTTTAGTACCTACTTTAGGACACACATGTAAAATAACTATTATAACAGTTAAGACCTAACTCAACATGTCCGTAAAGCTTAATAACGTGTCTCCGACTTTTGTGCCGAGAGCTTATTCAGCTGATTTTCATATTCGTATTATGTGTGTTGTGTAAGCGGTATATTCATATTAGATAAGGTTAAGTAGGTACTATATAATGCTTTTTTTTGTTTTGGCACGAGCAGAAAGATCGAGTTTTTTTCCTTGGGGTACTGCATCCAGAAAACGTAATTATTTCAGGAAATTGTACTGTTTACTTGCAAACGACTGAATCGCACCAATTTGAAGCTTACCCTGCACTCCGTGCTTAATGTATGCACGTAAGTGCATATTACTCGCTGTAGAACCTCTACGGCGTAGCACTTAGGTACCGTCGCAATTCGGGTTCGTAGCACCAAGAGCGCTACGAACTGCAGCGGCATAATTTAAGTAACCATACTGCGTATTTTTAAAGTTTCATGCTTTTTAAAGTTTCAAATTCGTTAATTAAAACTTACTATTAACTCACTTAGGCTGAATATGCTTGCACTCCAAAATAATTATGAGTTTCCTTCGTAACTTACTCATACATCAGCATTTTGTCACGGTTTACCTATATTAAATTTTCAGCGCAAAGTTCAAACTAGTGAGCCAATTTCAGTGCCTTTAGTAAAATAAGGACTTTGCATAAAGTTTCATATTTAAAGTAAAAACTTTAGCAATTAAAATAAATTCACTAAGATAATATTATTCTAAAATTAAAACCACCTACAAAACTAAACTAACATAAATCTACTTAAAAATTAAAAATTAAACAACAACAGAAAAAATAATTAGATAATTATCTTGTACATACAAGATCACTTCAGAGATAGATAAGCATAGCAAATCCAATGGGGTATTTTCCTACTAGTCAAATCAGTTACTTTTTTAGAACTGTCAAAACGATTTGCTAATATGGAATTTATATTAAACATTACATCGTGACGTCACGGTCAACTCACCTACTTTTTATATTTCTATCCGATTTATTAAATAGAACTTGTGTTTAAAAATAACTTCTATCTGTGTTTTTCTAATAATTATCTGGTGCTTTATTTCATGCCTGGTGTAAAATAATTTATTTTAAATACAGTATAATACCCTATTTGCAAGTTTAATGCACAAACGGCAATACAATCATCCTTGTAATGAGCGTACAAAGTAAGTATAGATAGTATTGGAGAACGGTAATGCTGAAACTTGTTGAATGTGGGCAGTATTCTTATTGGTTGAGCGAGCTCAGGCGACTACAATTATGAAGGTACCATTGTATCGCGATTTTGAGATGGAGTTAATGAGAACTCGAGTGTTATGAATCTAAAGCCCTTGCTACACGGTCGCCAACAAGCCTTCAGACCGCGTGGCCTTGGTCCGTCCCGGACCGTGTAGACAGTTGTTTCCAACAAAATTTGACCAAAACTGACCAAGGATAGACCAAGGTCAGACGGTTAGAAGGCTTGTCGGCGACCGTGTAGCAAGGGCTTAAAGTAGAAACACTTGTCTTAGTTTTAGGAGATTCTGCGTTTAATAAACTTCAGACTTATGAGTTGAGTGGTTTTTAAATCAATTTCGAGCGTGACTCAAAAGAAAAGAGACCTTTAATAAAGAATCCGTCATTAAATTAGAAGTCTCTATCTTAATGGGTCTAATGAAAATTATCCCCATTAAGATACTTTGTCTATTTTAATTATTTTAATTTGATATAAAAAAGTACACCTCTTGAATTATTCTGCAAAAAAGAAAAATTTACAAATTTAAAAATTAAGACTCTGATTTTAAATTACAGTCAAGGTTTAGCGCTGAAAGCTCCAAAAACGCGAATTCCTACGAATAACCTTAAAATTCGTAGTTATACGTAATGGAAGAAACTGATAGTTTGAACGCCTCTCGTAGTGTAATTCCACCAATGTATTAAAGAAGTGCGGACAACACCTATACACTGAAAGTAATGTCAAATCATACATGACTCTATACAATGTAAAGTTGAAATAAAACTCTTATTCAACCGAGCAACTAACTTGCCCGCATTCGGCAAGTGATTGAAACGACGCCCCTGACCATTAGGTACACAAACTCAGTGTATATTTGTATAGTGCTAAAGCAATTTGGTTAACCAATTCGTCAGAGCTGCGGTTTCTGTGGCTTAAAACCAAGCAGACCGCATTAAATGCGTGGATACAACATAAAATATATAGCAATGATAATCAAAATGTTACTATTTTTGGCGTATATGATTTTTAAGGATATAAATTTATCTGAGTAGATCTGACGTCTGACTTTCAAATCCGGAGGTCGTTGGCTCAAATCCTGGCTCGTACCAATGAGTTTTTCAGAACTTATGTACGGAATATCATTTGATATTTACCACTAGCTTTTCGGCGATGGAGAAAATCGGGATGAAACCTGCATACATTCGCGAAGCAATATTCAAACTGGTGTAGATTGCAGAACTTACTTAAACCAAGCATTAGTTTCAAAGGCTGTTAAAAACAGATGCGCGAGTAACAACTCGAATCATGAATCACGATGTTACATTATGACAGTTGCCAAACAATGTTAGTGTACAGTCGCCATCAGATATATAGGAGCGGCCAAGGTGTTCACAATATCTGAACACGCGCTCTAACGCCCTGACAATAGAGGCGTGTTCCGATATTTGTGAGCACCTTGGCCGCTCCGATATATCTGATGGCGACTGTACCTATACCTACCTACGAATTGTTCGTTAGACGCCACTGTTTCGTAATTTTGTACAATTTTTTTCACTGGTCGTACTTAAAGATATGTTTTTAAAATAAACTGTTTTTTATATAAAATAAACCTGATAAATTGACGTCGCTACTTAATTCCAATGAGTTCATTTTATAATTTGTTTTGCTGGGCTTCGGGCAAACAGCCTAACTACATTATTCAGGCCTATAAATATTCTAAGGAAAATACGAAGATACTGAAAACCGGCCCGGTCAGACATTTTAGCTTCGGGTTTCCTTTGAAGGGGTTCGCCATGAGCACTCGATCGCTGTTCAGAACCGTCGTTGATAAAGCACGAATTGGTATGATAATCGTTATCCGCGGTACCTATAGATGGCACCGAAAGAATGTACATTTTTCATTATATTCACTTAACATTCTGCCGTATTCGAACTTCAAGATATTCACAAGAGACGACACGTACTAGATCCATTCTAGATACGTTATAGTTTAGATATCAACTAGTTCTCTTTTGCAGCGCAATTCGGGCAACCAATGTCACTTTTACGTTAGATAGAGTAAGATATCTATTAGATGTGAATTGGATCTCTAAGTCATATCCTGTGGAAATCGTTCAACAGTATCTCCAGAATCGCGAAAATGTCAAATTTGACGGGTTAGATCTTAAACATATCGTTATCGTATCTTGGTGATGTCTAAAAGATGTCTAGTAGATGTCTATTTCAAAATCCGAATCGGGCCCACAGACAGTGCAATTTGCCCATTAAGTTGATTTAGACATGGCGGTCAAGGGGTATAATTAACCTATTCCAGAATATTAAGAATAAATTAGGTGGAAAATAATTACACAATTCAGCGATTTTGAAACGTTTCATTATTATGTTTAATTCTCGGCGCGAACCTTTTTCCAAGCCACTCCACTCGCTCAGACTAATTGCGGGGACATTGTTTTTTAATCAACTCAATTTTGTTAGCTCTCTTGGATATTCTATATTTATTAAAATATATGTAGCCATTTTATTAATTATTAAATGTTACTCAATAGTTCCTTAATTTTATTTATCAATACTATTTGTAGATACGTCGCACATAGCAAGATTTTGTTTACAAAATAACTTAAAATGGTGTTTATTTCTGAATATGGGTTTTATTAAAAAAAATTATGTGATTATACATAAGTTAAGTTCAACATAAAAACATCTATGAATTGATCTCGATTTGTTTAGGTTTATATATCTATTATCTGTCAGTCTCAAAAGTGACGTTTTTGGTTAAAGAAATGTCACTTTGGACACTGACAGAACATATGCATAACAAATCCAGATCAAATTCACAATCAGAATACACCTCTTAGTTGCTTTACTAAACTTGATTTTAAATGATTTTTTGTTGACACTGGTCTTCCGCAAAACCAATGAAAGCGCGCGCGCGCCATTAGAACTTATGCTTAAAATCAATTCGGCTTCATGCAAAGTTCTAATGTTATTCCATAACATTTTTTTCCTTTTTACTAAAAGGTCTGCAAGCTAAAAACAAAATTAAGCTTCGGTATTGTGTTTGCCTGAAAATCCTTCTTAATTAACTGCCGCCGACCGTGGGAGCTGACATGTAGGCGCCGGGTGCGTGCAAACCTCACGAACCTTCATTTAGATTTTACTTTTATGAATCCGTAAATTATAATATAGTAATTTATTTGATAATATCTGGTACAGTACACTGAGATAAATATAGGTATTGCACATTATACCTGACTATTCTTTCTATGTGTAATGATTTAAATATGTTCATGTTACATGGCAAAAACTGTACAATAAGTAGGTACCTAATCGTTTAGATGTGCAGTAGAGACTTACTATAAGTACCTTACAAATTTTTAGAAGAACTTACTAAAAGTAGGTGGGTATATTTTCCATTCTGACCTTTCGAAAAGAAAAACATTATTGCATAATATTGTTCATTAAAAACAATTTTGGGAGTAAATAAGTTCACGGCCCCGTTGTGGGCGTCTCCCACGCCTCGGCCTACGTCTGTTTTATGCTTAGGCATATTTGTATAGAAGTGACCGAATATAACCTAACGACCCGATTCGAACAATGTTTATAGGAAGTCACCTTCCTTCCGTCAAGTGGCCTTCTTTTTTGTACTTTCGGCAAGTTCCGCCGTGGCAGACTATCAAATTCGGACTTAGCATCACTTTTATGGGAAACCATTGTGCATTTTATCGCGGTATCATGTCGGTTCGAAATTTTGCGGTCAGTTCTTCTACCATAACAGCATGAGGATTCCCTACAAGTGTCTTAAGCCTTAAGTACTCTTGTTCCAGTGTTTGTCTTACTCCATATGACCTTAGATGTCAAATTAAATGGAAGCGTGTTTTAAAAATATGCGATTCACTTTATTTCAATTTCGGTGTTTCCCTATCACAAATGCCTAAATTGGTGTTACTAGAACGCCTTGAGATTGAGTCGCTTTCTTTTTTATAGTCTGACAGACCATTCCGTCAGTAGAAAAAAGCGGCTTAAAATGTAGGCGCTAAGGATAATCGTCCCATAGAAAATATGATCGCGCCTTTTTGTACTGACAAAGTTGTTTGACCGGCTATATTGTGTGTTGTTTCATTTTGTCGCTATAAAAAAATATGACGACGTTGACACATAACCAAAAATGAAAAATAGCTATGCTAAGCATAAAAAAGTTCTTTAAATCCTTTTCGTGAAAAACTGTTCATAATTATCTTAGTGACACATCCTTTCTCTTTAAGTCAACGCGAGACCCTTTTACGCCTAAATTTTGTTTTAAAAGTTACAAAATACACGAAAAGGGATCTTTTTAAATCTCCAGCTTATTCAGTTTTAATTTATTTTACGGCTTCCGGATAAAAAAATAATTAATCCTTCAGTTGACGTTCAAAGGGTTTCTAATAATGAAATCGGATGATAGATACTTTTTGCGTCATACTTAATCTCTTTGGATGAAAATATTTTACAAAATTTCTTATACTATCCTGTTTTATTAAGTTGAAAATAGAGTTATTTATTTTAATAAGATAAAATCACAAAAGAGGTATTTTATAAGAGTACCTAAGTATTTTATAAAATCTCAAATTACATCTTACACAAAATCTAACTGAATGTCACCTAACTTTTTTACTTATAACCAGTGATCGTTAATTTTCCTGCAATTTTTGTGCAGCATTGTTGGTTAAAAGCATCTGTATGCCCTACTCTAGGTGGAATAGATAATTAGGGTTAATAACAGTAATATTAACCTTAACCAATCCTCTCCCTAGAAAATTTTTTAAGAAAATCCTTTATTTTTACTATGCTGCACCAAATATGCTGGAAAATTAACGATCACTGCTTATATTATAACAGTTAATACAGATATATAACATTTAAAATTAGTGACATCAGAATGAGATTGTTAATTTTAAAAGTCTTAAATAAAGAAAACAGTGACTAGTGCTGTAATGTCAACATCCTTGATAAAATGAGTGAAGGATTAAACGTTCGCGACAGCAATGCGGTAACAACAGCAACGCTGCTGCAGTCGCGCTCACAATATTACCTGAATTACCAAAATTAAGTCCATCTCGTGACGAATAAATGTACTTAGATCATAATAGAAAATATACGCCTAAAATCAGACTGCATTTTTAACAAGCTATGTCTCGATGTCTCTCAATAAATACTTGCTCCTGACACTTTGATCACGCCTAAGAGGAATTTATTTTTATTAGAATAAGGGCGCACGTGCCCTGATTTTCCTAATAAAATTAAGCTCTTCTAAATTTGAATTCCATGTTACGTTTCGGTAATAATAGGCCTTAAATTTGAGCCGAGGGTTTTTTATTACTCAATATTGTAAACTGCTGAAAAGAGAAGAACAGGATACGGGAAACCATGGGGATGTTTATGCATTTTTGTGACGCATACTTAGCTGCAAACAGCTGCAGCTTATAAATAAAATCATCAAAATGATTTTTCTTGAGTATGAGTAGGTTTCTTGTGAGGGATATACTTAATTTTACTTCCTATTTTTGAAATGATTCACTACCGCCCAATTTATAGGTATGAGACACCAATAATTCAAGCAAGATGACACTGTCGATTTTCTCCCTTGTCCATAATAGGGAAGCCGCTAATCGGCGTAACTTGCCAAATCCTTTAATGCCGATTGGACCAAGACGCCAATTCATAAATTACAACCGCTTCGCCCTTAACTGGCCAATATAAGTCTGACCTCCAGTATACGCTTAGTTTCAATCAGTTAAATGGTCAAGTTATATTAGCAACAAGCTCACAGATTAGTACAATAAGGTTTATGAATAAATGGCCAAAACGATTGTGCGCAAATGCGGCTAAGCCCGGATTTCCATTCTTTGTTTGACTGACTGAGGCTGATAACTTGGCTTAATTTATTGTCGTACCTGGATCCCAGTTTTAAAGTTTCTGAAAAATACCGGCTATATTTAAACGTGTTAGAGTTTTCTTGAGAAGCTTGTCTTCTTTTGTAATATAATAGCAAATAACCATGCAAGTGAGAGCGGAGTGAATACCAGACGTTTTAATAAGTATAATAAAGTCTGTTTGAAGTTTAAAGCCCTTTACGTGTGCGCCGAGAAGATTTAGTCAAGCTGTAGAAGCTTGTAATTGTCCAATTAACTAAAATGTGTATCTGTTTGAAGTACATCACTTCTAAACATCACCCGTCTCTAAAAGTACCAATGTTCTCGTTTTGTGTAAACAAGACAGTAACGTTGTTACAAAATACACCAACGCGTAAAGGTGGGAATGTAACTCGCCTACAATTTACAACGCTGGTATTGCGCGCCAAATACAATAAACAACCAGCATTGATGATCCTAACAATTTCAGAGATCCGACGGACAATAGTTTCTTCTAAGATTTCATTAATTCTATATAAAGGAGAAATAGAAAAATTCAACGCTTGGTCTGGGCAGAACTTGAACCTGCGACCTTTTTTTTGTGTGGTGGTATTCGCGCTCTTCTGGTAGGATTCCGTAGCCCATATGGTCAAGAGCGATTGCACTTATCGCTAATGGATATCAAGAAGAACATAAGGGGCTAAAAACTTCTGAAGACAAACATATTTTAGTTTGTATTTATTGAGATTGTTTGTTATAACACTGTAAGAGACCTTTCGGTAATACCTTGTATGTTGTTTCCGAGTATACCTATACTAACCCCCATATTAATAAAACTTTACGGGCCTGATTTAGTTAAATTATGTTTTATCCCTTTCTTACAAATACATAAGGATATTACAAATACTTAAAAATCTTAAAATGACAGATAATGACAAAAAGTTATTAGCTAATTGAGCACATTTACCTACTCACTAAATTGCCTATCAATTGGGGTAAAAGTTTGTTAATATATCCGTATTGTACATGTTTTATTGATTGCTCGGCCGTCTATAGACTGAAATTAGTAGGACAACGCGATTAGACTGTCTGATGATGCCACATGGGGAGCATTACCCACTGTGATCGTAGGTTAAATAGACCAGTCAGGTTGAAATTATGTTGTTAAAAGTATCAGCGTTTTTACTATTTCAAAATATTCTAACGATCTCAATTACAGAATCACAATTAAGTAAATTGTCGTTTGTTTCAATCGTCAGTGGTAGAGTTCATTCCTTGTCTGATGTCTAACGTCTCATGTTTTTATATGTGATTACAGGCTGTTTATTTAGTCACCTGCAATAATTTACGGGCTGATTATATAGGTCATACTGATCCACTTTTAATATGGAATCAGCCACGAAATCACGAAAAAAATTGTATAGCCAAAATGTACGAAACAGACATGTTTTTTTCGAGCCCCATAATACAGCTACAAAGCATGGTAGGCTATTTGTAGAAATGTTCGTAAGGCTTATAATGGAGTGAGACATTCTAATGAGATCTGTGTTAGGTCTTTTCTTAAAGGTGACATTCGTATTAATATTGTACCTGCATTACTGCTGCAGCGCTGCTGTGCAGCATGGCTGCCGACTGCAATACTTCAAGAAATGTCAATTATTCAGGTATCAATATTTATAAACTGAAATAATTGTCATATACTAAGAAAAGGTGACCAAGGCCTCCAGTGCCCCAGGCTGGAATCGAACCAGCGTCCTCTGCTATCGCGGCAGGTGCCTGTGCCATTCGGCCACCGGGCCACATCGGCATAGGTCGAATTTTTTCAAGTATATGCACTTCTTACTGGCTGGGGGCGCCATAAGGCTTCAGAATTTGGTCACTTTTTCTTAGTATATGACATTTAATTCAGTTTATAATTTATATAGTTTTGTTTCTACTTGAAATAAAAACAAATTAAAATATTTTCTGAAAATAATTTAATTTGTTCTAATACTTCTAATAGTATCAATATTTATTTTGAGAATCACGGAACCCAACATATTTCTCATCGCGTGGTTCCAATGTTTCTACACTTTCTTTGTCCAAACTTCAATATCCGTCAGTCTGTGTGTATCGATTGGTAACATCGGTGTCCGGGTCAGTACGGTTTAATTCCACTGTGATACAATTATAGAAGGGGTCAGTGCTCTCTAGTGATAAGATCGAGTTACGTGAGGGTACGTACCTGTACGGCTGTCTATAGGTATACGTCGCACGTTGTAAATGATATCAAGGTATTATTCTACCGTGTGTTAAACCTTGAGATTGATAAATAGTATTTTTCTATGATAACTAAATGGTTTAGTATAATTTATGGATCGATATGAGACAGAGATAGCAAACTGAAATCAAAAGAATGATATGAAATAGATTTGATCCAGAATTCAACGAATTGAGAATATTGCATGTCTACTTCAAAACAGTTTACGAATAATTTAGTTACGCTAATTATGATTGTATCTGTAGGAATATGTTATGGTTTAACTATTTTAATGGTAAATATTCGACGAAAGTTAAATTATGTTGGTTGCTTTCAAAATTACACTTAATACACTGTTATCCCATATCACATTGAAAATAACCTAAAGTTTTTCTAACAAAACCACGAAAAAGGATGACTTATAAAAGTTTCGTTCGATAAAGGTTACGCCAACCAGTTATCTCGTTTGATGGATGCGGCTGCCTGTGAATTTACTACCGCTGCCCCACATATATAAAAAAAACATAGATGGCTGCTATTGTCAGTCAACATGACCACGAATCGTCGGAGTGATAACAAAACATACGTTCTATGAAAAATGTATTGTACGAACATCATACCAACAATTGTCCAAACTAAACATTTCTAATAAGTAACTTTTTAAGAGACATTATAGCTGCATTATTGGACTTACAAATGATAAATTGTACCAACATTGTAGCAACAATTTTCATAACTAAACATTTATAATAGTTAACTTTAAAAGAGAAATGATAGCTATTGTTACAAAACTTACAAGTGAGTCGTTTGAGACGATCAGTTAAGAGGGAAGTAGGTATAGCACGTACTCGTCCATACAAAAAGAAAAAATGTTTTTCCATTTCTAAATATTTTCCATTCATCATGTTTTCTTAATTTGTTATTGACACAATTAATAACTAGATTTATAGGTTTTCCTTTTTTTTTAAATTTGATATACAAAGAAATTAAGATTTACAAAAAGCGAAACCTATTAACTTAGAATATATTAGGTATAGGTACCTACTGAAGCGATCGATATCAAAAACAAAGTGATTTAGATTTAGTTAGTGGAAACCGTTTTCTCCCGAAATGGAGCTTCATAGAAAAAGTACCGTTATTTCATTAGGATCGCAAAGCTATTTTTCCCTCTTAAACGGGAACAGGAAAACGGACTGAGTGAACTGAATCCACGTAAAATGTAGATCAGTCCTTTATCACTTTTATCAGACACAAACAAGAAAGGAAGGCCAAGAGGCCTAATAAGATAGGTACCAGTTATTTCTTGTAATTGCCATAGATATATCTGTCAGCTGTGAACAATGACATTTCTTCAACCAGAAACCGTTTGATAATAAGAAATTACTTAATTCTTATATTTTGATGTCAAAATTAGAGATGCACCGGATATTCGGTTACTATCCGGTATCCGGCCTATCCGGCCAATATTTCACATCCGGCCGGATACCGGATTTGACCTACTATCCGGCCGGATACCGGATTGTCACTTATCTTGATTTCGGAGTAAACAAATTGGACTTAAGAAACGGTTATGGTCATACTCGTACTCGTTTATTATTTTAATACTTACAATTTAAACGTTCCACTCACTTGCACGCGGACTTATTTCGTACCTAGAAATGAGTCCGCGCGAACGGTCACTACGAAACAGGCCAAAACCTGCACAATGCGCACTTGAAAAACCGAAAAATAGGTATAGTTCCGCCGGCCGAATATTCGGCGGCCGGATACCGAATATTCGGCCGATGGTCAGGCCGGATATCCGGTATCCGGCTAAACAACTATCCGTTGCATCTCTAGCAAAATGATGTAATTTTCTTATTATTTGCCCGTGCGTGCGTGTCGCTCGCCGCCAACACATGTACAAACACTCACTATTATGTAAGTTAAAACAGAGAGGAACTTTATCTTCCCCCAAAAGAATGAGTAATATCAGCGTCTTCGGCAAGGTTCTTGAAGCAGTTCCCGTTATTGGTTTTGTTTGCTTGATGACGCAGGAGAATCGAACTAGCACGACTTAAAGCCTTTTATTTTCCCGAATGTCAACATTGTTCTAAGTAACTATGTGAACGTTTTCCAGCTGGATTTTAAATAACGTTTCTGACTAACGGTTTATACTTGATTAACAAAAAAAGAAGGGTAACGTGTGTAGTTCAGTGCAGTTATGCAAGAAGTTATGTACGAATTGCACGTGGCTCGTTATTGCGTAAAAAATATTATCGACGTGATAAATAAATAGGTATTCTTGCTTTCGCTTTCTTAGTGGCTTTACAGTACCTACCTAAATACCAGTCATTTTCATGTCCCTAAATGTATTGTTATAGTAGCCAACCTTGTAGTTATGCGACCTTAATACCCAATAAGTTTCAATGTACCATTATGAAGGTAGATACATAAACAATATAGAAAGGGTTACCCACATCCAAAACATAACCCTATTCCTAATGTAGAACTAAACTTGCGAAATTAACAGAGTTGAATAAGTAGGCCCAAACAAAAACTAAACTTTTAGAAGAGACCCTTTGGAAAGTTTGTTTCTAACAATCTTGCCTTTGAACATCAAGCCCGGTAGGTCACTTAACCGGGTAGTTACTGTTTAATTTACTTTAACGACTGAATCGGTAGGCAAAAAATCAATTCTTGGGTTTATTTATTCGTGAAATAGTCCCTAGTTGTAGTAAAATACTTTTATGTTTGAACAATTTTTATTTTTGTAAATAAACATAAAACATGAAAGAACACACATCATTAAATAGTACAAATTTTAAAATGAAATTCTATTTTACTGATAATATTTCTCTATTCTAATCATAATATGTAATATAATATTTCTAGTGCTATTCTGCGGGGGAAGAATTAATACACGATATATAATATAAAACTTGAGTTTTTTATAAAGGAGCAAAATACGAGCCCTTTATTTTCTTGACAATGATTTAATCGCGAATAACACTTATTCAGAATTACACTTGAAATTACATTTAATGTAATTGCAACGCAAGTAGGTATAATGTGATTTGTATCGTACCCAACGTCTGTCACAGTGGTCAAATTGCAATAAAAACTAGTGGGCTCTATTTACGACTGCGGCGTATAAATAAATGCAAATCACATAAGCTTTAAAACAAACATAAAACCACGCGAACCAATCGCGTGATGTGACTGAAACAAAGTCACACAAACATCGGGATCTGTCAACAAACCAAGTCAACAAAGTGGTTCCGCAATGAATACCTATTTCATAAAGAACTGTAATCTAGCACACAATAAGTTTTAGTAAAAAAGTACAGAAGAAGGTTCTCTAATCTAAATTAATAAAACTAGGTCTTAAATATTGAGATTTGTCCGGTTTCCTCACTATGTTTTCCTTCACCAAAAAACGATCGGTAAACAAAAAATTCAAAAAAAAACGAGGTATAAGGCAATTTTTCCAGATTTATTCAAACCTAATTTTAACTGGCATAAAGTACGTTGAGATATGATGGAATAACAACATAAACCGCTGCTGGTAAAACGGGACCACAATGAGTGATTAAGACCTGATAAAAAAAGGTACTTTTTCAACTAATAAAGACTGGGTTAAATTGGAATGGTAGCGGAGAAACATTGGGATAAGTTCGTCTTGGCAATCAGCGCGTCTGAGAGGACAACAAAAAACCGGTCAAGTGCGGGTCGTACTCGCGTCCCAAGGGTTCCGTACTGCACACATTTTCGAACGTGCGAGCAAAGCGAAGTTCTTAAGTAAATTCAACTGCTCATTCAATTGTTCCACTGGCTAGGGGCACGCCCCGGCTTTTCCGTGTTTTTAACTGAGCTATCAGAGGATAGTTACGCAATTTTTATTTTTTATTTTGTTCAAGTATTGTGTTAAGCATAGTGCCTATATTTTTTTGCATTGGTTAGGCGTATCTCTGTTATTTCAAGATAACAGGGCTATAACCGCGCAAAGCGAAGTTCTTAAGTACATTCAACTGTTCATTCAATTGTTCCACTGGCTAGGGGCACGCCCCGGCTTTTCCGTGTTTTTAACTGAGCTATCAGAGGATAGTTACGCAATTTTTATTTTTTATTTTGTTCAAGTATTGTGTTAAGCATAGTGCCTACATTTATTTGCATTGGTTAGGCGTATCTCTGTTATTTCAAGATAACAGGGCTATAATAGCGCAAATCGAAGTTCGCAAATAACTGGCATTTCTCTCTGTCACTCGAATTACGGTTTCATTGGAGTATAAGAGAAATCTCCGCAATTTGCGAACTTCGGTGTTCGCGGTAGACCCTCTGATATACGGCAGTTCAGCCTTCTCATCGTACTAAAAACCAATTATTTGTTTTTTATTATTTGTTCTGTTTGAGCACTAACCTCCTACAGCTCATCCTTCGACCTTACGTGGAGATGCACCTCTCTCGGATGCTTCAGGCCTTCGGCCCAACGCAGAGCTTGACCTTCGATCTTCGCACTAGCTGTCCACACCACGTTTCACGTAAACAATTGCGGTTGTGGCCCTGATAGAGCTTATCCGCAATTCTAATTCTTAAGTCCGGCTCACGCTTAATTGCAGACTTTTTATACATTTTTCCAGTAATAGGTATCGGGCCCAATCGCTTAACAAAAGATCAGAACAGAATCGACGATCTCCTTTGTAGGAAGCATGCACATGTCAGAGGCTCCGGGCATTCATGGCCTTCGACCTTCGCATTCAAACACTTGTACTGTAATTGTTCTGTGTTTGAGCACTAACCTCCCGCAACTCGGCCTTCGGCCGTGCGTTTCAAAAAGTCTCTGGGGGAAGCTTCGGGCCTTCGGCCCTACGTGTAGCTCGGCCTTCGGCCTTCGCAAAAGCTGACCACACCACGTTTCACGTAAACCATTACGGCTGTGTCCCTAAAACAGCCCAACCGCGTTTTTTATCTTAAGTCCGACTCACGCTTGACTGTAGGTTTCTAATAGGTTTTCCTGTCATCTAGAGGTGAAGAACTATTATGTATATTTTTTTCAAAATTTCAGACCCAGTAGTATCGGAGTTAAGGGGGGGGGGAATGGTAATTTTTTGCCTATTTTCTTAAATAACTTCTAAACTATTTCATATACAATTATAGAAAAAATATATTTGAGATCCTCAAAATAAGCCCTTTCATTTAATATGTAACACGATATGGTTTGCAAAACTTTGTTTTTTAATTTTCTCATATTCTCCCTAAAAGTGCCCCCTATGCTTAAAATTAATTTGTTTTTATTACATGTCCGTCTTTGGGTCACAGACTTTTACATGTGTACCAAATTTCAACTTCATTGGTCCAGTAGTTTTTGAGCAAATAGGCTGTGACAGACGGACGGACAGACAGACGCACGAGTGATCCTATAAGGGTTCCGTTTTTTCCTTTTGAGTTACGGAACCCTAAAAAACACCAAAAAATAGTTCTTAGGTATAGAGGCGTCTTTACGTGAACGTGCGTCCTCGCTATGTGGTCTGCCATTCATTAAAAAGATCATTAATATTGCGGTTTCAGTTATTTTTGAACATAATGAACAGTCCACTGATTTCAGCTGGTCTGATTGAATGCTTTAAATTGTTTTAAAAGCTTGGTTAAGTGTGTGGTGCGGTGCAGTAAGTCCGTTTTAATGAATGATAAAACGTTTTTCATTGCATGCCAAAATGTTCGGCTCGGTTTTGTTTATATGCTTATTGAACAAATCTTACTAAATGGTAAGACAGAATGGTAGATTTTAAGATTAGAAAATTCATGTCTAATAAAATCTATCTTGGTAAACAAACTTAGTTGATTACTTACGGCTCTCTGAAAAATAATGAATTATACATTAATATGAAACAATATTTTTGTTCCAAAAAAAGCTAAAACCAACTTCCGTCAGTGGTATTTGTTTGAAGAATTTTCGAGTGTTCATGAATAAAATATTCACTGTTTCACACCGACGCCGACGGCGAGAGTGGCCGTGCTTACGTTACTTACGGATTTTCCGAGATACGAGCGGTAGGCTGAGACCGCATGTCATTTGTTTTTTAGATATCATGTCCGTGGCAAATAAACATAAGTATGTACATCATTTATGACTCACTTTGCAACTCTACATTCGCATTTTCCAACTTTTTTATCCCGCACTTTTTAATTGTTTTCTATCTGACGGATTGGGATTACATTCAAATCATGTTGGCTTGTACAGCTACGCGAAATGCCATTTATTCACATTAGATTATGAATCATGTTAGTTACTTCTTAAATTTCGTTTCGGATTTTAAATATTTTTAGATACATAATATCAAACAGAAACTAGCCCATATCTTTAACACAAAATTTCTAACATACTTTAGATTAAATACAATAAGTTAAATAAAACTAGATTTTTGTAAAAACCTTTTAATTTCCCTGCGTGGCCGCACATTGTTATTTCACAGTACGAAATTACTATTCCACTCTCGTAGCCCTAAAAAAATAGCGAAACGCCAATTTAATATAGTTCCAGTATCAATACCAAGTACATTACTGATGAAGGGTCGGCCTGAGTAAACAAGGACAAAGCGAGTCGGTCTTTGTCCCTCCGATACAAAAGACAAACCTTTTGTGGGTAGTGATCCTGCCTGTGAAGCCGATGATCCTGGGTTCGAATCCCGGTAAGGGCGTTTATTTGTGTGACGAACACAAATGTTTGTTCCTGAGTCATGGGTGTTTTCTCTGTATAAACGTATGTATCTATCTATATATGTATGTATATCGTCGCCTAGTACCCATAGTACAAGCTTTGCGTAGTTTGGGGCTAGGTTGATTTGTGTAAGATGTCCCCTAATATTTATATTTTATTTTATTAAGCCACCACGGCTTAGGAAAAACCGTAGATTGGAGGAATGCAAAAATTGTGCGTAACAATCTATTGCTGGCCTTAAAGTTAAGGTTTTGGCAATGTGTTAGTTTTATAGATGTTTGTTGCGTTTATTTCTTGAACAACTACTAGTAGGCCAATCAAATTAGTTCAAAATAAGCGTTTTGAGGAATTAATTTATCGAAAAAATCTCATTTGAATGGCCTATGGTATTTGTAAAATAGAAAGAACTTGAGAATAAATTAAAATATATGGATCCGTGATTCTAACCCTGGGTGTTTGTATGAGAAAATGAGTTACTTGTTGTTAAATGGCTTAAAATGACAATATTACATATTGTATTGTATTGTAGTTCGGGCGATTTTCCGCAACTCGACGTCTTGCGCCTATTTTGCGTGATAGGGGGTGGACTAGTCTTGCCAGCCCAGCTCCTCGAGGAATCCTATCAGACCTTTGATGTTGAGTAGGACCTCGGGGAGGTCACTCGGGGATCCGAGATGTTTTGCCCTGTATGGGGCCAATCCGCTGCATTCCAACACCACGTGAGAGGCTGTTTCTTCTTCCTCCATGCATCCACGGCATAGGGGACTGTCTGTGACACCTGTTATAAAAAGATGTTTGTTAAAAAGTCCATGACCTGTTATGACACTGGTTACCATACTCAGTCGAACCTTTCCTAGTTGAAGGAGCGCCCTTGTGAGCTTACCGTTCATGCTCGGCATGGCTTGCTTGGCCTGTCTGCATCCAGTTTGGTTTAGCCAGTGTTCTGTGTGTAGTTTCCCTGTACGTGCCAGCAGCATTGAGCGTACCTTACTAAACGGTATCGGGAGGATCGGTTCCGGGCCAATCGCCCCCGCACCCGATCCTTGTCTGGCGAGCTCGTCCGCGGCGTCGTTACCTCGGGATCCACTGTGTCCTTTGATCCATTGTAAGGTGATCTTATTGTTCTGACATACCTCCATTAGTCGTTCGTGGCATTCGTGTATAAGTTTGGATGTGACTATATGGCTTTTTAGGGCCATTAAGACTGCTCTACTGTCGGAGAGTATGCGGATGGAGGATCCTACTACCTTCCTTGCAGTGATGGCAGCCGCCGCGTTAATGATGCCCATGCACTCAGCCTGGAATACCGAGTTATGGGCTCCTAGCGGAGTGGTGATTGACATGTTCAGGTCTTCTGAAAAGGTTCCAGAGCCTGATCCGCTGTCTGTTTTGGACCCATCAGTGAAGATTCTCAGCTCCCGGGGATTGAGTCCTTCGTAGTTGTCGTCCTCAAATAATTGTATTTTGTACCTTTTGTCAAAGATGGCTTGTTTGTGAATTCGATCCGTGCCCGCCATGAGCACTGGAAATTCGCTGTATACTTTTTCCAGGCATGCTGTGTGAAGAGCTCCTGTGGTGTTAGACCATATATTGAGGGTTCGTAACCTTACCGCTGAGAGACTGGCCTCTTGTTGTATGTGTAGGTGCAGCGGTGAAAGGTTTAGCATGACCTCCATGGCTGCAGTCGGAGTGGACCTCGTGCAGCCAGTGGTGGCCGAGCATGCGAGCCTCTGGAGTCTTTGTAGCTTGTCTCGTACGTTGCCTAGGTTTGTTCTTGGCCACCAAACCAGAGCACCGTAACAGAGTAGGGGGCGGATTATAGTCTTATAGAGCCAAAGGGTAATTTTCGGGTTGAGTCCCCACCTCCTACCAATCATCCTTCTGCACTGCCAGAAGACTACTCCCGCCTTGTCTATGCGTTTGTTGATGTGATTGTTCCAGTTGAGTTTACTGTCGAGCGTTAGCCCTAAGTACTTAACTTCATCGGTCAGCTGTAGCTCAGTCTGGAAAAGTGTTGGTCTGGTAAAGTTGCCAAGTGCCCTTTTATTGGTGAACATTACCATTTCTGTTTTGGTGGGGTTAACTGATAGGTCAAAATCTCTACACCAGCGTTCTACGATCCGAAGAGCTGCCTGGGTGAGGTCGCATACTGTACTGGCAAATTTACCCGATATTAATATTGCCAGATCATCAGCGTAGCCTATTGTGTAGAAGTGTTCCTCGTTCAGTTTGGTTATGAGGTTGTTGACTACTAGGTTCCACAACAGAGGTGACAGAACTCCCCCTTGAGGGCATCCTCGCACCGCCGCTACGGCCTGCGGTTCACCTACATACCTTATTGTCCTTTGATTTAGCATGTTCATGATCCACTTTACTAGTCCGGGTTCAGCGCCGTGGCTTTCCAAGGCGTTCCCTATACTGGAAAAGTGAGTCTTGTCAAAAGCGCCCTCTATGTCAATGAAAGTGCCGAGGCACATTTCTTTGCCGTGGATGGCCCTCTCAATGCGGCTTACAACCATGTGTAGAGCCGACTCCGTAGATTTACCTGAGCTGTACGCGTGCTGGTTGTTGTGCATCGGTATGTTCTTTAGCGCTCGGTCCCTCAGGTCCCTGTCGCACAGTTTTTCCAAGGTCTTCAGCAGGAATGATGTGAGACTGATGGGCCTAAAGGATTTGGCAGCTGTGTAGTCGTTCTTACCTGGTTTAGGTATGAATACCACATTTACATCTCTCCATCTCCTGGGCACGTACCCCCAGGCTAGGCAGGCTGCCATGATGTCGGTCAGGGTTTCCTGGATGAGTCCTAGACCCCACTGTAGGAGAGCGGGGAAGATCCCATCCGGACCAGCCGCCTTGAAGGGATGGAAGCTGTCTATGGCCCACCTGAGTTTCTCAGCGGTGACGACTCTGTGCGCCATTTGCCAGTTGTTGTCCGTTGTACTGTATTCCTCGTCCTGCTGATCTGCATCGGCGAGACTTACGCATCCTGGAAAGTGAGTTACCAGGAGAAGGCGTTGGGTCTCTGCAGGGCTAGATGTGTATGTGCCATCGGGTTTACGCAGTGAGCCCAATTGTGATGTGGGCTTGTGCGCTAAGGTTTTCCTTACCCGGTTGGCGTGGTCAAGTGTTTCAATGCTGCTGCAGAAGTTCCTCCATGACAGGGATCTCCAGTACCGCAATCTCTTTTTGTACCTGGCCTTGGCTTCGTAGTAGTTATCCCAGTCCACCTCAGCCGTTGTGTTCATGGCCCTGTTGAAGAGTCTTCTGGTTTTCCCCCGGAGTCTCTCCAGTTCTGGGCCCCACCACTGGTGACCCTTTATGGCAGTCTTTGCCGGTGGTTTTAAGGGGCACGCCTTGTGGTAGCTGTCTACGAGGGTATCAGTTAAGATATTTACCTGCTGTTCTATCTGAGCCGGTTCCCGAAGGTCATCCCTCGGTGGAAGCCGGTCAAGGCTTTCCCCTAGGACCTTCCTAAAAGTGGCTCGGTCCGTTTTCCTGGGATTCCTCCGGGCGGTTGGTGTGTCTCTAGATGCTAGTAGATTGAAGCGAATCCATCTATGGTCTGAGCAGGAGGCCTCCTGGGAGACTTGCCATCCCATAATTAGTTCACTGACCTCCTCCGAAGCCAGAGTCAGGTCGATAATCGTCCTGCATCGTTTGTTTACAAATGTTGGTTCAGCGCCTATATTTAGAATGTTTAGATTAGTAGTCACAAGATATTCAACAAGTGTCTTACCTCTGTTGTTGCTGGTCTCCATTCCCCACAGTGGGTGGTGTGCGTTGGAGTCGGCCCCGATGATTATTGCGAGGCCTGATCTCTCGCAGTGGCTGACCAGTCGTTGTAGTTCGGCAGGCGGTGGCTCGTCCTCTCCGGGCATGTACGCCGAGGCGAGGACTAGGTCGCGACAGCCTGTTGGCAGTGGAACTTGTAGTTTAATCGCACACAGGTCTCTGGAACAGAATTCAGTGAGCGGTTGTGCAATAATATTGTTAGTAGTTAGGATACATGCCCTAGGGACGGCATGTACCGTGGAGTAGTAGAGCTTACCTTTCGTGTCGGACAGCCCGCGTATGTATCCATTGCCCGCCCATGGTTCTTGTAGGAGGGCAACGGCTGTTGGCAAACCTACCAGGCAGCGTCTGAGTTGGGCCGTAGCGGCCACGCTGTGCTGGAGGTTTGCTTGGATGACACTAGTTGGTGTCCATGTTGTCGGTGGTGGGGGCGGCATCTTGCATCTCCCCTCCCTCCTTGAACATGTCGGCCAACCCCGACACTATCCAAGCCGACAAGTCCTCACCCTCGGATGATGACCCGGCTGGTCCCTCACCAGTGCCAAGGAGCTCATCCTCCGAGAGTTCGGGTATCGTCGGCTTGGGTAGAGGCAGGGGGGCAACTTTCTCCCCGGAGACAGACTTGCTCTGCTCGGAGGTGCCCGCGGCCTGTTCGTTGGGGACCTGTACTCCCGTTACCCTTAGGGTGGAACCTTGCAGGGTGGGAGGCTGGTCCAGGTATTTGCCTCCGGGACCCCTGAACCTGAGGTAGACATTGCCCACCCCACAGTTCAGGGATCTCCCCCTCTCCATGAAGGCGGGGACGAGGTCTTCGGGGATTGTGAACTCGACAAACCACCCCTGGTCTTGCCGTAGTATTTGTATAATGGACCAAGACCCGACCTTGGCCCATTCGTTCTGGTACCTTAGTCCGTCAGCTGCCTGACGGACGTCTTCCCAGGACGAGTTATTAATGTTGGGTATTAGGAGCCCGCACTTAATTCTCCTTGCCATCTCCGACTGGCGAACCGCCTTAAGGGAGATGTCTGGCAGGGTTAGGGCCTGGACACATCGCTGAGACCAGGCGGCCGAGTATTCGTCTTCTGCGAAGACCCTCAGCTGCCCCTCAGCGAAGATGGGCTTGCCCTTGAATTTGGGTGGCCTGGCTCCTACGAGGTTTCTCCTCGCCTCCTCCACGATTGCTTGGTGCAACCCGCGGAGGATGGCGTTGGAGTGGTCAGCGGTGATCTTCCCCGACTTCGCGTCAGTAATGACGATCGTCAGGTCAGATGCCGCTGCTTGTGCGTACGACAACGGTTGGCTTGGGCTCACTAGTCGCTGCTTTTTGTTGTCTCCTTGCGGGGAGAAGGACTCATCTCGCATCCTTTTAGCAGCGGCTCGTGCGAGCTTACCAGGTCGTCGTTTGGAGGGATCTGCGGCCGAACCCGTAGGGCTGTCGCCCGACGTTCCAGCCTTAGGGGGTAGGGTGGAACCTTTTCCCTTCGGCGGAGGCCTGGCAGCAGCAACCTGCTTGTTCGGCGCCGGTTTGGGTGCCGGCTTCTGGGAAGCCTGCACACCCACACCGGTTGCAGAGTGTGTCGGTGTTGGTGTGTTGTCCAGTTGCTGCTCTCGCGCTAGACGAGCTGCACGCCTCTGGTTCTTGTTTTTCTTCTTCTTCTTAGCCACCCCACCTTGACGTTTAACAGGGGGGGGTGGGTTAGAGGAAGAAGAATTCACAGGTCTGGCAGGGTGAGGCTTCCCAGCAGGGGGTCGCTTCTTGGACCTTCGGTCCACTACCTGCCAGTCCTGGAAGGGGTTTGGGCCGGTCTGCTCCCCAGATGAACTGGGTTGCGGACGGGCCGGGGTTTCGGTCTGACGCACTGTCACTGGAACAGCTTGTCTCGCCTGTGTGGCTTCACCATTAGCGATGGACGCTGCTGGATCAGCTTGGGGTTTTTCGTTAGACCTGGTATCCATAGTTCGTAACGATTAACTTCATCCTCATCGGCTCCCACCCTACAAGGGCCCACACCTTGGGAACGCTTACACACACATATAAAAGGTGCTTTCAGTCGTTAGGACACCGACTCGGGTATAGAAGTGAGAAGTTGGCTAGTTGCGCGACATCGGAAATGTGTGAAGGTGGGACGTAGGGTCGTCCAGGTCAGACGCCCTCCGCCCGATTCACCTAAACGCACTTCCTCAGCATGGCCTTTCACCACCGCATCAGCAGCCGAAACTGCCTCTGCGGCCCTCTCACTTCTCGCCGTGAGCCCACCTACGGTTCCTCACTTGACCATTTCCCGGACTGTGGCTAGTAGCCCGGGCTACCGTTTTGCCCGAAATTAGGGCCGAAGCAGACGTGTTACCACGCGGGTTGGCAATGGCTCAATCCCCAGGATCCCGTCATCCTTGCGTACGGCGCTCTACTGTGCAGGTCCTAGCACAGGTAGGTTATGTATAGGTCGTCAGTAGTAACCTACACCTACTGACAACACCAGTGTGGATGTTAGCCGCCACTAGAAAGAGGCACGAATGCCAGTCGCTAGTGACGTTGCCCAGGATGGACCGGGGGTGACAGACGGACCTTTGGGCAGGCCGGAGCCCACCCAAACTTCCCCCTGTCTCCCGCTCGGGGAGGTCATCACACCACTCCACCCCAATATTACATATATTACGTACATTATATTGACTATCTGTGTAACTATTTTTTCCTTAAAAATTCCCGGCACTTACCTTACCTACACATTCCTGAAGCAGACATTTTTCCATAGTTCCGGCCAGAGTAGATGAAAACTGTTGAGTTTAAAAATCGTCGCCAACACTCGATTACCCCTGCATTTGCTTTTAAACCGCATTCAGTATGTGCAGAGCGAATGAACAGCCAGGGGTCGAACACAATGGGCACGAATTTCCCCGGTCAGAGCAGGCGATTTATAGTTGCGAGATAAAATACGTGTGACATTTTGTGTTCATTTGTTACCTCATAAGGCAGGTCGTGAAATGACTCATGTGGGATTCGTAAATTGGTGGCGAACGCCGCATGTTAAATTGATTAAAATGACTGACGAATGTTAGTTGACAAAACAGAATGATAGTTAATGAACATCAGATTTACAGAACATTTACAGAGTTACAGAAGACAAAATGTAGGAACTTTCTTACTTTTTTCTGAAATATACCCTGATTTGCCAGGACATATATAAGAAGCTCTCCGCTGTCTTGTACAAAGATAACATTATGCAGACATTTAAGAGAGCTTTGTGAAAAGTGACTCTATTTGTCTACGCCAACTTATCTGGTGCTTTAAATGTTTCTTGCTGCAGAATTGTTTTGCCTTTTTCTTGTACTTGGCATAATGCGATTTTTGTTTGCTTTTATTAAATTTCCAGTTATGTGTGCAGATATTGAAGTATAAAATCTGATTAAATAATCCTGATTTCATTTTGGAAGAGGAACATAGTATTTTGAACGTATAACTATCATATGACATGACATGGATGTATGGAAGAGATCGCTTTTTAGCGATAAGACCGCCTTATAGTGACAAGCCCGTCTACCAATCTTATTATTTGGTGTAAACATATTTTTGTACCATTCGTTATTGTTGAGCAATAAAGAACATTGTATTGTATTGTATTGTATGACGTCATGAAACTACTAGTCAAAAGTCATTCTCTATTAGCTTTATTTATGAAAAGTATTGAAAAGGGAATTGTCTCAACTTGCAAAACAATTAAATTGTGGCAGATAATTTTGTATGCGATTGGTCTGGATACATATGTCTTTATTTGTAAAAATATTAGAGGACGGTAAACACTTTTGCACGTTGTTTTATGTAATTTGTTGTACGTATACTTGTATAGTATAGGCGGCGCGGCGATACGGAAAACTAGTTTTTACTAGAGAAAAAGTGTTTCTAAAAAACGTCACTTCACTAAAAATGGGTTTTTAACTTTTTACTGTTACATATATAATATTTAATTTTAAAATATATCTTATTTTTTTTAACAATTGCATAAAAAATGTACCAGTGAAAAGTCGTCGTAAAATTTGATAGGTATGTATTGAAAATAATGACTGCAAATCGCAAACAGCAGCGTTCTCTGTGAAATGGGAGATGAGATTTTTTTATTTACATTCGATGTCGCTCGATGGATCCAATATGTTAATGGTGGAGGCGGGACTTTACCTCTATTCTGTTACTACGTATAACTTAAAATGGGTTTCGACGATAGATTAAAAAATATATACAATTTGGCTCACTAAAAGATTTTTATTTTAAAATGAGACTTCGATGCTTCGACCTAAACTTGAGAATATAGGTTAGGGAAATTCGTTTTATGAAAATCATAATATATGCATCTACATGCATCCCACCACTAAAATCATCCGCATCATCTACCACTTCGGGTCAGTATACAAGAGGCGCACGATTTGTGGCTCAGCTAATTTGGAGACTAACGTGTTCTTCAAATCAAATGTTTTGCCAGAAACACAAGTGTCAAAATATTATTCAACAGAATGAGAAATTCGATGGGTCAAAAAGAGAAACTGTTATCTAAAGCAGATTCATACATTCGTTCTTAGAAAACACATATTGGACTCTTAGAAAATACATATTGGATTTGAAAGCAAGAAAAACTGCATTTAATGATATAAAATAACAGCTCACCTTCTACGAACTTTGTAAGGCACGTGCAAAAAAAAAACACTTTTCGCTATTTTATTAGGGTTCCGTACCTCAAAAGGAAAAAATGGAACCCTAATAGGATCACTCATGCGTCTGTCTGTCTGTCCGTCTGTCACAGGCTATTTTCTCGGAAACTACTGGACCAATTAAGTTGAAATTTGGTACACATATGTAAATTAGTGACCCAAAGATGAACGTGTTTTTTTTATAATTTTAAAATACATAGGTTCGAAGTTATTTAAGAAAATAGCCAAAAAATGACCACCCCCCCCCCCCTTTATCTCTGAAACTACTGGGTCTAAAATTTTGAAAAAAATACACAAAATAGTTCTTTACCTATAGATGACAGGAAAACCTATTACAAATGTGCAGTCAAGCGTGAGTC
Organism: Cydia splendana; assembly: GCF_910591565.1. Classification (NCBI taxonomy): domain Eukaryota; kingdom Metazoa; phylum Arthropoda; class Insecta; order Lepidoptera; family Tortricidae; genus Cydia; species Cydia splendana. Next base: position 8,837,048 of record NC_085969.1, on the reverse strand, counting down.
GGACTTATGTACGGAACCCTAGAAACGCGAGTCCGACTCGCACTTGGCCGGTTTTTGAACTGAAACGGTGCCCAAAAGAGGGACATTTTCTAATATAGGCAGACTTTTCTGAAAATCTATTAAAGTACCTAACAAATTTCTTATTTTTACAGTCAAGGTCGGTTCGGACTTAAAAATTAATGACGATTTGATCTCATTTTGACATCATTAGCCCGTGCCTATCAATCCTGCTGATAGTGCGATCAGGATGCACGGTGAGTAACATTATGAACTACAGATTGTTAAGCTTCGCAGGTACAATTGCCGATGCTGCTTCATCATTCCTTAGAAGAGAAGTTTCTGATATCCTCTCACTGGTCCATATAGATTACTCATTCTATATAGGTAAATACAGTTTGTGGCGCGCACAATTTCATTCATTACCGCGAACACTGAACAGTTTCCACTTTTCCGAACAGGAATAACGAGTTCCCCTCGAGAATCCAACTCGTAATTACACTTGTATTGGTACGTTTATGGAATGACCATGTGTTTAGAAAAGTTTAATGAACGCTTGAACAAGAGCGCCGGGAGCGCGCTTATTAAATATATGCGGAGTGCTTTTGTTACGAAAAACGAGAATATACAGAAAAATAGTTTTATGCGTCGAAGTCATCTTCCTAACAAATTCCCAGCATCTTGTTAGCTCCATCCATATCAAATTTATATAATGTTATTAAAATCAGTAGGTATACGCCAGTAGGATATCTTAGCTTTTCAGAGAATACGGCGTCGCTAGTTAACATTGTGACATTGTCTAGTACTCTCTTGAACTCGCCAACGGGAGGGGTTGTCCTCAGCCGTGACATGTTTATACCGTCCGTATATCATCCCCGGACTATCAGCAGGAGGCGAGATAACGATGTAGGCGGTCGACAAGTACTCGGACTAGTGAGGAAGATACTACGTTTATTTTATATCGGGTGGATTATTTCAAAGCTTGAGTATGTGCAGTAGAGCTTGTAATAGTTACAAGCTTCACGAAGTGGCAAACCGCTGAGTAGCGACATGTCGAAAATCTTCCGCCTTAGTAAATGTTGTGCGAAACTCTCATACAATGGTCTTGCTATTTTGAAAACTGCGTCATCGGGTACCTACTTAATTGCCAGTCAAAAATCTTAGTAAAGTTAGACCAAGAAAAGTCTGCCGCGATTTTGATAGCCCACGCAGTGCAAGTGTTATTTAAACGTCATAATTTCATAGAAGTTTGACGTTTAAAATAACACTTGCACTGCGTGGGCTATCAAAATCGCTGCAGACTTTTCCTGGTCTAACTCTATCATCAATTTGATCATGATACAATGACATTTATTCCAACATTATTCCATAAGGTTTTACTATCAAACTAACTCCTTTGTCCAGTAGAATTAAGTTTGAAATCATATCATTATGTTGTCATTGCTAAAAAACGATCTATAGGTGATTATTGTTTTTCAGTGTATTGTTTTTCAACTATTCTTTTGCTCTCTGGTATCAGTGACTCACAAACGTTTGGTCTCTTTGTTAAAGCCAAAAATAAAAGTATTTCCATTTTAATATTTCGAAAGTAATAGTGAGTGTTGGCAGCATGATAGGTGTATCGTCGTCACGCAAGCTTTGACAATCAACAGAGCATTGCGGGTACAACTTTTGTACAAAATTTTGCCTCCAAATTTTAACATTGGTAACTTTTTGCTTATTCGTTATGTTCATATTTATGTATATGTATGGCCCTTTACTTGACTTTATAGTCAACGACTGGCTTCACTCATTATTATACATTTTCTTTAAATGTAACTACAAGATACAAAACAATGAAAAATGTCATGTCTTTGTAAATAAGATAAGCATAGTATTTATTCGTTTCTAAATGTAATTGAATAAAGGTTAAGGTAGAGATTATTACAATTGATAGCGCGATTCATGAATTGGATACAGAACAACGCCATCTATCGTGCAATTTAAATACTAAAGGTTTTAAAGATATTCCGTTATCTCAGGACGCCGAAATACCTTCCTTTTGTGTGATAAATTACAATTTGAAACAAAAATAACAGTCTTATTCACAGTCTAGTGAAACAATATGAATAATAGGACAAAGGAAACGGTTCAAGGCAGTTATCTCTAAAAGCTCGTCAAATATATCCATTGTGACTTGAGTTGGGTTTGTTTTTCAAAGCATCTAGTACCTTAACTGCTGGTGTTAAAGTTTAAATTGTACTGAGTTAGTGACGTGGTTGCACTTAGTCCGTAAGGACAGGAGAGCACTATGAAGGCTTAATGTTATTGAGAGCAAATGTTAGTTCGCTTTGAATAAATTAACTTTTGTAATTACCTTGCTTCACCAGTTTTACTACTGTTTGCAAAAGCAACTAAGACACGGTAATAAGTAGAAGTGCAATATCATTAAGATTTTTAGTATTATATTAGTCATATATAAGGTGCTAACAAATTAGTCACGGATATTTTAAGAGATGATACATTACATTAAAACTATTAACTTTTAACTGTAATTAAGGAACCTTCGTATATAATTTTTTTGTTTTCATTTACCGAACAAAAAAAATATTATAATTAATTTTTAAAATAATCACCCCTATTATGTACCTGTCAAGATGTTTAACACTGTCTGTCATGTCACGTCAAAAGTTGTTTTTCTTAAATGTCGTTATGATTCGGTGGGAAATGATAGTTTAAAGAGGTTTTAGAATGTCTAAAGAGGTCTCATTTAATTATCTTATTAACAGGGTGTTTTAACGTAATTTGTTTCCTAGTTTTCTCCAAAAAAACATAACGAAACCAATGATGTTTCATACTTAAATGTACTCCGAGAACCGAGTACTATCAGCTGTAAAAATATCCGTGACTAGTTTGTTAGCACCTTATATAGCTATATGATGTGTGTGAGCTATATGACATAGGAATCATTTGAATAATGAAAGAGTACCTATGTTTTTCTAGCTTTTATTCCCCACAACTTGTATTTTGTATAGCCAACATTCAAAGGATTGAAATTAAATTAATGCTTGTGTTACTTAATTTGTTAGATAATAATAATATTGATAAAGACTAGCCAATAAAATAATACACTCACTCAAACAGTGAAATGAAAGGGTCCTAACAAATTAAATTGAAAGGGACCCCAAAGATCCTGAAATCTTGTTTTTACCCAACAGCGCGACTCCAAAGAGGCTTATGTGTTTTTTGTAAACAGTATAAGAACTAACAATACTTATTTATGTTTTTTGGCGAGTGATGAGATTCTTATTACCTACGCAAATGTAAGGAAAATATATTTCAACACTAATCGCCTTGGGAAAAACAACGTTCCAAGGAGCTTGCTAGGAAACAAGGGCAATTTACTATGAGAGGACAAATTGGGGTCACACATAGATTTGGGTCTTAGTTATTTGTCTTGGCGCCTAAGTTACAAATTTTTTTTATTACTGCAAGTTTTTTCCAAATGTACATAACTTAGACTTGAGATCTGGCATGTTGTCTGTACCTATGATTATGCTTAGTCGAAAATTACGCTTCTAATAATGTGCCTAAAGGGGCCCACTGATTAACAGTCCGCCGGACGGTATCGGCCTGTCAGTTGTTCGGAACTGTCAAAATTTTGTTCTAACTGATAGGCCGATACCGTCCGGCGGACTGTTAATCAGTTGGCCCCTTAAGAGTGATGTAAAATGAGTTCAAATTGAAACCAATTGGTACATTTTGAATTAGTCTCCAAAGAATATGATTTTAGATATATTAAGCCCTCGCGAAATTATTTAAATATTTCTTTGTAAGAATATTGAATACAAGGGTCACAGGAGAGTTCGAGTAGGTACTTTCTGTTACAAATAACAGAATTTAATATGAATAGCTTAATTTGGAAATTTTTGGAAGCCATTAAATTACCTAATAAAAAACCTTTCATTGGCATTCAACATAAATTGAGATAAAAATAAAAGTATTATTCTTCAATACGTTCTTCTATCTCTGAATGTCCCGGCACATTTTTGAAGTGAAAACTTCTTTAGCGGCGCTGTGCACTTTTTGTGATGGGGAAAAAATGTTAAACTCGTAACAGGTGTCACGTGACCGTAAGACGTAAGACTGTCATTGAGTTTTCACTTCTGCCAGCACTCCCGGAGTGCAACCCGTTGTTTTTTTTTGTACATTGTGCTACAATAAAAACTCAAAGACGTGACGCCTGAGCACAAGCTATTTTTCACTTCAGTGGCTTAGAGTCCGCAGCAAGCTCGGTTCTCCATACAAACGCTCTCATTTTCGAACGACTAGCTAGACGCTCTGAAACTTTTTACTTACAATGGGATAAGGTATATCTACGCCCGTAATTAGTTTAGATACCAGCTACAAAAATAAGAAATAGGAAGGTGAAATTTGGCCGAGCCAGCTGCCGGCTCTGTTTTTTTCTTTAAGATCATATCGGCTTGAAATTCATGAAGATTAATATACCTAGTAGTAACTGAAGCCTTTCTCAGTACCTATTTAATCATGAAAAAAGAATCGTAACAAGCAGTCTGATAAACTAAAAGTCCTAAAACAACATTGGGCTCCAATCATAGATAAGTAGTCATTTTCATAAGCGAGCTACATTTTCTACATTTTAGTAGTACATATGTCATAATAACCGCTATAACCAGGCCCTACGCGCTGCCTGCCGTGAAGGACTATTGAAAAATGCAAAACTTATCGCGTTTATTTTTTGTCCCAAATGTTTGACTGTTAAAATAGATACTATCTATAGTAGGTAGGTATTTGGCAAATGAGCTTTACCCGTAGGTACCATTTGTCACTGACAGTGTCAAAACTGAAGTATACGCTAACGTCTACGTAACTTACTTTCTACACATCTCGCTCTCACTAATATGCGAGTACAAGCGAGATGCATAGAAAGTAAGTTCCGTTTTCGATAGCGTTTATAAAATAAATAAAATAAAAAAAAATAAAAAAATAAAAATCCTACAGAACTGACTACCTAAACTATAATTATTACCTGTATAATTACATGTTGGAAACATAGATGTTCTATCTCTATTCTCACTTGCACTACATAAAATGTAATAAAAATGTTTTTTTATCTTCCTTCAATTACTCGGCCTGGCGTAACGGAATGTTTTACTGCCTTAAAACAATTTCTTCAGCGTAAAATTGTAGTCGTAAAAAACCGCAAAATTTTTCACGAGAGAACTCAAATCGCGAACCATAAATATTATTATCATGAGGGCAAGTACGAGTAGGCACACGTGAGTTATGGCCCCACATTACCTTGATGCGTTAATGCACTTAACACGGTGTAGGCATTTGTACCAAATGCGGAATTTTATTTCAACTTGGAGACATGCATTATGAATAGCCAAATATGTGGCGCTTTAAGCTAATGCGAGACATTTATTAAAAAGAATGTTGACTCGATGTTTAGGTACTTTTAATGGAATGGAAATATTTTGCGAAATTATTTGCTTTTTTACCTATGTTTATTAAAAGATTACTATAGGTAAGGAACTATAATTACATTCGCATGGATTAGAAAAGCCAATTTAAAGTTTTGGTAATTATCAGCATAATCCAATGTGTCAGTTGGTCAATTATTTTGTGACCAAATGTGGTTACAAATAGAACTAGGTATTACTTGCACATTACACAATAAGACACATTGCCCATCTTCCAAATATATCGATTAAAACCTTTCAAATAATCGAAAACCAATATTCAATCTTCCTTATTCGAAACTTCCACAGAGTTTATAAACTTAAATTGAAAGTGAACAACTACGCCTCCATTCCAGGACTGGTGCAAACACGACATGTGAAAGCGTTAGTGTTGTCCCCCACTATCAGTGAAGAGATGTGAGGGACGGGTTGTATCTCGAGGCGAGATTCGATGGGTGTCGAGTGTAAACGGAGGGGTAGGACGTCGATTGATGACCGGGCCATTCGAGGGGTGGCATTTAAATAGCTCACAGAGAACGGGCAAGTCGAAGGGCCTGGTGTAACCAGTGTAAGTGCGCTCTCTGACTACGCATATTGAATACGCATCTAAAAGTCACGATATACTGGTCATATCCAAAAATGGACTCGCTCGCACTCGCGCAGCCTACACAACTTTATATACAGCCAGTTTGCACTTCAGTACTCCGTTCACACGTGCCGGAGGCAGTTAGATAGAAGTTCGTTTATCGATAGATTGGAAACTACGGAAACTGGTCAAGCAGCATTAATGCATACTTTGAATTTTGTGAAGCCAATTTAAAAACTATTTATTTACAGACGGCTAACGGAAACCAGAGATGTATATAACTCCGTATAAGATAAATAAAGTCTAAGAAAAAAACGTGCCTCGGATATCAAGAATAAGTCATTCTCGAATAGATGGCGCCATTATAATTTATACCTTTGGCCTATTCTCGGCTAGATGGCGTTGAGGACACCGTTTGATATTTAACAATTTTAACACATATCAGTGAAAGAACATGGGTCAGTATGGAACAAGAAAAATTAAAAATCATTTATCCGTAAACATACTTTGATTAATTTATACATTTTCAATTTTATTTTAAGTTTTAATCGTGTGTCGATAGATGGCAGTAAATGTACCGTGACTACAAAATTGACAATAACAGGACCCCTCTATACTATCTATTCTTTTTGCGGAAACTAAAGATAATAAAATAACTTTGTTCACGTTTCATATATTTAGCATTGAAGTGAGTCCCGAACTTACATGAGAGTAAGTATTTACGGCTTTTTTACGGTTGATTTGGTTGGTAAGAAATTGTTTTAAGGCAGTAAAATATTCCGTTACACTAGGCCGAGTAATTGAAGGAAGATATAAATTAATTTTTATTACATATATGTAGTGCAAGAGTGCAAGTGAGATTAGAGATAGAACATCCATGTTTCCGATTTTTACTTCCGATCTTCGATTCTGTAGGTATAGGTACTAATTATAGTAGAGGTAGTTAGTTCTGTAGGATTAAACTGCCGTCTAAGCTGTGACAAGCCATCTTTTATAAGCATTCGTGCCCCAATGGGTTAATTTTGTCAGCCATTTCTAGTAAAAAATAGTATCAAATGTATTTTCATTATTTTGTACGACTATACGTTCTTCAATGAGACAGCACTTAAATGACAAAAACAGCTGACTTGACTTGTTCATAACCTTGAAATGTCTGAGAGGAAGAATAAGAAAGCAAAATATAGAAAATTATACTAGTGCTTAGTCAGCAATGTTTCATCATTGGCCTGTGACATCAATAAAATGATGGTTTATACAGCGTCCATAAGAGTGCGGCACTTCCGTAAATGACTAGTAGGTCCAATGCGAGAGCGGCAGCCGCGACCGCATATAGCTGACAGGAGAATGCCGTGCCCGGTGATGAAGGTGGGAGAACGGAGCGCTGGTGTGTCAGCAATGGTGTTTCAAAAATAGGATAAAGGTGACATTCAGATGACACCAAAAGGAACTATTAAGTAGGTACTTTGGACGCATAGTTTCATCCACTACCTATGATGCTTACCTACAGTACATAGGTACTTGAATTATTTACATGCTCATGCCTTTATTTAAAATATCAGGAGAATAGACAATATCTAATGAAATTCAACTAACCTGACGTTCAATAAGCAAGCACATCCATATTCCTGTGACATTACGACTGTTTATTTAGCAAGCGCTTAAATTAAAGTCACATATGTTTCTGAAAAGGAAACTTAACGCTCAGCACTTAAAGTTTATATTTCAACCTTCAACAAATGGAAGATATGATGTTTAGAAAGTAAACAATCGTTTATGTGTTTGAACTCGTATTCCTATTTACACAGACATCGCGGCTCGCTGGAAATACATTGAACAGCTGCACTCAAGTGCATTGGGTGTTCAAATAGCAATCGTACAAGCTTGGGAATAAAGTCGTTTGTTATTTGCACTTATATACGAGAAATTGTAAATAAGTTAGGTATGTGATATTTTTCTAGAAATAATTGTGTTAGGAAAAATATGAATTCGCAGTACACAGAAAGCTGCATTAAAATTAACCCTGTGTTAAACAACGAAAATCGTAACCAGTTTCATTTCGTTTTTTGCTGAGTACACATGTTCGTATTTTTACACACGATAAGTACATAGGTATATGTGCTTACATTCTAATAACCAAGTTAAGAAGGCCACCTCAGGCAAACTCCATCAAGCGGTGAGGTCTACCGGGAGATCGTGACCGATGGTCACAATTCACAAGAGCTGCAAAACCAAGTCACGATCCTCAGTAATGAGGGACCGACAAAGAAGGGACATTCTAATAAACTCACACAACCTATGATGTTTTTGCGATTTTATGACTGTTTCTGATGTATCTCCTTCATAAATAAATACTACAGAATGTAAACCGGTTTTCACTTATGTATATGAAATTTCGGTTAGTAACCGGTTTTTCCATTTATAATTATATTACGGTTGTAATTAAAAACCGGTTAACATTCCCTAATAAGTATATAGATACAATTCTGAAGGAATACCTATGTGCGTTGGCAGTTGGCAATATGGGATCAACATAACCCAAAGTTTAAAAGTTTGATAGTGTCAAGTCAAAAGTCTGCTTCTTAACATTTTCAGAAAACTTTAAACAATTTCAAAGGCATGTATCAAAATGTCTAAAAAATTTATATAATTCCCATTGTATGTATTCGCACGCCATGGTAAGGCAGATTCCACTAAATGCCTTGAGATCACATCCATCTCCAGATCCTTGCAATATTCAAATACTAAACACAGACTTTGCCGCCACATAGCCTAGTCCTGAATAACAAAGCGGACTAATTTGGACCTTCGAAACCAATTAGCACTAATAAATGGGCAGTGTTACTCGGCTAAACAACCGCCTTAATTAGAACCAGCGTGTCTGAAGTTCCATACAATCTAGGGTTCAATATACGTTGGTCGGATTGACACAGGTCTGAGGATATTCTAAATCCAGAGACTAGAAAATTAAACGACCACGTATCTCAGGTTATAAAAGAAGTTTGCCGGTAATTTACTAGTAGAAGATAGCTTAGTTTTGGGACTTATACTAGTTTAATTACATTACATTACATTTTTACCTGCTTAAGGTACTTAACATAAAACAAATCAACTTCATGTAGCGTCATCATTGGCCACATCATCTGTTGTAGATGCTTGTTGCGGCGCTTGTGGGTTTATGGGGTCCCGCATCGCCGTTGATGGCTATAAAGTCCTATAGCAGCGCGGTATTTCTTGCCACATCGATCGCACATAAAACGCGAGTGGTAGAGCAATCCTTCCTTCCTTCGATCAGTCCGTAGCTGACTATAAAATTTTCTTACCATTAGCCTCAGTTAAACGCTAATAAACCCATAATAGTTCTATCATACTAAGTTAAGTTTCTCTCAACTGTTGTAGTTAACGCCAGTTAGAGATCTTGGATTTAGAAATAAAAGCGCAACATCAACTAGAAGTCCGCTATTATAGAGTTCTGTAGCCTTCTTTAAGTTCCACGATAAAATTGGAGCACGTAACTCTGTTTGCAGATTCTTCTTCCTCGCGTTATCACGGCATTTTGCCACGGCTCTTGGGAGCCTGGGGTCCGCTTGACAACTAATCCCAAGAATTGACGTAGGCACTAGTTTTTACGAAAGCGACTGCCATCTGACCTGCCAACCCGGAGGGGAAACTTGGCCTTATTGGGATTAGTCCGGTTTCCTCACGATGTTTTGCTTCACCGAAAAGTGACTAGTAAATATCAAATGATATTTCGTACATAAGTTCCGAAAAACTCATTGGCACGAGCCGGGGTTTGAACCCGCGACCTCCGGATTGCAAGTCGCACGCTCTTACCGCTAGGCCACCAGCGCTCTGTTTGCAGATTAACAATCTTTATTATTGACTGGTCTATGGTTAAGCTATGCCTTGGTTGGTAGTTAGGCGGTCGGTCGATTCTGAAGTGTTGGTTAATGCAAAACTTAGTCTGTCCTGATTATAGTCAGGCAATTCAGTCCAAATTAGATTTAATTGTTTATTTGATTAATATACGAAGATAAAGAGTGAGTTGAGAACAATTTATGTTACAATTTTCAATATACATTCTGCGCTATTCACAACACATTGTCGTTAGGCCTCTACGAAACACTTTCGCTACATACTGTGAAAACTATACTACGTCGCGCTACAAGCGTAGCTTGGCTGTGGATGAGTTAAGGATGACTCACGCTAGTCCGGGCCGGGGCTGGGCCGGAGCTTCCGGCGCTTCGTTTTCTATGGAAAGCACCACGTGATCGCACGATCAGCCGTCATAGAAAATGACATATCGGACGTCTCGGCCCGGGCACGGCCCGGTCTAGCGTGAGTCATGCTTTAAGAGAGGCCTAACGCAAAAATTTTCTTTTCATATGGAAATATTACACGTTTTAATACCGCACGTAAAAACCAGCGCGGTGGCCAAATAGATATTCCGCCGCAAGTTTATATCTTTTGTTTCCTTCTAATTTCCTGTTTTTACGCCCCTTCTTAACTTCAACCGCCAAGGGACTGTAATAAAAAAAACAATGCGTTTATTTTCACAAGATTCGTAAATAATTAAAGAGCACATTTGAAATAATGATTATTTCAGGGCGAGTAATTAAATCCCTACCTTCATTAAGAACGGAACATGTACTTTTATATTTTGTGTACGATTATTCTGTACGTACCTACTATATTTCTAGTGGTTGATCAAATGAATACTTAGTGATTGCTTTAGTAGAGATTAGAATGCGGCCATTGAGTATGAGGCGTTTAAAGTCTTTTTTTTTTTTTTTTTTAATTTATTTAGGTAAACAAATAGTCACTACAAGAAAGGCTTAAATCTAAAGTATTTTTAACACTATATACAGTATGTGTGACCAACACCGTTCACCACTTATTACAATTAGGTACATACTTTGATAAGTCTTGAGAAAACCTCAGATTTTGACTCTTATTTTGACTTTTTATCACTAGTAAAGTTGGTCCCACATAGATATTCAATCCAGATAGAAATTATGAAAAATCACAGTACCTACCCTTTGAAGACTTTCACTTTCATTTAAGACACTGAGCTATCTTATAAAATGAAAATCATTTATTTACATACATACAATATATACAGTGGTACTACTATACGAAATGAATAACTAGCTTAAATCTAAAATTGGCCCTTGAGGCATTGTACCAAGGATGCTGGCGGCATTTCCTCGCTGTATCGCAATGCTGATACGTTGTGCGAGGTAGCCGCCAGCTCTTCGGTCACCAGTTACGTCAACCAGACGCTTCGCGATTTCTGCGAACAACTTATGCGCGCTGGGACCCCATGGACCTATAAAATCCATTCTATACGATCACAAGTCGAGTGTACCATATATCACCGCTGGGGTTTGATACTGAATAAATATTATCACAACTCACAAGCAACTGATGGTACGCCATCGCGTTCCTTTAAAATATTTATGGAAATATTTGCTGAAGATTTCCCTTGTTCGATTTATTGTAACGATATTTTGTAAACAGAAACCACCGTACACAAATATTAATGTTGGAATACAACTTAAATATAAGATGTCACCCAATATTTGCATCGTTTTAAATTATTTCTTTTTATGCTGATAACAAATAATTTTCTGTACGAAATAAAAACGTGTCTGATTAAGATATATACAAAATCTGATGAGTTTAAGAAAAAGTGCTAAGAATAAAACTGTGGCATAGATAACTTAAGACTGGAAAGCATGAAGGTACCAGGAGAATAATTTGGCAACAGCCTAACAACGTCCAAAAGTTTGTCAAGAAAGTTGAGAAGTTGAAACACGAGTTCCGTATAAATAAAAGGCAAATCACCTCTCAGAACTGCCTTCTGGCAGCCTTAAAGTCTTATGTCTTGAGACTTTAAGGGGGTGAAAGAAGGGTATTTATTGGGTTAGTAACTTAGAGAATATAACCAAACGGAGTGGTCATTAACAGGCGTTCCCCTTTGTCGAAAATAGGCGGCCAATGGTCAACCACATGTCAACCACATGTATGGACTCTCGTTTATCTGACATGGCTATGTTTACGTTACGTATACATTTGATGTGCCCCTCCCCCGCAAAAAATGGCAGACTATTTTGTACCGAAAATTATAGACATGGCGTCTCCGTTGGTTATATCCTCTAAGGTTAGTAAAATCGTGTTAAAGAAATAGCAAACTGAGAGAGCTAACCTCGAGTAGACAGACCCAAATATCCACAATTTTGGTATAGTGAGATCGCTTCAACATTGCTCACTTATTACGAGCAACTTGCGGTCTTACCTTTTGTTTGAAAACAAACTGCTCTGGCTTCCTGGTCCGGGTTTTAAATAATATTTTGTGGGAGCCCGGTACGGTGAGCGGTTGTTTCCGGAGGGTAATTGGCGCGGGCCTCGAGCGGCGAAGACGCTTGACACAGATCCGACTCTGCGCGAAATATGCCCAAAGCCGAGAAATTCAAACACTTAAAGCCAGCCAAAGTTTCGAGCCTCTAGAGCCTAGGTTGTGAATTTGGGCACAGATTACTTAAAAAATATCAGATATTTTCACCTTGTGAAAAACATTTTGTTTATCAAGTTAACTTTTGAATGAAAAAACATTGTTATTCTTATTTTAAACCTAACTGCAGTCTAACTAAATAGATTATACACAGTACACAGATACTATTCAAATAAAGTCTCCAGTAGGCCACCAAACGAACGAAAAACGGGGGAAATAATATGTGTATAAGCGTATTTTGGCATAGTTACGAATGACTGCTGGGACTCTTACCGACAAATCAATCACTTTACATATATCAGTATTGTGCCCTCGATATAACTTATTGCTTGTTTGAATTGTGAAGACCGTAACGACCCATTTAGCTAAGTGGTTTCTATTTATAATACTATCCAAATACATAACGTGACATATTTATATTTCATAGATTATTTTGTTTTTGCGTACATTTTACCTACACCTAGATTTAGCGCTGACCAAGTATAATCCCAGTTTTAGATTAATTTTGACTGCTTTGCGCAATTTATGTAACCTGCTTAAAAAAAATTGGCACCAAACTAATCTGATTCTAATATATTACTACGGTAGTACTATTAGTTATTCTGTGATATTACATAGAAAGCAAATGAAGTCCCGGGGACTGATTCTGCTTGATATATATAGATAATAGCTGATTTTGTACTCATTTGGCGTGTCATGATTTAACTTCTGTATTTACATATGCCCCTTTATGTAACACAAAAGTAGCAACAAATACGGTAACCACGACAGCTTCGGCTAATTTCTTGAGTCATATTAGGCCATGTTAAAAGACAAAAGTAATGAGTAATAAATGTCGGTCCGAGTACAGGAGCAGAGCACGAAGGCGATTCCATTGCAAAGAGGCGTAAGGCAGGGAGACGTTATCTCTCCGAAACTGTTTACTGCCGTAATGGAAGACGCCTTCAAGCTCCTGGAATGGCAAGGACTTGGCATCAACATCAACGGCGAATACATCACTCACCTTCGGTTTGCCGACGATATCGTAGTCATGGCAAAGTCAATGGAGGAACTCAGCATGATGCTCGATGACCTCAACCGAGGACATGGACAAGACGAAACTTATGTCAAATGCCAATGTTGTGCCCATCCCAGTCTCTGTTGGGAACTCGGTACTCGAAGTTGTTGACTCGTACATCTACCTAGGACAAGTAGTCCAATTAGGTAGGTCCAACTTCGAGAAAGAGGTCAACCGCCGAATCCAACTCGGTTGGGCAGCGTTCGGGAAACTACGTAATGTCTTTTCGTCCGACATACCTCAGTGCCTCAAGACGAAAGTCTTTAATCAATGTGTGTTACCAGTGATGACTTACGGCTCCGAAACGTGGTCTTTCACTATCGGCCTCATCTCAAAACTCAAAGTCGCTCAACGAGCTATGGAGAGGGCTATGCTCGGAGTTTCTCTGCGTGATCGAATCAGACATGAGGAGATCCGTAGACAAACTAAAGTCACCGACATAGCCCACCGGATTAGCAAGCTGAAGTGGCAATGGGCAGGCCATATTGCACGCAGAGAAGATGGCCGATGGGGTCGAAAAGTGCTCGAGTGGAGACCACGGACTAGCAGGCGCAGCGTGGGACGTCCATCCACAAGATGGACAGACGACCTTGTTAAGGCCGCCGGAAGTCGCTGGATGCGGGTCGCTTCCAACCGGTACGAATGGAGGTCCAAGGGGGAGGCCTATGTTCAGCAGTGGACGTCTTATGGCTGAGATGATGATGATGATGAAAAGACAAAAGTAGAGGTACTTACCTACTCATCCATGGTTCCGTGACCTTTATTCAATTGTGTTGTTATTGCAAAGTGGCACGATCCTTCTTGACACGAAATACTGACTCCTTTTGATCTCTTATTGTTCCTCGGATTCTTCGCTCGATTCTTGGTGGAAACAATAAAATTAACTCATAACTCAGTATGTTTTTTCGTTCAACGTCTTTTATTTTTTAAATATGCTAATTTTCCCGGCTATATATTTATTATTCTTTTTTGTTTCAGATCTTAAAAATAAGAATCTCAAATGAGCTTCAGGTATCTCGAGTGTAAGTATTAAAATGCCTTATACCCATATTCATTTAGATTTTTGTAATATTACATAGATTCCTAGAAACTCATTTAAGTAGGTACTAAATCTATAAGTTATTAACTTATTTGACTTATTCTTTTTCTAGAACATAATATATAATTTACAAAATAAAACCGTTGAAAAGAAAAACTTGTTTAGCAACGAAGAGTTAATTTGTCAACGCGAGCGAAAAACCTTCACTGGCGGCCATTTTTCTTTATTTGCAGAATTAAACTACCTACACGTTTCAATGTTCTCGTGCTGCTATATTCTTTTTACAACAAAAACCTTTTTCATTTTTAGACCAGATTTTAGGTTTGTCACGAACGTTAGGTTGTGTTATGTGTATTGATCTATTTAAGAGTCCCCAATGCAGCAAGCTCGGTTCTCCATATAAACGTGGTTACGCTCTCATTTTAAAACGACTAGCTAGATTGCTCTGAAACTTTGTACTTACAATAGGATAAGGTACTCGTATATCTAGTCCTGTAATAAGTTTATGTAGCTTCAGATACCACAGTTAAATAAAAACAGCGAATTCAAGTTTTTCATACAAAAAGGTGTGATTCGGCCGAGCTTGCTGGGAACTCTTAAGCATCGTGTTCAATAGTTCTGTTCCAGATTTTATTAATCTAATAATCATTTGCTATTTATCTGTCCCTCCGTCCGTTTGTTTCTCAGCGAGCAGTACCCCCAGAACTCTTTAGCAGCATACCGTTTTACTACCGCCCATGTAGGTATAACCGCATTGGTATAGACAGATTTTTTTTCAGTGTTCACTTCTATGGTCACTACTTTCGTTACTTCGATGGTAAGAATCAATACATAGTTAAATTAAATAACAGTTAACAAGCCTTCTTGAGCTTATTGTGGGACTTTAGCAATGTGTAATAATGTCCAATATTTATTTATTTAGGTATTTATTTAAACACAAAAGATCAAGTAATAAACACTTTATTGTACGAAACAAGGACACCTTTGTTTCGTTTAATAAAGTGGGTTTGGGTCACATTTCTCAAATATTAAAAGACATGAATGTTTTTTTTTTTACTTGATCGACGTTACGATACTATTATGTACGCCAATTTTATGTTTCGTCATTTATTATTTAACGCTGTATTGATTATAGGTTATATCAAGACCTTTACTGTGTAAACATACTGTGCATAATTGCAAATGTACTTATATTATTCCCGTAATCACTGCACTATTCGACATGTTTGATATATGATAATATATGAAACCCATTCCATGTTAAGGATGTCAATACATCAAAGTCCGGAAAGCAGATTAGGAGCAGTATTCAGATTTTAAAATTTGTTAAAGTTTTGATATTGTTATGATACGACCTTGACAAGTTTCGCAGTGCCCCTTGCGTGCACTAATAGAGCGAGCTTTAGTAAGTACCATAGCAGCAAAGAGAATTTGAAATAGAGAATTACTGTCATGGTAAATTATGAAGCTACAGTACATTTACTACCATCTTTCGACAGAGGATAAAACTGTTAGAACGCCATTTGACTTTGATCATTATTCTTTCACTGATATGTGTTAACTTGTTAAATATTAATATTAACGCCACCTGAAATAATAAGGATCAAAGTCAAATTGCATTCTAACAGCGTTAATCTTCTGTCGAAAGATGGCAGTAAATTTACAGTGGCTACATAATTTACTTTGCTACACAATCCGCCTCTATACACTCTATTCTCTTTGATAGCAGTAATGCCAAACAAAACCTTAACAGAGAACTTCAAAATAATTACATTACATATTAAATACCGCTCTATCGACGTACGTTTGGAGCTTTGATATAGGATCTAATTGAATGCCATGCCGCTCAGAAGGCGTGTATAGAAAAACTTAAATATAATACATTAAATTTGTGTCAGTTTGCTATCAATATTCATTTCTGAATAAATCATCTCAGCGATAAGACGTCCACTGCTGAACATAGGCCTCCCCCTTGGACCTTGGAATAAATACGCTCCCATTAAATTGTCAGAGCTGGTTTACCTCAATGGCAATGCTTTCAGCTGGGATCTGACCAGATAAGTGATGGATGATCAGTGGATTCTTCAATACCATATACCTACCGGAATAGAAATGTTGGATTTGACAATATGAAACTTGTCTTAAACGTAATAAATATAGTAGTCAACTTTTCGTACGTATGGGCAATACCAATCAGTCCAAATATACAGTTTGGCTAAATAATAATTATTCTTCTTCAATTTAAGAGGTATCCTCTTGTCGGTGGAGTATTTTCCATTTCTCCCTCTCATAAGCCATAGCTTTGACCTCTTGATACGACACGACACCAGCTTTTTCTTTTATTTGGTCTATATATAGCTACGTCTTGGTCTGCCCCTGCCTCTCTTTCCTTCTATCTTGCCTTCTATGATGGTTTTAAAGAAGTTGTCGTGCCGTAACAAATGTCCAATCAAAAAAATCAAACAATCAAAAAATAATTGCATGACCAAATACCTACTAAGACTTAAATGAACTGTAAATGTGAACGTAGTAGTTAATTATTTTATTAAGAGCCTTGATGGTGTTAGTTCAATTATACACGGTGGCCAAAACATAAGTACATTCCCGTTGCCAGGGAGGTTTTGGGATTATACTGAGCAACATTTACTACATGACCAACCCCGATATCGCAAAAAAATTTTGGCTCTTTCATACATTTTGGCTGATCCATTTTCTATGGGAGGGTAAAATTTTTTTCGCGATTTCTGGGTTGGTAACAGTCCCATATTTCGTAAAATTGCTCAGTATAATCCCAAAACCTCCCTGGCAACGGGAATGCACTTATTTTTTGGCCACCGTGTATAATTGAACTAACACCATCAAGGCTCTTCATAAAATAATTAACTACGCGTTCACATTTACAGTTCATTTAAGTCTTAGTAGGCATTTGGTCAAGAAATACTTGAACAGTGTTATCTTCCCTTAGATTTATGACTCGCCACTACTCTTGGGCATCCGGTGTGGCAAGATGAATTGAGCATTACCTATCTGTGCGTACCCTCGCCTTACCGCATATATCACTCGAGTGTTAACAATCGGAAATTTTGTGTATCATATGAAGCTCACGATACGTGATTTTATAATCATTTGTGACAACATATAGTGACAAAAAACACATTGCACGCATCAAAACAGAGATAAAAATTGTTAAGTACTAAGAGCGGTATTTAGATTTTATAATTTGTTAAAAATTTGATATTGTTACGATATGACTTTGACACTACTCGCAGTCATAATGTATTGTTTGTCATATTATCATTAATCTAAAACTGAAACCGTTAACTTTTCAGGATTTTCGTAAGTTTCTCCTATAGATACTAGATAGGATAGGTTAGGTTTGTTTTATGGCAATCCTGAAAAGTTACGCGTTTCTACACCAAACAAATTATACGACTAACGAAAATGTGGACAAACAATACATTATGACTTAAAACTTTTTGGGAAACAGAGATTATTTGAAACTCCTATGTTACCATGTGACGGCAATACTAACGGCGTAAACGATTTATGTGAGCAACATACGCGTTTACTATTGTCGCCAAAATTTCCACTGAATTTTTAATTGTAAACTCTTTACTCGTGGAACTGGTCTCATGTTGTTTAATGATAGGAATATTTTAGCTATTATTTTTAAATGTCTGGGAGGAAAGTATTGCTCAGGGAATTGTTTGAAATAACTGAACATCGTCCTAGGATATTACTTCAGAGACACATTTGAACCAAGTACGATTTGCTTGGTAATGTTTATAATATTTTCTAAACGATCACGGTCTCCGCTGTTTCCGCCTTTAACAATTTTTTCACGCCACTGTTCGGAAATGTGGCAATAGATGGTCTAAAACCACCTTGTTTAAAAATAATTGGCCAAGCACGAAGTCAAGACTACGGTGTTCAGAGCACCGTACGACACATCCCTAGGTGGTTTTAAGTTTGGATACTTATACTAAATTATCCCATAAGTACATTTTATTCACTATTAGGAAATAAGAAGGTAATGTCTGGAAGCTCTGGGACCTTGGAGTTTGGACTTATATTAAAGGCCTCTGGGCTAGTATAGGTAATGTAGAAGTTATAAAGCTTCTACCTTAGATATATTTTTTAGAGATTAAAGATTTTATTTACCACCTTGTCGCGTTGATTGTATATCCATAGCAAATTACAGCTTTCTAACACTAACAATCAACCTCATATTGGAGGTGATAAGAGGAAAAATCGTAAGTCCCATTTCGGCCAACCAAAATCAAGAACGTTTATATAATATAGGCCTACCGTTTATCTAAAACGTTTGGTGAAGGCACATTTGTAGTAGAAACAAATTATTATTAATTTCTCTGTAATTTGTACAAACCATTTCGTAAACTGACATTCCGCTAAACTGTTGTTTTTACATCTTACTAGCATCCATAACATATTGAAGTATATTCTTCCACTTTTCTGAACATTTTCATTACTATTGATAATTTTTTTGTGAGAATGGCTTTTTCTGCCAGGGCACTTTGCCAATTAATGATTCTTTCAAACACCAAAATAGTTGACAATTTAATACACGTCAGAGTTGACAGGAAACTTCGAGCATGAAAAACTAAATCAGTCAAAAATACTGGGTATACATACGACCTCATGATAATCTTTGATTAAGTCGCAATTGTTGTATTTTAAACTTGTAGACTGGGCAGGCACGACTCAAAAAGGTATAATATTATAATTAAGTCTGTGATTCGGCATTTCTCGGTTTTTGACGTTTAGGCTTGTTTCTGAAGCCCCCTCCAGACTATGCGCGTGAATCGCTTCGCGCCGCAATTCGCGCACGAGTGTGGAGGGGGCTTTACACAAAATGTAATTAACGTAAAGTATTAATCAATTTGCTCATGTTTCATATAAGTCACAGAAATAAGTATTAATAAATATCTAAGTTTTAGTACAAGTAGGGTAACTGCGTCAGTTTACCGTCCAGTACCTGTTTCCGTCCACTTGGCGGAGTTGCTACAAAGAATTGCGTATAATTTGAATATAAACCTAACTTACCGCACAATTTTGGACTTATTCTAAGTCAGCTTTTAAAAGAAAAAATATTTTACTCGAACTGGAATTCATGAGTACCAAATCTTAACTGACATCTTTGTCACTCAAACAAGTTTGATCAAGATCGGCTTACTTTATATTTCGTCAACTTTACCTTTGTTTCCAAAACCTGTGAATTTTAACTGTCATATACAATACAGGCGGCGTAGCACGGTCGCGTTTTTATCGCTTGTCACCATGCCTGTCACGTTCTAACAAGTATGTTAGTGCAAAAGGGACGCGCATAAAAAGTAGTGATAGTCGATAAAAATGGAACCGTGTTGCGCCCGGTCTTCCAAAATTATTTTTTCGTAACAGAGATGCTGCTCTCACCGATCTGTTCAAAAATGTACATACTGTATACAATTAATACATAAATGTAATGGTACTTAATGAGAAGGAATACTGTTTCGACGAATCAGATACTCTCAGTAAAATCTATAGGTAGATGACGCCATAGCTGTTAATAAATATTAAATGACTTTATTATCTCTATACGCTTTACTAACTCTATGTGCGCTAATGTGAAAAAAAAACCACAACGACAGTGAAGAACGGAATTCTTAATTTAAATTTGTACTGATAAACTCCAATAATAAATATGATTCTTACTGAGCACACTGCGATAGTCAATTGGTCGGAAAGCCCGTTCGAAATTTAAACTTATTTGCTTTATTCAAGGTTGCATTTTGCAGATCTTTTACTCTCTCATACTTATAGTAGGCTATACAGAAAAAAAATGAAATATCTCACAAAAGTAAGTAAGTAGAATTAAACTTTGTATCAAAGACATAAGTCATAAATTTCAATGCCAAAGTTTTAAGTAAGGATCTTTCTCACTAAAACTACTTCCTAATATGAAATGACCAGTGTAAGCATCAGTTAGCTAGCCCTAAGCAACCAAAGATCAGGCTGCAGTTTAAAAACTAATAAAGATAGAGTTAACCTGATAATTTTCCCGCCGTCTCCATACTTGTTTTAGTTGGATATTGACTGGTCAGCTGCCTGTTAGCTATAGTTTTCGCGAAAATCGACAGGACAGAGGTGAAAATTTTTGTATGAAAACTTGCAACTTAAAATGCATTTTTTATCGAAACTATTGCATTCTAAAAAGAAGTCAAAATCAGTCCATCGACTCAATTTTTTGCAAGCTTTCTAATGGTACCTCACACGATTCTTACAATTGAAAATAAAATTCAGCCTACCCCTCTAACCCCCTAAATTTCCCCCTAAAATCAGAAATAAGCAGTTTCGACTTATTCATAGTGTTAGTGATGGTACTTGCCATAACTATTCCAAATTTCAGGTACCTACATCAAACGGTCTTTGAGAAAAACGCATTTAACCGATTTGCAAGACCGAAGTGATCCCATAAGAGCACCGTGAACAAAGTTTTGTACGGTGCTCTAAAAAAAGAAATGTCAAAACCATTCAGTTCATTTTTTTAACAATTATCCATTCAGTTCACGCTTAAGGCGTTTTTTACTTTTGTAGCTGTTTGTGGTTTTTTTAGCAAAAACGCTTCTAAGTTTAGAGTCGGTTTGAAGCAAATAACAGAAAAACGCCTCTTAAAAGTGATAAAAAAAGTAAAAAAGGCGGGATCTGAAAATACTGAATAATTGGATAGCGTAAATTGTGTTTGACTAAAAATACAAGAAACACGTATTACGATCGCTATAAAAATTTGTTCTTCTAGTGAAGAAAATGATATTCTTACGCTGACGCCTACCGAAATTCAAGAGAGAGCACAGGCAGTGGCTAGTAATTTGCTACCAGAGAAATCGCGGGCTAGTACATATAGTTATGCAAATGTTTTCTTATTTCCTCGCAGTAGCCGTGAAAAGCACTATGTAATGCCTCGGCCAGAAACGCTAAAGATGGACTCGTATTATTTGAGGGCCTCCACTAACGTGTCGGCCCTCAAACGCACTCATCCATCTTTTAGCGGTTTTCCGTCCTCTCCTACAATGTACTATATTTTTCGTGACACATCTTCTATGGCATAATAATTATGACATGTTTTTGAACTTTTTGTTGCCGAAAACATCGCAAATTGCTCCCACAAAATGTGCTTTTCGGCAATTATTTGTCCAGACTGTAAGTCGTATTTATTAGGTAGGTATATGTTAGTGTCATTTGTTATTTACAGAGGTCAACTAACTAGTTTGCTAACTAGTATAACTTTACTATTCTAAACCCTTTTATGCAAACTACCTGCATGCTGTTTGTTTCTCAAATATATCAAGAAACTTGTCTAAATAGTGGCCAAATAATTGGTCTACCATCACGATTCCTCAAAAAACTAAATCGAAAACCACTCCAGCATGTGATACAGCAAGCGCAAAACAAAATCTAAAGTTATCTCGCCGCTCATCGTACTGCGCTAGTTTTCCAGTGTTCTTTATTTACCAAGTCGGAATCGGTGTTCGTTTGTCTTGCTACCACCTCGATTACCATAGAGAACGGCCAAGTCTGCTTCTCGATTCTTGAACTGTCTTGTACGATATCCTTTAGAATTGGAAATGCGCAGGAAATTCGAAGTCGACTTTAAGAGTCCGCTGCAAGCTCGGCCGAATTTCACCTTCCTATACAAACGGAGTTTCGTTCTCATTTTAAAACTACGTGTTGGATTGTAATGAAACTTTTCACATACAATGACATGATGTATATCTATGTCTGTAATTAGTTTATATAGCTCCAGCTTATAAAACAAACAAAATAGAGCAAAAACAAGTTTTGTATGAAAAACTTAAGTTTCTGTCTTTTTTTAACTATGGTATCTGAAGCTACATTAACTAGTTACAGGCATAGATATAAATTATCTTGTAATTCAGCGCAATCTAGCTAGTCGTTTTAAAATGAGAGCGTAACTCCCGTTTGTATGGAGAATCGAGCTTGCTGCGGACTCTTAAAGCAACTCATTTTATTATTCGAACTGCTACCGCTGGGGTAACTTAGATTGTTATACTTTAGTCTTATGTTTGCTCTGTGATTTTTTCAAGTTTAATATTCACAGAAATAAATTGGTTATCTTTACAATACACACGTTAGAGTCTGTTCGGAAAGAGAAGATTCGTGGAATGTATTGGGCCCCATACATTCCACGACTTTTATCTTTCCGCACAGACTCTATTTGACAAATTGATACAGGTGTTTCACGTGTAAAACGTCCCGTGTGTCACAAAATCTCAGCTACTTTACTTATAATAAAATACATAATCGTATAAATATTGAGCTCTATTATAATACATATTTTCTAATAAGTAGCCACATTGTCATTTCACATTATTATGCTATTATTTTACATTGTTTATAATTTATTTAGTTATTACAATAAAACACATTAAAACCCTAACCCCGCCTGCATCGCTCCGGCTGCCTATAAACTGCCATCTATTATCATACCTTAAACATTAATGTGCCAATAAATCGTTTTATTACGACAAATTAAATTAAAGTTATTTCATTTGGATGAATTTGCACCGGCAAGTCTACTCAAGGAAGCTATCTTGGGCTCCGAACCATGACTTTACGGCTCTACTTTGAGAAATTGCCTGGAAAGGGAAATGCGTAGTACTTTACACACTGAAAATTGCTCGAGTCGTAAAGGGCTGCGAAAGTGTTTACTTAGCATAGACGTACAGTTATCATACAATAACCGTAATATTATTTTGTTATCATAATAGCACTTATATGATAAGCTAATACTGAACCAGAGACTTCACACTTGGCAAACATAGATATCTAAATAACAGGCCTATTCGGATTTCGAGATAATCACAAGATCTTGAGACGATTTAGAGATCAACCTAGATCTGCATTAGATATCGACTAGATGTGACTTGGATATCTAAATCATAACTTGTCGAAATCGTTCAAGAGGACCTCCAGAATCGCGGAAACGTCAAATTTGACATATCTATCTTACAAATATCTTTAAATTATCCGTATCGTAACTTGTTGAAGTCTAGTAGAAATCTAATTCATTTTCCGAATCGAGGCGTAAGCTTGAGAGTGTTCACCCCATACATCATAATTTGTATGGGAGATATGGAAAAAGGTATTATTGTTAAGATTGTAACTCGCTGAAAACTTATTTTATTATTAGGTTTTAATCTTATTCGCCGTACCATCAAACATTTCACACATGATCATTGTCAGTCCATTTTTCAGGTTATTGCGAAGTCCTTTTCTTCTCGCTACGCTCTGACAGTGACGCATGGTCTAATTTACGAGACTGCAATGTTGTCGATGCATTTCGGAACGGCTTTATGACTTCAGCATAAGGTTCACTCACCAGCCATTAGGCTGTATGTGCTAAGTTTGTTGAAACGCGTATGGCACTCTTGACGGGCACATTGTCCCCTGGAAATAAAACTGTAACACACTCCAGAGTTTGCCGGCGATTTATTAAGCATATGGATTTAGTTTTAAAAGGTTTCATAACTGTATTTTTGTTTTGTTGAGATTTCACTTGGTTGTTCTTCGACGTTTTATTATTATTAGTATTATTACACGTACTATGTACCATGAAGGTACTAATAACGAGCGGTTTCATTGTCAATTTCCTTGATAAATTAAGTAAGTGTCGTTGTCGCTTTGCTGTCGCCATTAGAACATTCGATCCGTCACTCTTATTAAGAATATTGACAGTGACATCGCCCCATTCCCACTTTTCTGTCACGCTGTGGCAGGAATGCTGCTGCAGTCTGCAGTCGCATTTAGAAGTACCTTAAGAGTACAAATAAGAATATGTGTATTACGTAGAGGCGCTCTCAGCGGTTTATGAGTTGCTCGATGGTTTACGACTGGCGAGGCGTGTTCACATGCACTATAGCGGTCATAAAACTTACATCACGGAGAATCGGAGAAAACAGGGCGAAAAAGGTTAAGGCTAGGAAATATCGATACCCTAAGTACATTGAGGCAAGTGACAACTTTACGATTTTGGGTTTGTAACATCATTCAAATTTCGTGATTAAATTCATGGTAATTTTGGAAATAAAGTGGCTTATATGGAACTAACATCATTTTATACACCGGAACGTTGCCGTTGTATTGTATACCACTGTATACCTACTGTGGCAAGCCACTGACACCAAAAGTACCTAAGTAAGTAACTTACAACGCTTGTTGACAGTTACTATAAAAAGTTCGTATCTCGTAATATCATGTTATGTGTTGTAATGTTTGCAGTACATTGCTGCTTGGTAAATTTTCAAAAAATAATTACGGGACATAGGTAATAGTTAAAAAATAATCTTCTAAATTAATGACTACACTGATAAATTTTATGTCTGGTTCAATTTATCGCCCGTATTGGATTTACTCGCTGATTCGTTAGTCGAATAATAGCAAGCAAAATAACCAAACGGCAGGAAAATGGCGAATCTAATTCAAGACCAAACTACGAATTAAACTCCACTAAGATTACATTGAGAAGTTTTCACTTCGCCCTTTGAATAGGATTAAACTGGAAACTTCAGTCTTGCGAGTTAAACCCTTAATATGAAGGTCACTGCTGTGGAATTTACAAACACGTTTCATATTCTAAGGATTTCAAACCCTATAAGTGTAAATTTTATTCGATAGCATGACGTGACGTACGCGTTTGCGTTTAGTCTTATTTTGTATGGGATTTTGACCAGCGCGCCAAGCAGAACGTCCTGGAAACTCAAAATCGGTAACTATAAGGGCCACGCCTTTTGAGCGTCTTTTGAGCGTTGGCTTCTAGTCAGCGCTATGGAAAACGGCGTCGCTGCGCAATTGCGCCAACACGTTGCGTCGAGCAGCCATAGGGTTGACTAGACGCCAACGCTCGGGAGTCGCTAGTGTGGGCTGTAAACCTTCTGAGTTGTTAAAATTTCTTGCTATACTCTACGACGCGTGTAGCTATGAAAACAACGCTAAAAAGTTAAAATCGCTGTTAAATAAGGAAAAATATAAGAAACACTATTCTTACAATGTAGACGCAATGTAAGTTTGTAACACTATTTTGATAGAGTGTATTAAATGCTATGCAGCTTTAACATGAATGAATTTCATTTTTCCTCAGCCAGAACGTATAGGTATGGATCGTTTTTTAGACCTTTCAATGGTTCCTAAATCTACATATAGCGTAAAGTATCGAAATACACAACTGTCACGCATAACAATGGCGCTCGGGAACCTTTTCCATGATAACGTTACGAATAAATCACACCCCGCCCAAAGGGTCGTAGCTACCAACGATAACCCAATAATCGCGATTGTATAATATTGATCGTTTACTCAAGAATTATTCAACTCGATGCATTGCAATAACCACGATAAAATGGGACAATTGTTTAGTTTAGACGACTTAATTTTAGGTAACTCGACATTATTAAGACGAAATTGGAGGACCCATACGAAATCGCCTATTCAAACAAACGTAGTCCTCGTTTTCTTCTCTGGATATAAATAATAAATATTTTGAACAAATTTGTTGCAGGTATATCAACCACATCTATGCCTCTACGTTTGACTTTTTAGATGTCGAGTATTGTAAATTTAGGAGCGAAAAACAGTTTTCATACAAATTATGTAAAAATATTTTCCATAATGTCAATATCCAGGGAGAAAAATGGGGACTAGGTTTGTATGGAAGAGCTTTCCACTTTAATATACCTTTACCAGCCCATTAATAATTGTACACCTAAATTTACAATAAATACATGATTATAACCGGAGATCATAAATATTTACTTTGCCTCAAAACCTGTAATATTTCAAAAACCTTGAAGGTCAAGAATGTTAATGAAGGACACTTGATAGGTCGTCCTTTGAAACCTACAAACAACAAAGTAAAACAATGTTCCTAATAGTGGTGAACAAGCGACTAGAAGATTTTATACCCATCGGCAATAATAACCTTTTATGTAGAATTATTTTTTGCTTTCCAAAGAACTCTATTGACTTTACAGATTCGTGTTTACAGAGCAAATAAAACAGAACAGAGAACCTTAATTAAGTGGATTTTTCTTGTAACTGGTTGTGTTAAGCATAAGCTTTAGTGCTCTTAACAAGAAACTAACTCCGCCTGCCACTAACAGAACTAACAGAGTGTCGTCTCTTTGTTCACAGATCTCGACGACAGCACGCCCGCGACTAACCAAGAAAACAGTGTACCTACTAACAAGAAACAGAGCCTTTATCGATCTATTTTAAAACTTAATAGAAGCCGTTAGTTTAGAAATGTCATAAATAATTCAAAATTCGTCACAGGCTTCCAGGTTAATATTTGATTCGACAAAGTTTCTGTTTCCAAGTGCGGCCCTTGGACTAACTGAGTGAATATTAATATAGTGTTTTAACTTGTGATGCGTGGATCATGCGCGGGAGTGTATGTGTCGTGTTTGTGGTGAGTATAACCTCATAGGTTGAAATCTTCGTTAATAGGAAAAAAAACATTCCCTACGGCCAAGTACCTACTTCATCGTTACAGATGTAGGTGCATGATTATTTTCCATCGTATTTTCACGGAAACGTACGATCTGTCTTGCTATTTCAGTCAGTCTCGGTACAAAAAATTCTGAGGCTGACTGAAGTAGCATGACAAAAACGAACATTCCGAGAAAATACGATGGAAAATAATTAAATATACACTATATCTATAAGCGAAGTGTGTAAACGCAATATGCGCGTAAGCATTATGCAATGCTCATTTCACACCCATGAACATATATTTCCTGATAATCCTAACAAAATAGTACCTAGGCATACCTTACCTACTAGCATACTTACTTTTCTATTAGTTGCACGTTGCATATACTTACTTATACTCGTAGTGGCCGTCTTATGAGTTCTCCTCAGCCTATTCAAATATCAATTTCTTTTAATACTGTCTAGTAAGTTTGTGCCATGTGGACGCCTTTTTTCTTTTCAAGCAAAAATTAGTTATCCACTATATAATTTTGTTACGATTTTTGATGATCAAAACGTGTTGATGGTTCATTCCAGAACACTGCCTACAGAACGGTCGGCTAAAAATGGACATTTAAAATCTATGAGTAGATAATTCAACATAAGTTGGGAATTGACATTTAACATTATTTCTTTTTTGTTACGCGCGTCGTCTAGTAAAAACTAGTTTTCCCTGAAATACATTTTTGAACAATTTGTCACTACTAGTTTGCAGCCAAGGCACTTTACGAAAACTAGTTTGGACGGAAAAGCCTTAGTTTAATCCTAGTAGTTTTGCAAGTGAAAACCGTTTTCACTGATGCGATACGGAAAACTAGTTTTAACTAGAGAAAACGCGATTTCACTAAAAACGGGTTTTACGGCAACGTATCATCTTTATGGCATTAAGACCAAATTTATCAAACTACCACACTTCTCTGTTATTTAGTAGACCAATCAAATACAACACCGATCAAAAGGCGGCCACACGTAACAACCAAACTAACACCTGTCGTTTCTAAGGGTGCGGTTTCGTTGAACGAGCGAGCGGTCGAGTAAAGCTGGGTGCTCAACGCCACGGCGTCGTCGGTGGAGGGACGCGGGGCGGGGGAGGCGGAGCCCGCGCCCTCGCCCGCGCCCGACGCGGAGGCGCCGCGCCGCCGCCGCCACCGCCCGCTCTACCGTCGGCTCTTCCACTACTTCCGGACCGCTTGGACCGGCGTCAAGTTTGCTCTAGGTAACTTGCTTGCTTGTTTGTCTAGTGTAAATAGTATCATCAAACATCAATAGAAACTAATCTCATGCATTATCTTAAGATCCATTCATCCATGTAAATATTAATGGTCTAAACAATAAGGTACATCTTCTTTAACTTAACTCACTGTCAATAGAGGCGAGGTGAGATATCAGAGAATAGCATACGTCTGATGCTGTCCGTACATCAAAATCTATATAATTAAGTTATAAATAATCGAAATCCACATACGCATCCGCATCCGCATACACCTACGTAGCGAACGGCGGTCCGCTACCCGCTACGCGTATAACTGTAGCCGCACCACATAAGCCTGAGGCTAGTGGATTTAGGGCTGACTGATGTATTTCGTACTCGTATTTCAATCGCAACCATTTTATTGAACGTAATGGTAAAGCATTAATCGCAGTGTAAAAATATGTGTGATATTTCTCTTTTCAAATAAATACTTAAGCGCAATGAAAATTTCATTACAGGTGACTTCAGTTACATTAGGTACACCATGCATTTCTACTATTTAGGAAAGTTGAAATCGTTTTTCTTTAGGCCTTAGTCACTTTATGTTTTTATAAAAAAAATCCCATCAATCAAACTCCTATCTTAAAGGCCGACAACATACTTGCCGTCGCCTATAACCCCTCTGGTATTGCTGGTATCCAAGGGTGAGCTTCGTTTTGTAAGCTATTTATTATTACATGTCCAAGGCCTTTGGCACACGCCTGAGGCCAAAAACAATCTTAAATTTCATAAATAGTAGAAATTTCAGCATCCAAGTCGGTTAGCCAATTATCCGTCTACGCACCTAACCTACACCCGACTTTACCGCAAATAACAAAGCAATATTAACTTTCGATTACATCGCCTTCCCATTTGAATGTTTGTTTGATTCGCAAACACTGCCATAAGAAACGGGAGCTATTTGATCTTGGAAATGAGTAGACGGGCCCTGGGGCTGAAGGCTTCAGATTGAGCACACAGAGGTTCTTTGAAGTAAAGAACTAACAACTGGAATTAGTCAGTGGCAACTGAATGTCGTTAACCGGATAATTGTCAGGCAGGTAATACAACAAGTACTTATTACCTACCTGGGGGCCGATTTTTGAATGAGCGCTCGATTTCGTCACACGAAAATCTGTGGAAAACGGCGAAATGCTATTTTTGAATTACGAGCGATAGAAATTGGGAATCTAGTGGTATTGACCACTCGTTTTCAATTATATTAGTAGAATTTAAATTCCTAGTAGTGGATATAGTATTGAAGGCGTCACACGAAATCGAGCGCTCGAAATTCAAAAATCGGCTCGCTGGGTGAAAATTAATTTACTAACGGTTAAAAGCTGAACTCAATAGGAATGAAAATAGGCGTCATGAAATTGAAATTGTATTTATATTGAGTGCTCTTTCAATTCACAAAGGTGTAGGCGTCATGAAAGATGCCAGGCGGCCATATTGATGGTTACCTATATTACCAGTATTCCCACCTAGACACATGGCAGGCACGATTAGTACGGAAATCGTTTGAGTTTCGTCATAAATGTGTGAAGTTCCATAGGGCCATTAAAAATATTTTGGTATGACGGAACGTGATTGAGTCTGTGCGGAAAGAGAAGAGTCGTAGAATGTATTGGATCCCATACATTTCAGAACTCTTCTCTTTCCGCACAGACTCTACTATTATTTACTGTGGTGTTATTATTTACTTGAAATTAATAAGGACTTATACTTGGCACAGTACACCGGCATTTTGAACTTTGCGACATCGCGTTGCTAACCGAACTAAAATTCTGTCATAATATACCTATGATAGACAATCTGTTGCCGCGTGTGAAGCAATCTTGTTCGGAGGAGTCCGTTCTGTGTGAAATATTATTACTTATTCTGTGACCTAGCGCTCTTATAAGTACTCAGTACTGTGTAGAAAAACAGCCAAGTGAAAAGTTTTACATTTACGCTACAGTATCCGCTGCTCTGATCAATTCGATTATTATTGCTACGACTTGGCAAGAAAAATCGAATTAAAAATAATTGTGATCGTCTCGCATCCTGTTTAATTTTGGAGGTTAAAATAATGTAAACAGGGCTTGAAATTTAAGTTATTGCTACGAAATTCCAGACCCCATAATATCCTCATAATTGTTGTTTCGTAATAGTTATTTAAGGTTTGTAGTTAACCCGCATAACTAGCGTATCTAACGCCTCATATAAGCCAGTAACGCGGAGGCAGTACCCAAGTGTTTGTAGTGAAAATGAGGCAGGGACCCTTCGTTAGCGACCTGCTTCTGTATGACGCTAATACAGGTATTCTAGGAACTCCATTATAATGTATAGTTACCTAAACCGTCATAGGAAGCGGAAGCTTGCTAGAAAAGTAAGTGTATATAAAGACGATCACCATATTATATAGGTACAGTCACTTGCAATAATATGTTTCTCTTCGAAGGCCGCAAAAATATGTGACACGCTCTTATGGCTCTACACATAAGATCGAGTCAGATATTTTTGAGGCCTACGTTGTGTAATATATTATTGCAGGTGACTGTACATATGCGTTTTCTTTTATCGCCACCTTTTGAAAATGTTTGCAAACAACTTGCCGTTAGTTTAACAAGAGATTTATATAGGTTTTTCCACTTAAGATTTTCAAACAAATAATTCATAATAATTAAATTTATAACTTTAATTCATACATTTAAGTAACAGCAGACCAATAAGCTCAATAGAAAGAATGGTATCGATTAAAAGCTTAATAGTTAGTTCTCCAAAAGAAATAAAGAGGAAAAAATTTTGAAGTGTTCATTAATTTCCTTGTCTATAAAAAATTAATTCCGGTTTATTTTAGTAACACAAATATCGATATCAAAATTGTGCTTCACACGTAAGTATATCATTTCCGAAACACAATTTTAATTTAACCAATAAATTATAGGGTAGTTGCCTTTTAATTTCTATTTAATAGGCCTTCAATCAAAACGGTGGCTATTCTAGACACAGATAGCCATACGTTTCTTCATAAAAAATACCTCGTTTAAGCAGTTATAAGTTATTAAAATAACTCGCCATATAGCCCGAGCTTGACCATCATTGTTCCATTAGGTCCTCGTAACCGTAAAACGGTACGAAAATAGGGTGGCCAACTTACGTGAAAAGAATACTTACAGCCGTATTCGAACAATGAGATACGTCAAATACTAGATATTGAAACGATATGGATTGGATATGTCAGTGTCAAACAAGTGTCAAAAGTTACGTTCTTGTTTGAAGAAACGTCAATTTTGACGAATGACGAATGACATTGTTCGAATACGGCTGCTAGTTTAGGTTTCGCATTTTTACCATCACACAAAGTTTACGGGAACCTCACACAAATACAACATTAAAATAGATTGGAGGACGTTTAATAAATACAGTTTCAATTTTTAGCTTACAATGTCTTATATTTTATGTTGTTTAAACCATGTTTGTATATTTACAGTATTTAAGTATCTTAATTTTTGAATATTCTTCAATGAAATAAATTTTATCTTATCTTATTGATCTTACGCAGCTCTATGACATACTAAATTCAAGGTTTAAGACATTGATGCAACCACTTAATAAGTATAAATATTTAATACGATCGTGTATACATTGTGTGTGATCGTGTTCAGCAAATTTTTCGCATCGATAACTAAGATCTTAATGTACTTTTAGAGTATTTTATTTAGTTAGTTTTATTGTTGCTGTAGACTTTTGTATAGGGAAATCCTAATTTTTTTTACCAACCCTCTACTCCAGTGCACGTATGATAGACGCGGTAATAACAGGATAAAATGTCCGCCACTCTCTATCGAGCATTGTCAAGGTGACTTTGTTCCATCGTACATCACGTCGACAACTGCGTCAATCATATGCCAGCTGCTACGTTTTACTCGTACTTTCGACAAAACACAGTAAGCATACATTACTACGCAATGCTACAGAGACAGCTGTCTGTTTATATGGTTACTTTACTATCTCATACGCTATAAATAAACCAAAATCTTAACATCGCAAATTATAGTCAATTTGTCCTTCAAGGTGAAAGTTTATTCCGAGATTAGCTTTTTTACAGTACCATTTTAACAGTTACGTTTTATTAATGTTCAGTTCAGTCGGGTCATATCCTAGTAATCGTTTACTTTTGGTGTTCCTACTTCGAGGTGAAAATAGCAGTTAAGTCGGCTCAATCTCGCAGAATACGCTCATAACCTGCTGTTATGAATGTTATGATTATAACGTTTTATTATTCCATAGTTAAATTATGGCCGCAACTATTTCAAGCTTGCAGAACTATATTTTATAGCGAGAGCTGTTTAGTAGTTTTAAAAGGAGTGACGTATATTTTGCATAAACTTATTTTTGTAACGTATGCTTTTATCATCCTCTTACTGTGGGTACTTTGTTAACCCAAGAAAAATAAATCATATTTATGAGTCGCAAATATTTTGTTTGTAGCTTACAAAAGTATATTCGCATGGACAAAAGAGGTACGGTACGATAAATGCGAAAGTAACTCTATCTGTCTGTCTGTTACCTCTTTAAACTTAGACCACTGAATCCGTAGTTTGAGTCTCGGCAAGGACAATGGATAGTTTTTATCGCAGAAATCATTCCTTAGAGGGATAACTTAAAGTTCATCGTTATACTAAGTTATTGCTATGAAAGTACTAAACTAACTGTACGCAGACGGAGTCGCGGGCAGAAGCTGGTAGGTACATTATATAAATTGCTTTGTTATTTTTCCATTGCTTTCATTTATTGTTTTAATTGCTTTAATTGTTCTTATGTATCGAAAATAATTATTTGTTTGTACTAATCAATTTATTGAATTAGTTAATAAATAGTACCTATGCTAAAAGGTAATTTCAACATATGACAAAGTCGTAGAAACAATATTTCAATGTTACCTCATTAGCCCTCCAGGCTTCAATGCCAGTAAAAAGTTATTTTGCAACTTCTCAGTACAGTACTTTAACACCATATCATAATATACGAGTATTACATGTAAACAAACATAACATAACAGCGGAAGTTGGTCTGCCGAACACAGTGCCGGCGACCGAGATAACAGAAAGTTTTGTTATTGTTGAGCTGAGCATACCTGTAGGTTGATAATTCTACATTTATGATATTGACGAACTTTCCAAGGAAAATGTACTTAAATAACTTGAGCATTCTCTGAGTTCGGCCGGGAAATGAAATTTGTCGACAATAAGAGGTACACATTATGTTAATAGCCCAGCATCCTATTTTGAAAGATAAGGGTTATGCAAAAAAATAGGCATTCTCACAAATTTCACATATTCATAAATTGTGCCTTTTCTTATGTTTAATTTCCTTAAGAAGGGTCCTTACGCTTCATGTGCATAAGGACCCTTCTCTGATGGAAAGTCACAATTTATCATATTACACTTTTTAAAAGTCATTAAGTACGAGTAAACGAAAGACGTAAGTATATCCATCCTTTAATAGCAATATTAATACTTACTAAACCGTTTGCTTCCAGGCATTGTGTCTCGATACCGATCTATACTATTATTCGTCGCAAACTCGCCAACTTAATTTACCAACTTCATTACGCTCCTGAAAAGTTTGGCAAAGTTGTGGTCAATGATAAATTGCTAGTTGCGACGGCTAAGTGCCGCCTATTAAGGGGCCCACAGATTACCAGTTCGCCGGACGATATCAGCCTGTCTGTTGTTAGGAACTGTCACCTTTTGCGTTTAACTAACAGGCTGATATCGTCCGGCGGACTGGTAAGTAATCTGTGGGCCCCTTTAATGATAATGGCAACAACACCGCGACAGCATTCCTCATCATTTAACGTGCAAATTTATGGCAAAATTGTATGATACTTTAAACCATCGCCCTGCTAGTTACAGGATTTTTTTTCGTGGAATTATGTCCGATAATATTTATTAATTATTATTATTTATTTATTTATATTGTGTACAACAGCTTCCTCTCCGAATCACCAGATAGACCTTTTACAACAATCGGTACACACAAGTTTGCTAGCCATTTTCTTGTACTTGTTGCCTTTTTTAGCAATTAATACTTCGTTATCAGCACGTGCAGTAAAATTATTGTTTATCGACAAGGACAGTGTCAAAAATATGAATTCACGAGCGTCATGTTCGCTATTAAATCATTAGTTTTCTTATTTTCATCTTAAATTCTTATCTGCGAACGTTTTCTTTCACGTTCAACCTATTCAGCTAAGTAATTAATATTTCTTCTGAGAACTTTTGCACAATACTTTTGAAATAATCCGTCACGAGTTTCTAATTATATACACCTACATATATTTATTTTCTTTTAATAGTAGGTACTATTTTTAATGAATACAACCACCACAAAAATAGTAAAATAAATACGTCCAAAAATTCTATACAATTTTTACAATTGTTGTTTTTACTCGCCAATTATTGCGTTTCGAATACCCACGCTTCACCAGACGTCAAAGGGGAACTGAAATTAATACCACGCCATCAGACTTTCATCCAAATTGGTATGAAATGCAAATCCTTTACAAACAAAATGGCTGCTAGTTGACAATCAACATGGGAACTACGTTAATCCCGCTAGTATAAACTCCAACGAATAACAAGACAATACCGTGTTCATTACTGCTTCCATACTTACAATTGTTTGAATACTTGGTGAGTACCCAGCAATGTAATTTGAAAGATATATCGCGTCGCACCTTGTTGTCATTTGGGTTGTTGCCACTGATTGAAAATTGTCTGTACATTCGGCAGCCATAGCATGTAATACCTCATATCACGTTGTACGCACGTTGCCAAATGATCTTCCTAATTATAGCCTTATATGCGTATTATTTTTGAGCTGATTCCTGTGATACCCCGGAAATGTTTTATGAAGATATGTGATGAGCATGGAAAGTTTAATATTTTTCTTTACAATCTTAGGTAGAATACCTTTCAATTCATTTTCATTAATTCATTTTGGTATGGTTTAGTTACATACCTACTGATGGAGAAGCTCTTAATTTATAGTAGGTAGATAGTTAATACCAAGCCAATATTATTTTTTAAATGAATCTTCCAATAATTCAAAGAAATTTATACATATATACATATACATATAAATTTTTCGAATGTCAAGGCTGTGTTACCTGTGTATTGAGCTAATCGTTAACTTTTAATTATATGACATGCAATTATTCTTACGTTTAGCATTGATTTTCCGAAACTATTAGCGTTCTAATAAAATGTTGGCATGTAACCAAGTACATATCGTTACCTCGTTCGATAAAAAGGTACTTTAATTCAGTTCATATCTATTGTGCATCATGCCTGGTTTATTTTTTGTACTTTTTTTGTAACAACGACTTCCATAAAGGCTTTGGTCGTAATACATGTTGTGACTAATCAAAGTTCTATCATTGAAACCAAGCCAAGTGTCGTCTAGACTTTTAGACGCGTTTAAAGTGACGGTAGTGCAACGAAAATACGTTTTATTATTGCTACAAACACATTTACATCTAGTAGTGTGACAGACCTTTGATTTAACACGGCAATAAATGGCAAAGAAGTGACTTATGTGCTCAAAATGAGTGTCTGAAAAATTGTGCGCGGCGATGAATGTGATTGTGAGGAAAACAACTGTTTCGGTTGAAAACGAGGTGAAAAGAAAGTCGAGTTTTAGAAGCAAGAGTTCTGAGAGGAGGAAAAAGAAGCGAGTGCGGTTCACAGACACCGCCGACGCCGACCCCGGGAGCACTCCTTTCTGGAGCCGACTCGTTACTCTCCTCAGCGCTGTTTGGAAAAACACGACTAGCTCCGTTAAAACTGTATTTAGTAAGTCTGAAAATATTTTTAACCGTAGGTTATTCCGGTTCTGACCTTCGTAAGATTTAATTTTTACGCGAGAATGAATTACATTATTCACGCTTCATGGCTCAAAGTAAAATTTTCAATATTATGCTCCAACCTTTTTCTGCTGTTATTTTTGGGTGTTCGTGGTTTTAATTATTTTAATAGAAGAGAAAGCTTTTTATACGTGAAAGATACGCGTGGTCATTTCTTGTAGATCGTTAGGGAAGTTTTAGTAGTATTGAAATAACTGTGGCACTGAAACTGTACAAAATGGTTATTTTCGGATCAATTTGGTAAACAATTTCGGACATCTCCGGCCTGCGAGCGACGCAACTTCGCCTGCAAACTTTACTCTTTGCAGAATTAATGAAATTTCCGAAGCGAGAACCTATACCGTCGCAGTTTGCCACAATTAATAGTTGTCAATCAATTAAATATTTGCAATGCAAAAACCCTCAAGTCCCTAATTCTTAATACATGTAGTGTAGCCACCTAGGGTAGTTGTCATAACAAACTGGAATCAATTGAAACCGGATATTTTTCTAACAAAATAAAGCCATTATTAACATTAAGTATATATAATTTGTGCTATTAATTTTAATGAATTAGTCATTAAAAGGAATCAAACACACATTACCCTATAACTAAAACTCATTTCAATATGATAACTTCCAAAGTAATTTCTGATTCCTAGATCAATGTTTCCAGTTAAGTTTTATGATTATTAGAGACCCTGACTTGTGACGTCAGTTAGTCAAGTCTAGTCAATAAAAGCATTTGCTATTAAGTTTGACCCGTGTCACGTTTGACCCGCACCAAACTCGTAAAGAAGGGCCAGGACGCTCTCAAGATTATTGCGGTGATAGTTTCACTAACTTTTACTTTGACTATTGTTGGGAAGATAAAAGGCAAAGGAGACAACTGAAATAAATATCTACTTATTTAATTTAGGCTTATTATTAACCGGGCAACTAAAATATTAAACAGGAACTTTTACTGGGCATATAATAATATAATTTAACTGTGCATTAATATTTTAGCGCCAATAAATTTATATTAGCCTCAAATTTAAGCATCATATTATTAAAAAACTGGCAGCAAAATCAAGCCACCCAAAAAAGTTATAGGGAACTTGAATTGATAGGTTGGCGTCTAAAATAATAAGTTGGCAACTAATATTGTAAAGCGATCATAAAATTTGGTTGTTTATATATTTTGTACATAAACAGAATACCTACCTAAGATACCTATAATTATAAGCTTTAAATACTCAATTTTTAAATAATTTAAATTTAAACATAATATATGCATACCTAGTACTTTAAATTGACAAATTTCCTAATCCACAAAACACCACAAATTTATTTACGTATAATACCCTACTATACTTATAGTTGAAATTCCTAATCATGAAACACCTAATGACCATTATACCATTAGATTATTAAATTTTTAATTACTAATTTCAATAGTTACCACGTTCTGCCAGAGTCAAAAGATAGGTGCGACGACGAGCGAAGCGAGGAGGAGCGTGTTAGGTTGACCGTGTAATGACAAAACAAAATATTTTAAAAGAACTTCATTTTTAAATTAATAGATAGCCGTTTTCTTTTTAAAATGTGCTTCATAAATATTCTCCAATATAATAATTCAGTTGCCAAATGAATATTTGGTACCTGCCTAAAAATAAACAAAAGCTGTAACGGCATTAAAATACAACTCATATTGATATATTTTAAGGTTCCGTTTTAGTTGCCAAACTATTAATTTTAGTACCCATTTCTATTATTTTTAACTACCAAAATTCGATTAATTAGTTGACCGGTTAAATACGTGCCTTTAATTTATAACTAAACAATTTAACATTTTCGTTTCGTAACTAACTTATTTTACTTCGTTTATTCAAGCACGTTTTTCTTACATATTTTTTTTCTTAATTTTTTCAAATATTTATCCTATATATCTTGTTACGTAACTATATATCTAGTATCAGCTACATTGCTCCAAAACACCAAATGTTATCCTGCCTCGGTAGGTAATTTCTAAAGTAATAATCTAATAATTGAACAACTATTTAATCGTATGAACACTATTTGAAATCTACTCGGATTGTGACTTGTCTCGTATCCTTTACAGGCCGTTTAGATTTTTCTTTAAGTTTCTCAGCAAATAGAAATATGTGCAACAAGATAAGTTTTCAAGTAAAAAAGAAAAACATTTAATACCCCGTTAGATCATACGTCACGTAGTGTGTTGTGGCGGCCGCATTCAGCCAGTGACAGAGGCGAGCGACAAATTTCTCAAATACCTATTATGTCAATGGCGATGTTGGTGAGACCGCTAGTTACGTTGATACTCGTATGGAAAATGTTCAACGTCCAACGTGAATTATAAATTAGCACAGATCTATTGAATAATTCGATATTAAGATTAAAATTAACTTTGTTAACTAAAATAACGTTAACGATTAGACGCAATTAGTAAAGTAGGGTGGTTCTTATTTCGTTAAATGATTAGTGCATTACTACAGAGGCCGGGACGAAAGGGGTTGCCGGCCGAAGACATATAGACGGCCGAGCGAAGCGAGGCCGATAGGTCTGAGCGCGGGCAACCCCATTTCCCGCCGAGGTATGTATAGTGCTTTTCTCAAACATGCAATGAAATAAATAAAATAAAAAATCCACGAAACCCAAGTTTTATTTATAGAAAAAACTAAAAGTAAACTACACCCAAAATATAACCAACACGTACCTATATCATTATCACGCGTATGTTTTACACGAGTCGTGTATTTTTACTACCCGTATATTTTCACGTATCTTTGATTTTTTCGCCTTGTAACCGTCTGACTGTCGTTTTCGTCACATAAGTTTACATAGTCTTTCATGTTGATATCATGTTTCACATACATCGTTGCTTTATGCATGGAGTAAATAAGTATAATTTCCACAGTGTTGACGAATTTGTAGTTACATTCATTTAAAATATGCCACAAAACTGTTACTAATAAACTGTAAGCCGTTTTTCTTAGTTTCTCAAATAATAAAATTGCCATAAGCAACCATATACATACTTCGTCTTTGACTTGGCGGCAGAGGTAGCAAGTTATTAAAATCAATTCTGCTTACGCTGCCAATTCCAACACCTACGATTACAATTAATATTAATTTAATTATTTCGTCGGAACTTATATTAAAGTCAAAAAATCAACAACGCACCATAAATCCAATAAAACAGAATTTTTCAACTTTACCTCCATAACAATTTAAAAAATATAACTACGCGTGTTTGAGTAGACCTTTTTACCGCTAACGTTTAGATGAAATATTTTAAATGTTTTTATTTATATAGTTAAATTTATAATTTAAAATTATACAACTATAGAATGTAT
This sequence comes from Cydia splendana, assembly GCF_910591565.1. Classification (NCBI taxonomy): domain Eukaryota; kingdom Metazoa; phylum Arthropoda; class Insecta; order Lepidoptera; family Tortricidae; genus Cydia; species Cydia splendana. The sequence goes on along the minus strand of NC_085969.1, from coordinate 8,797,366 downwards.
TATTTATTAAGTTCATGTTGATTTTATATAAATAAAACTGCAAATTATAGCAAACATTGTTTTTTGTTTTTTTTTTATAGGCGTAGTGGCAGAGTGTCAGTACGAACCATAAAGCAAATACTGCCTCTAGTTTTTTTTAATGGATGAATGCCACAATGCTGTGTCACAAATATCTGTGAAATGAAAATTAAAAAAGAGGACTTTGCCGGCCTAGGCCTGCAAGATGTCTATGAAATTCCATTAACGACCTTTTGTCCTAGCCGCACCTGAAACGTCATACTTCGCAGCCTATTATAAGGAACATAACATCAATATTATATTGCATGTTTGAGAAAAGTTATTTACGATACAAGAGCAGAAAAGAGAAAATTCGAAATGAGTGGCGATAAATTAAAACACGACCGTAGGGAGTGTTTTAAATCGACACGAGTTGCGAATTACTCATTCGCACGTATATCGTACAGTCAACAACAAAGCTATGAATACAGGCAAAGTGCCAAAAATATGTATACACGACCTTAATGTACAGGCAATAAAGTACTGTATACATATTTTTGACACTTTGCCTGTATTCATAGCTCTGTTGTTGACTGTACAACGTTTTTCATACGCACGGAAAGTGCTGTTTCCCGAACTAGTGCGGGAAAGTAGGAACATATGCACTGTAAAAGTATTTTTTTTCTACGTGATAACCATTTCATGTATTCTCTGTCACAAACCAACCGATGTGGTTTTTTTTTTTCAGGAAGATTGTTTATTTTCTAGTTACGCAACGAAGTCATGACTTTGCGATATTGTGATCCAACTCGGTCTTTGCATAAAGTAAAACAAAGTAGTAAGCAAATCTAAATATTTCCAATCAAACGAATACATGATCCGTTCATGGGTCAGCTCTACGTCATAGCGTTGCCGACGCGTTCGGCCGGTGACAGCGGCGAATAACAAATTTGTCAATAGCGGATTAGACCGCTTGGGCCGCTGAATGATAAATGGTCCCGGTAAAATTGGCCATCCGTGTGGTTTGGCTTGAATTAGATAATTGCAAAATGCGGTGACAAACGTCCATTTAGATTTTGTGCAATTATTATTAGTGTTTTATTTTAATACTGACAAACAACGGCTTAAGACGAATAAACAACCGACCGATATTATACATATATGTACTATTGTTACTTATAGATTACTTTGAGTTTTAGATAAAAAAAATAAGTAGTTCTCGTCGTAAAGCCAAATAATCGTCAGGCCCAGTTTGGTATTGGCATTGAATATGTGTTTGATGATTGCGGCTTTAATTCGGTACCTAACTCAATATGGGTGCTTCAGTTGTATAATTAACTTGTGATTGCAGTATTAATGGAGATTGATTAAATGATTATCAGTGATTGCATCACGTTATGTAATATTCAATCAGTGTCATTGATAACGACCATTGGCATTTAGTAATAATATTAGGAGCGAATATCTAATACCTTTAAACGAGCAATTCTTGATTATTTTTTATATATATTTCGGGGACCTCGGAAACGGCTCTAACGAGATCGATGCAATTTTCTATATGGGGGTTTTCGGGGGCGATATATCAATGTAGGTCTTCGCTCAGGGAATACGCGCATTTTTGAGTTCCTATATGTTTTCCGAGCAAAGCTCGATCTCGCAGATATTAAAAGCTTAATGTGTATGGATTTAAACAGTGATCAAAATTATGTACCTACTCGAATCACTACATACAGGAATGGAATACAATAACATTGCAATATTTCACTACCACTGTAGGTACTTGCAATTCAATGTCATGAAATCAGCGAATTAATATCTACCTTGATTGGAATATCTTTATTACTTATACATAATTAAATTACATTACACATGGATGCGTATAGAGAAGTCATCAGACATGCAAATTGCAATCGCAAAACAAATCAGGTTGTACATACTGTGATGAGTTCATAGCATTTGATCTATCCTCTAAACAATTACACATACACCATAGTACCTACGTAAACTATTTGTAACTTCACAAAATAAATTAATTCAGGACTCTATTAATTACCTAACTAGCATCTGTAGGTGCTTACATAACATTATTGGTATGTCAATATTTATTAACATTAAGTAGACGCAAGACTCACTAACTAGCAAAACATGTAGGATTTGATTACAGACTCATTGTACATCTAAAACTAAATAAAAGTTTAAAATAATGTAGTTTCCTCTTAGAATTTAGAACAGTCTAGCTGAAATTAAGCACGGCGCTTCGGTCTTGGTACCAGAGTCTAATTTGGCATGTAGGTCTGCTTTAGAGATAGTGTGACAGAATATTCATGGAAGCATTTGGACGACACCGTACGGGCTTTTCCAGCCGTGCATTTAATAAACAAAACGTGGATAAGATTGCTTTATGTGATCATAATTTACTTTGGATCGTGCCCAAGCTAAATTGTTTTTTTAATTTTATTTCAAAATTCTAAGCTGACGTTCGCCGCCACCATGCTGATGTTCGCCGCCGCCATTATGACGTTCATTCCGTCAGTAGCAGTAGCTGCAGTTGACATCCGAACGTCACCTTTAGGAAGATCTGAGAGCTTCCAAAACTGCCATTTCTTGTCAAGGCCACGCGAAACGGCACGTCAAAATGCGGGCAACGCTAATTAACAGCATCCTTTCCGAGAATCGAGTAAAAAACAAACACGTTCCTCTGACGTTACTTCCGCACCATCACGAGTTTCATTCAAGAAGCTCCAGACGTGAGTTGTGTATTTCTTTAGAACAAAGGCCGCCTTTGTTAATGAGCTCACCGGGAATAGCCGCATCAAAAGTGTTTACGTGAACTGCGCATCGCTACACCTTCATCCGTCAGATGATTGCCACGAGCTTGGAGTCGCTGTTCTAATGAAATATTTTTTGACACGTCTCAACTAGTTTGAAAATTTGGTACTACAACCTTTCTACCTCCCGCGGAAGACCCCATGACGAGCCAAAAACAATCTGAATGAAGATAAAGGCCACACCTAGTGTGACGTAACGTAAGTGACGGGATGTGCTACTTATAGCGTTAAAATCACACGTCGTTCAATACCGATATAATGTACATTTAATTTTAAAAGTTTGACGAAACCTGAGGTGGATGAGCTTTCTCTCTGATGACGAAGCCTGCGCTGTGGATCTGAAGGTGTTATTATTATACTTTTTTTATTCTTACATAAATATATTATTTTAAAAGTCGATATACAATAAAACGTTTCTTTGTAATGGATAAATTACTTCTAAATATGTATGTAAAAAATATAGTGTACATATTATTTAGAAGTCACCCAGTATATCTAATATGTAAAATTCTAAAATTACGCAGAATCTCTAGTCGTGCGGCTATTCCTTACGATGTGTGAATAAGTTATCGTAATAACCGATTTCCACACCTGACCGGGAACGCGAATTTTACGCGCAGTGTATTCTGAGCTTTCCGAACAAATGGTTCCATGTTATTGTATTTGTAGTTGAAATGTCAGTGAGCATCGATATGGAGAGGTTCCCGTCTCGTAAGAACTTTAGACGCCGGACTTTGAAAACCCTAAGATCGGCTGTAACGGCATTGTCGCAGATCGCTAGTGAGTGTTTAACGAATTTTACATTTTAGAGTGCATGAAAATAATGCCCATTCTTAGGAAAGGTGTGGTTTTATTAACTAAACTCTCTCTCTCTGTTCTAAGAGTCGTTTCTTTAATAACAGCTGGAAACTTGTCAAAGTCAACCTCAACTTTTCTGAGAAGCACTGCAGTGGAGTTTTTTCAAGACCCGCCAAGAACAATTTCATCACGAAATGAAACCGATTTTGATGAACCACGTCACGTCATGAAAGACCGACAAGGGCGACAAGTCTCTCTAGCCACTTTTTCGGCACACAGCTAGACTTTGAATTAACTAGTTTTAATTAGTAAATCTAAATACATATTAGTAGAGGAAATGACCCTGATTTACGATCTTGATAGGACGAAAACAGTTTCATTATTTTCCGTTAATTCATACTTACGTATTGTCATAAATAATAGGTATTTGAAAAACATGAACTGTATTTATGTGTAGAGAAAATTAATTTAATGATTTCTAAAAATGTTAACTCCATGTCTGCCTTTAAATGTCTTGTTTTTTCCTTAAGAGATCCTCTAAATGGCACAAACATTGTGCTTTTGCTTCTCACATTTCGTTTCAAGTAAGTGTGTCTTAAATTGCTTCCATTAACTTTATTTTCGAGAATGTCATTTCCTTTTACGGAAGTTTTTTCAATATATTGTGCATTTTAAATATTTTCGCTCATATATTTTTTAATATTATTCAATTATTATACACTCAATAAACAGGTCACTTTGTATGGAATATAATTCTCATTTGACGTTTCTTTAATCATGTTTCGTTCAAATATAAAACATTATGCATATAACAAGTCACCTTAACACACGCCCCGAGTTCAAATGCTAAAAAGAGTATAAGTCTAGCACGCAAAAGCCCTTAAACAATTCAAATCCAATGATGCCGAAATTGTTGAGTGGGAACTCTTGAGTCCTACTCATAACACTCTCCGCGAACAATTCGTCGAGTATTTGCGAGACGTCAGCGGCGTAATGAAGGTGTCAACCAAGCTTTAGACATTGTGCTCCCACCGCCTTCAAGACATTAGAAGCGAGCCTTGTTTGTCAAACTCAGTGATCATTTGTTACTTAACTTGGAGCGGCTCTGAATTGACGCTCGAGTAAGCCTCCTTGAGAAATATTGTGTTGTTTTTAATACAGTTTCAAGGTAAAGAAGGTCGAAACAATTTTCAACAAACTTAAAGGAGTTTTGGTATTCTGCAATTGTCAAGGTCCTGTAGAAAAGTAGAGAGGCAATAGAGAGTACTCTCTCCGCCTGGAGAGAGTACTCTTTATTGCCCGCTATTACCCGCCCGCCTGGGTGTTATGCCTGGGGACCGAAGTCCATTGAGAGTTGGTCGGAGGTTATATATATAGAAACTGACATTATAACTCCGTAAGCGCGATGTAGGTCTCACAACTCTCACATACTAATTGCGTTCTAGATGTAGTTCTTAGCAGTTTGTGCGTTCTAAGCTCCCTAACGCCATTCTGTTAGGTTATTGTGGAACGACGTTTGGCAATGACAGCTAGAGGAGACGCCACATCAGCCCCCCTTTGAGCAGAGGGGTCAGCGACGACGTATGAAGTGTGCAGCGAAACCAGATGTGCTCGAGCCAGTGTGGCGAGCGAAGATGCTCAGAGTCACAGCTGCGCTCGTCACACTGGCTCTAAGCCGCTCTCAGAGCCAGTGTGACGAGCGCAGTTGCTCAGAGCCAGAGAGGGCGAGCGGAGTTGCTCGAGCCAGAGTGGCGAGCGGAGTTGCTCAGAGCCAGAGAGGCGAGCGGAGAAAGAGAGAGATTGAGGTACCAGGCATGAATATTTACAAGATATTTACAGGTATATCACATATGTACAGAGGCATGCTAGGTGGTACACTCAGAGAGGGACAATTGGCTTGCTGCGAGGCGGCGTCGTCAGGATCTTGAGGTCTTCATGGCTGTCCAATGTCGGAAGGTCACCAATGTAGAAGGTCACCAGAGAAGGCAATAGAGAGTACTCTCTCCAGGCGGGTGTTATGCCTGGGGACCGAAGTCCATTGAGAGTTGGTCGGAAGTTATATATATAGAAACTGACATTATAACTGTAAGCGCGATGTAGGTTTCACATACTAATTGCGTTCTAGACGTAGTATCTTCTTAGCAGTTTGTGCGTTCTAAGCTCCCTAACGCCATCTGTTAGGTTATTGTGGAACGACGTTTGGCAGTGACAGCTAGAGGAGACGCCACAGTCCCATTGTTTTCGAGACAGAGATTTTGATACTTAAAATGTTAATACGGCTAGTCTTTTAATCGCTGTAAGATTTTATAGATAATATAACTTAACGGCGCAAATTGGAGCGAAACACATATTGTTCTAAAATCATTATAAACAACAATGTCGGTGAATGGCGTCAGGTCGTTCCAGCAGACACTTAACGGTAGATCGTCAAACCAGTTTATACCTCCCATTTTGTTGTTGCGCACTCCAAGCCAAAGTTAAACATGAACGCATCAAATCTTGAAGTTAATTAATGAACGTGAACAAAACTCTATTGTGTCTCTCACGAACCATTGAATCCGTATTTTCATGGAAAGCGGGGCTGTTAGATAAAACTGCGAAATCAGGATGCGGTACAGATGAACAATTACACAATACGATCGGAAATTCGGAACGGAACGATAGCTGGCGAATTTGGAAATTCGAAACGCTCATCGTTTCGGTTACAAAACAAATACAGTGCACAACGTTAACAAATAAACAGCGTTATCAGCGTCCAATAATAGGACCACTCGCGGAACTAGGCTCGTTGGCTCATTGTTTATTGCATTTCAAGTCTGACAAAAGCATCTCGGAGGCTATACAGACATTTTCAGACATTATGTAAATAATTTCAATTTTAATTAGAATCTTCCATTGTTCCGCAGGAAATCCTAGCAAAGTTGTAACAATGAAGTAATTCCTACATCAAACACAAACACAACGTTGAATCGGGAATTTTGTTTAGCGTGTGTGAATCAAGTTTGTAACAATCGCAAGTGGCTAAACCATAGGCTACCTCCCAAAGACTCCGCATTATGAAGCGTTCTTACTGACTCGCCGTCACCACCCTCTAGTAAGTACATACTAGGCAATAGTAAAAATAATTTCATTATACAAATTCACCACGTCGAGTGAGATGCGAACACGCGGCATGTCGAATAACGAATCAACCACTTAAATAGATATACCTAAACTCGGCAAACCTTTTCATAATTTCCTTTATTGTTTAGTGTTTACGAGCGAGGCGATTAGCTTCAATGACAATGTTTGTCAATAACAATTTATCTACCCTATAGGTACCTACTACAATCAATATACCTAGTCCCCTTACGGCAGAAGTAGAAGAAGGCGGCGATTTTTTAACTGAGACCATACATTTTCCTCTGATGTAAAACTGTCTCGAATAGTTTTAAAGTGCTACGCCGCAAGCCACAAAACCAAGATAAACCCTACACTATTTTATGCCACAATAGCTCAGTTTTACCACTGAAAATTCAATTTGAGTCTTAAACAATAAACATGTTCGCAAACGAAACGGGCAGTTGCGCTCTTATACTAAATTTATTGTTATTAGGATGGGACCATCAATGAAAGAAATAATTAAAAGTAATTTATTTACGGACATTAAAAATTGTGTACAAACAATAAAATGGTCAAAACTAAGTGTGTCAGCAAAAGGCTCAGCATTGTGGCACAGCACGATGGTTGCAGTGTTGATTGTTAGCAAACTCCGTGTTAACAATTTGCTAACACGTGGTGGCCGCAAGTCATCTTGTATGTTCCATCTGTAAATGATCTGTGAGGTAAACGTAGATGGCGGCTTGGCAGCGGGTGAGCCGCGTAAACTTTGCTCGGCAAATAAGTGGCGCCCAACGCGGGGCGCTCCTTGTAATGCAATTGCTGTAACTGCTAACACAAATTCCACGACCAAATTATAAGCAGCTAAATTATGAATTACATTTCCATATGTTTTCGCATTTGCAAAATCTTGTAATTTTTGTTACTACGCTGTTTGATGACGAGTTGTGAAAGGTGAATTTTGTTTGGCTTTAGTTTTTTAAGTAGATATATTTTTGGATTACTCTAATACATTTTTAGAAAGCCTTAATTACATAATTACTTGATTGTGTATTATATAAAAAAACCTTGTCGAAGATTTACCGAGATAAAGCTTAATTATTAATTATCGCCAGCTGATAATTAATAATCCTATGATAGATTCTCAATAGGAAAATGCCACAAGTGACTATAACGCCAGTAATAATACGTCATTGTCTAACCAAGACTCAATCATATTTCCGACCTTTAATTCATCCCTCGTACTCTTGGCCTAGTTTTCCCATTTCCTGGCAATACATTCACAGACCCGGCCTTCCTTTATATTCGAGGGAAACGTTTTCTAACCGCGCTCCTTTCACCTTCGAGGTCAAACGATCTATCGTATAGAATCGTATTTAAACACCATTGTGTGGCCGACGCGAAATAATGAAATACGTAGACTTTTAGCATCGGCTTGACTTATTGTTAGGTTAAAATGCTAAGATCTGTGAATATTGTCCAGCCTAACGAGACTCTGGTTACATAATTCTGTCACTCGATAGCAAATGTCTATTACTTATATTCTCAATCAATAGTAGGAGGACCTTAATTTAAAAACGAAACTATCAATTTTAAGGATATGTATGTCTGAATTAAATAAATTAATTGAATTAAATGAATTGAATAGCTTCTAAAATTCAGGAGTACTATATATTATAGTGTGAGAACCGCCCCGTCGAGATAACGTTTACAATTTAATTCCCAATAAGTAAAATAACATAATATCTGAGAAGCTCATTGTTTGTAGTGGTCAATAAATTGAATGTTGTGCTCTTTTGAAGACGACTTATCAGACCCTTAATCATCTGTCACGAACACGCCAGCCTAGCCAGAAGCAAGGAAAATAGTCAAGAAAGTCCTTTGATCCATAAGTATGCGTATACGAATGGGCACACAGTCCACACAGATGCCCATCTTTGCAGCCTAGTGTTGGAAGTAATAATCATTTTATGAAACAAATTTTGTTTCATAATCATAACACAGTACAAAAGCGTTTTTTATTGCGACGTCTATCTATTGTTATCTAGACGATATTGACAGATATCAAAGTAATACCTATATAAGAGACTCGCAAAAAAGGCTATCTCAAAAAGGTTGCTAGTTCGTGATTAATAGTACATTATTGTCGAGGCTCGGAAGTAGCTACTTGCAGGCTGAGGATTCGTATTAAACGGACGACCTTGGGAGTCCGTTTAATTGAATCCGAAGCCAGCAAGTAGCCTTCCAGCCGAGTCATATATAGTGCTTTTCTCAAAAATGGTGCGAGAAATATACATATTTTAGAAATATTTTACAGAAGCAACGTTCTTACGTATATATTTTCACAGAAAAAAGTAGAAACAATTGAAAAAATTAGCTTTGCCGCCTTTTAATTTTTTTAATAAAAAAATAGAAGTGTATTTTACTGCCGAAAATACGCCAACCTATTTGAGACAGCTAAATAGTCGCAGTACTAATCATCTGTTTGGCTGTTTAATGGGCCTGTGCCTTCATTTGATATGGCCATTTCAACTTTTAAAAAGTTTGGAACTCGACAAATAATGGAATTTGTATGCAACATTGCAGTCCCAAAATCGAGACTGCAATGTTTTTAACTTTTTAATTTTTGACTGACCATAAACTACGCGCTTCGCGACCTATTTTTTAGACGTCAAAGTCGACTTTGCCGTCCATTTTTGAGAAAAAATGTTTTTTACAATTGTAATAAAAAATTGTCTGGTTACCTCATAAAATGCGTGGATAAAATCTCTCCGATATGCGGGAACCACTGTAAAATGGCTACAATTCTCCAAAATTCATCAACAGTCCGCGTATAAATCGTAACGTTCTCGCCCCTGATGACCATTACGGCCACCATTACCCAGACGTACTTTACACTTTTAATTTATACTCTAATGGGGGTTATTCTGAAACCTGACCCGTATAATTGCTGATCTGGAGGGCTATTATGTCGGGCATGTAACATGAACAAGATTAAATCGATGTCCGTTTGTTTGTTTCATGATATCGCCTTTCAACGCTGTGTTTTTGTAAACAAGTATTGAGGTTTTGGATTGGTCTATTAAATTTATTATGAGTTATTCATGTGTTATATTGTTTTTATTAGCCATGATGGGCAGAAATCTTTCGAAGCATTGGCTCAATCACAAATGAAATGGTATTTTTCTTACAACCGTTGATTCAAATCCAAACTCAAAATATATTTTGTGTTTGCTATTCGCAAGTTCAGAGAAGGTTTCGAGATTTTACCCTCTTCAATATTATTGTTTTTTTAATATCGAGCACATCGGTATCGAAAAATGTAGGTATTAAAATATATGGTTCAGTTTCGTAACTTTTTTTAATGCATCGTTTTCTTTACAGTTATTAGAAAAATCGATTAAAAATTACAAAAGGTAAGCAATTTCTTTGATTCTAACTCGGCTCGTAATCAACAAAATAACCTTTTGATTTATACCAGTCGCTTTACGGTGAACAAAAGCAGCGTAAGGAAACCGAATTAATCCTAATAAATCATAATTCAGTTTTAGGGGTTATTTTCAATTGTAACACGTATTCTAAAAAAAGCGAAGTTATTCGTTAATTGTTGCGAGTTCTAGTTTGAGCTGTGACCTAGAAGCTAGCTTCCAAAAGAGTTTCACTCTGCTACAATCTCATCTGGGTGGCTCAAAACCAATTAAAACCCGCCGACACCTTGAGCGTATTTTTCTTTTTAAACCGCCGCCTTTTAATTTTCACACGGTTGTCCAACGTCAAGAAATTTAAGCTATTTTCGGCTTGACCGGGCCGTCCCTTTTAAACGCGATATAGGCAAAATATAGTACCAGATTTATACACACTACGTTTACGTAAAATAAATAACGTCTTCTTCTAAATTATGTTACCAGCGCTAGTCTCAATCTATAATTTCTCCGTTAAAATATTGCAATTAAATTACTGTATATTGATAAACTTAGTTACTCAGCCCCGCCTTAACAGGGATTTGAATTTACACCGTCATTAATTAGGACCAGTTGTGTGCGTAATATATGCGAGATTAACCTTTATAGCGTGTTGCGTTGTAACAAATCAAAGTTACTTTTACTCTAGACGTCGTAAGGTAGCGAGCGAAAGCCTCCATTAATTTCCATCCGCTTTGCCTAAATCTCAGCGAATGAAGGTTTATCTACGCGAGTCGAAAACCGGAGAACCGGAGAAGCGTAAGAGGTGAGAAATGGTTATGCGCATACAGCTTTAAGGGGAAGCTGCGCGTTTATTGTTTTAGATCGCGAACATTAGCGTGACGCATGCAATTGATACAGATTGTTTCATGAGACCGGTTCTGTCAATGAGATAACACATTGTTTTATTGGGTGCGGCTGCTCAGATACGCCAGTGCTCTAGCGTGGCTACGGTTAATATTCCTCTATATACCTATATTTCATATATTTTATTTAAGTAGGTAAATAAAAAATACTAAAATTATAGATAAGGGAGTTAATACTAATGCAGAATATCAGTTCCATGTAAGTAACTATTTACTGTAATACTGTATTAAGTAGGTTTATATTTATTATATATATTCCCTGATTACAGAATACAGATATAGATTCTTCTTCTTCTTCTTTCAATTTAAGAGCTAGGCTCTTGTCGGTGCAGCGTGATGAAGTTGTCTCCACCTTGGTCGGTCCAAAGCCAGCCCCTTAGTGTCCTGGTACGACACGGCCCCAGATATAGATTAAACGACATAATTAGACTATTCAATCAGGGCTAGTCTCTTAGGTTGCTAGTACCTATTATACATATATATACAGCACATATAATATATTATAGTTTAGCATAGTTGTAATGCCAACAAGCGCACCATGAAACTGCATTACGGAGTTGCGAGAAATTCAATAACCGCCCTGTGGGACCAAAACTATGTCACCGAACTAGACTACGTCCCATAGACTCCGTGTTATGCACATACTTTATTTAAAGCCAATTTCCACCACTTTTATAGGTGCAATCCATGCCCTTTATTCGAATTTAATCACAGTAAGTATTGGAAACGGAGACTCGTGCGTGGTGAGTAATTATACATTAGTAAAACGGTAAGATTATATAATGTGTATATTAACGCTGAACGTTATACTCATACCCTTTTAATACATAAGCCAAATCACACATTTTCTCAATAACCAGGCACTTTTTATACTACGTGTACACCGATTTTCAGCGTAACGCAAATCCACTTACGAGTAGGTACAAAACAGAAACTTTATTTTGGATTCTAGGATGCAAGCGCTAGTGCCTTATGAATTCAAGCCATTGTATAAACTACATCTGATGAGTGTAATCTGTGCATTGAGCTGCTCATATCTCGACACGTGCCGGCCGGAGAGTCGTATCCGCGACTACGCTCTACCAATAGTATTAATAATATCCGATATGAACTCAATGTTCGATCTAATATTACCAAAGTTCCTTGTGACAGATTTCTGATCAATATTTATTAGAAAAACGTAGGTATTGTAACCGTCTATACTTATTCTGCTTCATTATACTTACGCATAGTAAATAAAGTTTACCCATTTAAAATCTACCCTTAAGTACCTACCTTCAAATAATTACTAACATAACTAAACTTCTTATAATGTACATTATAAAAATAAATTACGTTCACAATACTTTACAATATTTTCCATTTGTAAACTTGTTAGAAGCTCTCTTAAGGTTCAAAAGTTGATAGATAAAAAATACACGTTTACTGCCCCAGTAGAAGTAGTCCGGAAGTCGTTAAAGCGCGAAGGAAAGTTTGCAAGCTTAAGATCTTCTGTTTTCTTTTGTTGTAAGAGCAAATCTAGTTGGAAACTTTTGCTTCGACGATAATCGATGACGGCAGATATATATAGCTATTCTATGTGTAGAGGATTGTTTACCGATAACACGGGAAAACCTTGTTCAGGCCTACGTTGTTGCTTTTTCATACCTTTTTCTCATAAAGGTAGCTGCTCAACTACTTACTCGTATGTTGCTGGTGATCTGATAGTATGTTTTGTAATGCACATCATGACAAGTTTATCTTGGTGGTACTGGTGGTATTACCTTTTTTTAACCCTTAGTGAATGTACCTTTTAGAACAAAATAGGTATATCAGAATCGAAATTGGGTCATTATGATTAACTTTCATAAATCGACTCAAAAAGTAGCTGTTTTATAACGTATAAGTGTAATTTCATATACGGTGTATTCGATAATTTCCGAAATCGGGTAGTCCCGAAAATCATTAAAAATCACTCGTATTCCCGTGTAATCACTTTGTTAGTATTTTTTCCTTTCAGAATCACCCAAATACACCTTATGAGAATATTTATATATACAATACGCATGCAACTCGGGTACCCCACACTAGAAAGCCATGAGCCATAAAACTTTATGCTACGTAACGCGTCATAGATTTTTATTGTTTACCGACACGGGACTGAGTGAGAGTATAATATTTTTGTTTAGCTCAGGAATAAACTCAAACTCAAAAATTAGGAAGTCTTTATAAACTTAACGCTAGAAAATATTCCAAGCATGCAGATTCTGCTAATTAGGTACATGTTCAAAATTCAAAATTTGACATTTTAAAACCAGTATCTGAATCGGTAAATACCTATCATCATATTTTACCGGTGCTTTCTATTTCTACTAACCTTACACTTACTATCTCTATAAGCATAGTAACTTATGTTCAACATCAGCAACATACATTTTAATTAGTGTACGCATCGTTTTTAAATTACCCAGCAAGAGCTTACAAGCCAAGAAAAGTTCAAGGAACGCATAACTTACTTTGACCGCTCGCTCAAGAGACTCCCCACATTCAAATGAGCTCGGAGAAGCCTTCAGCCTAACACGTCATCGCTTCTCGAGCCCCTCCCAATAGCGACTAAAGCACATTTACCGTGTCGCTAAGAATTAGCTGACACAGCATTTAGCTGACGAAATTCATTAAGATGATCGAGTACGGGAATGGAAGGGATTTCGCTTTAATTACGTTGAACACGCTTATTTTGGAATGTTACACTTTAGTACTTATAGCTAGGGGTGGTTTTAAATCTTCTTTTAAACCTTACTGTAATATTAATGGTTTTAAACATTACGTTTTTTTTTTATATACAGCAACTGATGATCTGTGCCCAGTTAGAAGGAGTGATATCTTTTACAAAGATAATAGTTGAATATAAAGTGGAAAATTCCGGCTTAGTACCTACTCTTTCTTACTTTGTTTTGTAGTAAGAGAGAGTAGTAGTATAGTAGGACAAGATTACCAGGGGGTCATAATGTATGTATATTGTTGATGACTTTTTGTAAATATTATCTGTCGTTTTGCGTTTGTAGGCCCAAGGTTCTTTCTATTACTTTACTTTTTTTTAGATTTTGCATTTATTCGATATTCGCAGATGTTTGTATCACAACTTCAGGTGTCATGATGCATGGCGCCATATTGCGAAGTGCGCACTGTAAAAGGGACACTAAAATGCAAACGGGTTTATCGCTTGTGTTAAAGTTTACATTGTAACTGGCAGCGGCATTAAACCTTTGTTCATGTTGATGGTAATAATAATAACGTTTGCTATTGTTTACTTCAATTGTCAAAAGTGAATTCTATTGTACATTTCTAAGCTTCTGCTACTACCAGTTTGACATATTCACTAGCGTGAGCGTAACGTACTTTATAATTATGCATCTGATCTCACTCATATTATTAGCATAGGTGCGAGCGAGATCTATAGAAAGTAAGTTACGCAGAAGTTAATGAATATGGCAGATTGACACTGATAAGGCAGTTGTGGTAAGGCTACTGTTCTTATTTACCTATATATAACGACCACAAACTTGGAATCTAATATTGTGTAAAAGTCATACGTAAGTTCAGCCATCCGACTTTAATGGTCCGAAGAGGTATTCAAGCTAAAAATCGAATCTTGATTTGATATCATTACGACAATACGAACTGTGAAAAGACAATACTAGTAATAATATCCAGAGTAAAAAGTTTTTTTATAGTACACTTACTTTGGACAGTCCGAACCTAAATAGAAAACAGAAGAGAAAACATGCTTGGACACCTGCTACGACACAACGAATTTATCAAAAACATCATTGAAGGGAGAGTTGAGGCAAGGAGACGGAGGGGGAAACCAAGGAGAACGTACATAGATCAAGTAAAGGAAAAACTCAACGTCGTGTCGTATCAGGCTGTCAAGGAAAAGGCAGAGGACCGACATGCATGGAAATCGCTCCACGGACAAGAGTTTAACTCTGAAATATATGATGATGATGAACCTAAATGACTTGGTCATGCGACAACATGACGTTTCATTACAGCGAGACTCAGGCATTTAGGCATATTCATTATAAAACAGAAAGTTGTTTGTTATATTGGTTATTTTTTTGTTGTGTTATTTTGTTCGTGGGAAAAAGGTAAGGGTTAAACGTTTTGGCCTTGGTCAGGGGATTATCTAATTTTATTATTATTTTTGGTTGAGTTGTTTACTCCTTTGCCTTTAGTATCCTTAACTTATATTCCATATAGTTTTAGCCTTATTCTTAGCGGTTGCTTACATTTTGTAAGTCACTTCGAATAATACGTTTATTTTTATTCGAAATGTCAAAAGGAACAACCGTTGGTATATAATTATTGCTAAGAAATACAAATTATGCGAATTAATGTTAAGAAATACAAATGATTCAGTAAATTTGTAAAGCCGGTGACCCGCGCGGACCGGCCGTTTGATCACTTTCACCATTAAAATAATTAACGTAGACTCAAATGGAAAATTTAATTACAATGAATGAAGATTCTTCCTTTAAAAGCTCTATTATGTCAATTTATTTATCTCGTCGTTTCATCATTTTTAAATGATATATCAATCCATATTTATATCTCGTCCCTTATGGGTTATGTTGGTAGGTATAGGTACCTAAATGTTAGGGCCGGAACAAACGGACTGCAACCCGACTGCAACTTGTATGAGAACTGCACGCCGACGTTGCAGTTGGCGTGCAATCGGCGTGCAGTTCCCATACAAATTGCAGTCGAGCGAGTTGCAGTTCGTCTGCATCGGCCCTTAAGGTGACAGTCCATTTCCAACGACAGCTGCACTACCGTTCATTTCACTATGGAAATTGGCAATAACACCGACGCATTCAGTACTAGTAGTGCAGCTGCGGTCAGAAATGGAATGTTACCATTAGGCGCGTTATTGTATTGAAACATATGTGGTATAAATTTATTAAGATGTTTTCCCGTCTTCTCACCCGTACAAGCAAGGAACCCTTGAATGGAGCAAAAAGCCGCCCCCGAGCCTACGCAGCTCTTCAACTATACTCGGGTCGGGTTCATATTGGGCCCTATCGATTGGATCGTTTGTAGGATTTTTAAAGGCCCCTTCAAAAAAGTAAAAGAGATATCATTCACGTAACAATGGGCCGGTCACGAACAGACTTTGGTGCAATTTAAAAGCTGAAACCTCATCAATTTTATCGAATACAAGTTTGAGGGATGATAGATCTGTTATGAGTGACACGTCAGCGTCGGCGTGTTTATTATTATAGAAATAGAAGATTATTCAATTCTGAAAGTTTTTAGAGTTAGTAGTGTTGAAATATAAAAAGGTAATTCGTGTTTTAGATGTGATGTTAAACTATAAGCATGCTCATTATCGATCGAATACATAATTAATATAATTATGAAGTTTTCATAAATATCGGTAAACTAACGACCCGCCCCGGCTTCGCACGGGTTAGCAAATTATACACTTAAATCTTCCTCCGGAATCACTCTATTGATAGGTGAAAACCGCATGAAAAGCCGTCCAATAGTTTAGTTTATCGCGAACATACAAACAAACACACAAACAGACAGACGCGGCGGAGGACTTTGTTTTATAAGGTGTAGTGATAAACTAGTTGTACTTACATTTTGTGCCCGGATTTTATTTGGTATTGTTTATATATGTATATAACTTAAGACTAATAAACATATAAAAATTTAATATGCCTACACATTCTTGCCAAAATACGTAGGTATCTCTGAACATTCAACAATGAACTGAAGCTAACACATTTATTACATTTTCGCAATATTTGGATTGGCGGGAAGTTGTGAACTGCCAATAACATACACGCATAAAATGTGTACATTACGTAAACTAAATACACACTGGATACAGACCACTGGCTGTTTAAATACAGAGCCGATACCAGTTTGTATACCCAAGTTACAGTCAATCAACAATATTTGCAAAAAAACTGAAATGCTTGTGTTGGTACAATCCGATACATAGAGATTATGCTAGTAATTTTCTACAAACAAGTATGTAGGTATATTTGATTATGGATTCTATTGAAGTGACAACATAGTTGTTGTCGAGTGTTTAAAGAAAGAGAGAATTATTAAACCTGAAATTCCTCACACCGGTTTTCACGTCACCTGCATGTTATTAAATACTTGAAAATTTAGATAATACCCTCCATTTATTAGAAACGCTTAAAAAAGATTTGAAATCTGGGTTAACTGGGTTAAATCGATTTCGGCGAAACAAAAACTGCTTTACCGCTCTAGAGCGTAGCCCAATATGCCAAAAACCTCCCTCTCGAATCTCTCAATGGTCCCTTTGAGCGAGGGTAACCAGATGTCACGACTTTTTGCCATGTGACAAATTTTGAACATTTGTCAGTGATGATGAAATAGGAAACGAGGAACACAGAAATGATAGAATTTTGGTAGAATAAATAATGCTTCAGGTCTTCTAGGGATGATACAGATCAACTTATTATAGCGACCGATCGTAAAATTAGGCAGATAATGAAATTCTTAGGCGCATCGTGAATCGTAGAAATCATTGTCTCGTTCCTTGAGTCGACGGAGGGAATTTCTGGTCAGTTTGCCCTTGGGGCATCTGAAGCAAAACCTAACGAACCTATCCTACCTATCTATTTGTTTAATGTGACTACCGTCAAAACATTACACAGGAACTTTACGATAGGCCTGATTTTACGATCGGCCGGCGACATATCTACTATTTCCTGCCGAGTGCAGCATCTGTAACGAGCCGAAAGAAAAATGCCCGGTAAAAGCTGCAAGGAATAAGATTATTTCTTATCACTTTTTCTTTAGTTAATACTCGTTAAATTGAAAGTGGCACCTACTTTTACATCGAGTCGCTTGTTTTTATAATTTTAAACCGTATTAAAAACATAGATTTTCCCAGGAATATTTAAATTGTATGTGGTAACCCTACTCGGCGCCGTGACTTATCGCACCCGGCCTCCGCTAAACACATTTGCGTTTTCTTTGTTGGCCTGTGTCTTCTACCTACAATATTTAAGGTAAATACGTTTCGATATTAGGATAGCTTTTAGCTGTGATTTTGGATTTCTTTTCCAAAATCACTTCGGGGGCTGTATTCTTTTTTTTTTCATTTATTAAAGTTCTAAACAATTAAATGAATCGCAGAGTTTCATGTTTCATAACTGCTAAGCCAAATGGCTTGTTTACAGCTAGAGTTCGGACTAAATGCACTACATAGGTATGTTATAAAATTGTACACATATTACATTCAAGTTACGTTTTATAAAATATATTCATAATTACTAGATGATAACAGGTATTTTTTATATATCTTTAGTTGATTCAGGATTGGCTATAGGTATAAATCTTGTAAATGTTTCGGAAGGGTGTTTAATATTTTTGGAAGCAAATAATAGTTGGTTCTCATATCGTAGACATTTTTTGTTGGTGGTAATATAAATCGATGTGAGTTAGGTAAACCTCTTAACCTATAGGTACTGTTACGATCGTATTCTTTTAAATCGGATATATCCTTGCAATTTTCTTTAAGCATTGCTAACTTGACTATGACTATTCGACTTCGATATTACAAAGAAGGCCATTCGAGCAGTCAGTTTCCAATGATTTTAGACATTAATATTAACTATTTAAAGCAATCATTGATATATTATATTTAGCTGCAGTAAATGCACAGCTTACAACCTGATATTATATTTAATAAATTATACCCAAAAAAATACAGCGTCAGGTTGAAATATTTATATTTAATTTTAATGTTACTTCGCAATGTTTTCATAGGAGTAAATCATGTAAGAATATTAAATCAAGGTAAATTTGAAAGTGTTAATTTATGATTAATAGGACATAGGACATTTTTATTTTTTACACGAATTGACTAAGCCCCACGGTAAGCTCATGAAGGCTTGTGTTGTGGGTACTCAGACAACGATATATATAATATGTTAATATTTAAATAACATTGAAAACAACCATGACTCAGGAACCAATATCTGTGTCATCACACAAATAAATGCCCTTACCGGGATTCGAACCCGGGACCATCGGCTTCATAGGCGTCACACATAGGACACTTTAATGTGCAGAAAACACATTTACTTATCTCATTTCGTGAAGATTCGGTGATATAATTGTTTTATACAATTTTAGTACCACTTCCAGGCTTAATTGTAGGAAAATAAAGCCTATTCATCATGATGGTGCCCAATATGTGGGCACACGGCACGGAGGCGAGTCAACAAGGCCAGGGGCTCAGCCCGTTTTCACGGGCCATGAAATAAGCGTACCTTTTTTAATTAAGTTATCCTTTTTATTGCTGATGTGTATCTTTTTGATTGCGGAGACGTTGTGCAGAAATTCGTAGGTCTTGCATGTTTGCGGGGTTACATTGATTATGTAAGGTTTCAGCTCTTATTTGTTCCTATTTTTTTCAGCTGTTCTAAGCCATATAGCCATTTTTAATATTTAGATGTATTTAAGTTATTTTTGTATGATTGTTTATATAACATTAGGTACCCTTTTATATAAATAACTTATGTACTTTAGAATCGTAAATACGACTTTTTGGCTTTGGGGTGTAGTGTACATTAGGCCCACTTGCACCATTCCACTAACCCGGGGTTAGCCGGTTAAACCTGGAGTTGCCATGGTTACCATGCAGTACCTACAATATGACAGCGTTACACTAGGTTAACGGTTTAACCGCTTAACCCCGGGTTAGTGGGTTGGTGCAAGTGGGCCTTAGTTAATTGAACATGTTTATTATCGCTACTAGTGGAAAATACGATTACTTATGGGGGTAGTGTTTACTCGTACCATTTTTAGGGTTCCGTACCCAAAGGGTAAAACGGGACCCTATCACTAAGACTCCGCCATCCGTCCGTCCATCCGTCCGTCCGTCCGTCCGTCCGTCAGTCACCAGGCTGTATCTCACGAACCGTGATAGCTAGACAGTTGAAATTTTCACAGATGATGTATTTCAGTTACCGCTATAACAACAAATACGAAAAAGTACGGAACCCTCGGTGGGCGAGTCCGACTCGCACTTGCCCGCTTTTTTGTAATATACTGTACATATAGAAACAAGCAACACTGGCGGCCAATTCGATCTTACCTACATTCAGATATAAAAATTAAGTAATTATGTTATCATTCGCGACATTGCTTCTTATTCCATTAATTTACATTCTATATTGAAATATGTACCTACGAATTATCCAGTTAGGTACGTATATATATATGT
The DNA here is from genome assembly GCF_910591565.1 of Cydia splendana. NCBI lineage: Eukaryota > Metazoa > Arthropoda > Insecta > Lepidoptera > Tortricidae > Cydia > Cydia splendana. Next base: position 8,777,055 of record NC_085969.1, on the reverse strand, counting down.
GATATGCTTGATATATTTACTCGTTGTAGGTACCTAAACCTGCGCCGTGGATCTCTTTAAAATGTTGAAATTATTTATACGTATATAATCCTTGCTCATGACATATTTATGTGTTACGAGTCAAATCTTTGCCATCTGTCTTTCCCCTTACGGTCTTTCCGAGTGTTTCCTATTTTCCAATTATTAATAATTGGTTGGTATATGCGCTTATTATTTACTACCTTCTATTAAAGCATATGAATAATTCACAAGTAGATCAGTGACAACATTAACCGGTTAACTGCTCCAGCTCACAGACGCCAGACTGTGGCGCCACGTGGTTTTATAATTACCACTACAAAGAGACAAGTGCGAAGTGAAGTGGTTGGCAAACAAAATGATAAACGACTTGCTAAATATACATACAATGTCAGATTAACAAGGTTTTATATACGAAGTAATATGCTTTTAGCGCATCATTTAATCTGGCCCATTTTTCGTATGTTTTTAGTTAGATAGGTACTCGTATTATTTCACTTAGGTATTTTTCTAACATAAAAGCAAATGTTTTTTTAGCATGCGAGCCAGAGACGAAAAAAAAGCGTAGTGGATAGTCAACCGACTATATCACTAAGTCACTACCTATACGTTTAATTCATAATTCTCCTGTTTCCCTTCTGACAGTAAATCACGTTTCGTCAATAGGAAGCAGAGACTAGTCTCTATGTAGTCTATTGACTAGTAAATATATACATACCTACATATTATATTCCTCCATACAACACCGCGTTCCTCGCGTGTCTCCTAACTATTTTTCTATTTTAGGTACGTTTAAAATCTGGTACCTACTGATGTACTGATGTTTATGACTTCTAAACGTAAAATCCGACTTTCATAGCCGCTGACATATGCACAAAAGTACAAAGCGTAATAAAACTTATTGTTACCCGAGCTGTAAGTTTTCCTGTGAAATAAAATAAAATATTAAAATTAAAATCAGTTTAAGGATATACTTATTTTAGGTGCCATCTAGTTTTAACATTTTCAAACCTTTTCTAAGCGCTCTAAATGCTTTATTTATACTTTAAATCTACTTTTTTGATTATAACTGCGGTCAGTCAAGTCCAATTTTACATTTCAAAGATATAAATAGCAGTAGGGTGGTAGCCTTAAATGTTATAATTAAGAATAAGAAATGTTTATTAGCACAAAAAAAAACACAAAACTAAAATTCATTTAGAACATAAATATTTGTGCCAAAAGGTCCTCACTCAGCTTCTTGTCACGTTGTGTACCTATCCGAGGACATTTAATGTCATCACCAACATTGACGATTCTCGGGGCGTTGTCAGTCGTTTTGTTTACTAGACTCCGATGTTAAGGTAGAAATCAAGGTTTTTAAAAGGTTTTCCCTAAAATAACGAAGACCCAACAGTTCTTCGTTTAGCTACGCGTGTGTACGGAACAGGGTACGTTAATATTACGACCAAGGGCGTCAGTTGTGATTGATCACTTCGGTATTAGGTACATCAATATTTTTCTTATTCCATTGTTGCGTCCGCTCTAGGCCAGTCATATATCACTGTTGTGCGGGTTGTGCCCACCGACACAGCGGTAATATTTTTGCAGTATTAGACTTTTTATTTCTAATACATACGTATTATGTATTCGTTCGTTACACTGGTTAAAGGGTTGAACAGATTGAGTTTTCGTTTTGTTTTCTGTCTTTGGACTGTACCTACTTAACAAACCGTTGGTCGTTTGGTCAGAAGTTTACTGGCAGATTCCAGTACAATAATCGGGTGCTTCAATTTGAACGAATAAATAAAAAAAGGTTAGGCCCAAAAGGCATTAAACGAGTTAATATCGGTTTACGGTAATTATCATTATGATTCTTCCTTCTTCTTCACTTAATAAAAACTAAGTGTTATTGCGGATACAATCAAATGCCAATGGGACGAGATGCAAATAAGCATACCTGTAATGTTTTACTGGTTTGAAGTATTGACTGTGCCTTAGCAAGCGTGTGATTTGAGTGATATTTAGAATCAATTTACGTTCTGTCATTTACTGCATATTGCTGGATTTTAGCGTAGAATAGAAAATTTATGTTTCCTGGGGGCCAAATCGAACGTACACGTATACTTAACATCAAAACGATATCTGATTGATGTCAGTTAGTTATCTTTCGCGCGTGCGTATCATTTGACGTATCTTAAAGTTCGAATCGGGCCGATATTTTAATTTACCTAACCCACCCAAACACACTATTATCTACTACTGCGTAGCAGCATTTTTCCGCTCACAAATAAAATATAAAACCGATTCATACTCGTAAAATATATGATAAGGAAATTCAGATACATATTAACTCACATTTATAGACGGGTCTAACGCGATTTTTTTTTTTGCTGGGACATCAGTCAGCCGCGGCCACGACCAGTGAAACCTGTGTCGAAACGTCGGTAAATCAAGGTAATTGAATAAAATTCGCGTTAGACCCGTCTATAACTGTGAGTTAATATGTGTTCAAAACGCGAAAGTTTAAAAAATCCTATTCAGATAGTTATTTATTGTTATGAAACGTTCATAATCGTTGTTCATAACAAGATCGCCAGCTACTTGACTTTCACTAATACAGTAATCGTTTTGTATTTCCATGATTCGTTAATTGGTTTATTATTGGAAATAAAATTCATTTGTCGGCTTTCTTTATTTTATATAAGTATTATATTGTGGCCTTACAAAGTATTGTCTACTTTTCAGAACGCTAACACTATTTTGTATCCTCATATTAATTGCATATAGAAGCCAGTGGCAGGAAGCCAGCGATTTATCTAAGTAGAAAATTAAACCGAAGTCTGTATTTTAGCGACAGCGTGTTGTTTGTCACAATCACTGGGGGTTTAGGCACGTTTAGTGTGTTCACGCGAGCGACGGACAAACATATCGCTCTCGGTGACCGGGCAGCGTTTGCAAACACAAATAGTAGGTGGTATGTATTTAGGTTTTAACTGGTTTGTTAAGGCATGCGAGTATATAGCCTGAAGCTCTTAATTTAACAGGTTATTACACACTTACCAATCTAATGCCGCTTCAATCTTTGAAAAGCAAGCTAGAAATTGAGCCGATTTAGCTTTAGCGAGCTATCAAATTAATAACAATTGGGAACATATTAATACTCTAAACGTAGTGTATTTTTATCTTATAACACTTTGTACCATGTTACATATAATTGATATAATTCAATTATGTTCATAATTTACGAATTATTAATTATTGTAGGTACGCCATATATTCAACTCATGCCAACATTTTACATTTGTTAACATACTATGAACACCTACCTCCAACATTCTATTTAATTATTGAAAATCCCGTTGATCCTTTTCATATAAGTATATTTTCCTTATTATTAACAGACTGTAGTTTTAAGAGTTTGAGATGTGAGTTTGAAGACTCGAATTTTGATCGACTCAAGCGCATTGCAAGTATAAAGCAACTGACATTCTTCAAATTTACCTTGCTTTAGGCGAAACAAAACTCACAAAGCTACGTTATACGAGCTAGGCCAAAAGTTAACACATTATCATATCCGAGTAGCGAACACCACCTCGCATTCCAACACCGTGTGCCCTATAGACTAACTTGATGCTATGTTCCCCAGGTCTCACAGAGCAGTCAGAGAGTAAGCTACTTACATACAAACTAAGCATGAACTTCACACTAGCGTTTCAAAACACCCCTCACACCACGGAACGCCCCTTGTGTTTATTACCCGCCAACATGCATGTAGTTTTCAATAAACTTGTAATGTTAGAATAAGTTGAAAAAACCATAGCCCATTACAATAACGTACTCCCCTTTTTAGAATTTGGAAATTTTAAGTTATTTCTACTCAGAGTCACCAGCTCATAATAAGTAGTACAATATACAAAGTGTAGACAAAAAAAAGGAGTAAAAAAATCTCAAAATAGCTTTTGAGAAAATCCAACGTTAAATTTCCAATATTTACAAAAATGGGGGAGGTATGTTTTATTTAGAACACTGATACCTTACGTCATTCCTATCAAGTATTCTGCTATTTAATTAGCTTAAGAAATCATAACATGCATTATTAGTTCACTAAACTAGTTCAGATTGAGTTTAAATTGTCAATAAACACAATTGGGTATCATTGGTGCGTAGCTCGTAGAGGGGGTCGTATTTACTTCATACCTACATTAAACTTCACACATACTCATTTGCAAGTGAAAAAGTGTATTATTCACTCCTATTCAGGCATAATTTGATTAATCTCTAGTATTTAATGCTCCTCAAATGCTTCGGGACGCAATACTCTAAATTGATATTTTATAGTGTTCCTTTAGCATCGATAGTATGATATCGATAGTTTTTATGATGTTACCGGTGTTCCCTACTTGTACCGTGAAAATGTACTGCATTTGAAATAGGTATAAATATCTCGTACAAAATTACCTCGTAGTGTAATTACCGAGTAATAGTAGCCTTTTTTTAATTCCTTTGTTGACATTAAAACAATTACTTGCTTTCCTTTGTAGCAAAATACATACCAATCTTTCGAAATTATTTATAAATATATTAGATTATTTTTGTTTCTGGTTATTATTAGTTTCATAATTATTGATTTTCATAAAATAAAATTCGATAGAAATAAATAGACTGGTTATTTTTCCCCAAATTCTGGTATCATAAACTTGCTAAATAATGAATAATGTTAACGAGAAAACATTCGACCTATTTTACTTTGATCTTAGCCGCTCAAGAACGATCGATAAACCTATCGATATTTTGGGAACACTAAAATCTAATACACTTAGTTGCAAATCGATTCAGCCGGATTATTTCTTTGCAACGCAAGTCGCTGAATGTGCGTCACTTCGTTTTTATTAATGATGAAGACATTTTTTTGTCGTACTACACTGTAACAGTTTTAGACATTATCAAATTGATTGCAACTTAGTGTTAAGGCGAATTTTCAATTTATTTGACATTGATTAATGAAATTATATTATTAAGGGGTAGCTAACTAGTAAGATATCCATTGTCCTCTAGTTCTTTGGCATGACGTAGAATTTACACTTTCTAAATAGAAGTATATCTATGGCACAACAAGAAGGTGTAGTCCTACTTTATACCTACCATTTTAGAAATTCATACGTAGTTTACAAGTGACTGACACTTGTTTTATCTTCATTACTTATCCAAAACTTCATTGTAGTACGTTTCAGTAGACATTTAAAAAGAATAGTTACGTAAAACAAATTACTACTTACATATTTGTAAATAGTGCATTTTGAATAATAGATTTTTATAGTCTTTAGCAACTAGAACTCTGTTTACAGTCATACATACATCATTGAGGCTGTGAATGGTAAGTCAATTTGATTTAATATTTCACGAATCTGCTGTATTCACTTACATATAATAATCGTATATTCAACACAGATATTGATTTTATAATAGGACTGGCGCCCGATTCTAATTTTAATTAACGTCAAAAATTTGATCTCGATACCATACGGATCGCATCTGTCACTTTAGTGACTTTTGACGTAACGTCACTTTTGACACAGACAGATCCGATCCATATCGTATCAAGAACTAATTTTTGACTTTTATTAAAATTAGAACCAGGCCTTGGGTTTCTGTGATCCTAGAAATATTTCAGCACTGGCAATTTCACATGCAGATTTTATTAAGGATGAATAAGATAGAACATTAGCTAGTGGTTAGGTATAGCAGCTGCCAGCTACCGCGAACGCAAAAGACGCCGGTTCGATCCCAGCCCCGGACCACCCTGGACTATGGAGGCTTTGGTCAATTTTTCTTTCGTATATTACATCTATTTTAGTTTTAAATACGGAAAAGGTTCAAGAGCATTCTCAGTTTAGAATTGGAACCAATAAAATAAAAGCTGTAGAACACTTTAAGGAAGTTTGAGATTCAAGTGGCGTTTCAGCTCGTTAGGTCGGCAACGGCAATGCATCGGCGAGAGGTTGACCACTCTCCGCAAATGGACACTCGTCTTTGTTACAAAGAAATCTGAAACCTTTTGTTTAGTTTACGAGCTTGGTGAAATGTTATTGGAGTTTCGAAACTTTAGCGGTCTTTTTAAAACATTAAAATAAATTATTTACTTTTCTAAAACAACACCAAGAAGTTTTTAATATATGCATATTGTACTGTCTGGTCCAGGCTCCAAAAAAAACGTCGATTTGATGTACACTATACACATACACGATATATATACACGAGTATATATTATTACTCCTTCTTACTCGTATTTTGTATTTGCGCTATATGTGTTTATATTTAGTACTAGTACATGTCAAATACGTACCCAAATAGTGTTAATAAAATGTAGAACAGTTGCGCAGCCTGACAGCCTGAGTATTATTTTCAGGCAAACCGAAATTATTTTTACTTGTTTTTTCTTCATTCAGCGGTTTTCAAATAGATAAGTCAGTGACCATCGAATTTTATGGAAGCCTCAATACTGCTATACTACTGAACCGATTTTGATTGACATGCAACAAGCTAAAAACTTTAAAGTTTTCAGGTAAGGAAATAGAAAAATGCTACCTAGGGTGGAGGGTGAGACATTAATAACCTTACATAATCTAAAATTATGTTTAGTTCGTTTTATATTATGTGGTTATTTAGTATCTGATCACAATACTTCATATATTTAAACTCATATACCTAACCTATTATCTAGGGAGTATTTTCAATAAAAAAATTAAAAGATATTTACAAATTCGCAAATGTCATTGTCAAATACAATCTCAGCAACAATTAAGACATAATACCCACATTGAAACTTTACAAAATCGCGTAACTTCCATAATACATCTCGGTCTTGTCGGTTTTTTCCGGTTTACATTCTTGCCAGAAACAGCGGAATAACCGCAAAAGTTCACCAAACAAATTTAACTTAAGAAAGTTTCATTGAATTAAGTCATTGTGTTTGAATCCCGGCTTTTCACTTTGATGACAGCATTAGGGAATTGCTTGGAGTTTAAAGAGCTAGCCTTAGGCAAACCTGGCCGTTAATGTTGTGCGTTAGTGACAAGCTGTTGTGTGAACGTACTCGTATTTTCTAGAAAGATACATTTTTGAATACCTACACATTCAGTAAAAATCAAAGGAAGGGTTATTTGAAACGTTTATCTATTTTATAGCGGCCTGCTATTATTTAATTAATATTTTAATAACGCAGATGTAAGTAGTGTAGTTGTACCAGTGCTGGGCAAAACACCAATGCCCGACATATATTTCTAAAAACACATGAATGCAAAAAAAATGATGTTAATAGGTAGATACATTTTTAGTCATATAATCGTATTGCTTGCGTGGGCGCAACAGGGAAATAGGAAGTGGTTTACAAATATGCTTTCAAAGAAGCCAAATAAGGCCACAAGAAACAAATAATACATAATCCGAGTTCTAATAATGACTTTTAAAACCTTTTATCATAATAACATTAAGCGGGCGTTCTGAAACGGACCCGCCACTCACAACTTTGTTATTAAGAAAAAAAAACATTTTGTTTGCATTTCTTTTCGACTTTATTACGAGAATGTTGTATCGCTGGGATCCCGGGATACCAAGGCGTCGACGAAAATTTTCATACTAACTGTTTATTAGGGAAATTCTTCCTGGATTGGCGCTGGACGAAAGTGGGGCAATTACGTTGGCGAAAATAATAACTGACGGTTTTTTTATAGCCCTCTGGGTGTAGATTTCTGGCGAAGCAGTCCTTTGGTTCCAGACTTACTGAACGAAAGGCGGAAAAAAATTTAGAGATTTATTGTATAAGTACCTACTTCTGAAAACTTGTGAAAATTAGTGCCTTCATATTTTATATCAGGTTTAACAATGTTTCTGCGATAGGGGGCGTGCATAAACTATAGGGGGCAGCATAGGAGCCGTCAGAATTTTGGATCGAGGCGTAAATGTGACGTTTATGCTTCCGATGTAGCCCATAAGATGGCAGAAGCTATATGCACAAGGAAACGTACCTACGAGAACGGTAGCACTTGTTTTGGCAATGTACATGTGCACATATGTTTCCGATTCAGGACAGACCCTCTAACGCACACGGTCCCTATCAGTATTTTTAAAATAGGTCTATAAAAGAAGAAAGAAAGTAAATTACGTCAGCGCTTTGTCACATGTAAAATCTAAAACCAAACGTTCCATTGTAACAATTTAAATTATAATATCTTTAATACGGGTTCGTGGGCATCTTGGATCGAGTTAAGGCGGCTCAAAGGCGAGATGAGTACTCCGTGCTCATGAAAAAAGACTTATTCGCTATTAATTTGCAATGGAGTTACGTCCTTTTTAACTAGAAATGTAGAATAGTTTTGCAGGGGAATGGGAATTTGCTTCTTTGATCTAAGTTGCTATAGCTATTACTTACCGAGTTCATAACTAGGTACGCTTTAACCAGTATGAAAGCGATCTCCGAGTATGAGTAATTCGTATGGATCTCAAAGCCACCCTTAAAGTAGTTTGTCTAAAGTTATGTCTTCAATAAACAACAGCCATGTACTGTAGGAATGTTTAGCTTCAGCTAACTCCAAATATATTTAGATATGAATTAAATAGCTGAGCACCTAAATTTAAACCAAGACAGATACCCAGTTACTTTGACCAATTCTCTGAATCAGAGTGACTGAGTTGAAAGGTCTTTTTAGGGTTCCGTACCTCAAAAGGGAAAAACGGAACCCTTATAGGATCACTCGTGCGTCTGTCTGTCTGTCTGTCTGTCCGTCTGTCACAGCCGATTTTCTCCGGAACTACTGGACCAATCAAGTTGAAATTTGGTACACATATGTAAGTTTGTGACCCAAATACGGACATGTAACGTAAACAAATGAATTTTAAACATGGGGGCCACTTTTGGGGGGTAAATGAAAAAATGAAAAAATTTAATTTTTCAAACTATATCATGTTACATATCAAATGAAAGAGCTTATGATAAGGATCTCAAATATATTTTTTTTATAATTTTCGAATAAACAGTTTAGAAGTTATTCAAGAAAATAGGCAACAAATTACCATTCCCCCCCCTTAACTCCGAAACTACTAAGTCTTAAATTTTTTTAAAAATACATAAAATAGGTCTATACCTATAGATGACAGGAAAACCTATTAGAAATGTACAGTCAAGCGTGAGTCGGACTTAATTACAGTTTTTGATCCGACCCCTACGTATTTTTTAAAGAGATTTCACTCACGTTTCACATAAAAAATACATTGTTAACAGTGCCGGATTACTTAGAGTAGTAGTTTTCATAGAGTAATTGGTGATAATTTTCTGATACGATAATCATTTTAAATATTTAACGGTCTTACCTACTTACGAGTAATTGCAATTAAGGGCAAATTAAAAAAAATGTTAAATTGAGAGCTAGCTCAAAGTTTTTTGTACTCGTCGACTTTAATGGTTGAATTAATAAAGACTTTGTAACCAATAAGCAAAACAAGCACGTGCTTACGGCACCACGTTCAGGGGGGGCACCAAAATGCCAGGTTGAAAAAGGTGAACAAATTTTAAAATTAGGGACAGACACATTGTTTTTACCACACGATTTTTTTAGCTGTCCAAAAGCTAATTTGCAAAAATAATGGTGCGTAATTCTTTGGGAAACAATCGGTCGCAGTAGAAGAGTCGTGATTACATGCATAGATTCGATTTCAACCCACTCTTTTGCGGTTCGGCGTTAGGTCTTATGCGAGGCCTTCTGCCTTACGGCAAAGTTGATCTTCTACCTTAATTACACTTGGGCGTGGATCCAAATCCAAGCTTTCCTCTTTCGCAGCTGGGCCTACTGCCTTTCTCACACTTCGCCAATTCAATTCCAAGCTCTGCTTTCTTGCATATTTTATGCATGAAAACAACCTCGCTGAGACCCTTAAATATCGAGCCCTATGCGAAGCGAGGCTGATAGAAAACTGTCCCATCCCTTCTCTGTATGAAATCCTGGATTCGCGCCTGGTTGGGACTAAAACTAAAATTGCGTTTTTATATCGAAAAATTTTCGCGCTCGCTTCGCTCGCGTTTTCAATAACTTTATAAGGTATGATAAAGGTGACATTCGGGTGGCGACTGCAGCAACATTACTCTGTTGCAACGTTACTGCTGCAGTACTGTCAACTTCCGTGATAAAATGATGTGACTGATTTCCATACTAAAAGTAAAAATGTACAACTGTCTATCATATTGCGTTTTTATATCGAAAAATTTCCGCGCTCGCTTCGCTCGCGTTTCTATTACTTTCTAAGCTATGATAAAGGTCACATTCGGGTGGCGACTGCAACAGCATTAGGTACTCTGTTGCAACATTACTGCTGCGGCACTGTCAATTTTCGTGATAAAATGATGTGACTGATTTCCATTCTCAACTGTAATGCGGCAATGAACTTCTCTCAATTTACCAAAAAATCAATGTAATCTTGATGACCCTAGGGAGAGGGGGCACCTAGAAATGCTTAGGGCATCAAAATATCTTAATCCGGCACTGATTGTTAAAAATTGGGTAATATACGGAACCCTTGGAACGCGAGTCCGACTCGCACTTGGCCGGTTTTTAGGGTTCCGTACCCAAAGGGTAAAACGGGACTCCGCTGTCCGTCCGTCCGTCCGTCCGTCCGTCTGTCACCAGGCTGTATCTCACGAACCGTGATAGCTAGACAGTTGAAATTTTCACAGATGATGTATTTCTGTTGCCGCTATAACAACAAATACTAAAAACAGAATAAAATAAAGATTTAAGTGGGGCTCCCATACAACAAACGTGATTTTTGACCGAAGTTAAGCAACGTCGGGCGGGGTCAGTGCCAGTATGGGTGACCGTTTTTTTTTTTGCCGTTTTTTGCATTATGATACGGAACCCTTCGTGCGCGAGTCCGACTCGTACTTGCCCGGTTTTTCTTATTTTAGAGCTGGAGATTGTTTTACTCGTAATTTAGTAACACAAATTAATGTAATAGCAGCGAGTTAGAATCTTAAATGTTTAGTTTTCAAATTTACTTTCTTTGATTTCCAATTTATTTATTTAGACAAAAGTTCAAACATAAAAATACTCATACACATATCTAACCTAATTTATGGACACATCATTTACGAATAGTTACGAAAGTTAACTAGAAAATATGCCTAATAGTGAATTTCTTTACAAAACAAAACAGACTGCGCAAGTTCGTTTTTGTGGAAAATTTCAACAATAACATCACAAAGTAATCTCAGTAGTAATAGAACTCCGCTAGGAACTCCGTTTTTCATCTATTTGAAGCAGAGCTAATAAAGTGTACTTGAACTTCCCGTGCGCTGAGTCCTCTACTATTAAGCTCTCTTGAGCTTTATTATTATTAGGCGCTACAAAGCACATTGCTCTCAATAGAGAAATCTTCATGCAACTTGCAGTTACAGCTTCAAGAGGTATCTCTTAAAATATTGATGATGATATTAGCTATAATAAGTTCGTTACGTACGTAAAATAATTACGTATGTAGGTTTTAATAAAAGCGAAAGCCATTCTAATTTAGTACATATACTTTTTACTCAACTTGCAAAGTGTATAAACTTAGACCGTTAGAAGTAAGTAGGTCACTGGTAAAGATAAAATAAAACTTATAAACATAAGGTTACCCAAGGGAATAAACAAGAAGAAGACGACGGTGATCAAAGGGCATTTGTTTATTTTAAGATAATAATATTAATAATATTATCCAGGTATTAACGCTTTTAGAACACTTTACTCTGTAGTTAAATACTTAATTGTATTATTAAGTAAATTAGATTAGGTATACATAAACAAAACTATTGAATTATCTCATTTCAGGAACAACAGTAACGCTTTACCAATTAGAACCTACATATATGGATAACTCATGGGTACTACATGGGGCTACAACTATACTCAATATATGATTCGGTTAAGTTGTATTCTAATGTATGGGGAAGACAAACAAATTATAGCCAGCCTTTTATGAATGTAGTATGATACTTTTGGGTATGGTGCATTACCCACGCTAGCGTCCTCTTCCCTCCCCCTGCCGCAACCCCCCCTTTTTGCATGAAATATGTTTTTATTAATTTTTGAGAAAAGTATTAGAATTAGGAATAAAATGTCAAGGTAAGAAATAATCCTTAATAAATTCTAAACAAAAAAGGTTATATGCAACTTTTTGTTAAGACTCACCATATTCATGTATTAACTTGTTGAAGTTCAATATAACATAGTACGTGATAGTACTGAAAGAAATCTTATACGGAGAATAAGCTTGCAAGGTTATTCTCCGTGTAGGATTTCTTTCAGTACTATTACGTACTATGTTATATTGAACTTCAACAAGTTTTTCAACGGTTAAATTTTGTCGAAGTTCATCTAGCCATAACATGAATATGGTGCCTCATATCAAAAAATTAATAAAACCTTTTTTGTTAAGAATTTAATAGGGATTATTTATTTCATTGGGGGCTGTCCATAAATTACGTCATCGTTTTTTGACGATTTTTGACCCCCCCCCCCCCCCTAAAGTCATCCAAAAATCATGCTTCAAATGACCCCGTTTCCTCCTACGACATGCTACCGTCATCCGATGTCCAGACCCCCCCCCCCCCTAATTTGAAATGACGTAATTTATGAATAGCCCCTTGACACTTTTTTCCTATATTGTATACTTTCCCCAAAAAATGAAAAAAACTGTGAACCGGGACATATTTCATGCAAAAAGGGGGGGTTGCGGCAGGGGGAGGGAAGGGGACGCTAGCGTGCGTAAAGCACCATACCGAAAGGTATCATACTACATTCATAAAAGGCTGCCTATAATTACTTTTTCAAAAAACACAATTTGACCGAATCAATAGACATACGGCTCGATTCGGAAAATGAATTAGATTTCTACTAGACTTCAACAAGTTACGATATGGATAATTTAATGATATTTGTAAGATAGATATGTAAAATTTGACGTTTCCGCGATTCTGGAGGTCCTCTTGAACGATTTCGACAAGTTATGACTTAGATATCCAAGTCACATCTAGTCGATATCTAATGTAGATCTAGTTGATCTCTAAATCGTCTCTAGATCTTGTGATTATCTCGAAATCCGAATAGGCCTGATATTATGGGCATTAGACAAGACATAGGTGTAGGTAATGGATTTCATGAACATATATAATAGACGAATGAAATGGATCTTAATAATATCCTAACAATGGTACATTACAAAGATGAAATCTTCCTTAAAGCCTCATGTAAATGCATATTAATTTTAATACTTATGAATTAATTAAAGTTTTAATGAGAACATTTTGCGACGCAAGGAAAATGCGAATAATTATGCGTCTTAACGTAAATAAAACTTAATTACGAGTATCTCCCGCGGACAGTTAAAAAGTAATTAAAATGTGATATCACTAGACGAGAATTTTGCCGCTGTATTTTTATATTCCAGGCTGCTATAATTAATCTAAGCTGGCACAAAGTTTATTCAGGTCAGATTTAAGCTGAAACTTTAACTCTGGGATGTAAATATACTTAACTGACAGTTTTCCAAATATTGATTAATTTATAATTTTGTATGTATGGCGCTTTATTGCTCATAAACAAATTTACATAAAACAGACAAAACAAAGTAAAAAATATATACATATGTGAGAAGGAGAAATTATACCTAAAAGGGATCTCATCCAACTAACCTTTGAGAAACTGCGAAAGGAACAAACACTACTCCTTGAGTGAAGCAAAAGACCATTAATTGTTTTTTTGTTTACATATTTAGACCATCAAATAACCAGAGTACTAGGATATCAGAATATCACAGGAACTGGTGAACGACAATCAGGCAAACAAAGCGTGTTTTTTTCTTAATTGTGAACTAACCACATCAGCGTCAAAAATGGCGGTGGCGATTGTCATTCCATAAAGAACTGCAAATTTTTCATACAAGCATTATTTTACTTATGTAGACGTTAATAAACTTCTTTACATAAGTAATAAATATTGTAATCATATGACTTCCTACTGAAACAAATTTAATGCTGCTCCTGTTTCTATAAAATAGCTGGGAACCCGAAGAAAACGATTGCAGCGTCTCTTTTGCGATTATCGGGCGGTATATCCCACCGCTCTTAAATGGATTCCGACAAAGCAATTTGCTACAGAATCCCAATATATCCATGCACCATTTATCACTCGAGTTGCTTCTAGATTTTCTTTACAGCACATATCGTTGGATCGAGTGGACTATTTATATGAAAATCGTTATTTTGATTACAGCTAAGTCATATTATTACATCTTCAATTCAGTAGGTACAGCTTGGCAAAAAAGAGTAGAAATTAAAAAGTGGCAACACTGTAGTGTCGTCCCTTTCAAACCAATATATTTAAGAAAACGGGACACACTACAGTGTTGCCACTTTTTAATTTCTACTCTTTTTTGCCAAGCTGTAAGCGAAAATTTACAGTATTTATTTTGAAAGCTTAGCTTTTTCCTGAAATATGGATTGTATGTATCTACAGACTCGATTTGGAATATTTTATTATTATGTACTAAAGTCATTCTCTGTCTCTCTATAATAGCTATCCAACTTATCACTTTTCAGCACAATTTAATAATTATTATAAAGCGGTAAACAAGCCCTTATAGCACAATACTATTTTAATTTTAATTAATCCGTGCCATAATATTTTAGGGCGAGGATTTTAAGGGACCTTAATCCAGTAATTCCAGCTATGATTTTGAACATTGACTGATTGAAAATTAATTCATTAGATTTCTATGTACATAAACACTAGGTTTTCTAGAGGAGCTAGAGTACTTATGGTGTTTTTCGAAAATGGAGTACTGTAAGTGGCGGGATCGATGGCGCGTTTCCAATCAGCAAAAGGCAATAGTTTGACGACTAATGATTTTATTTTAAACTTGGCGAATTATAATAGTAGATTGTACAACAAGGGCACAAAGTGTCCCATTTTTACCCGCGGCAATTTTTTGGTCTGAGCGAAGCGAAGACCAAAATAGTAGACGAGGGCACAGATCATATAATACTAGTACAGATACCCAATCCCATACTAAAAAAGCGCACCGTCCTAAGTATCTTATACTTGTAGCTATTTTTTTAGTTCACAGTGACAAACTAGATGGCGCACGAAGCTAACAATACTCTTACGACAAACATGAGTTGAAATAGCGTCGTAACACCTCTCTTGCGACATCTGTTGTATCATTCACGCACTAAACCTACATATCACATTCATTTTTAAGGTTCATTATTACTAGATGGCGTTTCAGACATCGGCGACAAAATTAAAATCTTTACTTATACTTATATACTTTAAGTCAATTTACGATTATGAAATCAATTTGACATTTTTGTTTTTTTGGTTACATTTTTTGTATTGTAAATAGAAGTTTGAATGGTAATTTAGTAAGGAGTCAAAGTTTCCTTACAAATCACAGGTCGTGTTCTTATCGCTTACCTTGCTTCGGCACGACGAGCATTCGAGTAAACCAGCATACCTGTGACTTTGAGATACACAATAATGCATAATCAAAGAGCGACTCTTATGCTGGATTGAAGTTATCTAGTAGGTACCTACGCATCACGTTAGGGCAAAAAGAACAACGCATTGCGGTATGATCAGTTTTAATAAATAATTCTGGGCGCTAAGCGTTGCATTGGTTGCCGTGCACATGGCCTTGAGAGGCCAAGGTTGCGCCGATACAAACTATTTGAAACGTTCGTTAAATAAAATCGTAAGTAAAAAGTATGCGCATATTAAATTAAAAATTTATATTGGTACCTAGAGATATATAACGCCGTATTGTCTTAGATTTATTATCAAATAAAAAATACCATGTATACAGGAAAGGAATGAGTAGGTATTTTGTAAGGATGATCAATTGACCATTTTGTGTCAAAAAGGAAAGGCCAACACTTACAACAAATACCTAAATACCTATGGAAGTGTCTCCTCAGACAGTTTACACACTCTTGCGGTTTCACTATGTGGGTATAGTGTGATAAGCGCTTAATACCTAATCCCAATTTCAGGTGAAATAATCAGTAATCAGCAAAGTCGGTGCCACACGGGGTTAATGACCTCAATCATTCTGCTGATACGGATATGCAGTGGGCATTCTGGGATTCGTGTTATATTAGGTACTTCCCACTACAATGTTTCTGATTTTAATAAGTTAATGAAATATTTTTATATTACAGTACCCATAATAAATATATTAATGAACAGGGGTGAAGGTTTTAAAATAAACAGTAAGCAAATAAACTTTAAGTCACAACATGCGAACGTAATGGTCCGAGGAATATAAATAAACATATTTTCTAATAGAAATGGGTTAACAACCAATTCCTTATCATTAAACTCGAAAAGGATACACGACTCAAACAATAGAAAAGCTCACAGTGACCTTCGACAAGCCAGGTAGTCGGGTAAATGGTTATTTATCACTTCAGATAATTTTGAACAACACTATACTTATTTAAACTTTCACAATTTATTCATGTATTTAAGTTTTAAGATTTACCTCCGAAGTCCGAAGAGGACGGCGTTGATGGCGGCGACGGGGCAACGCCGTCCTCGAAACGTCGGAGGTAAATCTTGAATGACTCATAATTTATGCGGAAAATTGAAATAATACGGTTAAAGTGTATCAATGATTTAGGAAAGTTAGGTTATTGACGATATTGTAGGTACCTATTTAATTTGTTATGATATCAAACATCAGAGGTCCTACCATAACGAGCGAAATTTAAAGAAATTTCGATGTCGGTGATAGGACCTCCCGAATCAGAAATTAGGTAAGTTTAATTCGTATACCTACCTACTTATTATATGTTTAGTAAGAGGACGTTCATTAATTACGCAAGGGGATCACAAATAGGGGTCACAAAACCGGTTTCCCAAAATTGAAAAACCGGGAAAACCAAGTTTACCTATTCCGATATTTTGAAATAAATAAACTACGTATAGCATATTATGAGCTAGATCCTTCAAATAGGACTCCGGATTTTAACAGATACGTGCGAAAGCTGGGCTATTTAAGTGTCACCTAATGTTCAGGGGGAATACCTATTTAGTAACAAAAAGTAACATTTCCACAAATTCAATCCAAAAACCAAAGAAAGTTCTAGGTTAACCAAAAACAAATTCAAGTCTGAATATATTTTTTGGCGGCAAAAATATAACCTGTATGACAAAGAAATAACGATTCGTACTATTTCTCATTTCTCTCTCTGATCTACTGAGCCTACTTTACTGTCTTGGCACAAGAATGCCTCGAGAGTATCTAGCTTGCGAGATATACTATCCATCCCTTTCGAATTAATAATGTTAGAAAAGAGTGAGTAGCCTATCTCGCGCGTGAGATACTGGCGCGGCCCTCCTGTGCTAAGCCTGCAATATTTGGTTACTTCTTAAAAACTATAATAATATATGAGTGGCTTGAAAAAACTAGGTACCTACATACCCATCGTTTCATTAGGTATCTAATTTGTGCAGTAGACACACTAGACACGAGAGAGATGATTAGCGCGAACACTGAACACTGTGCTAGTGCCCGGCGCGGCGACGGAACGAGCTTGTTTATGAACGGATGTTGCTTTGCGTGTTTTACATTATAATATTTAAGATGGCAATTAAAAATGTGTGTAACGGTTTTTTTTTCCATGATTTTGAATAAATTAATTAAATAATTGTATTTCCGATTTATTTATTTTTTTATTTAACTAACAAAGCTTTTTTTGTAGCTTATTCACAACGGCTACCATGAGTTGGCATTTGACGTTTACGCTCTAGCGACTAAGAGGAGGGGAAATATTAAGGGTATGTCGGAGTAAAAAAAGTAACCATGACCTACTTGAAAGGGGGGGGGGGGGTCCATTTTTTTTACATTGAAATTTAAAAAAGAATTGTTAGTGTAATTAGGATTTCTTTTTTGAAAACAATCAACTTGTAACTTTCGAGTTCATTTCATTATGCTGAACGCGCCGAAAAATCTATGTATCGGAATAACCTCAATGCCCCTTTTACTACATTAAATAAAGAAAAAATATTCTTGTTCATTAATTGTTCTGGTTCTTGCCAATCCATTCAAACAATTAACCGATTTCTTAACCCTTATTTTGGCATTGTAACACCCGTGATACGTGGAACTTTAAAAACCTAGCAGGTTCACTTTATTATCTAATAAAATATTTTTCCATTAATATGTCGAGCTACCCTCCTTTATTATAGAAAAAAATAATGGACACAAGTGTCATTTTAAATTAATTAGTAATAATCAACATGGCGCCGCGGAAACAACAGATTTCTTAGATACGTACTTATATATTTTTCCATAATCTACATTTTGATGCATTTACTATCTGTTAGGGCATAAATATTTACATTGTGGTCTAATCTAAAAACATTTAATACACAGAATATTTACATGAAACTGTTGTGTAGTATATTTGATACATTGCCAAGAACTCAGAAATATACATATCAAAAGGATTGTATTACATTTAATACATTGCCAAGTTGTCCTCTAAATAGGTTTACTACGCCGTAGCATGTAGCGCGGAAAAATATGTTTATGGCAAAAAATGCCCCCTAAGTAAAAAAAAATACTTTTTAATTATTTGTTTACTTATCCTATTTTACACAACTTTTTGTTGGCGACTTTTTTGAAACTTTACGGGATCGAATTTATCCTCCATGAATGTGTTCAGGTATTCGTAGATATAATTTATATTTACAGGTGTAATAGTCATCTGATGCTTTAGATTTTGATGATGCTTTAATTAGCAATAAATGATGATTTCTGCTACATTACATGTTTTATTTTTATTAAAATCCACATTTTTCTTCTAAATAGTAGGTAACTAGTATGTCGAGGGATTGGCATTGTATCAAATATGATACATATAATTTTTCGAAACTGGAAAATGTTGGATTTTTTTCTTTATTTTTGAATAGTCTAGTATGCTCAATAGGTGACTAAAACTAAAAAAATCCTTATATTTAAGATATTTTGAACCTTGCAAAGATAAAGGTTAACGACCTGTCTGGCCTAGCGGGTAGTGAGTACTTAGTGACCATGCCTATGAAGCCGAAGGTCCTGGGTTCGAATCCCGGTATGGGCAGTTATTTGTATAATGAACACAGATATTTGTTCCTGATTCATGTATGTCTTCTATGTATTTAAGTATTTTTATATTATATGTATCGTTGTCTAAGTAGGTACCCACAAAACAAGCCTTCTTGAGCTTACCGTGGGACTTAGTCAATTTATGTAAGAATGTCCCTATAATATTTATTTATTAAAAATTTACTTCATGTTAAAAAATGTCATTCTCGTACAAAAGGCAGTAACACAATTTATTTCATATTATTTTAAAATTCAAACCACTATACTCATATTTGCACTAAAACAAATATTAACAGGCATATAACGTACTTAATAATTTTCCGAATGAATATACAACGTATGTACATACTTAATAGTTAATGTTTTAAATTTGACGTAAGTTGCAAATATCAATAAGGCCTAAGATACAATTGTAAGTTTAACTTACGTAAGTAGGGACAAAGCTATTTGTTAGAATGCGATAACAATATTTATCGCTCATTCTGTGGCATAGCTGTGTCCCTATTTGCGTAAGTAAAACTTACAAGTGTATCATCATAAGCCTAAGGATCGGTCTTTCGCGGTGCACCACTAACCGACTCCAGTTTCAAACCGTGCATGCTGTTCCTGTCGCCCCTATTAAAAAGAAGTCTGGTTAGGAGAGGACGGCACATGACGTGACGGCACGCATGACTGGCGTTCTCGCCTATGTATGTACCTAGTTTGGTTACGCACACAGACGCACCTTATAAATCTGAGTGTGCAGTTTGGGTCGCTGTACAGACGCGGCCTTGAGAGACAGCGCAAGGTTGCGCAGGCGGCGATACGAACAATTTGAAATCTAAAATAAGCACATATTAAATTAAAAATAAATACAAACCTATAGATATAATACGCCGTATTGTCAATCCAAGTTTCCAAATCTCACCGTCTTTTGTGAGCGGAACATCGACGTTTGACCGGTCATGACCTCATGACCTTGCATTGGAAATACGAACATCTAGATGGCATTATTCAGTTCAATACTATTACCACTAAAAGGACTAATAATATAATCGAGTGATATTGATCACTCATAATATTCGTATTACGAGTGATCAATATCACTTAAGATTCTTAATTTCGCTCGTCTATTTCATAAATAGCATGTTATCGTTTTGAGAACCGGTCTGGTATAGTAGGTAACCCTGCCTATGAAGCCGATGGTCCCGGGTTCAAATCCTGTAAGGGCATCTATTTGTGTGACGAGCACAAATATTTGTTCCTAAGTTATGGCCTATGGGTGTTTTGTATACGTATATGTATTTCAGTATTTATAAAAACATATTTATATATTAAAGACTGAGGTCTTATTGCGCTACAGTGGGACTTGACTTGGTCAATTTGTGAAATGGTGTTCTATCTATATATCATTTTCAACAGACTATCCAATAACAAAATCGTCAAAATTAATGAATGGGCCCGTACTCCCCGTCGTAGTCATGAGTGCAGTAAGTAATTGTCAGAGTCCGTCCGTCAAAAAAGTTCGTCTGAATGCCAGCGGGCCCAGCGGTAGGCAGGCCCCGCGACCCGCGAACACCGAATATTGCATGGACATCTTTCTCTTTTACTCATCGTAATTAGAGTGGCATGAGTCCTACCAAGCTATTTTATAAGTGTTATTTTAAACGTCATACTTCTATTAAATTATGATATTAAAAAACACTTGCACAGTCTGTCCTATCAAAATCCCTGTCAATTTACCTTGGTCTAACTCTCGAAGTCTTACAAACTTCGATTTTCGCGGTTAAAGCCGATCGTTGTTTACAACTTAAGGAAATTAATAAACTAGTGGCGCTGTGAGCAACGTGGTTTCCGGTAGGCCCTCTGTAGACCTCGCGAGCATAGCTTAAAACTGAATGAAAAATGTAACCCTACGCCGTTTAGAATAATTTGGAAAAACTAAATTTACAAAAGTTAAATAAAATATTGTATGCTTTGCACTCGCTTGATCAATCAACAATATAAAACTTACGGTTGAGAATGTCTTTAGGCATTAATTCCGCCATTTGTATTTTATTTCCGCAATAACGTTAAAAAAAAAATTTGAGTGTAAAAAGTTACAAAAAGTTCACACACACACTTTACTGGGGATCGAACTAGGTACCTCCATACAACAAAGCAATTGTTTGCCAACTGCGCCAATATAGCACTTAGCTAAAGTTACGAAATTTGGCTACTTATTCTCGAGTAGAAACCTACATAACTACCTATCTAAATACCACCTACACTAGCGTTACAAATTTCTACATTTTTGCCAAGCACTGTAAATATATCTCAAAAAGAAAAAAAAAAAACTCTTATGATATTGATACGACTATTGTTGTTGTGTAATTGTTTCCGCCATTTAAAAATAATATTCAATAATCGAATCGAAAAAGAACTATTTTATTCTAGATTTTGGTCACAAAATTTGATGAGAATCGGATGAGAATCGAGGAGAACGTCCAGACATACGAAATTTGGCCCGAGTTAAAACGGAGACCTTCGCAAACGCTTCGCTCAATAAAGGAGTAAAATGCGCGTTTGACTTGGACACCAAGCGAAATAAAAACTTGCATTGTGTTTAAAAACAAAGCATTCATGTGTTTTGAAAGACATCGCCCTGTGAGTTTATTAATTTGTATTTTAACGTCAGGCAGGCCTACTTTAAAATAAGTAGGTAGTAGGTACTCATTTAAATTAGGTATGTTTATTCGCCGATCCATTTTTTTACATTTTGTACTAAGTACTTAAATTCCGAAATTTATAACTCAAATGTAATCATTCTAAATCAAACTTCACATCATGTCTTAAAAAGAAAATCAAAACGTAGGAAAAGAAACCCACACTCATTTCGTTTCGGAATGATTAGGTACTAGAATCGTGGTGGCTCCATCTAGTGACATTATTCAATATTACTTCGACAGCTCGACATAATTGTCCTGCGCTGTTGCTCATAACCACCTCATAACGTAGCCAGTCGCAATATAATTATTGTGATTTCAAATTTTGTAAATTAATGCATTGAATCCGTGTTGTTATTAACGTTTGTATTTCATTTATAATGATTTTAATTTATGACACTTTAAATATCTCTTAATCCATCTTAATATGTAGTATAAAAATTTTGTAATGGCTGATTGTGACATTTAGCGCCATCTATGATATCGATTTGAAAATAATTATAACGCCTTCGGGATGGGAGGGCATGACGAGGGTAAAAATGGACATTTAAAATACCCTTGTTGTACACTCTGCTTTTCACTTCGATTGCGAGAAAAATATACAAAAACACAAATATTTTAGGTTATTTTAACGTATTTATTCAAGACTAAAGAAAATTGTTCTTGAGCCGGTCGGAGGCGCGGGGCACGCCGATCGGGAGAGCGCCGGTCGGGGGCGCGCCGGCAGGGCTGGCAGTTTGTATGGTAGAATTTGGACTTTATTGCTAAGTCAATAAGGGTCGTAATAGATGATTTTACTTTATGCTCTAGAGCATAAAATGCGATTTTATGTCGTCTACGCACGACATAAAGGTGCACTTTTTGAGCATGAGAAGTGAAAAGTTTGTAACAGTGCACAAAAAAAAAGGTAACACAGTCCGCGTAAAGGTGTAGTCCCACAAGAGTATGCAGGAGCAAACACCCTCAACCCGAACTTAACCACCGGTTTAAGTTACTAGATAATCACTGCCGGATTCTAACTTTAAGATACGTCAATTAATAGATCTAGGAACGATATGGATTTGATGTGTCAGTGTGATAGACTAGCGCTTGCGCGTTCTATCTCGACGCCAGCGACATCTAGCGATTAATTGGGTAAACTTTCCGTATTGGAAGTGGTGTTTATGTTACAGTACTTATTTATACAGGTTTGTAATATACATATCACTACCAGAAAATTTAAAATTGATTTACCTAAAATGTTAATACCTATGCTCGATGTAACTACTTTTAAATACCTTAACGATAATTTTATCTACATAAACATTGAATGACCTGAGTTTACAAATAGCAAAATTCAAATAACCTAATGGATGAAATACCTAATAAATGAAATATACGGTAGTTGATATACCTAATGAAAGAAATATATATATAAAGATATGATATTTTGCGCTTTTTTACTTAAGGTAGTCAAGCTGCCTATTTATATTTATTGTTCTACCGAATTAATTTGCCCTATGAACGTCACAACAAGATCCTTATTATGATATAAGGACTGCACTGCAGTTTACATTGTGATTCAATATTGCAGTGTTTGTAGTTGTCATGCCCATTACGAAGTATAGAAAGACACGAAGTAACGAGACAGCTATATCTTTAAGACTATGTTGTTTCTGAGAACCAGAAGTCCAATTAGAATTGTAAGGCCCTCATAGTTCTTGTAGGTATTTACTTATTTTGTACAAAAGTCTCATTTGATGGGAAGTTACGTGAGGTTACGGTAAGGCTGGGGTTTTCGCATTCGATCCACGGCGGTGTAAATATGTTTAAAAAAATCATATGCTGACAAAAATAATGTCAAATTTATATTAAGCTTTTTGTCTACAGAAAATGACTTGACTCTTCCCAAATAATACAGGTAGGTACGTTAAACAAATTATAATGAATATTATAGACATTATAGTAAAAAATATTAACTAAGTCACAGCCCTGCCCTCGTACAAGTACTATTTACAAATAAAAACAATAACATCCATGTCGCAAACAATAAACAAACCACACACACTATCAACAAGTAGAGTTAATTTTTCAGTACTGCCAACCAGTTGAAATATTTGCGGCAACTTGGCTGCCGTCGGCAATAAATCTAATATGTTCCTGGCTCGCTATTCTGATATACGAGGAAAAGGTTAACAAGAACTGTTGCCTTTACAAAGTGAATTGTGTATTGCCTGTAATGTGTGGGACAACATTAAATTAAGTCTTGAAGGGTATAAAAATGTTTTCCAGTAAGTTATGTTATAAAGATATACATTACATTTTTTAAGATCTTATTGTATACCTACCCCATTCATTCGTCCATTTATTTGCAGGTTAATTGTACAAAATAATAAAATGATTAATGGTTTATCTCAGAATAAGGCCCCGTAACTTTTGAATTTCAGTGAAATTTGCCGGATAGTTGATGGAATTCACAAAGTTTAGCGCATTCATCTTACGAGTACGGCTCCAACTTTCCGTGTCGGTTAATGAAGCGAAGGAGAAGAATGATTCATATTCGGAAGAATTTTACCCTCTCAGCCAGTTTTAGATAAACTGCGTAAACAAACATGTTGGTTATTTTTAGAATCGATGTAAACAGATACCTAGTAAATCATCCGAGGGATCTCAAGGTGAGACAACGCTGCTCAATATATGATTAGGTGTCTCTGATGTTCTCAAGTGTATTACGTGTGATGTATTTTAGATACTTTGAACTAAAGAGGAAACATTTTTTATTTGTAATACTACATTGTGATATTAATTAGTCTACAAACGTCGTGCTTGAAGAAATCTTAGCTGCATTAGTGCGCACAATTAAAACGTTTACAATCAAATCTCAAAACATTAGTAGCACGTACAAAATTATACATCAGATGTGAGGCTATAGCGTGTCTATCTACGAATTTCCAAACATCCACATTGGCCAGTTCACTTTAGTAAACGTCTCTCAAGTCAATTCACTTATTTAGGTTCCACTTCAGTTCTGCGGT
This sequence comes from Cydia splendana, assembly GCF_910591565.1. Lineage (NCBI taxonomy): Eukaryota > Metazoa > Arthropoda > Insecta > Lepidoptera > Tortricidae > Cydia > Cydia splendana. The sequence continues at coordinate 8,752,184 of NC_085969.1, read as the reverse complement.
GGAGCGCGTGAAGTGCACTCCTAGAGTGCAGTCTTCAGTGGTCTGAGTGAGGCTGCTCTATTGCCAGCTGACCTCGGTCTAAAGTCTAGCCTTAAAGGACTAGTGCTAGCACAGCACCAGACATTATGTCTCGTGCAGCAACGGCTGCAGTTCTCTTTATAGTTGAAAAGTATAACGGTGCACACAGCTTAAGAAGTTAATATTGGTGCACTTTGAAACGTATTGTGGTCCTTTTAACTCATCGAGCATTCCGACAAGGTTCGCGATGGCGCGCCACGCACGATAGGCATAGCATTCAAGGGGTTAAGGAAACTTTAATGTTTGCGATTTTTTTCCATAAATAACATTTGCACAAAAACGAATCCTTAATTTTGTTATCAGTTCATATCAGCCGGTATCTATCTGGTATCAGTTAACCACGAGAAGAACTAAGGAACAAATCAAAATAGGTCAGCAAGTGACATATTGTCTTCATTTCGGAATAAGTTTCAAGACTTCTTTCACAAGTTTGCGACGGACGAGTAAGCCAAACTATTTGAAGAAGATTTGTGCTTACAAAACCAATAACTTTTCTACTAAATTCTGAACCTCTTACTTATTATGAGACATCCAAATGTAATCACTAATCATATTTTATTTGAGTGGCTAACTTTTAAAAGCATATGAATTTATAGTATTTTTATTGCATATTTATTGATAAGTATCCTTATTCATATAAAAAAAATGGCAAGTGATTCTGTCTGTACGTTTACACTGCAGAACCGATTAAGATAAAATATGGATATTTTATCACGGAAATCCACCTTCTACGCAGACGAAATGATGTAGCAAAAGCGAGTACCTTCTGAATAAAAATCATTTATATGAATTTTATTTCAAAGGATTTCATTTATGGTAGCATACTACTAATAACTATGAACAAATCAGTTTTTATAAAACTTTTTCTAAACAAAGCATAACTCGTTAAAGAAAGCGCTTGTTAATCCTCTTATTGTTACCGTTGGCTGCAAGCAATTATGCTTTTTAAAGCGTTTCCACCTATTAGTAACCACTTAAAGCAAACTTTCTTCACTTAAGCGGAACTTAGTCTCTGAATACTCAACTTTAAGCAAACTAGCCAGCAATTAAGTAAATGGCTTTAGTCATTTACTTGGACCTGCTTGGACGTTAGCCACTTGAGCTGAATCGGTTTGAAAAAGTTGGCAGGTGGGTTTATGTGGTATCTTTATTAAGGATGGTTATTGACTCGTTAGTAAAATCAGTGGAAAGTTAAATAGTTATAAGACAGCGAAGACATAACAAAAAAGAGACTTCCACTTATTATTATTACGTTTTTTTTACCCAAAAACAAATCGGCATTTATAATCAAAGAATTTAATACTATTCATTAAAACAGACAGACAAATCATTTAAAAATTAACACATTAGTACAAATCCTAAAGAGATCCTTTTTTTGATCAGATTAAAAATAAAAATAAAAACAGAGAAAGTACTACCTACCATGACGCAAAATTTATTGTTGGACATCTTTAACAGAAAGAAAACTGAGGTCTACATGTGGTCAAATTAAATTATCTCTTTATGGCTCAAAATGCATACCTACACAGCAGATAGTATCGTGAAAAGCGAATCACTACATTATCGAACGAGCGAGCGAAGCGAAGCGAAGTTCTTACATTCGACTTGGATCACGCGGCTGGCTAGCGGCACGTCCCGGCATTTCGATGTTTTTAAGCTGAACTGTCAGAAGATAGTTTGATACTCAAGAACTTAAGTAAATTTGTTCTAATTTAAATGAAATCGGGTAAACGTGTAGTTGAGGGCATTATATTTTAGCCATTAAATTATGAGCAGGCTCGATCAAGGGATTATTGAGGTAGAAGAGCTTAGAAGGCCAAAAAGCTGCTTGTGAGAGGTCTTGTTATTCTGGTCATTTTTTTGCAAAAAACATGGTCGAATTTAGTATCAAATGAAAGTGCTCGGTTTGCACTTTTATAATATCGTTTTTAAATTTACCATTTTGAAATAATTAGCAAGATAAAAATAAAATAATATAAACATAATATAGGTATTTGACATTCCCCTTTGGCAGTGGAGACGTCCGGGTGTTGGTGTGCCGAGGCCAAAATTTTTTTGAGTGAATTGGGGCAACGTTTGAGGGAGGGAGGTCATGACCCTCGTTCCGGGTCATTCCTGATGCAGAGGCTGTCTATCGCGGTCCAGCGTGGCAACGCGGCGAGCGTGATGGGCACCTTTGCATCTGGAAGGGCGCGGGACGGGTTGTTTGATTGAGTTCTCGGTTGTGACTTTATGTAGCTTAGTTTTAATTTAGTTTAATTTAGAGTTAATTTATTAATTGATCGAGTGTGTTTAGGTATAAGTTTTAATTTGTAATAGGTTTAGTTGTATATTTTGTTAAATAATTATTAAATATTAAACTAGGACGAATTATAATACCTATTAGTACAGTTGTAATGTGATTTATAGACATAAAGCTGATTATTTTTGACATTAGACAGGAAATATTTCGGCTAAGCACAGATACAGTTTATTTTGTTCTCTATGATTTCTATGATGACTTAAATCCAGGGGAGGGACAGTCGTATATAAATAAAGCACTATATTCGAAAAAATAGCGACATCTATATTACTTAACGCTAAACTTTTTTTTATATGGCTTCATTTTTCGTTTGAACGTCTTAAAAGTCTTGTATCCAGGGCATGGATCAAACAAAAAAACATCTGTTAGAACAGATTATTTATGGCCATCGTTGCCATGGAGGCGATTGTCACAACATAACAACTTTGTCAAATAAAACTCAAAATATTATAACACCCCATTTATTGTCTCTACTACGACATAATTCAGATAAATAAAAATACTTTCAGTTTTACAATGTTAAAAGAAACAAAGTTTTCATACGCCATCACAGTTGCTGAGAACTTTATTACCAAAAAATTTAGAAAAATTATGGCGGGTAGATTCACAACCTGCTGTGTGTAATTGTGTTTCGTGGCCAATTGTGTGTTATTCCAGCCGTGTATGATAGGTAATTTATTTACATAAACACATTCAATACCACTAAGTGCTACGGGTTACGCTCGTAGCGCGTAGCCACGGTTTCGTCGTATGTAGCGCGTAGTCGCTACGAACAGTGTACCCGACAGTCGGGTTCTTGGTGTTGAATGTGTTAACAGTCAAGTTGAAAGTACCTAATCTGTTTTCGTGTATTACCTAATAAATATCCTGAAGCCTTTCTTCAAAGTCAAAGTTTTTTACGTTCGCAACATACTTCGATACTATTTATGCCCCTCCCCCCCCCCTGATATTGACATTGATATTTATGGTTAAGAATTACAGATGGCACTTCAGAATGGATGCAAAAAAGTTCCACGAGAGGGCTCTCTTTGTCCTATATATTACACATACTACTCTTTGCTTAAATCTATCAGTCAAGGGCTCCACAGACCTTGCAATAAATCCAGGCGATTTTTGATCCATTGCCGCCTATAGTGCGACATAAAATAGTAGAAATTAAATAAAATGAAACTCAAAAATGTCCATACTAAATTGTTGCCATGTGTAAGCATTTTACGTCAAAAATGTGACAGTTACGTAGAAAGTGGTGCCCTCATTTATTTTCTACTATTTTATGTCGCACTATACGAGTACCTAAGTACCTGCAACAAAGTCAATCGCTCTATAATAATTTTTGGTTAACTGCGAGTTCTCAGTTCGGGGCGAACTACTAGTATTTAATATGACTGCGACGACATTTTAGTACAGCGCGTTCGTCCGGGGCGTTTCCGTTTCCGGTCCCCAAATTGGTCGCAATCTCTTTTCTCCCAACACTCTGTAATTATTCATTTTCAGTGACAAATCACACTGAAAGTGTCGCCATTTATTCGCCACAATTAGGCTGCTTGGTACGACTGCAGTAAGGTTGTGTTTTGTTTCGAGTTGTTCGTACCTAAGTATGTAGTATGACGCTTTCGGGTGAATTGGCCTTTCAGAAAATCAAGGGCCCGGCGGATTGATAATTAGATTCCATTTACAGTATTTTCAGTACAATTGAGCTGAGAAACGTTGATGCCCTGGTATTACGAATATTGACTGTGTGGCATTCTTAGGACCATTTAATAGATAATTTTAACTATATTCTATGCAATAATTGAACCAAAAGCATTTCTTACCTAGCAACTTTAACTATAACTTCTACTAAGAATAGGTCAGAAACGGATCTCTAGTTATACAGCTGCCAGCACTAGTTTAATAGACACACTTAGTGCGAGCGAGATGTCTAGAAAGTAAGTTACGCAGACGTTAGCGAATATGTCAGCTTGGCACTGCTAAGGCAGTCATCGTAAGGCTCCTAGTTACAGATGTGCAAGTTGCGGAAAGTTTCCATAAAATTCTATAAATTCTCGGAAATTTCATGAAACTTTCACTAGGAAATATGGGAAATTTAAATTTGAAATTGGAAAGTTTCAATTCTCATACAAAAATATAAGAAATTTTCCGAATTTTTCCTACGTTAAATTTCCGAAACATTTCGCAATTTTGGAAAGTTTCCTTAGGCACATCAGTACTCCTAGTCCCTATTGGTATCCTTTTGTAAATACGCATTCTTGGAGAAAGAAAATAAACGCAGATCGCAGCTTATTTCTCACAAATAATAATTCATATCCGCAAGGGGACAGTCGGACAGCTTTGACCCTCTCATTAATAATATTTAATAATGAGGAGGACTTTGCCAGTCCAAGAGGCGGATTATGATTGTAATAAGGTTATGAATTTGATCTGAATTTACTATGGATATGATCTGGCAGTGTCAATAGCGAAATTTCTGGTCACTTTTGACACTGAAAGATCATATTCAAAACAAACCCATATCAAATTAAGTCCTGGATCATTTGTCTGGCAGAAGACGAAGCATGAGAAAAATATATTATTGATCCAGCTAGTGACGTCATTCTAGCGAGCTATTATTAAAGTTGCCCAACATAAGTTGACGTTGGCAACTTGCGACGTTCTCGACTGCTGAGCCGGCCTCCGGGGAGCCGTGGCGCAGAGTCATTACAAAATTGCTTCTCGCTGGTTTTACAACTTCCGGAATTTTTCTCGCTTTTTTTATAAATAGTAAAATATTGATCAAATATTGGTATGATATATTAAGGAGGTTTCATGGAAGTGCGTCGTCACAGAACTGTTTAAATTTTACGTCCTAACATTTCCATGGCAAACTTGATGAAATGGAAGTAACTAGGGCTTGCATTCCGGAATTCCGGAATTTCGAAATTCCGGAATCTCGGACAAATTTCCCGATATTACAATTCCGGAATTGATACAATTGAATATCGAAAATTCCGGAATTGGATTTAAGAACTTTTTTCGGTTTTAATACGTTTATTATTGAAAATTGTTAAGAAACTACACTATACTGGTGTTTTTTGATGTTATTAAGTGCCTCTTAGTCATTCAGTGAACTACCTATAGTATAGGTATATTTTACTTTTCCGTTTGCTAAAGCAGTGGGACAATATATGGGCTCATAAAAAAAGCATCGCGATTTACTTGCTTAGAATAGTCAGAATATTCTGAATACTACATAAGTGAATTTTAAGAATTGAAATTTAAGAATATTTGGACGTTTTATCTTCGATTCAGAGAGAATACTAGGTTAGGAAGAGTAGGAAGCTATTATATTAAACTATTTTATAAAATTATGCATCGAATGGTTTGCTAGCAACTATAGTTTCCCCAACGTTTCCCCGTACCTATCATAGAAGTCAATAAGTGGTACCATTTTAATAGGGTGATAAAATAAGGGGTAAAAAAGACGTACTTCAAATTCAATTTCTCTTAAACAATACTAGGTAACCTTAATAAACGTTAAGTATCAGAATTTCACATTTTTTGTTGTTTTTTACAAAAAAATCGAATAAAAATATGATAAACCCTAATTCCAGAACCAGTTCCGGAATTCCAGAATTGGAGTCCAATATCGAAAATCAGTACCGGAATTGGAAACCATCCGATATTGCAAGCCCTAGAAGTAACGCTAATCTATTAATGAACAGAAGAAGTAATAAAAACAGAAATTATCGAACATGAAGGAACTAATATTTCTCAGAGCTAAACGACTTCTCTGGAACGTCTAATGGACTTTTACCGTATAGATGACGCAGCTGCACAGAACATTAGCATTATAGATATACGTTCCGCTATTTAAACGCTGTCATATAAATGAAATAGGTAAGTAACGGCAAAGAGCTTAATGAAAAACCGAGATGGTCCAATTACTACAGGAATACAGAGCGTTAAAACAAAAATCCCTTTGTTCCCAAAACAATGAGGTTTCATTCATAGCGACGGTGGCGTAAGCCAATTACTTAAACAATAGCATTTTTATTTAATGTCTAGGTTTCGCTGAGCCCTAGTTAGTCTTATCTGGCTGCATCCATATTTATCCAGATTTGGAGCGCTTGCATTTTAACCAGCTTCTGGGACATTTTTAAAGATTTAAACTGCGGCAGCAGTGTAAATGACGACGGTTTTTAAAGATTTACCCGGTTTTGTTTTGTATAATCGGATTGCACTAGACAAATTTAATATGACAGACACACAGGCCTATTCGGATTTCGAGATAATCACAAGATCTTGAGACGATATAGATATCAACTAGATCTACATTAGATATCGACTAGATGTGACTTGGATATCTAAGTCATAACTTGTCGAAATCGTTCAAGAGGACCTCCAGAATCGCGGAAACGTCAAATTTGACATATATATCTTACAAATATCTTTAAATTATCTATATCGTAACTTGTTGAAGTCTAGTAGAAATCTAATTCATTTTCCGAATCGAGCCGATAATATCTTCGTTTCAACTTCTTTTTAGGATTTCGTACCCAAAGGGTAATAACGGGACCCTATTACCAAGACTTCACTGTCCGTCTGACTGTCTGTCTGTCACCAGCCTGTATCTCATAAACCTTGATAGATGTATTTCTGTTGCCGCTATAACAACAAATACTAAAAAGTATGGAACCCTCGGTGGGCGAGTCCAACTCGCACTTGTCCGGTTTTGTTATCATTCGTATCATACAAGCGGCACGCTGGATTTTTATGCAGCATCAGCTACTGTTAGATTGTATTTCAATGATTCACTAATAGCATGTTTTTCTATATTGGTGTAAGTATATCGGGCGTAAATCTGTATTCCGTAGCTTTGAATCGGATGGCCCTGTACATGGAAACCGACACATCACGACGTTTGCACAGGACGGAACATTTCCGTGGCAGCCACTGACGCATGTTTTATTCACATGCAGAACACGGAGCTGACAAGTCGGGTCGAGCGCTCGTTCGAATAAAGAATGACTTACGCTAGACCGGGCCGTGCCCGGACCGGGGCGTCCGACATGTCATTTTCTATGACGGCTGATCGGTGATCACGTGGTGCTTTCCATAGATAACGAAGCTCCGGAAGTTCCGGCCCGGCCACGGCCCGGTCTAACGTGAGTCATCCTTAATTTAATTGGGCCATAAGACTTACCTTTGGATTTTTACTGTTTCACTTATATACTACCACTAAAGCCGTGAGATTATTTCCGTGTAAATATTCCGTATAAGTCTTATAAACACCATAAAAAATTATAAAGGAACGGCAAAAGTTCGTTGTTACATAAATCAGGTTTCAATTTTGTGGACTTTTTCAATAGGGTATTTTCTTACTAGTCAAATCAGTTACTTTTTTAGAACTGTCAAAACGATTTGCTAATATTGAATTTATATGAAACATTACATCGTGACGTCACGGTCAACTCACGTACTTTTTATATTTCTATCCGATTTATTAAATAGAACTTATGTTTAAAAATAACTCCTATCTGTGTTTTTCTAATAATAATCTGGTGCTTTATTTCATGCATGGTGTAAAATAATTCATTTTAAATACAGTATAATACCCTATTGTGCGGAAACGAGTAAATAAGGAGACTTAAAAACTCAAATCTTGTAATATTATTTTTTCAATAAATGCTCGGCCCCGGGTTCGAGTTTGCTCAACTTCGATGGATCAAACTCTGAAGTGAGTCATCGTTTTAGAGACGCTCTCTATACAGTGCGCAATAGTTCAGATCCCAAACGATCTGCGGTCGTTAGTTTGCGGCGCTACACAGTATGCCGATCACGACAACGGCCCGGCCGTGGCACGCTACCAAATATCCAATTTCGGATTCCGTTAACAATTTCGACTGCAAATATTTCGGGTTCACGGCTGGTTTTGTTGTGTAAGATTTAGGGAGCGGTGAAACGTATAACTCAGGTACCTATACCAACGAGTATGCTACTCGTATTAAGTAATTGCAAAACGTGTTTCTAGAATTAATCGAACGAGCGAGCGGCAGTGCTGCTGCTGCATTCCTAAACCGAACTGCGCGAAAAATGAAATATTTATGGTAAGACTTTGAAGAAGAAAGAGGACATTATTTACTCCTCTTTCTTAAGGTAGGGGTATGTTCAGGTTAGGTCGAATGTAGAAGAGTCTTTTTAGATATACGAACGTGAAACCATCCGAAGAAAACTAACCACAGCCCGGTTTTCGTATTATGAAGCAAGCGAGCGAGCAAGCGCTAAACCGAAACAGGCGCTCAGCGATAAGCGACGCAATCCCGCCTAGATTAAGCCTCGTCGTGCGGCTGCCCCGTGGATAGCCGCCAAAAATAAATGCAAAATGCTTGCTGCGATTTTCGGGTCATTAAAGTTGAACTCGCTCCGGTTTTTGGTAATATTTTTGCTGAATTATCTCTATAGTCTATAGAAGCGCTTGATTGGTTTTGTACCTATATTAGGCAGAAACGTCTACCAACGATACCACAATGCTTAGACATAAATCACTGTCTCGGCATGTTTATGTCTAAGCATTGTGTATTACCACTTTTAATTTATTTCTCAGTACAGAAGCTATAAATTACCTACAGTTTGCATTTCCAGACGATTAAAGAAATAAACAGAAAAGTCAATACATTTTTTCTGTTAATTAATATTTCTCCGAAACAGAATAAAAAAGCAATCCGAAAATCCGAATCAGTAATTTTCTTAGACCGAAATTGAGCCAAATGTCTACCGACTAAGACCGAAAGCATTGAATCCTTAAGACGACCGCCCTGGTGCTTTATTCTCAGATCACGTTCAACCCGGGCCTAGGTTACCCATCTTTCCTTCATGGTGAAAGCCGCTAAATTAAAAGGCATTATATCAATAGTATTTTCATCTTTCAATACGGAAATCAAAGTTCAACTCATAAAAGAAATAAAACTTTCACAGCGTTTGTTACATTTTGTTTAAATTTGAAAGAGTTTATGAATCCTCCCTACCCACGAACCTTGCAATATTCATTAGCAAAATTAATATTGAAATTGTTGGAAAGATTTCTCGCGATTGATAAAAGTAACGGAAGGTAACTCCCGTTAAGTTTCAGTGTAAACGAGGATTGAAGCCGCAATCTTTATGGCATCGGAAACGCGACATTTAACCGTTATGGAAAATTAATTTTACTGCCTGTTATGTGCCATGATCCGTGTTAAGGGGCCCACAGATTAACAGTTCGCCGGACGGTATCGGCCTGTCAGTTAGAACAAAATTTTGACAGTTCCGAACAACTGACAGGCCGATACCGTCGGGCGGACTGTTAATCAGTAGGCCCCTTTATGTGCCGTGATCCGATGAGTCCGAAGGAAATTTAAGTGCGATAGATAGCACTTTATGGCTTATGAGAACCGCTCTAATGTTTGAACACAATACTAATTAAATTTGGAGATAATAAAGTAAATTACGTTACATGACCTAAAAACGTACGCTTCTTTGACATTGACTTAATAGGATTTTAAAAATTTTATTACAATTATTCAAATGTACATTTGAATAAAACTTCTAAATTATTCTAGCTTGCAGTATTAACTCGAAATATTATAGCACGATTTATAGCTATACATAGAGAGCTTGAAGAAAAACCCTTTTCCTGCTTTATGACATTGTCCTCTTTTAAAATCCTATTAAGTCATATACAAATATACAAATAAGCGTACGTTTTTAGGTCATGTAACGTAATTTACTTTATTTTTTCCAAATTTAATTAGTATTGTGTTCAAACATTAGAGCGGTTCTCATAAGTCATAAAGTGCTATCTATCGCAGTCAACAGTCTGTAATCTGGGAAAGCATTCCGCTTGAATCTATTCCACATAAGTCTAGTTCTTTCAATTCAATCTACCTAATTCATTCTGATCATCTGTGTTTCGCACGCTTTTATTCACTTATATGCGGTGCGCAAGAACCAATGCGATTCAAATCTATTACCAATAGTTGCGACGAATTTTCATTCGAGAATGGATTCCCGATAATCCGCAATGGAGCGCAATCCTCTATTAATTACAAATGGCTCTCCGCGTTCATCGCGGGATTTTTGGGAATAACATGACCAACTGACCGACTTTGTGGTAGGTACAGAGATTTCAATTTATAGTGCAAATAGTATTTAATAATTTTCTACTGTTTAAGGAAAACCATTATAAATGTTTTTCTAGTTTGTTTATTATCATTGATCAATAATCATGATTATTCGTTTCAAATACTTATTGCAGTTATTTCCATTAATTACATTCATAGGATTGTATTGAGGCATTAACATTTCTTTCAACTACCGACTGACATAATGACACCAAAATTAATAATGTGAAAATTTTCATATGATATTTACATATTTTATCAGTCACTCATCGATGAAGGAAAACATGATATAACCTCGTATGTGACTGAAATAAAGGTCCTGTCTGCATTGTACTTAGGTCCAATAGCACAAACTGTTTAAATAATCGGAAACATGTATTGTGCCTAGCGATGGAACGTTAACACACTATATAGGGACAATAGGTATAATGAACTAAATATACGATCGTATGATCTGCTCACTTAAAATTTCGGCAATTACATGCATATTGTGTGCGAGAAAGCTGCGCTCATTTTGGATATGGAAATTATATGTTTTAAATAAGCCTTCTTCTTATATTTTATATGGGTAGTCTATATACACATTGCCTTCCCCTCGCGCCTGGTAACTTTCCTCGAACTCCCTGATTTCGATAAACTACTTATTCTGTTACCCTGATTGTAGCTCTGCTAAATAAGTTTCGAGGGTCTTAAAGAAACGCCTTTTCCGATTTACCTTTTTTATGGATGAATAACTTTCGCTCTTTAGTACTTTCTGACCGCTATGAGATGAATTCTTGAAAGGTGGAAGGGTCGACTGGGGTCGTTACGTGTATATATTTTGATGTCTTTATATTTTTTGACTCGTGCAGCCAGCAGCAGAAGTTGCTAAGATTATAAGATTAATAAAAATACAAGATTACCTATAAAAGTAGGTATAATTGCACAATCAGTTTTGAAACATTTACTTTGTTACAATAGCATACTTAGGTAAACAGATTGTATTTTACGCGCCTTCACCATCGAATTTATATGAAAGACTACCATAATCCCGTCTCATTTACTCTAAATTAGTATACCTCAAGTTGTTGATTCCGCTATGTCATTGATTTCGTTCGCCTGACTTGCGAAAAGGCACCATTGGGTTACAAAATGAAAGTGCTTATTTCCATTTTCATAGAGCGTTGAATCTAAACCTTATTAATAATGCTACAAAGTTGAAATCAGATGTTGAAATTTTGAAGAGGTTGGGCCTTCTGAAAGACACTCATTCATTTATCTCAAGACTTGACTTTAAATGATTTATTACTCTTTACTAATGACGTCTTTAAGTTTATGCAGCATCTTAGAAGGACGAAAATATCGTGTTTGGATAAGATACGTAGGCGATGCGTTACTAAGGGTGTACATTAAGTAAATGTATGTTTTGCTGACTTGCAAAAACTGAAGCCAAGTTGGAAATCGGCGAGTCAGCACGCAACATAACATAACACGAGATAGACGGCGATGGAAAACAATTCGCTATTGAATTTTGGTTTGTTGTTTTGGCCTTATAGTGGCAATATAAGTAGATAATATTTTTCCGATTAGTGTTTGTAAATCCTTTAACAGAAAATCTACACGCCTCTGAAAACGCTTTATGACGTCTTCATAAATATTTCTTCTTAACCTAGTTCCCTTCGATGTTAGACTATGATTCTAACCCAGATAGCGCACATTTTATATCTAATTGAAAGCTTTAAAAAAAACTTCTTTAGCTAAAGCACCTGGGGTAATTTAATTTTTCACAACTCGACGGGCGAAAACAACATTGTTCCGCTTTTCTGATTTTCCGTCCAATAAAACTGTTATGAGAATCATTATTGTTACATTTTGAAGTGCTTGGTTTACCGACTCGTAACTTTAGAGTATTGGCGCTGGTCTCAGCGATTAATTAATATTTCAGCAGTTGACTTCCATGCATTAGGGGCTTGGTTTTCGAAGATTCTTAGGGACCGAGGGTTGCGTACTGTAAGACGACATTTTAATTGTATTTTATATAAAAATCACAAAGAAAATCTCCACTACATATTAGAAAAAATATTTTTGATACACTAAATAGGTACAAAGGTTAAAGACTGTTTGTAGGTACGTAGGTGCGGAATCATTACTCGTGTACCTTTTAGAAGTCAATCATTTTGTAATGTGAGTTCGTTATCTTTATATCCAGATTCTCTGAGTGACGCACCTGACTGAAGTATTTGTAGTAAGTTTTGTACTTCAGGGTCTTCTTTGGTTTCTTTGGCGATTGTTTCCGGTGAAATATTTATTGCGTTTATGTGCTTCAATTGGAATACGCAGTGTTGGTCAATCTTACCTACCTGTGTACCTTGTTAGTACTCAACGTACGAAACGCATATTGAATAGATGCCTAACTAAACGAGCTTATAATGTACTTCAACAGAACTAAAGGGTAAAGAAGATTAGGTAAATAACAAGAGATGTAAGTTCTAAAACTTTCTAGACACACCCGTAGCTTAAGGGGCATTAGGGAAATTTGGAGGCTTTAGGTGGGTTTCTATGCGGCTTTTGTTTTCTCTTGGCAAAGCTTGAAAAACAAAAATCCGTCGATGCGATGTGAGGCGAAGGGGGTGCCATCTGACTTACATTTGGAAATGTAAGTACTCCGTGATGAAATTCGAGCTTCACGCGCCGAATTACAGCAGTTTTGGGCTACGATCTCGGGCATTAATGACGCTATCGCGAGGTGTAATAAGCGAGTCGATGAGCTTACAGTTCGCATGGACGCCATGGAACGTGCTGAACGGGAAGTAACATGTCATTGTGATCATAGTTCAGAACTTGAGCAAACGATCGCGTCTCTCAAAATGGACATTAATGACCGCGAGCAGGAGATCCTGAGTAACGATATCGAAATATCAGGCATCCCGGAGGAGAATAACGAGCGTGCATTGCACCTTGTGCTTGACTGACTGGATAATCTTGCGATACCTCGAAGGAGGTATGCGCGGCCGCGCCCGCCTTCCGGCTGTGACGGCTGATTCGGGTCGCTCCCCACCTCGTGGGGAGGTCAAACGTCATCATTTTGAGGATGACAGTGCTTCTATTGTGAGGTGGGTTTCTGTGCGTCCATGTTGCTGGCAGACGCGCTGGTGCTGCAGGAGATGGAGCTGTGGTGGTCGTCCAAGGTCGTGCGGGCGGTTAAGCCCGCTACGGCGATGGTGTCTGTGGATGTAGTCGTGCGGGTGGTGTGTCCCGCTCCGGCTGAGGTGCTAGAGGTGTAGGGTCATGGGCGAGCGGCGCATCTTGTCCGAACGGCGATGGTGTCTGCAGTTGTAGAGTAGTAGCGTCCATAGTCGTGCGGGTGGTGTGGCCCGCTACGGCGATGGTGTCTGAAGTTGTGGGCGCCATCGGGATGGGACGTGAGTCCGCTACGTCGATGGTGCTTTGTTGCTGGAGCCTGTGTTGCCAAGATGGTAAGCGTGACACACACGACTTCGTGGCATGGCACGAAGTATACGTGCGGTCACGACGGCGGCGCGGTGCGAACTCCACCTTGTGCTTGCCGTATCTAATAAACTGGGTGTGACGTTGGACGATAAAGATATAGTGCATGCGGAGCGCGCCGGGCCGCCGCGGCGTAGCGAGCCACAAGACGGCGGAGCTCGTAAGCCCCGCCCGCTGGTTGTGAGGCTAGCGCGCCGCGCGCAGCGCGACCAGTTGCTGGCCGCGGCGCGCGTTCGGCGAGGTATCACTACGGCCGACATGGGACTTACGTCAACTCCAAAGACTTTTTACGTCAACGAAAGGTTAACGCGTCATAATCGTCAGCTTTTTTACAAAGCCCGAGCCGAAGCTTCGAGTAGAAATTGGAAGTTTGTATGGACACGAGATGGGTGCATCTACTCCCGAAAGGAGCCGGGAGGTCCGCGTCACCGATTACGAATTGAGGCTGATATGGATAAAGCTTTTTGCTAATGACGTTGTTTGCCCTTATACCATGTTCGTTGATGATCTTTTAATTTATTTGTCAGTAAGCTTACGTCACTTCTTGTCATCTGTAATACTTTACTGTCATTTCAAGTCTTATGTAACACAGTACACAATACAAAACTACACACAATATTACTATATTTATGAAATATTATTGTTTTACTTTGACTGGCGCCATATAACAATACTTTGTGCATACCTAAATCGCAACAAATTTATCCAAATAACATTTTCGTATAAAATTCAATTTTTAAAGAATAAAAAAATTACGATTGGATTATTAAACCCCGGATCACTCGGCTCAAGGCACGACGAGTTTCTCGTAGCCATGTCGCGGTTCAATGTCGACATTATGGCTATCTGCGAGACCTGGCTGCGTGTAGGCGAGGAGGCCCGTGCACCTGCTACTGCTGGCTACCGTTTGCTCCACACCCCGCGCCCCGCGGACGTTCGCAGCGCGCGAGTTCTCTCGCATCCACCTGCGCATTGTGTAGAACAAATGTGGCTTGGTTTTAACATTAATGGTACAAAACTAGCGATCGGTGTCGCTTATCGGCCACCGTGGCTCAATCCTGATATTTTCATTGATGCCCTTTATGAAACTGTCTCGTCCCTTGCAGAATTCGATAATCTTATCTTGTTGGGAGATTTTAATATTAACCTTTTAGATACTCATGTATGTAATTCAAAGAAATTGCTGGAATTCTTAACCTGCATGAATCTTACGCAATATGTTAGCCAACCAACTCATTCTACGGAGCATAGCGAAACATTAATTGACGTCATTTGTTCTAACATGCGAATTAGCAACGTTACTGTAAATTTCATTCCCACTCTTAGTAGTCATGCTTTTCTCACCAGTGAAATAAACATAAAGAAACAAAAAATGCCTCTGAGATTACTGACTTATAGACCTATAAAGGATATAAAAGAGGAAACATTTAATGAGGATATCATCACTATTACAAAGGCATTGGAAAGTTGCATGAAAGGTAATGTGTCCGAAATGGTGCAGGCCTTCAATGAGCACCTACTTTTGCTTTTTGATGTCCATGCTCCTATCAGGCGAACCTATGTTAAAGATCAATCCTATCCATGGATCACCTTTACTATTAGGGAGATGATGAAATTGCGTGATGACGCGCACTCTAGGAGCAAACAGACGAAATTAGATGCGCATATAAAATACTACAAAGAATTAAAACGAATAGTTAACATTGCAATGCATCGCGAAAAAACGGCTTATTTTAATCGGAATATAAATTTTATGAAAAACCCTCGTAAATTATGGAAAAACATAAAAAATAATGTTGCAAACTTTAAAAAAAATTACTCACAGCTTCCATCCCATCTAAGTAACCCTGAAAAAATTAACGAGCACTTTTTGAACCTCACGTGTAATGATGATGTTAGAATATCCCTTTTGACATTCTATGAATTTCACAGATTTGACATGCATATTTTTAGACTGAAGCCCGTAGGTGAAACATTGGTGTTAAATATAATTAAATCAATTACAACAAACGCACAGGATGACGATGGTCTCAATATAGGTATGATCTCCCTCACTTTACCTGAATCCTTAGCAGCAAGCAATGGCTGTGACATTGTCAATAACTCATTAGAGACTGGTACATTCCCTGAGCAGTGGAAAGTGGCAGTCGTAAAACCAATTCCTAAAATCCAAAATCCCAATGACTACAAAGATCTTCGTCCCATTAGCATACTTCCTGTCATATCAAAAATAATGGAAAAGGTAGTTTGCATGCAAATGACTGAGTACCTTGAGGCAAACAACATCCTGCCGAAAAAACAATCAGGCTTTAGGAAGTCTCGTAGTACTGCAACCGCTCTCCTAGATGTTGTAGATGATATCTTGGCTACATAAGATGCTGGTGAGGCTACATTACTGGTCCTACTTGATTTCTCGCGCGCATTATACACCATTGATACCTCTCTCCTCCTATCTAAAATGGCTTTCTACGGGTTCGACAATTTATCGTTGAAATGGTTTCACAGTTATCTCTGCGGTCGTAAACAGTATGTAAAAATCTGTAATGATGATGGCACAGAGATGGTTTCTAGAACTCTGCCGGTCACCAGAGGTGTTCCTCAAGGCTCCATCTTAGGACCCATCCTGTTTAGCTTATATAGTGCAGATGTCATCAATCACATAAAACACTGCAACTATCATATATATGCGGATGATATACAGTTGTATGTATCGTTTAAAGTAAATGATACCAGTGTGGCTGTTCAAAACCTAAATGACGATTTAAATAACATAAACAATTGGTGTGGCCAAAATATTCTACTGTTAAACCCATCAAAATCAAAATTCATGTTGCTAGGCACACGGAAGAAAATTGAGATATGTTGATAAAGTTGCCACACTTGACCCTGTAATTTCAGTAAAAAGTGGTCGTCTAGAAAGAGTTGTTGAAACTCGAAACCTGGGTCTTGTGATGGATGAATGTCTAAGGTTCGAAAAACATATTTCTGAAACGATGCGTAACTGTTTCTACAGGCTTAAAGTGCTGTACAGTATTCGCGAGTGTTTATCTGTTGATGTGCGCATTAAGTTATGTGATACCCTTATTTTGTCAAAACTAAATTATGCTGATGTAGTGTTCGGCGAGTGTTTACTAGCTAAGACAAGGAAAGTACTGCAGCGAGTACAAAATGCATGCGCACGGTTTTGTTTCCCTGTCCCACGACGAGCACATGTTTCGCCGTTTCTAAACCAGCACGATCTCCTAAACATGAATTCACGTAGACGTCTGCATTTTGCCACATTGCTGTTTGGAGTCATAAAAAATAAAGAACCCTCATACCTATATGAAAAACTTAACTTTTCTCGACGCGCCATAAGACACGCATCACGACCCACAATTCCTCCACATCGCACGACTGTTGTGCCAAGTGTTGGAATGATTTGCCACCACCAGTACCTAATTCTAAAACCGTGTCCACCTTTAAAATACACCTCCGTAAATTCATACTGGCTAAGCAAAAATGCAACACTTAGGCAACCGTGCACACTCACACACACCAATCACATAGACACTTTACATACAAATTAAAACCAAAATATTACTTTGCTAATCCGCGAAAAGATAACGTGCTAGTCAATCAGTGCTAACCCGTTATACTTACTTGCGTATTTTTACATGCAATTAATATTCCCACCCTCCCACCGCAAAAATAAATACGCAAATAAATATAACAAACCACCACCAAAAGAATAAACCTCGACACGTGTTTCGCCTCTCTACGAGACATCCTCAGGAGTTGTTGACGGTCTGACGCCCGGCAACGGAATGACCTGTCTAGAATGGTCGGCCATATTTATACCTTGACCACTCCCCCTACCGTGCAAGTGTGAGTGAGATGGAAAAATTCGTAATAACGGCGATGACGCAACATTCAATTGTTCGTTAAGAATCATGCCCCTATTGTTGTACCTAATTATTTCCAGTTGTTCCAGAACACCCAAACGCAATCCCTTTTCGCAAACATGTAAAATATCAAAAGAATGATTCTCAGATAAAGTGTGACCTGTATCTAATAAGTGCTTTGCAAAATTGGACTTCTCTGGATGGTTATGTCTATATGACGCAACATGCTCTTTATACCTAGTAGTGAAACTACGGCCCGTTTGCCCCACATACACTTTATTGCAATCGTCACAGGTAAGCTTATAAACTCCAGACTTTTTCCCATTCTCGATCTTATCTTTGCCATTGCAAAGCTTCGAGTGCAAAGTATTATTTGTCTTAAAGGCCACAGGAATGTCGTTAGACTTCAAAATTTCCGCTTTTTCCTGATGATACCATCCACAACAGACTTAAAAAATAGAATAGAGGAATAGTATGGTCAACACTATGTTGTATGCGGCACGATCCTCTGAACCGATTAAGAAATATAAAGCGAGCATAACTTATGTTGGCAAGTTGTCTGATGCAATTTACAAAATTTTGAAGTCTAACGACATTCCTGTGGCCTTTAAGACAAATAATACTTTGCACTCGAAGCTTTGCAATGGCAAAGATAAGATCGAGAATGGGAAAAAGTCTGGAGTTTATAAGCTTACCTGTGACGATTGCAATAAAGTGTATGTGGGGCAAACGGGCCGTAGTTTCACTACTAGGTATAAAGAGCATGTTGCGTCATATAGACATAACCATCCAGAGAAGTCCAATTTTGCAAAGCACTTATTAGATACAGGTCACACTTTATCTGAGAATCATTCTTTTGATATTTTACATGTTTGCGAAAAGGGATTGCGTTTGGGTGTTCTGGAACAACTGGAAATAATTAGGTACAACAATAGGGGCATGATTCTTAACGAACAATTGAATGTTGCGTCATCGCCGTTATTACGAATTTTTCCATCTCACTCACACTTGCACGGTAGGGGGAGTGGTCAAGGTATAAATATGGCCGACCATTCTAGACAGGTCATTCTGTTGCCGGGCGTCAGACCGTCAACAACTCCTGAGGATGTCTCGTAGAGAGGCGAAACACGTGTCGAGGTTTATTCTTTTGGTGGTGGTTTGTTATATTTATTTGCGTATTTATTTTTGCGGTGGGAGGGTGGGAATATTAATTGCATGTAAAAATACGCAAGTAAGTATAACGGGTTAGCACTGATTGACTAGCACGTTATCTTTTCGCGGATTAGCAAAGTAATATTTTGGTTTTAATTAGTATGGATTTCCGCAAAGTAACGCCTGATTCTATTCACTACTTTACATACATACACACAAACATCCAGAAGATTTAAGTATAGGCTAATTTTATTTAAGCGTTCCTTCATTTTTGTACATTGTCCTTTACTGAGTGCCACCTAGTCCATCCACTGGGCCTTACTGAAAATCAGCGTTGCGGTATGTACCATGTGGCTCATACCGTGACACCTAGCTGAGTGAGGACCATTTAGCGCAACATTTCATTTTGTGTAATTATTTTTAGTTTTAAGGTTGTATAACATTGTGCTAATAAATGCTTTCTTCTTCTTCTTCTTCGATGTCGCATACAACTAGGGATGTCAGATTTGCATTCTGACATTATGCAGTCTTACACTACGCAGAGATTAGTTTTTACCCCCGAGGTAACGTAGACGTCACACTCACACGCATTTATAGGTCGTGCATTTAGGGTGAGAATCTGTTTGTCTGTGGGTGTGAATTTATCACTAAAACGGCTTGACTGCTTTGGTTATGATTTTCATTGAAGGCTAGGTACGTGATACATTAGCAACGGTCTTACTGATGACATATCTACTTATTAACTCATGCTCACTCATGCGTGTTCCCGACATAGATACCTACCTAAATCTCAGTAAACGCAAACCACCACATTTTTATCAATTTTTAGGGTTCTGTACCCAAAGGGTAAAACAGGACCCTATTACTAAGACTCCGCTGTCCGTCCGTCCGTCTGTCACCAGGCTGTATCTCGTGATCTGTGATAGCTAGACAGCTGAAATTTTCACAGATGATGTATTTCTGTTGCCGCTATAACAACAAATACTAAAAACAGAATAAAATAAAGATTTAAGTGGGGCTCCCATACAACAAACGTGATTTTTGACCGAAGTTAAGCAACGTCGGGCGGGGTCAGTACTTGGATGGGTGACCGTTTTTATAGAAAATGGTACGGAACCCTTCGTGTGCGAGTCCGACTCGCACTGGGCCGGTTTTTATTTAATCAGGCTTGCTGTATTCTTCATTTGATTTACAGCTCTCATATAGAAGATTTATAAATTATTCTTACGGGGGATGCGTGGAATGACAGGTTAGTATTTACATTACACTATTTACCTATCTAATAGAAACGCCAGATTTTTCAGACGTCATATGAAACTATTTATATCATATAGCATTGGCTGTACCTTTTGTTTTCATATGTCTGTCTGCAGAATAAAAAACAACTTTTATTTTACCTACAATAATACGTAGGTAATATTGAAAAATAAACAAAAACCAAATCAAATTTATATTCCATTCGATAAAAAAACTACAGTATAATGAATTTAATCAAGATTGATATAAAGCCCCGAGGGCATTGTTTTTCTCAGCGGCGACAGCTGGCCGACCTACCTCACGTACCTACGTAACGTTCAAAGAAACTCATAAACCGCACAAATAACAACTGGATATTATATGTATGTAGAGTTAGACCAAGATAAGTCTGCAACGGTTTTGATAGCACACGCAGTGCAAGTGTTATTTTAAACGTCAAACTTCTATCAAATTATGACGTATTAAATAACATATATATGAACTGCGTGAGCTATCAAAATATTTGTAGACTTATCTTGGTCTGACTCTATATCTTAATTTTTGTGTATAGTATAAACTTTCTATGGTTAATCAAATTTTTTTTATCGTTTAATATGTAATATGCGTAAGTTTACAGCGAAATTATTATTTTTATTTTATTATAGGCACCCAACAACTAGAACTAGGTACACTCCCGACCGCCCCTTATAGATAAAATCGCTTCCGTCCCGGATAGGACGAGGAAAATCACTTGGCTTAATACAATGTCGAGGGAACAAGAAGTAGAGGCAGAGCTCCAACTCGCTGGACGGATCCTCTCCTGGAGGCAATTAATAGTGGCACACAGTCCGCACTTCATCAGGCTCAGAACAGAGCAGCCTGGAGACTTCTTATAGATAGCGCTACTTATGGTGGTCACGACCCTCAGCTGTGAGGATAACGACGAAGAAGAAGAATACAGCGCGTGCGCGACGAAAAAGTCCATCAAAAGAAACTTCAATATAAACGCTTGCCTCAATGGAAACGCAGCGTCGCACGACCCCGCAACTTCGCTTGTCGTCTTTAGTGAATACTTATCCTTAAGACCTGTGCACACCAGATGCGTATGAAGCACGACTCCGCCTGTAGCTGCCGCAAAGAAACACGCTTGAGTCTTGAGTTTGTAGGAGGACACGTGCTGCGTACTCATCCAGTGGCCTTAACTTCGCATCTCGCCAGTCAGAATCTAGAACAGAAATCACTCAGTGCATCTCCAATGCTAATTAAGGGGAGACCGTTGCTGATCTAATCTTCTTCATTATGCATGAGGCACTTGCTCATTTGATAGGAGCCACTTTAACTGATAACTATTACGCGTGATAGGCTGAACTATTAACGAAGACGCACTGTTAGACTAGTTAAATAATATGTGACGTATACAACTTCATATAAAATTACCCAATTATAAAATGAGCGATTGTTCTATTTTAGAAATTTTATTTATCCGTGAATGGTAAAAAAATAACAATGTCTCGTATTAATTTAGACGATTGCTCCGTCCCGCACCTGAGCCCTTGATGTAAGTATTGACTTTTCATTGCTTGTCCCTTGCCCTACTTCCGTTGTAAGTACGCCCGTTTTATATCGTTTCGTTTTCCCTAAAAGTATTTTCTTAATGAACATTTTAATACGAAACCTTGTCTGTATGCTTTTTCCAAAATTTTACAAAAAACTTACACGAGTGTTAATCAAGCGATTGATAAAACTAACAATAATGTGTTATGTATTTGTAGTCTGTATCGGTCTATCGGTAGATACACTTAGCAAGTTTCATCGCGACATAAAACTACCCACCTATTTCTAAATAGTAAATAAATAATGCGCGAATCCAATAAAAAAGTCATCTCAAGCAATTTGGGAGAGTGCAGTCACCGCGCGCACTGGCCGGTGAAAAAAAATGCTTTTTCGCTCGTCTTTTGTTTTTGGTTGGTCAGTCTCCTCGGCAGTTTCCAAATTGCACAACTTTGATTATATTTATTAATGCCTTTGCTGTTGAAAACTTTCACTGAGTGGGCCTTGGTGAGTCTGCGTCATCGGACACGCATTGCAGCCGCACGCATCGCACCCGTGGTTCCGTAGACGATGATCGGGATCGATGGACGTTGAGCTAAATGACGATTCTTTTTTTATGGCCCAGTACCTATCGGGTATTCGTTCAGTATATAAATATATCTACATATTTTTATTGCTAAATTGTATTGACTATAAGAACCGATTAAGTTTTCATGCAGCGCTAGTTAGCTAGTTCTACGTTCAAAAAGGCAATCGTGCTAGCTAAGTGTCAATTACTGTCAATTTACTGGTCCGGGGTCGGAAGAAAAAAACAAAATTATTCTGGAACATTTTGGCAAGAATTCTGCCTTCGTGAAGGTCCTCAGCACGCAGTCTTATTAAATGCGTTCTAACGCCTCCTTTTTTCGTCAGAACGTTAAGGAACCGTTTATCTACACGCACGGGTAACCTGCAGGGCTATTATTCCGCATTGCCGAGCATGTCACCTCAGCCATACCAACATAAGTGTAACCTCTGAATAGGCATAAATGTTACACTTTCAGAGGTCAAGCTATATTAGGGATCGCAGCCGATTCAAAATGTTTCTGAACTAGAGACCAGAAGATATCGGCCCGTGAGCGCCCTCAGGGGAACACGGCGCACCTGAGTAAGCTCGTAATTTGATAATATCGACTCCAATATTATCACAGTGGGAAAAATGGTTAAAGGTATTTCTGGCGAGAAGAGTTACCTACACTTGAATGTGCGAAATCTTAAATTCGTAAAGAGGAAATGTAAGAACATAATAGTATTTTATACAATCGTGATATAATAGAGAGTTTTTCAGTGGAGTAAAAGTAAGGTACGAGATTGAAAAGCTTGATTATATCACTATTGTATAC
Organism: Cydia splendana; assembly: GCF_910591565.1. Classification (NCBI taxonomy): domain Eukaryota; kingdom Metazoa; phylum Arthropoda; class Insecta; order Lepidoptera; family Tortricidae; genus Cydia; species Cydia splendana. The sequence goes on along the minus strand of NC_085969.1, from coordinate 8,728,978 downwards.
AATACTTTTTCTACGAGTCAACAAAAATAATACTTTAAACTAGTAGAATCGGATCTATATCTGAATCCCTAAAGTCTTTTCTCCTATTTTTGCATTCCCTAATATTGTTTGTCATAATGATCAGTTGTCCTAACACTCGTATACCCTAATTTTGGTTTCCCTATTATCGAATGGCCGATATTTTTTTGTCCTAATATGTTTTTCCCTAATGGCACTTTCCATATTGAGTATTTATCCTAATGTTATGTAGCATAATTCTTTTTTTGCCTAATTATTGTTAGGCCTAAAAATTATATATCCTAACCATCATGTTACCTAATTTTACTTAGCCTATCGTTGCTTGACCTAACACTCGTATGCCCTAATTTTGATTTCCCTATTTCGTTTCGTTTTTAAAATGCTCGCAGTTCCAACCTAACCTAACCCACTTTTGTGGCAGCAGTTCGTTTTTGCGAGGATCACAGTTCTAACCTAACCTAACCCACTTTTGTGGCAGCAGTTCGTTTTTGCGAGGATCACAGTTCTAACCTAACCTAACCCACTTTTGTGGCAACAGTTCATTTTTGCAAGGATCGCAGTTTTAACCTAACCTAACCCACTTTTGTGGCAGCAGTTCGTTTTTGCAAGGATCGTAGTTCTAACCTAACCTAGTTTTAACAGCAGTTCGTTTTTACAATGGTCGCAGTTCTAACCTAACCTAACACACTTTTGTGGCAGCAGTTCGTTTTTGCGAGGGTCACAGTTCTAACCTAACCTAACCCACTTTTGTGGCAACAGTTCGTTACCATTCATTATGGAAAGTAATTGTTATGATAATTGATCAATAGGAAAAGTAACTGTTATGAGAATTCATAATTAGGGCAATAGCCATTAGGTCAAAACAGTTAGAGCATATTATTTTATGCCAAACATTGTTAGGGATTTCGAAGAATATGGTAAAAATCATTAGGGATCTTGATAGTTATGGTACAAATGCTTAGGACAAATGAGTCTTAGGCTAACCATTACATTATGGAAAATAATCGTTATGACAATTGATCGTTAGGGCATGTGCCCATTAGGACAAACCAGTTAGGGCAAGTGACTTTAGGACAAACGTTGTTAGGGATTCAGAATGACACCCAGTAGAATCATATAGGTAAACAAACCAAAAGTATACAGCTAAGATACGCGTGCAGCCGCGATACCTTCATACTGGTACGCGCCCCACGGCAGGCTGGTCAACGACACCTTCTCGTAACTCATGAGGCTCAGACTCATGAGGAGGTAAACAGTTTTTTTCTCGATTTTAGCCACCGTAGCCTATGGAGACTAACAAGTAACGCTAAGCGGTTTTCGTAGTCTATGGATGTTCCTATATTATGGGTGTCACATGCGTGTTTCTGACTTATTAAGCAATTGTTCCTACAATACAACCTAAAATAAATAATTAATTTGAGCTATGGTTTTGTTTTGTCCTCTTGACCGCGGCGAGCTGTGATTGGTCAATTTCATTATAATTGACAAAACTGTATCGAAATGAATATTATAGTTGAGTTGGGAGCCCATACATTAAAAGTACCCAAACGCAGTTTGGTATACGAAATCTTAATTCAAGAATTACAGTCGACGAGTAGAAAAATTATATTTTAGTATAGTCTGTTTTCTTTAACTATGAAGTACTGCATCGAAAAAAGTAAGGAACGCTCTTTTATTCACTGTATAGAAAATGTACATATGGCTTAGTACTTTATAGTTACCTACACTTGAATTTGCGAAATCTTAAATTCGTAAAGAGGAAGTGTAGGAACATATGTAAGTTATATTTTAGTATAGTCTGTTTTCTTTAACTATGAAACACTGCATCGAAAAAAGTAAGGAACCCTGTTTTATTCACTATACAGAAAATATGTATAGCTTAGTACTTTATAGTTAAAAAAACGCACTATAAGAGTAAAAGAATACGAGTTTTATGTTAAATATTTCACTTTCATATTTGTAAATTTTCTTCCATTTGCCTAAATGTACATCATTATGTATATTTTGCACCCTCTAGCATCTGTAGAAAACGATTTATAATTTTTATAATGCTCATAATTAACTTAAATAAGAAAGAAAAAAATTTGCAATTACACCAATAACTTATTGTGAATAAAAAGCATATGCAATCAAAATTTGGCTCAATGTATAAAATCCGGTTAAAATTAACTGAAACTGACGTGGCTTTTCACTATTATAATATTAAAATAAAATAATTTACTGAGCTTTATTAATTTGAGTGTAATTGCTTCCCACGCCGCCACTTTACCGCAAGCGAGCACTCAATAAATGCACGTAATTAATAAAAACATGTCAATAAATGTATTAAGTTGACATATCCCCTGGTATTTAAGGGTTAAGGGTAAACACTTTCTTAGTTTTAGTTAGTTGAGGTTATGAGCGTTTCTTTTATTTTTTGCCATTTTTATTTTTTGCGACCTTTTTTGCCACTTTTGTGTTATTTCTACTCAGAATCACGAGCTCTTTCGAACCTAGTGGGATAAAAAAATGTCCCAGAGTTTTTTCCTATTGTGTGGCGGTAACAAAAAGGAAAGTTTGAAAAATTTATGGACATTTTAGGACACTTTTTTTCTCCTATAAGGATGAAAAGGGCTCGCGATCCTGACTAGAAATAACACAAAAGTGGCAACAATGGTCACAATAAATAAAATGACAAAAAATAAAAGAAACGCTCTTATGCGTTTTTCTTATGGGCACTGTATGGGCATCATAAAATGAATGGGTATTAAAGCCTCACCAAAATGTTCCCAAATAGTTAGATGTCCACAAAAAAGATATACGTTCTCCTAAACATTTTTGACCTTAGAGGATATAACCAACGGAGACGCCATGTCTAAAATTTTCGGTACAAAATAGTCTGCCGTTTTTTGCGGGGGAGGGGCACATCAAATGTATAGGTACGTCATGTCAGATAAACGTCAGTCCATACATATGGTTGACCATTGGCCGCCTATTTTCGACAGAGGGGAACGCCTGTTAATGGCGGCTCCATTGTTAATTACTCCGAGTTTTTGACCTTTAAATATCACTTTCAATATTCGAAGCCCGTCTGTTTAATACATTTGTGGGCAGTAGCTAAATTGCTGGTTTCATCGCAAAGGCAAAATAATTAGAAACCGTATGTCGAGTTTGAAAATTAAAAACAAAAACCAGCCAGCTACAACTGATGTCAAAGGGCTAGAAAAAAGTAAAAAGCCACATAGAGAGCAGCTTGGCAATTCCCAAACTTGGAACGTAATAAAAAACTGTGATCGTAGAAAAATGTTCGACATGCAAGCTTGTGCTCTTCGAAATAAAGATTATAATAATATAGAATTGAACCTGGTCAAAAATATTTGGTACCTATTTCTAATGTTTGCTTAATCATTTTCCATTCAAAAAGAACGACATGAGAAATGCTCCTTGGCCACTTTTTAAGGAAAGAAGAAATACACTTTCTAATAAAAAGGTATATTTTTGTCTTAATTGTTGAATAAGTATCAACTAAATATCAATAGAGTTAGACCAAGAAGAATCTGCAGAGATTTTGATAGCACATGCAGTGCCCGTGTTATTTATTACGTCATAATTTCATAGAAGTTTGACTTTTAAAATAACACCTGCACTGCGTGTGCTGTCAAAATCTCTGCACACTTTTCTTGGTCTCACTCTAGTACCTACCCTACTCATGTCATCACGTCTTATTTCCATAGGAAATTCTCGTCAGTTATGCTCATTCGTAATCGATGGCAAATACGCATCATACGCTCGAATCCGCCGTCCATTTGGTTCATTAAAGTTCGTTAACGCCACACTGGCTTGTAATCTCCGTCGATTGGGGTAATCTGCATTAATACGATCAGATTCTGTTAATACGAGCTCACTGTATCTTGGGACTAGGTACCATCAATTAAATAAAGTAATTATGGGAACGGGTATGGCGAGTCATTATATTATAGAGAAAATTTAGTATAAATTTGGGCTTGGATCCAAATAACATTCTTGAGTTTGTTTTTGCTTAAGTATTAGTAGAATGAAATATCGGATTTGGTGAGTGCGTTTTTGGTGTCATCGCATGCGAATTTTGTCTTCAAAGAAGACTAACGACTTTTGGTATAGTTTAAACTACACTGACATTAACTTTGGTAAAAAATAGTACCTGCACATATTTGGATTAGATTGCCGAGCGGACCACAGTTTCCTTAGGCAAACTACTTATGGCAAAATCCGGGACAACACTAGGTTGAATTGAAAAGATTTGTCAAAAAATAAAATTATCCTGACATTCCACTGATGGTGCAAGTAACACATTAATAAATTTAAAGCATCCTTAAGCCTCACGCCGACAAAAATCCATTGCGTTAATATAAGTGAAAGTGATTGAATGCTGGGGTGATGGATGGAACACCCTTGTCACGCAGCGTATAATGACCTTTCAAGTCATTTTTTGCTTACCAGACAGTTTAAAGCAAATCCTCAGGACGCCGTTAAGTGAGCACGGTAGGTAGTTAAAGCTAAAGATCTAAAAAAGCATTGTTAATAGTCTGGCAAACCAATTTTGTTAGTAACAGAAGAAATAACAACTATACTAAACCCTCTTTTTGGAATAGTAATATGTACTAGCATAAGGAAAATACAGTATGACTTCCTCTCTGCCTATGACAAGAAACTCTTACCAAACTACATATATTTTCCAAGACGTTCTTTATGGCCTAAATTTAAATAAAATACGGAACCCTAAAAATACATACTAAATATCCACAAATATTTAGTATGTGGTAAACGCCTATTTAATTCGATTCATAATTTCTTGAATACAATGAAGGTCATAATTAATCATAATTTTTAATCAAAAGTTATTGTATACGCAATTCAGACAAACGATATGTTTCCAATTCATTTCATTAGAAATCACCCGCAGTTTCATTTAGCAATAACTCTTATCATCCTATTCGCACATAAACCAAATAACGCAGTGATTATTCAGTATTGATTAAACATACATTCGACCAGTTGTGTAAAATTTGATCGCGATTGAGAATGCCCGTAAAAAACACATAAAAAAATATTCGGATCGAGTCTAAGCACTCATTGTTTTATTCCACCCTAATCATAAAAATGAGATCAAAATGACATAAATGGAAAGGGTTCTTGCGTCAATCATTCGAGTGAATGCGTCTATTAGAATAATAATTGAATAATTACATGTCCAACCGTCGTAGTAACTGAGCTACACACACATTTTCAAGGGACAGTAGTTGTGTGATCTATGTATATGTTTAGGTACGTAGGTATATCGTAAGAAGCAAAACCTGTGCTGTGATGGGAAGAAATCACCTTTAACTTGTGTTTTATGTTGACCATCAATGCATTATTATAAACTTCTAAGGAAGTGGGAACTGACCCAAACCGTAATCCAAGCGGACAGAGCCGCGGGCATAAGTAGTACCTACTTAACTTTTGGGCCAAATGTTAGTTACTTAACCACTCCTTTCCCATACGTCATACGATGTTAATCCCTTTAGCTCGGGAGTCATTCGACTCACGTCGCATTTGGGCGAACGTGACCCAACCGACACTTGAAAACAAACGAATGAAAACAGATAAAAGTTCCCATCCATACAAATATTACCTATTATAATGCTACAGTAGCTCTCTTTTCTTATTACCTCGTCATGGTTCTCGGTTTAGTCCAATAACATATATAACATAATTTATTTAAAAACACGTAGGTATTTCATGGTTACATTCATATAAAACAATGACTTAAAAATAGTGATGGTTTTATGTGCCTGAACTAGGATTCCCTGTGTTTCAGGCGTGAATAGTGGCTAAGGCATTTAGTTTGAATTTTGTACGATATCAATGTGCATTTTTTTATACTTTTAACTACTTATAAATCCCCGAATGGTTCCCATATAATTTATTCGTCATCATGTTTTTTTAAATAAAAATCATTTATTTTATCATGATATACTTACTATTTATTGTTTCTAAACTTACTGAAACAAGTCTCGAATAGTAACTAAATATGCGTGAATAAAATCATAAATTGATTATCGTGTTAATATGACTCACGAGAGTTTATATTCAATAATCTTTGTTCTCCCTCTCTGATGTGTAAATACTTACTTGACATGTATATCGATATAATATTATTTAACTCCCTGGGTAAATAAAACTATCTGTAAATAAAGTAAAAACACTATCCATGGGTATTACTTATAATAGGTTCCCAATAACGGGTCAATGATCTACAAATAGATACAGGGTAGTCGGCGCCGTAGAAAGGGTAAGAGGAATTCTGAAACAATAAACAAAATCGTGACCGTTATAAATAATGCTCTAGGGATTCGGCCGACCTTCGATACGCCAACCTTTCCACACTCAAGGCGCTTCACACACAGAAAGAAATAATGTTAGTGAGGAAATTGTATCAGAAACTGTTATGCTTCTAAGTTGTTTTCTATTATTGATAGGCAACCGTGAGCGAAAAATAAATCAGCAATACGTGATTTATCGCATTCAGTTGAAATACTTAAAAAAAACGGTCAAGTGAGAGTCGGACTCGCCCACCGAGGGTTCAGTACTTTTTAATATTTTTTGTTATAGCGGCAACAGAAATACATCATCTGTAAAAATTTCAACTGTCTAGCTATCACGGTTCATGAGATACAGCCTGGTGACAGACGGACGGACGGACAGCGGAGTCTTAGTAATAGGGTCCCGTTTTTACCCTTTAGGTACGGAACCCTAAAAATGGCAAAAATAAAAGAAACGCTCACAGACGAACAGACGGACAGACGGACAGTGGAGTCTTAGTAATATTATAGAGGATCCCGTTCCTTTGGGTACGGAACCCTAAAAAGAAAATAATGTAAGCTCAATAAGAAGCTTGCCAAAAAATTGATTAAAACTTGTAATTGAGAAGGCCAAATATAATATTGTCAAGGTACAACTACTGACAAAAACCCTAACAACGATCAAAGTTTAACGTACTTATCTTAAATACATCTATAGACTTTGTCTGTAACACTACTTTGAAGCCTTTGCTTTGTCGATGTTCAACTAATTTGAAAGTATCTCCGTGCACTTTGCTCCCGAATACCGGTTCAAAGCTGAACAAAGCCGGCCGACTTCTCAGTCTTTGCTCTTCACGTACAACTTGTTGGTTTGAAGTTCATATTTATTTCGGTGCTTCTGTAACTGGTGTCGTTTAACTTTTTTCTTCGAAACTATTTTTCGTAAAGATCGAATAACATCAAGTCTTAGGAAAATGCCTTGGTATTTAATTTAAAAAAGCGACTAGTAGGTCGATTTGAACTCTAAAATCGTTATTAAACTGTCATGTTATTAATAATTTCTTTATCAGATTTTTTTTCTATTTTATTAAGGTTTTATTTACACTAACACTTATGTTAGTCGGTCTAATGGAATAAAATACAGATCCTGTGCTAAATTCACTGTCTTCCTATGACGGTTCTTGAGATATAGCCCACTGAGATACGGACTTGTTGGAATCCCCATGTTATGCTATGTAATTGACTAAAGTTGAAGGTACCTATAGATAGTTTAAATTGGTTAGATATAAGCACAGTAATTTTTAAATTTCATATAAGTTATATAATAACGCTTACCTATTGTATTATCATCATCATCATCATCATTGTATTATAGTAACGTCAATCATAGGTATCATAAGTAATTCTTCTTTCTGTTTCAGGTAAGTATGGAAAGCAAATCTACTGTGTAAAGCCGATTACCATTTAACTATACAAACGTAAGTATCTGGGGGCACGGTAGCGCCCCCGCCAAGACACACGACGGTTAACAGTTTTTTTTTCTATACCTACTAATTGTTCAAAATTCTTATGTCAAAGCATAGGTTCCCTGCCCTTTTCCCACGTTATGTGGGGTCGCCGGTCGGCACAACATGCTTTTCTCTTCCATTATCCTCTGTCTTTCGTCACCTCAGCACTCACTCCTTTCTTTCTCATATCCTCTTTCTCACAATCCATCCATCGTTTTTTGGGTCTACCATCCGCTAAAAAAATTGCTATTTGCTATTTGTTAGTCCCAAAAATATCCAATTTGTTCCGGCCTTTGAAACTACGTAAAAATACATGTACTAAATGTATTGGATGTTTTTAATCAAGCTGCATTCCGGGTAGCATTTTTTACTGTGGTTACAATCGCATACCCAATTTTAAATTATACAAAATGGTTAAATCCAAATTTGAAAAGTTCAGATACTGCAACATTCACTCCAACAATCCTTTATTACGGTCCGTTCGGTCGCTCGTGTTTCAATGTTCATTCATTCGTTATTTCGATCAGTTTGTAAGCTTCTTGATTTCGCTCGATTTCACGTCATTATTTCATTATTATTCTTGCGGTGTTAGAATTTAAGGTTTATAAAAGCTTTTCTAATGCTACATACCTACAATCTAGTGGAGTGCCAATTATTAAATTGTTTTATTTGGTAATTTCGATATAAGCACCAGCCAAACCAGAGAAACCTTTCAAACCGTAGATTATTTCAAACAGTAGATTCAAATTCGACTTGCCAACCAACGAATTTCTCGGAATTGATTTTTCTGAGAAGCTTTTTGGTAGTTTTGATAAATGAAAATAACATGGTCTAGATTCATTTCTGCGTTAAAAGGTTAGATATCAGTTTTTTTTTTTAATGTGGTTGCTTTTGCGCCGATTCTTCGAATAAGTTTGCCTCGGGCTAGCACAGAAACTACGCAAAAATACAGAAAGAGCTACTCTTAAACAATTTCCTCCAAGCCTTTATTCCATATCGGTAGCAAACAAACTTTTAGCCTGCCTGACGGTAAACGGTTACCGTAGCCTATAAGCCTTACTTACTATTGTATACGCTGCCGACCCTAAAGATAACACAATACCGGGTAGCCGTAACCATGGGATTTTAAATCAAATGCCATAACCATAACACATATATACGTGTCACTAATATTTAGTTTCTAACTGTAAATCTAAAGCAAGACGCGATGATACCTACCCGTTTCAGCAAACAATGTATATACTTACTACATTGAAAGTATTAATTTCCTAGGTTATTCAAAAAGACGCTTTATGAAAGTATTATGATTATATATAAAGTAGTTTATTATTACTAAAAATGCCTTACTTATTTAGATTAAAAATAATTGGAGAAGTAAAATCGATTCTTGTTTTAGTCCCGAGGTCAAAAGCACTCTGTAGGTACCTATAAGCAAAGGAATTTTTAATGAAGATATTTTCGCTTCGTATTTTTAGGAGTAAAGTACGTAAAGTTTAGAAAATGTTTAATTATTATAGCTGTGCACATTGTATAGCCGTTAAAACGCAATTTTTAGAAGTTTGATTTTTTTGAATTACACTATACTTTATTTATTAAAGGCTACAAATATAATGACCACCAAAAAATACTTTGGTACCCTAAATAAAAAAATCATGCTTTCCAAAAAAAATTACTGAACACCAAAAAAATAAGACCTAAAAATACAAAAGTACCACCATTTTAATTACGACTGCACTTCAAATTGTATTCAAATACCAAATATATTGAATGATCACCAAAAATCATGAATGATCAATTGATCACCAAATCTTGAAGACCAAATTAATGCGATACTTTCACCTAAATAAACCACTATGATTACCAAAAAATGTATACATATTACCAAATAAAGTAAACTGATGCCAAAATTACTAGCCCCTCCCGCTCAACCCCCCGTACCCCGCACCGCATACCTACCTTACCTAATCTACTTTTCTAGTAGCATTTCGTTATGCTACTAGAAAAGTAAGTCAAACTGCTATCAGTTAAGTGGGTTAGGTTAGCACTGCGACCCTTACAGAAACGAAATGGTACTAGAAAAGTAGGTCAGGTTAGGTTTGAACTGCGACCTTTACAGAAACGAAATGCTACTATAAAAGTGGGTTAGGTTAGGTTAGAACTGCGATCCTCACAGAACCGAAATGCTACTAAAAAAGTGGGCTAGGTTAAGTTTCAACTGCTACCCATACAGATACGAAATGCTACTAGAAAAGTGGGTTAGGTTAGGTCTGAACTGCGACCCATACAGAAACGAAATGCCAATAGAAAAGTGGGTTAGGTTTGCTATCCTATTAAAGCAAATGACTCCAAAATAATCATTCTTCTAGAAACGAAATTCTACTAGAAAAGTGGGTTAGGTTAGGTTTGAACTGCGCCCCATACAGAACCAAACTGCTATCAGAAAAGTGGGTTAGGTTAGGTTTGAACTTGCGACCCTTACAGAAACCAAATGCTACTAGAAAAATGGGTTAGGTTAGGTTTGAACTGCGACCCTTACAGAAAAGAAATGCTACTAGAAAAGTGGGTTAGGTTAGGTTTGAACTGCGACCCTTACAGAAAAGAAATACTGCTACATACCTACAATCTAGTGGAGTGCCAATTATTAAATTGTTTTATTTGGTAATTTCGATATAAGCACCAGCCAAACCAGAGAAACCTTTCAAACCGTAGATTATTTCAAACAGTAGATTCAAATTCGACTTGCCAACCAACGAATTTCTCGGAATTGATTTTTCTGAGAAGCTTTTTGGTAGTTTTGATAAATGAAAATAACATGGTCTAGATTCATTTCTGCGTTAAAAGGTTAGATATCAGTTTTTTTTTTTAATGTGGTTGCTTTTGCGCCGATTCTTCGAATAAGTTTGCCTCGGGCTTCTTTTAGCAACTTACAAAGTGATGTCGTCTGCTCCTCTTAAAGTGTACCCCATTTTAAAAAGGTCTTTCCATTCCTAAAAATATGTGAGTAAATGTTATGCTAACTTAAATTTTATTACAACTCGATGTGTTTTCGAAAATCTTCTAAAATTTCATTAATTAGAGTTTTTTCAAAAATTCAAATATGATATTACTTTTGATGCAGTCGTTCTACTTTCAGTGAATCGACGCCATACCGAGTATGTTTTGCATGCTTTTGATTCAAAAAATGTCCTCGCAATTTGTCACTCGGAGAATGAATATTTATAGACAACGAATAAAGCTTTGCCTATGAATAAATCCAAATTCCTTTTTGCCTATTTGCACGATCGACGCGAAACTGCTTTCGTCATTCTGTTGCAGTTGCTGTTACTAGAATATCTCACTGGAAATACGCTTACTGATTCGTAGCTCTACACAGTCGATTTTTGTATCACGTTGGTGGCAAACAAATACATGGCCCACCTTATGATAAGCTATTAAATAGGTAGCCCAATAGACGCTGGTAAATAAGAACAGATAAACAAGACCTTTTCGAAAATTGGGCGTTGTTCTCAATAATAATTAGGTAGCTAATATAATAAAAGATGTCTTATCTTCAAAACAAACTTCGACTCAGAGTTGTACTTAGCCAAAGTTTGTAGAAAACTTTTAAGTGTTAAATAATGCTTGTCTGCAAGCAATTTCAACTTGGGCATGAGGTCGTGTGTGTGAACAGGTTTCGGCAGTAGCACAAAGTGTGCAGGGTTGATACGGTCGGTGCCCCAACTTAAGTACCCAAGTTGCCATACTAATTGTATAGAAAAGTGTATACCTACAGTTGGCTGTTGCAGTTGCAGCGAACATGATTTAGGCTAGGATCATGACGGGAGCCTATTCAGCGAACATGATCTAGTGGACTATTCGAGAATAGACTTGAGCAGACCTATATATCGAACATAGGCGTTATTGTTTTAATAAATATGTAGCTAATTTACTCATTTGGAATGAAATTTAGTGAAATGTATTCCAAATGTTGTATGTCATAATAATTAACTACCTGCTTAACAATAATTCTACCAAGTAAAACCTTATCATAATGAAAACTTGCTAGTTGGTTGCTAAAGTAAATCATCTGCGAAAAGTTTTGTTGGCAAGTGAAATTCGGACAATAAAACTTCGACGAAAAGGCAGAACACCCATCAAAACATTTCTAACTCGCATCGCGAATTCTTGGTAGGTATACTGCTCGCTGAGTCTTCGTTTCAATATTCATTTGCATTTTATATTCGAGCTCTTTCTACGCAAGACAATGCTCGCTCGACAATAGCCCAAAGGATTCGCTAGCACAGAAACTACGCAAAAATACAGAAAGAGCTACTCTTAAACAATTTCCTCCAAGCCTTTATTCCATATCGGTAGCAAACAAACTTTTAGCCTGCCTGACGGTAAACGGTTACCGTAGCCTATAAGCCTTACTTACTATTGTATACGCTGCCGACCCTAAAGATAACACAATACCGGGTAGCCGTAACCATGGGATTTTAAATCAAATGCCATAACCATAACACATATATACGTGTCACTAATATTTAGTTTCTAACTGTAAATCTAAAGCAAGACGCGATGATACCTACCCGTTTCAGCAAACAATGTATATACTTACTACATTGAAAGTATTAATTTCCTAGGTTATTCAAAAAGACGCTTTATGAAAGTATTATGATTATATATAAAGTAGTTTATTATTACTAAAAATGCCTTACTTATTTAGATTAAAAATAATTGGAGAAGTAAAATCGATTCTTGTTTTAGTCCCGAGGTCAAAAGCACTCTGTAGGTACCTATAAGCAAAGGAATTTTTAATGAAGATATTTTCGCTTCGTATTTTTAGGAGTAAAGTACGTAAAGTTTAGAAAATGTTTAATTATTATAGCTGTGCACATTGTATAGCCGTTAAAACGCAATTTTTAGAAGTTTGATTTTTTTGAATTACACTATACTTTATTTATTAAAGGCTACAAATATAATGACCACCAAAAAATACTTTGGTACCCTAAATAAAAAAATCATGCTTTCCAAAAAAAATTACTGAACACCAAAAAAATAAGACCTAAAAATACAAAAGTACCACCATTTTAATTACGACTGCACTTCAAATTGTATTCAAATACCAAATATATTGAATGATCACCAAAAATCATGAATGATCAATTGATCACCAAATCTTGAAGACCAAATTAATGCGATACTTTCACCTAAATAAACCACTATGATTACCAAAAAATGTATACATATTACCAAATAAAGTAAACTGATGCCAAAATTACTAGCCCCTCCCGCTCAACCCCCCGTACCCCGCACCGCATACCTACCTTACCTAATCTACTTTTCTAGTAGCATTTCGTTATGCTACTAGAAAAGTAAGTCAAACTGCTATCAGTTAAGTGGGTTAGGTTAGCACTGCGACCCTTACAGAAACGAAATGGTACTAGAAAAGTAGGTCAGGTTAGGTTTGAACTGCGACCTTTACAGAAACGAAATGCTACTATAAAAGTGGGTTAGGTTAGGTTAGAACTGCGATCCTCACAGAACCGAAATGCTACTAAAAAAGTGGGCTAGGTTAAGTTTCAACTGCTACCCATACAGATACGAAATGCTACTAGAAAAGTGGGTTAGGTTAGGTCTGAACTGCGACCCATACAGAAACGAAATGCCAATAGAAAAGTGGGTTAGGTTTGCTATCCTATTAAAGCAAATGACTCCAAAATAATCATTCTTCTAGAAACGAAATTCTACTAGAAAAGTGGGTTAGGTTAGGTTTGAACTGCGCCCCATACAGAACCAAACTGCTATCAGAAAAGTGGGTTAGGTTAGGTTTGAACTTGCGACCCTTACAGAAACCAAATGCTACTAGAAAAATGGGTTAGGTTAGGTTTGAACTGCGACCCTTACAGAAAAGAAATGCTACTAGAAAAGTGGGTTAGGTTAGGTTTGAACTGCGACCCTTACAGAAAAGAAATACTACTAGAAAAGTGGGATAGGTTAGGTTTGAAATGCGACCCTTACAGAAAAGAAATGCTACTAGTAAAGTGGGTTAGGTTAGGTTTGAACTGCGACCCTTGCAGAAAAGAATTGCTACTAGAAAAGTGGGTTAGGTTAGGTTTGAACTGTGACCCTTACAGAAAAGAAATACTACTAGAAAAGTGGGTTAGGTTAGGTTTGAACTGCGACCCTTACAGAAAAAAAATGCTACTAGAAAAGTGGGCTAGGTTAGGTTTGAACTGCGACCCACACAGAAACGAAATGCTACTAGAAAAGTGGGTTACGTTAGGTTTGAACTGCGAACCTTGCAGAAAAGAAATGCTACTAGAAAAGTGGGTTAGGTTAGGTTTGAACTGCGACCCTTGCAGAAAAGAAATGCTACTAGAAAAGTGGGTTAGGTTAGGTTAGGTTTGAACTGCGACCCTTACAGAAACGAAATGCTACTAGAAAAGTGGGTTAGGTTTGGTTAGAACTGCGACTGTAACAGAAATAAAATGCTACTAGAAAAAGGTGGCGAAGTGGATTAATTAATTTAATAGGATAACGATAATTATATTAAATATTTGCACATTTTTAATTAAAATGTGGTTAAAATTTTGGTGGTCATTTACTATTTTTGGGTTTACAATGATTATTTTGGAGTCATTTGCTTTAATATGATATCAAGATTTAAAAATTTGGTTATAATTTTACATTATAATGGAGTTCTAATTTTGGTGGTCATTTACTATTTTTGGGTTTACAATGATTATTTTGGTGTCATTTTCTTTAATAGGATAGCAAGATGTAAAAATTTGGTTATCATTTCACATTAAAATGGGGTTTGAAATTTGGTAATCATTTAGTATTTTTGGGTTAATAATGATTAGTTTGGTGTCATTTCCTTTAAAAGGATAGTAAAGTGTAATAAAATTGGTAATAATTTCACATTAAAATGGTGTTATAATTTTGGTGATCATTCATTATTTTAGGGTGGTAAAATAGATTTTTTTGGTATTAAATTTTACTAAATCTGGTGATCAGTTAAATAGCTGCCTTTATTAAATGTACCTAATGTCAATGTCATTTGATGTTTACCTTCAAGGAAAACATCGTAAGGATATTTTCATTAGGGTGTATTGGCCAAGGTATAAACATTATTGAAGTTGCAGACTGCTTATGAAGCATATATATGTTGAAAAGCTAATCCAACTCTCGCAAATATATACCTAATTGAAATCATCATTACCGAGCCTCACTTCAATGGTATGGTAACGAGTTGAATTCACCGCGATTCTCACTTGTTGAACGTGGGGCGTAATATGGCACATTTACATAGCTGATAGGCTGCGTAATAATCTAGTTTCACTCGGCAGTTTGTGCCAAATATTGTTGTGTCGCTTTAGTAGCTATGCGCCTTCCTGCAGCGTTTTGACGGCCTTTTTTTCTTTATAATCATCTCAGCAAATATTACAGGTGTTTTGTAATATTTTAGAATTAGGGTGTCTGCTGTTTTCCACAATTGGAATTGCCCAAAACTTGGAAAAGGATAATAATCCAGTATTTTTGTCGAATTTTGTAACCTGGCTCTTTTGCGTCAAATCCGGTAGTTCTGATTTTTTGCAGACGTGTTTATGATGTTGGCCCAATGAATAATACAAGTTTCTGACTTCGAGCGCCGAACGCAACTTTGTTAATATCGAAAAACTCGCGAAAATTTCGGTTTTCTTTTAGATTTGGGCGATTATAACCCTAAAGGACTAGTTTTTGAGAGTGCCTTCTCAGGACGTTTTTAAAGTGGACTAATTTGCTACAATATGAGACTAGAATTGACTCTGTACATCTAGTAGTTACCGAAATAAAACTTTACAAAATTTATAATTTTTTGAAATTGTATTCGTAGGGTAAGTAAGTGCAGTGAGTATGCACTTTAGTCTCAGGCGATGCCGCTTGGCACAATTGTTTCTAAGTCTTGAGTCTTGAGTCGCCTTTACTCGGTAATGGATTGTAATGACACCCCTGATCCTCAGACTCAGTCATTAGATAATCAATAAGTTTCGTGCCCGGACGAGCCGATTTGCATTTCACTCGTCGGTACATTAGACGATCTGCATAATGGCGTGCACATTTTGCGGGATTGCGGAATATTGTTATATCACGGTTGTCCGCTCTCTATGAAAATTGCACAAATGAGAGCACTGTCACGATTGACATTTATCTCGTCCTATAATACATCCTTCGTGGTCTTATCGTTTCCCAAACAGTTCGTCCTTTTTCTGGCAAAGAGTTTACTTAATTTGTTAAAACCTTCAACATGAATACTTGAAAACCAAGAGCAACAATAGGTACTATATAATGAGATCTTATGGAACCTCCAGTAAGAGTGGCAGAGAAAGCGCGAATATGTATTATTATTTTGTCCTTGTCATAGTATAATTTTTCATTTCTGTCTACGTTTAAAAAGGTCGAAGTGTCACGTCTAAACAGAGACGTATTGTGCAGTGCTTGGTGGGCAACAATCAACCCGACTGTTTTCAATTTTGTCGCACTGTGTATGTTCTGTCCCTCACGGGTGCACTCATGTGGCAACACTTTGAGCTTAAAACCTTTCTTCGGCGAATAATGTTAATGGCATCCTTGCAAAATATTCTATTCACAGTAGTTAATGCATAGACAATTTGAATGAGGTTACTATGGTTTATAAATTATAGTACAAAACAGACAGTTAACTGACGGAAACTTCTGCTAAGCACTAGCTAACACACACCAAGTAACTCGAGGCAAACCGAACTAACATTTGAATTGCGTTTGCAAACGCTTCGAGATGTGAACTCCGCGACAGAACGCGGGAAACGTTATCTAGTTGGTTTATCTAATCGGTTATGTGAATTTTCGGATGGTTCCATTAACCTTTATTTTCATTGAAGAATATATAATAATGAATTAGAAGCAAATTATGATGCCCGCGGGTCTTTGTATTAACTAGAGATATTGTTACCTGTACCTGTATTTAACTAAAAAAACATTTAAATAATAATTTACTTACTTTGTTCCCTAGACAGTTGATAAATGTAGCAGGTAGTGAGAAACAACATAAAAAAATAGTTCTTTCGAATTTGGAAACCTCTTCATTTATTTGAAGACAGTTAATTAAAACATGTTCATTTATATCCACAGTGACATGATATGCAAGTGACGAAAAACGTATTTAAATGTAATAAACCATTGGACGGATAAAACCGTCAGCGCCGTGTCCGCGGTAACACAATAACCGCAGGCAGTAGACATGTGCCATATTCAGGCACAGTGGGAATTAGGTTCAGAGGCATAACGAGTTACGTCCCTACATTTACTTTTATGTAGGTATATACATATTTCAAATTGATTATAACGCCACTCATCGTCCTAACGCTGTCCCGGCGTTTTGCAATGGGCAAGCTTATTCTAGGAATTGGCTAAAAAAAGTCACTGCCATCTGACTGGAAATAATTACTACAGTTAAACTGAAGACTTATTGTTTCTTGTTACCTAATATTTTTAAGGGAGATATCTTTCTGTTTACTTATTTACTATGTGACATGTTCCACTTGATCGCACGCTCTCGACTCGTGATGTCATATGTCACCGCCGTGTGGCATAGCGTATAACACACCGTTTGCTTTATAAATACCTTTTCAGGAATATTTCCTTCTGTTTTTATATACTATGTGACAGCATTCCACTTGATCGGACGTTCTCGACTCATGACGTTACATGTCACCGCTGTGCGACAAAGCTTATAATGCACCGGTCGGTTTATAAATACTTGGTAAGGAATATCTCCTAGATTATATTAGTGATGCTACGATTCGACTTCACAAATCGGTTCAAACTGATTTAGGTCTGAAGTCGACTAAATCGACTTGAGTGTTCCGTAAATCGACTTATGATACGTTCAAGGTTCACCCGCTCTAATCACCCTTTCCGATTTGTTGTTGCGTCACTTTCGTTTGACATATTGATGCATAAAATGTACACGAATCGACTTAAAAACCACGAAGAAAAATGTTGCCATGCACATTGCCGCCATTATTGAGCCGAGTCAAGTCGAAACTTGGTATCTACAGGTAAAGTAAAATGAAACTTATTGTTCAAGTAGTAAGGTTCAATTTCGCATAGGCTTAAAGATATCGATTTGGCGGTATACTTGGATCGGTTTGCCAGTTTTGCGCCGCGTCGATTTGCTAACTGAACGAATTCGCGGCAATGACTCACGGAATCGCACGAGACCGCACGCTGTTTCCTGTTTGCCGGTATACTTAGTGCTTTCCCGTTTTATCTTTAGCAATTAATGAAATTTTGATCTACCGCGCAACGGAAAGTAAAAAAAGATTACAAAAGTTTTAAGTCAAAGTTTTTGCTGTCGTGTTGTTCTAAGCATTTTCTAACCTAGGGTCGAACAAACCGTAAAATTGACAATTCGATTTCTTCAACTCAAAACCGAACGACTACGGAGCGGTTTGAACTACTGATAATTAAAAACTAGAAGTTAAATCGACTTGGCCAAATCGGTTTGCAAACCGATTTGGGTTTAAACCGGAGTCGACTTATTCGGTTTGAATTTTTTTCGATTTGACCCATCACTAGATTATATTTATATGTGTCGTTCCACAGTAAAGGTACCTCATCTGCTCTTACTGAAATTTTAAAATCAGGTTCGAAGGACCACTTTGACTTGACCACATTGTTTAAATAAGTTGCTATGTTACCAATCAATACCAGTCAATTATTCACATAATATTTGTCAGTTTTATATATAGATTATTTATGATGAACTAGCGTTAGCTAGTTTGCGTTTGTAACAGCGCCATCTTTTATGAAGTTTGGACAACACACTAAATAACTCCATATCGGCTCGAACAGTACCGTAGCACCGCGTTATTATTAAAGTGACGTTAATAATAACGCAGATTTTTATTTTATTTATGATATCTTTGCACTTGATCACACGCTCTCGTGGTGACACCTGACACCGCCACGTGACGAAGCTTTTAATTCACCGTTAAAATTTCAATGTCAAAACCGTACTAATTTACAGTGTACCCTACTCTTGCAATAAAACTCACTTCAGGTTAACAGGTTAAATTGTCTATAAAATATAAACGGGTTGGTACTCAGAATTTTTTTTCATAGTCGGATCGAGATAATTTTAGTCACATACGTTAGAAAATACTATCTGAGAACAGAAAAAACCGGGCAAGTGCGAGTCGGACTCGCGCACGAAGGGTTCCGTACCATAATGCAAAAAACGGCAAAAAAAGAAACGGTCACCCATCCAAGTACTGACCCCGCCCGACGTTGCTTAACTTCGGTCAAAAATCACGTTTGTTGTATGGGAGCCCCACTTAAATCTTTATTTTATTCTGTTTTTAGTATTTGTTTTTATAGCGGCAACAGAAATATATCATCTGTGAAAATTTCAACTGTCTAGCTATCACGGTTCATGAGATACAGCCTGGTGACAGACGGACGGACAGCGGAGTCTTAGTAATAGGGTCCCGTTTTACCCTTTGGGTACGGAACCCTAAAAAATAAGCTTTGAACATAAATTGAATATTTTATTATAATATAATATATGTATATTAAATGTTTAATATATAATAATATATTGGTACTTATTATAATTTATACCTACATATTGTTATTATGTATGCTATCATGTTTCTATTAACACAGCTAAATATTTTATTAACACATACGAGTCGCATTTATCACCGGCTGTTTACAGACGCGGTCGGTATAGCCCTAAAAAAATAAAAAACCCCGTACCTATCTCGACGAGTTTGGCAAAATGACGAAAATATTCATGGCCACGCGCGGTGAATTTACATTCGCGCAAAATCCGCGCGCGTTCGCGTAAATTATCGTGTTTGCATTCAGATTTACAAGGGTGTGTATACTGTGTAATAAGGTAAGGTAGACTATTTGGAATTCGTAGGACTATTTGGAATTATGGGAATTAATGGTTTTGAGTCCAGTCGGAATAGGTGAGTTTTGTATTCAAAAATTAGTGATGTATTGGGAATTTTATGAAACGCTGTTTCAATTAATTAGACTGGTATCATCACAAGACACTGGCACAAAACCTTAGAAAAAACTAAAGTAATTGCATGGTCTAATAAAACATGGTCTTCCATTCCCAGAGTGACACGGGCCTACGTCACAATAACATTGCCACTTTATTTCAACATAACATGTTACATGGGTACATTATACCTATGGTTAATAAGTTAAAATATTTCTTTATAATTTTATAATTTTCATTTATATGTATTTTAGCTTGAATTTTACAATAACACGTCATTTTTAATTACTCGTTAGCAATATCTTCCGATTCACGAAAGAAATTTCAGACTTTCAGGTAATTCTGTTTATACTACTGGCAACACAGGATAGCGCTGTGCACATTTGACAATTCGGATCTAGATAACTTCATGCCCTGACCGTCATCCTTGTCGAACGCGTGTTAATTGTTATTTCCTTCTCGCTCAGTGTCAGCAGTCGCAGTGTTTTCCAAACTTTTCACGTCGTAAGCTTGGTAATTAATGTGTAACTGTGAATTCGTTTTTTAAACGTTTGTCTTGTATAGATAAATAAAGTTTAATTTAATACATTAGATTTGTTTTATTTTACTATGTTTCTACATGAATAACTTAAAATTAATGCCGTTAAAATAATTTTCACCGTTGGTTAAAATTCTCCCACATTTCAAAGTTTGAGAACCTGTAAACAGCATGATGACGTAGGCGCGTGTCAGTTAGGTCATACGCGAATCTCGGAATGGAGTACCAGGCGGAGTATATTATTATACCATGAGTAATTGTTTCTTGTAAAAAGCGCACTTAATGTCCTAAGACATTCTTTAATATTTACTGAAACGGTTAATAAATGAAAATAAAGGTGACAGTCCATTTCCAACCGCAGCTGCACTACTGTCAATTTTACTATGGAAATTGACAGTAACAGCGACGCGTTCAGTACCTACTAGTAGTGCAGCTGCGGTCAGAAATGGAATGTTACGCTAAGTCATGACTGTTAAGAGTAAAAATCTTGTTAGTTTAAATCAATCAATTCATTAATAGTTACTTTATTTTAAAGTCAAGCAAGACCTTTTTTCCATTCTTAATCAACCCCACTCTCGGCTCCAACTAATAATTGATCTACATTCGTTCACTCATTCAGCGAATGAATGGCGGTACTCGGCGAATGATTCCTGAGCTTGCAACTTTGCGGTCAAGTGGCGGCTGAGCTTCACAAGTTCCTTGTAATGCGAGACTGAAAAGAAGTTTAAAAAAACAAGTGCCTATTCACAGCTCGATTAAATATCTACATAAGTTTACTTCGTAAAGTCGTGAGAGAAAATGTAGCCTCGCTCTGCATTTTCTTTCGCATGTATAACGAGGAGTGCTCCGAGGAATTGTTCGGATTTATCCCTGCCGCGTAATACTGGGATTTTATGACTATGTTATACTGTGACAAAATCGAGTAATACCCGACAGTCGTGTTTGAAAGCATATATTGCCGTTTATGACCACTTTATCCACCAGGTGCAAATAACGCCATTGTACCTATAAGCAATATTGAAATGTGTGTAAATTCGAGCGAGTGTGCCATGTTGGCGGGAGATGAAACCTTTTATTTACGACCGTGCTAGATTCAAAATATCACCAAGTTATTGTGTTAAAGTGATATTTTAAATGGTAATTCCCTTTATTTACCTATTGTATAAAAATAGGTATAAGGTACTTTAAATGAAGAATGAAGATCTTTATCAAATAACATCAGACCAGTGAATCGTCAGTATTGCAATTTTATTTAAATTGAATCTGATTATCACTGTTTCTGTGCTATTTTACATTTGATGGAATAGTTCCCCGCAATTCTTAACTATTTAATTTTTCAGGGCTTACTGTGAACATCGAAAATGGAAATTTCTTTATCTGCTTCTCTATCGCTATTGTATATTCGAGTGATTGAGAGGCAGATGAGGAAATTTCGAAGCCAAAAGCGGGAGCATTCACATTGTAATAACAATAACAGGTTATTATACATTGGATCTGGATATGTCATGGATATGATCTATCAGTGTTAAAAGTGACTTTTCTGGTTAACACATTCATTGCCACTAAGTGCTACGGGTTACGCTCGTAGCGCGTAGCCACGTCATTGCCGTGTGTAGCGCGTTGTCGTTACGAACAGTGTACCCGACAGTCGAGTTCTTGGCCCTGAATGTGTTAAAGAACCTGTTATTGCAATCAGAGTATGCCTTTGGGTCTCTAGCGGGTGTTAGCGGGTGCCGTAGCCGTAGCGTAGCCATTTTTCCACTATGCTTTAGATATTATCTTAGTTTGTGCTTGACAGTGGAGTTAGGTGGTTTTTATACCATACTTCGACATTGTAGTAAGTTTAATAATAATAATCATCATACGAATGAACAGTATGTTTAGAATATTTAGTTACATTATTTAAGTTAAGGTAAATAATAATAATAAATAATAAATATTAGGGGACATCTTACACAGATCAAACCTAGCCCCAAACTAAGCAAAGCTTGTACTATGGGTACTAGGCGACGATATACATACTTGTATAGATAAATACATACTTATATACATAGAA
Organism: Cydia splendana; assembly: GCF_910591565.1. Classification (NCBI taxonomy): domain Eukaryota; kingdom Metazoa; phylum Arthropoda; class Insecta; order Lepidoptera; family Tortricidae; genus Cydia; species Cydia splendana. The sequence goes on along the minus strand of NC_085969.1, from coordinate 8,706,537 downwards.
AACAACCCTGACTCAGGAACAAATACTAGTGTTCATCACAATAACACACCCAACACATTATGTTAAGAAACACGACACCTGTATTACGAACGTTGTTCTTATTAGTCCCGCCCGCGGACACCGGACTCACCAGGGGAGTCGGTAGCACTCAAAGTGCTAAACACATTACGTGCAGCGAAACTGAAACGGTCCATGAAAATGTAAAGCATTTTATAGTTCCAATTTCATTAAAAATGTACTGCACGGAAGGAAACAGTGCAACGTGAAATTTCAGTTTATTTTTTTGAACTTTATTGAAACAATAAAAACGATACTGGCAACCAATACACTGTAAACATTTCAACTGTCTACTTATTGTAGTTCATGAGATACAGTTCGCTGATAGACAGACAGAGGGACAACGAAAACTTAGTTACTTATTCTAATATCCGTCGAGTGAAGGAACGTTCTTAACTTTTAACCAACACTATAAGACATTTCTATTCGACATGTTGCTAAAAGAACGGCTTAGCTAATTTTGTGTCAGGCAATATACATATACATATTATTATAAACAAGTCCAAATGGCGAGCAGAGCGAAAGACAGCACACACTATTGATTCTGATTCTGATTCTGACTATTATGGCCATGATAAAAACTTTCATAAAATCTGAAACTTTCGTAATTAATGCTTGACGCATTTTAGCTGTAAACAAGCAATAATGTAGGGTACTAGGTGACGTTCCACGGCAAAAGGTACTTTATGACGGTTGGCGCTTACGCTATTATTAACACCGCTCCAATATTATTGCGGCCGCCATAAGGTACCTTTTGCCGTGGAACGTCACATATCTTTACTATTTCATATCTAGTGAATCTCTAATTCATTTCCCGAATCGCGCCGAGTGTCCAAATTTGTCGGTCGTAAATAGATTTTCCTAATTGTGAAAAGTTTTGGCCCTATAAATAAAAAACTAAATCCGAACCTCCAAATTGTTCCCAACGTTTTTAAATCATATTGGCACTTATAAGCAAAATAGTTAAAAGCAACTCTGCCATGAAACTAGTAGGGAATTCTTGTGTAGCGAATAGTTGTAGGTACATTTTGTACCCGCGGCACGTCCTTGCTCCAATATCTAGCGTCGGTGAGCAAGTATCTGCTTGTTTATCATGGGATAGTGGTTGAATAAACGTCAGGATTGAATGCAACGCACGTAGCGGGGGTACGCGACATCGCGAAGGTGTTTTCCAAAATAAATTAACAGACAGTTATACATACTTACATATATGGGCCATACTGAAAGTTTCTGGATTCAGATATATGAGACGACTTATTTTTTCTAAGTGGCCAGTCCAGGAATTTTCAGTATGCCCTAAGTATAAACATAGGTATTTTAGTTCTTACTAGTTTTTGGGAGTTTGCTGCTCGAGCAGCGTTTTGGATTACTGAAAAAGGATAGGTATTTGAATCCACGTTGATTTTTACTCATGACATAAAGGGTGGGATGCAGTTTGTATGATGCTGGTTTGTGCACAAACTAATGTTTCATTTACCTTCAAAACGAAATGACCGATTATATTATATGTTACCGATCATTAGTGATATATCAGCCATGGTTCTTTGATAAGTTTAACCTACCCAGAACTCCCAGAAGGCTCTTTAATTTTAACATGGGGGTATTTAAATTAATATCGTATAAAACAGTAACACCTAATTTCTCGAGAGCTACATACTAGGTACCTCACTCTCTACTGGTAAATAACGGAAATCTAATCACACCTCATAAAGCAGTAACACTGCAAGAACAAAACTATAACAAATAAAAAAAAAGAAACAAGGCAAGCGGAACAAGAAGAATAATGCAAGCGAAGGAAACATTAGATTACATGGGCTTCCCATTAGAACATACAGATAAGATAAAGATAAAGATAGTTTAGTTTATTATTCAAGTAGGCATATTACAATGCGCTTATGAACGTCAAATAAAGCTACACCGGCTCCAACCCTACACCTCTGCATCGAGAAGATTTAAGTCCAATATGGGACCGGCAACAACACATACATGTTGTTATCATTCACGCGTGCATTTGGCTCGAACTTGTTGTTCGTTTATGTACTTACTTTCGCAAGAAAGACGTACGGACCTTAGAGAATTTAATAACCGGGTCGCCTTTAAGAGCTTACCCCTCTGCCGAAAACCTAGCACAATAGTGCAAACTTTTGTATGGACTAACATGGCTATTTGTACGTTACGTACAAATCATGTAGAAATAGCAATACATTTGACGTCCCCCCGCAAAAATCGGCAGACTGTTTTGTACAGAAAATGTCAGCCAAGGCGTCTCCTGTTACTAAATGCTCTAAGGCACGGACGGATGTTAACAAACAGACATAATTTTGATGTCAAAATGTAAGTTCGAAGTTCGAATTGGCCTCAAGGAAGGCTGCGGGAATGGGGCAGATAATAGTTTGAGGCTGCGTTTCCCGCTCTACTCGCGACAGACTACCGAGGCGACGTGAATAGAATGATCTATTATTGTTTTTAGTGTTTGTTTATATCAAGAACGCTTGAGATAGCTGTTTTGCTGTCTGTTTTAATCAAATCAATAAGTTTGCAAAATTGGCACTTTTTCGGTTTCTGATTGAACTGAAATTTAGCATACTAGTTTACGTAATTTAGTGATTGTACAATGTTGGACTCAATGACCTTATTAATGTTGGACTCTGGTTTCGAAGGGAAAGCTTAAATCAAACACCTCGTTTAATTATAAACAGTAGTACTTATGTTTAACTGGCTACACACAAATCACCTCACTATACAAAAATAAGTTAAATATTTTATGTATTCCACGATAGACAACCGTTCCCTAGTTCTAGAAATAAAAAGCGACATCTACTGGGAAATTGAGTAAACGTATCTAATTAGGCGTTTTATACAGTAATATAGCTTAGGTATCTGAAGATGAAGACCAAAGGTAGCCATAGATACTGTGTAATAAAACAACAGGTTCTCATTGACAATAGCTCGTCAGAATGCTAAGTTCTAAATAATTGTGTAAATAAATTACAGTCAATGCGATAAAAGCTTGTACAAAAAATTACAAAACATGTTTTATTATTAAAGTAGGTACCAAAGTTCAGTAACATTATTTCGAGTCTGACTTCTAAATACGATCGCAGTTCATGCCTTCTAATGTCAACTGTATTTTACATAGGTATCTCATATATATTAACCGCTAAGTGTTTATTAGAGTTCTCTTGTGTCTCTAAGGGCTGATTTAGACGGCGCGCGAACTCGCATGCGATTTTAGGTACATTGCGGACTGTTGGTTACGTCCAATTCAACCGACAGATCAAAACCCGCAATGTAATGAAACTCGCATGCGAGTTCTCGCATCGTCTAAATGAGCCCTATTTTAGAAACACTGAGAGGTGTGCATTATAAATGTTGTTTGGGTACGCATTTAAATATGGATATGGACGATTTAGTGTTACGAAAACGTAGAGATATTGAAATAGACTTTTTTCAAATAAACACACTTGTTTAAAATGTTTATATGGTTGCTTATGTTTATGGTTTTTAAACGAACACTTAACTCTGTGTTTTATAAATTAACTTTATTGTTAAAGTACCTTCTCGTATTCACAAAACATGCTTTGAATACTTTAACAATAATCATGATGATGATGATGAATGATTATTGTTAAAGTATTCACAAAACATGCTTTTATTTGTTAGAGGGATTTTTATTTCTTATCTTGGTAATATTATATTTTTTGAGTTTTGAGTGTAACCAAGTCTATTTTTTAAGTACTATTACTGCTGCTACTTAGTCAACTACTTAATATACAAATATTATAATATATGTAGTAATTATGTATTGTACACCACCGAGTACTACCCATGAACACTGCCACTGGCAGCTAGCCAAGTGACAATCGTTTAAAAGAACCGCAAGCGGAACATAATTTTGATCTCGATACATTATTAGTATTATTACTTTTCGATTGGCATTTCTCGATAAACGATTATCCTCTTGCCTAAGCCTCCAGATCATGTAAGCTACTTTGCATAGTGTATCCATCTAGTCACTTCCTCTCCCTACTGTTTCCCTATGCAACATATGCTATGTTGTTTCCTATACCAAGTCCATCGACCGGACCAAAACCTTCCAGAACTCCGGACTTTCCGCTCATAAATCCGGTTGTTACGAGCCGCAGATCGCCGCTTTAGAAGCGATGCCACTATAAAACCGATACCAATCACTGCGTCTTCGCTTTAGTAGGCCTTAAAAACTCTTATGACGTCACGACTAAGCTCTTTCAGTTTATTTTTAGACGTGTACCTACTATTTGACACACTCAAGGCCCCCATTATCAGTTAATACATTTACTAGACAAGAACAAAATAATAGTCATGTAAAGAGGATCCACTGTCAAATGAAACCCCATGTTGTGTTGGACAACTAATGCATATATTAACTCACGTTTATAGACGGGTCTAACGCGAATTTTATCACCACCACGACCAGTGAAACCTGTGTCGAAACGTCGGTAAATCAAGGTAATTGAATAAAATTCGCGTCAGACCCGTCTATAAATGTGAGTTAATAATATTAACACATATTATGTGTTCAAAACGCAAAAGTTTAAAAACTAATGCATAACCAAATGTGTTTGAGCGCTGCGCCACGATAATCGTAATTCACGACTGCAATTACATTTGTCTAAGAGCAACACCAAGACTGTAGATAGGACAAGTCTTAAGGGCATTTCATTATTAGGTACCTGTGGTAGCTCGTACCTACACTAGCTACCAAAATTAAGGAGTTTCGGAGATCCGAGTCGGTAGCGAAGCGATGAGGTGAGTACGACTTTCAAACCGGAGGAGGTCGTTCGTTGGAACCGCGATACTCATACTTATGTCCCAAATAAGTACCTACCCACTATTTTATATTTTCCGGGAGCTCTTCGATAAAGGAAACACCTTAAGTTAGGTAAATGATAAACGCGTATTTCAAAATTAGTGACGGCATACATTCTGTCGATTGTACATATAACCGAGTAGATATCATGTTACCAGGCTTTGTTACTAATTAAGAAACATTGACACAGCAAAGTTTATTCATTTTTATTATACGCAGGAAATAAAGTTTCATTACAATTGCGATGAAAACAGTACTCAACACGACTCAAAAAACGAAACAAAATGCCAAAGAGTGTCACCGAGCGTGACAACAAATAAATAACAGCGACGAGACCCAAATATTTCCAGCCTAACTAAGTTAATCTGTCCACATTTTCCTACGCAAAACCATAAGGCCCTAACACCAAAAGAAGGCCACCAGACATATGACCTTTCAAAAAGTTCGTATTAAAGAGCGTTTCATTTCAAGCGAGCAAACTTTACCCATACAACGGAGCCTCATATTGCGCCTAAACTATGCAATAAATGTCTGCATCCTTTCACACCAACGACACTTCTGACACTCCCCGGCAACATTTTATGACACTCGAAGCTTTGCTTCATGAGAGATGATGTCAATAGCCCGAGTCTTTATGCGGAGTTTAGTGTATTAAAATAGACTGCCGGTTTTTCAGCTGATGTGGTTGTTATGAAATGTTTATTTTTTCAGATAGCAGCCCATTGGTTATTTTTAACTGAAAGTAAATATGAACAAACTGATGCACAGCTGAGACCAGGAATTAGATACTGCCAATTTCCTCTAAAGTAACGAGTTTATTTCGGTGAACTCTCTTCTAATTATTTGGTAATAACAGTTATAATTTATCGTTACCTTTTCTCCGCTGCTTCCTCTGCCACCCACTTGCACGCTCTGCTGCAAAAGTTCAAATAATCTTATACATTTAAACGAGCAATTCTTGTATATATATTAATTTATATATATATTTCGGGGATCTCGGAAACGGCTCTAACGATTTCGTTGAAATTAGCTATTTTCGGGGTCGAAAAATTGATCTAGCTAGGTCTTATCTCTGGGAAAACGCGCATTTTTGAGTTTTTTATATGTTTTCCGAGCAAAGCTCGGTCTCCCAGATATTTATTATTAAAATTATAATAAAACACACAGCTCTAATTTCTTAGAGCGAAACGAGCGAGCGAGCGAGCTTGCTTATTTTCATAAGTGCGAATATTTAATATTTCGTTCGCTTAGTATAGTAAATTGTGCTACTTTCTAATACAATAACAATACCGCTGTCCGATTCATACATTACGCAATGTATGAAGCCAATGGACTGATCCGTTCAATAGGATTATCTCTAGAAGACAATCTCAAAACTAGAATCAAAATTATATTTTTTAACCAATCCAAACGAAGCACAACCAATTTCCAATTCTATCCTCATAAGTACAATAAAATAGAAGAGTCATGAAAATCCACTTAATCTTGCACTACAATATAGACCTTCTGTCGATGTTATAGAGACTAAATTGTACACATATTATCGAGATTTTATTTCATAGTCTAGCACCCACGCGATCGCGTGACCAGGATTAAACCAAACATTCAGTCTCACCAAAGTAAATTGTGACTTTGAGATCCGTTAAAACTATTCAGAATTGGATGCACACTTACACTGGTTTTACACTCGGTGAAAGATTACAATACAGGGTCAGGTGTGGCGATGCGACACCAAAACGTCTAAAACTGTCTTCATGTTGTCACGAGTCACAGGTAGCGATATCTATGATAATATGTTTAGTGATTTCGCTCAAGGTCCACGCAATATATCACTGTAAAGTCCACACGAAACGTAAGCTTTTTTATTTACCTTTTGATCCTAACATTCCTAACTGTTCCATTGTTGCATCTGAAGCGACCAAGCGACAACGCCAGACATACCTTTAACAAACAAATCTTCGCACTAAACATAATTATTGTATGTCGCGTGGGGTTATATTTACTACCAGCTACTTGGACCATTGACGGTGTCAGCTAATATGATAGCTATCATATTAGCCGTCGCGTCGATGTCATGTCGCTTTGTCGAATTTGATAATAGGTACGGCAGATACCTATCCCTGGAATTTGCATGAAGGAAGACTTGTGTTGTCACTTGCAATTCTTCGGTATTTTTTAATTGAGAACGGTTTTTATTTTTAAGAGATTTTTTTCATTGTGTAGCAAAATTTCAATAGTAAAGAATGTACTCTACCTTCTTTCTTTGATGATCCTAATTTAATAAACAATCACTTTCTAAATATTCCTAAGGCAAATGTTACTTTATCTGATCTTACATACTTTGAATATAATCGTTTTGGTTCTGCAACTTTTAGTTTTAAAACAGTTGATGAGAATACGGTCTCTAAAATCATCCCCAATATCTCATCGAACGCTCTCGGTACAGATGAAATCTCGCGTGACATGATTCTTCTGACACTTCCACGCACATTAGGGGCACAAAGGACTGCTTTAATAAATCAGTCTATCCTTTCCGGAGTATTTCCTGATGCCTGGAAAGTAGCTCTAATAAAACCTATCCCCAAAAAAAGTAACCCATGTGAATTTAAAGATCTCCGACCTATTAGCATTTTGCCATTTTTGACAAAAGTTCTAGAGAAAGCTGTTTACCTACAAGTAACAGAGTTCCTTGAGGCTAACTGCATTTTGCCGTCAAAACAATCAGGTTTTAGGTCTGGACCACAGAACACCGCCTCTAGAAACCTAATATTGGCCATTTTGTTCCCGACGCAAATCACCAAACTGTGAGGTGCGGGAGGGGTGCTCACGGCGTTGCGATTGGTCGTTTCAAACATGGCGCGCTGACACTTGTAAGCGTAGGGATGGGACATGTTCATTACAGGTAGTGGGTACTGCTACCAGTGATACCGAAATTTATTGTGGTAAAATTGTTACCAAATTTAGTATACTTAGAGTAAACTTACTTAATAATTATATTGATTAATTTAATATTTCATTAAGTAATTTAACAATCTCTGCTCACCTAGAGGATTCTAAAAAACCCATACAACATATGTCTATCATAAACCAACACCGAGTTCCCTCGCACTTTGGAGTTGATCATCAGGTCCATCTCGTGACATGAGACCTAACTGCTCACCTAGAGGATTCTAAAAAACCCATACAACATATGTCTATCATAAACTAACACCGAGTTCCCTCGCACTTCTTTGGAGTTCATCATCAGGTCCATCTCGTGACATGAGACCTAACTGCTCACCTAGAGGATTCTAAAAAATCCATACAACATATGTCTATCATAAACCAACACCGAGTTCCCTCGCACTTCTTTGGAGTTCATCATCAGGTCCATCTCGTGACATGAGACCTAACTGCTCACCTAGAGGATTCTAAAAAACCCATACAACATATGTCTATCATAAACCAACACCGAGTTCCCTCGAACTTCTTTGAAGTTCATCATCAGGTCCACTCGTGACATGAGACCTAACTGCTCACCTAGAGGATTCTAAAAAATCCATACAACATATGTCTATCATAAACCAACACCGAGTTCCCTCGCACTTCTTTGGAGTTCATCATCAGGTCCATCTCGTGACATGAGACCTAACTGCTCACCTAGAGGATTCTAAAAAACCCATACAACATATGTCTATCATAACCCAACACCGAGTTCCCTCGCACTTCTTTGAAGTTCATCATCAGGTCCATCTCGTGACATGCGGCCTAACTGCTCCGCTGGCCTAGAGGATTCTAAAAAACTTACACAACATATTACCTATATATTATGTCTAAAATGGTACGATACGGTATGACGAAGCACGAAGTTTCCGCAACTGAAAAACCATCATTGTCACATCACTAGTCGAAAGGGAAAGGGATAGCGCATTGCATTTTCAAGTTGACGAAAAGGGACGGACATACTTCGCCTCTGCTTACTGACCAGTATAAAATGAACCCCGCGGACAAGAAACATTATTCGATGAAATAATGAATTTGACTTTCCTGTGGGATGTTATTCCATCTGTTTCGTAAGTAGATGTCTTAGATGACTTGCCACACCATTTTACGCTGCAATATCCCATGATTTCCCAATGAATTCAATAGTTTACGATTTATTTTCTTAGACTCGTGCACACTGCTAACAGGTCGTAACCTTGGGCGCAACTGATCGGAGCGGCGCGCGAACAATCTTATATTTGACCTATACACCATACGGGCGGTGACCGCGAGTCGTCCTATAAGCTCGGTCTATAGGGGTTGGTCTGTGGTCTGGACATAGTACCTCAACTGCCCTGCTAGATGTTGTTGATGACATCCTGACTGAGATTGACTCTGGAAACGGAACAATTATGGTACTACTTGATTTTTCTCGTGCTTTTGACACAATTGACCATAACTTGTTAATCTCTAAACTTACCTACTACGGTTTCGATATGCTAGCACTTAAATGGTTCTCTAGCTATCTAAGTGGTCGCCTTCAAATAACAAAACTAAGCAATAAAAATGGTACCAGTAGGATTTCCGAAGCTTCACTCGTCTCTCGTAGTGTTCCACAGGGTTCGATATTGGGTCCATTATTGTATATTCTATATAGCGCTGACATAGTAAATTCCATCCAAAATTGCCGATATCACATTTATGCCGATGACCTCCAAGTATATCTCCCACTTAAGCCAGACCAAATTTCCCACGCAGTAAATAGCATAAATGATGACTTGTCTCGGTTAGTTCAATGGTCCAATAGAAACAGTTTATTTTTAAACCCCTTAAAATCTAAATTTCTCATATTAGGTTCTGAAAAGCAAAGGCGTCAAATTAAAAATTGTAATCCGATTATTAAAATAGGCGTTGACTGCATTGAACAAGTTCAAGAAGCTCAAAACTTGGCTGTACTTATGGATGGTAATTTAAGATTTCACAATCATGTTTTAGAAACGTCCAGAAGCTGTTTTTACCGACAATATTGAACCGTATTCGTAAATATTTAAGTATCGATGTTCGAATTTATTTATGTGAATCTCTAATCCTCTCTAGACTTAACTACGCGGATACTGTCATAGGTGGTTGTTTGTTGGCCCAAACCAAGAAACTAATACAGCGCGTGCAGAATGCTTGTGCCCGATTCTGCTTTCACATACCACCAAGAACTCATGTGACGCCTTTCCTAAATAGTAGTGATTTAATGAACATGGAGTCACGACGCGCACTGCATTTCGCTTGTTTGCTTTTTGGCATTGTGAAGACTTTAACACCCCAATATTTAATAGCTAAGTTACAATTTTCTCAACGTCATGTCAGAGGTGCTAGTCGTCTTGCTTGTCCTCGGCACAATACATCTGCATTTCGTGGCAGTTTCAAGTACTCTGCCACGAAATGCTGGAACAATATACCGCCACCTATACGCAATTCATCATCTGTTCATACATTTAAAATTAAGTACAAAAAACACATTCTGAATTTGCAAAAAATGTTATAAAATTAAATGCCGATGATCTCTTATGAATATTATTGTAGTACTTTTCAAAGTTTTTGTAAAATTGTTTTTGCTATTCTTAACGACGGTGTGATAGTTTGTCCAGCGCTTTAGTAAAGGTAATGCTGAAAAAATGTGGCTAATCATCTCTGTTCCCACTTTAAGTTCCTGTCTTTGAAAGAATTGTAATTCTGTTTTATACCGGCCATTATTATTTTATGCATTTGTTTTTGGTATTGTTTAATTAATTATTTTTATAAGTTCAAGGGTCCACTGAAAATCAGCGTCGTTGCACTAAGTGCTCCGACACATGCTGAGTGGTATCCTCTTTGAAACAAAGAATTACATTAACCTACGTTATTGTTTGTCTGTATACATTTTAAGATGTGTTGTTTCAAATAAATTATTTTATATTCTATTCTATTCTATAAAATACAAAAACTCGTGATCTAGTCTTTTAAAATTACACTTTCAAAAAAGCCAGATGACTTTTTCATGCCGACTTCCCTGACAGATATTTATGAGTTTCATGACAAGCATAAATGACGATATGGCATTATAAATAAACGTAATAATCAGAAATGAGATGCAATTAATTTTACCTTTTCTGCTCCAAATTACCCAACCACACCCGTCTACCGGGCCCTTTGTTGGTACTGAAGGCTCCTCTTCACGTTAGGCCAACGCCAACGCCAACGAGGGACGCAGCCATGCGGTAGGATGAGATAGCAATATCACTTGCTCCCTCTAACGCATAAATGCGTCCCTCGTTGGCGTTGGCGTTGGCGCAACGTGAAGAGGAGCCATGAAATTAGAGGCCATGCTGCGTTCGCATTTTGAATGAACACTCTTTATGCATATTCCTGAGGAGATTACATTAACATGCAAAGAAATTTGGTTTTACTTTGAATATACTTCTCAGCGGCGGCGAGCGAATTCATTCCACGTCGTGGCTGTTGCTCCAACCAAAGTTATTTTGCTTGCTTCATAAAATGCATTATATGTAAATGCTGCCTTGGCGCAACATTTTTATTGCACCTTTTGCACGTTTGGCCTTAAAGCTATTTATTTTCTGATATTCTGAAACATCTAAACATTTCCTTTTTATTTTAAACGTGAAAGCAAAACATAAAAGCATACATGTATAGAGGTAGATGGGTCGTTTCAGTAATTACCTAATGAATAATGGTAATTTTATGGAAGTTTAAACTACATATAAAATTAACCTCAAATTTTCCTAAAGTCACCCCGTATTACCGGTACACTTAAACACTTAGCATGCCTAAGATATAACAGTCAAACGATCGAAAACAATCAAATTCTACTTTCTGTTGTTGAAGAAGAAAAGTCTGCAGCGATTTTGATAGCCCACGCAGTGCAAGTGTTATTTTAAACGTCAAACTTCTGAAATTATGACGTATATATAACACTTGTACTGCTGCGTGGGCTATCAAAATCCCTGCAGACTTTTCTTGGTCTAACTCTATCTTTGTTCCTAACTTTGTATTGGATATTGGCAATATGAATGTTTAAACGTAACTTGAAAATTTCACGTTTTTATTATATCCTACAACTGTGATAATGCTAATGTATCATTCTTATCGCCATCTTTGTGTGAAATTTATTATTTTATGAGTTTCTTTACTTTCATTGTTATATTTTTATAGCATTGAACACATAGAAATAGAAATACTTGAAAATGCATGCCAGCACGCGAATATTGACATTCCTTGACAAATCATATTTTTGTTCTCAAACGCGTCGCAATCGCATTAGTTTATTGCCGACTCTAAGTAACTAATTCGGTAAATATTATACAAATCAGGCCACCACCTCATTCAAGAACACAAACTTTTGTAGTTATTTAACCATATCGCCATTTTCTCTGAAACTTGAATCTATTTATTTGAAAGGAACGTAGGGAGTCAAATCGTATATTACTTAATGTCCTCTAATGAAAACGAACGCCTTCGTATGAGTTACTACAAACTTTGTCTAAACTAGTATTAATTTCCCACAGAGGCCTGCCACACGCTTGGATTCAATAAATGGTATTCCATTCGCACATAGTTCTAGTAAAGCATTGTGTCAAATTTCATAACAAATCGTTGAATAAAATTGTTAGGTACGTGTGTATACATGTACCTATATAATATTTTTTACTTTTTAGAATTTCCTTAATCAACGTTATTAAACATCGGTGTCTCGTTAAAAACTTCAAAATGAAAACTAAAAAATATTATTAGTGGCTTTAACTGTTGGAGGCTCGACTTTTGACTAATTGGTCATTGAAGTAACAAATTATGATAAGCATTTAAAATAAATATGGGCGAGTTATTATGCGACATGACTGACATGAAAGAGTAGAAATTAAATAAAATGGAACTAAAAATTATTGTCATGTTTAAACATTTTACGTCACAAATGTGACAGTTACAAAGAAAATGGCGCCCTCATTTAATTTCTGCTATTTTATGTAGCACTGTATATAGTTTCCCATACAACCATTTCCAGTCGCCGTTACGACGCGGTGTTGACACATCTTGTGTCGACACCGTCTGTTTCGGTCACAATTCCAGTCGCAGAGTCGTCGCCGTGTCGACACAGTTACCAGAAATGGGGAAGGGTCGACACATGACACAAAGTGACATAAAGTGTGGTCGCCGTGTGCACACATTGTTTCGGGTTTGCGACTACTTTATGCCAAAATCATTCGTTCATTCGTTCATTTTGTTCCTGTCAAATGGAAACTGTCAGATGGAAAAATACTTAAATAAAAATAAGTGACATTAATACGCCATCTCTAAAACGGATTACAAGACGTAATTATATATTGTTTGCATTTATATTACAATAGGACTTAAATTATTATGGGGAATTAAACTGCTCGAGTGATTTGATAAACTAAGTGTAATATAATCAACGCGCCACCGCTATGTTTTAGTTTAGCCGGAAATGAAATTGTTTACTTCTCAGTGCCTGTGTTCATAACTATATTATTTGAAGCATTTTTAGTACTTCGATGCGTATACTATACTTAAATAACAGAAATAACGCTTTACATACTACGAAACTTGTTAATTATGATGTATAAATATGGTTTAAGGCTGAGAAATATTGCAGTCACAAAGTAGTTGCAATGTTTCGACTTTGTGTCGACTCTGTGTTGACACATGACACGCGCTGTCAAAAGTAATAACAAAGTTACTGGTATGTTACTGGATTTGCAAAATGGCTCCTTGTGTTGATTTGTTTTCAGATATTCTCAAAGTGTAAAAATGCCGTGGTCAGAGATGGGCATTAATCGATTAACTGTTTATTCGACTAATTAATGGAATAAAAAAAGTTAATTCTCAAATTTTAATCGCGATTAGTTTAGTCGACCTAACATAGATTGAAATTGAATTAATCTGAATATTAATCGAATAAATTATCGATTAAATCTCGATTGAAAGTTGACAGGGGGCCATTTTTGTACGTAAAAATAATAGAAATGTCTTGCATGCAGATGGTAGCAAAACACTTTGTCATAAAAGTCGAGATGGGTGTCGATATATAGGTTTTAGGGAGTGCCGATTTCGAAAATAATGACCATTTTGGAATCCGAAATGGCGGCCATGCACTGTGTCATAAAAGTCGTCATGGATGTCGTTTTATACGTTTTAGGGGGCCCCAATTTTGAAAATGATGACCATTTTGGAATCCAAAATGGCGGCCATGCACTATGTCATAAAAGTCGTCATGGATGTCGTTTTATAGGTTTTAGGGGGCCCCGATTTAGAAAATGATGACCATTTTGAAATCCAAAATGGCGGCCATGCACTATGTCATAAAAGTCGTCATGGGTGTCGTTTTATAGGTTTTGGGGGGAGCGGATTTAGAAAATGATAACCATTTTGGATTCCAAAATGGCGGCCATGCACTATGTCATAAAAGTCGTCATGGGTGTCGTTTTATAGGTTTTAGGGGGCGCAGATTTCGAAAATGATGACCATTTTGGATTCCAAGATGGCGGCCATGCACTATGTCATAAAAGTCGTCATGTATGTCGTTTTATAGGTTTTAGGGGGCCGCGCTTTCGAAAATGATGACCATTTTGGAATCCAAAATGCGGCCATGCACTATGTCATAAAAGTCGTCATGGGTGTCGTTTTATAGGTTTTGGGGGGCGCAGATTTCGAAAATGATAACATTTTCAATTTAAAAATGGCGGCAATGCACTATGTCATAAAAGTCGTCATGGATATCGTTTTGTAGGTTTTAGGGGGCGCAGATTTCAAAAATGATGACTATTTTGGATTCCAAGATGGCGGCCATGCACTATGTCATAAAAGTCGTCATGGATGTCGTTTCATAGGTTTTAGGGGGCGCAGATTTCGAAAATGATAACATTTTCAATTTCAAAATGGCGGCAATGCACTATGTCATAAAAGTCGTCATGGATATCGTTTTATAGGTTTTAGGGGGCGCAGATTTCGAAAATGATGACTATTTTGGATTCCACTTTTATGACAAAATACGTAGCCGCCATCTTGGATTATAAAATGATCATCGTTTTCGAATTCTGCACTCCCTAAAACCTATAAATCGACATCCGTGACGACGCAAGTTATCTTTATTTTCAGATCTAACAAATTGCTACAGAATACAAAGGACAAAAAAGAAGCGAGGAGGTAATGAAACAAGCAAAAATACAGATGATTCCTCGACGCAATTGGGTGATTCTTAAATTGTGTCCAGATTTTTTTTGTCATAAAAGTTTTTATTTTTCACATATTACTCTCACAAGTTCCGTGACATTTCGACGTTGTAATTTTTTAAGTAAATGTTTTTGTTTATCTATGAGGATCTCACTAGAATAGTATAATCAAGGTATGTTTATATTTGATGAATGAAATAGTAACGCAAAAAAAAAATATATTTGTGTCTTATATTCCTGCCGAAGACTTTTATTTTACCTTTTCCTTCTACACAAGTTTGGCCAAGTAATAAGAATTTAGGGCTCTCAATTTTATTTTGACTTCTACAACAGTAAAGCTACGAGGCCATGTTTGGTATCGTTTTCGTATAAATTCGCAGTACCAAATTTAGTTAAGGTATCACATTGACACCATTCCGAAGTAAAAACATATAAACTTATTAAAATACTTTCTTTTAAACTCCTCTTCACGCTTAAACTGCTGAACAGTTTTAATTTAAATTTGGTACATGTGACGATTACACAATAAACAGTACGACGCAACTACCCGCTAGCTTCACTCCGTGGAGAAGTGTCATGGCGAGTGGGTAGCTGGCGGAGTGCACGAGTGATAACAGTTGTTTCATTTGATCACCCAGTACACAACGGAGCCTGGACGTCACAGATGGCGACGAGGGTAAAATATTACAAAAAATTACGGAAAGGAAAGGTAACGGTGGCGGAAAAAAAAAAACAAATAGTTAGTGGGTTGAAACTTTCAACCGGTACTAGCAAAATAAATAATTAGTAGGTTGAAACTTTCAACCGGTACTAGCAAAATAAATAATTAGTAGGTTGAAATGTTAAACCGGTACTAGCAAAACAAATAATTAGTAGGTTGAAATGTTCAACTGGTACTAGCAAAACAAATAATTAGTAGGTTGATTGTTCAACTGGTACTAGCAAAACAAATAATTAGTAGGTTGATTGTTCAACTGTTGCTAGCAAAACAAATAATTAGTAGGTTGAAACGTTCAACTGGTACTAGCAAAACAAATAATTAGTAGGTTGAAACGTTCAACTGGTACTAGCAAAACAAATAATTAGTAGGTTGAAACGTTCAACTGGTACTAGCAAAACAAATAGTTAGTAGGTTGAAACTTTCAACCGGTACTAGCAAAACAAATAATTAGTAGGTTGAAACGTTCAACTGGTACTAGCAAAACAAATAATTAGTAGGTTGAAACGTTCAACTGGTACTAGCAAAATAAATAAGTAGTAGGTTGAATGTTCAACTGGTACTAGCAAAACAAATAATTAGTAGGTTGAAACGTTCAACTGGTACTAGCAAAATAAATAAGTAGTAGGTTGAATGTTCAACTGGTACTAGCAAAACAAATAATTAGTAGGTTGAAACGTTCAACTGGTACTAGCAAAATAAATAAGTAGTAGGTTGAATGTTCAACTGGTACTAGCAAAACAAATAATTAGTAGGTTGATTGTTCAACTGTGCTAGCAAAACAAATAATTAGTAGGTTGGAACTTTCAACTGGTACTAGCAAAACAAATAATTAGTAGGTTGGAATTTTCAACTGGTACTAGCAAAACAAATAATTAGTAGGTTGGAACTTTCAACTGGTACTAGCAAAATAAATAAGTAGTAGGTTGAATGTTCAACTAGTACTAGCAAAACAAAAGAAATGATAAGCGAAATCATAACACTTACCTGCGATACAAACAGAGAATAATTAGTAAGTTGAATGTTGGACTGGTACTAACAAACCAAAAGAGTCAAATGTACCTAGTAACTAGTCTAGTAGACTTTTGTTATAGGTCGTCCAAATTAGTACAACATAGTACTTAAAAGTAAACTGACGCGATATAGTGTTGGTTGGTACTAACGATAGTATCTTGTTTTAAGTCATCCAAAATGTCCTAGATACCACCATTAGATGGATTCTTTAGCCCACCAAAACTTAATAGGGAGGCAAAATAGTCATAAACTGACATTATGTTAGTATAGAGTGACCTCCTATTATGTAATGTATTTATTGAATTCGAAATTATATAATAAGCAGTTTAGTGCCTCTGCCTACTGTTCCAGTTAACTTAAGGCGTAGGTATAGATGGATGGCCTCGGGAATAGGCATATCTACTAATGTAGATTCAGGATAGATTTCAATTATACAAAAAAAAAAATACGCCAGTTGGAAAACATTTCCTGTAAAGTATTACAATTTAACCTTCTTCTAACCTATACCCGTATCATAAATTTACTGCATTTTGCAGATGTTCGTATGGGTAAGAACTTAATGTATCAGCTTAAATAAAAACGAACAAAGTATATACAAAAATATATTATACGACGACTTAGACGGTATTCCGGTTAAAGATTGTTGTAGCAATCCTGTTGGAACAGTTAGAAGACGGGTTAAATTATAGTTTAAGAGAAACAAGCAGGTGACCAGGATAAGAGTAATAATGCATTCTGCGTAAGTAGCCGTGGAAATTGTGGAACACAGAGGCATGCCTAAACTGCCCAAATAAAACCTATAAATAGATGAGGATATACAATTCTTCAAAATCGTATATGACCCAGATTTCATATAATAAATCCCAATTCCAATCTATTTTAGAGCCGGAATACATGATTCTGTAGAATAATAATCAGGGCAAAGCTCAATTACAAACCCCAGTACAACAGGTACGTAAATAGACGCTGGGCCTGTCATAATACATCATGTCATGTAGTACCTAAAGTCAATGCTGTAAAAACTGAAGTGGCGATGCGGGGAGCCTTACACGGTGAGGAAGCACTGCTTACTTAACTAAACTACGAAACTATACCCAAGGCAACCATGACTAAGATACTAACAGAAAAACTCTAGTGACCAGCAGTTAACCTAATGTCTTGTAAATAGACATACGACTTTTGTCGGTTAACAGTGTAGATGACGAAGTTCCTTTTTAACTACCTAGGTAGTAGGTACACCTACTCAGATGAAGATGAGTGATGTGATGTGATGACTAATTATAATTAAGTGTAATTAAAAAGGCACTTTACCGGAAAATATATTTCCTTATTTCAGTCACATGCATAAACTTACAATAATTAAGGATGCCAAAACGCTTAGGTATGCGGTTGAGACGGTATACACCCACTTGCCAGAATTTCATTTGCCATAATTTCATTTGCCATAATAGTCAACAGCCATTATATTGTTTCCCATAATATACATATGCAATACTTATTGTTTACTATATTAGTCACGTGCCAGAAACATTGTTTCCCATAAAATCAATTTCAATAATATCATTTGTCATCATCATTGTAAGCCATAATTATCACTAGCCATAATATAATTTGCCATTCAAATTGCTTCCCAGAAAGTAGGTTAGGTTAGGTTAGAACTGTGACCTCCTACAAAATAAAACGGCTACCAGAAAGTAGGTTAGGTTAGGTTAGAACTGCGAACAAGCGAGCGAGCGAAGCGAGCGAGCAAGACTTTCCGGGGCACTCCGACTCGGATAGGTTAGGTTCAGAAGTCTAAGGCGGGAGCGAAGCGAAGCGGAGCTCCCGCCTTAGACTTCGATGTTAGGTCTTTTTTTTTGCGCGCCTTGCTCCGGCTCTTTTTACAAAATAAAACGGCTACCAGAAAGTAGGTTAGGTTAGGTTAGAACTGCGAACAAGCGAGCGAGCGAAGCGAGCGAGCAAGACTTTCCGGGGCACTCCGACTCGGATAGGTTAGGTTCAGAAGTCTAAGGCGGGAGCGAAGCGAAGCGGAGCGGAGACTCAACAGCGAACTATTGCACCAAGCACATATCAATGTCAATTAATATCGCCTACGAAATGTAATGCATACCCACCACATGTTTAATAATTACAAGTTTATAAATATTTTTAGAGCGCCTACAGGAATATAGTGAGTAAATGCATTGTTTGCATGCATGGATTCGGGGAAAAACCATATTTAGTATGGCGTTTAAATATTCTATTAAATAATATTATTACAATTAATAATATGGACAACAACACGTATGGCACTCGTACGTTCTGGAATCGAATAATCGGGTAAACAAAGAGTATGTCACATAATTTTTATGGTAAACAAACAATTCGGGCAAATGAAATTCGGGCAAGTAAAATTCGGGCATATGAGTATTATTTTATATAATTTTCGGACAAACAATAGACAACCGGTTGAGACAATACATACATTTGAAATTATACATAGTCTCAGCACCGATACATTAAATCAAAACAGAAACAAATAACTAAATACTGTGTGTAGGTACCTACACATTATAAAATAAAAACAATAAGTATTCGAATTAACCGTGATTTTGATCGCTCTCAATGACAGTTTGCCTGATGTTTAATTTGTTGAGGCTAACTAATTAAGTAAAACTAGTAGATCAAAGTTGTAGCTTGAACCACTTCATTGATCTACCCAAGAGTACACATTTATTGTACTAATTGAGCACTAAGACTCAAAAGACCAAAAACCTAGGTCTTATCATTTAGAAACGTTAAACGTAACGATAAAATGGTAAAGGACCTAAACATTCGAACTGTACTCTGGTGTACTCAGTATTTCATGGGATCATGGTTAGAATAATGGAATTCCATTGGTTCGTTGGAAGATGTTTGTTGAAATTCAATGACATACTTACCAATGGCAGGATATAGGAAGCAGACATACAAGGTGTATACCTATGTTTCAGGTTTATAAAATATGTTGCAAGTAATTGAAATAAACCGAAGAAAAAGTGTACAAGTACAAATAATAATATTTATGTGACAGTCTGACAGTAATTATTGTGGAAATAATAATA
Source organism: Cydia splendana (assembly GCF_910591565.1). Lineage (NCBI taxonomy): Eukaryota > Metazoa > Arthropoda > Insecta > Lepidoptera > Tortricidae > Cydia > Cydia splendana. The sequence continues at coordinate 8,686,620 of NC_085969.1, read as the reverse complement.
CAATACTTACTGGTCACAATTCAATTGAAAAATCAGCTTTCAATTAGTAAAGTGTTACGTTATTTTCATAACATAAATTGTAATTATGATTCTTCGCATAAGTAAGTTGCTAGAATAATATTACATTCGATATTAAAGCCTGACAACAGTTTATTTAACCCTGAGATAGTCTCGCTGCAAACAGCTTACGTATGGCAATAATGTGCGTAAGTCATGTATAGTCGGGGTAGTGGGCATTGGCTTCATGTATAATGTCAAAACATTGCTTACAGAGAATTCGGTTCTTTCAATTTACCTATTCGTCAAAATCTGATTCTAAATATTCAATATTTATATATTCTTCGTTTTCTGACTCTGACGAAGTCTCATTTTCATCAGATGTTGTGTCGCTTTCAGGACCACCAACCTCGATTATAAAACGTTCAGTCTCCAATTCGATTATAGGATTTTAACGTCGATCTACATAAACCTTAAATGAAATATTAAAGTTTAAACCAAACAACTAACCAGTTCAATAAAACCGGACTATAAAATGTCAATACCGGTCATGTCAACAACCAACTTTAAAACATTGTTTATTGGAATGCTATGTAATCCTTCGTCTTTTTTAAGCTGTAAGTATTTGATTGCATTCACTACAATTTTTTTCGCATCTTTGGGAATTTTTTTTGCCATTTTTGTAATAAAACCGTTTATATTTGAATATATTCGTAGATATTTTCCGTTTGTTTACATCGGTGACATTCAATGACATCCAACGTTCGTTGTCAAAGAGTACTTGTTGCCAGTAAAAGAAATTAATACCATTGAAAATCCGCAAAATGGCGAGGGTCAAATAAACTGTTGTCAGGCTTTATATTTGCTGTGTTACTTTTTGAGCAATAAAATTAATAAAATAAATATTTGGATTAATTGATGTCAAGATTATATTATTCAAGTATTATAATTAAAGAACGATAATTAGATATGTATGCAATGCAATTAATAATAATAATGGTCAAATAGGCAGGTAAATCTTAGTAGGTACCTAAAAAAATAATAATATATAAATCTATTTATATAGATTATTGTTTGCTTAACCTATTCATAAGTAAAACTAATCATACTTGACGTGGTACCTCTACAACGAATGTAACATTCCTACTTTATTTGACCTTGGATTATCTTCAACTATTTTAAATTGCATTATATATATTAACATCATACAAGACTAGTAAAACAGAGTCAATCAGTTATTGCCAATAAGTAACTAATGTCCAAGACGCTTGGCAAGCTTACAATGTTATTGTACCTAAATCATGAAATAGGTATTAATTAGGCAAATATTATATTGTATGCTAATGAAAATACCTGGAAATGTGTAAGCATCAAAAGGAAAAGTAAATCTTTGAGTTATAAGCAATTGAATAAAAAACTCAAAACTGCAAGAAGAGAAGGAGAGGGACTGACACCTAAGAAGAAATTGTAAAAGTAAAATAATAGTTTTACAGATTTAAAGGCTTGCTAGTGTTGGAAAATATTTATTATTTAACTGTTGTAAAATGAATACATCCACACCTCGCCGAGTTTCTTACGCCGGTTCTTCTCGGGTCTGAGGTTAACCTTTCCGAACCGGTGGTAGTATACCTAGATTGGAAAAATAAATTAACCTAGCGAGTATAAGATAATACGATAAACTGAACTATTGTTGCATGATAAATATATAAAGTAAAATAAATAAATCATTATAAAAAGGGAGAGATGTGACGATTACACAATAAACAGTACGACGCAACTACCCGCTAGCTTCACTCCGTGGAGAAGTGTCATGGCGAGTGGGTAGCTGGCGGAGTGCACCAGTGATAACAGTTGTTTCATTTGATCACCCAGTACACAACGGAGCCTGGACGTCACAGTACACATATATTTTGAGTCCCGAGACAGGATATAATAAGTTATCTCAAAAATCATCCTTTAAAGGTGTGAAATGAGGTGTAGGGGGGAATTCAGAATTGACTTCTTGAAGTTAATACTGTTTAAGTTTAGGTTTGAAGTCATGTTTTTTCATCATTTTTAACTAAATCAAAGATGTAGACCATCCCAAATTTCATATAAATCGGTTCAGCGGTTATTGATTTCCCGTACAAATTTCCACGCCACTTTTCACACCTTCAAAAGATGATTTTGGTTATAAGATCTATCCTATGTCCTGTTCCGGGACGCAAACTATTTCTATACCAAATTTCAACGAAATCGGTTCAGCGGTTAAGCGTCAAGAAGAGTTTCAAAAAAACCGGCCAAGTGCGAGTCCGACTCGCGTTTGACTGCACATTTCTAATAGGTTTTCCTGTCATCTATAGGTAAAGAACTATTTTGTGTATTCAGACGGACATACATACAGACGCACGAGTGATCCTATAAGGGTTCCGTTTTTTCCTTTTGAGGTACGGAACCCTAAAAAGATTTATTTTTATTTTGTGGAATGGTGTCAATGTGATATCTTAAATGGATTCAGCACCCCAGATTTATACGAAAACGATACCAAACACGGCCTAGCACCTTCACTGATATAGATATATCAAGATAAAATTGAGAGCCCTAAATAAACTTTCAAGAGCGGATATCTCAAAAACTATTCAACATATCGAAAAAATTGACGGAATAAACTTGTAACAAATTAAATTAACTTTCATTTTGTATAAGTGGCTATGTCGCTGAGATGCATAGTTTCCGAGATATAATCGAAAAACTGGAAAATGGGACCTTCAAAGCCCCCTCTCTCCCCCCCGCTCAAGGGCTACGGCCGGGGACTTTTGATATGTTCACCTCCTAACTTGTCAAACCGAGTTACGGAGTCAAAAATTGTGTTCCGAGCATTTCCCTCTACAACTTTTGGAGCATTCGTTGCCTGACCTAAGTAGCTTATTGAATTTCTTTAAAAACTTTTCTGTAAAAGGTTGACGGGTGTTGGGTGTTTATATGGTTTCGGTCGATTATTATCATTTGCATTGCCCATGATGACTTACTAGAATTACGAGCACACGAGACACTAATAGTAGTTTGACAAACCTTGGTTTTCAAGAGGTATTTTATATTGACATTTGCTGTCACAAATTTGCTGTCAGATTTAGTCGCAAACCGCACGCAAAGTGCACACAAATGTGTCGACACCTTGTTACGGAAAAGTGTAGACACGGCGACGACACTTTGTTTCGAAACAATTCTAGACACATTGTGTGGACTCTGTTACGACACATCTGACATTTAGTTACCACTTTGTGATTCTGCGACTGGAATGGTTATATGGGTTCACTTACTATACCTTTGTCAAAGGGCACGACTTAACTTATCGTAAAAGCTGACATTCCCGAGTGGCTTATCTACGCGGTAATAGAAAGATAACAGTGAGGTGCAAACTCGACCCGTTGGCAGCCTTTCAAGACACTAAGCAGTAAGCAAAACTTTGCACGCTACGAGAATTTCTAATGTGAAATCAAGTTTTTATTCATACCTCTACTTTTATATTTTTTTTTAGTTTTTTTACTTTTATAGTTTTTACTATTCACTATACATGTTTCAAGTTCTGATGTTCGTGAGAAAAAACTTGTCTATGTTCAAACGTGTCGAAGTCATCGGCAAACAAATCGGGAAGACGGGAAGACTGCGAACAGTGCCGCGTCGCATGGCACTTTCATGTAAGAATCCGCGAGTAATGGGCCCAACTTATTACGAACGTCTACCCGCCGAATTAAGAACTGAAATATCTGACGAAGCATTTGAACGTCAACTGAGGAACTTTTTATTGAATAACCCATTATATTCAGTGGACGAATACATGGAATTAAAATTGAAATAACTATTTGACATTATACTTAGCTTATGTAAAATTGATTGACATTCGTTCTGAACTATGATTACCGCTCTTAGTTTTAGTATGACGATCATTATGATATATTAGACATGTATTTTGTTATTTATTGAGTTTTTTTCAATTTGACGATTGTTCTCAAATTTCTTTTTAAATTATAACTTTGTAATTTGATTATCATTGTTGACATTGTATAATTACGTTTGCATGCTAAATTATTGACGATCATAATGTAAATTCATATAGATTAGCGTAAGAATAATTTATACTGTAATTTATCATTATGAAATAAATAAACTAAACTAAACTAAACTATGGCTATGCATCCTATGAATCGTTTAACGAGAAATATCTAAGTACGTGGACGTGATTGAAGACATAACCTATATTACTGTTGCAGCGTCGTTAGTATCTGTCAATTTCTTTGATAAAATGAGTGAAGGAATAAACGTCATAATCACTGCAGTAATGCGGCGGTGAATATCACACATTTTAACTAGGTAATTAACAGATACCGTGGCGGCAACCGTAAAGGATGACTCATGCTAGACCGGGCCGGGGCCGGTCCGGAGATTCCGGCGCTTCGTTTTTTATGGAAAGCGCCACGTGATCACCGATCAGCCGTCATAGAAAATGACAAGTCAGACGCCTCGGCCCGGTCTAGCGTGAGTCATCCTAGCAGCTGCAGTTGACATACGAACGTCATCTTTACATATTTACACATTTTCGGTATGAGGGTGGATTTCAAAATCCTGCGAAAACTTATGGTTCGATCTTTATAAAAAAAACTAGTAGGTTGTGCGAGTTGCAACTTTTTTATATGTTTTTAAGAACTATTATCTTCATGTTCCTTCAATTACCATCTCCAATAACTTAATAGTTTTTTTTATATAAAATGTTTTATGTGTCTAAAATCATCACCGTCTACCGGAAAAATCTGAACCTTATTGTTTGCAGTGAAAATTATAGTATACCTATCGTACGATTGCGATTTTTCTTTTACTTATATCTTTTCCATATTGTTGTTTAACACATGAAAAAATATGCAATAATTCCTTCACCGAGAAAGTACATTTAAAAATATTTAAAATTTTGTCACGAATATTCGTCAACACCGTCATGGCAATGTCAATGTGAGCTTATCTCCGTGTATGAACAACGAAATACCGCTAAAGGTCCTTGTCCTATTTTTCACTTTAATATAGAATGCCAAAAATGATTTCACTATAAAGTCACATCATTGAATCGTGAGAAATATTACGAACAAATTTGTAAAACGTAGTTTGTCACAACAGAGCATCATCACCGTTATGCTTTGGTTTAAAAAAGTTACAAATGATATATTAGAAATAATTATTGAAATGAATGGCAAACTACATGAAGTTTATTGTGTAGCATAGACATTAACTACTATTATTCGTATTCTAGAAATAAAAACAAGAAACTCTCAAATCGTCAACACCATACCCATCATCACCGGGAAAAAATTACGACCGGTGATGATTTCATGTGTATGGTGATGACGGTTCTCAGAAACTTTTCTAGTTATTTTGCTATAATTCATTATGAAATTAAGCTGTATGTTTGAAAAACGTTCTCTATGTCTTCTAACACTATATAATGTCTACCTTATAAATGTAGAAGAAGATATGACTATTTCTTTCACACTAGAGGATGGTTAGTTTTAAATAACATTTTGACTGAAGTAGGCAAAATTTAGGTCACTTAGACCTTAGAACATACGAATGTTTATTTTTTATTATCTAATAATGTAAATCGTGCAACTTAAGAGTCTGTAATTGCATGTTAGTCGTGTTAAAACAAAGTATTTAAACAAGCAACATATATTAAGTTTTAAGCGACCATAGGCTACGGTACTGGCTCACTATCGTAATGGCCTTATGTTTTTTGATAATATTATATTAATTGATGTATATAATTACAGCAATTAATAATTATACCATTGGGTAGTCACCGGACCCAATACCTAACATTTTGTAACTTATGACATGCATTACAAGTAGGGGTCTTGCAACTTATAAAACACTGATTATATATTAATGTTTAGCTATTAAACAAGATATATATGGATTTAAATCATTATAGCTATTTTTAAAGTTAATTTATAAAACAACAAAAATACAAACTTATGCAATGAATCAAATTATCAAAAAAAAAGTAATATATCATAAAAATTAAGCTCACTGGTAAGCCAGCAATTTTATAATATGATATAAATACCAAGTTATGCAGTAGATAAAAGAAGATGCGGGTTTAAACTGATAATAAGAGTACAATATTGTTAATATGATTTAACATTAAAAAAACCCAAAAAAATAAATAAATACATAAATTGCCTATTTCGGAATATAAATTATTTAAAATTATACAATAAAAATACTTGTTATATATTTATTTATATGAATAAAATGTATTTTTTATAATTTTCTAAAAATAATTTATGTAGCTAGTCTTATGTTCAAAAACATGTTATTTGTAATGTTTATTAAAGTTATAAAGCCTTACAATTAAAAAAAGTTTTTGTTTTTTTAATACGTTTTTAATACATATATAAATTAGTTCCCAAATCGTCATTACCGTACATGCAGTGTCATCACCGTCTATAAAAGAGTCATTACCATACCATGATTGTCATCACCATCTTGCGTTTTTATTTTCCGAAAGCGATAACTTCAAATATAAGCCACAAATGATTGTATAAATACCATAAATATCCTCAATATACAGCCCCCTATTACTTTACCCAGCTAGAATCGTGTTAAATTAAACATTTAAAAAAAATATTTTTTTGTATGGTGAAATTTTTGGTGATGAAATCCACCCATGATCACGTCATGGGCATCACATGTTTGCAACATTGCTCTTATGGCAACAATACATTTTGCATAACATGCGTTACATTTTATTCCTACCTAGAGTATCAATCATAACTTAGCACTCATAATAAACGTCAGTCGTAATATATTCGCAGCGAAATGAAAATATATTCTTTATCTCGTTTAAAGAAGAATAATAAAACATTTTCGTTCCTTTTAAAAATGTGTATTCGTACGTTTCCTATTCCCTGCATGTCCGGGACTCACAATTGTGCACATTATGTCTTACCTTTATCTTTATTCCGATGATATATTTGCTTTAATAAAATATCTCTTCTGAGATTTAAGAAGTATGAAAATGGATATTCTTTCCAATAGAACGTTTATACATAAAATTTGATATTTTTCTTAACCAGCTAGTTAAGAAAAATATCATGTTCACAAATTGATAAAATGATTCCTAGATATATTTTGTGGACAATATCGTTTGTAAATAGCATAATTATAGCTACTTAACGTTTACAATGCACCGCATGGCTACCGTTAGGTTAGGTTAGGCTTGTAGATTGGTAGGTTAAATCACCCTTAAAAGTCTCTGAGGATCAAGAAATTAGTTAGCCGTCGTGTAGACCCACCTTGAACTATATTTCGTCAAAGTAGCGTTGATACCAGCGCGTAGCATGTGCGTCATCGTCATGTCTGAATAATTTCGGTATATAGAAAGAGCATACAGGCATATAGGGTTAAGAAATATAACCGACAGAAAAAGCCTGAAATATTTGTTTCGTGCATAATAATCGAAGTGAAAGAAGTATAGCAGGTATTTGACGATCTATATTTCCCTTAGGAACTTACTTATAGGTACAGGTGTATAAATGCGAGAACAAAAAATGCTTTTTACGTCGGCTATATAAAAGTGCTAATACCTACTATCTAGCTTCACGGGGAGAGCGTTAACTCAGCGTATATTATCCACCCAATTATAATATCGCAGTCGAGTGAGCTGGAGAATCAATAGATATTAGTGCATAATAGTGCTCGCGTTTCTAGCTAGCTAATAAATTAATATAAGAGAGGTACCTAATGTTATTATAACTAGATTCCAGAATTAGAGAAGTCTGACGTCATTGCATTTCGGCTATTTTAATATCGTTAATTTAAACCAATTAACTAGGTATGACTCAATTTTGCCAAAATAGATGGTCTAATAGAGGGTTGCTCCAACCGCCTTTACTCACCCGATAATGTCACGCTGCCATCGCATAAATTTACCTTAAAACATTTTTTGATAACGTATAAAAAATAGAAACTTGTAGGTTAGCCCAAAAAGTTTTGTACTTTTTGGTAACGGAGCTTTCCGATAAAGCAGTCCAAATGTGTATAAAAATAACAAATAACCTCTTGAAAAATAAATTAACTAATAAAAAATAAGTAATACCTAAATATATTTTTTCAAGCCCCATTTTAGTTTGTAGGACTCCTCCATATAATTTATTTAGCCTGTATGCTGGTATTGCTGGCTGGTAGCTTTACGTAATCCTATTGTATTGTAAACATTAGGGCTATGCTACAGAACCCTAAGAAGTTAACTTTTATGTTAACACGCAAGAGCAGTTAAAAGAGAAAATCTAATCAACGTAAAACTTCAATAAAACCTGCTTGTGTTTGTTTAACCTCTACAGGTAGAGAACTAAGAATGTACGCCATAAGTACTATTTATTGGCAGTAAATTTAGTTTTTTCTTCGCAAGTGTGATGAAAAACATTGTGTGTAACTCCGGGGGTTTTAGAGTCAACACTCGGTACCTATGTAATCAGAATTTCGCTTCACCAATGTGCCATATACTACACCGTATATTCCATCAATATACAGACACTCTACGAGTTGGATTTTTCAATTTCAAAATGCCGCTTCAATTTCACTTTTAAGGTAGGTAGTTTACTACATGTAAACAAGTCTCAATCTCTCAAACTACAGGACTCGGTTATTCAGACAATGATACTAAAATTTTGGATTTATTTAATGGTAATCGCGTCCCGCGGTTTTGTTTAGGCAGTTTAAGTATAAATGCTTACTGTTTTTGGAGGCTTTTCAAGCTGTGACTTTCAGTGCAAACCTCAGAGATATAAAAAATAAGAGCACCGTGAACAAAGTTTTGTACGGTGCTCTGATAAACACACTATTTTATTATATCAAGTTAACAGCCATAAGAAAATAGTAAATAGGTACCTAAGTTACTTTACTTTCAGGATTTATTATACCTACGAACATGTGTTGTGTGGTAAATGAAAATTCTTACTTCTTACAGAGCAATACTAGTGTAGTTCGGGATTTCACTAGATTTTATTTAGTCTGTATTTCTTGTTTGTAGAAATAAACAAAGTTAATGAAATCTTGCGATCCAAGGGTCAATTCTTTAAAGAGAATTTCACGCGAAAGGTGTTTTAGGATAAAACCAACGTCGGGTAGTTCCCAAATCCAATTCCCAAATAAAATAATACTTTTCGTATTATCGTAGTGATTACAATTATACAGTTTGTATATAGAAGACATATTTTGTTATATTTCGTATTAATTCGGATCGCAGAAGACCCTTGGGCGGCTAATATTTATTGGTTTGTTCATGATATCGCAAATTTGGTGACACAGCCGCGCCGCGCCGTCATAACGATAAAATCGGCTTTTTAGAGCTTAATCAACTTTCAGAGTTTGCCACCTAAACCAGAATAAACAGAAGTAAAATGAGCAAACAGAACAATTCTAATTAGTGTACCTGCTATTTTAGACGTGATCACGAACCACGATTTCAAACGTGACGACGGCCCAAACTCGACGTCATGATTCCTAATTGAACAAATACAACGCTTTGTCTTTATTTCCCTCCCCTAATACGAGACAAATCAACCACTTACTTACCCAAAACCGTATCTTATTTGACGACGCAAACGGAAAAGCAATTTTCCTACATGCATGATAAAGTTCATTTCCCAAAAATCTCAAATAATGCTAATGAGAAAGACGAAGTTTATGAGAGAAAGCATTGGAAATTCACGGTACAGCGGTAACATTATTCACTTTGCGTGCATTGATCTGTTTTATACTCCGTCGTTATTAAGGAACGAGTTGAGAATACGTGTGGCGAATGTCTTCTTACAGTGTAGTTAGTTTGCTAGTTAAAACACAAATACCGACCAGTTATTGTAGAATGTTTGAACGTATGAATGAGCAACACAAAATGTTGCTATCTCATGTGGATTCTTCCACATGAGTTGGTAACTTTTTTCGACTTGTTCATCTTTTTTCGACTGTCGCACATCGAGTGGCACTGAAACGTTGTCATCTGCCGCCAAAAACACGCATATTGCGGGCGGGCGGGTATAGAAAACCGTCCTAGTTATCCATACCCGAGTGAGGTATCCATTTCAAACATTCATAAAATGCTAATGTTAGCAGAACAGTGAGCAAAGGCTGTCAAACGTTCGCGCGTTTATCTACCGGTCACGTCTAGGAAATAATCCTTTGTAGCCTACGGACTGAATTGGAAATTCACTTTGTGTTTGGTGGGAAAGGTAGGATGGTTGTTGGTTTGTTTCCCAAAGTCAGGATAGTTGCCTGTGTTGACCCGGTGTGTAATCAGACTGTGTAATGTACCTATAGTTAGTATGTAGTAGATTTAGAATGCATGGAAGAACCTACTTATGTGAACGTACCGTAACTTAATGCGTATTTCTTAAATGTAAAATCGTTTATTTTACAAATTATTTACTTCAATAAATTTGTTTTTGTCTATTAGATACGCCTTTTTATAAATTGAAATGATTGAATTGATACATTAATTTCGATATGGCCTGAAATAAGTTCTATGGGTTGACCTTCCTGTAGTACTAGAAGTTATAGGTACCGTAAAACGGGGTAGGTTTCGCGGGGAGAGTTGGGCTATGAATGGGGAAAGAAGGTTTGAGAGGGGGGTGAGAAGGGATTTTAAGGCTAAAAAAAATGTATTCCAATTTAAAATGGGGCTATAGCACTACGCATAATAAAAAAAAATCGATCCAACAATCTTCCAAAATCACCTTTGTATGAAAAACCCTCTCACCCCAAATACGAGGCACTACGGGGTGAGGTGGGTTTTCCTCTTTATCGTCAAAGTTATGAAATGGAACTACCCAAAATAAAATACAAACTAAAATACAAACGTCCGAACCACTTATTATATACACCATTCAGTTTTCACATGTAAAAAATAAAATTTTATCGAGGTTTGAAAGTCAAATTTCACCCAACTCACCCCATTTTACGGTACTCGTAGTTTGGCACCGTTAAACAATATTAGTTACTTTGTCATATTTACGAAATAAATATGAACACCTGTTCAGTTATCCTAGCAAACTATTTTTGAGTGAAACCAGATATACATAAACTCAATTCAATAATGAATATCAGTAGTTATATTTAGCTAGAGTATCTACCTGTGTGTATCACAGTAAGCTATCCGATGCAATGCCTAAAAAGATTTATTCACAAAGTAACAACAGTTAAGGACTTAAGGTTGACGAAATATAATAGTAGGGAAGCCCACGATGCTAAATCGGGATTTACTCGAGCGTCATACAGACCTATTGGAATCGAAATATTAGATGATAAGAAGAAAAAAAAGTTATATAAAGTTTTTTTTTCAGCGAGCCGGAAAGCGTCTACAATTTTTTTTTTATTTCGGGAGGTTGGTGGAGGGTTAAAAAATCGTTAAGCAGTTTGTGGGTTTGGTCATTTTTGTCCACTTTAATGCTATATTTTTTCTATAACTTAATATAACACTTATTTGTAGGCATTTTCTTAATCTGACGAACACAAGTTTGACGCTTAATTTTTACATTGTAACCGTCAGATTAAGGAAAGGCGTGCAAATAATTATCAGATATAGTAATAGCACAATTATAGCATTAATTTGGACTAATATGACGAAATCTACAATCTGCTTAACAATTTGTTGAACCCCCCCACCAACCCCACACCAACCAAGGGCTCAACATAGATGGCTAAAAGGGTTAAAGGTAGACTACACGGGGTAGCAAGATATCATTCATATCTTAATCTGACGCGCTCGAGTAAACACAAAAATCCCCTCTTGGGCTCCCCTACCATAAAGTGAGCCGATCTCTTGAACAAGTTTAAACAAGATCGGCTCACTTCATATTTCGTCAACTTGACCTACTCGTCTCTATTTTAAGGTGCTTCATTCTGCCTTCGCTTAAAAGGCTAACACATGCACATCAACTAAGTTCTTCACTTTTAACGGAATCCTTTAAGTACCTACTTTGACAAAGCTTGTGGCGCAAACGGAATATTACCTTGTACAGTTTTGAAAATACTTGTATCTGAATATTACCTTTGGGCGATGTTTGTTACTTACTTTAAAATGTATCCCGAAACGTAAAGCGATTTAATTTTCGAAGCCCCGTCCGCAATCCCGTATGCATTGTGCATCTCTATGCGGCGGAAATTATTTCCCGCGGTAAAGTCTGATTGCAACCAGGAATATACCTACGAACAAATTAATTAGGCATTCCTATGCAAGATTAGTGCTTTCGGTTAAATACTGAGATTACTGGGGCATGGTAATACCTGAATTTATTATAAAGTAAACAATAAAATACTTTTTAATAAACACGCAAAGTCAAAAGACACTTAACAACGTCTCATTAAATTAAAAAGTTATGCTATTTATAACTAACTAATATGGCTCAGCGATCCAAATAGGATCTTGGCCTCCGAAACGAGAGCACACCACTTTTCCCAATCCTGCGCCGTTTCCTGCCAATTATCGGCTTGAAGCTGACGCAGATCCGCTTCCACACTGTCTCCCCAGAAGTATCTGGGCCGACCTACCGGGCGGCCACCACTCGGTCTTCCCAGGTACGCCCTCTTGGCAGCCCGATCCTCCCCCATTCTTAATAGGTGACCGAACCAGCGAAGTCTGTGGAATTTATGCTATTGGTTTTCGCAAAACTGAGGTGAATCTAACGGAATCCGGCATTGAATGTGCAGGTTGAAGTCTTAATTGATAAACATCGATTTGCAAGATTGATCAAATAAGCTATATAAATAGGTAGTTACAAAGTAAAAATACTAGTACACAAAACACAGCTAGAAATCATTCACAGAATATACTTACTCGTGAGATTGTTCGATCTTGATTTTGGATTATGAAAACATTGATTAACTGAAAAATATTCACACAAAAAATAACTTAAATATAAAAATATTATCTAAAATTAATTAAAAAACTACAAAGCTAAGTAAAATATTTTATATTAAAAGAAAAAATATTAACTCAAAATTGTATTTAATTGCACACCTCAAACTCATCAAGCTTAATCTTAGCTGGAGTTAAAACCTAGACATGTAGGTACGTCGATAAAATAGAGCAATCGGGAAGTTAGCCCGCCGGATTGATCGCGAAAGACTGTGCCCAAATTCAATTCCGTCCAAATCTCATATCGGATAATCGGCTCAGGAATAGCACACAGACTATATTGACCTGTGCAGGTAATCACAATAAGTATTCTAAATATTTTTTTATGTGGTAATGTCTCTTGTGTATTATAACTGTATCAAAAGCTAATGGAATGATATTGTGTACGTGGCAATACAAAAATACGTGAATTTATAGAACTAAAAAGGCCTAAACAAAAACTAAAAAGGCTCAAACAAAAAATAACATACAATATATAAAACTCCAGTTAAACTATTTAATCGGTAAAGGAAACGTGAAACTTAAGCAGCTCTATGACAATGATAATGTTTATACTTACATAGACGATTTGTGGTTTACGTTTTAATATTGGTGCCACGTCCATTATAGGGGTGTTTACCATAGACTGTCTTTTGTGGTCTTTTTTTAAAGTTCCAATGGTTCTATCCAATTGGGATCTTCACCGTAGGCTACGAACTGTACCGTAGCTCTTGGTTTTTACGAATACTTACCATGTATCAATGCTGGTGGCATTGCCCATCTTCTATGTGCTGTGGACGTGTCGTCGTGAATGCAATCTCGGCTGCCGTGCCGACTCTCGCCTACGTTTGTCAATATTTCGCACATTCACGGCAGGAGCCTTTAGCTATTTGCTTTAAACTTCACTCCTTTACTCCAATTTACATGCACTATAGTACACTTCACACGTTTTAAGGTCGATGATCATCATTGATTTAATTAATTTAAGTATTGCTTGGTTACTTTCTAAGAAAAAGTCATCGTAATGCGAATGTGGAATACTTTCTTAAACTGTATCTACATTATATCTTTACAGTTCGCGTTCAAAAGTATGTCAATGACACAGTTTAATTTTTCTACATATAGAAACATATCCCTTTTTGTTAAGTTATTGGAGAATATTTGATACTTTTGACGTGTATTCCGATCCGCTAATTTTGATGCTGACTGTACTTATTCGTCATACCGCGAATTGACCAAAACATACGCCCACTTCAACTTTCTATGATGCATTTCGAATAGTAGAAATTTTAGTAATTATACCGCGAGTTGGTGAAATTTTCGTTTTCAAAAGTACTTATGCTACAAGTATTTAATATGTTAAAAGAACTCGATTTTGCCTCTATTTTCCTAAAAGCTAAGCGACACTATTATCCGCGGATCGTGAGAGAGGCGATTGAAATTGAAAAACACCCTAAAAATGTCAATCGAGAGTACGGGTACAAATTATCGTCTACTTGGGGACCAGTGATTCAAATGTTGAAACCAGCGGATATATCTTCGGACCAGTGTACGGATACTGTGAGTGTTGCGTGTCGTGCCGTGGACAATAAACATTAAACTTTAACGGGTAGCTGCAATTTCTTTATCTACCCCGAACATTTTTATAATAATTTCAGGTAGTTTAGTGGTGTTTAATTAATATCTCCGTTGACATTTGTTGGGACGTCAGTCTTTCCGTGACCTGGTGCAACTCAGCTGAAACGTCGGAATTAAAGGTAAAAACAATGAAATTATATCGCGGTAGACCCGTTAGTGTAATTAAATAAGCTAAACTAACTTTTCCGTACATCTGTTAATCAACGGCTAGCCCTCGCAACATTTAACACGGCTATTGCTAGTGACTAGCCATTCGGATAGAATTTACGATATAACGGCGGTTTTATCGGTCGAACGGAACAATTTATTAAGATATTCGACATTCGAACAAAACGCTTTGTAATTATCAGTATTATTGACCTCAATACACATCGCACCAACGTATCGATTCTTCAGGAGCTCAAGATCCAGACGAGGCTTTCTACCACCTGCCTGCGAAGGATTCTGGAGTACTTCGGACACATAGCCAGGAAAAGCAGCGATAATCTCGAAAAATTAGTGGTCACTGGCAAAGTGGAAGGAAACAGACCTAGGGGCAGAAGCCCGATACGTTGGACTGACCAGACCAGGTTCGCACCACCCTCGACACCACCGTACACGACGCTCTTCACGAGGCAGCAGATAGAAGTGTGTGGCGCCGAGTGGTCCACACAAAACTATTTCGACGAGATGGTCACGACCCTCAGCATTGAGGAAACCGACGCGAGGAGGGGTGACCTCAATAATTTAATTCGAAATTCGCATTGACAACTTGCGTCAGCAACAGAATAATCTGCTCTAATCAGTTATATAATCCGTTATCGTCCGAAGCCACGAACCCACATCGTATTTATTAGTAGCAATTCAATACCTTTACAGTTTTTGCTAAACCGCCGGTATGATTTTATAAAAAGGTACCAGCAAAATTCTAATAATAGTAATAATTATTATCAAACGAACGAGGAAAGCGAAGCGATGCAAAGCGAAGTTCTTACATTCAACTTTTCGCTGGCCAGGGGCACATCCCGAAATATCGAAGTTTTTTATTTTGATTATTTGTTCCACTATAACTTCAGTACATTTGTTCTAATTTAGATTTAATTAAGTACTAGCGTCGTCGACGGGATTATATTTTAAATATAAGTTCTAACATGAGTAAGATCGATTAAGGGGTTACGGGGCGAGAAGGCTCAAAAGCGATTGTACTTGTTTGGCGAATCGCGAGTTCTGAGTTCGGGGAAAGCTACTAGTGATTACTTTTTCTTTGTTAGCTTTAATTACCTATTCTAAAGTAGGTACCTTTCTAAATATAAACTAGAGGTATAATGCAGTACATATGTGAAATGGCTACCAATACTCTACTTGAAATACGACGCACGGCTTCGGTTACGAGGTTACAAATTCAATGCCATACGTCGTCCATATTTACCCACCGAAACCGCGATAGCCCGTATCGTATTGTGGGAATAATCAATGGATCATGAAACCCGGGATTTTCATTGTAGTTCCAATTCTGATTTGGAATAAATCTCACTAACCTTCCGTAAATCTCGTGGAATGGAATCAGGACCCGCGTCAGATCTCGACAGCTCTGCACGCTGCAAGTGCAGGTTCGACTCCCAAACCGGTCATAACTCACGTTAGTAACCCTGTCACATTTATTACCCAACCTGAAGGACTTTTAGTGGAATTTGGTTAAATTCACCTGTATCTTGAAGATAAATGGCGTATTAGGAAGTTGGAAAGCATTCGGAAAGAAATGTAAAATGTTTTTGCGGTGAAGATTAAGTAGGTAAGTAAATATGTAAGCAGATAAAGCCAGTAATGTTATAGTTGGTTAAATGGACTAAATTGAAATGAAAAACTAATTAAAAAATCTCTATACAGTAGTGTCGTTGTACGTACTAGGTACTTTTCACTTCAGCAGCTCGAACAAGGGTACTTTGCTTCTTAAAAACAGTGAGCAAAATGCGATTTTGCTCACTGAGTGAGACAAAATTAAATTCAAGTTACCTTTATAGTCAAATGTCATTTTAACATGCGGGGTCTAATACAAGTTCGATATACTGGGGTTCTATTATCTCTGTCCCTCTAGGTATGTTCTCACTGCTTACACCGAAAAAAATAATTTTCTACAATACTACCAGAACGTATAGTAATTAAAAATATAGTTATACCTACTAAAATCCGGTAGTAATAACAAAAAATGTTGTATCGTGTAAAACTTGTTTTTTAAACATCACTGTTTAATTCTAGTTAAATGCAATTTAGTACTGCTTACAATTTCGTTGTATATGTAAAGATGCAAGTGTTGTAAATATTAAACGTTTGTCTCGTTTAATATATGCATCGTAACACTAACTATTGATATGTAAAAATAAAGATACGAGTGTACACGTTACAAGTTATTATGTTGTGGTTACTATAATGCATTGTAGTCTGAACGAATCAAACAGTTGTGCCAACACCACGGTGTATGCGCGGCTGGCGGGGGGCGGAGAAAGGGATTGCGCAAGTCACAGAACGGCAGCCATTACGCCAGCGTCTTACGTTCCGGCCGGTCGATGTTTTATTTACGTAGATCCTGTCCATAATTTTATTGTAAACTAGTACAAGTGTATAGTATAAGTGCGTGTTGTTTGCGTGTTGCTGACACAGTGAAATGTGCGGGCTCCGATTAAGGAAAAGTCCTCCCGCACCGATGTGGATAAGGAGGGATTCACACTGGTGGAAAGGAAACGCAAGGCGCGCAGGGCGCCTCGTAAAACTCTGTGTGGCACTGCGCAGCCGGTTAATTCTGGCCTACGAGTTGCGACACCGAGTAAGGCGCTCTACGTGTCTCGCCTGCATTACTCCGCCGGGGCCGACGAGGTGGTGGAGTACGTCCGCCGGAAGACTGGCTACACGCTGAGGGTGCACCAGCTACAGTCGCGTCACTATGTGCACTTCAGTTCATTTGTAGTGCGCGTGCCGCGGCCTCTGCAGGACACCATCGCAAGCGCGGACTTCTGGCCGAAGGGTGTGGTGTTTCGGCGGTTCCGGGGCAACCTGCCGAATCCTACGCCGAGTCAGACGACGCTACGGAGCCACGCTGTTACGTCGTCGCCCAAATCCAATGTTTAATTTGTATGTCATTTGTGCGTCTATTGTTTTCTTTGTGGAGACAAAATGTTTTTTTCTTTTGTAGTGTCACAGTGCCTTGGTTTTACTGTAATGCTGTGTTACTTATTTGATCAATAAAATAAAAAAAAATAAGTGTGCTTAAAAACTTGTCTGTAAATACTAGAAGAGCAGTGTACTGGTTATATATTGTTCACGTAACCAGAACCCACTGTGCTGAAGGGACTTCTAAACGGGCCACATGTTCACTGCAATATGTGGCCGGCAACTATTAGTGTCCCTCTCTAACATGTGAGTAAGAGGACACCAATAGTTGCCGGCCACATATTGCAGTGAACATATGGCTCGCTTAGAAGCCCCATTAGCACAGTGCGTTCTGGTAACGTGAACAATATAAAACCAGTACACCGCACAAATCGTTCAGTTACGTATATTGAATACCTTGTTATAACAACAGGACAGGAACGTATATGTTACTGTATTATTTAGTAACCATTAACAGACCGGCTAGTTGGGTTTACTAAAAGTCTTATACCCACTACTATACACTTCATAGAATTAACAAATTTAATTTAACAAGAATGGTCTGGTTATGTTTACAAAGTGTCCTGTCGTCACATATACAACAAGACAATATAGTACAGCTAACCAGATTCTGGTTACCAGTACCAGGTTTTTTTTTCAGTGTAGGGTGAAAAATTTTGTGTACTACACGAGATCAAAGTTATTTACATCTCGTGCGCTTTTGAATCCCTTACTACGCTCAATTATAGAATCTTTCGCTTGCACGGGACTCAAGATAAGCACTCGAAGAAATATCAAACTTTGATCTCTTGTTGTACTTACAAATAACTATTGTACGTACTATAATAGTAATTGGGTGTCTAGACGTAACTTCCGATATCCGATAGATAGCCCCTATTAGATCTAGATTGTATTATGGTGCACAATGGCTTCACTCGAGATATGCCTAGGGGAAGGCATCTGAGGTGAAAGGGTGTGACTACAATAGATTTTAGTAAGTATAGATAGTGTATATTGTATATTATTATTTTTAAACATGTAAATAAGACTGAAGCAGAGATATTAAGTAAGTACATAAAAATATTAAAAGAAAGCGACTTATAATGCATTTAATATTTCCACCCTTCCTCCGTACAGAGAAGAAAGCTCTTGAAATTCCTAAATAAACCCTTCTTGAAATAAATAGACTAAAAAATAAAGCTTTTATTTAACTTGCCCTGTTAGTATGTACATACTATGTTAGTTCATGTAGGTCAAATTTTGGAAGCTAAATTTGACCTACTTCCCGATTTCAGATTGAGCTGAAATTTTGCTTACATATGTAAATCGGATGACAATGTAATATTATGATGACATGGAACTGATCTGATGATGGAGACAAGACGTGGCCATGGGAACTCTGTGATAAAACAACGCAAATTAATTGTGTTCGGGTTTGTTAGAATTGTCTCGATGAGTATTAAGAGTGCCTGTGGAAAGAAAAGTACAGTCAGCTTGTACCAAAAATTGAATTTTAGCCAAAACTACCCCACTATTACCCCAATTCGTCCTACCGATCTGTCATTTTAGTACTTACAACTTACCTAAATACTTAGCAAATTGGCCTATCGAGTTGTTTATACTTAGTATCTACGATTTCAAAATTGAGGGTTTTTAATTTACCTCTAGGTAAGTATTAGATATCATTAGAGGATGACAGATATGTTAATAGCCTTGCGCCCACAAGAGAAATGATAATTTTCACATAACATATAATTTATCGCTAACTTTACCAGGGAAAACTGTTACGCGGTAATATCGTTGTATTTTATACCAATAGATAATATATGACCATTTACTTACAATTCTATAGTGGAATAGCCTGAAAGGTGGGAGAACTATTACACAATTTAGAAAAAGAACACGGAAAAAATAAAACAATTTTGAGAAGATCTGGCCGAATGAAGATAACTGAAGCGCTGTCACACATTTTTCGCACTTGTAGTTCTCTTATCCTTAATAGCAAATCTCATAAGCTATTATTTATTAAAACGACCTGTCCGACAAAGATGCCGACGACTTATCGACCTAATTGAAGGGTCGGCTTATATTTCAGCCACCACAGACAATTTGGCTTCGCTTTTGATCGAATATCCCAATAATTTACGGCATAATAGAATGTTTTTGCCTGTAATGCCCCTCGTCATTGTATTCAGGACTAGTCTACTAATAACAATACAATCAATTTATAACACAAAGGGCTTAAATTTCAATATTTAGATAGGTTACTTAATTAAAAACATGAAGTTTCAAGTCCTTGTTTCTTGTAAACATCATTTATTATTAAAGCTAAGTTGTTAT
Source organism: Cydia splendana (assembly GCF_910591565.1). Lineage (NCBI taxonomy): Eukaryota > Metazoa > Arthropoda > Insecta > Lepidoptera > Tortricidae > Cydia > Cydia splendana. The sequence goes on along the minus strand of NC_085969.1, from coordinate 8,666,603 downwards.
TGTTAGTGACCTTTGCTGACGAAGCTAACGGTCAAGAGCTTGAATGCCAGTAAAACCATTTTTTCATAAAATGAATACGAAGAAATCCAAACTTGACGGGGTTCCTGAAGTCCCGCCAGCTTTTTTAAATATATTTTTTATGTACCTAGTAATATCCCTATTTGAATAGTAAGTAGTAAGGGTATGTAGGTAATGAAAACTACGTACCTCTCCATTCAAATTTGACTTAACGTACCTAATGCACCACCACTTTCCAAATTTTATCCGTAAAATTTTAGCAAACTTTACACCCCACAAAACCCATTTGGAAAATAACCTCAAAATTTTCACTATTCTGCGCCACTCTGATATGGCTGCTCAGCTTATTTACTAAAGACTTAATCTCGACGGTGAGCATCTCAAGTGTAACTGGATCCCCAGATCTGAAGACGACGCATATACCTACAGAGGTCAGACTTACACTGGTTCGATGGTGAGATTGGTGAGGAAGTAGTCGGTAAGCTTTTATGAATTATACGAGTACACAAAACGGCCGTACCGCACACCTGGCGGCTGAATCGTGGCCCAAAACTGTTATTTTCTATTCAAATCGAGTTAATAATGAGACATAATAAGACGACGACGACGACAATGAGACGCAGTGCGGCAGATGTGACGAAATCCTTGTGACTTGTAGGGATCTACTACGACATGACTGACAAATTTCTCTCAATTTTCCATTATTCTGCGATGTTCAATATTTTTGCAAGGTAGGTACAATAAAAAGTTAAACTCATTTTTTTACGTGACCCATTACATATTCTGCTAAATTACTTCAGGGTTCAATTGAGAGGGCCGTATGGGAACAGGAAACTTGCGAAAAGTAATGTTAAAGTTGCCGTCTTTTAAAATTTCAGAAAGACGGTTTTAAATATTATGGGGAATGGGACCAGTGGGTAATCTTGGTAAATCCGAGTTGTGAAATATGTGATGGGTGTTGTTTTAAAATTAAACAGAGTATATCGTATGCCTTAGAAGCACATCAATAAATACATCGAAAGCATTTTTGACATAATAGCAGTGTAGAGAGTAGGTACATCACTCATTTTTTTTTAGTTTATTTATTCACTTTAAATTTTAATACAATTTTTACATGCATGCCACTATTGGAAACCTCTAGGGTTTATGTAATAGTTGGCGAGATCGCGCGGTCCAATCCGCGTTTGCTTAATACTATTATTACATGCTTAGTTGTGGTTCGGTAAAACATAATTTAATCTACATATAAGTAAATATCAAAATCTCTGCTTCTATTGTATACATTAGTCTAGACTTAGGTAGGTATATATAGATAGCAAAGCGACTATGGCTAAAAAAATGTAGGGAAGTACCTAATTATTTTTTATTTGAAATCTGTAAATCTAACTACTTAACTTTAGAGAATCTAGAAAATATTCTACAAGTAAAGACTTAACAGAAAATATGTTGAAGAAATTCAGACCAACCCATGTTCTATTGTATACTATCCCCCTTATTCATAAACGTTGACTAAAGTTGACAAGCCGATAATAATCGTTTGTCCCTTTCCATCATACCAATACGTCGGAAAGGGACAAACGATTATTAACGGCTCGTCAACTTTAGTAAACGTTTATGAATAAGGGGGTATATTTTTACGTATAAACTATAGGTAAGTCGGTGACTAATATCTAGTGTGACTATTCGGCCGGAGCTGGGCCAAGAGAAACTAAACAAAGCCGCCGTAAAATCTCCGGTATTTTTCCACCTTTTGAAATACGGCCCGAAACGATACACAGTTTTGTTATTTGACTCGACACTCTGATTTTATTCCATTTCTGAAAAGCTTTACTTTTTTACTGCTGACACCAGCCCGTATCTGAACATCAGTGAATTTATCTAGTTCATCATAATTAGAGTAAAAAGCGGTAGCGAACCTACCTATTTATGTACCTATGCCCGAAATATGTCTTATATTATATCCTTTCTCGAATTTTAATTACTCTTTAAGACATCAATAAACATAATGGCTACTTTAACTCACATAAAAAGACGTCAAATCGCTTAATTCCAACGTTAAGCGTTTAAACATGCCGCCAGGCGCCGCCACTCCAGTTAATTCCTACGTTAATTTCTACCCCTATACCCTTTAAATAATAAATTAAATGCCCTTGAAATCATTTAAAAATACCAAGTGGGTTACAGGGGATCCTGCAATCGCTTAAATTAAGGGTCAAGTCATCGTTACCGCGAAAATTAATAAAACGTCCGGGATTATGTGTTACGTTAACCTATGTTAACGCTTCCAATATTGGGTCATAATTTTGAAAGTAAAATTAATTTAAGTGCAGTGCATTAATTTAAGGTAAGTGCAATACAACGACTTGATGTGGTTTATTTTATCTACCACAGAATTAGTAATCAGTTTATTTTAACTACCACAAAAATAGTACTAAAGTACAGAAGGTTCATTTGCCTTATAGTGTAAATAACATTATTTGCGGTATTTGACACATTATGACTGACGTATATAGAGATGTAACTAACGCAAATCGATTGTCACAGCAAGCGATTACGATTGGATGGCACGTAGACTGAGGTATCGAATTGTGACGTATAATGAATTTTTATTTGAGATTTAAATAAAGCTAGAATTATATGGTTTTCCCGCAAGCTACCGGTCGGTCGGTGTATTTAATACACCGACCGAGTAGGTCGCACCCATTGTCAAAATTGAAACTAACTGGGGATCTATTTTAAAGTTTATTTATGTTATTTCTGTGTCAAATTTGTTGTCTGTTAAGTGACGATAAATATATCCATATTTACAGTTAATTATCCCTTTCCTTATTTTTATTAAAAGAAAAATGAAAAATTCATATCGATTTACTTAGACGACTACCGATTCATAATGGTGATGTCCGGCCAACCCTAAAATTAAAAAAAAAAGACGTAGAACGTAAACGTTCGCAGTGCAGTTGTTTTCCTTTGTGATTTCGATGTGCAAAACATTTTACGTAGTATTGCTGTTGTGAGTGACAGACGTCAAATACCGCAAATAATGTTATTTACACTATAGGTTAAGCCTCGCTAGTTAGGTGTGTAAATTAGTAAGATGTAGAGTGAGCTACCCCTGAACGACAGTTTTTGAACGGTGCATTCAGCAGCAGAAGTAACCAATACGATCGAAACACAACTTCATTGCTCAGACAGCAACAGCGAGGGTAGATAATTTTTGAATGCCTCATGCGTATAGTTACTTTTGCTAAATGTGTAAATTAAGCCGTTGTTTCCTTTTGTACCTTTCTTCGCTACACTTTTATAGTTGGTCAAACCAATTTGTCAGCCAGTAACAACCAGGAAAACTATACTCGTCCTTTTCTTTTGAGTGTTAGTAGTACTGGTGTAAGACAAAGATAGTATGATTCTCTCTGTCTATGATTGATATGACAGTCCTTTGACAAGCTATATCAGTTCACCCGTGCCTGTATAATGACACCTAAGGGCAGTCATAAAGTGAAATCAGATTAGGATTTAACACATTCACTGCCACCAACGCATATGTGCGTTCACCGTCATACAAGTTTGTTCATAGGCCACGCCCCCTGGCAGTGAATGCGTTAAGCCACCGCAATCACTATAAAATAAAACGAAACGTGTGAACCCATAGACAACGCGACGGCGAAATAATGAAGATTGGGATTAAGCAGTATCAGAAAACGGGATCTGTGGAAGTGGTTTAGTGAAAAATATGAAGGCAATTTCTTTTTTAACGTGGCAAGGTATACTTATTTTAATACGCATTAAAATATTCACAACGATAGGTAGACGCTCGCTCAGAGAGGATACGCTCTTACCTAAAATTGGTATTTTTAATCGAAAGATAACTACATTATAATGTAGACGACATAGTTCACCTAGTGCCCAGTGTATTAGAAAACAAGTTATTTTATTTTAATTTGTGTTACTTCAACTATAACCAATATCGGGATACTGAATCCCTCTTCCAATGACAGCGCACAATGATCTGCACAGCGTACGGTCATGTACAACTCTCATCCAAGGCTACCTTACCATGCCACCATGACCTCCGACGGTCCTCGTTGTGAGGGGTTAGAGCGTCTTCCTGTAGGTACGTGGCACCAAGACTCTTTTTGTCCAGCGGACATCGGCTCTTCCAATTATGTGATTGTGGATGGAACAAAATCTTCAATAGAGCACAACTCCATTTGACTGCAGAAACTAAAAGGAATCGCTGCGCACCGCTTGAATGAATATAACAATCGTGTATTATTGTTTGAAAAAGCGCGGAATTTTCCGGAGACGGATTTTGCCGCATTGACCTTAATATCAAGTTTTATTTACAAATAAGATACGCAGATAACAAAATATTTCCACAAGATCGGTGGAGAATAGTAAGCAAGAAGTTCGGTCGTTAAACACCACCTACTTTCCCTGTTTGTTGTTTACCTTGTACTTTCTTTTGATGAGTCGTTTTGTCGTTATATTTTTATCGTCAGAGCGACATTAAATGGATACGTAACCTTCTTAACGCAGAAAAAATGCTTTTTCTTTATGTTGATGAACATACTTACTACTTACCGTATACCTAAGTAAACTAACTCGTAAATATGCTATGAATATAACAGATTTAGGGGACTTATTAAGATAGGGTAAGTTTTATTTATTTATTTATTTTATTGGTGTAATTTTAATGTACTTACTTAATTTATACTTGATCTTAATAATAGTTTCTTAGTTTTGTTATTGTATTTATTTCTTATTCCTTGAACTAAATGTTAGTTAATATTCAAAATATATACATATTAGATTAGTTATTTCAGATTCTTCGATAAATTATCTCGACTCAACTCCAAACATTATTTGTTCTTGCGAATGGATACTCATCTCGTATTACAAAATAGGAGTTTATTTTTCAAGCCGTATTTTCTCAAACTGTAAGGGAATTCGACAAACCGTTCATATTTCTTTGCGGTTCGTTACGTGGTCCCAATTGCGTTTACTTTAACACTTATGGAAAGGGTTGCCACCCTATGGTGTTAAATCTAACTGGACATTTAAATAAAGCAAAAATCGCAAAAGACCAGCAACAGGTACCTATACAATGTGTCCGGTCAACCATGTCGGAGCCGTTAAGGGCGTGTAGTACAATCGATTTCATCGATAAATCACCACGTGTTTTTTTTTTAAGTCAACGGTAATGAAATGGCGGCATTTTTAATTTTTCAAACACCTGAGCACGGGTGCACGTGGTATTTTTGGCATTATCTGTAAAATTCGTCCTACGAATACAAAAAATATCTCATTGGATAGCTAAACATGTAAGCAATCGATTAAAGCTAATAATTGTATGCAAACATTTCAATAGCAAGGCAAAAGAAAATATTAAAAGTAAATAATTAGGACAGAAACGCATTACTTTTTCAGTTTTTTATTTTTTTATGTAAAAACTAGGTCGTTTACCTACATTTTTTTCGTACTGCATTTGTAGTACAGGATATTAGCTAGAAATGCATACCAAAATCATAGCTCTATCTTTGATACTTCAAAAATAACACGTGTTCAAATATGACCCTGTTAATTACCTTTATTAATAACTTGAGATAATCCCAAGAATTATCATCCCCACTCCCAGTTTTTCTTTTACAAGCAGGTAGATAAGTCAAGGGGTGCTGCCAGGTCAATCAGTCATCCTACTATATAACAAGTAAGTTTACTCTTTGTTTAGTTTGAGGTCAATTTAAAATAATAACAAATTTTAAATGTTTACTTACAATTTCGTTTACCTACTGAAGTTTTTTTTTTTAATCCGTTTTAATATGAACGCCCTCCATTTTTCACATTAGATACCTACTTGTAGGATACTTACTGCAAATTTCACTCATATTTATATACCTTCAGTTTCATTTAAAATGGGAGAAACGGACGTGACGTGTCGAAAACTATAATAACAATAACATAAACACTGCGCACAACCAATACAACCATGCACCGTCACGACACTATAACGGACTTAATTTTTGCCTCTATGGCCACGGGATTGTCAAACAGGTGGCAACCCTTACGCATACGAGCAAGTGAAACCATTTATACCCCCGAGGATATGACCAAAGATAAATTTGTACTCGGTACAGTCCCTGCAATATTAACGTTGTTTCAACTTTATGTTTTGGTGCGAGGTTCAGTTGTAATATTTATAGAGTTCTCAAGTTATTTTTAAAATAACGTTTTATCTTCAATGTTATCCATGTACAGTCACTTCAACTAGAAAATATGTGTTACAGAAGTTAAGCGTATGCGGTTATAATTAATGAAAAAAAACTACGCTGATACTAAACTAGATACGTACTTACGTATAAAGTGCCAATAGTAGGTACCTACATTTTTTCTGTTTCAATAGATGTTTTTTTGGCAAGTTTATTAAACTATTGTATATCTTTATAAAGTTCCGGAGTGCTCCGAGGAATTGTTCGGATTAATCCCTGCCGCTTCTTTTCGCCATCGCCCTACGCGACAACATTACCATCTTCATCACTTGGATGGTTGGCAGTCCTCAACTGTGCGTTTCTCCAGAAACTTCCTGCCTCGCACAGCCAAACTGTGGAATGAACTGTCGCCTGCGGCATTTCCGGACCGATACGACCTTCAAACCTTCAAGAAAAGAGCGTACTCCCATCTTAAATTCCGGCAACGCGCTTGCAACTCTACTGGTGTTGCGGGTGTCCATGGGCGGCGGTAATCGCTTACCACCAGGTGATCCGCTCTTTTGCCTCCTATTTCATAAAAAAAAAAGTTTCTAGTTTAAACTTCTAAACTTAACTTAGAAATTCAAAGTACATATATAAAAATAATTGTAAGTATTTTTTTTTTACCTAACTACTACTACTACTAACCTAACATACTGTTAGGTACCTACTTTTTATTAATATAATAATTAATATGGTAACATAATGCTATAGTCGCACCAAACAAAGTCTGCAGCGGATTTGATAGCCCACGCTGTGTAAGTGTTATGTATACGTCATAATTTCATAGAAGTTTGACGTTTAAAATGACACTTGCACTGCGTGGGCTATCAAAATCGCTGCAGACTTTTTACGGTCTGACTATATAATACATAGGATTTAAGACATTCCACATATCACAGTAAGTACATATGTATGATATTGTATTATACCAGTGTACATAAAGCCCTAGCTCTGTTATTAAATCAGGCTCCACACGCTGTATGGAGGGTAATTAGCGCTCGTGTTAATATTGTTATAATGGAAGCCTGCGTTGCGGCGTCTATGCTGGATCATTAGGCGTAAACATCATATGTTTACTGTGCTCTAGTCTGCAGCGACAGCAAAAAATACAACATCGTGTCTATACATTAATTACAAGTGTCTTGCTCCTGTAGGTAAGTAGTACATACTCAGTAGAAGCAAGAAATGCAAAATTACTGTGGGAGGTCGAACCTTCGCGCCTAATTTTTCTCCTCCTCTCCTCGACCGTGGGCTTTGGGACTGTGGCGTTTGTGATGGGGCCCAGGCGTTACGGGACTGGGGCAGAGAGGGCAGTTCTCCCGGCCCTGTGGTTCCTCATCTCCCGCTTGAACACCGGGCAGTTGCGGCTGTTGCCGGGGTGGTCTCCTCTGCAGTTTTTGCAGGTGGCCTTCTGGTCTAGAGGTCGCGTGCATTGACTGGCCCAGTGTGGTTCGGCGCAGCGAACGCAGGCGAGCTGTCTGTGACATCCATATATGTGATGAGTACCGGAAACCCTGGCAGCGGTGACATTGCGCGGGTCCCTTCTTTCCGCGCCATGCCTCCACCTTGACACTCCTCATGTGGAGAAGCTCCGTCGCCCCGTAGATGCCTATGTGCAGCCCGGGCGGCCCCTATTGAGTCTATCTGTTTGGCGTACTCGAAGGGGTGGCCCAGCTTCCCCAGGGCTTTCTTGATATCTTCAATCGGTGTGAAGGAGGGGAGGCCCCTGACGGCCACCTTGAGCCTCTTCTTATCGTCCAGCCCGTAGATGTTGTAGATTGGCTTGATGACGTCAGTGGGTTCCCCTTTCTTCGCGGCTTCCTCGATGGCGGCCTCGGCTTCAGCCTCCATGTTGTTAAGGTAGCGGCTCACTAGGCGATACTCCGCCTCGGAGCGGGGCTCGAAGAGTATCCCAGCCCCCAGCGGTGTGGTGAATGGTGACTCCCCAAGCTTTTTATTTTTGTTCCTCTTGATATTAAACAATATAACAACAGCAACACGATATAACAGCAGCTATTCAAAGTATTTTTGAAATAATTCCAATAGTTCTGACTTAATTCATTGCAAAAATGCTATAATGATAAGAAATGATTTTCATTTTTTTCTCAATTCTCCCATGGCTTGCAAGAATGCGACTCATACCACTGAGTAGCAGATACATTTACCTACATACCTAGCCCTATTTCGTTTGTGTACGCTGTGGGTCATATGTCCGAACAAAACGCCGAATGACCTTTGTTTAATTTTTTTTTTCACTAAAAATGTATACAAGATAGGATTCAACTAGGGTATGCTCCCGGGAATTCCCGGGAATTTTATAGTGTCAAAAGAACCGGTACTGATGACCCGGTACCGGTACTTCCCAGTTCTCATCATATGACTATTTATTCCCATTTCAATAGCAGTAATGTTTTAGTATGTACTTTAGCTCGGGACATTATATAACATTTAATAATGGTGCTAAGAAACAGGGGACCCAAATAACCCGACAAACTAACCTAGTAAAGTAGGCATTCGTGCAGGCAGGCCGTGCCCTCATAGTGCTGAGTGCATCGACTACGCTAAAGCCGTGTGGCTCGGCCCAGGCGGAGGCAAAGGGTGCCGGTTAATTTCGTAAAATAGGTTGGAACGCCAATAAGTGTTTGTTTATAATAAAATAAGTATATTTATTAATGCTTATGCAATTATTTATATGAAAATATGTAATTCATAAAGATTGTACGCTAACCAAACAATTTCTTAAAAGTAGTCAAAAGATGCCTCGAGAACCGGAAAGAACCGGGAATCCCGGTTCCGGGCATGCCCAGAACCGGGAAATGAAATTCTTGGTACCGGGACCGGTTTTGCATGCCCTAGATTCAACCCACGACTCCCGACTTAAAAGGTCGCTTAAACCACTCTATACTCTTGACCACTCACCTACACACATCTAACTTGCTGTTTTTGGGACTCATTTAACACAAGTTCACTTCCATGCCAACTGTACCGTAGCTTCGGGACCGCAATAAATTACTCCTTATCAGCCGTAATTGCACGGGAAATGGAACGGGAATTCTGATGAATTCGGCAACCGCCAATTAGTCGCAAGACACGCCGATTGCCGTCGATTTGTACCTTGTTAAATACCGCGACTATAGAAATAGAGATAGAAATTTATTAGCGACACATAAACACAGGGCGGACACACAATACTTATACAGGGTCATTGTTGGACCGTTAGCCATATTGTGCGAGGTGATTAGGTAGGTCATACTGAACAACTTTTTCTATGGGACCAACTCCGAAATCACGGTCCAAAAATGACCCTGTATAGAGAGTACACAGACATAGTGGTATGAATCTATGCACGACATTATGTCTGTATACGCATCAATTTACTTAAGTTTTAGGGCAGTCAGTTGCAAATATTTTGACGTAACCCTATAGTACAAGAAAATGTAGTTTCTGAATTGACAAGCACTCATACATGGGACAATATACCGGCATTTTAAACTTACCCTCATCGGGTTGGTAGTCAAAGTCAGATTCTATACCGCGGGATGAGGTAATTCCATTTGGAACAGGGTCGAGTGTGGCCATTTTTTTTATTAAATATGTATTATTATTATAGAATAAGAATATTATGACATAAACCCTCGTGGTTAACATGTTCGCTGCGTTACGGGAAGCATTTGCCCGTAATTGACTTCAAAAGTTCCAAATAGTGCCAACGTTATTCAATATTTTTAGCATTTTTCTTATAAAGATTAAACCTCCGCCGCAACATAATAACTTCTTTCATATTAATCAACCAAGATACCCACCTAATACGTTAATTAAAAGTTCCTCTCCTCACAGATCCGTCTTAAAAGAAAGCTAATTAGTGTCTGAAAGAAACTTCCAATGCTTATTATTTCATGTCGGCAACACGCTGCGTCCGTGAAAAATCGTAGTCATAACTGTATTCGAGTTCAACTCTTTGTCCTTTTCACTCTGTTATTTTACACTATTAGCACGACAGAGATAGGAGATGCATAGAGCTTTTAGAAAAACCCTTACACAATGTAACAAATTGGTAGGTTAAGAGAAGTTAATGGTGTGAAAGATATACTCGTAATTTGTGAAGAAGGTTGATATTTTCTATCACTTTAATACAAAGATATAACGTGAAGGGCAGGGCCGTCTTAAACTATGCCGGGGCCCTTGAGCACATAAGAATTTGTGGCCCTTTTGGAAAGTAAAAAAGCGCATTATACTAACATATTTCTACTATGATCTTCTATTTATTATGGGTAATCAAATATACTGTTACTGTCTGTCCTTGGGGCCCTGGGCACGAGCCCCGTGTGCCCTTATGGTAAAGACGGTACTGGTGAAGGGGAAGGGAAGGTTAAAACATCCGCAGATAAAAAGGTCATAAGACTCATAAGTATTTACCTTATTTCAAAAATATAAATTCATTTGGAAATAAAGTTGCAACAATATTGCAAAACCTCATATTGTTAATTCACACGTGACACGTGAAATTAAATACATTCCATTATTACACAGGCTTTGCCTAAGCTTCTGCGGTTAGCGTGTGCTGGAGTGGTATTCCAACCGCTTTAGAAATTCAACGCTTGGGCCAGGAGCACAGAACACCGCCTCTAGAAACCTAATATTGGCCATTTTGTTCCCGACGCAAATCACCAAACTGTGAGGTGCGGGAGGGGTGCTCACGGCGTTGCGATTGGTCGTTTCAAACATGGCGCGCTGACACGTGCAAGCGTAGGGATGGGACTATGGGACATGTTCATTACAGGTAGTGGGTACTGCTACCAGTGATACCGAAATTTATTGTGGTAAAATTGTTACCAATTTAGTATACTTAGAGTAAACTTACTTAATAATTATATTGATTAATTTAATATTTCATTAAGTAATTTAACAATGTACCTGAAATTTTTACTTAACATAATATTAGGGCATTTCTGCTTAAAGTACCCAGAACATGAATTTTAAAGTTTAGAATTTTTATATTATTTCCACTCAGAATCGCAATCTCTTTTGATACGAGAAAAAAGTGTCGCCGAAATCTCATACAATTATTTTCTTTTGTCCGTTTTATTAAGGTCATAGAAGGTTGTATTGAAAACATATTCAAATGGACCAATAACATATGCCTATTACAAATTTACTCCGAGTTCTCTCGCACTTATTTGAAGTTCATCATCAGGTCCATCTCGAGACATGAGACCTAACTGCTCACCTACAGGATTCTAAAAAACCCATACAACATATGTCTATCACAAACCAACACCGAGTTCCCTCGCACTTCTTTGAAGTTCATCATCAGGTCCATCTCGTGACATGAGACCTAACTGCTCACCTAGAGGATTCTAAAAAACTCATACAACATATGTCTATCACAAACCAACACCGAGTTCCCTCGCACTTCTTTGGAGTTCATCATCAGGTCCATCTCGTGACAAGAGAGCTAACTGCTTACCTAGAGGATTCTAAAAAACCCATACAACATATGTCTATCACAAACCAACACCGAGTGCCCTCGCACTTCTTTGAAGTTCATCATCCTAGAGGATTCTAAAAAACTTACACAACATATTACCTATATATTATGTCTAAAATGGTACAATACGGTATGACGAAGCACGAAGTTTCCGCAACTGAAAAACCATCATCGTCACATCACTAGTCGAAAGGGAAAGGGATAGCGCATTGCATTTTCATGTTGACGAAAAGGGACGGACATACTTCGCCTCTGCTTATTGACCAGTATAAAATGAACCCCGCGGACAAGAAACATTATTCAATGAAATAATGAATTTGACTTTCCTGTGGGATGTTATTCCATCTGTTTCGTAAGTAGATGTCTTAGATGACTTGCCACACCATTTTACGCTGCAATATCCCATGATTTCCCAATGAATTCAATAGTTTACGATTTATTTTCTTAGACTCGTGCACACTGCTAACAGGTCGTTACGTTGGGCGCAACTGATCGGAGCGGCGCGCGAACAATATTATATTTGACCTATACACCATACGGGCGGTGACCGCGAGTCGTCCTATAAGCTCGGTCTATAGGGGTTGGTCTGTGGCCAGGAGTAACACCGCTAAAACCGAAGTTCGCAAATTGCAGACATCTTTCTCTGTCACTCTAATAACGCCTTAATTAGAGTAAAAGAGAAAGATGCCCGCAATTTGCGAACTTCGGTGTTCACAGTAGGCTCCCAGTATTGGCTGTGAAATTTCGGGGATGGAAATAAACACGGTGATCGCGCTATATGTAACGAAATAGAGTCAGGCTAAGACAAGTCTGCAACGATTATGATAGCACACGCAGTGCAAGTGTTATTTATACGTCATAATTTCATAGAAGTTTGACGTTTAAAAGAACATTTGCACCGTTGACCTAAAGAACTTCATACTACATATTTAACATCCGTCATAATCATAACCTCCAGCCATTAAGTGCGCTCTCCCACTACACACAGGTTGTAACAATAGTATAGAGATTTACCCCCTTATTCATAAACGTTTACTAAAGTTGACAAGCCGATAATAATCGTTTGTCCCTTTCCATCATATCGGTACGTTGGGAAGGGACAAACGATTATTATTGGTTTGTCAACTTTAGTAAACGTTTATGAATAAGGGGGTTATAGTTTATACATAGTATTCGTGGTTCAGTTGAGCAGTCTACTCTGCGTTCGACGAGCATTGAGTATATACTGTACTCAATGCTAACGCTGGCAAATGTTAATTATACGTTATTTTTGCCCATGGTAAAATTTGTTGCATCTGATATACGGCCCCGACACTATCATGAATACTGACATTACTTTGAAGGAATGACGTTTTTAGTGATAGTGTAGGGATTGTCATGAAGGAATGACGGCAAGTAATGAAGTTTATTTTAATAATTTCCGTCAGTATTGGAGTTATGTCAAAGTAATGATACTAGAAATGACATTACTACTGACAATGAATTGATTATAATGATGGAATCAGAAATGACAGAAAGAATGATGGACGATAATGAAGTTATTAAACATTTTTAATATTTTTGAAGTAATGACAAAATAATGACATTATACTGATAGTGAGTGGAGCGTAATAACTATTCATATTGTATGTATCATTTTGAATTAATTATTATTTTATAGCCTCATATGAATCTAATCTTCTATTTATTTGTCACCTTCTATGATTAGGGTTTGAGCATTAAATGTAGTAAAACTAAAGGCATTTTAATTAAGTTAATTTTAAGTATATTTTATAGCTCCCATAGTTGTTAGGTAGCATGTTTACCATATTATCTTTCGACAATTTCAAGCGATGTATAATTTATTTGACTGACAAGACGCCAGACATACCATATAAGTATTCAAATGTATTTTTAAAATAATTAGTCACAGCTATATCACTTAACGTATTGACATGGAGAATTAACGTCAGTTACACAAATGCTATTTTAACAATCGATTTCATTGTCCATTAAACATGCATTCAATTCTCAAAATTTTAGTGAGCGGCTTGGGCGTCGCGATCGTATAACTCCAGCGCTCAATCAACAAAATTCGTTGAAAATGTCCGCGCGGCGGCGGGTCCACCTCGCGTGCGCGACGTTCCGCGTGTTAGCACGGCAAACGTCGCGCGCACTGGCCGACAAGTTGCGGCGCGCGGCCGCGGCCTACTCCGCGCGCCCGCGCCGAGCCCTCCACGCGCTGCTGCTGGTACCGCCCGAGTATCGTGCGGCCGCGTTCTGGGGGTCATTTCGTTACGCTGCCACCAAATGTTGGAACGATATCCCCCCTCCTGTGCGTGAGGCAAAGAGTATCCAACAGTTCAAATCTAGACTTAAAAAGTTGTACATGAATAACCAAAAAGAGTTTGAGAATATACATGTGACCAGCCCCGTGAGGGATGCGTTCATAAAGTTAGCTTTTAGGTAAATACTAACCACACGAAACATATGCTATTAAATACTGTTTCTGTATTAAGTACCCCGTAAGGAAACTATATTGTTAAATAAGTACTAATGTTTTGTTTTTTATGTGAATTTCATAATTTAAATATTATTTAATCTTAATACCATTCCAATTAGCTGACCAAGGGCGGGTTTAAATTCAGCAAGCTGTACCCGCACCTTTTTCATTACTTAGGTACACAATTTGTTGCACAATGTTTAGATTAATACTTTATTACCTACTTACTCCTTATACCTAAGATGGACTAATTACCTAACTAACCCTTATACTATACCTAAGAACTTATGTAAAAAGTAATGAAATAAACGCATTTGTATTTGTATTTGAAAACAAATAACAAAACTTAATTAAATGTTTTTGAGAAACAAGCTACGAAACTAAATTAACTTAATTCCAATTTGACTTTAATCTTAGCCGTTCTAGGTTAATTTCAAGCAAACTTATTTCTTTACCGAAACTACAGTAAACGGATGGCTCATAGGGTTGCCACGACGAATTAAATATTAATTAAGAACTTGTTGTAGGTATTCAATAAAATTTTTGGAGGTTCAAGTTTTATAACAAACGAAAGAATTTTAAAGTTGAATATGACTTAAACCTTGCTCCTTCCTTTTATTAATTTGGATGCAATATTTAAAACCTGATTGTATATTTATATTTAATATTCTTCTAGCTTCTAGTTCTAACTACTCATGTAGTTATAGGTAGTGTAGGTACCTAGCATAGGTAATATGTAACTAAGTGCAAATGCCTCATGCCACATTTTGATAACGCAATATGAGAGTTTTGGCTAATCATCAGCTAATTACAGGCGTTTTTTAAGCAACTTCAATAAGTAAAAAGCTAATCTGAGTCTGTATACTTCTTTCTCGCGCATTGCGTTATCCCGGCATTTTGCCACGGCTCATGGGAGCCTGGGGTCCGCTTGACAACTAATCCCACATGCAATCATAATCATAATAGACAGGGTATCGCATTTACTAGCGCTGAATCCAGGCCTGCGAATTTACCGGTACTGGTCTACCAGCGAATTTCTCCTAACTGCCAACCCTAGTAAATCCGTGCACCAAGTTGGGATGGATCTGGAAGTTTGACAGAAGCTGCATTCATTAAATAAACAATAAACTCTCTTGTTCGCAGCTGCCATTCCCCCGGCTGCCGTCTTGCCTACATCTATTCCTGATTTTCTTTGAATACCTTGAATTAACAAGATATGCAAATAGCTCTGTGAAACTTTCAGGCCTATGTAGAAAAGTTAACTATATAATACACTAATCTAAAATGCAGTGCGACTTTGTGCGACGATTTTACCTTTCCGCGTTTTTTGTACAGAATATGAGATGCCTACAGGCATATAAATAATCCTTTTCACGCCACTGTTCGGAAATGTGGCAATGCAATAATGGATGGTCTAAAACCAAGCTGGAAAGTAGACAATAGCTGTAGCACCTGAACCACCACTACTACAATGTTACATTGTTATCATCATCTGTCATTGGTGACGGTTCGTTACAGCAATGAGTATCATTTAAAACATAAAAATCAATAAAAGGTCTTTTTTGGCGCAACTTTTTCCTTCAAATATAAAATTAGGTTATTTATAGGACCAATTTCTTGTTTAAAAAAAAAAGAAATGTCAAAACCATTCATTAATTCAGTCAGTTCATTCGATTCACGCTTAAGGCGTTTTTTTACTTTTGTAGCTGTTTGTGGTTTTTTTAGCAAAAAGGCTTCTAAGTTTAGAGTCGGTTTGAAGCAAACAACAGAAAAACGCCTCTTAAAAGTGATAAAAAAAGTAAAAAAGGCGGGATCGGAAAATACTCACTGAATTGGATAGTGTAAATTGTGTTTGACTAAAAAATACAAGAAACACGTATCTACGCTCGCTATAAAAATGAGTTCTTCTAGTGAAGAAAATTATATTCTTACGCTGACGCCTACCGAAATTAAAGAGACAGCACAGGCAGTGGCTAGTAATTAGCGACCAGAGAAATCGCGGGCTATTACTTATAGTTATGCAAATGTTTTCTTATTTCCTCGCAGTAGTCGTGAAAAGCACTATATGTAATGCCTCGGCCGGAAACGCTAAAGATGGACTCGTATTATCTGAGGGTCTCCACTAACGTGTCGGCCCTCAAACTCACTCGTCCATCTTTTAGCGGTTTTCCGTCCTCTCCTACAATGTACTATTGATTTATTTAGATAGGTACTACGATTTTAAAAGTACATACCTGGAGTTTTTTATATTATTCTCAGTTGCGATAAAAGCCTATGTCAAATAGATTAAAAAAACTCTTTTTGAGCCAAAATCGTAATGTCCATCTACATTTTATTAGACATTTGACTGATAGCCACTTGTACGAACTGGGTGGGCGTTTTAAAATCCACCTCGACAAAATAAAAGCATCTTCACTCCCGTTTAGCCGTGAAAGCCGGGATTTCTCTCACGTCGATACGTGAAACACTTCTCAAATAAACTGAATTTAAACCTCCACTAGGAAACATTCGCTATTCTTGCAAAATCCGCAAAATGGTTACATTTTATATATTCTGCAATATGTTTGCAGTACGGATATGATGGTCGTTCTTGTCTACGTGACAGGGTGATAAAACGATGTCCGTCACTTTCTATCCCGCGATGATAAAAAGTGTCAGCTATTTTATCACGTGGATAAAGCCATCCATAATACGCCGGCAGGATATATATTCTTATAATCCTAAACCATTGACAGGTCTCGAAGCTCTTCACGGATACGAATGGTTCAACATGAGTACACCTTAATGCGATTTGAGAGATTGAATGAAAAACATTTAATAATAAAAATGATATATTTCCCTTGCACAAAAATATTTTTGCCAGGTTACATTAGTTTTTATTTAGTTATTTAGCAGTAGATCTGAGTGGCTACCGCGAAAACCGAAATTCGCAAATTGCGGGGATCTTTCTCTTTTACTCCAATGAAGGCGTAATAAGAGTGACAGAGAAAAATGCCCGCAATTTGCGAACTTCGATTTTTGCGGTTATAGCCCTGAACGCATGTTAAGCGCATTCTAAGAAACTATGAATGTTCAAAACATCGACTAAAGATACGAGTATACTTTTGAAAATATTTGGGACTAAATTGGGACTTTAGCATATGTATATCGGTGGCATTCTGTCTCATCACCGAAAATAGAACTTTTGTAGCTATACAGACGTTTTATTGTCCGGCTTTCCAATTTAACACCATTCTTTGTTGATAAGGAGTAAGTAGAATCCTTTCATTTCCATGAGAGCTCGCTACAAGAAACTCCAGCAGACGTCGGACATCCATTGTAAGTGAAAGAATAAGGCTTGTAGTGTATTCACGATCCTTAAACCTTTTTAATGGGGCATCATCTGGCACTGGGTTACATACGATATGGGCCTTACAACTCTTGAAAGCGTTGACGTAAGTTAAACGTTACAGTAGCTTTTTATGCCTCTATTTTTAGGCATTTAAACGCGGTCTTTACTCATTTTCAATTTAGTCTGATTTTGTAACATACCTTTGAATCCAAGATAAATGTATTAAAAATCATTTAAAGTAACGGAGAAATACGGTCAGCCTTCTGGGCACCTTGCCCGTTGACGGCGATCTGGGCCAAATTTTTTATCTATAGGTTTTTAAGTTTTATTATGTTTGTTTATTTCTTTCTTTGTTTTTATCAATAAAGTATTTAAAGTAATTGCATGCATGCAGATACCTATATAGCATAGCCATTATAATTATAACTTACTTAACTCGATGCAAGTTTCAGACTGACAACTTGAACGAGCGCAACTTTTTTCTAATGGTGTACTTATTTATTCCTAACGTTACCCCAACGAACTAATTTTCAAGTTTAACAACTTAGGAACTTTCTCAGAGCCGACGTGTGTATTACCTGTAGATGTAACTTAATATCGTTCTCTCTTTCCAGACTCCGAACTCGAGGAGTTGGGTGAGCAACTCCCGCGCTACCGACCGGATTCCATAGCGGCCCTGCGGCGCGTCACCCGCTTCACGGAGCCCGAGCTGAAGCGCCTGTACCGCGGCTTCAAGGCCGAGTGTCCCACGGGCGTGGTCAAGGAGGACACCTTCAAACTGATCTATTCACAGTTCTTCCCTCAAGGAGGTAAATACCTAATTTTTCTGCTCATTTGAGTAGATTTTATTGAGACGCACTTGAACTGGAGGGCTTCTTAGCTAGGTCACTCGGGTGTGATCAAGACGAATGAGGAACGGGTAGGCTGCTGATCTACTTGCAGTTCTTCCAGTAAACAGGTATGGCTCTTTCTCTCTCATTTTATAAATAATTAAAGATAAAGAAATAGAGTCCCTCAAAGAAATGGATGGATCACAATGTAAAAAAAAACTTGTGACTACTCACTAAAAGGAGGATATATAGACTCACAAGTTGCGATTTAGAGACAAAATTATTCTTAAACTTGCGTAAAATACTGACCTATGTGTTGATCGCAGTTTCTAGGTCGAGTCTGTTATCTGGTTTAGGTAAACTTCTACATCTCGAATTGATGCTTATTAGAGTCTGTGCGGAAAGAGAAGAGTCGTGAAATGTAAGGAAGTTCATAGGTACATTTCACGACTCTTCTCTTACAAGCGTATGTTACCAAGTGGAAACCGACCGTTTTAAGTAATTAGAGAGACTTTCAAGCTGATCTTACTCACTCACTCTGTACCTACTATGAAGGTAAGAAGACAAGAATAACCCGCAAAATTATCTGTATACACTGTAATACCTATAGCACATATTATCGTTTTCAGAACTGAACACGTCAATCGATTGACTTATTTATACCGCTTTCCAAATAAAGGCTTCGACCGTGTATTTTTTCTCACCTTTCCCGATCCCGAACCAAAATGGACATCCCAGAAAATTCACCCATGAATAATGCAGAAGATCAATCAACTTTGGATGAAGACAAGACAATATCAAAGGTAGGTGTTAGTCTAATTTGGCCCTTTTATTACGATGCCTCCCACGATATTTTTTAACTTGAGTTGCTTTTTTACAAAACTCGCCTAAAGCTAGGGAGATAAAGAAAATAAGGTAGATAATAATCTGGAGAGGGAATTCGTTGCAAAGGTCAAGCGTTGTTTGCAATTTGGTAAGGCATGAGGAGCGTAATTTGATAGCTAGGAAATTGGAAGCGCTTAAGTAGGTGAATGTGATACGTTTTAGTACAATTTCAAATCCTAATAATGTTAAAAATGGGCACAACCTTTAGCAGCTCTATTTTGCTACAGCTATTAAAAGTTAAAAGCCCCTTTTTGTATAAGTATGTTACTAAGTAGGTGAAGGTGATACGTTTTAGTACAATTTCAAATCCTAATAATGTTAAAAATGGGCACAACCTTTAGCAGCTCTATTTTGCTACAGCTATTAAAAGTTAAAAGCCCCTTTTTGTATAAGTATGTTACTTACATATTGTATACACCTATATTATATGTAGGCACTCTTTAAATCTGGGAAAATGTTGTAAGGCACTAATGCACTGTTTTGCCTATAGGTAATAAATATCTAATACTTATGATATTCACCCCTTCACCTAGATTATAATATTTAACCCGTATCTTGGCAAGGCTCAAAATATCTTAAATATAAACATTTTTTTAGTTTTTTGTCACCTTTTGAGCATACTAGACTATTAAAAAATAAGGGAAAAAATCCAGGATTTTTCAGTTTCGGAAAATCATATGTATCATATTTGATACAATGCCAATCTCTCGACAAAATAGTTACCTACTTTTTAAAAGAAAAATGTGGATTTCAATAAAAATAAAACATGTAACGCAACAGAAATTAACATTTATTGCTAATTAAACGCAATCTAAAGCATCAGATGACTATTACACCTGTAAAAATGAATTATATCTACGAATACCTGATCACATGGGCGGAAAATTCGATCCCGTAAAGTTTCAAAAAAGTCGTAAGCAAAAAGTTGAGTAAAATATGAAAAATAAACAAATAAATTACAAGTAAAAAATATATATTTTTTTTTTACTTTGGGGGCATTTTTTGCCATTCATATATTTTTCCGTGCTACGGGCTACGGCGTAGCAAAAAGGCTACGGCGTCCTAATATACAGTTTAAATAATATCAGTTACTTAAAAAAAAAACAAAGTTCACTAACTAATTAGTATGATAACTAATATGACGTATTGAAAACATATATATCAACCACCCACAAATATACAAAAATCTAAATTAAAATAAATCATCTACACCTATTTTGACGACAACTTGGCAATGTATTAAATATAATACACATGTACTTTTATGAGTTCTTGGCAATGTATCAAATATGATACGTAACAGTTTTATGCAAATATTTTATGTGTTAAATGTTTTTAAATGGGACCACTATGTGAATCCTAATACATTAACAGATAGTAAGTGCATTAATATGTAGATTATGCAAAAATATATACTAATCTAAGAAATAAGTGCAAAACTTACAGTACGAAACAAGATCTGTTGTTTCCGCGGCGCTATGTTGATAATTACTAATTAATTTACAATGACACTTGTATGTATTATTTTTTGCTATAATAAAGGAGGGTAGATCGACATATCTATAGCAGAATTAATTTGTTAAGTAATAAAGTGAACCTGCTAGATTTTTTTATGTTCCATGTATCACGGGTGTTACAATGCCAAGATAAGGGTTAAGAGCGGCAAAAATGAAAACAGTTGTACTAATATTACATTCAGGTACTAATTTACTTATTAACACAACGGCGGCATTTCACTGAACTAGGTTTGTACTTTGTAGGCTTTTCTATTCTTAGCCAAATATAATAATATACGATGATAACAGGCATGTTTGGGTAAACTAGTTAAACCGCACATATGACTTGTTTTTACTGCGTTCTAAAACAAAAGACTATGAGATAAACCCACTTACATTATTCGGGATGGATCGACACGAAAAATGTCTAATATAAAATACACGGACCGTACTAAAAAGAATAGAATGGGAACATGAAAAAAGCATCTCATAATCATATAATCCCATCAAGTGGAGCTCCCGTGTGCGTCTGCTTTACATTCTGTGGATAGCGCGGGTTATGGCTAGGTTACCGTTTGGGTACATTTACTTAAGTGTTCCTAGAATATTATTTGTTTCATGTAA
Organism: Cydia splendana; assembly: GCF_910591565.1. NCBI lineage: Eukaryota > Metazoa > Arthropoda > Insecta > Lepidoptera > Tortricidae > Cydia > Cydia splendana. The sequence continues at coordinate 8,645,201 of NC_085969.1, read as the reverse complement.
CGTTCGTAGGTATATGTTGTTATGTGTTGAGATATAGGCCACAGTCGAATGTAGTCTCCACTACAGAGAAGAGTCTCCGCTCTTGCCAAAAAGCAAGCAATATGAAAGTCAATGCAATTGCTATGTCATTTTATAGATTAGTCAACCAAACTCAGCATTTAAAAACTGCTTAAATGCTGCGTTTGGTTGGCTAATCTATGACATATTAGAATTATTATTAGTACAAACACAAATTAGTAACAAGTAAGTACCTTTCATGTAGTTATGTGTGTACCGCCAAATATTCTGAAGTCGATAGCATTTTCGCTCTTTTATATTTGGCACTTATTTTGTAGATTGCTGAACTGGGGTAATGGAGTATACGGTTGAAACAAAAGCACTGAGATCAATATCAATATTGATACTCACGGGTACAAGTTATTTCAGCTCTGCGCTTGCATTCTACTAAAAATGATTCCATACGATAATATCAAATATAGAGACGTCATAAATGTTGGCTCTTGCAGGAGTCAAACTATCTCTGTTAGCTGACTGTCCCTATTTTGATTTAAGAAAATTATATCTATTCATTTCTAATTCAATTTTAACATTGTTTTTGGGTTCCCTGGTTCATCTATGATATTGGCAGGTTCATTTAAATAAAATAGTTTCATAAAAGAATAAGTGCCCGCTTAGTTCACAAGAAATCAAAAAATTAAAGGAGTGTTTTTTTTTACAGTACCTAACGTTTACGAGTACTTACACAAGACACTTTGCAATTGAATCAGCATGAATGTCATGTCATGGTGTTATGGAGCTTCGGAAATTTCCTAGAAACTATAGGATAATATATTTCTCGGTAAAAACTACTGAGGATTTTCTCTTGTATTGCAAGTACCGTAGAGTTTCGTATCTTCGCCTGGATTTTGACACTTTTCACAAAAAATCTCTCAAATTTAAAAGCATTTTAATCCGTTAAGACGAAAAAACGTTTTTTAGTACTCCTAACTATCAGTATACACCACTAAAACTTAGAATTTCATTGCTTAAGTTGGTAATAAATGGCCCTAAAGGCAATAGGCGATGTTTGGGTATCTTTCCCAATCTTCGCCTATGGCACGCCTTGCCGCTAATACTTACTTTTCTGTGACTTACACATGTTAAGTCGTATCTCCTTGGAATGTGCTAATATACTATGAACCTTAACTACACCAGACTAGGCATATTTTTAAAAAACGGGGTAGTAGGCGAAGTTTGGTAACAGTCTGAAGTTTATTTGTTTATTTGTTTATTGTCACTTAGCAACTATCCTTACAGGTTAACCCTAATACAATAGTGCCTTACTAACTAGGTATGTAAATTATATTAATTATCATAACAACACAAAACATTTAAACAGATTTTTACAAATTCGGACATAGTACATGCAAACAAGTCAGTTTGATCAGCCACTAAATTCAGTGTACGGACTGTGCGACTGAGAGGCGCCTTACGAAGCAGGTTGGTTCTGCCGATCGGCTCCACCAACAGACGCGGTCGCCGCCTCCGCTCCACGTACCCGTCGGGCACACATATATTAATTTGTTGTAGGATCCCCGGGTTGTAAATGCTACCGCGAAGGATCCGCACTAAGTAGCACGCAAGTGCTAGATCTCTACGTGTTTCTAGTTTATTATAACCTACCATGCCTATTACGAACAGTGTGGGATACATCAGCGGATAGAAAGGATACACTCCGTACAGTTTCCAATAGATGTACCTTGTAAACTTATTTTGTATCCTTTCTATCATGACGTTGTACTTCGACTCATGTGGAGCCCATATTGCAGCATTGCATTCCAGTTGGCTTCGTACTAGGGCATTGTACATAGCCGAAATGGCCTTCACGTTCGTAAAGCCTACTGCTCGCCGAAGTACAAAGCCCAGGATTCGGAACGCCTTTTTGCACGTGCTTACAATATGGTCTCTGAAATTAAGGTCCGCATTCAAACCCACTCCTAGATCTCTTACCGATTCCACTCGTTTCAGCTGCGATCCCGATATTAAATAATTGTAGGAGAGTGGTGTTTTGGCCCGGGTGAATGTAATTGTCATGCATTTATTTACATTAAACTCCAACTTGTTTCTCCGGCTCCACTCCACCACTCTCTCTACGTCACTCTGAAGTCGCTTGCAGTCTTCCCTGTCTTTGACCGCCAGAAGCAACTTGAGGTCGTCCGCGAATAGTAGACATCTAGCTTCCTTGACTACTTCCGGGAGATCGTTAATCATGATTATAAATTCTAACGGCCCCAAGTTACTTCCCTGACTTACTCCTGTCCTGGTAAAATACGGTTCAGACTTGTACCCTGCATACTCAACATACTGCTGGCGGTCCCTCATATAGTCTGCGAAAAACTGCAGTAATTTGGGTGTGCAGCCAACCGCCGCCATCTTTGCCAACAAAACATCATTATCCACCATGTCAAATGCTTTTTTGAAGTCAAAGTACGCGGCGTCCACCTGCACCCCAGCGTCAACATAAGGGACCGCGTAAGCCATGGCGTCGAGTAGGTTGCTGGTCGTGCTCCGCGCCTTCCGGAATCCGTGCTGCGCGTCCGACAGCTGAGCGGACACCTGCTCTTGAATGCTGCGCTGCACAGCCGACTCGAAAACTTTTGCTGGCGTAGATAATATTGCCACTGGTCTAAATCCACTTACCTCCGACCCGGAATCCCCTTTGGGTATAGGAATCACCCGAGTGACTTTCCAGCGTTTTGGAAAATGCGACATCTCCAGACACAAATTAAATATGTGCAGGAGCGGTTCCTCAAGGGCTCTGCCGCAATCTTTGATAATGAAAGCGGGAATGCCGTCCGGTCCCGCCGAGCGTTTTGGCTTGAGCGCAGTGAGCGCAGCGCGCAATTCACGTAGCGTCAGCCGCTGCAACGACACGTGCGCCGCGCCCGCGCCGCCCGCTCGTATTGCGTCCTCCACGTCCAGCTTCGCCGGTGACTTCCCGTACACTGAATGAAAGTAGTCAGCAAATTCCTTAGCACATTCTGGATCCCTTAAACTACTTCCATTCTTCGTAACTGTCTTACGGTTTCCCGCTCCACGTTTGGATCGGACGTAGTTCCAGAATGACTTCGGATCTTTTACTATCTCACTTTGCATCCGTGTCTGGTACTGATCATGCGCCTCATTTATTAATTTCTTAACTTTGGCCCTACAAGTAGAAAAAGCAACATAATCATCTCTCGATCCGCTCGATTTATAAGCCTTGTGTAGTTTGGCTTTGTGATGTATACACTTAATTATATCGATAGTGTACCATTTAGGATAGACGTACCTGCCGTTGCCAATTTTTGGCTTATTTTTAGGGACACAGTTATCTATAATTCGCTCCACTATATCATAAAAATAATTAAGTGCATCCTCTGGCTCGCGTAACCCAAACAAAGGATTCCAATCTACCTTAGAGATTAATAAATACATTGCACTGAAATCTGCTTTTGCAAAATTCCACTGCAATGAATTTTGACCTATATTTGACTGCGAGTTTTGTACGGACCCAGGCGTACAGTCCTCGCGGACCCCGGCACTGTCGCCGCGCACGGCCATGGCCACCGCCAGTGGCGGGTGGTAGGCATCCACCGGCACCAGCGACTCGTCCGCCGCCTCCACCGACACCCTGTCCGACATGTCTCTATTACATAACACTAAATCTAGTTGCCGATCATTACAGTTTGGTACATTATTTTTTTGGTCAAACTCACAAAAAATACGAAAATATTCAAAGTAATTGTTTACATTATCACAACATGAATACAGGTTAAAGTCACCTAGTATTATATAATTTTTATATTTAACACACCATTGTTCTAAAATTCTAAATAAAGTCATATATTCGCGTTCATTACTTTTTGGCGGGATGTATACCACACAACATAAAAACAAGTATCTATTATTAAGATAAACTGCAGCGCCTACCAACTCAAACGCACAGTCATCAATATTGACGTCACTCGGCATCGCGACCGGCCGTAGCTCAAACCGGTGTGTGGCCACGAGAAGCGCGCCGCCGTGTTTTCGCCCATCCGCTCGATCACACCTTATAATTTGGTACCCTGGTGGGATAATTTCTGCATCTTCTATGGAGGCATTGCACCCAGATTCCGTGATTCCAAATAAATCTGCACCTGAACTATCTATATTACTACTAAAATCATTCAATTTAGTTCGTAAACCTCGTGCATTTTGGTAAAAAATGTAAATCCTATTATCTTCCTTCTTTTGTTTTACTCGTTGTTCTCCGAAACCAGATCCACTCGCTGAACTCTGTATTCAAAGGCCAGATTTCCGGGTTTATTAATTTATCATAATCGCTTTCCGATACACTTATTATAAATGAAGCATAACCTCTATCCTTCTTTTGCGTTACCTTATCTACTTTTAAATTAACTTGGGAGCCACATATTTTTTTAATATACATAGTTAAATTGTCTACAGTGGTATCCTTTTGTAATCGCCATACGTGCAAATATTTCATTCGTTCCATAGCCATAATATCCGTTATGCTCTTGTTACTACCTCTTTGAACATTTTTGAGGTGAGATGTACCTTTTTCCTTTCTATGAGTCTCGAGGCCTTGAGTGTTACTTGTACCGGTATTCTTATTTGCATGCTCATTTCCTGACGAGTGCGTTAGTACTTTGGTGGAACAAGTTGACGGTTGTACGGATGTAGGGGTTTTTCTGTTTCTAGTCGTGTCACTTTGAGTTAGCGTAACTTGTAACGTATTTGAGCTTATTAGTTCCCTTTTATCTTTAATATATGTAGAAGTATTCAACCCAGTAGTTTGCATCTTATCTGTTAATGGGACCCCCGCGCAAGCAGTAACGCCCGCCGCCGCCGCCGTTTTTGTGGCCCAACTCTCGCTATTATTCTGCATACAGTGGGTACTGGCCGCGGCCGAATCGCTTGCGCTTGCGCTTGCTCCTGCAGTTTGTATCCGCGCCCCGTTAGTATTGCACTTCTTGTTTTGGTTACACGATCCAATACTTTTTTCTATGCCTTTCGATTCTGCTATAAACTTATCAAGTTGTTGAGTGGTAATCGATAGTTTATCTAGTTGTTGTTCTACTGTCTTGTTAGCAGTAGCATTGTTTTGCAAGGTGGACTTTAAATCATGCAACTGCTCGCTCGTAGCCTGACATACCTGGTAGATGTTTGTAATTATGTGTGTTTGAGTGTCTAATCTAAGTTGTTTTCATACATTTTCTATAATGAAGCTAGGGCTGCCAAAAATTAACCAACATACCAAATAAAGGAGAGTAATGGTTTATAAGTTAAAAAAAGTAATTCTTTTTAGCAAAATTGTTTGATTGTTGCAAAATTGTTGTTATTATCGTTATTGACATCAAATCAACCTTATTTACACAAAGTGAGACATAAAAATACCTATTTGGTACCTACTCAACATCGGTAAGAGTAGAAATAAACATTTGCATATAGCGTAAACCAAAATAACCAAACATAAGAAAATATTTAAATTTGGAAACAAGTAATGTCACCCACCAATGAATGTGGTACAAAAAATTTGTCAACCCTAGGGGTAGGCGAAATTTGGCAACAAGATGGACGCAAAGTCCCCTTACCAACGTTTTATCCAATTGTGGCTTTTAAACGTAAGCTAGCCATTAAATAATAGTTTCATATGAAAAAGAAATAGTTATAGGATATAATCATGTAAAAAGTTTAACATTACCGGGTCCGTATTACCGTTTAAAACTGAAGTTAAAACACTGGTTTAAAAAAACGTGTGGTCGGTGTCACGAAAAAACCTCCCTAAAGGTCAACTGTGTGAAGTTAGCCGCAGATTGTTCGAAGAATGTTGACACCCGTAAAAAATACTTTGTATTTAGCAGTTTTATGTAAGGCTTACATTAGAAACATTTTGTTAATGGCAACTTATGTCAAACTAGGCGAAAATAGGTAGCGCAGGCAAAGATACGAAACTCTACGGTACCTAAAACCTACATAATTAGGTATGTACAATATTATTATGGTAAAACTTGCAGATGTTTTGCTTAAAAGAGTAACAATTTACCCAATATTACCTTGACTGGAGATTCTAAAGGATGACTCACGCCTCAAGCTAGAACAGTCCGGGCCGGGGACGTGGCTTCCGACCATTATTTTTCTATGACAGGCGATCGGTGATTACGTGATGCTTTCATAGAAAACTGAAGTTTCGGGCACCCCGGCCCGGGCCCGGACCGTTGTAGCGTAATTCATCATTTACAGAGCATGATGTAACTTGGCTATTATCCGTCGTGGGAATATTCCCAGTAAACCCAACAGAACACTGAATGCACAGTCCTCTTAAAAGGAATGGGCTGTTTGCAGTCGAAGTAGTTTAAATAATAGCGCAGCGATTCCGAAGTGCCGCGGAACGATCATAACATTAAACTTTACCGATATGGAGAAAATACAAGTGGAGTTTCTCATTTAAATCGGTACTTTTAAAGCTATTAGGTATGGAACGTTCAGTGTTTGTACCTACACTGCATATCTATCTTGTTATAGTTTGTCAATGGACTGACTGATTTCAATCATAGACACAGAGAATCATACTATCTTTGTCTTACACTAGTACTAGCACCCAAAAGAAAAGGATGAGTAAGTATAGTTTTCCTGGTTCTTACTGACTGACAAATTGGTTTGACCAACTATATATCAATATTATCATTAACTATCACAAAAAAATAAGCAATTAAGTTGAGTTCGTCTAAGCTAACTTATTAGCACCGACTTGAATAGAACTAAGTGAGGAAGTGCCATTATAATCGTCATATTTTCATATAAATTTGAAATTAATCATGACATCGCCACACTTTGTCATTGCAAATGGCATGGCATACAGTGTTAACTTGGTCCGATTTATTAGCAGTTGGATTCATAATTTTATTTCTTTTTTTTTTGGCACAAATAGGCATTACAAAAAAGTGATATTGAAAAATATTACATATAATATTGACAACAAAACGTTATAGATTATACTTAGTTATTAATTTTGTTGCAACGGACCTGAATTAACTTAACTATAAGATGAGATGAAATTGAAAGAAGGAAGACGTCCAAGCGCTTACCACTTATAGGTGAACCAGGATCTATTGAGGGTGCGCCATGTTACGGAAATTTGTTGGTACTAATTTCTAGCAATGGCAACAACTTTAATAATAGACAACATCTACCCTCTATGATAGTTGTCAATATTGACAATGTAAACATTGCTTTGTCTAGTTTCGTGTGAATTATTATTAGACTGCAATAATCATGCCGAAAGTTTTAGATTTTACAGAGAAAAAGTTGTAAATAGTGTATATAGTTATTTATTGGAAAAAAAACGTGCGGGAGAGAAATTTCTTCCATTAGAAAACATAACGAAATTACCACCTGAATTGACAGGTAAGTTTCAAACTTATGGACAAATGTCACTATAGTCAGGTCGTCACGATTTGGTTGATGTCTTGTAATAATTTGATTTGTGTATTAGGTGTATCGCATGCATCGGTATCACACATTGCTAGCGAAGGGCGTGAGGGCGGAATTAAACGACCAAACCTAAAAAAAAGAAAACAAAAAAAGAAAATAGATTTGGATGATTTTGATTTATGTGTCATACGTCGTAAAATTCACGAATTTTATAGCGTAAAAACCGAAGAATTATCCAAACATCAAACTTCGCACTTATTAAAGTTGTCGGAATAAAACAAAAATCATCTGCCAATTTCCATTGTCCCCACTATACAAATTGTTGCTATATAAAATTCAAAACGAGCGCCCTCTTGACAATACTCCCAAAGTTCTGGTTTACCTATAATTGTAGGTACATAATTTTACAACGCGTGACATTGTCTGTTACGACCTACGAAGTTTCGATTTTCGGATAAATTTGAAAGTTCTGTACTTTGAAGTTTCTAAATATTGGATCTGAGGTAATGTTATTATTAACTACTTAATATCATTTTTATTATATAGGTATGTACCTACTCCTAATTTACATGTTTTCGTATTCATATCAATTTAATTCTTTGCGAATTTTCCGAATCTCAGAAAAATATTTGAATTTAATTTTTTTCGATGAATAAGCTAAATGACAAGTACCGCCGGGATGAATTCGAGGAAGTATAATAGAGTCTGCGCCATTAGCATTATAATAAATACCAATATTGGATTTTTACAAAGGGTCGCATAATTATAAGAACTGCCGTTTTGTACTCGGAGGTTTTGTACGTAGTTAACGTTTACGTGTACGGTTATGTTTCCTAAATTCAAAATCTACGATACCTTACACCCCTATGATATTCCATGTAATTTTGGAAGAATACGAATATGCATTTAGTGTTCTACTACCTATGTTTTTTAGTTACTTGAAATCTAGTTGAAACTGTGTTGTAAGTGCTTTCTGCCCCAGAGATTTCAGGTTGACTTTTCCGTTACGTACCGGGATGAATTCGAGGAAGTATAATAGAGTCTGCGCCATTAGCATTATAATAAATACCAATATTGGATTTTTACAAAGGGTCGCATAATTATAAGAACTGCCGTTTTGTACTCGGAGGTTTTGTACGTAGTTAACGTTTACGTGTACGGTTATGTTTCCTAAATTCAAAATCTACGATACCTTACACCCCTATGATATTCCATGTAATTTTGGAAGAATACGAATATGCATTTAGTGTTCTACTACCTATGTTTTTTAGTTACTTGAAATCTAGTTGAAACTGTGTTGTAAGTGCTTTCTGCCCCAGAGATTTCAGGTTGACTTTTCCGTTACGTACCTAAGTACCAAAAATATAAGTTTGAAACTTAAGTGCTATGTAGGTACCTAAGTATTTTTTCTTCTTGGTCCGGTTATCGTTAATTCAATTTAATAATACTATTATTCGTATTCAGATGCTCGGCTCAATTAATTCAGTGTCCAATTTAACGACAGCCCGTCCAACTAAAATATGAGATTGAATTGTTAGACGGGATTGTTTAATTCGATTATCCAGTTTAGCGACGATTGTCGGTTCGAGCTCGTTAGGGGCTTTTATTCAGATTGAAATCTGTCAAAGGCAGTTACTGGTGTATCTTTCCGGATACAGAAGTCGAAGCACAACATTTAAGAAAGAGAAAGAAAACATTTAAATACTAAGGTACTTGCGCCATAGAAAGCTCGGTTCTTAAGGTTGAACTACTTTCAAAATTCGATGGGCCTTGTTATGTGCAGATAATTTCAAAAATTTACATCAATCGCGCGTTCGATAATTACCAAAAAGTAAATTAGAGTTGGCCCAAATATAAATACATACTTTACATTTATAATTATTAGACGCTCCGATACGCGCAAAAGCAACCTTTCGTGGCATTCGTCAGTCGTTACAATGTAACATTAGTTACCCAATAGAGTATAGCTTCGAGTAAGGCAGTTTCGAGTAGATAGAGATATGGTATCAGTTTGAGATATTGCTGGAGTCTTCTAATTTCCGCACGTTGATAGTTCGGCCGACGGTCGTTTATCTATTGTGGTGTAACGTCTTCAAACAACAAAGTCTTTGCCCTCGGGATATTACATAACCAATAGGCATGTTGGCTAGGCCCCCAGAACTCTAAATTTTCGAATTTCCTAGTTCGCAAGACAATTCCTCTGCAGCGTTGCCAACCGCTAGTGACGTCATAATGAGATGCATCTCTCGAGAACGTTAGCGGAACCCGGGGCCGTATTCAGAAACTGTCAATGGTGTAATATATAGTATCTCTGAATACTAATTTCTAAACTCTAAAGTCTCTAAACCAATCATTCGTATCAGCCGGGAAACGTTCACAGATGTGAGCAAAGACTTTCCCCAAGAATTCCCAACGACCGATCGTTGCCAGGCCTCCTCCGTCTTGAAACCATCAGAGTCTAGTGCATGGTCGCCAACTCCCCACTTGCAAACGCGTGTCCCGCTTACTTAAACGATTAAGGTTAGGTATATAAGGACAATTTGACCGTCAAAATGAAACAACATTTTCGAAGGAGGCATATTCCTACTGAATTTGAATCTCACTATGATGTTATTTTGACATCACTTGTAGTGTCTCTCGCGTAGGTACCTACTTATGTAATGAAGGTAAAATGATAAAGTCCGAATTTTAGCGAGCAAACTGAGCAAAGTCACGAGGTCACGACTCACGAGTGGCTTTGTAGCATTATATTTTTCCACAACATCTACATGTTCGAGAATAAGGCCGCCGGCTGAAACTGCCAGGAATCTTTTTAAGGTTTGTGTGCTGTGTAATGTAATGCTAAGTAGGGTTATTTTGAGCGCTAGACGTATTTTTAGTAGGTACTTACTTATTTATTTATTTTTGTTTCACACAAAAACGTACCTAACTAGTTTAAGAACTATAATTACAGTACAATTTAAAAGTACCTACATATATAATCAGGGAAACTTGCCTTATTCGTACCTACCTTCTAAAGGAAATCCGTAATGTGGAAATATAAAACAATTATATGTGGGTCGGGCGAACACAAACAACTCAAAATATCTTTAAAACTTGTATTTATGGAAAAACACAGGAAAATTACACCCGCACATCGTACGTCCCAAATCAGTCTCTCCTTGAATCCGGTAACAATTCAAAATCCGCCCATGGCGTTTTGCTGTCTCTTTCACACGCTCTGATACTCGTCATCATACTCTCTCGTTCACACATCGTTCATTCAACAGTTCGTTCTATCACTCACTCGTTCACTCCTTACGTTCCAATCCACGCATCCTACATATATATTGATAATCCATCATATGAAGCTCAATTTTCATGTAAAATGAACCTGAGCGAGCTGCATACATTCATTGGCAGCATGAAATGCATATTATATACAGCAATACAGCCCACCCGACTTGATGATTTTATATGGAAAAGCTGCCAGACCAAACATGTCAGCTTCATTTTTTAAGACTGACATCAATTCTGCTATTTTTGAGAGCCTACCGCGAACCACGTTCGACGTGTTGCCTCTCTGTGTCGCACTTGTAAATACGTACCCTCGTATGCCCTATGGTTACGAAAATATAATAGGGTACAGAAAAGAAACAAGTAGGTAGGTAAATACTATTAGTTTAGCCCAGGGGTCATCAAATGGCGGACCACGGTCCGGATCCGGACCGCCGACCTATTTTATTTTTATGCTTAATTTATAAATTCAAGTAGAAACGGATCGCGATGGTCATTTTATTTTAAGAACCTGACCCCTGAAGAAACTAATTGGTGACCCCTAAACTCTAAACTTTAGCCTATGCATCAAGAGCCAGATATCATACCAAAGCCAGTACCCCTGAATATGGTGGCACGTACTCATCAGCTTAAGCCAAAACCACCCTATTGCCGTTGAGCCCGATGACAATTTGGGAGCCTACTAATTATAAAGGTTACCTTTATAAGCAATCCTCTTAGGAAAAGACAAAGTTACTCAACATTCCTACTTAAAACTGCAAACTTTGAATTGGAATCACGTTGCAAATTACAAAAGTTTAAAAAGAAAAGCAGCTTTCGCTATATTACCTCAAACTTCTGAAATATATTTTTCATATCTCACGCTCTGAAAGTGGGTCGTTGTTGTTCTAAAAGGTGCGCAGAAAGTGATACGTTTATGCTCTAGCGCAGAAAAGTGGTGTGCTCCTCTGCGTCCCCGTCCCACGAACAACTGGGTGGAAACAAAATGGAAAAATAGTGTCTTTATTTCCTCGCCTGGAACAATTGGTAATTGTTTAATTTTACTAATCCCACGTTGATCCTTTTTTTTATAAAAAATGATGTAAGTAAATTGTTAAAAACAAATTATTCTTGATTTCTTTCGTTGAATTCTATTTACTCGATTTCATAAGGCGGGAACCAAAAGGAATACACCAAAAATATTTTTTTAAACCTTACCCTTGCGTAAATGAGCAAAGGCAGAATCGTATACAGCCACAGTTAAACGTTTGTACGTTATTAAATGGGTTTTTAAAGTTATTTACCACTATATTCATGAAAATAAAATAAAGTACAAGATAAAAATGTCTTATGTTATTATTTATTATTTAAAATACTTTTATTATGTTATTACGTGGTGCGGCACACCAAGGTCGCGGTGCGGTCCGGTAGTCTGTTGCGGCTTTTAGAACGAAAAAGTATAAAATTAAAAAGTAAGAGGCAATCCCGCTGATTTTCATACTATAATGAACAAATAGTTTTAAAATTACTGCAGTTTGTTAAAAAATGTGTGTTTTCGTAAATATTGCAATCTAAATGATTTTCGCTAGGGGTTATTAATCTTGTGACCGACAATTTGGGTTCCGGGCGGGGCGGTCCACGATAGACGCGCTCAGCACACTGAGGAGGTACAGCGAGGGTGCGGCTGCGAAGAAAGAGGGAGTCGTGGCGGTATCACTAGATGTTGCCAATGCTTTCGGCTCCCTTCCGTATGCAGCGATAAGGGAGGCACTTAAATATCATGGAGTGCCATCATACATTAGAGGAGTTGTGGAGCACTACCTCACCGATAGGGTGGTGCTCTACGACACTCCAGGAGGCCTACGCACAAGAGCTATGACATGCGGAGTACCACAAGGGTCTGTACTGGGCCCCCTATTGTGGAACATAGGATATGACTGGGCCATCCGGGGGGCCCAGCTTCCTCGCATGATCACCATCTGTTATGCAGACGATACAATGGTGGCTGTGCGGGGCCAGGACATAGAAGAGACCTTGTTTAGAGCAGCGGTGGCAGCGGAATTGTCAGTGGGCCGCATTGAACGTCTTGGCCTGAAAGTGTCGCTCCCGAAGACCGAAGCAATTGTCTTCGGGGGACCTGGATGGACGCTACCTGACGACCTCACCATTACTGTCGCAGACGAAATGATCACGGTCAAGGAGCACATAAAGTACCTGGGTCTTGTTCTAGACCGGCGTTGGAACTTCGGGGAGCACTTCAAGAGATTAGCTCCTCGAATTGTTGGTGCTGCTTCGGCCCTCAGTCGATTGCTACCAAATGTCGGTGGGCCGAAATCCCCCTGTCGGCGCCTGTACGCAGGCGTCGTCCGAAGTATGGCCCTATACGGAGCACCGATTTGGGCAGACCGACTCTCCGCCCAAACTAAACCTCTTCTAAGGCGTCCTCAGAGAGTGATAGCACTGCGCATCACAAGGGCGTACCAGACGGTGTCTTTTGCGGCGGCATATGCACTGGCAGGCACGTCACCCTGGGAGTTGGACGCAGAAATGCTAGCCGCAAGATACCGCGTGCGAGCAGAAGCGATAGCGCGCGGAGAAGGCCCTGATCCGGAAGCGGCTGAAAGAGCTCAACAACAGGCCGTTGAGAGATTGAGGGAGCACTGGAAGAGAGACCTGGAGGACTCCCCCTATGGAGTCCGCACTATAGGGGCGCTCCTCCCGTCGCTCGACCAGTGGATTGATAGACAGCATGGTGTGCTGAGCTACAGGATGACGCAGGTAATGACCGGACATGGATGTTTCGGTCATTACCTGCATAACATCAAGAGGGAGCCCACGCCGGTCTGCCACGAATGTGGTGACCAAGACGACACGGCCCAGCACACCCTCGAAACATGCAGGCGTTGGGACACGGAGCGGCAAAGAATGACGGTGGCTGCGAGAATTACGGGAGGGGACCTCTCGCTGCACAACATTGTTTCGACCATGTTGCACAGCGAGAGGGCATGGAAGGAGGTGGAGGCCTTCTGTGAAATGGTGATGCTACAGAAGGAGGCAGCGGAGCGGTTGCGCGAGGACGACGTAGACGCGCATCCGCTAAGGCGCAGACGTAGAGGAAGAAGAAGAGCGCAGTATGCAGCTGCTGCGCGTCAACTTCCCCCGTCACAGTAGGGCCTGTGGGTAGAGGGCCCACACTCCACGGTTTCACACGTCAGGGGGGAGAGTCAAAGCGTTTCTGACCCTCCCTCCTCAGATGCGGGTGCCCTGGCGGAAGCCAGCCAGGGATACCGGGGGGGCGTCCTGGTAGAATGTTCGCGATCCCAGGACGCCTCCCCAAACGGCATATTGCGGGAAACGCCGGTGTGGGTTTAGTGGGTAGGCTCCTCCCCTCTCTTCATAATTGAAGAGAGCTGGGAGGTGAGAGTCCCACATACCCCCCACAATGGGCCCACCTCGGGACCAGGGGGACGATGCGTAACGGCATTCCCACATCGAAAAAAAAAAAAAAAAAAAAAAAAAAAAAAAAGGGGTTATTAATCTTCACACATGTAAAGTCTCCGATTGCAAGTAAGTCCTAAGGAAAAAATCATGGCCGTAGGTCTATTAGGTACTTCAATTACTGATTTTGCGAAATTGCCTTGTCTTGTTTGGTTTCCTCGCATTCGATATGAAAAGTAGAGTGTTTAACTCGGGTGAAAGGCACCATTTCCGTCTCGGACTATTGGCGCTCTCACTGCGTTCGAGCGCCAAACTACCTCGACAGAAATGGGTGTCTTTCAACTTGGTTAACAATCTACTATATATCAGCATAAAGATTTTGAGAAACATAGCATTGAACATACTAATATATGACAACGAAACGAAAATAGCTACCTATCAGTATACTTAGGTAGAGTTAGACCAAGAAAAGTCTGCAGCGATTTTGATAGCCCACGCAGTGCAAGTGTTATTTTAAACGTGAAACTTCTATGAAATTATGAAGTATAAATAACACTTGCACTGCGTGGGCTATCAAAATCGCTGCAGACTTTTCTTGGTCTAACTCTATACTATGAAGCCCGTCTGCAGGTTCGCGCGATGATCACCTTCGCTTATCTACGGGATGCAGCATTTGCGTTATAGGGAGCAAGTCAGCAAGTGTTAATGCAATCAGCTTCATACCGCAAACGCATAACTGCATTCCGTAGATTCATGACAAGGCTTTATGACATGCGTAAAAGCCAATCCACAGGGACAATTTGATCAGAAATAAAATTGGCGTCAGGCTCCTCTAGCATCCACACGTACAATAAATAAGTCACCAATTTTATATAGGAGAGTGGTTCAGAGGTGCCAACTCTGCTAAACGGACTTGTATCTAGACTGCGGTTGCGAAAATTGGTAGGAATATTTGCGACTTGATTTGATCGGTCACGATAAATTTATTCCAATCAGTACGTCTGTCTATTTTAACGTTATTACTAAAAGTGTCATTATTACTGATAGTGTCAGAATTTCAGAAGCGCAATAGGTAGATGAGACTTTGCTCTAAATGATCACTTGTTGCTCTGTAAAATTGGCAGGCGCGTCTAGTCTGAGCAACCACACAGTAGTAAAGGGGCGGGCCAAAGTTAAGCTAGCGGAATAATTGGCCCGGAAGTCAACTTTGCGACTAAATTAAAGGAAACGTTCCTATTTCAACGTCTAGTTAAAATAAATAGCTATCATCATGCTAAAATAAATATATTAGTGTTTAAAATTTATTAGCGATTTATAATTTGTCTACGTTACCAGGGTTTTATAGTACGTCTGCTACAACTAAATAATAAATACTGTTAATTCATACAAGAATTCCGAAATTTCTGAAAGTGAATGGAACTGAGAGCTCGCTAATGCGACGTCATCTACAAGTTCTACAGCCAAATGTGTTATTTGGTTGGTAGTTGTAGATGGCGTCGCATTAGCGCTCAGCTCCATCCAGAGCTCTCAGTTCCATTCTCTTTCAGAAATTTCGGAATACTTGTATTTATTAAGAGTCTTTATTATTTAGTTGTAGCAGACGTACTATGAAACCCTGGGTAACACAAACGAACTACTCGTAGTTCGTCATTCCTGTTACTTTAACTGATTAAATTAAACATTAAATTTACAAGCACTCCTATATTTCGTTTCGAAATAAAATAACATTTTCTGAATCCATTTCTACTATTTCTAGTCTATCGTGCCGCATTTAAAACTGAGAATATATTGCCGGAATTGGTATAAATAAAGTAGCACTAAGAAGTGCGAAAAGAACATCTGCAATGTGCAATATAGAGTACCTTTTTTTTATGATATAGGAGGCAAGCAAGTAGACCAATCGCCTGATGGTAAGCGTTTACCGTAGCCCATGGACACCAGCAACACCAGACGGATTGTAAGTGCGTTGCCGCCCTTTAAGATGGGAGTACGCTCTTTTCTTGTAGGTTTAAAGGTCGTATTGGTACGGAAATGCCGCAGGCGACAGTTCATTATTTAGCCGCGTTCCATTTTTAAAATACTTTGACTGTCCTTCTCTCCTTTCACAACTTAACCTAATTACACGTATAAATACACGAAACCCCTCACACAGAATTTTCCAGCTACAAATTTTCAAAAACAACACATCTTATTATAATCCGGTTACCAGAATGTGTCGATTGTACAACGACACAGTTGCTGAACATCCTTCTCTCGACATCTTTAATAATAATCTACCTAAATTCAAAATTACGATGATATATTGAATTATAATAAACACGATGTAATATTGACATGATTTATGCTTATAACTGTTTGTAATTTTGATACCATAAGTTTGACATATTTGAATTATTATTTGATATATAGACACAAATTTATCGCATGTAAATTTTGTTCTTAATGTGCACACATATTTAGGGTTAGAGTCCAGTTCAGAACGCTGTACGCCTCTAATATGCATGTAAACGCAATGACTGTAACCTGTTTTGTGAGCCTAAATAAATTAAAAAAAAAATAAGCTAGCAGATTCTATACTGTACTGCAAAACGTAATTCAAGACCAAAAAAAGTAAGACAATGTTGCCACTTTTTACTAGCGCGTCTTGTATTTATGTAAAAATAAGTAAATAAAAGTACTTTTTTTTAATCGTAGGAGTAAAATTACTAATAAATAAATTATGTTAGCGTGATTATTTATCAAAAGGAATTTACTATTTTACAAACAAATTATTGCAGTGGCAACATTGTCTTACTTTTTTGGTCTTGAATTACGTTTTGCAGTTTAGGTCGCAATTTATATAATGTTATACGTACCTTTACTAATTTAGTTTGTATAACCTGTAAGCGATGTTTACCTCTCTCTAACAACCTTTAGGCTCCTTTAGGTACTATAACTCTACTCTCGTATTACTCGCACAAGGTTAAGAATGCCGCAAAGCTATTGGTAAGTATCTAATATTAGTTCTGAAAGTAGGTACATAACATAAACGATAATTAAATAAGCCAGATAAAAGCTTACCTAGTCATCATTATTAATAAACAAAAAGCTATCACCTGCCTGAATTATATTCAACGGTGATCGGTTGAACTTTATCAGCGCGGTGCACTGCACACTGGCCTGACTGGCCACAAATCCCAGATTTGTACAACACTAACCTTAATGAAATGAACGGCCGCGCAAAACCGGAACAAAAGTCGTTACCTCCATGCGCGCGAAAATTTTAATTTACGACTTTGTGAGTCAGGTTTTACGTATTTTCTTTTTCGTAAATAGATTATCGAGTAACCTGTTTGTTTGACGAGTTTTTATTACAAAAACATTTAACGGCAACTCCCCAATCGTACAACGTTATATAGTTTGCGCGGAAAGAGAAGAGTCGTGGAATGTATAGATAAGGCCAAACCCAATAAATTCCACGACTCTTCTCTTTCCGAACAAACTCTACAGTAGTGTGCATACATATGGATCTTTAAGTTTTCGACATATACTGGGTCAAGCAGATCTTGTCAGTAGAAAAAGGCGGCAAATTTGAAAAATGTAGGCGCGAAAGGATATCGTCCCATAAAAAAATTGAATTTCGCGCCTTTTTCTACTGACAAGATTTGCTTGACCCAGTATAGTTATGCAATGTGCTAATTATCGCACTAGTGCGGTAAAGTTGCACCATATATTCTGTAAATAGTACATTGTGCAACATGGGGCGTAAGTTGAATATTGCAAACGAGAGTAAGTTAAATCGCGACGGCTTGTCGGAGCGATTTATAGACTCGAGTTTGCAATATTATTACGCCCCGAGTTACACACAATGTTTTTCATCACACTTGCAATACAAAAATTAAGTATAAAGACAAAAAACTATTAATTATGGCACTAGAAACTTCATAACTCCCTAGGGAGAACGCTTTTTCTATAACTCCCGCTAAACCTGCGTGCAATTCCACATTTACTGAGCGAGTGTGATGAAATAGTACATTGTGCAACATGGGGCGTAAGTTGAATATTGCAAACGAGAGTAAGTTAAATCGCGACGGCTTGCCGGAGCGATTTATAGACTCGAGTTTGCAATATTATTACGCCCCGAGTTACACATAATGTTTTTCATCACACTTGCGATACAAAAATTAAGTATAAAGACAAAAAACTGTTAATTATGGCACTAGAAACTTCATAACTCCCTAGGGAGAACGCTTTTTCTATAACTCCCGCTAAACCCGCGTGCAATTCCACATTTACTGAGCGAGTGTGATGAAAAATACTTTCTCTCTAATTGTCAAAAATGTTCAATGTTTGATATTTTTGCATTTGAACTATTTTTTTACATTTCAAATATTGTTCGTTAACAATATTTTGGCGCTGATATTTGATGAAACAGAAACCCGCTTTCTCGGGCCCGACCCTATAACTAAATAACACAACGTGTACGTTCGAATCATGATAAGCCCGTGCTACACGGCCAGCAACCAAGCTTCCGTCCAGAAGGCCTACCGCGAACCACGTTCGACGTGTTGCCTCTCTGTCGCACTTGTAAATTCGTACGTAAGTGTGACAGGGAGGCAACACGTCGAACGTGGTTCGCGGTAGGCCCTCTGACCTTAGTCGGGGTGCAAAACAATTTAATGCCATGTTCGAAAACTATTAGACATCGGTTACACGCTAATTCTGGCGTCAGTTCAGTCCATCAGTCTGGTCAGAATGACGGGAGAATTATCGTGTAACACGCGGACTGATGGACTGATGGTCTGGACTGATGAAAATATATTTTTTTTGATAATATTCGTCAGTCCGTTTTGAATTACAGAAAACTGATAGGAGACTGACTGATCGTGTAACCTCTTTGTGTGATTCTCGCGCCAGTCACCGTCCATGCAACAAATTTAATGATGGACTGAACTGACGCCAGAATTAGCGTGTAACCGATGTCTATTGTCGTAATTTTATCAGTCTGTTGTCAGTCTGGACTGATCGTCTAACCGTGTCAATTTTCCATCATTCTGGCATCAGTCAAAACTTGAATGGAATGATGGACTGAACTGACGCCAGAATTAGCGTGTAACCGATGTCTTAGAGTCAGACCAATAAGCCCCCATTCGCACGAGAGCTTTTTCAACGCGCGTTAAAAAAGCGCTTGAATCTGTCCGCAATTTAAATTCGATTTAACTACCAAGCGTTTTTGGATTTTCGACTTTAAAGTCGAAAATCCAAAAACGCTTGATAATAAGCGCCACCACTGTCGTGTGAATAAATACACATGTATCCATTTGTGTCATTCAAACACTTTTTTAACGCGCGTTGTAAAAGCGCCCATGGGAATGGGGGCTAACTCTGCAGCGATTTTGATAGCATAGATAGACTGTGCAAGTGTTATTTTAAACGTCATAATTTCGTAGAAGAGCGATAGTCAGATTAATGATTTTGCATGCTATCAAAAACCTATTATATTAAAAAAAATCGAAGAAGGTGGTTGGCAACCTTGGTTAGTCGCACCCATAAGTGAGAGCGAGAAACAGATATCTCTTTCTCGCTCTCACTTATGGGTGCGACGCACCAAGGTCGCGGTGCGGTGCTATAGTGTGTTACTACTTTAAATTAACACTTGCACAGTCAATACAATTTGGTTGCCAACCACCTTCTTCGATTTTTTTTTAATAAAATAGGTTTTTGATAGCATGCAAAATCATTATTCTGACTATGGTTTAGTTAATAATAAAAAACCGCCTTCTCATTAAACGTCGGTTAAAAATGTAGCCTATGTCACCCGCTTTATAATATAACCCGAATAGGGGCGTAATTTTAACGCTACAGTGGAACACTCGACGACCCACATAAATACTCGTACATATATAATTATATAGATTGCTAAAATCATAAGCATTTCTGTAGTTGGATAATAATATCGTGAAATTTAAATTTACATTGATATTTACATTTTAATATGCGTAACCGTAACATTTGTGAAACGGAACGCAAATCTGATATCGACTTTTCGCATCCCTATCAACTTCCGGGCTAGGTGTGTATCGATGGAGTACATCACTAAGCAGACGCGGATATCGATTTTCCGCTAGGTTGGCAATGCTGTAAAAAAAAGGATATGATGAAATCATTTCTATTTATAGAATTTATTGATTAATTTGTGTAAAAATTTCAGGATTTTATATTAATCTATTCTTTGCATGTAATCTATATTGATTTAGTTTTATATTAAGTAAAATTCATTAAAAATATCCTTAAATTTACTATTACATATTAACATGCAATTAATTGCATATGAGTTTAAATTGTTTACAAGGAAAAAAATATGTGTAAGTCAAGTATAGAAAAAAAAACACATGACTTTCAGTTTATGAGACCATTATATAAATAAATGTATACTGGGTCAAGCAGATCTTGTCAGTAGAAAAAGGCGGCAAATTAGAAAAATGTAGGCGCGAAAGGATATCGTCCCATAGAAAATTAGAATTTCGCGCCTTTTTCTACTGACAAGATTTGTTTGACCATCTATATATACTAACGTTTAAAAAAAATGTGATAAAGTACCTAATTTTATTTTATTTAAATATAACGCAACATCGACATTCGACATTTTTTACGCTGGGCCGGGTCGCAACTATTTTGCCCGCCATTTGCGCCGTTATTACTGCGCATGTGTTGGCAGCACTGTGTCCTTTCCAAGCCACTCCGCCGCCATTGCCACCACGCCACCGGATCGGAAAATCTGTCAGTAGTGCGTCTATTGTGCTATAATCTTTGAAGTTGCTTTGCATTCTTCAGTTTAGTGTTAATAGTTCTGAATAATACTTGGATCCTAAAATGGCTGACGAGAAAAAGGTATGTAACCAGTTGTATTATCAGATATTATTCACTTGCTATAACTTAATTTCACCGACATGGCGTTCTTTGTAAAATGTGGTTATCTCAACATTTCCCACTACTTGTTATCTAGAAAAACCATTTCAACCATTTAATGCGTCTCATTTTATCATTTTCAGGGAGAAAGCGAACACATCAACTTGAAAGTGCTAGGTCAGGATAATGCTATTGTCCAGTTCAAAATCAAAAAACACACTCCCCTGAGGAAGTTGATGAATGCCTACTGTGATAGAGCAGTAAGTACAATAATTACTATAACTTTTTATACCCTTAAGCGTTAAAGTTGAAATTGCAAACATACATAATGTCATGATTCCTAGAAAGGAGATTTAAGGTCTCAGCCAGGTTACAGTGACCTTTAACCTTACTTTACCTTGATTGAGCTTTTCATCAATATTAAACTACTAAACATAATATCCTGATGCTCTTTTTACTTGTATTATGATCACCAAAATATTGATAGAATTTACCTAGAATACAATTGAAAACATCTTTATTTAGTTTGATCTTCCTCTTAATTGTATTCTTGGTATAAATAAATGAGTATTATTGGACTATTTTACACAGATTTAAAAATATTACATGAATAACGGCAAAGCTACATAAACAATGTGCCTTTGCTGTTAATGCTTATGCGAGTCATAGGTTATGCTTCCATTGAATAAATGCTCTTTCTATGATACATACTCAAGCGGTAATCTTGATACACCTATTAGCCAAAGAATAGTTTTTTTTAGAACCCAAATGGTAGTTGTTATCGTAATGCAAAAATGCCCAGGCCAATTTGTGGGTATGGGTTAAGTTCCTAACTAGTGAAAAATAAAATGGGTACTCAAATTGTCATGGGTATCCGATCTTAGGTGTTGTAAATATTATTGAATTCATCGAAGACTATAGCGATGCACCACGATATTTGGTTCTGCATTGGGGGATAAATCAATTTTTTTTTCTTTTTTTTTGCGCAGGCTCATTGTAATCAGTAAACTCTACATTTGATTTCCAATGTGTTCAGAAAATATTGGTGTACCTCGCAGGGCTGTAGATAATGTGGCTGGAAATATAAAGCCTGATTTGACCTGTGACTGAAATAGTTACCGCAAAAGGTTAAGTTTTGGTCTGCTCCAATTAACCTCAGTGTTGGAGACCCCTGTTGTAGAGAATAAGAGGCGAAAACATAAATTGGTATCATAAAAACATAAAATCTAGCATTGAGGCTTGTCTGAGCTTCCTTGGAGTCTCCAACATTAAACATTATCCCTATGCCGTCAGGGCCTCTGATGTCCAACTTAATCTGGCTCAGCAATGGTTTCTACCCTTTGTAAAACTGAATTGAATAATTTCTAAAATCAAATATTTTTTTACAGGGATTATCAATGCAAGTGGTGCGGTTCAGATTTGACGGGCAGCCAATCAACGAGAACGACACACCAACGTCACTGGAGATGGAAGAGGGCGACACAATAGAGGTTTATCAGCAGCAGACTGGCGGGAGCCTAGTGTAATTAGCTACTTAAGGACTTTCCATCTCCGTCGGAAGAACGTCACGGTGTACCCTTCTCAAACCTAACATTAAGTTTATTTTTAATAACATCATTTGTATCTGTATGACGAAATTTTGGTATTACACAATTCTTTTACCGAACTTTTTGTGCGGGATTCTCTGTGAAGTTATCGCTTTAATTAAGATGGATAAGGTAAACCAATGGTTAGGTAACTTCGATATTCCATGTGATAAGTTTTAGTTCGTCTCTACATAATAGGCCAATATTTTTTGATTGCAAGGCACTAAAGCGTCAAGGAGTTCTGTATGTGTAATTTATTGGATTTGTGTCCATAACAAGTATCAGGTCTATAACCTATTTGAAATAAAGTAAATGTAAGAATTTGTTTTAATGTTTTATTTAGTACCAACTGTTTACCTATGGACTAAATGCGGTCTATATTCTTAACAACATTGCACTCAACATCTGTGAGTGATAGACGCAGCAATCTATTCTATTGGGAATAGAGCATGGATCACCAATTAGTTACTTCAGGGGTCCAGTTTTTAAAATAAAATTACCATCGTGGTCCGTTTCTACTTGAGTTTATTAAATAAGTAAAGAATAATATGGGTCGGCGGTCCGCCATTTGGTGACCCCTGAAAATAATTTTCAAAACTTCTAATAATTTTGTAAGAGGAACGAAATCATTTTCCAAAATAATGACTCCCATTTCTTTTGATTTGTATTTTCCGGAACTTGCACGTCCATCGATTGTGACAAATTGATAAAAAAAACTAGAGGCTTCTACAGACGTTATTGCAAATCGCATGCGTTTATCGGTCACGTTTGGAGAGGCCATAAGTAATGACGCACTGGATGAGTCATCAGAACAAGTACCTACTAGCCGTCATTAAGGCGTGGTCATCAGCAATGAATTGCATAATAAAATGAAATTTTACCATGGGGTCGGCAACTGTCAAAGGTATAGATGGCGCCAGCATAGGTTTTACCTGTATCTAGTTTTGTTCTGAGATTTGGCTAATGGGCTAGCATCCAAGCCAAAAAATATGAAAATGAAAAATGAAAAATG
Organism: Cydia splendana; assembly: GCF_910591565.1. Taxonomy (NCBI): domain Eukaryota; kingdom Metazoa; phylum Arthropoda; class Insecta; order Lepidoptera; family Tortricidae; genus Cydia; species Cydia splendana. The sequence continues at coordinate 8,621,564 of NC_085969.1, read as the reverse complement.
AAAATGAAAAAATGTTTATTTGTTAACACAGAGGGTACAGGTGTGAAGGTTGAAGTCTTCTAGTAAGTATAAAATACTTGTGACAGAAGACTCCGCTCTTCCATAATATCTAGGGCTTAGAACTTAATTAACAAATATAGGTAATATACAATATTGTTATCTAAGAAAAAATAATATAATTAACTTATTATTGGGAATATTAACTAATTAGCTACTGCTATTTCTAATACAATTTAATTAGTTTTGTTTTGAATAAATTATAATCTAGTTCAAAATATCCTAAAAATGTTTGTGTGTGTGTGTGTGTGTGTGTGTGTGTGTGTGTGTGTGTGTGTGTGTGGGTGTGTGTGTGTGTGTGCGCATGCGTGAGTGTGAGAGTGTGAGCAAATGTACGTCTATTTTATATTTGGTGGGTAATATATATTGTGACACTTCGTAAGATTGACTGGTAAAAACCTATTCTGGCGCCATCTGTAAAATACTTCCACCGGCCAACTCCATTGAACGACACCAATGACGCTGCAGCTTTAAGAACAATTAATTGTTAGGCTACTGCCTAACAACCGAGGTTTCTCGTACTTATTTAAAAATGTCACCCACACGCTAACATTGAAACAAGCTACAACACAACGTTCTGTGAGAAGGACAACTTCAAGCGTTAAATAATCTGTGTGACACAGGTTTATTGTATCCGCGCCGATAGCACGGGGCCTTAACTGTTAAAAGCCGATAAAAAGAAGGTAATGAATGGTGTGATATGGGTGAATTGCAGAAAATCAATTACATAAAATGTGGACGAAATGTACAAATAAATTAAAATTCACCCATAGTCGTTGCTTAATTCCTTATACCTATCCCAAAAGTAAAGCTCCAATATAACGAATTAAGTCATCTCGTAAGTATTTGCAACGACAGAGTAGGTACCCTATTACTATTACCCACTAGGATAATAAAATGAATAGGTAAACAATAACAAATACATATTTGTATTTTTTATATTAGGTATCGGTTGATTATTATAAAGTACCTACCTAATTGATACAATAAAATATACATCTTACTACGATTTAAAGAATCACAAAATAAAAATTAATCAGTCCTACCTAACAGTCTATTTTTTTGTGATTTTGATTTATTGTATTTTTTTCTTTTCAGCCAACACTGCACAGTACGCCCACTACGTTTTCAACACACTGGATCAAGACAGAAGTGGCTTGTTAAGTTTTGAGGTAAGTTCGGTCAGAAAAGTAACTTGCTTTGTTTGTTAGTTCTGCGAACTTAACTACTGCTGCGGTTAAATTGGCGCCACTACCTATGTGACAATCGCCACATTACTATGAATTAACGTTAGTTCCAAATTTAGCCACATCTTAGTTCAAACGTTCAAATGTTTGAAGAGTTAATGTTTCCTCAACTTCTATGATTGTATTGCATTTGTATTGTATCCTATGGACGTCACTAACTTTTTGCTTTAAGAAGTCTTAGAACTGATGTTATATAAAACCAAACTTAGGCATAATTCACAATTTAGGTACAATTTTGCTCACTGGTCTACCAGCAGTTATTAAATTGCTGAAATATTGTCTGGCAGACTCATTTGTCACTAGAAAAGGGCGGAAAGTTTTTTAACCCATTCAGCGCTAATCACGACACGTTGTCGTTGCCTCTACGAAGCATTTTCGCTGCATACGGGGAAACCCCCATGGTATCGGCTAAAATAACTACATACATTACTTTTTCCAATTACAGGAGTTCGTGACGGGCCTATCGGTGCTCTCAAGAGGTAGTTTAGAAGAAAAGTTGCGATGGACGTTCTCCCTATACGACATTAACGGTGACGGCTGCATCACTAAAGAGGAGATGACCGACATAGTGACGGCCATCTACGATCTGATGGGCCGGGTGGTGGAACCCTCGGTCGAGGATGACGTGGTACAGCAGAAGGTGGAGAGACTGTTTCAGGTGGGTTCTAATTAGGTATTTCATTTATCGCGATTCTTCTCGCGTTGAAACAGTAAGGGCCTGTACAGACGGACTGCAATTTCGGCGTGCAGTTCCCATACAAATTCCAGACAGGTTGCAGTCCGTCTGTACTGTATAGGCCCTATGATGGCAAACCAATTTGTCGGTGTTTGTTTCCACATAGGTACTTAATTGTCTTTTATTTCTCCAGTTATGGACAGTAAAGTTCCAGTAATGAATCCCCAATAATGGATTATGGTGAATCCTTAGATCCGAAGTAGGTACTTACTACATAATTGACTGCCACCTGTCTTAAGTATAACCCTATTCGTGATATTGCAGAAAAACTGGCTAAAAGTTAACATTGACATAAACAATGATTTCCCGTCATTTACAAACATTTAACTCATACAAAATTTCAAAACCAGAGGGCCTACCGCGAACCACGTTCGATGTGTTACCTCCCTGTCACACTTACGTACGAGTTTACAAGTGCGACAGAGAGGCAACACGTCGAACGTGGTTCGCGGTAGGCCCTCAGGCTCCTTCATGGCACTTAATTGTCCCCTGCTTGCACATGTTTTATGCAGAAACGTGATTACATTGTACGTATTGGACACGTGCACACTTAAGGTTGTTTACAAAGATCAATATGTGACGTTATCTATGAAAAGGGACCTTATTGTCGATGTAACATTTTACAGAAAATGGATCTAAACCGCGACGGTGTTGTGACATTGGACGAATTCCTGGACTGCTGCGTGCGCGACGAGGACATCTCGCGCTCCATGGGCGTGTTCGACAGCACCTTCTGACATCCTGCTGACGGCGCGGGCGCCTCCAACGCCGCGCGCCGCCGCGCCGCCCCGTGACAAAGGCCTTTGAGTGCCCCATTTCTACTCGGGGCTTAGGGCTTCTTTGAAAATAATCCTTCAATCTCTAAGGGCGACGCGGCTTTTAAGGATTACCGAAGCTGATGCGTTGCCATGAACAAACTGCGTGAACGCATTATTTAAGCTCCGGTACCAGAAATCCTTACTTGGTACTTGCGTAACAGTTCTTGGATCCGCTTTTTGTCTTAAATTACTGTTCTGACTGTGATCTAGTATTCAGTCATTTGATGTGTAAGGCGCGCGGAAAGCCTCAATAAACCTTGTCCCTCAATGTTTTAATTAAGGTACCTAGTTAGATCTATCTGTATGTGATGTTTAAGAATTGAGGATAGGTGCTTTAATTTCCCGCCGGTTTTTTATTTTCAATATTGAAACTATAACCTCCGTGAAATTAAAGGACCAGTGATTGATATTATGCCACTTGTGAATTGCCTTAGAAAGCTGGCCATTGTTTGTCTTGCATGGTTCAGACATAAGATTATTAACTCTTAATACTGACATCTTCTGTAGAAAACTATTTTTCTGGAAAACTAATATTACTTACACATGCTATTTAACGAATCTTTAGCAACTTGGCTTATTCTTGCCTTCTTTTTACAATACTGGCAATATCAATATCCCTTACAAATTTAGAGTGATCTGGTTGCCAATTACGATCATAGTAGGTACCTATGTTTCTAAATACAATTGCCAATTTCATAAAAATTGACGTTATCGTGCGTACTTTTCCACAACAATTGCAATTTAAGCGTGCTTCAAGATTCGTAGCTTGTCTTATAATGTAGATTTCAATAATAATACCTATACCTAGTCTGTCAATACCTAAAGTTTTAATGTTGGGCACACTTTAGACATAGAGCGCCCTCGGTAAAAATATTGACCAACTTAAATTAAGTAAAGTCTTTCAAAGGACTTACAGAGTGCCACCGAGACGATTGATAGGTATGTAGGACCTTTATTAGGTATCGAAACCCTCTGTAAATTATTAGTACAATGGGCCTGAAAGGTGGCAACCTGTAATTTCCTTTATATATATTAGCTACCTAGTCTACCTACTTTAAAGCTTCTGTATTCGAAACTGTAGATTGCCTTTAAAAAGTCAGCGAATAAAGTGATCACAAAGCGGTTGAGATTTTTCTCCTTGTGAGGAATTACCAATTTCGTGACTGCAATTAAGTCCAAAACTCCAAACATAATTTCAACTATCAATCTCAATTCTTAACTAAATTTCTCTCAAACTATTGTAATATATTTCATTAGATTTATGTATTGTAAACATTGCAACATTTCGTCTATAGTTGGCTTTAGTCTGTCATATCTAAAACGCTCGTTACTTCCCCTCTTATTTAAATTGTTCCGGCCATTTTTAATAGTGTTTAGCGTTAAATACCTGTTTAAGATGTTTCATAGTCTATCTACCCATCATTCAAATATTTATCACATCGACTGGTGTTATATAAAACAAATGTTACGATCCTTAATATGTGTGTCTGTGTTGTTCGTAGACTATTGATTAAATATTAATTTACACCTTACTCACTAGATGGCCTAAAGAGTATATTGTCGCTGAATGTCGAATTGAAATTCTGATGAAAAATACTGTAAAAAAAATCATTTCTAACTATAAAACAGGGGGCCGATTTTTGAAATTCGACCACTCGATTTCGTGTATTTCGTTAAATGATATCTCCACTACTAGGCGTTTAAATTCTACTAATAGAATTGAAATAGAGTGGTCAATACCACTAGATTCCAAATTTCTATTGCTCGTATTTAAAAAAATAGCATTTCCCCGTTATCCACGGATCTTCGAGTGCCGAAATCGAGCGATCGGAATTCAAAAATCGGCCCCCAGGTCACAAACACTGCCATAAAATAGAAAAAATACATTGGTACTTTATTTATTTGCCTTTCCTTGTTGCGACAATAATTTGAGATGTATTTGTGATTACGATTATTTTTGTGACATTTTTAGCCTCCAAATCCGAAGCTAAAATATTTTAAATCTTGGTTACCTACAGAGGGCAATAAATATTTTCAGAACCATCACCTTAAAAACGAAAGGGAAATATTTTCTATGAAATTATCAAACATGTAAATATTAATGTAAATAAATTATTGTACTTATAGAATTAATGTGTATATTTTCATAGTGAATGTTAAATGGAACCAAATAACTAGAATGCATATTTAAAAACTTGTATCAGAATAACTGAGTGTGCATGTTATGCAGTTAAAATACTTAAAATAAAAAATTACGATATAATGTGATTAATGAACAAGTGATGAAAAAGTACTGTAAAAATAATTGTATTTTGATTTAACATGAGAGATATAACAGAATGGCCGTCATTTTAAAATAGATCTGTGAACACGGTGTATATTTTCGAACATAAAAAAGTAAAACATTGGTCGAGCTTACATAGATAAGTGGTTTATGTACGTCTTCCTTAATAAAATAGCTGCGACGTTATGTTTCCAACATAGGGCAATAGCATGGCACAAGTTCCACCATTCATTTCAATAGGCAAGACATTAGAATTACCTACAAAAAAATTAGGTCGCATTCTGTTAAGGAATATTTGATGTAAAGGCTCCTCTCCACGTTGGGCCAACTCCAACGCCACCGAGGGACGCAGCCATGCGGTAGAATGAGATAGCAATATCACTTGCTCCCTCTAACGCATAAATGCGTCCCTCGTTGGCGTTGGCGTTGGCCCAACGTGAAGAGGAGCCATAATATTAAATTGTTTGTTATGGCTCAAAGTTGGCCAATAGGCAAAGTTGGTGTTGTGTCCAACATTTGCACACGGCAACTTGACAATAGCCAATTTGAAAAAGCCTTATTTTGTATTTTTTATACCTATTTCTTTCTTTTATTATGTTTAATATCACAAGCCGTCATGAAATTTAACTCCTGTTTAGTTTAAACAGAAATAATAGATAAGAATTCAAATAAAGTCTTATGATATTTAAAAATTAGATATTTATTAGATAGAGTTTACCTAATTATTCCAAGTAATCAATTGTATAACGTTTTCATTCTAGTCAAGTACCTAATGACAGGCCAGTTAATGTTTTTTCTTTTGTTTTGTGAAGTATACCTAACTACTCTTAAAAAGTATCCCTGTGCATGGGCATCCCTTATAATTATAATCATCCATGCTTATATTACACAATGCCAGATTTTTTTTTAAATATCATTCTATGCTCATCATATTACAAATGCCAGAATTATATAGGTACCTATTATTTACCTATAAGTACACTCAAGGTATTAAGTATCGATACGGACAAAGTGCCAATAATATGTACATTGTACACTTACCTAATTAAATTACATGGGTAATAAGATCGTGTATACATACCTATTTTTTGCACTTTGTCCGGATCGATACCTACTTATATACCTTGAACCATCTTGAACCTACCGAACTGCATAAAATGCGACTCGTATGGCGGACGCCAGGGTTTACCGAGAAAATCGAAATTTCGTTATTTACCTCTATATTGCTCGTAGATATATGCAAGAATGATAGATACCTATAGAAGCAGATACCTAACGAAATTTCCATTTGCTGGGTTGGCCCTCTGAGCTCTAAGTATTTATACTCAACACAAGACGCATAGGTACTTATTAGATAATACAAGCAGTACCAGTTTATTTAGAATTTAAGCTCAATCTCAATTTAGTCCTATGGCTTATAAGCTCTCATCTAGGTGACAGCTTTACCACCCTTACCATGACCAACCTTTAGGAACAATTATTTTCACCGCACGTTCGGAAGGGAATGTATGAAATCCTTGTACAGATTGCAACAGTGGAAAAAAAATCTGCTTCTAATGTAAATCTACTTACATTTTTTTTCGTGATAGTGAGGTGAATATTAATGTTATTGAAATTCGGCAGCAGTCACTTTGACTCTCGTGTCTTTGAAATCACGAGCGTAGCGAGTAGTTTAATTTTGGTATCATTCGCTTGCTCAGGACTCAAGCTTTGCTCTCTTTTGTAATAACAAATTGCTACGACATCTACGACAAAACAAAATAACATCGCTTACCTAGTTTCTAATTTTATATCCCGTAGTCTTAAACACATTTTGCTTGCACATGCCAATTGTTATTCAATTCCTTTATAGCTTTACCCCCTTATTCATAAACGCGCTACAAACCTCAATTAGCTAATAATCGTATGTCCTTATCTGGCGTTTTGACTTATGTATTTGTAAGAAAGGGATAAAACATAATTTAACTAAATCAGGCCCGTAAAGTTTCATGAATAAGGGGGTTAGTATGTATATTTTATAAGTATTGTTATCACTGATCCCTTCAGAATTGAAGTGCCAAAGCCAAGAAAAAATGTTACTATGTGTTGATGTGTAATAAGTCTATGTTAAAGCTAGCATATTTTAAATTTTATTGCTAACGAAATCGTTGTCAACTTGTCACTGAGGAATTGAGACTATTAAGAAAAAAAACATTGCAACAGTATTCAGAACATAGGCCTACTAAGAAAATGTAACAAGTTTGCCTTAGTTTTCAATCTAGAACCAGCGATTGGTGTTAGTTACTTTAGCGTAGTTATTGCTATCGTCCTATAACGTAGGACACTTGTATTTAAAGGCATATGTCATATCTGTATGTCACCTAATAATGTTCTGAATAATTATGTTCTACAGTCTACAGTAGAAGCCCGGTTACTTGGTGTATATTCGTCTCTACGTGTTGTTGCTCTTAATATTCGGGAGTCGGTAATTATTTCACGGTCATATTTTCTTTTGTGTCAGAAACGCCGAAAAATACTACATATCAATAATATGTTATAGACCTTACATAATAGTCTTCATATATGTTGAACAGAGGTTTTTAATTGTTAACATCTATATTTTCATTAACATATGGTTTGATCTTGTAATCCTATCCTATTTACATTGCATTTGTTTCAGCATCACTGAACCGTTAAATTGATTCGTATAAGTAAGGCAGTGTGAGATACATTTTAGAAATGAAATCTGTAATGTTAGATATTTGAATATTGAATTGTTTATTTACAAATTTTATGTGTATTTTATAGAAAAATAAATGAATGTGAAGTAATCGGTTTTTTAATATTTACCCTAACCCGTAAAAACAAATACCAAATTACTTTGTACAATCGTTTATTAACACAAAAATAGTCCACACTACAGAGTAATATAAAAGTAAATTACCTAGAGAAACAGAATCCTGTTTGTTTATTCTAGTAGAATTACAACACATACCTATAAGATAAAAACTTAATTTTCAGATTTTTTTTAAAGGTATGCAGATGGTTAAAACATATCATGTATGGTAAAATTATGGTCAAATTAAGCTATGCTATGCATATAGCACTTGTATAAACAATGTCCACCTACATGTATTTATTTCATGTACGAAAACAAATAATTGATATGTATTGTACGTAATAATAATTATTATATTAGTTGGGTCTTGGGTCACGTGAACGCAATTGAAATATAATGCATGTTACACATTGTAGAGACCTAGACCTTACAACATTTTATGCGATCCAAGTGAGCCAATACAAGTTTATGATAACTGTTTTCACTACAACATTAATGTGTGATAACAGAAATCATACTAGTCTAAAAAATGTAACAACCCAACAGTGTTATTAACTAAATTACTTTCTTAGTAAAAATTATACACAATTAAGTTTAATTTGATCCGTGGGTGTTCAAGGCGGAACGGTTACTTTAATACAAATTTTGAGCATTAAAATATTTTTTAAATGTCTTCACTCTTAAAAATAGTTTACAACATTTGAGAGTATTTTACTAAGTTATAATGTTAAACCAACCAAAATGCTTATCAATCGTTTCTTAAGTTGACATTAAAATGCATTTATAGCGTCCCAATTACGGTTATAAGTTTATGCTTTTGAAGCAGTCTCGAGGCACAATGGCTGGTATCGTATTTATACAATATCAACGTATTAATAGGTACTTATAGCTAATGCAAACATAGAAAACAAGATCACTGAACAGAAAATGCGTTTTAATTAGTACAACAACAAAGAATAATAAATGCAGTAAGTAAAGATTTGAGCAGTAATACAGGCAATGACAACTGCCACTGCAACCCTGCTGTCGTACGCTGACAAGTGAAGGAAGACATTAGTTTGAGTATAGAAGTGTTAAACGTCCAAGAAAGTAATTGTAAATAACACTAATATATACCAGCATTTCGTAGTAAAAATAAGTAAGATTCTTAAACGTGAGATGTAATCCCTCTACAAATATGAAAAATATATTAATAAAGGCATTAACATGATTACAAAAAGTTTAAATACAAATTATTATTACAAAAAGAACTTATTAAATTTGATCTTATTGCTTTGGATATACTATCAAACTAATTAAAATAAATCTATTTAAAAGTACATTTATTAATTTATTTATTACAAAAAATTATTCAATACTGAAAATGAGATTGTCAATTAAAAATAAAGTTAATATTTAAGAGAGCTAAGTCGCATTCGAAAAAACGGTGGTCTAAAATGGCAAAAAAATTGTTTTTTAATCATTGAGCATGCATTAAAGTATCTTTAATACAACTTATTTTATTACTCCTAATCCAGCTTATAAATAGACTAATACTACAAAAATATTAAGTTAAAATACATCATAATCAATTGCTTGTGATGGATGTACCAACATTAATTGATTTACAAATTTCATTAACTACGTCCAATTCATACTAAAATAAAAGTAAAAAATGTATCAAGATACCTTTTTACAATAAGTAAAAGGTCATTTCGATTTTTAAATAAAAAAAGCTTATTGGTAACTATTGTACTTTTATGAATTATAGAATCTTAGGCAAAATGGCAGAGGGCACTTTATTGCAATATCTTTGCCAGGCCGTACCGTAGCGTCTCTGGCACCTGCTGTGGTCCCTCCAAGCTCTGTGCAGTAGCATTAATATCGTCAGAAGAGCCGGTGCAGCAGCCACGTAATGCTGCGATACTATACCAGGGATTGCCAGCGCTATGTGGATAAGGATGTCACCTAAGTAGTTAGGATGGCGAAGGACGCCCCATGTACTGGAGATGAGAAGCTTCTTCCCATGGAAAGTAGGCATGGAGTCCAGATCTGAAATTATAAGTAAAAAATATCTATAAAACAAGGCACATTTTCTTTGAATAAAGTTCATTTGCTAACATAATCCATAAGCTTTTATTGATAACTGTCAACCTCCCACATTGTTGTTTCTTCAGAGTTAATTCATCCAGGAACAGAAATAATGTGACCTAAACGAAATCATTAAAACAGGAAACAGCAATTTGAAACAGGAAACAGCAAAAAAATTTGTGAGATTTAAATATACCCTTTTTCTGAATTTGGTTGAATATAATATTACAACCATAAATCATAATATTTATTTATATGCTGAAATGACAGTAATTGCCTTATGACGGTAGAACCACAAAATAAGGACTACATATACAGTATAGTATGTATAACATGAAAAAATAACGTAGTAAATAATTCATAATTATATTAAACTTACGTGTCATGCTCGGTTGCAGAGGGTTTTTCCTGAATTCATACTTTATGTTATTGCTTATCATCATCAAAAGGAAACCAGTTATGTAGATGACTGCAGCCACAATCAGGATACTGTTTGACAGAGTTATGTTAGCATCAGCCACAAATTTGGAGATGGTTGTGAAGTAGAATGGGTAAAGAGCACTCGATACTATTTGGTAGTACCCCAAGCCTTCGGAATGCCAGAAGAAAGTGGTAGTGATTCGGTATTCTCTCATTATGAAGTTTAACAAGTAGTTGATTTGCATCATTGAATACAGAATGATAGTCGGCTGTAGTTGCAATTTGGTCCAAATTTCATTGTAATTTTGTGGAGTTAAAATTAATTCTTCATTTTCTTTAGTCTGTAGATGAAAGCCTTGCTTGAAGATCAGGACTGAGAGAATTAGCTGTAAGTGAAAAGTACATAAATCAATACAAAGTGATTTAAAAACTTGGATATGAAAAGTCGAACAAGGCTATTTAATAGGCTTTCAAGTTAATGCATATAAACATTAGATCAACATTCCTGCATATAAATGCTCCATAATTTATTCATTTGGATCTATTCAATCTGATACTTACTGCACTTATATTGGAGATCCTCGAAACCCAAATCTTGACATCCATCTTCTTAATGAATGGGTGTATCTCTCTTCCCATCCAAAAATCATAAAGAACATATCCTGTGTTTCCATACGGGTTTAAGTTTGCACTTTTACGGCTTTTCAAAAACAGTGCCACAGATAGAATCACGGCAAATATGTATGCAATAACAGCCAGTTTCAAGTAATCCTTCAATATTGTGTTGCTGTTGATAATTTGGAAAAAATCAAATGTGAAAAGTGTTATGATGGTAAATATGCTTGAGAAGAAGGCATTGAAACAGTAGGTGCTATTGGAATCATCCATTCTGTCAGCTTTTGGGCCTAAAATTGGCAGCAGAGCCAAAAGTGCTTGTAAAACTACCTGGTCTAGGTAGACAAGTGCGGATTTCAAACTGAACCATAGTGAGAGATTCTTCAACGCAGGCCAGTTTTTCAGGGGCTGGATTGTGCATACTTTTGTGCAAGATACCAAAATAGAAAACACAGTCAATGGTAACAGTAGAATGAGTATGGCTGATCCAATTCTCCCTCCAAACTCCCATTTACTTCCTTGCACAAGTCTGCTAACGCTATCTCTCAAAGGAGTTGCTAATCTCCTAGACACCGATTTGGATTTCTCTCTCTTGTAATCTTCGTCTGAATTTTCACCTTCAGAAAATGTGTCAATCGACTGGCTGACGGATTTGCTGAGTGATTTGCTGGCGGACTTGCTAAGGCTGCGTCTGATGTCTGCTCCATTGATACTGGATTCCCGCAGCCTAGTAGATCGACGCGGCGCAACTTCCTCAACCAGTTTCCGGTTTCTAAGACCGTAAACATCTTTCGACAGCTCACTTTCCAATCCGTTTAATGTTAAGTCAACAGTAAATGCCGGAGTGTAATCTTTGATGGAATATTCCGAGCGCCGCGTACGGACGCTACGATAAATCTCTTTGGTTGCACTAACATCATGCAGTTTTATTTCCACGTCTGATATCGTAGGTCGCTTCACTGGTGATTTTGGAGCAGTTTCGGTCGCTTCTTTTGTTGACCTCGATGGAGATTTTCGCGCGGGAAACTTCGGCGCTGGTTTTCGACTCGGAGATTTGCGCGCGGGCGATTTGCGGGAGGGCGACCTAGCGGGAGGCGAGCTTTTACGTCCTCTAGCAGGCGATCGCGGTGGCGAAACTCCTTTCCGACCTCGCGGTGGACTGGAATCCACCATAGACGGCCTAACTCGGCCGCTTCTCGTAGACATCATAGTAGCATTCAATTAGAAAATTACACAATGGTGTTTTCTTTTTGTTGCATCTAAAATTATCCTGGCACTGTCACCACACACGGTGCCATTAGTGGTTAGGTACACTTTAAAGTCATCGAATCTTATGCAATTCGACAGTTTTCAAAATAATGTTTGCAGGTCAACGCACAACAAAGTCACAACACAACAATTTTTCATTCACGCACACGCTTCTACTTTTCACGCCACACGCCACACATTCAACGTCAACGTCAACGACGCTAGAATGAATTTAAAATGCGGTCCGTGATTGGCTAAAAATAGTTGCCGCCGCTTTGAACCGGAAATCGTAGTAATCCTATTCTGTCTGGCAATGTAGAAAGAAAGAGACAAAATATAATTGACACATTGTACCAACACAACGTACAAACGGTATATTGCCATAACAAAAGTTATTAGATGATTATTTTTTCAACTGACAGCATTAAAGAAGAAATTATACTATAGGTGGTCAAGCAAATCTTTTCAGTAGAAAAAGGCGCGAAATTCTAATTTTCTATGAGACGATGCGCCTACATTTTTCAAATTTGCCGCCTTTTTCTACTGACAAGATCTGCTTGACCATCTATATCTGTCAAGCCATTTCCGTCAGTACAAAAAAGCGGCAAATTAAAAAAAATTTAAGCGCGAAGGATAGATCGTCCCATAGAAAATTTGAATTTCGCACCTTTTTCCACTGACAAAGTTGTTTGACCGGGTATATTATTACTTACTTAGGCCCCATTCGCACGACAGCTTAAAAACTGTTGCGTTAAAACCCGACGTTGGCGCTTTTTTACCGTTTCTAATATTTGTGTTCATATGAACGCTTAAAAATCACTTATGAGTCGTACTGCCACGTATGCATCTCATCAAAGCCATACTTTATTTGCTATTACGACGTATTATTTGAATATAGCTTGAATATTTCAGGAATTAGTAAGCATAAGTTGAGATTTTTAAGGTGAAACTAATACTTAATAATTTTGACGATTGACACCAACAAGTGACACTTGACAGCCAACTGACAGCAGCGCCGGCGCTTTTTTAACGCTTGTGAGAACACATACACGGAGTTCCGTATGATCAATTCAATTAACGGCCAACGCTCAACGCCGAAAATCGAACAGTGCTCGATAAAAAAGCGCCGCGCTTAAAAACCGCCTTCGTGTGAATACATACATGGTTATCCATTTGTGTCATTCAAACGCTTTTTTAACGCGCGTCGAAAAAGCTGCCGTGCGAACGGGGCCTTACTTATTGCGACTACAATACTACGTAGTGATTATATTATCTTTGCTACAACCGCAAAAACTGAAGTTCGCAAATTGTGGGCATCTTTCTCTTTTACTCCAATAAAGGCGTAATTAGAGTGACGGAGAGATTCCCGCAATTTACGAACTTCGATTTTCGCGGTTTATATAACCCAGTTTTTGAAGTATTAGGCTGGCCACAGACGTTCGGTTTCCTGATCAGGAATCCGAATTGGGAATACAGATCCGAAATTCCGTAAGCATAGCGCACACATTCGATTACGGAATGACAGGTGTGAACAGGACATCGCTATACACATGCATAGTGCCTTCTCGCTTGCACCTGTAATTCCGTACGGACAGCGATTTTGATAGCACAAACAGGGAAACAACAGTAAAAATTATAATAATTTTGACGTTTTTTGGTAGGAGATCCAAGAGCCAAGCTGTCCCGACATTATACCGAAGATATCCCGGACATCAGTCTGTACGAGATTAGGATGGCCCTGAAGCAGCTTAAGAGGGTGGATTTCAAAATCCTGCGAAAACTTATGGTTCGATCTTTATAAAAAAAACTAGTAGGTTGTGCGAGTTGCAACTTTTTTATATGTTTTTAAGAACTATTATCTTCATGTTCCTTCAATTACCATCTCCAATAACTTAATAGTTTTTTTAATATAAAATGTTTTATGTGTCTAAAATCATCACCGTCTACCGAAAAAATCTGAACCTTATTGTTTGCAGTGAAAATTATAGCATACCTATCGTACGATTGCGATTTTTCTTTTACTTATATCTTTTCCATGTTGTTGTTTAACACATGAAAAAATATGCAATAATTCCTTCACCGAGAAAGTACATTTAAAAATATTTAAAATTTTGTCACGAATATTCGTCAACACCGTCATGGTAATGTCAATGTGAGCTTATCTCCGTGTATGAACAACGAAATACCGCTAAAGGTCCTTGCCCTATTTTTCACTTTAATATAGAATGCCAAATATGATTTCACTATAAAGTCACATCATTGAATCGTGAGAAATATTACGAACAAATTTGTAAAACGTAGTTTGTTACAACAGAGCATCATCACCGTTATGCTTTGGTTTAAAAAAGTTACAAATGATATATTAGAAATAATTATTGAAATGAATGGCAAACTACATGAAGTTTATTGTGTAGCATAGACATTAACTACTATTATTCGTATTCTAGAAATAAAAACAAGAAACTCTCAAATCGTCAACACCATACCCATCATCACCGGGAAAAAATTACGACCGGTGATGATTTCATGTGTATGGTGATGACGGTTCTCAGAAACTTTTCTAGTTATTTTGCTATAATTCATTATGAAATTAAGCTGTATGTTTGAAAAACGTTCTCTATGTCTTCTAACACTATATAATGTCTACCTTATAAATGTAGAAGAAGATATGACTATTTCTTTCACACTAGAGGATGGTTAGTTTTAAATAACATTTTGACTGAAGTAGGCAAAATTTAGGTCACTTAGAACTTAGAACATACGAATGTTTATTTTTTATTATCTAATAATGTAAATCGTGCAACTTCGAGTCTGTAATTGCATGTTAGTCGTGTTAAAACAAAGTATTTAAACAAGCAACATATATTAAGTTTTAAGCGACCATAGGCTACGGTACTGGCTCACTATCGTAATGGCCTTATGTTTTTTGATAATATTATATTAATTGATGTATATAATTACAGCAATTAATAATTATACCATTGGGTAGTCACCGGACCCAATACCTAACATTTCGTAACTTATGACATGCATTACAAGTAGGGGTCTTGCAACTTATAAAACACTGATTAAATATTAATGTTTAGCTATTAAACAAGATATATATGGATTTAAATCATTATAGCTATTTTTAAAGTTAATTTATAAAACAACAAAAATACAAACTTATGCAATGAATCAAATTATCAAAAAAAAAGTAATATATCATAAAAATTAAGCTCACTGGTAAGCCAGCAATTTTATAATATGATATAAATACCAAGTTATGCAGTAGATAAAAGAAGATGCGGGTTTAAACTGATAATAAGAGTACAATATTGTTAATATGATTTAACATTAAAAAAACCCAAAAAAATAAATGAATACATAAATTGCCTATTTCGGAATATTAATTATTTAAAATTATACAATAAAAATACTTGTTATATATTTATTTATATGAATAAAATGTATTTTTTATAATTTGCTAAAAATAATTTATGTAGCTAGTCTTCTGTTCAAAAACATGTTATTTGTAATGTTTATTAAAGTTCTAAAGCCTTACAATTAAAAAAAGTTTTTGTTTTTTTAATACGTTTTTAATACATATATAAATTAGTTCCCAAATCATCATTACCGTACATGCAGTGTCATCACCGTCTATAAAAGAGTCATTACCATACCATGATTGTCATCACCATCTTGCGTTTTTATTTTCCGAAAGCGATAACTTCAAATATAAGCCACAAATGATTGTATAAATACCATAAATATCCTCAATATACAGCCCCCTATTATTTTACCCAGCTAGAATCGTGTTAAATTAAACATTTAAAAAAAATATTTTTTTGTATGGTGAAATTTTTGGTGATGAAATCCACCCAAGAACAACAAGGCGCCGGGCAAAGACGGAATCACTTCAGAGCTTCTGAGAGCGGGTGGAACACCGGTACTTAAAGTCCTCCAGCTCTTTAATTCCGTCTTGTCAGAGGACAAAACGCCTGAAACGTGGAATAGAGGCGAGGTGGTGCTGTTTTTCAAAAAAGGTGATAACAACCTATTGAAGAACTACAGACCCATCACGCTCCGAAACGTGGTCTTTCACTATCGGCCTCATCTCAAAACTCAAAGTCGCTCAACGAGCTATGGAGAGGGCTATGCTCGGAGTTTCTCTGCGTGATCGAATCAGAAATGAGGAGATCCGTAGACGAACTAAAGTCACCGACATAGTCCACCGGATTAGCAAGCTGAAGTGGCAATGGGCAGGCCATATTGCACGCAGAGAAGATGGCCGATGGGGTCGAAAAGTGCTCGAGTGCAGACCACGGACTAGCAAGCGCAGCGTAGGACGTCCACCCACGAGATGGACAGACGACCTTGTTAAGGCCGCCGGAAGTCGCTGGATGCGAGTCGCTTCCAACCGGTACGAATGGAGGTCCAAGGGGGAGGCCTATGTTCAGCAGTGGACGTCTTATGGCTGAGATGATGATGATGATGATGATGACTTTTAAAATAACACTTGCACAGTCTGTGCCATCAAAATCGCTGCCGAGTTATGTTGGTCTTACTCTAACACAATGCCTCAGAATCCTCAGATGCTTGTTGTCATTCTCAGCTGCATGCCTGCATTGCATAAACGAGATTAGCCCCTTATCGTATTTTTTATCTCGGTTCAATGTTTTTGTTTATAAATGGGTACCGTGATAATACGTAGGTACTTATAATAGAGATGACCATTTAAATTTTATTAGCTCTGTATAAAATTGGCTAAGCCCCTTAGCTCAATTTCACATAGGCACATGAAGTCCACAAGATTTGAGATAACTATGAGTACTTATAATAGTAATAGCTTATCGTAAAGATACCCATGCTTCGTCGTATAGATACAAATATCAAACCCTAAACACGCGTTGCGGAATCGTACTTTGTAAAGTTACTTTGTAATACCAAACCCGACCAATAAACTTGAACGCCAATTTCGCATATGATTACGTGCGTGAGATCTTAGAAGAACCTTCGTAATTTAGAAAAAGACTTCGGTTATCGGCGGTAACGTACGAAGGTGATACTGCTGTTCTGCTTTCTTAATAGCTGATAAAACTTTTTGAAGTTATCGTAAAAAGTTAAGTGGACAATTAGCATCAACATAAAATAAACCCTAATCTAAAGGCACTTAAATTAAATTTCGCTAGATAACTATATTGCGATTAGACTTATTGTCATAATTTAAATAAAATAGAATCAGAATTTGAATTTCGACCGGAGGTAAATTTGAAAACAGAATGCCATCTCATCATGTATTCTGCCCTCCTAAGCTAAAAGGCAGTTTTTCGACATTTTGCCAAAATGGACTTTTTGTGATATTCGTAATGTAGAGATCGAGATGCATCGACCACTTTGGCCCGTTTTCCGATAAGTGGCTTAGTTTTCGAGAAAAATATCGTAAAAAGACCGTATTTGCACTAATTTTCTAAGCGTTCCTAGTCTAAAAAACGACTATTTGACAAAGCCAGGCTAAAACAACGTATATGCAGCTATACGTTTTTTTACGCTCTGGTTTGCGTAAAATCTTATCCACCATGTCTAGCCTAAAATAACGTATAAGCCAAAAACTAGGCTAAAAATACGTAAAAGACGCTATACGCGCTTTAAGATTAGGATCTTTAGCAAAATTTTAGATCTGATACTAGTCTAAAAAATCGTATAGTATTTTATTTTGTTTAAATGTCTCATACGTCATTTAAGCCTAGTATCACTTAACTTTTTTACGTCACCATAATAGTCTTTAGAAACGTATAAATGTTATACGTTCTTCTTATTTTGTATGGACGTCGTATTAAACGCAAACAAACTTTTATAATGGTTGAAAGTGCGTCTAACTAGTCTATAACGCAGTATATGCTCCAACCTTCGTCATGCTCCCCGCGCGCCGAAAGACACCCTTATGCTAAGTAAAAGCCGTCAGCCGCAAGCGCAGGCTTGTGGCTGCAGGTATGCGAGCGGAGGTGGCATTTTGCGCGCGAAATATTGACCGAACGCCAAAGTAAGAAAAATACTTTATTATTGCATTACCATCATATGTTATCAATAATATGTAGTGTTTACAATCAGTACCTTCGAGTATTATCATTTTTATCAAGGTATATACTTTAAAATTGGCTCGCAAATACTTACGCTCGACAGCAAATACGTCTTTCTAGCGTAGTTTGTGATGATGAAATTGTTCATACGTACTTTTCTACAGCAAACGTTGTTTAAGTTTTATTTTTTCATTCGACGGTTTGAATGCTTTTATTTAAATAAAATCAAATTTATATTAGAGCTAATTGTATCGGGTTTAATTCCCTATAAGCCAAGTAGGTATTTAACATTACGAAGAGTTTAAATCTTATTGAAAAATGTTTTAAAGGGAAATTTTATGAGAATTCTTATGGACAGAATAACATTTTCCGCCTAAGTATTTAGATAACCAGGACAAAGGACCATGGGCATCTTTGTATGGAACCTGGGTCCATCCAAAAACCAACTGAGAGTTATATATATATTAGGCCATTAAATACCTAAGTGGGTTTTATAAAAAAGCAATATGTATCTTAAAATAAGTTGGTATGTTTGTGTATTAGGTAATAGTTGTATGTTAAAATAGCAAAAGCTATGAGTTTGTAATCTAATAGAAAAATAATTTTATTAAAATTTGAATCTGATTTTTAATTAGGTACAACCGCTAAAATGCGTTTTAGAATTAAATAAATGACAGAGTATGCGCAGGAATTAATACGAGTTTAATTTTATTGCTAATGTAGACTACACAACTCGCTAACGTCTTACCGTGCGATGAAACTCTCGATGATTCGATGCCTATTGATAACAAACTAAAATAACTATTAGAGATGCCATGAATTCGGTAAAACATTATGTATTATTGTGAGTTACGTGTATGCGAAAACTGGTCACCTACAAAGATAGATGGTTGCTAAGATTTAAGTCAGCAGCAAGCTGGGATCTCCATACAAACGTAGTTACGTTCTCATTTTAAAACGATTAGGTAGATTGCTCTAAAACTTTGTACTCACTAAAGGATAAGGTATATCTATGCCTGTAATTAATTTGTAGCTTCAGATACCATAATAAAAAAAATACAGCGAATATAAGTTTTTCATACAAAACTTATTTTTCCTCTATTTCATTAGTTTTGTTGGAATATAAACTAATTAGGTACTGGTATAGATATACCTTATGTTATGGTATGTGCAATTTATTACAATCCAACACGTTGTTTTAAAATGAGTACGAATCTCCGTTTTTATGGGAAGTAATAATTCGGCTGAGCTTATTGCGGACTCTTTTAAGTTTCGTTGCTCATGCTCATTAGAAGTACATGTAATGTCATTAGTAGAGTCGAGTAAATCTAGCCTATGATACAAATAAAATCAGAAAGACTGTACACATTAAAAATTTGTACATATTATGGGGTTATTCCCACCAGTTAGGTATCTACCACCAAGTTGTTACCAGTGGTAACTACTGGGAATTTATTTCCCACCTTTCTTCCCAGTAGCTACCACCAACTCAGTTTTGTGGTAATTACTGGGAAGTTTTTTTCCAGTAGTTACCACTGGTAAATGGTGGGATTTTTTCCCTAGTAGTTACCACCAACATTTTTTACAGTACAATTTAAATGTATTTTATTATATGAACAAAAAACACTATACTACTAAGCTTTTATTAAAAAACGAGGTCCAGCGATTACTTTTTGGATTATAATCTTAATTACCATACAAAATTAACATAGAAATCGGGTTATTCCCACTAGTTACCATCAAGTTGTTATAGTTAAATAGTAATAAAAACAGTATAAGTAGAATACTATAAAAATAGAGGCTTTATTGAACCCTAACAAAATTGTAGTAACTACTGGGGAAAAAATCCCACCTTTTACCAGTGGTAACTACTGGGAAACAAATCCCATTAGTTACCACTGGTAACAACTTGATGGTAACTAGTGGGAATAACCCAATTTATGTGTTAATTTTGTATGGTAATTAAGATTATAATCAAAAAAGTAATCGCTTGATCTCGTTTTTTTAATAATAGCCTAGGAGTATGGCGTTTTTTGTTCGTATATAAATAAACATTTAAACTACGTGTCTATTTTTTATTCCCATTTCTTCCATAAATACTAATCTATAAAACCATATATTCGGTGTTTTTGGTGGTATACGTTTTTTTACACTAGCACGCTAGTCGAAAATCTGGACAAAATCTTAATTTTTCCTAGTATACTAACCAAAAAGGCCGAATAGCTGCTATAAGGTCTTTAACTTAGGATTTCAAGTGGGAATTATTCATTGTTACTAAGCAAAAAGGCAGCATGTGACATATACGGCGTTTTTACCTAGTTTCTACTTCGTAACTAAGTTAGAACGCCGCATAACGCATGTTTACCGCCTTCTTGACTAGTACGACCTACACATTTTTAAGCTTAATACTAATCTAAAGTGTTTTTTATAAAATTAAAAAAAACTGAGCTGTTTAGAAACATACTATAAATACCTAAAATAAGTACATATATATACCTACCACATACAAAAAGAAAAAATGGAAAAAGTTTTTCCGTTTCGTAGAAATTCAAGAAAGATGTTTGGGTTGGTTTTTTGCGATTATCTCGAAACTAGCTTTTGTCGAAAAACTGCCTTTTAGACTAGGACGGCAGTTATTGCTTCTGGAAGAAATTATATAGAGCTGAGAATACCTATCGCATATTGGATTTTCTTCGATCATACAATCAGACGTGGCACGCACACGCATTAAAAGACGAATTATTACTGGGAGTGTCGATGGACGAATGAGTAGAGGGCGTGCACCCAGAAGATGGACAGATGTGGTCCAAGACGTTACCAGGACTTCACTCCAGGCAACTATACAAATGGCTGAAGATCGAACGGCCTGGAGAGCAGTGACAGAAAGAATAGCCCAATAAAGTCACGTCCCTCAGTCATGAGGTCACGACCAAGAAGAAGGAGAAGTAGATTTGAATTTATAATATAAAAGTAAAACTTCAAGATTAGAAAATTGCGTTAATATTACCATTTTTAATGCTATGGTGTGAGCCTATCATCATCACTATCGGAGTCATGTGTATCAATTATAAATTGGTCACTGTAGTTATCAATTCTATTTTCGTATTTACGGAAATTTTCTTCACATTTAACTGCGTGCTGACAAACTTTTCGCCAGTCTTCCGGACCGATCATATTAACCTTTTCTTGGAGAAGATTCCTGATGCTTGTCATGTTCATGGCTCTGGGCTACATATTGTTTTATTTGAGCCCATATATTTTCGATAGGGTTAAAATCTGGGTGATACGGAGGTAACCGCAGAACAGAATGACCATGTTCAGCCATTATTTTATCTATTGAATATTGAATATGTTCTGGTTTGTGTTTTGACATAATTTCGTAAATATCGGGTTTGTTTAGTCGGGTGTTTACTGGAATGTTGCGAGTTTTCAACCAATCTATCATATCTTGTTTCCGGGTATTAGAATTTGGCATCTTTTCGGTATGTTTGTTGTGATATGGGGCATTATCAACTACTAGCACGGAGTTTTGCGGCAAATTTGGAATGAGCTGATTTCTAAGCCATTTCTCGTAGTTTTCGCTGTTCATCTCCTTATGATCATCTCCCGTTGTGTCCGTAGATTTGTACATAAGCAACGCACCAGGTATAAAACCATTTTCACTGCCGGCATGAGCTATAATAAGACGTTGCCCTTTGGAAATTGGTTTTTTAATCCCTGCGTTGCTAGAGTCTGACCAGCCTTTGCCATTAACGTGCGAGGTGTGTATGTACGATTCATCCATATAAGTACACTATTTCTTTTCCTTCTTCTCTACATTTTTTTATTTTAGATAAAAATTGTGTCCTTTTAAGTCGCACATCATGTTTTTCCATTAAAGTATTTCGGTTATCTTTGGTTTTGCAATACCGAAATCCCAATTTTCGTAAAATTTTTCGTAGCGTGAACGTAGAACCCTTGAAATTTATCGCTTCTATTAATTTCAATCGCAAATTTTTCAAATTAGGGAGTTCTTTCAATCTATAATGAAAGTCATAGGTATACCATTCTCCTGATTACGTCGTAATCAAAACTCTAAATTTAATAAATAATCTTTTTTCGGTCTCTTTCTCTGTGGCGTTTCAAAAGGCATAGATGGAGATTTTTGGTTGGCTTCGTTTAAAATTCTTTTTAAAGTACTTTTTGAAATGCCTGTTGCTTCTATCACCCGGTCTTGAAGTTTATTAAAATATTTACAATTATCGCTCTTCTTAAAAGTTGCGGCTTCCTTCGCAAAATATTTATATAAGTACATTATATACAATTTCCCGCGATTGACTATTTACAGATATACCCTTTTTGAAACGTGTCTCCATTAAAATCATTTTTTTTTAATATCTAATGAAATAATAACGAATATATTATGGTGGTATTAACTGCTCTATATAGTTCAAGACGAGAAAAACGAGTGCACTCTTTGGGTGTTGGACTGCCACTAATTCCATAGAG